>NC_064573.1:16134166-17487083 GCF_937001465.1 Orcinus orca
TTCACCTGCGACACCTATGCGTCCATGACAGCACCTACTTACTATGATCAATGTAAAACGTTCGGCCATCCAAGTGAATTCTTTCTTCCCAACCAGGCTGGTATCAGGGGAAGAGAGGAAGAGAAGACAAACATTAGCCAGCAGTTCCAAAATCAAAGGCAAAAGGTAAAGACTCTAGGACACCTTCTTACTCTTCTCCCCTGGGGTACATTTTTACATAAAGAATAAACTAAATAGAAACATTTCAAATGAACTCACTCAAATGACAACACCCAGCAACACACTTTAGCACATGTTCTACAGTCTCAGATGCACTCACTGTATGATGAACAAGAAAAACAGGGGTTATTATTTCAAAAGCTTCAAAGGGAAACCCCAGCACACTGTGAAACAGTTGAGCCTGGGGCTGAATAGCTCATTGAATTAAATGAGTCTTTATTGAGTACTAAAGGGAGGATGAAGGGTGATATAAAATGTGAGAGACTGACGCTTTACTCATGTCATCAGGTGGCTGAACAATCGAATACGGAAATCCTCTGCTGTGAACTCTCACTACTCAGGAACCAGACTTGGATAATTTTTCCAAGATCAGGCTGGTATGCTTTCATGATCTGAACTGTGCCTACTTGCTACCTGAAAGTCAAGAATCCAACAGATCTAGACAACCTGCAGTCTTCCACTTACTAAACTCTCTCCCCAGTCTCTCCCCAGGCTCCTTCCATCTAAACCCCGGAACCAAGTATTTGGAGGGTGTGGGGTATTTGTATAACCTGATGAATAAAGACTGCACCCTAATCTTTCTAGCTTCAAATTTTGCTGTAATATACCATACACCAGGCAACAGAAAGGTTCTTGGAAAACAAACACCCCAAAAATTCCCAGCACCCTTCCATTTCCATCCCACCTTTCTAGCCTGTCAGGGTTTTTAAAAAACTGGGGGTGGGTCAACACGAAAGCGTGTGTGAAGGTTCCATTCAAAATCTAACTTGGAGTAAATAGCTTGACTCTCACTCAGGCCCCAAAAGAGAACAAACTAATAAAAAATTAGATTGTTAAACAGTCGCTGACAAGGGAGAAAAATTTAAAACATCTGCTGGATAAATGACTTATAGAAACCTTCTGTGATTACGTACGCCCTTTTCTTCCACTTTTTAAAAAATTTTTGTTCCTATGACTAAATCAGCAAGCAATATGGATGGAAATTAGCTGGTTGCTAAGTTACAAAATAAGTGTGTGCTGCTTAAACTGTCACCTGTAGAGAATGCCTCGTCCATCATCCTAGTTGCAAGGTCTACCTTTCACTAGCAGTCAGCCATTCAGAAACCTCTTTCAGAAGAGCTAGGTGTGGTGTGAACTGTAGCTATCAGTTCAGCCATACACCCGATTCTATTAAGAAATGACAGACCAAGGGGACTCAAAACGCCTGGAGAAAGAGAAGGTCACAGGGCTTCCCTATCAACACTGGGCCCATGAATGAGTAAACATTTTCAGACTGGTCCGTGTGTCTCCAGTGTACTCACAGGAAGAGGGCCAAGGTCATTGGGGTTTAAAGATGCCTTTGACCGCATATGCACTGGAAATTTCAGGCGTGGGTCTTCCTGCAAGAAAAATGTAAGAGGCAGATGTTAGGAGTGATCTCTGTGAGCGGTACTGGTCCTCCCCCTCTGGAGGTGTGTGTTCCACAGCAAGCAGGTTGCCTGTGTGTTTGGGGGGGGGCTGCTGCAGTGGGGAGTGGAGGACCCCACCTCCGTACAGGAGGCCTGGCTGACCATCTCTCCAAAAAGATTCTACTCTTCCTCCTTGAACTTGATGAAAGGAGGAGAGTAAGAATGTTTAAGTAAAAGGTTAACCATTTCCCCAAGACCCTGAGCAGGTGAAGAGGAAGAACGTTCCAGCAGTGATGTTACCATGGAGACCAGAGTAGAGGATGCCAGTGAAGATAAGGAGGATGTACTCCACAGAGAGGGAGTGAGGACACGGTCGGACAGCTCCCTGTGGACCCTGAGCTCGGGCTGAGGGCAGCTAGCCTGTTAGAAACACCCATTCCATCAGCACTTGCATCTGCTGTTGCTCCCTTCCACCCTCTCTTGAGCCGAAGCCGAAAATCTGAATCTGGTTTGACTGTCCAGGCACGTCCTGCCCCAGAGTTAGTCGGCAACATCACAGAGTGGCATCCCGATGAGAGAACTTTACTGAGATTCTTGATCAAGTTCCACAAATTAGATCTTAAAAGTTTAGGGCTTCCCTGGTGGCACAGTGGTTGAGAGTCCGCCTGCCGATGCAGGGGACGCGGGTTCGTGCCCAGTCCGGGAAGATCCCACATGCCGCGAAGAGGCTGGGCCCGTGAGCCATGGCCGCTAAGCCTGCGCGTCCGGAGCCTGTGCTCCGCAACGGGAGAGGCCGCAACAGGGAGAGGCCCGCGTACCGCAAACAAAACAAAAAGTTTACAAAATATTTTTCTTAAGGGATATGCTTCATAAGATACCACACAGAACCAATGACAGAAAAATACATACTCTGACATCTTGGGTCATGCTTTATAACTTACAAATAACAGTCAGGTGTGTGATCTTGCAACCACCCTGTTATGGGGCTTGGATACGTAATCTCTGCTCCTTTAGATGAGGAAACGGAGTCTCACAGAGAACGAGAACTTGCCCAGAGGTTCTGGTTTACAGTCTGGCAGCTGTCTTTCACTTACACAGACCCAATTAAAATGCAGTGTAACTCAGAGAATCCCTATTTGAAACTCAAAAGATTAGAAAACAAAATGATAAAACTCAGAATAACACATTATTAACCAAAGAAGCCTAAGGTAATAAAAAACAAAACAAAAAACTCCCTAAAACCTTAAAAAAAAAACCCTTTATTTCATTAATGTTAAAACCTTTGTTGCTGTCAAACTACTAAAAGGTTTTCTGTCTCAGCATTTTCCCAAGTCAGCAAGAAAATGAAATAGTTGGTATAAAACTGGGAAAATAAAAAAACTCACTTTTGTTTGGATATGAAATTACGTATGATTATATACCAAGACTGTATTAAACATCTCCTAGATTACAGACAGTGACAGCTAATGGCTGTGGGGTTTTCTTTGGGGGTGATGCAAACAGCCTGGAACTGATTATGGTGATGGCTGCACACATGTGTGATGGTCTAAAAATCATTCAGTTGTATTATTTTAAATGGGCGAACTGTATGGTATGTGCAGTATACCTCGATAAAGCTTTAAAATTATTTCCCCCAAGTTTACAGTCTAAACCATTAGTATCAAGGGGTAGTAACAAAGTGATAGATTTCTGGAGCTGGCAAGAACGACAAGAATCATACGCATACAGATCAACCTTTGCTCATTAGAGGAATAAAATAGTCTAGTATTCTGTAGTATACTGGAACACCTACAGTGTAAACAGATATGCTAGGTAGATTTAGGATTTAGAAGGTCTAAAAAGCTGATAACCTGGTAAACATCTGTGACCGCTTGGCCATGGACCAAGGAAAACCTTAGAGCCCCGAACCCCACTAAAGCTACCTAAGGCCATCTCTGGGTTGGCCCAGGTAATGCGGCCACTGCAGGGGAAGCTTGGGCAGACCACAGCCACTGCTCACGCTGGGATTAGAGAAAGGCTGAGGCTGCTATTCCAACGGGTAAGGACAGGGGCTTCTGCATGCTGCGTGCGAGGCCCGCCATGCCTTGGAATCACACACACAGGCTACTGTGAAAGACAATCGGCCCTTTTGGTAAAGAGCTGGTGATTGAAAGAAAAAAAAAAAAAGCTGAAATTAAAGAAAAGTGACAGGGGCGTAGGAGAAGGAGCATGAGGCATAAAGTAAATTCAGTTTCACAGGCCTGCTAACGTGGCCTTGCACGGAAACCCGGAATTCACAGAATGTGAGGGCTGGAGGCCCCTGGGGGTCACGTGATTTTATTATACCAACAAAAATCACAATAATGGCAGCAGCTGCCATCCATCAGGCTCTGCGGGCTGAGCCTGGGGGGCAGCACGGAACCCAGCCTCCCACGGAATCCCCTGAGTGACAGAGGGGCAGCTAGACGAGCGGAGAAGGGCAGCCAAGGCCCCACAGGACTGGGACAGCTTTAGGAATGACAGTCAGCTGGAATCCTAATGAGGTCTCAAACGATACACATGTGAATGAGTGAAATACACAACACACTTGGCTGTTCCTCCCTTTCCTCAGCATAGTAGGAGCACTTCTTCGCAATTATACCAGTATTTCTCAGCTGCTTCCCACAGTTACAGCTGAAAGCGTTTTTAAACAGAAGGCAAAGATCAACATCTTATTTAAAAAAAAAAAAAAAGAGGCTTTGGGGCTTCCCTGGTGGCGCAGTGGTTGAGGGTCCGCCTGCCGATGCAGGGGACGTGGGTTTGTGCCCTGGTCCGGGAAGATCCCACATGCCGCGGAGCGGCTGGGCCCGTGAGCCATGGCCGCTGAGCCTGCATGTCCAGAGCCTGTTGCTCCGCAACGGGAGAGGCCACAACAGTGAGAGGCCTGCGAACCGCAAAAAAAAAAAAAAAAAAAAAAGAAAAAAAGGCTTTGGGGACTTCCCTGATGGTCCTGTGGTTAAGACTCTGCGCTTCCAGTGCCGGGGGCGTGGGTTCGATCCCTGGTAGGGGAACTAAGATACCACATGCCGCTCAGCCCCCCACCCCCCCAAAAAAAGTTTCTTCGTGGAATCATTTAAAAATATATAAAATATGGGCATGCTGGCTAGCTGAAAAGACAACTGTGCTTTTTCGATCCTGGAAGGGAACAACCACCAGGGCTAGACTACAGTGAGTTTTATTAGTTTGGACCTGGGCAGAACACAAACCTGAAACTTAACTGAGGTATAATCTTTGTTGCCACAAAAATAAGCCAAGGCTTTGTCCTGTAAAAGACATAAATATACTCTTACACACATGCTTTGAGCTGCTTCCTCAGCAGAAGGAATGAATGCATGAGTTGAAGCCCTCCTGTAATCTCTCCCCAGCTCCCCGGTCTCTGCCGTGCATCCACAGCCCGCCTGATGCAGGTGGGGACAAAGTGATGCTCATCTGCTGTGTCAGACTTTATTCCTGATAGACGGCTGGCACGCGGCCTCCATTATTTGTGTGTGCGAGAGGCCGTGTTTTATAAATAGACTTCAAAGGGAATGTTCCTCTATCAATGTATACGAGGGAAATGCTGGCCTGAACATTTTCCTGCTTCTGGTTAGTGCAGGAATCAAGAGGACACAGGGTGCTGGGGGAAGAAGGACAATTTTCATCATTCTCAACCTGTCTGACCAATTTTTTTTTTTTTCCTTTTCCTATGATAATGCTCAAATCTAAGAACAGCTGTTCTCTCTTATTTGTTCTCTCTTTAAAAAACAAAGCAAATAAATAAAAAAATAAAAAAATAAAAAAACAAAGCAAACCCCAAACAAAGTCAACATAGGTTTTAAGCCGAAAACTATCTTTACAGTTCTCTCCAGCCTTCCACCTTTTGTCAAAATAAACAAGCAATTTAGAGCCTGCGTTCCACAGCGAGAATTTTGTATGGGCCTTTGTTTAGCAGGGATAACGCGGCTGTGTCAGCACATCCGAGTTTAGAGGAGAAGCGTGGCGGTTTGTGGAATTCCCAGTTGTTACCTTAAGGATTTTCAACGACAGCAGCAGCAACAAAATGTTGTTTTAACCAATTAAAAATTTAAATCAGTGAATCACAAGTATCTGGTGGAAAGGGGCAATTAAAAATTGAAACTGGGTTTCACTCAGCACCAATGCAGGCAATAAATAAAGCTGGTGCTATTTTAAATAAAATCTGCCCAGCTGCAATTACACTGCAGTTGTGGTGTGAAAGGCTGTGAAAAGGTTAGGGGATTTGATTACTAAGCTAGTTCAAATGACTAAAATCATAGCTTATGTTGGCAAGCCACAGTGGCCGCACACACGAATCCAGCTCCTTTTACAATATTTACCCCCTATTTCTGGAGCTCCCATTCCTGGCTGAGGAACAGAAATCCCAGCAGTGCTGTAGTAAGTAGAAATGGGTACACCAGCAGGACTGCTACAGGTTCTATGTCCACGAGGGAAAAAAGGTTTTCACATCAATCTCTCTCACTCTATTTCCCAAGGAGCGACCTATCTTTTACTCTCATCTTGCCAGAGACCTATAATCTTATCTTCAAAGCTACATGTTATCATATATGCCTTAGCAGTAGTGACGCGTTTACCAAATGAATGTTACCAGATCTGGATGATAAATTCTCTCAGCAGGTTATTCCTTTACTTCAAAATTGGAGCGGCTCTCACTACGGGGTGTTGGGAAATGCGTGGGAGCTTTTGGGTTGTCACTAGGATAGGGGTTGGGGGGGGCGGCGACAGTGGCTATTAGGATGCAGTGGCAGAAGCCAAGGATGTTAAACGTCTTGCAAATAACAGGCACAGTCCTGCCCCAAATGCTAAGATTGTCCTCGTGAAGACACACTGTACCACGATCCATGAGGTCTGAGAGGGTCTGCTGGGCCATCGAATCCAATTCTCAAGGGACTGAATTACCATCACACCACGGGCAAAGTGTAAGTGACAGTCCAGACCATTTGGGTCCAGGTCTCTTCCTTAACACGATACTGCTGTTCTTTCAACTGGGTATACTTGGTGTCTACACTAGAAATGGGAATTTAAAGCATGTGTTCACTCTTGGTCCAAGACCACAGAGCTAGGGCCAGTGACAATCACCAAAACTCAACCAGCTTTCACATACCATCAGTTCTGAGCAAGCAGCCCAGAGGACAGAAAGACTTGAGTTACGCTCGGTACCCAGACAATCAGATGGGGATATAAGGGAGAGGAAGGAAAACAAACCTTCGGTAGCATCAGAAATAGAAACATGAGGACGCATTTCAGGCTAATCATTGGTCTAGAGACCACTCAGTAGAAAGATACCATGACTTTTAAAAGAACTCTATGCTACATTAAATGAGCCACCACTGACTCCCCTGAAGAAATGAAGAGTGAACAGAGGAACATAAAGATACACATATGTGCTTTTCGTTAATCTCATTTTTCTCAGGTTAACACAATGCACGGATTCTCTCTCATGCATGATTCAGGGGCACATGGAAGAGCCCTGTGATAAGAAATAACCAACTGTGATAAGATGTTCACAAAAAAGAGCTATCAAATCTACCAAGTCTTTAGTATACCTCCTGATCCACAATTAAAAGAAAGTAATGTAGCACAGAGTATAAAATACTTATCTGATGTAAACAGTAAAAACTAAAATGACACATCAAATAAAAATAAAGATGGGTAATGTCAACACAGATGCAAAAAGAAAGTGACAAAGAAACATCATTTCTAAAAAGATTAGAATTCCTAATAAGGTTACAGCATCCTGAGATGGGAAGCAGTAACATCAGAATCCTAGCTATATGTAGCACTACCTTTTGTATTCCATATGTGGTAAATTGTCACAACTGGAGCTTTCCTGGAGTGCTCTGAAGAAAAGGCACCCGTACCAAAGGTGGCCATTAGCCTGTGCCCGTAAGTCACCTGCTCCCCCCCAGCCCCCATGTGCAGAGTCTAGACCAAGCTGAGAAGACCCTCTGGGGACATGCTTCACTGCCAGGAAATTTCTCTGCAAGAACCATGGATACCGGGTAAGGAAATAAAGGAATGAATGCCAGACCTCAGGATGAAAATGGAGCCAAATAAAAGTAGCGACCTTACCCATGTTGTAGTCTTTGTGTTATGGTCAATGAAGAAGGGCCGGCCGTTGGGCGCTATCCTCATTTCCCAGCCGGGCGGCAGGAAGCTCTGTGTGACTTTGTGTTGTGGTTTGGGGGAGTTGTAAGGTGATGGCTGTGGGGACTGTGGATTGGAAAGGGTATCTTTCACAGCCCGACGTATGGGTGAATCCTTGGCACCCTAAGGAATAATAATGAGCATTAGAAGTCTTACCAAGTGCTAGTCCAGAGGGGTCAACATGTACCTGGGGGTCATGGAACACTCCTCTTTGAAGAGGGACAACGGGGAAGCTCCTAAAAAACCTGCTTGGTTTACTTTTAAAATTAATCTAACTGTAAGGTTTTTCTACTGGTTAAACACACAACAATATGAAGTACGTATAGCCACCATCCTTTGACAGCTACTTGGTATGTACCCAAAATACTGTTCTGTAGTGAGCATTATGGATGGAGATTGTACAGAAGGTGGAGAAGAACATGCCCCTGCTCTCAAGGAGCTCACAGTCTAACGAAGATGGACTGGCAATTTTCAGAGCAGAAAAGAAAAACCTCTATCAACCGAGACAGCCACCTGGAATTGCATAGTTGTTACCCAGGACATTTACATCACAGTTTGGAGGAGATATTGCCCATTCCCACTTATCAACATCTTCAACCCGGGCATGGAGAAGCCCGCAGCCATCTCTAAGATGCAGTCACGTTTAGAACTTCAAAGGTTTCGTCTCTGGTATTTGTGATGTTAAGGGATGTCCCTAAAACCACACAAACAGGAGGGCGCAAAGCAGATGCCCAGCAGTGACTCAGAGACGCAAACAGGCATCAGAAACACGGAGGCTGATACAACGGAAGACCTCACGGTCGAAAGGAAAAACAGATCAAAGCAACAGCTATGCTTAAAAACTCAACGTAAGCATTGGTATTTGAACCAATACGAGTTATTATGCGAGTCTCATGAGGTAACAGGCAGTAAGGAGTGAAACACAACACGAATGGAGAGTTCTGAAGAGAGGAGCCCATGTCCAGTACAAGCCACCATGGCCTCAGCCCAATGAGAATGAGAATCAGGTGAGTCCAGGGATGGGAAGCACGGAGTGAGGCTGCACAGGGACACCCCTCACCACGAACACAGAGACTGATTATCAGAGCGGAAGGTGGCTGCAAAACCCAAGCCCCAGTTCAGAGAGAAGAGAGAATGAGGAGAAGTCACAGGATAGACGTGACCCCAGTTAGATGACGTAGCCTTCTCACCTCCAGTGGGGCAGATAAAGTTACTGTTGGCGAACTGAGGCTACGAGGCCGGCGGATCTGAGGCTCGATTAGATGGTTGTTACTGTTTGCGGCGGATCCGGATGCACCGTCTTCTGCAAGCTACGTTGGAGGCAAACACAAGTTAGCTTCGTGTGAGGCTCTCCCTGCGCGCGTGACTGGAGGGTGGACCCAACAACACAGCCAGCGATTAGGAGAGGTCTGGCCTGTTTAAAGCACGGAGGAAATGACTACGCATAATAATGGGGGGAAGGATGGGGAAACACTCCAAGGAAATAAAAAATGAATCACCGGCCGGCATAAAAACCAGCCTCAGAAAAAAGGGGGTTCGGAGGCATGCTACCCATTGTAATAAGCAGGCTCTTACTGTGAAAATAACCTTTCACGTCACATTTTTAAAATGGACCATCTAGGGAGAGACTGAGTGAGGGACCAAATTCTTCGTTAGGGCAAATACTATGTTTAAAAGGAATGCATTTGCGAGAAAAATTTTCTTAAACATGGGTTCTTCAGAACAACACATAAACATCGGGAACATGGGATTCGCGTCCGTTTTGGCTTCTACTGCCTGTGACTATAAGCTGTGTGGCGATCTGCATACCTGCATGATAGGTCGAGTCCAAGTTGTGGTTCGATTGTTATGATTGACATAGTATGTGCGTCCCTTAGCATCTTTTCTCTCTTCCCAGCCTGAAGGTAGGCCCGGCGTGGTATGTACATAGGCCACTGATGGCTGTTTGTGTAAGAAATTGTTATTATTTAATATCTTGCATTTGTTTTCCGATCAACTTAATAAAGTAATACGTACCCAGAATTATTTGTGCTAGACAAAGTGAGTTAATTCTAATGGTACCGAAAACACGAGTGCCTGGAAAACAGCAATAGGTTTCCAATAGATTTAAACCTACTGTGAAATGAACTCCCACACAAGCCACAGGGTCAAAAATCTTACAAAACTCAGTTCCAGGCCATGCAGCCTTCACCATAAAGGGTTGCTGCCAACGTGATCATAAGGAAAGAGAATAATATGACAATTCGTTTTAGTTGCTGCATTTTACTGTCAAACCACGTAGAGCCTAAAAGGTATTTCAAATTATTAAATGTTACCGACTCTGAGAGGGATGCCCTGAATATTGTCTCCTCAATCTAGCTGTCACAGGGATGCTCTCCTAGACTATTCCTAAATTCTTCACCAGCTTAGGGCCCTTACACTACGTAGCTTTCGGCACGGGGTGGGGGACACACACACACACACACACACACAGAGTCTGCTCTCTATGAGGCCTGCTTTCACGGTAGTGACTGACCAGAGTATCTCAACTATTCCAGCCCGGGACGCCACCTGGCGATCTGAGGCCAGAATTCCAAAGAAGCGTGATAACTGAGGCTGTATTCCCCGCCCCCCCCCATCCTCCTGTATGGAGTTTGTCTCCTTAAAGGGTGAATGGAGCACACGTAGCTTCTGGGCTGAGAGACATGTGCAGTACAGAGTGACTATGGTTGGATAGTTCAAAGTAGATTGCAAAAGGCTTCCTGCGACACTTTTGCTTGTAAGAAGCAGTTTGAGAAATGCAGGCGGGGTGGAGAGCTGCTGGAAAGCAGGGTGTCTCAAAGACTCACGGAGGCAAGGGGATGTTTGCTTGAGGCCAGTGCCTCAAGGGGTGCCTCAAGGGGGTGCTGCGCATGAGCTCTGTAGCTGGGAAAGGGCTGCTACTCTAAGGAAGGGGGTAGGAACAAGAAGCCAACCATGACTACCAAGGCTCTTGGGAGAGCGTAAAAGAAACAAGAGGCCAAGCATCAGGAATAATCTCTTACGTGAGGTTACAAAAGGAAACCACTTCTTTTAGGGCACCGTCTTCCCTAATTAGGATCTTCTGAAAGTCCAGACATTTTACCAGATGCAGTTTTCTTGTTAGGCTGAAGATGTCAATCTCTTAGCCCAATCTCTCCTTGTACTCATCCCATCTTTCGTGTTCTCTGCCAACAAGGTACCTTGGCAAAGAGGGCCCCCCAGTCCACTGCAAGACCTTGAACTGAAAAGCAAGATCAGGGACGCAGCCATGTCATTTGGGGACTGCAGGCAACGAGGCTTAATATCTTACTTCATGAGCTCAAATAGCACATTCCAGAGAAAAACAGACCAGGAAGCAGCTGCCTTAATGGTTATTTCTAAAACACATTTACCCAGCAGGGCAAGTGTACTTATCTGAAAGACAACTTTCTGCTAAAACTGCAGCAACTATTTCCTTGGCATTATTCCAGATAAAGTCCCCAAGGCCCCAGAATGGCAATTCCAAGACTCTGAGTACGTAGAGTCCTGGATCTAGCTGTGGGGATACAACAAGAGTGGAAGAAACATCAACATGCAGACCTGATCCTTCCATGAGTATTAAAGACAGATGAATCTGTCTACAGCTGAAAGCTCTTTCCACCCTCCTCCTCTCGCTGTGACACCAACACAAAGGAGCTATTTCCAGGCTACTTTTTATCTGGGCACTACAGCAATGGATTCTGCTGACCCAGTGGACTCTGTAACCTAAGTTAGTGGTTGATTAGTATTTTTGGCCAAGTACATGCTATCAAGCCTTGACATACTGTTTGTTTATATGAGGACCAAAAATGTTTTGGCTGAATGGAATACTAAATACTAAATGCTGCTTCTCGGCCTCCCCGTTGAATTATTTTCTGCAGACAGGCAGTTAGATGTGCCCTTAGAAAACTCCATTTTGGAAACCTTAAGGACAGTTTTACAGCTACAGTATCCCTGGAAAGGATATTTACAAGGAGGCTAATAAACTAAAATAACTGGGATGTGTCATGGATAATCTCAGGACTGAGTTCCAGCAGAGTATTCCAGCAACCAGGTTACTTTCATAGATCCACAGTTAATAGGGCTAATCAGTTTATGGAAAACTAGGAGTGTTGTAGAGAACATTGAATTTGATTAAAATGTTCCTTCTACCTTCTATTGAGAATTGAATTGGCAACCTACGATCTAGTTCCATTTACACAAGATGGTGTTATTAAAATGGTTCTTTATAGGGTTCTTTCCAAGTGTCCATGAAGAACAGCCTGTGCTGATGATTCCATCTGTGACTCAAAACACCACCTCCCACAGCTGGGGAGGGGGTGGGGCTCAGCTTCTACGAACAGACCACGGCAGGGGCACAGACCATGGCAGGGGCGCAGCCCTGGAGCCAACGTCAGCCTTCTCCTGCAGTGTGCGTGGAGTGCGCACGCTTCTGCACACGTGCATTCCTTACCACCTCGAGAACATGTGAATTAATCAGGAGACAAGTTAGAAAACGGCCAGTCAGCTTAATTTAACACTTCACAGCTTTTCATCTGAATTCTACCGCCGTGTTTCACAAAGCCAAGGAGCCATTTAACTGCAGCTTCATGGTAGCTCCATTTATTTCTTTAGAATGAAGAACTCAATTACACTGGAGCTGTAACAGTTTCAAAATGCCTTTAAAGATGATAAATGTTTGGCGCTATCACAGATTCTCCAAGATTCACTCAAACCCTGCCACACTCTTACCTCAGCGTATTATTAGGGTATATATAGCAAAACCCCCAAACTGTGCTATGCCTCTCATTTTCTCTCACAGAGAGGGCTCATGCTTAGCCAGCTGGAAAGTGGCACCAGTGCGTATTTATTTGTCATACGTCAAAGGGTTGCGGCTCTGCAGATGAGAATCAGGGCTTGTTCATTATACCGTAGAAATAAAAGCACTACCATGGAAAGAGAGCAACACCAGGATGGTTAATAAAGCCACATGGCGAGCAGTGCCCAGGGGGTGGAGGCTGAATGTTCATCGATGTAGGAAAATTATATAAACTGCGGTGCACTCACATCACTGACTACTATGTAATAATTAGTATGTCCCGAAAAAATGACCACAAGTGAATAACATCAAGTTGATAACTAATACGTATAAGAGATCCCACTTGTGTGTGTGTGTGTGTGCGCGCGCGCGCACGCGCGCGTATGTGCGCACACATGCATCCACGTGTATGTTTACGAGAGCACAGAGGAAGGAGTGGGATGGGGAGTCCCAGGGTAGCTCCAGGATGACACAGCACACTTCAGTGTTGCGGCTGACAGGGAAGGAGATGGAATTGGAAAAGCAAAAGTAAAGGCTATTCGTCACGAGGGATGGTGAGGGTGCAAAAGAAATAGACGTGATAATTTCTAATGTAGCCATAAGGTTTGCTTATTCCAGGCGAAAGATGACCAGGTACGTAGAAAGCATGAGAGTAGATAAAACATTTAGGAAATATTACTACCCAGTCATTGAAAATAGAAAACAAAACCAAATTCCTATTTTTAATTCATTGCTGGGGGAGGGAGAGAGCACAGGCAAGAAGAAAAGCACAGTGGCAGGGCCACTGGGAGCTCATTCACATGGATCACTTCGTCCTGCCAGGTGATTCTGACCATGGATCCCAGGACGATCATAATTCAGTTTACCCTGTCATTTAATATCATCAGCTCTCGCAACACTCCAACACTCACGTCAGGTTCCAAGGCCAACAAAATGCAAAAATGATAGTAGATGCTCATCAGCTCTGCACTCTATTAAAATCATTTCATGAAGTGATCTTGTCCGCCTCGCAGCTCTACTCCCATGGAAATTACTAGCGCACAATAGGAAATATACGAGCTTATCTGAACTTTCTTGAATTCTACTGGAGGCTGAGCCTGGCCCACCCAACACATGCCCTTCACTGCAGCTCAATACTTTAAACTGGGCTGATTTTTGCAGACTGCCACTTCGATTTTCCAGTGTACAATGCTGAGCAGTAAATTCTAACAATATAACCAAATTGTTCCTTTAAATCAACATCCTACAGGAATCAGCAATCGTATATGTATTTAAAGGTGTTCTCGAGTAATAAGCAGTTACAACAAACATACAAAGGTAAAACAGTAAGGAAAATTCTTCAAATAGCTATAGCAGCTCCAAGCATAAACTATCAACTAGCCTGTCTTTAGGGATCAAGGAGAAAACAGGCAACTTAGTACACAGTCGTCCAAGTTACCCACAAACATGAACAGTAGAAATTACTTAAAATAATGAGTAATAAGAATAACAGATACTTGGCTTAAAAACACCATTTTTCTAGATCTTTTCAATTTCTTAATTATACTCTTTCCTCTCTCCTCCTAAATTATATGAACACTTGTTCATACCTGTGAACCTGTGAGTAGGGGCCCCTGGTAGCAGAGAAAGGTCACTGGTTCACGCTTGTGATACAAAAAATCTAACCCAGCCTTTGAAACGTGGTACGGGAAATGTATAACTGAAAATTCACATGTATAATTGCATGCAATTCCTGTGGCTTCCTTGATTCTCCTCCAACCAAAATATTTTACCCAAGTCTTCTAAACACACGGGAAACGCTTATCAGGAGTACAAACACTAAAAGGCAGAAACAGACTCTAAATGATCAGATTAAAATGCACTTTAAACAAAGCTTGACAGTATTCCTCATAAAACTATACGGGACTAAAAATCAATTCGTTTTACCCGGTACCTTCAAACAATGGGAAAGTGAGAGGTTTAAAATAAGAAGCATGCAGCTCTGTGGCACATAAGAAGCTGCTCTTATCAAAAAAAGAAGAAAAAAGTGTATATTCACCATGACCCAAAATATTAAAACCAACCCCCAGTTTTGCCATTCATGTCTGAACGAGAGTATCATTACCGTTGGCGCCTCACCACCCGTGACAGTTGATGAACGTGCTCTCCCAGCTGGGGCACTGGGCTGTTAAATGATAATTTACATCAGTGAAATGCATTTCGGGAGACCACCCATTGCTTATTGAATCAGGAATCAGTGCTGGTGCAACCAGTAAGGCAGGTGACATGAATCAAAATCTGTGCAATCCACCCGGTCCAAATAAAGTTGAGCAACCACTGATGACCAGAAGGAAAAGAGGAACACGATGACCCTCCCAGCCAGAGAAGGCTCAGGTTGCAGCCCTGACCTGGGTAAGCGATGAATTGACAACCTCAACAATGTGAGATGTCTTATGGAAAAAAAATGGAAAGCACCACTATCGTGCCCCCACTGTTAAATAATTAGCAGATTATTAAATCTGTCAAACTCAGAGATTCAAGTAAGAGGCCACTGGTGATCAGTGAGTTCACAGCTTCACGGAGCACAAGGAAAGAGGGAAGAATCATCAGTTTTCAGGGAAGTGAGCTCTTTTGGCCAATAAAACTGACACTGATTTTGGAAAAGGAGAGAAAGCACCATTAATTCATCAAGGAAAATCACAGCATCATCTGAAGAGTATCCCACTAGTCCATCACAGCTGACTGTTCTGTTTTGGGGGAGGCCTGAAAGGATCCCAGAAAGGATGCTCTTGTCAAGCTTCTGACCTACCAGCCCTTTCCATGTATGTCACAACTGCATCTATTATGTTGATTACTCAGTTGACTAATGTACTATTCATTCTGTAAACATAAAAGACTTAAAGCCTAGGCAAAAAAGGTCCTTTGAAGTTGAGCAAAAATGTACACAATAGGGAAGACACTATGATTGCAAAAACTGTTAAGTGCAATCTTTCTTTCCCTTCTTCAACTTTATATGCAATAAACAGTGATCATTTCATTGCAAACAATTTCATATGCAATAAACAAGCGCTACCAATGATCAAGGATTTGTTGTAATACAAATTTACATAAAATTTACTTTTAACGTGTTTATTAAACATCTCCCAAAGCAGTTCTGGCCTGCTTTCCAATCAGAATATTCATTTTTATTTATGTCCTATATTATTAAATACCCTTTACACTTCTATATTTCCTGCTAGTTATGAAAACTGTGGGAAAGTGGGAACAAATTATAGCCAACTCTTGAGTCAGCAGAGCTGGCTTTAAAGAGAAGGGACAGAGGCTTTGTGGGTTAAGAGCATTAGTAATGGAAAGGACTTCTTGCTGCCCACCCAGAAGAGTTCTTCCTATGTTCTTGAGATATAGGTCACTCAAACACAGCTTCAGGGACCAAATGAAGTTTTTTAAACAGGGAATTGTTAATGTTTAGGTCAAGTAAGCACATCAGAATTGGTATTAATTTGGATGGAAAAGCAAAACAATGGAGTTTTTACCATTTCAGAGACTTTGGTGACAAGGACAACTCTTCGTATTGGAAATTCACTCTCCTTGGGCAATTTGCTAGGACATTTTAATGTCTTACGTAGACGGTAAATGGATTGGCACAGGAAAAACTCTTCCTCAGTAGCCCAGATGATTTTAAATAAAAGCCCAAAGAGCCAATTCACGGCTGGAAATGAGCATGGGTTACCGGAGGCAGATGAGCCTGCTCCGCGACTGCGTCGGTGACACTGCAGGACCTCAACCTCGAGGAAGGCTCTCTCTGCTGAAGGGGAGGAAAGGACGCGGAGCATCAGGGACACATATTCTGAGAAACGAGTTGCACTGGATTAAAAAATATATCACTCAAGCCTAGTCACTGCTCTTTAATATTAGAAGGTATAATTAAATGAAACACCATCTTTTCGGGGTAATGAGAGTAATCTTTTAAGGAGTCAAGTATCTTCCACTGTCACTTTCAAGTGTCTTAAGCAGATGGGATAGAAATAATGTTAAACATAAGAGGCCAAAACAGGAAAGGGGGCTCCACAGATGACATTTGAGTGCTGCTCTAATAGTGGAAAAGAGAAGCTAGAAGTCCTGAATTCTGCTTTGAGATGCAACCTCTGGGTAAATTCTAGTGGAACACGAATAGAGGAAGAGATACTGACATGCAGTTATTAAACATTTATTGACTACTGTGACCAATGACAAAGCATCAGTTGGATTCTATTTCCAGGGGAACTCAAATATAATCTTCGGCTACTTCTGAAGGGTTAGGTATTTATAGCTTCAGCTTCTGAATGGAGTTCAGAAGTTGTACAGAACAGGAATGAAGGAAAATAGGTACGGCTAAACTAAAAGAAAAAAATCTATAGAGTGTAATGTATAATATGTTCCTCTCACTTGTTTGTATTAATCTATATTGTTAAAAAAAAAAAAAAAAAGGACCACAGATCAGCAGCAGGTCACACACACACAAGGCAGGGGTCTAATTAGCAACAGGTTGGTACATGGGACAACTCTGTAGCATCTGCTCGCTTTTAATATTTTGCAATCAGGAGAATGGGGTCAGGTCAAAGACAGACTCTGCAGCAGTAAATGGGAAGCTTTTCAAGTCTTTTCACAACGGTTAGCATGAAGGATTCATCCTTTAGTCAAAGTTCATGCTGTTGTCCATGAATACAGAGTGACCTTGACAAGCAAAACTGGAGAAGAACCCCCTACTGCCCTACTCCTCTCTTTCCTAGGCACTGTTATTTAATAGTTGAACCAGACTCAACACGAACTTAACATAACTCCGACACTTGCACTTGGATCTTAAAGATATTTTATGAACCTAGATTAATGCAGAAGCTCCCTATACAAATAATAAGAGATGATAGCTTAATATCAGTGCTGCCTAAAATGATGGCTTTTCACTTGGTAGACTAAAGGTGTACCACTGCTATGCTTCTGGCAGTACTTACTTGCTTTTATAATGTTTAAAATATATGGCTTCCTTGCTTATGTTGTTTCCGTAGCAACAGTTTTATCAGTTCAAATATCCCATATATGCAAACTCTTTTTTTTCCCTGCCTCTTCAGTACTAAATTTTCGTCTCAGTGATATTTCTCTTTCTGAAGGACATTCATAGAATTTTTATACAAAAGCTCATTAACTGAGTAATCAGTGCAACTCATGACACGGGCCAATGGTGTCTTTTAAAGCAAAAACACATAACTGAAGGAGTAACAATTCTGTGAGTACTTACCGGCTTTTACATTTTATGTAGTCGTCCTATTCATTTACATTTGATATGGCTGTAATGATGACTATTTTTCTAGGATGCCATTTGCAGCAGAGGGACTACCATCGTTTACTACAGCACATCTGTAGGTTCAATTTCTCAAGAGACACTGAGACTGCATTGCTTCTCAGTTTTATGCATGAGCAGGAACTTTCTGTGGGCTTTTTCTGCAGAGCTTTGTGTTGTCAGACACAGGTCTTCATGGCTGATTCTGTTGTTCTCATTGGGGCTTAGCCCCACCTGAAGCGTCTACAATGAATTTCCCTGATGGTTAAGAACCCAAGTTCAAATGCTACCCTGGTGACAGTGTCACAATTTCACAACCTTTCTCAAGGATTGGTACTCTGGGACTTGGGAGATGTCTCTCTATCTCCTGTTCTAACCTTGTCTCGGATGGGTCACTTAAAATCACGTCTTCATCTGTGAAACGAGAATGGTAAAGCACACAGGGTATGACGTAAGAGGATTAACCTGGAGACCCAATGTCTCCCAGGTCCCAGTGCGAACACCACCTTTATGACAAAGGTACTCTTTATGAACCTTTGGCTGGGAAAAGAAATTCTACAGGGTTAAAGCTGATGAAACACAAGTCATAGATTTGAGTTTTTTTATGCATCAGGAAAGATTTTCACTATTACTTACAATCAAAGAACCAAACTGCTCCCCGTTGGAGTCCGGAGTGATCTGAAGCCGTCTGCTCAGTTCCTCAGACAGCTCCTGGGGGCTGGTCCGAGACACAGGCGAGGCTGGTGGTGGAGGCAGCACCAGGCTGAGGGAGTCTCCACTGATGCTCACTTCTTCCGAAATGGTCTCCCAAGGCTACCAAGGAACAAGACGCTGTGGTAACCGCTAGGACGAGGGACCCTCTCATTCCCCGCCCCCGTAATAACCCTTATGATAACTGTAATTCACATTTACTGAGCCCTCAGGAGGCACACAATATTCTCAGGATCCATAAGGAAATAAAGACTACTACCCTGATCAACAGATGCGGACACTGACGCAGAGGGAATAACTTGCTCAAGGTAACAGAGCTAGGAAGTGGTGGGGTCAGGACTTGAGCCAAGGAAGCCTGGTCCCAGGGGCTGTGCTCTTAGTCCCTTTGTAATAGCGCCTCTCTGAGCAGTGCTTTGCTTCTAGCATTGATACTACCTGCATGGGTTAAAAAAATATTCTCAGGCATTTGTTTATGATTTTCGTGAATTTTCTTTTACCCTAACCGTTGAGGATTCACAATGAAAACAGCAGAGATGCTATAAGCTGTAAGTAAGCCCTGGTATGAAGTAACTCTTAGTGAATTTATTCCAGCATCATTCACGTTGCTTTTCTAATTTTGATCACTGGAACATTTTGTGAATGATCTTCCTAATGCAATGTCTCAAAAGAATGGATTCCTAATAAGTAAACAGAGTTGTTAAGGCAGCATGGAAGTGACGGTTTGCTGCCTTGCTAATTTGCTGTTCAATTTATATACATTCTTCCACAGTAATTCACCATAAGCATTTAAGGGTAAACTTATGAACATTTCTATTCACCCAAATTTCTATTTTCTTGGTAACAAACCTCTTTCACTATGTCAAAACTACTCAGTAAAAACTTGTATTTGGTACCCAAACAAGTTACAGGGCTACTTCAACTGCTCAAAGATGATAACCATGTTGCCATTTAACAAGAGGTGGTTAGACTCTGGGGAAAAATAAAGGATAAAGTGAAAACATCTTAAGATTTCCGTGCTAAAAATAATGTCATTCCCTTTTGTAGCAATGTAAACTATGTGTACTCGTCAAAGATGGCTTTTGTAAGCACTTTCTAATTAATAAATATCTCGATGGTCATCAATCAGCCACGAGACCATGAGCCTTCCTTTTTATACAGATTTACTGAGACAAGAAATTACGACATAGGCTCAACCTGGAGAACACGGAAAGGAGGAGCTCCAAGGAGTGTGCCGGCAGAGCGGGAAGTCCTACCTCAGGGCCGTCTCCGCCCTCGCCGGGCTCCACCTCCAGATCCTCGCTGATGTGTCTGCGTGAGCGGAAGCGCCGATGCGCTGCCTCCTGGTTGATCTGCCGGATGTTGCTGTCGGACTCGGAGGACACATCCCTGGGAGCGCGGGGTGAGGGTGCGAGTCAGGAGAACCGGTACTGACACCTGGCCCTTCGACACCAGCCAACACCCACCAAGGGCCTGACGCCTAACACAGTGTCAGTGCTCTCTCGTGCAACACTGACCATCAGCTGGCCGTTCAGCAGGAGAATCTGCCACCACCTCTTGGCTAAAGCATTCTCCTAGGTCCCTTTCGTTGAAATACAGTCTTTAAATGCATCTGTCCCAATATTTTTGAGTATCTTTCAGGCATATACTGCAGCATGTACTTTAGTGTTTAAGAAAGAAGAGAAATCAAAGTCCTCCATCCATCTGCCCCAGTGACAAGGGAGGCCTCTTGAAGGAGAGGTGACAGGTAAGCTCACACTCATGGCCAGTCCGTGGTGACCCCTCTCTAGGAGTCCAGCAATGACAGGGCCACAACTTTTGGTCACCAACAATTAACCAATGAGTACAAATAGTATAAACTCAAAGCTGGGGTCTGGAGGGAAATGCTCCTGACCCAACGTGAACTTTTTCGGCCTCTGAGGATCTCATTTTGACAGACTCTCAGATGCATGACACTGCATTTCTCCCCATTAAACTCCTTTTTAAAATCCACAAACATCAGGCAATAACCTCCCAAATCAACTTGGATTTGAGGAATGCTGCAACTTCATAGGCTCTTTTTTTGGGGGGGGTGGCGGGGTGGGGCGTCATGTAACTCTCTTAATTCAGGATGTGAAAAGCATTGAGTCAATCTTGAAAACGTTTGCACTAAATTACAGGCAATTCTCCTTTGGGAGAAATACTACTTGGAGGCTTTCAGAGTAGAAGTTTAAATGTCAAAATGTTTTTCAGAGAAAACGCTTACAGACTCTTTCAATAAGACGCCATATTCAGTTAAAAAATGACGCTGCAGGGCTTCCCTGGTGGCGCAGTGGTTGAGGGTCCGCCTGCCGATGCAGGGGACGCGGGTTCGTGCCCCGGTCCGGGAAGATCCCACATGCCGCGGAGCGGCTGGGCCCGTGAGCCACGGCCGCTGAGCCTGCGTGTCTGGAGCCTGTGCTCCGCAACGGGAGAGGCCGCAACAGTGAGAGGCCCGCGTGCCGCAAAAAAAAAAAAAAAAAGACGCTGCAAATTAATATTTCAAAATATTTGAAAACATTATTTCAGACTAAATGAAATCCAGTATTAATCAAGGACCCTCATTATAGACTCTTCCTAAAACACAGGTTTTAAAACATTCTAATGACTCTCAAGCTAACTTATACTCTTTTCCTATATACCCCCCAAAGAACATGCTGGGCCCCTGTAACAGCGAACAGTCTGCAACAAGCAGCACTGTTTGCAAATGAACAGGTGACTCTTTAATGCCAGTTTCCAAGAGAGTCTGAATATTGTCACCAAAGAGCTTTACATTTTTTAGCTTTACTGGTAAAGGGACAGTATGAAGGTTAGCTTTCTTTAATCCACATTAAAAGAAAACCTCTTGTTATTAAGATCTGAATGAAGTTTTACTGCCCAATATACAAATTTTTAAAACCTAACAGAAATATACATTTTGCGTACTTTATACTTGTATTAAACTATAACTGGACTAAAAATAGTATGTTAAGCAGGACTCCTCAGAAAAAAATCGCATAAGGCCATAGAGAAACTAATTAAAATCAAGGGACACACAAGTATACTAACACAATTTCTGAAACCACCAAAACAGGATGATAAAAAAAAACACTCTCTTGGATATGTTAGAAAATATAATATTGTCTTTGTGATTTTATACTGCTGCCGTGATTTTTATAGGACATTCAATTTCACTTTATAATGACTGGCCTTACTTTAAAATATTGTACATAGAAAAGTTGCGTCAAAATTTTAAATCTTCACTTGAAATGTCAGGTGTCACTTAGTCAATACCGAATGTGTGTTCCGGGTTATAACACACACTTGAATTGTTACAGGGATTTCAGAGAGGTTGAAAAGAATAAGGCTTTAATATTGCTATGTCTGCATTTTCTATCAGAAGTATATAAAAATTCCATTTTTCTGGAAGGACTTATTTTTTTTAAAAGGGGCATTTAAAATCAATTATGCTAATCCTCCTTATCCAACATGCTTGAATAATTAGTAATCAGTGTGAACCAGAAACAACTAAATAGCATAAAGAAGAAAGATATCTCTGATTCTGAATTTCCAACCCTGGGCTTTTTTATGGTCTTTAGTGATAAAATGAAAATGTTCATACAAGGGAGGCCTTTTGCCCTTAAATAAGCAATTGAACGAGAGGGCTGCTGAAACTGACAGGAAGTTTAAACGGTCACTAATAGGAAGATGAACATTTAAAAATATGTCTGAGCTGGCAAATTAAAACAGAAACATGATTTTATTAGAGGCAGGGAAAAAATTTAAAAAGTGGCTATTTCAATTTTCTTCAGTCATTAATTTCACATATATATTCTTCATTTGACTTTCATGGGAAACATACAGATTAATAAAGAGAAGAAAACCCATAAATTTATCAAATTCAGTGCCAATTAAGATCAGTGCGTCTGATCATTTACATTCACATACATCAGTGACTAATGATGACCGGAGTCATTAAGATATGATTAAATTACTGCTAAGATGGGAGACTGCCAAAGTGGTTTAGAAAGAGAAGTACTGAAAAGAGTTAAAGTAAGTGTTTTGAGTCTCACAAGTTCATCTATAGTCTTAATGCAATTCCTTCATGATTTTAAACTTGTGCTTTTGACAGTAAAATGTTTACAGTTTACATTTAAATAGGATAAGGACCATTCTAAAATTAGAGGCATGTTAAAGGCCACTGTCTGACCCGAGAGGGCTGGGGAGTGTTCTGTGGCCGCCTTCCGTCTGAGAGCTCTGCATCCAGGCCTGGACAGCTCACTAACCACGTGCCTGTACCCACTTTCAGAAGTGACTCATCTGTAGTCATTCGTTCAATTAAAAGCTCCTACCTTGTGCCAGGTGCTAGGGGTTGATCTGTGAGTAGGAAACCACAGTCCCTGCTCATACAGGCAGTAAGAGTATTATGCGCTCTGTGTCCTGACAGGGAGGCACAGGGCTCTCAGAGAGAGGGGGACAGAAGACGTCCGGTGCTCCCAGAGGAAGGGATAGTAGAGTGACATCGGAAGGTTACCAGGGGAAGGGGCACGTTCTGGCTTTATTTTTTTTGGGGGGGGGGATTGGGGGTTAGCACATCCATGGGGCCAAGAAGAAGAGAAAGTAATCAGAAAGCAGCTACGCATGATCAGACCGCTCTACGTTTCTGACTGTGGCTGGCAAGAGGCAGGGTGAGGAGGACCCTGTAAGAACAGCCTGAGGGCAACGGGATGTCAATGAGGACTTTTCAGGGGCTGAAGTCTGGAGCGCAAGTCTGTAGCAAACCGGTTAAGAAATGAGAGTCTCCACTACAGTCTTAATTTTCTGCGCAGCGTGTGATCATCACTTCTCATCTGACTTCCTCAGATATAGCCTTTTAATAAAGACCCTTCTTTTTTTTTTTTTTTTTTTTGCGGTACGCGGGCCGCTCACTGTTGTGGCCTCTCCCGCTGCGGAGCGCAGGCTCAGCAGCCATGGCTCACGGGCCCAACCGCTCCGCGGCATGTGGGATCTTCCCGGACCGGGTCACGAACCCATGTCCCCTGCATCGGTAGGCGGACTCTCAACCACTGTGCCACCAGGGAAGCCCATAAAGACCCTTCTTAACATCCATTCCCCCCCAGACCAAACTTGCAGTATTCTGTGAAAACTGAGTTACGCAAAAAATCATTTTTGAATTAAAACAACACATTAAAATAACCTGGAGGGCTTGAGGGCTTCTGGTCAAGCCAAATAAACTTAAGGAAAAACACCCCCAAATTCTCAAACAGTTCAGACGGGATGAGGAGGTTATTGTGAAAACCGAATCTTTTTCCTCATCTAACTTTTCTCTTGCTTTCTAGAAGTCATGCTTGGTGGAAAGGAGGTACCTGGCAGGTCCCACCTGGAGCTCTGCAGACGTCCTTCCTGGCTCAGCTGCCTCACTGATGTGGACCATCATGCCACTGATTTCTCCCTAAACTACAGGTGAACATGAGCTCGGAAGAACCACAGTTTCCCCACTGCTGAGCCAGCATTTATACACGTGAGAGCTTGTATAAATTCCCTCATTAGAGTTCCACAACTCTGTGCGGCAGAGAAAGTAGCAATTGTCTCCAGTTCCCTCCTAAATACAGACTTCGGTTGCATAATTATTAATGAAAGTGAACCTTTTTCTATATATGTACTGGCCATCAGTCTTTCTCTGAGAGCTGCTAGTAGGCACTTTTCTACAGAGGTCATGACACTGTGGTCCCCAGAGAGTGCTGTTTTCAGGTATTCCTTTCCTATGACCTTTAGCAAAGGTAGATAAAGGTACCTGGCTTAGGGTACTGCTACCAAGATTCTTCTGATCACTACACATAACCAAGCCCAAGGCGGTTACTTTGTTTTTTTTGAACTACAAATAACTAGAGTAGTCAAATGGCTTACAACAGTTTTAACAGCTATGGTCATTAATCAAAGGGAAATAGTAAAAACTAAATAAATAAATTAATTAAAGGAATCAACTAAACCATTTCCGTTTTTATTTCTATGGGAAAAAATTACAACAAAAAAGAGTTCAACGTCATCTGGATGTTGGGATATTTATGCTGTCCTGGGAACAAGGAACTGATGCACACACCGTGTGGTCCAAAGCTGACCAAGGACGGCTGATATTCACGAGAACCCACGTAGGGGCTTAGGAAGGATTGGCTATTCACTGCTGCAGATTCTGCTTTTTCTCTAAACCAAACAAAATCTAGACTATACTTCTTGGCCACCTTTCCTACCTATGCAGGTCATCTTTGCAATTTCTTAAGATAAAAGGGTTACTGACAACACCATCCATCCCATTGCTAATACCTGCTAAAAACCATCATTAGCAAATTTCCTTCAGAGTCTGGGTTAAAGAGAAAATTATCTCACCTCATATACTTGCTTTTATTCATATTGAAAATTATACAAGTTAGTGGTAATTACCTCCTTGTCTTGACTACTAGGGAGGTCATGATTTCTAGGACAATTTTTTCCTTTTCTGTTTTTAATATTTTGTTTTTGCCTTTTATTGTATATTAATAGTTTGAGGTCTTGCTGTATACTATCATTCAAAAACTAAGCTGCTTCAAATCCTTTTTTTATAGTAGTTGAGGTTTAACCAGTGTTTATTTGCCATCATTAGACCAAAAATTGTCACGTGAACAAAACAGTAATCAATTCACTGTATCCCTGAGGCTGGCAAGGGATTAGAACAAACTGTAATTACCAATTGTGAGTTAGCAACCCTCCCATGTGCTTGTAAGTATATCAAGGGGGTGATCTATACATTTTCCAAAAAGGAAAAGAAAAATTTTGAGAGAGTTTCCAAATCAAATAATTATGCAATAAAAATCCAGAAAAGTTAAAGAGCCAGTATGTTTGCTATTTTCCATGACGGGTTAGCCAGGAGAGGAAGCTGAAGAAGGGGAAAGTGATGTAATCACCAAACGTAAGATAAACCAAGGAAAAATAACCCCTGCTCTACATCTCACGAATCTACATAAAGAAGTCCTACACAATAGATTAGCGCGTGTTTACAACAGGAGAACCTGATACGAAGGCAAGAGCTTCTGTACAACCTACAAACTCAGGCTCCCACGCTCTTTAACTCCACGAAGAGGAATCCTGTTGTGCTGCTTTCACAACCACGTGCTTTCACCGGTACAAGATGTACTTCCCAACCTCATCCCAAAGCGCTGCCACGTGTGCACCTGACTGCAGAGCATGGGGACGTGTTCCTGACCATCGACGGTACTCACATTAGGCTGGGTCGGTGCCACTGGGTGGTCCGGTTGTTGTGGTTGACATAGTAAGTGCGACCCAAGTTGTCCACCTTTTCTTCCCACCCGGGGGGCAGGGGAGGGGGGGGAAGTTCCTCCTGGTGCTGAGACGCCGAGTCATTCGAGTCAACAACTTCCCAGCCGGGCTGTGGAGCACAATCAGAGGGGAGATGGTGAGGCTGCTTTGATGGCTACAGTGCGTCTGTGCCCTTCGTCCTCACTCCTGTGCTCTCCGGCTCTGACGGTGGCTTCCTGCGCCACATTTAAAGAAATTCCCAAAATAGGGCAAAAAAAAAAAAAAATCAATTCTAGGAGCGTCTCAAAAATATTCTGAGCCATGGCCAATGAACTGCGCTGCCCTCTAAGAAGATGACACTGCAGGGTGCCACTCGGATGGGGATCTGCACAGGCTGTCACGTTACCTAAGTCACGTTACACTCTTTTCGTATTTCTTGTTTGTTATTTTGACCTGACGGCCTCCGGGGCCGTACAAAGCCTTGCCGATGATACGGGTCACGCTACAGCTGTCATCTTTTCAACACCTCCGTAAGGTAAGAGGGAGCTGGGAAGATGAGCCCTGCAGCATGTGTGTTCTCGCAGAATCCGTGGCCTGCCCGGGCATCGGGAGGCCCGGGGCGCTCTCGCTCCCCAGGGAGGACAGCATGGAGGCGGCTCCAGGAGGAGGGGAAGCTCCTGGGCTGCAGGAAGGACGAGCCGCCAGACAGCCAGGAGCAGCCTGGAAGCTGCCGCTTCCTACTCAGCCATTCCCCACCTGCTGCCGCCGCATCAACAGGCTTCCTGGTACCAGACTCAGAGGTGCTTTTTTTGCAAAACATATTTTCGGCATTAAGTATTCCTTCCTGACATTCCCTAGTAAAGTCACTGGAAAATTAAGTAATTCACTGATTATTACAGTTGGAAGGTTGGAAGAGTGTGAAAAAAAAAATTCCTTGGATTTGAGATAAAAATCTGTGGATGTGCTTATGAAATCTTAACATTCAAGACTGCCTACCACCCACTTCAGTCCTTCTCACAGAGAAAGATGAAAGCTTGCACATGAAACACTGCCTGGTAATATGACCTCTGGGTCTGAGGGAGGTTCCGTTAACTTGCCCATAATGCATTATTCACACATCATGTATATGCAACAGCTGCAAACAGATGTGCAAATAAGCCACAGAGAGGTCTTGTAAACGAACATTTTCTGAACAATACGAGAATCTGTCTAACAAAACAGCACCATCTGAAGCCTGAGCTGAGAAGGTACCCATGGTAGAGGTACGTGACTGGAGAGTTAAAGGTGGCCTTGCCAGGAGGGAACAAAAGAAAATTCCTCTGGACAGCTAATTCCAAAACGGCATTTCTACCTCGTGCACGCTCTCACCTGTGGGCCAGATGAGTAAGAAACCTGCATGAGTCCCTAAATTATTTTCGCCACTTGAAGCAATTCCAAGTGCTAAAAGGAATTTACAAAGAGCTGCAAGTCCAAAGAAGTAAGAGAATTAAATATGTGGGGAGAATTTCACATGGCGGTGGGCTGTTAATAAAACAGGGGTATCGCAGTTTAGAAAGAGACCCCTCTTCAATTATTAGTGTTATAACATGAAATGAAAAGTTTATCCTTTTTGCTAAAAACCAAACACATCGGTAGATCTGTCAAAGACGTAGATTCATGGACACATTGAAGTTTCTTCACATTTAAGCTTGATAAACTTTTATTTCCTTAAATTATAAAGTCTTAAAGTGAAACATCAATATGCTCTTAGGCAAGGAAAACAGACCAAGGCCCGCAGCCCTGTAGCTTACCTCCATCTCATCCCTCTGCTCGCTGTTTTCTTCATCTTGACCTCCGTTTTTGGGCATATAGGCCATTTTCAATCGCAAAAATCCCTTAACTCGAGATTTATGACTGCACGATGGAAGAAAATCGGTTATAAAGGATGTGACTTGGTTACATCTTTATGATGGCTCATATTTATGATGCTTTAAAAAAAAAATGCAATAGGAAAAGAAGTTGGAATTCTCCTCAGAGAAAACCAAGAGCCAAAGCATAAGAAACGGCAGCGGCCCGAAGCCTCACCTTCTTGGTCGGAGGAGAAAATCCTTAAATGTGTAGGGTCGCTCCATCGTTGGATCTTCTGTCTAAAGGAAGAAAAAGTAAGTGTCAATACTCCTGATAGTGTCGTATTTCAGATACACCCAAGTGGATTACAGAGAATACATTTGCAGGTTTTAGAACGTGAGCCTGGCGAAAACAGAGTTGGTTCCTCACCCAGTACTTGACAATTAATTACACATTTCATAGGTTACAAAGCTTTACTCAAGATCCACTAGATGTCACTATCAACACCCATTTTTAGGAGCCAACCTCAGCCTGAGACAAATTACAGAACTGTAGTCGTCATTGCCAAGTGTAATTTCTAGCTGCTGGGTGCAGGGCTCAATCTCACGCTGCTGATTAACTCTGGAGAACCAGGGGTCACTGGTGCCTGCCTGCTTGTCCCTGAGATTCAAGAAACCTAAAAATGCAGTTAATAGGAAAACATGCGAGATCAATCTGTGAATGCAATTTTACTTTACTTTTAACATTAAAATATCATGTCATCTGAAAGACGGTTTCCTCCACAGAGACTGTCCTAGGTGGCGTCATCCATCAGCCTTTTGCTGGTGCTTATTTCAAGAAGCTATGAATGTAGTGGTGGTATTTATTCATTTTTGAAAGAAATCAGTGTTTTATTGTGCAAAATCAGATGGTCAAAGCAAGCAGGCAACTGGAAAAATAAATGTTACTATTTCATTAATTTAAAAATACTATGTGCAGTAAAACTTCAAATACCTAGACTCTTTAATTAAACACAATTAAAAACATTTACTTCTGTAGCAAGAGAGACAAACCACAAAACGATTTATTATGTATCAGAAGGGTATGTGTGTATATATATGCGTTTATATTTGTAACATTATCTGTTTATGTCACTCTCTGCTTTAAACTCGCGATGGCTTCCTACTCTGCTTATATAATATGCTGAAAATTCTTTCCTATGGACCTATAAGGTTAAACATGATGTGGTTCTTTTTTTCTTTTTGCGGTACGCGGGCCTCTCACTGCTGTGGCCTCTCCCGTTGCGGAGCACAGGCTCCGGACGCGCAGGCTCAGCGGCCACGGCTCACGGGCCCAGCCGCTCCGCGGCATGTGGGATCTTCCCGGACCGGGGCACGAACCCGTGTCCCCTGCATCGGCAGGCGGACTCTCAACCACTGCGCCACCCCGGAAGCCCTGATGTGGTTCTTAATTACCTATAACCTCACTGTGAACCAGTCTCTCCACTGACCCCATACTCCACCCGTCCTGACCTCCTCTGTCCCACGTGCACATCACATCTAATCCTGCTCTAGCAGGTCCTTCAACTGAACAGCTCTGGCTCCAGATGGCCACAGCGGTCTCCACTTTGTCATCCAGGTCTGGGATCCCAAGTCACATCTTCAGACACCACATCCTAAATCGCCACCATAGCCTCCCTTTATTATCCTCTGTCACAACATCCTGATTTACACCCCCTCTTCACCATCTGAATTTATCTTGCTCATTTATTTATTAACTAGTTTATTAACATCCATCACCTGTAGAATATAACCTCATGAGCTCAGAGACTTGGATTTGCTTGCCACTGTATTCTTAGTGCCAAGAGCACTGCCTGACACAAAGTACCTGTACAAGTAGCTGATTAACCCACCTGATCTACAGTAAAGTACCGAGGCCACAGAAATTCACCATCACTCAAGAAAGTCAGTTATATTCTCTAGACTTTTTTCTAAATTCAGACAAAAAAAAAAAATCAGAGAACTTACCGGGACTCTAAAAATGGAACTGTCCATACACTATGTAGTTTAAATGACAGACACCACACACATCAGGAGGCAGACGTCCTGGGTCTGTGTCTTGGCTTTGTTACCTAAGAGCCATGTGGCCAAGGACAAATTCCTTAGCTCTCTGTGCCTCAGTGCCCTCATCTACAGAGCGGGGCAGTAACAGGATCTTACAGAGTTGTGACGATTAAACCAATCATCTGAGCTGGTATCAATACGC
Source organism: Orcinus orca (assembly GCF_937001465.1). NCBI lineage: Eukaryota > Metazoa > Chordata > Mammalia > Artiodactyla > Delphinidae > Orcinus > Orcinus orca. Next base: position 16,164,129 of record NC_064573.1, read on the forward strand.
AGCAAGTTCTCACAAGGGTTCCTGGCAACTTAACAAATGTTGGCCATTGTCATCATCAGCCAATTCTACATTTTCATGTCACTTGTGAGCACTGCCAACTCAACACTGCAAAAAGGCAGGGCGTTAAAAAATGAAAATTCACCTCCATGGACATTCTCCAGTGTGAACAAGACTGTTACCTTGCAGATAACAACGGGATTCTTCCTGGCACTACTCAGGCTCCTGCTGGATCCTATTCCCTGGAGAAAAGCCCAGGGGAGACTCCCAGGACAGCACTGAGGTGGTAGAAAGCCATCTCAAACAGGTTGATGCTAACAGTATTATCGGCCAAAACAGATGCTGCAACCCCCTGACCCTTTTGAATGTCCTGTGGGCATTCAAAAGAAAATCTTCTGGTTACACAGCAATTTCATCTTAAAAAGATCTGTTGCTTTCAACAGAACTGCAGTTACTTTGACATATATGTAATGAGGTAAATAACTCTGTGGGCAAGTGGAAGGGAATGGCCTTATCAGGACCTTAGACTCAAAACAGGGATGCAACAGCTAAAAGCACCCAGGCCTTAGACGGAGCCCCCCTGCCTCCTCGGCCCTTGACTGTACCACAGATCAAGGCTGAAGACCCAAGGTCTGGTCGGTCTTCTGATCACTGGGCAAGTCAACTCCCTCTCTGGGCCCAGGTGTCCTCACCTGTAGAATACAGGGAGTGGATAAATGGTCTTTAAAGTCCCTCTAAGGTCTGTGCTACTGAATTCTGTACACGTGAGAGGGAACCATTGCCCTGGTACCAGCTGGAATTATAAAAGGGGTGTTCATCATCTGAGTTACCTTCAAGCACAATTAAGGTGCCAAATAATATCACCACCACCCCAAAAATGTCTCACTGTAGGAAAACTGAAATTTTTTCAGTTGCCTTGAGTGGCACTTGACTAAAATAGGAGAAATTAATGTTTTTAAAATAGCTCTCTCAACCCCAGCGTGTTTCCCATAGATACAGAGATTTTGCATCTGGTAGGGGTAATGCGCTGGGACTCAAAGGGCAGGGGAGACGCAACTGACGGACGAGGCAAGGAAAGTTTCCGAGGCATAAAAGGCAAACACCCACCAGAAATGTCATTCTGTTGTTAATACAAGTCTTGGAGTTATTTTTGTCTCTAAGTAATTATTAAAGACAAGTCATAAAATCCTGTATGAACTTCTGGGCAATGACACAGGATTTAACAGACAGATGTAAAAATGATAGTGTTCTTTAAAAAAAAAATCAGTAAGAATAGGACAGTTACAGGGACTTCCCTGGTGGTCCAGTGGTTAGGACTCCACGCTTCCACTGCAGGGGCACAGGTCTGATCCCTGGTCGGGGAACTAAGATCCCGCGTGCCGCGCGGCACGGCCAAAAACAGAGTAGATCCTGAAATAGGAAAAGAAAATGCTACAAGAACAGGACAGTTACAGCTAAGTTCACTTCTGGTGCCACACTGTGAAAGAATAAAATAGAGGAGCTCAGTTTGAGCTGCACTACAGACGTCAGGCTGGTGGGACTACCTTGCTTAAAATACAGTCCCCGCCTCCTCTCTCCTCCACGTGCCTCCAGCTCGTCACACTGCCCAAGTCTCCCAGGTAACAACGTACGTCATCACAGTCGCCGTGCCTCTGCTTACAGCCAAGGTGCTGTTTCACAGAGCTGGATGGAAACTTGGTATCATCTATGTGTATGCCCTCATTTTATAGGTGAGAAAAACAGAGGCCCAAAAAGGATTGCTAACTTATTAAGGTTACCAAGGCAACCTGCCCATCTCCAAGCTCGGAGTCAACTATTCCTGAGAGATCTTTTAAAGCTTGACATTTGGAGACTTCCGTGAATATGAATCTATGTTTTCTTAATTCTCAGATCTGCATAAAAGGTCAGATGACTAACCTTATTTACTCTCCCTCTTCCCTCCTCGTCTTTTACTCACTCCCATCCACACTCAATAATAAATAAAATGGAAAAAAATATTAAAGACGGGTGGCATATCTGGAATAGAAGCAAAGGAAATAGATCCCTACCATTCTAAATGCCTTGGGTCTAATTTCCTATCCTTTTTCTTCCACAAATAAAACTGGGAAAACTGGTCTGAGAGCCAAGAATGAAAGTGAATGACAAGTCAAAATTATTTTCTTTCATCTGGAAGCATCAGATAAAGCAGCGAGGAATCCATGATCGAAGGGGGAAAAAGAAGTTTCTTTTCTTTCCATTATCACTCTTTACTCTTTCCTGTTTAAGGGGCAAAAACCTAGCCAACACTGGCCTCCTCGGTAATCGAGGTGGTGAGGCTCCAACACGCAGAGCACACCCCAGCTTCACACAACCCTCCCGGCCCCGTCCCTCTGTGCCAAGTGGCCTCCTTCACTCGTCTGCCTGGCAGAACTCCAACCCGGACGGTCCCAATGCTCACAAGGGCACACAATTGTCCAGAGACCCAACAGTGGGCAGTGGGCCGAGAAGGACCCGTGGTGCCCCAGTCTGAGGTGTTCAAGTGCCCTGACCCTCTGGCTCTTCCTGGTAGGCTTCTCGGGATCAGGGACTTTATAGCTGCAAGGAAGGACAGCTTAGGAGAGCCATTCCTAAGATTTTAAGAGCATGGTTTGATCCTGCAAATGCCACTTTCCACCAGCAGCTGCACCCACAGGCCTCTAGGACTGCAGCAAGGGAAGAAGGTTCTTTAGCGAACATCAGTTACTAGGTCTAAACTATGTTTTTCAAAAAGCACACCCAAAACCCACAAAGTAGGGCATTTAAATGATTAAAGATAACTTCCTAACAATCGTGAGAGGTTACATTAACTTCAGTTTTGTGGTCTTGAATCTTCTCCATCAAGTTCCTGATTTAGAAAAGAGCTTCATTCAAAGGCTGCAACTTCTTAGACCAGAATCAAGGCAGAGATGACTCTTTTCTAAAGGAAGAAAGGTTCACGCTATCTTGGGGCAACAAGATAAAGCTTAAAACGCCTTGTAGTAAATAAGTGTGTATATATGTCAAGATGGAAGTGTATGCAATTAGGTATTTTGCTAATATAGATTTTAAAGATAGTAACAAAAGATTACTTCTCTTCTTTATCTTAATTTCTATGATTCCAAATCTCTGGGCCTTTTCTCTACCTAAATTAAATATTCTTGGCATATTAAATAGGTAGAACTACAGAGAAACAGCCTCAGGTAGGGGAAAAAAGCTGAATGAAAAATCACCACGTAAAACTTGGTGTGGGAATCCCTCCACCCCCAGTTCCCTCCAACAGCCAGAATTATTATCTTAGGAAAAGGGCCTCCAGAATCATGTATTTTTCACCTAAGCCAGAGAACTCCGGTCTCATCTCACCTGAGCCATCTAATAGGGTGCCATTTGCCACGTGTGGCTTTTTAAATATAAATTTTAATTAATTAGAATGAAATAAAATAGATAAATTCCGTTCTTCAGTCACATTAGCTACATTTCAAATGCTCGACTACCACATGTGGCTACCGTGATGGTGGCCCTGCTAAGCCACATGAGTGAGGAACCTGCTTCACCGATTCCTCATCAGAGAGTAGAATTATGCCTATCAGTAAACATCTGTTAAAGGAATAAATTCTCTATCAGCAAATGGGGCTGTAAAGAATTAATTAATAACCAAATACCCAGTCCGATTTGTTAAACCTTGAGAAGGCTTGGAAGGGTGGGCAACGGCAACTTCACCACCACATGACTGCTCTCCACTACCTTCCCTCATTATTAGTAAGACCTAAGTTCTTTGATCTAAAATTCGATGACATCAAACAATACTGAATCCACAGGCCACACAGCCATGTATATATAAACTGCCTTGACAGTGGTCATATGGCTATCAAGAAAAGAGCAACCATGATTTATCCACAAAATATATTCAAATGCTAACATCCATTTTACATGCCCACACCTGTGTTATCATACAAAATTAACTGTGCTATCTTCCCATGAGTGTCCTACACATATGATCAAATACACATATGAGAGCACCTCAGATCTTGGGACCAAAGCCATATATCCACTCAGAATATGCCGGTTGGGTTCTCCTACCACTAAGAGGATAAAGAATGCACCTTCACCTCTCCTTCTGCTCCCTCTGTGGTCCATCTTGGAGACTGCAGTGGGCTCCACAAAGCCAGTCAGTTTTAAGGAGGAGATATAGCACTCCAGTGTAAGCTCATCTGGGGACAGACTGAAAACTGGGAGGCTCCACTTCTCAACCGGCTCAGCTCCTGTGAAAGTCCTCAGTCCTCTCTGGTCTCTCCCTCTTCCACTCTTTTTTTTTTTGTGTGGTACGCGGGCCTCTCACTGTTGCGGCCTCTCCCGTTGCGGAGCACAGGCTCCGGATGTGCAGGTTCAGCAGCCATGGCTCACGGGCCCAGCCGCTCCGCAGCATGTGGGATCTTCCCGGACCCGGGCACGAACCCGCGTCCCCTGCATCAGCAGGCGGACTCTCAACCACTGCGCCACCAGGGAAGCCCTCCCTCTTCCACTCTTTAACCGGCTGGCTTCTATTCCAGCCTGGAGCCTTGGCACCGCTTCCTTCTTTGAAAGCTCCCTCTTGCCTCCACCGAAATCCAAAGGTAAAATGTTCCCTCTACTGATGTGGTCTCTGAAGAGGAACACTCTTCTATTCTCTGGGAGTTCCACTCAACCTTTCAAAACCAATCTGCACTCAATCACTCAAGGGATTGTTGGAGCAAGTTGTTTAAAAATTTCACCTATACCTCTTAGAGTTAATACATAATTTGCCTTGACTGTGATGTGGTTTTCATGTTGGGGAAAAGGGAGGTTGGGGACACCCATGAAAGAACTGGCCAACCAGCCAACACTGCTGAAAAATGTGAGGCGGTTACAGCTTCAACCCGAACAGCATGAAGAGAAGACCCACTGATGGAGAAATACGTGAACAGTCTTCCTGCACAAAGGCTGAGACATCATACGCTATCAATGTGACTTAAAATAAAAGAACAGTCAGGGCTCTGATGGCTTATGCCATCAAGCATAAGCCCACCTTCCACAAGCACCTTGGAGCTTCAGGTTTTCATATAGAAACAAGCAAAAATATTCTAATGATATTACTTTTGCTTCTGATCTTTTGGAAGGGAAGGCGCTTGAAACCTTTCTTCCTTAACAGCTCCCCTGAGTAAGCAAGAACACAGTGCTTGCCATCATGTTTCTTCCCAACAGAGCTTCACAGCTTCCTGGGTGAGACGCAGTCTTTCTTGGTCTTTAACAGCCATAGCTAGAGCTTCAACACAGCAGGAGGCTCACACTAGGTGGTTTGAGTCCTTTTAGTGTATAGACCACTTATACTATTTGCTCACATGATGCGTTTAAAAAGATAATAAAATGCCCTTGGAAGGCAGAAATGTTTGACTTATCCTCTCTCAGGTGCCACTTTAGGCACTTTGTGCTGCCCCGGGGAAGGAGGGCCGGGAGGTGGAACACGAGACCATCTACCTCTCACCAAGGAGGTCTTGGACCCCCATCCTATCGATACTGGAACGTGCGAGAGTCACCTTTACGCTCAGTTAATGTCAACAGCCCCAACTGTTCTGCTGCTCGTCTGAGTGGAGAGGAATAGTAGCAACGCCACACATGCTAATCCAGTACAACTTCTGAAGCCAGAGTGGGCGTTTCCGGCTGACAAGTTCACTCAGTACCAATAGCATCTTTTCTTTTGTCTCTGTGCCAACTGAGAAAGGCCATGGAAACACTAGCTTGTATAGATGTAGCCCAAGAGAAACAGCAGGTACCATTCCAGACAAAGGGAACAGACGTTTGATTAGACCCAAGAGGTGAACTTGAAAGCAGGGACATTCCAGTGACAAGGAGGAGGGGTCTGACAGAAGCAGGTAGCTGACGAAGACAAACTAAGGAGCAGACGAGAAAGCAGCCAGTGACGCTGCCAGGCATCCGTGGATGGCTCAGATGCACTTGATTTTTACAGTTAAGCTATCTCCTATCCCCTTGAAAGGACCACCTTCTAGAAAGGGCCAGGGCCAGGGTACACACGCTTCTCCACTGTGTTGAGGAAATGCTGCCCTGAAAATACACCCAAACTGCAGACGGTTAGAAACTGCTGCTCAGAGCACGCGCCGTAAAGCAGGTGACCGTTCTTACCGGGAGATGACTAAGGGGTATGTCCACCTGTCCCAGGAAGTCGTCTCGTGTCTGTTGAGAAGAGAGAAAAGAATTAATGTTTCCGTCTATTTGCTGAGTGTCAGCATTCTTAGAAGTGTTTCTTTACAAATAGAGAAAGGTCCAGGGCCTGACATGGGAGAGCAGGGGGGATGGGTTGAAGGCAGAGACCCAGGTGAGGCACAGACAGCCGTCGCCTCGGAGACCAGTGAGCCCAAGGCCTCACACACCTGACCTTGAGCTGCCTGAGACTCTGCAGGGCATCTACCACCCAACCCACTGGAGACAAATCCTCTCTCGGACCTGGAGAGCATGCGATCAGTCAGGGAAGGGACACCTGGGACCCCAGAAGGTTTGGGGGCACAGCTGGCCCAGTTTAAAGAGAAGATGGTAAAGAAATGTTGGGACCATTTTCACGAATATTTGTTAAGTGCTATAAACAAAAGAGCTCCTTGAGAGCTGAGAGTCTTGGGAAAGAGTCCAGTTATTAATATATCTTATACATTACTTATTAAAAAATGGCACTGAACTTTCAGTCTAGTAAGTACACTGCTTCAGAATCCAAGATCACGCATGAGCTACTGGTTACATTTTTGGACACACTGTGCTTCTTCCCCTCTCCATCTCCCACACAGACCTCGATGAAATGCACGTGGAGAAGCTCACAGGTGCCCTTTCAGACTCTGGGAAGCACCAGAAGTCATAACTCAGGGTCAGGGGTCCCTGGTCTGGACCACGGGGTGTCCAGTGGGTCACGCTGACACAATGTCCTGCTGTAGGAGGGCTTGTGTCAGAGCCTCTGATGCTTAGATGACCTGCGATGTGAACCAGAAGGAACACGACGACTTCTGTTACCCGTAAAAACATGCAGTTGCTTCTACCACATTCCAAATGCCTATTATAGCTGGAAAGTTCTTCAGACATATCAGACTTGTCCTACTGCTAGCCTGGGGAAAAGCCCAAGAGACAATCCTGACCTCCTCACTCCGGATCCTGGGCTCTTGTTTTCACTCCTTACTGGTTTCCTATGAAATTTTCTAATTTATAAAACACGCTTTTGAAGCACACTTGAAAACATTCTCTTCTTGCATTTGAAAAGCAGCAGCAGATAAATGTGAACAAGATTTACTGAAATGATTTGCTCCACGCTTAGAATTTCCTTTTATGTGATTAACTAGAAAACGATCTGTGTCCTCTAAACAATACATGAAGGATAATGAAAAATCAGTTACTACTGGCTGAGCGTGCACAAGGCAGGAGAGCCCCCATCCTTCCGACAAGACTCCGCTTTCTTGTATTTTCTCAGCTACGTCTGCCTCAGCCCACCATGGATACCTCACCGAGCATATGGCCGTCAGGTGCCGATGCTGTATATCTTAACAAGCAGTGGTCAGCACAAGGCCCAGAAAGTGGACCTCTTCACTGTCCAAAGAATTAGGGAGCAGTCCCATTCTGAATTTGTCTGATTTAACTGTAAAGCCAATGTAAATGTCAGTTAATTCCACGATCAAAAACACAGAAATGGGGACTTCCCTGGTAGCGCAGTGGTTAGGAATCCGCCTCCCAATGCAGGGGACACAGGCTCGAGCCCTGGTCCAGGAAGATCCCACATGCCGCGGAGCAACTAAGCCCGTGCGCCACAACTCCTGAAGCCTGCACTCTAGAGCCCGTGCACCACAACTCCTGAGCCTGAGCTCTAGAGCTCACATGCTGCAACTACTGAAGCCCGTGTGCCTAGAGGCTGTGCTCCACAACGAGAGAAGCCACCGCAATGAGAAGCCCGCGCACCACAACGAAGAGTAGCCCCCGCTCACCACAGCTAGAGAAAGCCCGCGTGCAGCAACGAAGACTCAACACAGCCAAAAAAAAAAAAAAAACCCCCACACACACAGAAATGTCTGATTCCTGACCATAAATTGTGTGTCTACCTAATGAGAGTAGTGAGGTCCTACCACTTGTCCCCTCTCCCCTCCTGCTACTGGTACTGATGCTGTGAAGGAACAGGACACGGGGATGCAACCATCAGAAGAAGACAGTCTTACCTGAAGCTCCGTTTCATAATCTGCTCTCTTTGAATAGCTATCTATCGATGGTTAACCTAAGTGCATTTTAACAAAAATTCATAAAACATCCACGTGCCCGTGTTGTTTTGCTTGGGAGATGTTAGAGTTCTAAACCCATCAGATGAGTTCACCATCTGAACCAAGAAGAGACAGGCACCTGCCGCTCAGGGCTACAGTAGCAAAGCCAGTGCTGTGGCAAGGCCTCATCTCATCCTCACGGCAGCTGTAGTAGGTGGGCACCATTATTATACCCATTTTACAGAGGGGGAGCCTAGAGACCAGAGAGGTTCCTAGCTGGGTAGACTGGTTCCAGAGTCTGGGCTCTTAACTAATACACTGTCCCCCATCTCACTAATGGGCAGGAAAGCGTGGCTGTGTACCAGCTTTGGGCTTCTCATCGGGATGCTGGCTCTCAACAGTGTGGATGAGAAGGGACTCTGATGACAGCACAGTTTATGAGACTTCGGGGAAGGGGGTTCTGCAGAAACGCTCATCTGGGTTGTTATCCTTAACGCAACCTCCTGTTCCGAAGTTTATGGGATCCCAGTGGTACTCACTGCAAAGCTAGGCGGCTTCACTTGTACCTTAACAAGTTTTCTCATTACACTGAAAAAACAATTCCTAAAACAGACGAAGACAGAGCAACCTCACCCTTAAAGTAAACAGAAGGCTCTTATTTTCTGGTTTACATCAAGGGCGACTGTAATAAAATCATTTTAAAAATAAAATAGGGATCAAGTGTATAGAGCAGCACATGGTCAAGAGGTATTGGCTTAAAGAAGTGATTCACCAGTCAGTGGAACATGCTGGTGAGATCTAGGTTTCAAAACATCCCACTGTTGCCAAAAGTACAGACATTTCAGGCGATGTAAAATATTTAGGTTAGTGACACTACACCAACATTAAATGTGTCTTCAATACCACAGAGGACATCTAGGAGGGACCAGAGGGCCTACTAGTGGCCTTTGCACCAAAATGAGAAGCTGGAGTATATCAAGGCCACCTGGCTGTGCTGATATGGCAGGATCCCTACCTGCGGGCCCTGGAGAGCCAAGGTTTGAGGCCCTCAGAGCACCGTTAGGTTATCACTGCCACAGGATGACACCTTGCACCAATTTTATAAAAATACATTAATCAAGTCACTTAAATAATTTCCATTACAAAATTATTTCCATCAGGCATCATGTTAACCCTAAGAGCTTACAAAACACCAAATTAGTTTCAACTCACACAGTACATACCGGCATTTCTTGTGCTTATTTTTAAGTGGTAACTGTTGTCAATTTCAACCTCAATTACCTGTCACATTATCCTAGAGGCTGAAAATGTGCAGGTTAGTAACACAATTATAAATGTTCCCTTCTGACAAGCCATCAAATATTTTCCCAACATAATGACAATGCAAAATGGAGCCCTTGAAATGTGTCACATAAGGTGAAACAAAAATCTATATTCCATTACTGGAAAAGTGAAATAAATATACCAAACAGTCTCTCTCTTAGAGTTTGTGTTCCAAATGACGATTAACTACATTCAAGACCATTCCTCCAAAGGAAAGGGACAAGTGTGTGCCCTTGAGAGGCCATGGAGAGGTATGTGAGAGGTATGTGTGAATATCACTGGACCCCAAAGCCTGGGGACGATCACAATAGCTCCAGTGAAACCCTAACACAGCCCTCGGGCATTTCTCATTGTGTGCACCGGGCCAGAGATGCCAGCACTGAAGTGGACACCAGGCTTAGCTAGTCCTCACAAAATAAACGAGAGGCAATTTCTCAAAGAACACATCCATTCAAGAAACACCACAGACTTTTGATCTTTAGGTTAGAATTGCACTCGAAGGATATGATCTGAATCTTACTACGTACTGATGACCACAGAGGTCACTGTGCAAGAGCTAGGCTAGGACTCTGTGCATTTCACATCGAAGCTGCAGGGGAGGAGGGGGACTATGTGGGGAGGACATCACCAGAAGTAACGGGTGCTGGCACGTAAAGCTGGGGTCGTGAAGGCTCTTTAGGAAAGGTATATCAGAAAGGACGGGCGATTCTTGGAAGGTAAAATGACCCGTGTGTAATATAGAAGCTATACATTAAAGCAGCGCTTTTTAAACCGTGAGTTGCAATCCCACTAGTAGTTCACAAGAAGCATTAAAACAAACTAGATATAATGGAATAAAAAACATTAGAGCCTCACATGAAATGTAAGTAAGTACTGTTTCGAGGAATTTCTTTCAATTACATACACAGGTGAGTGCGTGTACTAAGTTGTGATGTCAAATTAATTTCTCTTTGCGTGTCACCATCATGAGTTTAAAAGCCACTTAACTCCAGCAAATGATAGCCATCCAGTGCTACCCATGTCCTAGAAAGCATCAAGGAGCAACTTGCAAGAAAATTATATTGAGAATTTCTCAAGACAAATGGAAGAGAAGTACCAGAGGCATTAGAACGTAAGCCACAGAAAAAGAATTTAAGAGTAAAGACATGGAATGATTACATCTTCATGTATTACAGATCAAGGTTAATCTCCCAACTCTAAACAGAGAGACAGAAGAATAACCTTTGTTTTGCTGCTAAACCAGTAAATGCTTCTTCCTTGCGAGGCACGCAGCCCACACTCGGGCACCAGCACCGACCAGACAGGGGAAACGGGTTCTATTTTTAGAGTGACTTTGGAAGCATGCACTCTGAATTATCTAAATAATGAATGGCTTGAGAAACTTTTGCAAAAGCTTTTAGACAAAATGTTATAAACATAGTGACTCTTCAACAGTCTACTGTCTGGAGAGTCACCTGGGTGTCGAGATGCACTTGGTTTTAGGTGCTGTCTCATTCCTCAAGAGAGCACGAAGGCAGCTTTACCACCACACACGAAAGGACGGAGGAATATTCTTTTTTCTCCGTCCATACACTCCAGCCTGTCCTCCGACAGCGGAGCTGCTGCGGTTCAGGAGGAGAGCATGAGTTTGGCCTCCACCCACACCACCCATCGCATAATCTAACGTCTTACCACCTGGTGCCTCTGGCTTTTCAAGGTGAGTTGTTTCAAAACGCAATGTCAAAGTTACCTTAATGAAACAGCCAAGTGGAATTCCACTAAAAATAAAGAAAAAGGTCCAGTGATGACATCCTCTGAACGCACACGCTCTTACCAAAATCCACTTGGTAAGCGCCAGAACACAAAACCCAAACGAAATTCAGATACTTTTTTTGCAAAACACAAAGAGCTTGCACTCCGCCAGCCTCTCTGCCATTTCGTTTAGAGCTTAGGGCTGAAACCTCCCATTCACTAAAACGGAATAAGGTGTGTCCTGGAGACACCGGCTGTTATTTCTAACAACAAATAAGACCTCCCTGTCAACAAGATGTCAGAGCAAACTCAAAGGACTGTTACAGGCTCTGTAAATCACGCTGGGTAGGCGGGCGGAATGAAACCATGCTGGCTGGATGTGTGATCATGAAGGCCTCTATTTTAAGGGACACTTTGCTTGAAATACAGAAGACAAAACAGAAGGGGCAGACAGAGCAGAGAACCGTCCTGCTGGCAAAGGCTACGGTAGCTCGGCAGTAGCCGCCAGGCTTTAACCAGGAGCATAACAAGACCGGTTCAAACTGGACTTTCAGGTTCCAGGGGAGTCCCCACTGCTCCAGGTGTCCTGCTACCACATCAGGGATGAGGTGCGCTTGACGCCCCCTCCTCCCTCCAAGTGGGTGGAGGAAGCTCCTGGGCACAGTCCAGTCCTCTCCCCCCTCCAAATGTAAGCATCTTCCAGGCCAGGGGTCAACTGAGGGCCACAGGAATTACAGGCTTCTGCCAAGCTTGATACTCTGAACTTAAGATCCAATAAACTCCGGGAATGCAAACACTGGGAAAGAGATTTGGGAACCAGACGCACAAAATGGGAGCCGCACTGCTGAGGTCACTGGCTCCTTCAGGCAGGGGGTCACCCATAGGCAGACGATGCTACACTGTGCCCGGCCTGAAAGGCACAGAGACTAGGTGCCCTCACCTCCTAGGGGCAGAAGCTAACTGGCCCTGTACTAGACAGATAAAAGTAACATGAGCCACATCTAGAACTTGAAAATTTCTAAGTCCCATAAAAAAAATAAACAGGCGAAATTAATTCTAATAATATATTTTAGTTGACCCAATATATCCAAAATATTCATTTCAACATGTAATCAATATGCAGATTATTACTAAAAGTGTCTTACATTCTTATTTTTGTGCTAAGTCTTTGAAATCTGGTGTGTGCTTCTCGCCTACAGCACACCTCGCTTTGGACCACCTGCATTTCAAGTGCTCGATAGCCACAGGTGGTGGGTATCTCTGTACAGACACTGACCATGACTGCCGCATCTCAGAGGCATGAATAGAACGCTGCAGGGATACAGCGGGGGAAGTGACTAATTCTGTCCAGGGTCAAGGGCAGGCATGACTTTACGAAGGATGAAGTCTTCATGCAGGGTCATTTCTTCTCTGGAGAAGTTTTACGATCAATTTTTCTGCAAGCAATTTTAATGATAGATTAAATGTATAAAGAACAAAAGAAAGTAAAGATACCTCTAGATTCTGTTGTTTATCTGTGAACTCAGCTACCAATAAATAGACTTTAATAATCTGAATGAAATGATCCACGCCAGACACGTTTAGTAACCAAAGCGGGTAAAAGAAGGATCGCAGGATGGGGAAAAGGGCACCTAGGGACACCATGGGTTCAAAGTCATTCTTATAGTTTGATTTCATTAACAGGTTTACTGCTAAAAGCTCTTCCTCACACTTCAAGGCATTTGAGACTAGCAGCCCATCTCCTTGTCTCGCTGGACAGTAGTTTGGGTGTGCGGAATATCGTCCTCAAGCAAAAACAGGTCACATGTAACATAAATGCAGTATGGTATCATTCTTGGAATTTTAACGAGTGACGACTCCGAGCTACAAGAGGTACTGGAGGTACTGGAGCTACAGGAGGACGCTGACTGGCTTTTCAGAGGAGCTCTGGCATCCCAGGTAGGTCCTGATAAGGCTTTTTCTGCAATGGCTGTGTTCTGGCTGAAACCACATCTCTGGCCAGTGGCCTCTATCAAAGTCTGCTGCGGGGAGAGCTCCATCCGGCCATACCCTGGTAAGAACCTCAAGACCGCAAAGAATAATAAGCTTACGAGCAGCTCACCAATCGCGTCTCAGAAACCTGTTATTAGCAGGTTAAGAGACTTGCCCAGGGTCACCGAGTTAGTAAACGGCCGCCAGAATGTGAACGCAGGCAGGCCGGCTCCAGGGTCCATGCCGTCACCACCACAGAGTGACGTCACACTCCACGGACTTAAAAGCGAACATTAACAGGCTCCCCCTACCCCCAGAAGACTCTAGTCTGATGTGCTGCTGCCCCCAACTCCACATCCCCTCAGGTGACACTTGCCAGATACAGTTCTTGCAATCTGTCAACTCCCATGGAACATAATCTCAGCACTGTCTGTCCTGTGCCTATTCTTACATGTGTCCTTCTTTCCTTACCTGTATATTAATACAAAAATGAAACGAGTGAAGTATACGTTTGAAAGAGAAATGAAATGGAGCTAAAGACTTCCTATTCTTTGATTAATCCCCTCCCCCTGCCCCAACATCTTTTAAAGCTGAGCTCTTCAAACTGCAGCAGGCAGACCTCGGAGGATAAACAAAGACTTTCCAGGGAACTTGGGCATGCGACGTTTTAAAGAAATCAGTTTCTAGACCCCTCCATAGGTCCTCTTCCCTAAACTCGATGTGCCTGAGAACACAGTCTGTCTTCTGCTCCCTCGCCTTTCCTAAATCACAACCCCCTTCTCCCACTTTCCAGAGAAAGGCGTACTTCTCACCCTTCCTAATCTCACCACCGTGCGGTTTTCTGGGTACAGTTTGAAAAGGCACAGCTCCCGAGCTGAGGGGACATGAGACAGACTTACTTCCCCTGGACGACTAGGCTCACGGAATGACAATGTCTTGCATATTTACCATCCATCCAACTAAGTTTGTTGTTTATTTGATTTAAAAAACGAAGTCAGATTTTTTTTTTTTTTTTTTTTTTTTGCAGTACACGGGCCTCTCACTGTTGTGGCCTCTCCCCTTGCGGAGCACGGGCTCCGGACGCGCAGGCTCAGCGGCCACGGCTCAGCGGCCACGGCTCAGCGGCCACGGCTCACGGGCCCAGCCGCTCAGCGGCATGTGGGATCTTCCCGGACCGGGGCACGAACCCGTATCCCCTGCATCGACAGGCGGACTCTCAATCACTGCGCCACCAGGGAAGCCCGAAGTCAGATTTTTAAATGACAGGAAATAGCCTGATATGGCTGACGTGTTTTTAGCAATAAGGACTGATTTGGTTTAATTCAATTTCATGGCAGGTATTTTCCATAAAATGGGCTGTATCTGCGATCACAAGATAAAAAAGAACCAAAATACTGGATATGTTATGAAATATATTTAAAGCACACACAAAATACTCAATACATTAAAAATTACATCTTTTGCAACTAGTGGACTAATAACGTATCAAGTTACTGATAAATTATGATGTCATCTTAAAAAAACGTGTGAGAAACAGTTCTTCAAAATTCTTTCTAAGGTTTATTGAGCAGAGACGTTTGGAGACCAGAGTTTAAAGCACACAATCGATCATCAAGTCAGGTCATTAACTGGGTTGTTATTAAAAAGTTTCCCTCAAAACTCATTAAGTATTTAAAGCTTCCTCCTCCAGGGGACAGGGCTGCAGCCATGAAAAGGAAAGGCTTCTCCTTTCCATATACTACGCTGGTGAGAAAAACAGCCTGGAGAGGAAACCTTCAAAGCTTTGTGAAAAATTAAGCAAATGATTCCATGCACCTTCAGATTACACCATTTAAAATAAGGAATTTGAAGGACGAAGAGGAATGTCAGTTTCAGATTCTAGCAGGTGCACATTTAAGAGCAGCAGAGTATGGGTCCTCTTCCACTCCGGCACCTACAAAGGACACCCTGGGAAACAATGGCCCAACACCTCCTCCTTCTGGGCTCTTTAGGACAGATTAACATCCACGGGTACCTGAGTGCAGTTCTTCTGAACAGAAGCACCAGGACTCAAGTGTGGAGGTAACCAGGGGCCCCTGGCCTGGCTGGACATTACGATCTCCTGGGAAGCTCTCAAAGCGCTGCTATACCCAGGCCTCACCTGAGACAATTAAATTTCTGGTAGAGGGGCCCAGACCCAGGTGTGTTTTAGAAGCTCTCCAGCTCATGCTTATCTGAGGCCCGGGTTGACAACCAGTGAGTAAACCTCTCGGTTTTCCTTCTTCACGAAAGAGCAACTGTGACTACCTGTTAAACTGGTAGAATTATACTGATTAGCAAACTAATATTAAATCGCAGCCTCTAAAGGTATAAGAGAGTTCGTGTTCCCTGCGTCCCAACCCCAGAGCTCCCCTCCTTTGTGCCTCTACTGTCCTCCCAGAGGAGAACTAGCTGCACCCATTTACACGTGTTGGTAAAAATAACTGCCCGGGCCCGGAATGTGGATGAGATGGGGGAGGGGGACGATTTCTGGCCACCCCTGTTTGGAACCCTAGCCCTCTGGCCTGATAGGGCTGAGATATTAATAGGAATGAGACTCACAGGTGCACAGACAAAGCACAGAGATTTCACTGGTCATGGCCAAGGGCTATCTGCTTGCCATTCTAATACCAGGGCTAAAAAGACAAATCCCATTTCAAAATAGAATCAGAGAATGTGGTCTTTAGGAGGGACCTCAAAAGTCATTCAGTGCAAAATATCTGAGACTCCTCTCTCTGTCCATCCTTCAAGTGGGTGCTCACCCCACCTAGTTTTAAGCACCATCAGTGATGGGGAGCTCACTACCTACTGGGTCGGGAGAAAAGATATATAGGCTTTGGATGCATATACGCCTAGTTTAAAAGTCCCATGTCTATCTAGAAACAGCTGAATAGCTAGAGGCAAGTTTCTTAATCACCACCAAAGGCTGATCATCTCATCTGTAAAACGGGGATAGAAACAACTTTATTTTGCACAGTCACTGGGTATTAAATGGGACAATTGGATTCAATAAGCATAATTCCTAACCCAGGGCTTTTTACCCTCAGCACCGCTGGCATTTGGGGCTAGATAATACTTTGTTGCAGGGGACCATCTATGCTACGCATTATAGGGTTTTAGAAACATCCGGCTTTTATCCACAACATGCAAAAGCAACCCCTGCCCCTCAGTTATGATAACCAAAAATAGCTCCAAATACTGTCAGATGTCTTGTGGGGGGGGGGGGTCGTGGATGGGACGAAACTGCCCCCAGTTGAGAACCGCTGTCCTAAGCCACTTCCCCCCCTGTACTCCGTAAGGCGTTCATGGCATCTTTGGGCAATGCTGTAAGAATGTTCTCGTGATCTGGTGTTCGTTTTTCTTTAACTCCCACCCCCCGAAGCACCAGGGAAGAAGGAAGCGTAAGTTAAGTTTCTGTACCTCGAAAGTGGCAAAGCTGAGACCCGAACAAGAGTCCCCCTGACTGCAGCACTTAACATTTGTTTCTACAATACCACGTTCTCTTAGGGGCTAGCTAATCTCTCACAGGGGGATGTGAGTGGCTTAATCGCTCATTTGAAGAAAGTTCCGTCCTTACCAGTTCTAGCTGGTTTCCCTCTCCCCCTCCCCCCACCCCGCGAGCAAAGCTTCATGCACTGGACTATTTCCTAATTAATGTGTAAAACAGAGAGTGGGACAGAGTTCACTAGATGGCTGCCAGGAAAATCCCTGAGAAGCTGAGACTGGTGGCTGAGCTCCTTCTCCGAGTGAGCTGTGTTTAAGATCAACAGCAAGAGCTATGCAGTTATCAGGAAGGAACTGAAGCTCTGGGCCAAAAACGTTTCCAGAACAAGGAACCGTGTTGTAAAGAGCTATAACTGAAAGCATACAGTTGGGCTGGCGTCCAAGCCAGGAAGGCCCAGGAACATGGGAGAGAGAATGTGCGCGTACTTTAGATAAAAATCACAGGGGAGAAAAATGCCCCCAATACTCCCTTCCCTGTCACATCAAAAGTCTTGAACAATCAAACCAACGAAGACGGAAGTTAGCATCACGGGCGCCAAACCTTAAGTCTTCAACTGATGTCTCAAAACACAAGACAAACCTGGGAGAAGAAAGCTGTGACTTAGTCTGAGAATCACGGGGCACTAACACTCAAATGCCCACATGCGGTGCAAGAAGTGGTCGAATATCCACGTTATTTGTAAACCCCACTAGCACTGGAACCAGGATGAGGCCAGCGAGGCCCCGAGAGCAGGGTTGCTCATGCTGATTTAAGTGCTTTCTTAAATGCTGAACCCCAGATGCCTCTCTTGCTCCCCCTTAGTCCTTGCCCTGAAACCCACCTTTGTTGCCAGGTATGCCCTGTACCAATGACTCAAAGGAAGGGGAGGTACCGCCTTTGAGAAGCACACGGCCTAGATGCACGGGTTCTAAATTACAGGCGTGGACGTGAAGTGCGCCAGGGAAAAGAATCCCAGAGGCTGGCCCCTTGGGTGCTAGTCCTGGCTCAGGAACCAACTAGCTGCATGACCTTGGGCACTAAGCCTTCCCTGCACCAGGTTCCTCATCTGGAAAATGGGGCAATGACCATCTGTACTTCCTGTTTCATAAACCATCGCACACCTCAAGCGTCCGTGTGTGTGGAAGACTTGTGCAAGCTACTGTGGAATGTGATTAAGCTGCCCTATTAATGAATGCTTTGAGAGCTGAGAAATGGGAGGAGTCGGGAGGATCCCTGCCAATAACCAGCCAACTGTAGAGCACACGGCTATTTTTAGAAACTCGATGGTTCAATCAGTCTGGTCGTCGATCAGAAAACTTCTTGTATTGCCAAGAGCTCAGCACAGACAGTCTGAGAAACCCTGTTCCATCCTGAGGGCAACCCACATGAAAGAGCCTTAAAAATGAAATGAACTGTTGTAAAGTTAATTATCCCTTAAAGAATAAATACATGAACATGGAACGTAATGTCAAGGACTGAAGGAAGACTAAATAAGCATAAAAGGTTAGTCTAAGCTTCGAAACAACTTCTTTCTTTTTTTTTAAAGATGATCTGCAGTGAGGCTATTCAACAACTTTTAACAAGTTACACAAAAGAATCCATTTATGTATATGTTGGTTGTGCGGAACAGGAAAGCTATAATCCTAAAGAAAACTGTATCATAAATAGTGATCCCGAGGCTAGACTACAAAGGCTCAGGACATCTGTGAAGTGACCGGAGCGTGAAGCAGCACTCACCTGGGGGCTTCAACTACCCTCTGCCTCCACCCTGAGCTTCTCGGCTAACATCCCTCACTAGCTGGGGCGACATGGGGCCAGGACGAGCCCCTATCGACATCATCCCACTGTCACCCCTCCAACTGCACACTGCAGGGAATGGCAGGGCGTGGGGGCAATGACTCTGACAGCAGAGGTGCATCACCTCCGGAGCTGGATTTGGGGCCAGGGCAACGTTCTAGGTCATCCTAAATGTTAATAAGCACTCTGCATTACCCTCCATCATATTTCCATGGCTTATTTTAATAGGAGTTAAAATTTCCCTACAAAAATCTTTAAGTAAAACTAAGGTCATTACTTTACCTTGGGATGTGCAGGTACCAGCTTGAAAAAGCACAGGCTGCATCAGTGACTGCAGGGACCCAGGCAGGACTGGGGAGCAGTGCTCTCTCTCTGACCTCGAGCGAGCTACTTAGCTACTGGAGTTGTGAAAACAATACGTGCAAACCTGGCACCAGACACTGAATAAAGGAGATGCCTGACAAGTAAATTAAACTGTTGTTATTCTACAGTATACTTCCTTTCCCAGAAAGAAAACCAGGAAGAGTCACAAATTGGAGACTGCCTTTATGAGCTGGTCTATGTGTTCATAGCCATAAACTGTACAGAGGTCTATACAAAAAAGGCACATAAAAATATAATTACATTCCCATGTAATTCTTAACCTTCTCATTGATCAGAGCATCCGACTGCATCAAAATTAAACTTCTAGTGACCACCTTCCTGGGCCAAACATTAATTACTGGAACACTGAAGTGGGTGTCAATCTACAGCAATGGCCCCAGGAATTTGAACGCTCTCAGGTAAACAGATATAAGGTAAACACTTAAATGAGCTTTAAACTGTCATTCTTTTTTATTTTTTAAATTAATTAATTAATTTTTGGCTGCGTTGGGTCTTCGTTGCTGCACGCGGGCTTTCTCTAGTTGCGGCGAGCGGGGGCTAACTCTTTGCTGCGGTGCGTGGGCTTCTCATTGCGGTGGCTTCTCTTGTTGCGGAGCTCGGGCTCTAGGCGCACGGGCTTCAGCAGTTGTGGCACGTGGGCTCAGCAGTTGTGGCTCGCGGGTTCTAGAGAGCAGGCTCAGTAGTTGTGGCGCATGGACTTAGTTGCTCCGCGGCATGTGGGACCTTCCCAGAACAGGGCTCGAACCCGTGTCCCCTGCATTGGCAGGTGGATTCCTAACCACTGCGCCACCAGGGGATTCCCCAAATTGTCATTATTTTATCTATTTTCTTACTTGAGTTTTTCTCCATACTTCAAAGGAAAAAGTATTGAAGGAGTTACCTGGGGCCCTAACTCATCATGGATCTAAGGAGAATTCTTAGATTTCTATGCCTTATTATCTCCATTATAAACTACAGTAATTCTAAGGCTCTTTATGTGTGTACAAGTCCCAGAACTTAACAAGATAAATTTACTGTACCAGTCTGTCTTGTCCTTAGTGACAATTTTGGATAAAATATTAACTTGAAAGTTTCTATAGTAATCTGTAAATCAAGCAATATGCACCTACTTTCAATTTAGAAACTGACAGAAAAACCTAGAACAGTAGAGAGAGTGGCACATGGCGCAAACCCTGCCCACTGGAACCTCACACTGCATCATGGTGGAGCCCCTCCCACCCAGCAGAGCCCAAAATACACTGGAATTCAATCGTGTTTATTACACTGAGTGGAGCTGGGGCTGTTTTGACTACCATGTCCAAAGAAACTACAAGCATGACTTCCACAGACCGAATTCTTTTCTTCTCCTTCTGGCATGACTCTGAGGACCAGACACCTGTGCACGGCAGCACTGAGAGAGGGTGGCAGTGGCTCTGTCTCTGACTTTCACTCTACTCCCAGCCCTGCATCTTATTTTGATGGTGACTTGATGCAGTTACTTAATCTCTCTAAGCCTCAGTTTCCTCATCTGCAAAGTGGGGATGATAATAGCAACACTGAGATGCGGTGTGCGAACCAGCAGTAACTTTCATATGGAGAGAACCCAGAGAGTGTTAGCTGCATCAGGACCAATAGACGGAAGGGGGTATTAAACCCAAAAATATTTTTTCAGGTACAAAGCGCAGCAAAAACTTCTTTTAAGCTGGGGGTAGTAACCCTCCCGAATGTGTGCATGACACAATTCCTTTGAAGCTGTAAAGCAACAACGGTTAGCACACATGGGACACTCACTCTGTGCCCAGCACATTCTAAGTGCTTCACGTAACTCACCTCCCTCAATCCTCCCGACAAGCACATTACGGACACGCAGACTAAAGCATGGAAAGGCTAAGTAATCTGTCCAAGGTCAGACAGCTGGTAAGTAGCTCAGCCCAGATCTGAACTCTCACCCAACACGTACAGTCTCTGAAGAGTCACGCAGGCTTAGCTGCCTGTATTCACAGTATAATCCCCAATTCTTATGTCCTTTGTTTTCTTGCTGGATAAAAACGTCTTCTTACCCAGGCGCTAGCTCATCCTTGCCTGTTCCTTCAGGAGCCCGTGGGACATGTGGCAGGTCATTAAGGGACCCACTTAATTACATTTTGAGAATAAATAACAAAGTTGAGCCTTACTTTGGATGCCATTCTGAGAAAAACTGAGAAGAGTTACAACTATGACTCTTAAAATCGTATAAACGCCAGAGAGTCTTTTCTAAGCTCTCCACCACCCTCATCCCAATTCATCTCCAGGAGGGGCCAGTGGAGGCGAGGAGACTGCTTTTCTAAGCAATGTATTTATGAAATACGTATAACCTGATTATAACTGTTTCAGACCCTGTCTGTTAAAAGCTGTCCACATTTTCTCTACCCACCCAGAGAAAACAATCTCGGGCGTTTCAAAGCCACAGTAATGGAGACTAGCTTTACAGTTAAATTTTCGAAAAGAAAACAAAATATATCCAATTTATACAAAGGCACTGGAAAATGTTTTTGATTCACTAGTACATATTGCGTTTTTCTTTTTAGGCATCAATGTGTCAAAAAAAAAATCTTGGTATCTTGCAGTCAAGAAATCTAACAGCTTTTCATATCAGTCTATGCCTCTCTCCCTGCAAAGGGGACAAAAAATGGTAACTGAACAAAGGCACGGATGTGGCACCTTCCCCAGTCGCTTATCATGCAGGGTGCACACGCTGTGTGAACAATCAGCGCCTCTGTGTGGGAGGAATCTTTTTATTCTGAAAATTCAGGTAAGAACTTTAATAAAATAGAATGATCAACTCCAGAACGACTTTGTTCAAAACAGACCAAACTGTGCCCAGCCACATGCTTTCTTCAACCTGATCACACACGGGGGGGGGGGGGGGGGGTGGTGCATGTGTGCACACAGGCATTTTAGAAGCAAAAGTACATGCACACCTTCCTTGATTAAAGATAATGTTTAGAAGACAACTGTCATGGCTATCCAATCTGCAATCATGGTACAAATCACTCTTAGACAAAGGCTGCAACGGAACCATTTACTTATTTAATTTTGATTTTTACTGGAAGGAACATGCTACGTAGCAATTCAAGAAGCCCAGGGAACAAAAATACGGGGAGACGTTGTCATATAAAATGTAATTTAGGGACTTCCCTGGTGGTCCAGTGGTTAAGACTTCACCTTCCAATGCAGGGGGGTATGTGTTCGATCCCTGGTCAGGGAGCTAAGATCCCACATGCTTTGCAGTCAAAAAACCAAACACATAAACAACAGAAGCAATACTGTAACAAATTCAATAAAGACTTTAAAATGGTCCACATCAAAAAAAAATCTTAAAAAAAACCAAAGTAATTTAGAAGCCTGGTTGACATCCAAGGTGAAACGGTATCCCAAGAAATGTTCCATTTGTCATCATGTGCCTGTTGGAAGGGACCAGGTGGGGCAGTGTTTGATTACTTAGGGCAGTGTGCTAATCAGAACCAGTAAACTCGCCCAGTCCACAGACATTTTTTGGAAAGGAAAAAAGGGGAGAGAGATGGAAAAGACAGACTTTAAGGACATGTTTTAAGCACTTTATATGCATTATCTCATTTAATCATCCTAATAACCCTGAGGGAGGTACCATCATTAGCCCCGTTTTGAAGATGTGAGACCTGTGCTTTAGAAAAGTTCAGTGACCTGCTCATACCACCTGGTCCACTAAGCAGGGCCAGGATCCAGGTAGTGTTGGACCCAGGATTCAAACTCGGGCTTGGCTCATCTCTCCATGTTTTGTCTCTGTGGATCTAGTTAAGATAACCAGGGTCCCAGAGATAAACTCAACAGCAGATAGCCCTGGACTCTTATCAAAATCATGAATTACAATTCAGAGACATGCAGCTTCTCTTAAAACATATATACAGAAAAGATAATCACTTTTCTTTTTAAAGGGATATTATCATAGTTTTCACCAAGATATGTGACATTCATGTAGACAGATTGAGCTAGGGCAAATTCCAATTACCCCAAATGACAGTACATGATACTGTCTAACAGATTGATTCTACTGTAAAGTTAAGTTTCCTAGATTTTATTCTTCTGTATCACTGATTCACAGAAGTGATTCTGTTTGTGTTTGCTAGCACAGAGGCACTACCTTCAAGAATCTGAACTGCTGTTTTATTGGAGAAAGAGACACTGAAGCCTAGATAATGGCACCATCAAAGTACAACAGGAAAGAATAAGACACCCAGGAAGGCACACTTGCAGGACGCAGCTCTTGGGAAAAGACCTGGAGACAGCAGAAAACAATGCAACGGGGAACAGTCAAGTGGTGAGTTGGACATGATCATTTAAATCTCTCCTAGGTCTAATGTTCCAGCGCACAGAGCCGTCCACGCCAAGCACACAGGCTCAGGGCTAGAACAACCACTGTTGGTACCACTCCCTGGCTCTCTGGATCTAACCTTTTTCTTATGACTCATTTTACACGTACGTCTTCCCTTCCAGCAAAACCACAAGCAGCCTCAGGACAGACACAGTCTTATACATCTTTGTATCTATCTCCCACTGTGCCTAGGAACAGCAACAACACATAGTACATTCTCAATAACTGCTTGATTTAACTTCAAGAGTAAAACGACCCCTGCAGGATAGAATGTGAATCCTTTGGCTTTCTCTGTAAACTGTCCCAGGTGTTGAAAATGGGGTGTAGTAGGCTGAGTAATGGCTTACAGAGATATCAGGTCCTAAATTCCTGGAACTTGTAAATGTCAGCTTATCTAAAAAATGATCTTTGCGGATATGACTAAGTTAAGGGTCCTGCGATGGGCAGATTATCCTGGATTATCCAGGCAGGCACTAAATGGAATTACAAGTGTCCTTATAGGAGAAGTACAGAGGGAGACTGAAGACAGAAGAGGAGGTAGCAATGTGACCTTGGAGGCAGAGACTGGAGTGATGTGGCCACAACTTAAGGGATGCCACGTCCACCAGAAGCTGGATGTGGTAAAGGACTGATTCTCTCCTCGAGCCTCTGGAGGCTCTGGAGGCAGACCTGCTGACATCTGGATTTTAATCCAGTGATTCCGATTCTGAACTTCCGGCCTCCAGAATTGTGAGAGAATTCATCTCTGCGTTTTTAGGCTAAGTCTGCAAGTAAGTTGTTACGGCAGCCATAGGAAACTCATACATGGACAAAGACCAGTCCAAAAACCTGTTTTAGGAGAAGAGAACCGGAGGGCTAGGAGGATGCCTCACCCTTGGACCGACAGGGATGTTTTCTGTGAAACTAGCAGAGACTGAATTGCCAGGGGAATCCTGTTTGAACCCAAAGAACTTCCTGACCAACAGCCCTGTGAGGTTCCATTCAAACCTTTATCCTGGGCACCACCAGAAATAAAAATGCTATTCATGGGCCAAACTCAGATTCCATGAGAGCGATCAGGGGACCACCGAAGGTTGCCCCCCAACATTATTTTACAACTGACTCATTAATCGGGTTGAGATGCACACACAATACATTTCCCCTGCCCTGCCCAATGCTTCCGGTCTGTGCTCACGCACCAGGAGGTGCTTTCTTCCTGGAAACACGAAGACGACACAGGCAAAAAGGAAATACCTTTCTTTTCCAAACCCCTTCAAAGTCTGCTTAAAACAATTATTTCCCCCCATAAAACCTAAACGATTCTGAAGAGAATCTCTACTACCTGCCAGTAATTTCCTCTCTCAACATCCAAAATCCTCCTCCATTTTTATGTGCCTGCCCTGAGAGCCCAGGCACAGCTTGGCCGATTGTACATCTACTTACACACACTTCTGCTGCAATCGTCTTTCTTCACAGTGTTATACAAAAGCGCGAAGCAAAATGCTGTAATATCCCTCACCATTCTGAGTTCATTAAACTGTGGTTTCTGAGCCGCACGATTAAGTGAGATATTGAAAATACTGAAGTACTTAAATTTTATTTGAACTACGGTTTCTTTTAAAATAAAGCTCCACTGGCCATCCGAATGCTTGAAGGTTTTGCTGTGGCTGCTTTTACTGTTGCAGTTTTAATACTATTTAATAATTAGTTTAAAACGGAAGACAAGTACGCAGTGTGAAACCTCTCAACTGCTTTTACCTCCGACCTCAAAAGTTGAAAGGAAGAATGGAAGCTGGTCGGGCAGTTTAATCCAATGTCTCGCAATGAGAATAAACCTAAGAAAGTCCAGCACTTGTGGCACAGAAAGCGCGTGCTGGCAGGTGCTAGTTTTTGACAGAGCAACAGTTTCTGTTCATTTCAGAACGGCCATATTTTTATTTAGCCACTTGCTAAGAAATCTGTGTCAACAGCTGCTTGGTTGAAAATAAAAGACTATCAACTCTACTTCCATTTCTTTAAAAAAGCAGGGAGATAAAAAAAATTCAAGAGGTTGAATCTGGAGCCATTCAGTGAAAGTGCTTTCCCCCCCAATCCCAGATGCAACTTGTTCTTAAAAAAAGGTGAAACCAAAATGAACCCACGTCAAACCAAATTCAACAAGCTTGATGAGACATCCCACCAAGGATTACAAAAGCTTCCTGGTTATCCTGGTTATTTAAATTAAATGAGAAAATATTACCAGACGGTGGCAGGAAGGAGAACCCTTCAGTTTATTTTGGGAAAAAGCAGAAAGTGTGGTGTGCATTGCCAAGATATTGATTCATGATCAGATTTCCCACGTGCTAATGTGAAGGTTGGTATAAAGGTCACAAAGGTCGGTATAAAATGGGAATTCATGTCACTGAACACAATTAGTACATGAAATATTTCCTAATACCCAAACCCTTACTCAGAGTAAGGAGATCTTATAAACAAATCCTGAGAACCCATTATTACACATCAGAGAATACATGAGTCAGAAGCAATAAGATGTTTTGCGAAGACTAGGTTATATTAATTAAAACTTTAAATAAATAACAGCATAAATAAAAAGCAGTTTATCATTACATGATCAGAGCACACAGCTGATGTATGCTTAAAAAGCAAGAGCTCTATTGTACACAACCTGGGTTATTAAAATTACTGTGCTTTCTAATGACATCTAAGCACACAATAATAACCCCATATCAACAGCTGACATCTTCTTGCTATTCCAAAGGGGTATTTATTACTCTTTTAAGATAATTTGTTTTTTTAAATTAAAACCCAGCTAGGCTGGTGCATTAACTACACTGGCACTGCTTCTGCCAGGAACAGAACAAGCCATGTCTCATCTTAGCTTCATAAAATAATTTTATTACGAAACATGATTCAACAGTTAAGGAAGAATCCCAGGATGCAATTATTCCCCGAATGAAAAACAAACCCATGCACAGCATGTACCAGGTAACCATCAACTCATTTTTCTCTGGCTAAGTACAAGTTTTCTTGTCTTGTTTGACAAGTTTGTCTGAACCACTAGTCTCAAATTCCTGGACATCACCCAGATGGATATGAAATAACCCAGCAAAATGATTTCAGAGAAAAATATTACTTTAGGTACACCCTTCTCCAAAGTCAGTGTTACTTTCAGGCTCCCAATACACTAAACTTATAAAGGAGAATAAAAAAATACATGAGGATCAATTCATTGGTTTTTAATATAAATATTCTATGGATCAAAAGATCTTGCTTTTCAGATTAAATTCTATTGGGTTGGCCAAAAAGTTCGTTCGGATTTTTCTGTAACAGCATGCCAAAAACCCGAACGAACTTTTTGGCCAACCCAACATTTTTATAAGCATTCAATTACTAAGTACATTGTATGTAATCTAACCATGCAAAGAATATTAATATTGGGGAACTAACATTCCATACACTTGTCTGTACTAAAAACTAACATATAATAAATTCATTCAATACTTAGTGAGCATTTAATCAGATATAAAGCACTATACTAGACAATAAGGGTATAAGAAAATGAATTAAAAAAAATCCTTGACCTCCTAAGAGCTTAGAGAAAGGGATGTAAAGGGAGAAATATATATAGGAATATCTATGACTGCAAGACAGAGTGTAATATGAGGCACCAGCAAGGCAAGAATAAAGCACTGACTTGGGTGGGGATGGCCCACGGGGCGCTGAGGGGTGAGGCGCCCGGGGAGAAGAGAGCAGGAGGGAGGCCCCCCTCCCAGGCAGAGCCAGAGGAGGGTTCTGCAGATCGGGGAAAACCCAGGAGAGCCCAAGGGAAAGTGCTACCCCCAGGCACGGTGACCTGACGGTGGAAGGCCTGGAGCACCAAAGGCATCTGGAGTCCAACTGGAGAGAAATGGGGAGTCACCGAGGCAGCCGTGAGAAGGCAGGACGAGGTTCAGAAAATCACTCAAGGGCAGCTCATCTGAGGAGTCCCGGCGGACCCTTGGAACTGAGGGGGACACACTCCTCAGTTTAATTTTCTGTGTGCCTTCACGGGTGAAGGCCACCGGGTTCACTGGTCGGCACCCCACAACTACGAGTTCAAGTTCTAACTCTGCTTTAGAGCTGTGAACTGAGGTGCCTCTGGTGAACCCCCAGACCTGTGATCTTTCACGTTACTTTCTGCACTTGAAGATGATAGGCAATTCATGGCTACATGGCTTATTCACTCTAGCTTCTCAAATTGGTTATGTCCCAGGTAAGAGAAGACAACTTGGATTGCTTCGTTCTAAATAAGCAGGTCGCGTGCGTGTGTGCGTGCGTGTGTGCGTGCGTGCTGTGGTTTGAAGGAGAGGAGGGAAGGGGAAAATTAAATACATTTTATCTTGGTTACAACCAGCTGCTGGCCATGTTCACCATATCCATGGGGGCAAAAAAAAACCCTGAAAATTCTTGTTTCACTTACCAACAATCATTTGCGGCAATTTTTGTTTGGTCCTTAGTTTCACCCAGCTACGCTTTAGCTTTAAAAATTGATATATCAAATTAGCTTACCGGAATATACCAAACAAAAATGAGTGCTGCCTTCCTTAGGCAAGGATTCTACCACAGGTCAGATTCCATGCATTGTATGCCAATGAAGTTGGTACCGTGGGAAAAAGACCCAGACCCCATTATTCTCGGGGCTCAGGAAATAGCCACTTGACAAGGACTTAGACAAACTAAATTAGTCCATTTAAACCTGGAAAACATGGTGCTGGATTTATTACACCACACTCTAATTAACTGATTGTAATATGAGAATGTTACTCACCAATTGCAAAAATCGCTCAGCACTGAGCAGTTCTCTCTCCTTCCTCGACACAGAGAAGACTACGTTTCCCAGCCTCAGGCAGAGCCATGTTACTAGTTTTGGCCAGTGCACTCTGAGAAGAGGTGACGAGTGGCACCTCCGAGTTGGGCTCCTGTGCAACCTTCTGTCTGTCTGGGTCTCCGAGTGACCACGTGGATGGGCATGCCTGCTGACCCATGTTGGCATGTAGCATGAGTGAGAAATAACTTGTAGTGTGTTAAGCCAGTAAGATTTCGGGGTATCCTAATATACCTCTCTTTTTCAAGGACCATCACCACCAGTGTGTTTCTCAGTGGACATCCAGTGGAAAAACAGGGTGCCACTTTGTGGGCAAGGGACAAGTCTCCACGGGACAGAATATTACATGTCTGCATAAACAAACAGTTTTTCATCAAAGAGAAACTGGCTACAATTCTGCTCCGCATTCCAGCAGTACTAATCCTGTGCTTCAAAGTCACATTAATATATTTTCTCGCTCTAAATTGTAAAAGACATTGCCAGGATTCTTTTCTCACACATCATTTCTAATAATGTTGCCTTAATATAAACACTATTTTCACATGCAACAAGATAAGGGATTATCTATCTATTTTTAGATGCTCTACCAGCTCTGAGCCTGGCCAAGGTTGTTTATATACATGTGGAGGAACCTCCAAGCTTTCATGCTGGTTATTGTTTCACATTTGCCAAGGGTGGGATTTCGTCAGCAATAGCAGTGCCTCATGCAGATGACGGGAAGTATAATCTATTTTATCCTGCGTTTATGAAGCCCAGTCAAACAATGGGTTTGGATCTATTTTAGACTATCCAGTCAAACAATGAAGGTGGATCTATATTTAATAACAAATCCTTTGCACTAATAAGATTTGCAAAAGAAATCTGGTCACTGTACTTCCCTACTGAACTTCCTGATTACTAAACTGTACGATAAGTGGTTGGTCCATTAGTCATTTCTTTGCTTCTTCATTCAATCATTTATTCATTCAACAAATATTTATTTAGTGCCTGCTTTGTGCCAAGCATGTAACAGGCTCCAAGCAACCAGAGTCTAATGCCAATCTATGGGTTTATAATAGTATTAATTTATTAAAATATCTAGCTAGCTAGCAGGATAGCTAGCAGTTATGGATGTTTTAATAGTACAGAGGGATGCATATTAAACATGCCACTTTTAATTGTTACGTGGGAAATTGATGAATAAGGAATGAAGTGCATGAAAGTCAATTAATTTTATTATGGAAACCATGAGTATCATTGGGATACAGTGCTGCGGTAAGACCTCAGGTTCAGGAGAGCAAATTCAGGTAATTTAAGGGAGAACCTGAAAACTCGCCAAGAGCTGAACAGATATTCACACTTAGCACATACAGATTTCAGGGGATTTTACAACTCCGGTAACCCTAAAACGTGTAAAATCCGTAGAAGACATTCTCCTGCCTTGGACACTGAGGACTCTCAATAAAGACTTGGTGGTGACGAGGTGTCCCGTGGCGGCTTCCTCCCCTCCTCACTAAAGGCTTCTTTTGCTTCAGCTGCTGTCACCATCAGCGGTTACCGGAGCTGAAGGAACAGGCTCTGAGTGTGCGCGACTGATTCATCTTATACCTCGAGAGGCGCGCTCTGCAGAGTGTGTGCAAAGCACACTTCTGCCCGGAAACTTATTTTAAAAGCACTCGGAAATGCAGATTCTTGTCATTAAAATATTAAGAATTCAGTAAATGGCATGCTTAGGCTCACTGGTTCCTGACCTTTTTCCCTCTCCAGACCTGACGTCTTACTGGCCATGCCTCCCAGGGACGCAAGCCAGGAGCACCCGGAGTCATCAGCAACTCCCCGAGACAGAAAGCTGCCCCTTCCTCCCACCGCTCTCCAGCAGAGCCTTCCGAGACGCACCTGAGAGTGCAGTGACTGGGCCCAAAGCCTTGAATCGGAGCTAGCTGACACGCAAAGCGATCACCTGTAACCATTAGCAATCTGTCACGTTTACTTGGGAAAACATTCACAACCGATCTAGCACTCATCACTGCAGCAACGTGGGCCACTCATTCATTTATTTTTACATGTAATCCAGATAAATGAATACGCACATTAACTTAGTGGTACTGCAGTAGGAATGTTTCAATTGTCAGAATAAAATAGCAAACGTTTCTGATTATAACTATACCTAAACCCAGGATGTGGTGCCGAATCATGGGTCCGGTCTTCTGTGTGGTTACTTACATTTGTACCTCTAGATGCACGGTGCAAGGAACCAAGCGGAATCTACGCTGAGAACACGGCATAACTGGAACACTGTTCCTCTGACACTCCGATTTTATAACTGGACAGGGTACAAGCCAGTCATTAGCTGAGCCTTTCAGTTATTCTGGTGGCAAGTTAGTGATATTTATCTAGACTGCGGAGAAAGTGATGCAGCGAATGTTCAAGGTTTAAAACACATTTTCACTGGGACCTCAACATTAAAAAGCCCTCAACGGTGCTGTTGGTATATATTTGGTTAGCATCTATCATAGGATTTTGGAAATAAAAATCGATAGTTAACCAAAACATTTTATTTTGCAAGCAGCAAACCAAAGGTCTAAGTAGACAATACACTAAACTGTACAACACAGTTAAGTCTCTCCCTTTTCTTTCCTTCCTTATAAAACAAAATTCTGTCATAAAACTAGTACTAAATCATGTTAATGCCCACCTCGCGGCCTTACATAAACTGCCTGATACTTCTCTCCATAGTTTAGTGCTTTTAAAATTTTACTGTACAGGGACTTCCCTGGAGGTCTAGTGGTTGAGACTTTGCCTTCCAGTGCAGGGGGTGCGGGTTCAATCCCTGATCGGGGAGCTAAGATCCCACATGCCTCGTGGACAGAAAACCAAGACATAAAACTGAAGCAGTATAGTAACAAATTCAAGACAGTAAAAAATTTTTATAAATAGATAAATGAAATTTTACTGTACAATATGAAATTTTATGGTAGGTTTTCTTAAACTAGGAGACTACTCACAATTACTCACATTTCTATTTTGTGCATTAAAAAAAAAATCCTACAATCAAAAATAAGGAAGAAAATCGAATCCAAGCTTTTCAGCACATGTTTTCCCTCTCTTGAGGGTTTGGCAGATAGATGTATATTCTCTTTTATTTGTTTATGATACCTTAAGGTATATCACTACATTTTCCACAATGAACCCAGAGATAACAAGTAACAGGAGGGACTTCCCTGGTGGCACAGTGGTTAAGAATCCGCCTGCCAATGCAGGGGACACGGGTTCAAGCCCTGGTCCAGGAAGATCCCACATGCCGCGGAGCAACGAAGCCCGTGCGCCACAACCTGCACTCTGGATCCCACGAGCCACAACTACTGAGCCCGCGAGCCACAACTACTGAAGCCCGCGTGCCTAGAACCTGTGCTCCACAATGAGAGAAGCCACCGCAATGAGAAGCCTGCACA
Organism: Orcinus orca; assembly: GCF_937001465.1. Taxonomy (NCBI): domain Eukaryota; kingdom Metazoa; phylum Chordata; class Mammalia; order Artiodactyla; family Delphinidae; genus Orcinus; species Orcinus orca. The sequence continues at coordinate 16,195,726 of NC_064573.1, forward strand.
GCGCAGCGAAAAGTAGCCCCCGCTCGCCACAACTAGAGAAAGCCGGCGTGCAGCAACGAAGACCCAACACAGCCAAAAATAAAAAAACTAATTATACAACAACAACAACAACAACAGAAGTAACAGGAGCCTTCTCCACAGCCTACTATCAAATTTTTCTCAAAGTCACAGAAGATCCGCAAGACTTCAGTGAGAACGACTGGGGTGGGCAAATTAGTCAAGCATGAATTAGCAAAGTTCTACAGTAATTTGATTTTAAAGCTTATTTCCTTGTAATATTCAAGATGATGCTCAGCTGTAAATGAATCTGGAATATGAACGAGGCACATGATTACTGCCTTTTTCTTGCGTTATTTTGTTGTGTTAGCGGTTGTAAGAGTTTTCTTCCCACCATCTGTGTTAGGAAGAGCAAATGGGTTTTGCCCTTACCTTACTCATCGTTCTTCCAAGCAAAACCCAGACATGGGCACACACACGCACAACTTATGTAAAAGGACACTCACCACAATTAAAACCCCAACACAATGAGTCAACTGTCTACCAAGTCTGATGTTTTCTATTGGACAAAACATAACGCATAAGGAAGCCAATGGAAATTTGCCCTACAAAACTCTGTTAGACATCATTCTGCAAAACCATATATCAAATATTTATGTGTAGCCTAAGAACATGAAAAGCGGTGTGAACAGAGGTTTAGATTCTGCTATGTAAAGTCAGAACTCAATTACTTCAATTTATTCAGATGCCTTGTAGTACAGACGTGAACTCATGATCATGAGGGCAAACGTCACCTGGCAGGGCTGATGGCCCCTGCAGGATCCCAACCCCCAATTTCACACAGTGGACTCCATGGGCAGGAAGCACATACTAGAGGAGATACGTATATTCCACTTTCTTTCTTCTTGTGGATTTATTTTACATAAACTTATTTCCACTCCATATTTTAAACACAATTGCTGATCAACGCTTTGTCCTCTATTTGTAAGTCAAGCATGCAGTTGTCTGAATTCTTTGGCAGAGGGCAAGCAAAAATAAATGAGACTGGAATTTCATGCTGGGTTAAGAGCTGCCTTTTTGATCATATAGACCTTTATTAATAAGCTCCTTAGCATTTGTACAGGATAAAGTTAAATGAGGACAAAGTTAAACCTGAACAATGTCAAACCAGAAGTGTCCAGTAAAAAAGTCATAGAAGGAAATGTTTTAAAATAGCTCTTCTAGTTCTTCAATTAAATATTATCGGCACATTAAATTCCTTTTGTGTAAATGTTAGCCTGCAGTTGCTCATTCTGGGCCAATAAAAAGGTTATATCATTATGGTCACAGAACAATCCAATGTTCTCATATTATATGCTTGGCCTTCTGGGAAAACTTCTGTTGGCCCCCATACATGACCCTCAAACCACGGAAATTTCCAAATGCAGGTGATGCACATGAGGAACAGCTCATGTTTTCATCACTGCAGCTCCAGTGTCCAGCAGAGCCCTTAGTGGTGTCCCATATTCGACTGTTTACCCAAACTGACCTGTCTCAATTAGCACTACCGTATGCGACGCATCACCAAGTCAACATTCCAAGCTGCTGGGATTATCATTACCTTTAGGAAATCCTCAGTGTGCTGGGCTTCACTCTTCCACATACTGAAACAGGTTGTCTTCTGCTAGGGGCCACTATGTCCATGAGATAAAGAGTATAGACTACATAAGGACTGTTAATTATTTTCATAGGATGCCTTTCTCTTTAAGACACCATCCACTGACAGAAGTCTGTGACAAAATTAAGTGCAAACAAGTTAACAAAATTAAAATTAATTAGTTTTATATGAAGTATATAAAGTATTTTTTAAATACTTTATATAAAACTCATTTTTCGGAAAAGGACAGCGTTTTTTGCAGACGTCAGATTGACGCCTCAAACATGGCACCTTTACTGGAATGTTGACCACACTGTTGAAACACTGAGGAACAGGGTGTATCTGCTTACAGTCTGCAGAATAGAGTACTTCTATAGGCATATACTCAGTTAGTAGAGTTCATTATATATACCTAAATTATGACTATATACTATTTTTAAAACTCCAGAATTGGATATGTAAAGATTCTGATGAATACAATTTCTGTTCTTTACCACCGTACCTTATACTTAAATATACCTGTGGTGACTGTAAACATGGACCCTGTGTGGGCAAGAATGTGCACCTACATGCAAAATATTCCAATATTTCTGAAATATCGTATAAATAATTAAGAATGTAAGGTATGCAAACTGTGTATAGCTACTTATAAAAGAAGTTAAATTTTTTCAGAGGCGAGGAGACTGCACCTTAACAAATAATGTTCTATTTATTGTGTAAGCAGGAAAACAGCTTATTAACACACGTTGTTTGAATAAGATTTAGAGGGTAAAGGGCTGAAAGAACGAGGTACCGACCCACTAGAAATACAGTTCTTCTAATATTTAATTTCTACATTCTGCTTCCGTAAATTTGCTTCATTAAAAATATTTGATTCTTGGAAAGAATCATTTGAAAAAGGAGGACAGGTTTTAATATTTATGCAAAACTGACTTCCCCACTTCCAGAAAAAAACTGGACTGATCTAGAACTTCTCCTAAATAGGAGTTAGAAACATCCAGTATGACTGAATGGGACGGAATGAGAGCTGACTATTCATTCCATCAATTTTACAGGTAATCTATTATCAATTTCTTTCTATCTTAATTGAGCCTGGTCTCAGGGAAAGGCCTCATTGAAGGGGTGGGAAGTAACCGTAGGTTAGAAAAACCCAGAAGGCAAAACATGTAAATTTGCCTAGTGGACTTTTTGCCCTGACAATCCGGACAATTAGGATTATCCAAACATTCCCAACAGACAACTCAGAATACTGAACCCCATCTAGCCAAGGAGGTACACCTACTCCTGACCTTCCTGAAAACAAAACAATAGTAACAACTATATTTAAGTCCTATAACATGGCAAAATTCAGGCATTCACAGAAAAAGTTGATAATATACAAGGCCATCTTCCCTGGAACTGACAAATAATAAGAGCTGAGTTTTTCTATTAAGTACTTCAGGCATATTTAACTCATTCATTCAGTCAACAAGCATTTATTGTCTATTACCTTCAATACAAATACTAGGTGGCAAGTGATGTTAAGTCTGAGCAAATGAGTGAAAATGAGGCAAAGAAAAGGCAAGAAAGAACCAACATATAACCCAGAAGGTCACCCAGCATCTTCACAAACACCTTTTCCATTTACAAACTTCTTTCAAGGTGTGGGCAGAATAATGAAAATAGAAATATGTCTAATGTTTCTAACAAGAAGAAAGCTAATTGGAGTTCACCACAATGACCCTGCCATATCTAATAATGCGATCACAGCTGGATTAAGGGGATTCAAAGGGGCCCAGAATTAGATGGAGAAGAAAAAGCAGCAGTGTTAAGAATCATTACGAAATTGAGATAAATCTAAAGAAATCTGGCGCGCCTGAAAGCTGTTACCCAGCGAGTAAGAATGGAAGTTGGTGAGCAATTCGGCTAACTAGAAATTAATTCAAGGAGCCCCAAGTAACTATCCTCTTATGACTTCTCCTTAAGACCAAAAAAATTAATGGGAAGAAAACTACAGAGGGGAGAGTGGGAATTTAATACATCCATAGGCCAACCAAACAAGGATACCATCTTGAGGATATTTCTGCACGTGACCAAAAATGACACAGGAACTCTGCTACAATCAATCGGATTGCAAAGAGATGTCCACAGGCTTACTGGAAAGGGAAAATATAATAAATCAGTACAAACTCAAAAAACCAAAAACTTAACAGCTGTCAGGAGAGCTGTTTATAAAGCTCTGGTAACTTATTATACTATGAATTGAGTTTCCGTATTTTTTCCTCATTTATTTTAAGTAAACAAGAAGGCTAAGAGTAGATTTAAGAGCACTAATTTACTCTCATCGTTGAGGCAAAACTTTTTCAGGATACGTCTTAACCTGCTTTTCAACACAGGTATATACATATATTCAGCCTTAATTTTAATAAAATTCCAAAAACAAAGACTCATTATCTAATGTTTGGTAGGCAAGTCTTATCTTTTCAAACAGCATGTGCATTTCTTGATTGCAGAGGCCATTTACTCAACTTAAATTCCCCCCATCACAGCCATTAGCAGAGCCAGACACACGGAAGGATGTTTAGAAATACTTCACGTTAGTAAATTGCTAATGACTTCTCTGCTATGAAAAATGCAGTGAGCCACTCAAAGCTAGAATCCACTGGGTCCAAAACAGTCTTTCCAATGGCTTAAGTTTCATATTTTGCTTCCCTTACTATACTGCTATCCAGATCAATTCAGAGAATTTCTAAACAAAATAAAAGTGAAACTTAAGGAACAAATCACAGTTCTTTGAATCAGCGTCTAGAGTAAAGTAAGAATGCTGATGAAGAACTGCTCATTATAACTGAAGTAAAAGTCTTCCCCTGTGAGCGTGCGCAGTGTTACTTGAGCAGAGCAGCTTCGTAACAGGGAGATGGCTCTACTAGTTGGTTACATAATGGGAACAAACAGAGAGAAAATGGAAAAGCAAGTCAACAATAAACCCAAGCAGTCATCTGGTTAGAGAAGAGAAAAAATTCTACAATCCTTGCTACATAATAATCCACTAGAGATACACGGGGCAGAAGCAGGGCCTCCCTGGAAACCGACATGATGATATCGGGGCAATGGTCCAAGTTCACTGTAAACAAAGAGGATGATTTTGCAGGATCAGTCATGGACACACGTGCCCAGGGGCAACCACTATGTAGTGCCAAAAGAAGTATGCGAAAACTGTTTAACTATAATTCCGAACAATACTACAGTATCCGGAGGAAATGCTGCAACGGTGTAAGAACAGAAAGTTCTCTATTTCTCAAAGCAAACAGATTTTAGAATCCCTAAACTATGTCAGGGTTAGAAGGAGAAAGGGCCCATCAGTCGTTTCGCTGAGATTTTGTGTTGAAAACCACCCAGCCACAGACCTGCAGACCAATTTTCATGTTAGTTGTCAAGAGAAACTCTATGATCCCAAATTACAAAGAAATGGCTCTCTGATTCTTTCCAGTTATTATTTTGCCACTTCCAATCTCGACCTGAATCTTTAAGTCAATTTTTGCAACATTACGGCCAAGAGACGCTTTGCAATTAAGTTTCAAAAGCAGGATAATTACGTTTGCCTAAAACGGCTCCCTTCCAATGAGTTCAAGTTCTGTTCTTACTACTCTTTAGCAAAAGATGAACCAACTTGCAGCATTTATTTAACCCCTGAATAAGAAATTTTTTCAAAAAGTATTCTTGCTTTATATTCATTTCTTTGGTGGCTATAACGAAAGTCTGAAGTATTCAGTCAATTAGAACAAAGTATTTCAACAACAGTTTGGGCAGCATATAATTTCAGGATAATGCATGTATCCGCAAAAAAGACTAGAATTTACTAACTTTAAAACAGTTAAAGGATTTACTAACAGAACAGCATGTACTGACTTTGAAAAGCACTTATGGTGGTTATGCAAACATAAGCAGATATGACTTGCCGTTTTTAAAAGATCCAGTAAAATAAAGAAACACAAATCTTCACCAAAAAAGCAAGGTGTCATTAGAACACACGTGGACTTGAATATGAATTCTACCATTTTGAAATTTCACAGCACAACCAATCTGTGCATAGAAGGGCATCAAGAGTGCATTAGACTGATGTGGATTTTTTGTGCTTCAAAACACACCGGTGTACATCATTTCCCTGGTGAGTTGGCTTCTCAGGAACTCTCTGAATGGGTCTGTTTACTGGAGACATAAACCACTTGACCACCCGTCCACAGGCCTCAGCACCAGAAGCATGTGGTAAGCACACACACACAATCTGGGGTTCACAAGCAGCAGGAAGGGGGAAACTGCAAAAAGGATATCTTGGCGACCGTTTAGCACCTTCTTGTCTAGCACGGATCAATTAAGAAATCCTTTGCTTAAAGCATCTGCTCAGAATTTTTTAAATTATATAGTTGTTTTTCTTTTTTGGGGGGCTGCATCCAGTCTTAGTTGTGGCGTGTGGGCTCAGTAGTTGCGGTGCGCATAGTTGCCCCGAGGCACGTGGGATCTTAGTTTCCTGACCAGGGAATGAACCAGCATCCCCTGCGTTGTTGCAAGATGGATTCTTAACCACTGGACCACCAGGGAAGTCCCTAAAATTATATATATAGCTCTTGACTCTGAAATATAGTAGCATGTGTGCAAGGGACAGTGTGTGTGTGGGTGCGTGCGCGCACGTGTGTGTAGTGCATGTATAGAAGGGAGAGCGAGCATAAGAACGCCCCACAACAACACACACATGGAGAAGCACAGCAGATCACCAGCGCCTACAAGTACAAGTACCAGCCTGGTACCCAGCCACGCAGCAGTACCAATCACTCACTGAGTTACCCATAACCGAACAATGTCCACGGCATTATTCTCTATGGCAACAGTGAAAAAGCAGGTCCACAATTAAATAAAATATCCAGACATGTGGTTTAGCAAAATAGTTTAAACTGGAAGCATCAATTATATAAAAGTTTTTCAAAGCAATAAAATTAAGTATTCGACAAACCATCTTTACTGAGAATAACAAGATGATGCAAAATCACCCTGTCCAAAAGACCAGATGTTGCCACAACAATGGAGATAATCACTGATGGAAGCTACCGGCACGTCTGCGGATATACAATTCTCCCTTCCCCCATCACTGACAAAAGCAATTCCAGTTCCCAAAGCTTTTTATCCCACAGGAACTTTTTCTAACATTGATAACCACCGGCAATGGTATGATTAAGATAGATTATTCATATTGCTACTATCATCCCTGAATTCCTCTTCTTCTTATTAATACGGAGTTCCTGCTAACATATTTTACTCTTTGCTTCCAGGGCTGAGACATGAGAAACATTTGCTAAAAGTTACTTCCGAGATGGGGGATCAAGGTTATGCAAACAGAATTTCTCTGTAAGCAGCTTCACACGTCATCTTGGCTAGAATTCATCAAACTTTCCCAAGGTGGCCCTTGTTCCGGTTTCCCCAGTAGGTCTGCTTGCCAGGCCCAGGAAGAATTTTTTTTAAGTATATTGATTAGTGAATTAGTTTGCTAAGGTTGCCATAACAAAGTATCACAAACTGGGTGGCTTAACCAACAGAAATGTATTGTCTCATTGTCACAGAGGCTGGAAGTCCAAGATCGAGGTGTCAGCAGGGTGGGTTCTTTCTGCGGGCTCCGTTTCAGGCCTCTCCCCAAGCTTCAGGCGGTCTGCTGACAACCTTGGCTTCTGCTTCTCCCCAAGCTTCTGCTTCTGCTGACATCCTTGGCTTCTGTTGCATCACCCTGAGCTCCGCCTTCATCTTCACATGGCATTTCTCCCCGTGTGTATCCAAAGTTCCCTTTTTTATACAGGTACCAGGCATACTGAATCAGCGCACACCCGATTCAATCTTAACTATGTCTGCCAAGACCCTGTTTCCACGTTTTTATATTCTCGGGGTTAGGACCTAACATATCTTTTGGTGGGGACACAATTCAGCCCATAACAATTAATAATGGTGAAATGGGTAGGGAAGCCACTTTCTCAAAAGGGATTTCTCACAAGTCAAGCGTATGGTACGCAGCATCAACAGCTGGCTGGGGGGACTGACTGCTGGGACCTTTGTAAGAGGAAGGATTTTGCTATTGCCCCAAAGCCTCATGACCATTAAGGTGGATAAAAGGGTAGCAGTTGAGTCCTAAAGGCTCGTCTCCAATATCCCACTTCTCCTCCATCTGGGCAATGGCAGACATGCATTGCTTCGATCTGAAGTTAGGCACAGCCAACACGACTTGCTTTAGCCAACGAAGTGATGTCTGCGGCTTCTAGGCAGAGCCTTTAAGAGCAACGTGCAATTCGCCGTGCTCCCTTCCCCCATGGCAGGGGTGGTGGAAGCACACCATCCCAGGGATTACCTGTCATCGTCCTGGGGACTCTTGGTGACCACACTGAGCACTGCTCCCCTGCTAACAAATGCTGGACATCTATCATGAGCAAAAGTAAATAAATAAATCTTCGCGGTCTAAGCCACTGAGATTTTGTTTCTGCAGTACAACCCAACCTGAGACAGATGGGAATTTCCTACTTTGAATTCATGCTCTCCATAGTGCCTTGGGTTTCTCTATTTTATACGTAACCAGGAGAGGGAAATCCATTTCATGAGCTCATATAAAGTTAACAGGCCTAATTGCAGAATGTTACACCAGTCTGAGCTACTGTGCCCCACCCACTGGGAGTGTTCAAACTCAACTGAGACATCAAAGCCTGCAAGAGAGCTAAATAGACCCAGCCCGTCGGGTCAGCTCATTGAGATAAGCTGCACAGAGCAAAATTCACTTGTTCATTCATCTGACCTTTCAGTAGGTGTAACTTTTTAATTTAAATCCACTGGACTGATCCAAAATGGACTGACTGACCTTTTATTTAATTTCAATAACTGCAATTAATATTCCACAAACCGTTTTTTTTTGCAATTAATAACCACACTCACTTAAATTTCTTGGAGTATAAATTTCAGTGGCATTTTATTTTATTTTTTTTCAGTGCCATTTTAAAATCAGATAGATGAATAATGGGCCACATAAGATAATGAGAAGTAGTTCAATCCTCCTTTTTAAGAAAGAGTTCCTGCCTCTCCTCTGAGGTGGCAGCACCAGATTTACCAGCTAATGGACAGCATTTTAACCAGGTTAGAAAATACTCCTTATTGCCAGAAATGAGAGGATCAGATGAAAAAATAAGCAAGCAGAAACTATGTACTACTCACATGGGTATACTGTTGGAATTGTAAAATAGACATGTCTATCAACTTTACCTTTTAATTAAAGATTATGTTTCTTAAAATTCTTAATTTTAATATTGCTCCAATAGGTCAGTTGTAATATACTAAGGGGGAATAAGGCTTTTTTATTTTTCCTCTAAAACAATTTTCCAAAGGTTAGGGGAAATTTTTATTGACTTGTTTATGAAACATGGCTTATCTATAACATTGTAGGCACGGAGGGGAGGAGAACTCATTACCTAGTGATGAAAAGAGACTGCATAATATAAAGAAGGGAAACATGAGGGTAGAAGTTGAGAGAAAAACATGATGAAAAATGTGCCACAGAGTGGGCGAGTCACAGAACAAGAAACAAAAGCCACTTCAGAAGGTTTTAACATTCTGCATTGCACAGCCGTGCTAACGTATTCCACTGTAAGTCTCACCATTTCCATCGGGGCTATTCCTTCCCGATTAATAAAAAAAAAAAAAAGAATTGAATGAGAGCAGAGTTCAGGAAGTGGCACATAAGTGGAAAGCAGTTAATTATGAAAGAAGTCATTTTTTGATTATCCTTTTACCAAATTCCTCTGTTCACCTTTTCAATGCCTCTCACATAAGTAGCAGAGAATAAACAGTGATTATTTCTGGTGGTGGGACTACGAGTGATTCTGTGGGTTTTTTTTTTTTTTTTTTTACTTTTGAATGTTTCCACGATTAACATATATTAATTGTGGTTGAATACAGGAAAAAACAATGTACCTACAATAAGTTGAAAGGACTGTTTCTCAGCTTCAGCCCTCATTTCCAATTCCCTCCGCCGCCCCCCTGCCCCCATCCCTGGCACTGGTAAGTTCCTAGTGAAAACACACCAGCAACTTTCTGGAAAGGCTGCAGAGGTCAGCCTGTCTTAAGGAAAAGTCTACACGATTTACCAGCCCCCAGAGACCTATCTTAACTGTGCCTCCTCGATCCTTGCCGTGTCAGGTCCTCCCACCCAAGCTACCTCTCTGCAGTGCCCGCCAGCTTTTCACTGTTTATTCAGATTAAACTCAACGCTACAGCCCAACTCAAACGTTCCCCCTTTCTCGCCACTTACCCTCCCCACTGCCCCTGCCAGGAAAGCTTTCCTAACCAGGCCAGCCCCACAGGTCCTCTTTTCATTACCCAGGAGAACAGGCAAACAATCACACTGTAAACACAGAGGCATACCTAGCACACCGCACACTCCGAGTTGGAGGAGTTGAACGGGAGGCCTGTTTGCAGGGCAGGCTTCAGGGATGGAGGGTGCGGAATCCTGCCAAGAACACTTCGCCCAGCTTAAAGCAGAGACCAAGCAATTCAGAGGCTTTCTCTCCACTCGAAATGCGTGTATTTCACAACTAACAGTATATAATGCGGTCTGTTCTAGACAGGCTCTAAACAGAGGCGTAACATGTTTACTATCTGGCCCTTTACAGGGAAAGTTTGCTGACTCCTGATTTAGAGCATAAAACAAATTGTTATTAAATCAAGCAGAGTCAACCATGTCATGTGTCACGGCAACAATGCAAAATCCCAGCCCTCACATGGCAGAGACGTTCCCCCAGACCCTGCACGAACGAGAAATGCCTACTGACACCCTAGCAAATAGCATCTACGCACCTGCTTCAACCCACCCCTCCAGCCCCACTTCCTCTCTACTCAACCACTCACCTAACCACTAACACAGGCCCACCTGCCTGAGATTTTTCTCTCCTCCAAGCCTTCTTGCCAGAAATGCCCTCTCTGCCTGCCGCCTCAGCCCCACGCATTCTTCAAGACCCCATTCACCCCTCTCTTCCTTTGCAGCTTTCAGGCTTTCTCGATTGTGGGAAGCAGTAGCTTTCATCCATTTCTGCCTTCCTCTTGGTTTGAACTCTTACTTCCATAACTGGTACATACTGTCTTGCATGTATCTTTTCCATACCTGTCTCTCTCCCTAGACTGTAAGCTCTCTGACAGCAAGGGCCAGATTACTTTGGACTCCCTCACGTTGATAAACATTTTTAAAGTAAAAGAAGCCAAGTATATAATCACTGTGTGAACAGATTATTCTGAAAATCTGTCTTTGAATTTAAAAATTTTCAACCTTGCTTGAGAGAAGACAGATCTGCAGACACATGCAGGTACGATGGCGGGGGTAGAGGAAACAGTGCAAGGGAGTAAAAGACTTGTTAGCCAGGGACTGTCAGGAAGTGGGGGGAGGGCATCCTCGAGGGGCAACGGGGAATAAAGGTCTAGAGAAGTGCCCTGTACCAGGGAATGTTTGAGGGGGGTGGGGGGATGGAACCAAAGAGATACGTAAGGTGAGAAATGCAAGCAGGTTGATCACAGCGGAAAGAGAGCCACCAAGGAGTTTCGGCAAAATGTGACAGGATAAGATCTGAAGTTCACAAGATAGTACTTTGGGGCGGCAATTAGGAAGATGGACTAGAAGAGTCAGTCTGGAGGTGGTTAACCATCTAACCAGTTAGGACACTACTGCCCTGGATAAGAAGTTGGCCACAGCAGTGGTGGGAGGACAAGAGGGGAGGGGTCACCGCAGGAGGCAGAAGGGGCAGGGCCTGGCCACCGGGTGGATGTGGAAAAGGTACAAAGTGCCTCCAAAGTTTCTGATCTTCAAATGGCTTTGGCCATACGGAGAGGTCAGACCTCCAACTCCAGAACGAACTACATTATACACTGTTAGTTGCAAAATACATAGCTTTCCAGTGTATATAATGGAGACAATGCCTCTCTCAATTTCACAGGCCTACCTGAGGTTCGATGCTCTCAAAGAACTAGACAGGATTATGAACACACTTCAGCATTTTTTTGGTTATGAAAAAGAAAGCATGTTTGATATTTCTCAAACAATGGCTTTGCAGATGAAAATAACTAAGCTAGGGAGAAAGTATTTCCAAGGTTGTCAGTTCTGAGTGAGGCATCATTCAACATCTCTCAGCCTAAGGTTTCTCAAAGCAGGTCATGGACCACCTGAATTGGCATCACCCGTGATGCTTATAAAAACTGAAGTTTTTGACCATAACCTGCCTAGCCAATTCAACCAGTTAAGATATAACAAGAATCCAGAAGTGGTTAAAAATAAGCCAGCAGGATATGCCAATGGATTTCACACAGAACATAATCTCAGAATATAAAACATACGGATAAGATATTTGTTTTTTGTTTTTTTGTTTTTTTATTGCGGTACGCGGGCCTCTCACTGTCGTGGTCTCTCCCGTTGTGGAGCACAGGCTCCGGACGCGCAGGCTCAGCGGCCATGGCTCACGGGCCCAGCTGCTCCGCGGCATGTGGGATCTCTCTGGACTGGGGCACGAACCCGTGTCCCCTGCAACGGCAGGTGGACTCTCAACCACTGCGCCACCATGGAAGCCCCCTGATAAGATATTTTATCTCACACATTTTGTACGTTTGAATTTATGATCACATTTTCAGAGTTGTAAAAAGTTAAAAATAATAAAAATGACATTTAGGTGAACGTTTGCAGAACCTCAGAATCAGCCTTGGGAGCAAAGTTTAAAAGCCATAGGTTTGAATTATCTCCTTTCTACCCACCAAGAAACAAGCCAAAAATGCAAATGTAACCAATGATCTAGCCAGCAATTAACATCTAGCAACTACCTATTGGAGGAGGACAATCTGTCACAACCCCAACTCAAGATCTACCATGTGAACAAGAGGCCTGGTCAACAACCTTTCCCTTCCCTGCTGCCAGGCTTCCCAAACCAACCCGACGTGCCCAGAGTATACGACCCCAGCCAAGCGCGCCCACCCCCAGGAACCGAGCTCTTGACACTCAGCCTAGAGCCTGCCTTTCTCTGCTGCCTCAGGGATCACGCCAGAATTACCATCCTCTATTTTATTTGTTGCTTCTGTTTTCACCGAAGCATTTTTTCTTTCCCCTTCTTAATGCTCCTTCCCCTCCCCCCCTGGAGGGAACCCACAGGATCCAGTGCTCAAATCCAAGCCCCCAGGGCAAAGCGGGCCCAGAGATGCCAAGGCTAACATGCTTCCCTTTCAACAGCCAAGTCCCTTTTCTTCTCCTCGTCTAGTGTCCTTACCCAGACCTGCCATAAATTCCCCCTTATGACCTGGCTGCACGTCTGCCAAGCAAAAAGCCGAGGGTAGTACCGCCAACCTGGAGCCTGGCACTAAGACATAAATCCTCTCCAGGGAAAAAAAAACAATTCTCTCTACACAGAAATGTCTAATAAACAGCAGGACATGGTCTACTCCAGCAAAATGCCTGAGCACAGTGATATCAGAATTGGTGACCGTGGACACCCAACACACTCCAACAATTCTGCAGCCAGCGCCCAGCCCTATACACAGTTCAAACCAAAGACGTTGTTCGTTACATCGTGGGGCCTTCCTTAATCATTTAAGTCTGAAATCCTTCTCAAGCCATCTTAAGGGGGAAAAAGATTTTTTTTTGTATTTTTTCTAGTAAGCATTTTATCATTAATAATAATATAATCAACCACATTTGTACAGCACGTTAGCATCACCAGAGCTCTTGAAGTTACCTCATTTATTCCTCACAGAAAGTCTAATGCAGGTACTGTCATTTAACAAATAAGGAAGTGGGTTCAGAAAAGTGACATGAACAGGGGTCACAGAAACTGTCAGCAGCAGAAAAAGGGCCTTAGGGCTTCCCTGGTGGTACAGTGGTTAAGAATCCGCCTGCCAATGCAGGGGACACGGGTTCGAGCCCTGGTCCGGGAAGACCCCACATGTCGCAGAGCAACTAAGCCTGTGCGCCACAACTACTGAGCCCACGTGCCACAACTACCGAAGCCAGGCACCTAGAGCCTGTGCTCCACGACAAGAGAAGCCACCATGGCGTGAGGCCTGCGCGCAGCAACGAAGACCCAACGCAGCCAAAAATACATAAATAAATAGATTTATAAAATAACTAAATAAATAAAGGTCCTGTCCTCACCGGTTCCATCCTTCTCGAGATGAGGTCCCTCTGCCCCACAATCTGGGGCAGGGAATGGGTGAGGGGTGTGGCCCAAGGCTGCTGAGGCTGCAGTGACAGAAACGCTGGCGGTCATCAGCAGCCCCCATAACGTGTAGGTGATTCAGGCCCCGGCAAGGGGAGGGGCTGACACGACTGCTAGGCTGTGGTTTCCCTCGAAATGAGGACTTGCACACGGTCGTGCTCAGGATGGTTAATTTGGGCTTTGTATCTTTTCAAATTACTCAAGAACCATGAAATTCTTTGCATGTCAAATCTGTTTTTTGGTCTGAGGGTGTGTTTGTGTGTGTGGTCGCACGCACACGTGTGTGTGTAGTGGTTAATCACAGGACACGGAGAAAAATCCACCAAAGTGCGCAGGTGTGCTTTGTAACTGACGTCATTTGTTGTGATTTTAAACATAGCAACAGATTTTGCTTTAGAGCAAACTGAGCTAAATTACATGTAACATGAATCAAATTACTATGGAAACTAAATTGATCCCACTTACTGCGCACCTGCTACAGAAAAAAACAAAAACAAAAACACTTCAGCAACTGCTATGACCATAAGGGCCTACAGGACAAGGTAAATGAAATTTTTCTGGACCCTGAAATTCACCAGCAATTCAGAGGGGAGAAAATTGAGACTGTCATCCTATATTAAACCATTCTTTATTATTTGGAAGAAGTCCTTCACCACCCACCTCCTAAACTAGATTTTAACAAATAACTGGATCTTGGTGCAGGGCCTAGGCTAAGAATGCTTCTCTTAGCGCAACTTCTAGAAACGTGATGGATTTCTTTAAACTATACATCTTTTTCCCTTCAAGTTGAATAACTCCATTCCTGATAGCAAAACACCCACTCTCCCCACTCCTTTGGGCCACTGCAGTTGTTTCTCAGCTGTCTAAGCAAGTGCATCCCTGAGCTATTTGGTCTGCCCATCGTGTGCGAGGCTGCCCTCCTCCAGCTTCCGGGGAAACAGCTGTCCAAGCACTCCATCACCCCACGCCCCGCCGAGCTCACCTACAGAAGGCGGCTCTGACAAACAAGCAAGGTTTAAATTCCCCACGACCTGTTAAGGACCCTGTCTCTTTTGGTTATCTACTGCTAACAAACCACCCTGAAATTTAGGGTCTAAAACCCACCAGAGCCATTTAGATGGGGACTGGGGCTGGAACGTCCAAGGCTTCACTCACCTGGTGGGCACTCTGGTGGGGATGGCAGAAAGCCGGAACTTTTCTACATGTGGCTAACTGAAGCTTCTTTACACGGCAGCCGGATCCTGAAGGCACACACTCGCACAAAGGCAGGAAGCGAAAGCTGCCAGGGCTTTTAAAGACTAAATGTAGAAGGACCCCAGCCTCACTGCCACCGCATTCCCAGGGCCAGCCCGGATTCAAGGGGAGGGGAATACACGCTACCTCATTTTTTTTTTTTTTTTTTTTGCGTTACGTGGGCCTCTCACTGTTGTGGCCTCTCCCGTTGCGGAGCACAGGCTCCGGACGTGCAGGCTCAGCGGCCACGGCTCACAGGCCCAGCCACTCCGTGGCATGTGGGATCTTCCCGGACCGGGGCACGAACCCGCGCCCCCTGCATTGGCAGGCGGATTCTCAACCACTGCGCCACCAGGGAAGCCCTACACGCTACCTCTTGATGGGGGAGGGATGAAAACATCTGCGGCCAGCCTTGCTCCGCCACACTGTCTTCCCATGTTCACTCTAAGAAGGATATGCTGATATAATCTCTATGGTCTTAGGGCCAGACCTAAAATCTGTGCTTTAAAGTCACACAGCCTACCTACCATTTTGGTCTGAAACACAGCACCGTGCAAGGAGCTCACTGAACGGATACATACATTAGCCCAACTTGTTACGAGGTCACAAAGCCCTGTCTGCAACACCCAACTGTCAACGACCACACAGCGTCTGATGAACCAAAACCAAACAAAACCAGCTTACGCTTCTCTGTCAAACATTTCAAGAGTGAAGATGGAATCTAAAGACACGTAAGGAAACCTTTACGTCCTCACACATTCCTGTCTGTCCTGTCTTTATATCTCAGCAGAGGCAAGATATGTGACACAGAATTTTGAAAAGGAAACAAAAAGTGCCTTCCGGGGGGTGCGGGGGAGGGATGGAGTGGGAGGCTGGGGTCAGCAGATGCACACTATTATATGCAGAATGGATACACAACAAGGTCCTGCTGTATAGCACAGGGAACTATAGTCAATATCCTGTGATCAGCCACAATGGCAAAGAATAGGGAAAAGAATGTATACACACGTATAACTGAATCCCTCTGCTGTGCGGCAGAAATTAACACGACACCGCAAATCAACTATACTTCAGTAAAAAAAATTTTTTTTTAAAGGTGCCTTCCTATCATCTGTGAGAGGAACAACTGCAGGGAGGGACCCTTCCTAAATTTCTAAGGTGATATTAGAAGCTGATTGTTTTTCCTCTAGAAAATCAGATGATTTGTACTTTTAAAAATAGCGACTTTATTTTCCTAGGCTCCAGGGAAGCTGGGTTAATTCAAGTTTTGTATCTACCAAGGTGCCTCCATGTGATTTAGAGACAGGACATATTCTCTGATGGGAAAGACCTGGGGTCCTGGCATGTCTTGCGACTCCCCCTGGGCCAGTACCCCCTTCATTCTCTACACTCCAGCCTCATCACGATCCCTTAGTTCCTCCAATGCACCCAACTCCCTTCCCCATGCAGGACCTCCGTGTGCACGGGTGCAAGGTTCCTTCCTCCTGGACTCCCTTCCATCCACGCAGCCCACACCTCACACATCAGGCCTCGGTCATAGCTGGCTCCTGAGAGGGGGTTCTCCTGACCGCCCTTCTTCAAGGAGGCCTCCCTATTACTTTCTCTGTCTCAGACTCCTGTTTACGTCCTTTGGCATATTTATGGAAATAACTATTTAGTAGTGTCTTTTTACTATTTGTAATAACCACAGCAGCTAGAACATACGCCTCCCAGAGCAGTGGCCATGTCTCTCTTATTCAACACTTGCATCTCCAGAACAGCACCTGGAATGTTAAAGGAATTCAGAAGGGTCACTTATCCTTGCTGACCTTCATGTTCATAAAGGAGGCAACAGCAGGTAAATCACACAACCTCTCTGGAGTTAATTATTTTTTTGTTAAAGCAGGGGAGGCTGCATTAAATAATATTAATTTCCTGCCAGCGTTACCACTGAACTGTAGCTTATTCCACAGCTGTCACCGAGAGACTTGGGCTTAGTAAATAAACAGCTACTATTTCATCAGTAAAGATTTGTTTTCTAGTCTCTAATTTCCAATAAATTTAACATTGCAAAACCTTAACACGAATAAAATGTCTGGGGTGAAAAACTATCCATGATATTATGTTAGACTTTAAGTATCTTAAAGGCACAGAAGAAAAGTCTAATATATGAAAAAAATATCAGAAGTAATGAAGTTGTTGTATCTTTCATACGTTTGGAATTTCTCTTCTACACCAGGGATGATGTCCAATCTATAACAAACCACAGTCCTAGGTTTGAAGTTGTAATTTGCTGACAATCTCATTTCAAGCACATCCAAAATTAGCAACTAATTCTTTAACACATACTTATTAATAGACTCCTGAAATTCACAGATTAGATTAGAGAGAAGCACACTCGGTGTGAAGCGTGGAAAATACACAAAAAGAAAAATAAAGACTGATTTTAATTATTACCAAACAAACATGGTAATCAATGAGGGAAACTACTCAATTCCTACATTTTTATTCTACTCAACAGCAAAATACACAATTAATATGTGCAACTACATAACTGTTGATAAAACTACTGATCTGTAATCAACTGTACATTTTGGTTTATAATTTGGTTTTCATAATTTACAGATCTAAAGGGTAACTTTTAAATTATGACAACTCTGTTTGGGTTTAATGAGAATCAGAAAGAACTCTTCCAGAAATACCTCTAGGGGAAAGGTAGCCACTGTCATAAAGTGATCTTGGTTTGGCCTTTAAAAAAGAGAATCAATCACTTTGCTATACACCAGAAAGTAACACAACACTGTAAATTAACTACACTTCAATTAAAAAAAAAAAAGACAAATAAACCACTAGAGCCCTGAAAGTCCTTTTAACTTAAAGTCTAAAGTTGGCTGACACCTGGTCGTTTAGTGAATCATAAAATGTTTTTTTAAGAATACTTTTTATTCATTTTTTTTCATAGTTCTTCCATACAGTCCAGTAGAAAATTCATTAACTCTAAAAGGATAAGGACAAGACCCAGGCAGCAATAATAATTAAGATGAACCACAAACGTGTTTGCCAATATGAATTCAGCTGACAGCTTTGCTGGGTATCCAATCCTTAAACATCTGTGAAGAACTTTCATCTTCTTCAGAGGGAATAATAATAAAAACACCTAACACTTATTAACCACTAAGTGCCAGGAACTATGCTAAACAGCTGGCATAGATTCTATCCCACTGAATTCTTAAACTTAAACCTTAAAATAATCTATCTGATTCCAGACATGCTCCAAGGACAAAGAAGAATAAAACAGGCAAAGGGATTGGGGAGAAAGACAAAAGACAGACCACGTGCTCTTTATTCAAAAAGAACGACTCAAATCCTTACTCTCAGTCCATTTAGTCTCAGTTCATAAACAATCCTAACAAACTCCCCTAAACACCTTCTAAGTCCTTAGCAGGTAAGAGGGAGGCGGGCTGCTATACTCACAGCTCTAAGAAGTGGTAACTGACGAGCAAGAGAGATGAGAAATCAACAATAAGCAGCAAACTCATCTCAGAGATGATGGACGTCTTGAGAACTTTAATGATGAAGCAAAGTGTATTATATACCTTATTAAGCCCTGATAGCAACATTAATAAAACATTTCCATAAAGAATGACTAGATTATACAATAATCCATGGCTGTGAGGGTAACAGTGAGTCCAAAAAAAAAAAAAACCCCACTGAGATATGCTTAGAATGTTCTACTTAAGAAGGCATGAAAAGGAGTAAGAGAATCATGTGAACCACCCCTGGACAGTTCGCTTTTAAAAGACCCTTAAGACGTAGCTGGAGTGTAGCAGGGAGAAGGGCGGTTCCGGCATCAAGCCGCCTGGTACTGAAGTTCTGCTACCCTCTTCCCGTGTGTCTCTGGACAAGCCACACACTTTCCTGTTTAAAAAAATGAGACACTGGCCCAGGTAACCTTTAAAGTCCTTTGCACTTCTGCTTTTAAACACTACAGGGAAGTGTGCACCTATTACCACTTCTCTGAAATTCATGAAAGTCTGACGCCCGGTCAACACTTTCAAGAAGCGGAGTTTTCAAAAGCCACAAAAATGCGCTCAGTTAATATTTACAGAAGGAAGATAACTTTTGTTACCTGGAGAAAAGTCATATTTGCAGGTAAGATACAACAGGACAGACCGGTCTTGCCGGTCTAGAATTAGAATCCCACTTTCACTTGCTTCTTGCAGTTGGAAACTGAGGAGAAAACTATTGCTTTCATTTCTAAGCTATTTTGGGAGAGAAGCTTTTCTCCATATACATGGCAAATATCCAACTGGAACACTCTGTTGCTCTTAACATAGGTATCGCACAGCCTCCTTTGCACGGAAACTTACCTTGTGGGCTGAGCCACAGAAGAACACCCCACCTCCGGAAAGAGCCACCGCAGGAACAAGCAAAAGTGAAAGAACATGTGAGAATAAACGTGCTAAATCAGTATTTACACCAGGGGTTACTGACCAAGTCAAAGCCCAGGTTTAGGCTGTCACTAGCATTAACTTCTTAAACTAGCTGTTCTCACCCCTGACGGCGCGTCAGAGTTACTGGGG
Source organism: Orcinus orca (assembly GCF_937001465.1). Lineage (NCBI taxonomy): Eukaryota > Metazoa > Chordata > Mammalia > Artiodactyla > Delphinidae > Orcinus > Orcinus orca. Next base: position 16,215,393 of record NC_064573.1, read on the forward strand.
TGCCGCTCTCCCCCGAACAGTCAATCCCCTCCTAGCCAGGGGGTCCTTGAATGAGCTGAACGATCAGAATCAGTGAAATTCTCCTTACCCAGTCTGCATCATCCCTGGCAGATTCCATTCCATTAAGAGTCAACCGATTAATAAGCAGAAAGAGCAATACATTAAAATAAAATTAAAAATCTGATAACCAGCGGCTTAATTCTTTGCTGTACTGAACCATTTAAACCCCATTCTGAATGCAGGGTGGGAAATAAAAAAGAGGCCTTCGATAGGCCTGGAAATGCTCGCAGGAACCTAGGATGATTTTTGAGAGTTGTGAAGCAATGACTTTTTAAACCTGTGTTAGACCCTCTATTCTGCAGATAAACACCATTTAGACCTGCCCCGCCCTGCCCCCAATCCAACCGACCTTCCCTGCCCCCCCCTTCCCCCCACTTCAGGCAAATCTTCCTGCATCTGTTTTGCTTGGCAACACACACCAGCATTCCAACACAGGCCACCTGGCCACTGAGAGAAGATTGCAACATATTCGGCAAAATAAGAAACCTGTTCAAAAGGAAAAACTATCTGGAGGGAGGGTTCTGGGAGCAAAGATCAGCGGATCGCAGGGCTCCACTTAGTAAGGGAGGCACCTCTGAACCACTTCGCGTCCTGCCCTGACCCTTTCCTGGTTGTAACGTTGAGAGACTGTTCCCAGGCCCGCTCTCTCCAATGAAACTTGACACTCTCCGAGGACTCCACTGGCTTCTCCAAACCCAGAACCTCTGCACAGGCCTTAGTAGGTCAGTTCAAAGAAATGAGGATAAGTGGCTGTGGCCACCTTCTGATGCCCACAGGAAGGACATCAGTACAAAGTACAACATCTGGTATTTCCCTCTGTCTCAATCCACATTATCAGGGAACTTGCCAGTGGCTGAGACAAAGGAGCATCAATTTCCTTAGCAGTGACTTCAGAATTCTCTCCCCGTCTCATGTCTTCTCCATGAACTGAGACTGTGACCGTGTTTCAAGGTCTCAGCCCGTCAAGGAAACACACGATGAACCAGAGGGCAAAACCAATGACCTCAGGAATCGGGGGAAAAGACACAGAAACCCTTGCTCCCGGACGCCACTTCTGAAGGGACTGCCTGTCTCTGAGGCTGAGGCTTGCAGAATAAATGAGCTATTTTAAAAGCTGCATATCTCCTTTGTAGCCCACACATTATTCATCAATGGACAATACGCCTTATAATAAATGCAATCTGCAAATCAGAAGCAGACTCCCTGGTGCAAACCTGCAAAAATAAATCCACCCACATCCTGCCGTGACACAGGCTGCAGAAAGCATCTTGAAATAACACTTGCTTAAGGAGAATAAATGCTTCCCATTTCCTAGGCACTGCAACATGAACATGACAGTCTAAGTACTAAGGTTTGACAGTCTAAGAATTGAGGTTAGACTAACTCCTGAGAAAAGTGATGACTGTTCCTAGGATCTGGAAGGATAAATGTGTGGAACAGGGACAAGAGCCAGGCCCAGGGCTTGGGCTCTGCCACCCTCTAAGGTGACATTTACGACTACTGTGACCTCGCTCCTCCGACTCTGCAGTCCCCGTACAGGAGCCAGCGTGGGCCATGACGATATAAATGGGATCGCGTCCATCACTGCTGTGCTCACTGCCTGCCAGCCTCGCATCCTCACAGCAGCCTTCTCCCTCCATGCCATACCCACTCCATCACCACTGGCTTCAAAGCCTACACATCCCACCCCACTGCGCCCATTTTAGCCACGTTCACCTCCACGCTGGACCTCCTACTCTCCCAGCAGGTGCTCAAAGAATAGCTCTGTGGAAGGCAGGCAGGCAGGCAAGGAAGGAATTCATTCAACTCCACATTTGATGGGAAAGAAAGGAATTATTCATGCCAATAACCATACCCCCAAATTCTTCAGCCACATTTCACATTAAAAAACAGTTGGTTGAAACCTGCTAATCATGATCAAGGAAATTCTTGGGCAAATATAGAAACCACATCACTGGTGGTTTCTACCTTCAGTCTTTCAAAATACGGTCCCTCCCACTGACCCACTAGGACAAATCCCAGTCATCTTTCCAGACCCAGTTCCAATCTTCCCTTTGCATGACATCACTCCTGTCCATCAGGACCCATGGTATCCTGTCCTGTGTGTAAGCATGCCTTAATGCTGGAATATAAAAGGTTGGGAAACCTGGTTTGTATCAATAGAACTTTCTGTTCAGTGGACACGACGGCTCAGATGAGGCATGCGTATCCAGCAGAAGCATTGATTTCACGAGAACAGGCACCACGCAAGTGCTGACACCCAGCAAAGGCAGCAGGTGACAGGCTGCTGACAGCACTTCACATGCTGTATATTCAAAAATAATTATTGCACACTTGTGAGATAAAAAGAATATTCTCTGTAAGTGTGAAAATAATGCCCTCCGTTTCCTCATCTTTAAACTGGAAAGGAATTGGGCTACATAATTCCTAAGGAAACTCACAGCTCTAAGTTTATGAATGTAAAATAAAAAATGGCTCCTGCATACATTCGTTGGAGAAAAGTGCCATAACTGCAGAATACAGGAGCATCTCTTGCTAGTATAATTTCACCCTAGGGTGCAGGCAGGCCCTTAGGCAGGCTGGCTGTGTTTATATAAAACTATTTTCATTGCTTTGTCCTTTGCTGCAACATCTGGGCATCCTCACAATATATGCTAACGTGTAGAATATTATATCAGGATTTAAAAAAACAGTTTCTACTATGATAAGAGATTAAATAAACTTAAATATTAAAATTGCATTAAAATGTTTAAAGTTACACTACAACTTAGTATCTCTTTTTTTAAGTGGAAAAGCATAACTGGTAAGTACATAATGAATACATACTGAGCTTAAGGCACTTTTACTCATGAGAGAGAGAATATAAGGAACCAAGAGCTAGGCTGCTAGCATGCAGTGCTTAACTCAGCCTAACTCCTCAGGAAAGTTAAAGAAAGCTGTTAGTCCTACAACAGAACTCCCGGCCTGAAAAACTCCCCGCTTTGAAGAAGTACTAGGTTCTCTGGTTGGAGCTTAGTATACGTGTTTCAGTATTTCTTTTCCACCTCAACTCTTCTATTCAACTCAATCGGACCACAGCAGCTTTTTTGTCCTCCTTGAACAGTCAAATACCCAGTCGTGTATTTTAAAAGAAAATGAAAAAAAAAACCTCAACAAGTATGATTATGAAGCTTTAAAAAGTCTCTCAAGGAAGTGGATGAGTTATGACATATGTGGGTCATTAAATATATTTTAAAAGTCTGTCAGTTCTGGATTGACCCACAGAGTAGGAAAGAGAAACTGTACATCTATCAAACTATCTGAATCATCAAATACGGAACGATAACGTTCCCTATCCCATCCCAGCCCCCAAGAAAGAGGTAAACAACATAAGAAAAGAGGACGGATTGAAAGCAGATTCCTCAGAGTTATTACATGAAGGAAGTAAATGCCACCTGACTTACCTCGATCTATAAAAATTAAGTCCCAAATTAAGTCCCAAAAGAAGGCTGTGTAAATTCTGAAAGGCAGATTTGCTTGGGGAAGCACTGCTCTTTTCCTCCCCGGAGGAATTTCCTCACTTTCTGCTTACCAAGTACAGGGAACAATACCTAACACTAAAATAAACACGGAGTTTTTCAAAGAATAGGTAGTTGGGGCAGCCACCTAAAGGAACCAATACAAAGTATTTGTAACATTAAGTGTGGCCACAACAGTCAACCCAGAGAAGGCAGGCAGGGTCCCTTCCAACTCAACTTATGTTACTTTGATTTCATTTTATGACCTCTCCCTTCACATGAAGCACTCTATTCAAAAGTGTCAGAACAGTTCTTGGTTCTAAAATGATCAGGGATTAAAAAGCAGGCTTCTTGAAATTCAATCTACTTCATCCTCCACCCTGAAAGCTAAACTTCCTGTTAAAACGTGGTGATGCCTAGAGACCACTGAGGTGTCAATCCAGGACACAGCACAGAACAGGCAGGACACTGACAACTTCATGCGGGCCCACTAATGCAGGCCACCTGTGTCACTGACTGACTTTCTTATATTCCCTCTGCATCCCCATTTTCCCAAGTAAGCTGTAGCACAAAAAAATAAATAAGTAAATAAGAGATTTAAAAAGGAAAACCCATTGGAAACATCATACATCCGTGATGCATACTGAGTCAAGATCATTTCTAAAAATCTTTCCATAATCTCCATCTACCCAGAAAACTCACCAAGCTCTTGCAATACATATTTTTGCTAATATTTTCAACACTCTATCCTTTTAGCCCTTTTTCATCTTTAAACTGGAGCTGGGTCTACATCATGGGTGGACTGTCGTGGCGTCCTCTCTTGTGCAGGACATGGAATATTATGCTGCCGGGTATGAATCAAGGGAACTGATGATCGCAGACAGGATACTAAACCTCTCAATAATCACCAGCCAATTCTGGACTGGGTTCCCCGAGCTTCTTTTGGCATTTAGAGTGGAAACTCAGATATTCCGGTATTCGAGCATTCAATCAACAATTTCAACACCTTCCATGAATTTCCAGCTTTTTCCTCATTTTTGCAAATGTCTTGCTAGTATCATTGGGAGTTAAAAAAGGTCAGTATATTTAGGCATTAATCCATCTCACCAGTAATAATATGCAGTTAATTAGTTTTATTAAAAAATCTGCTTATAGACTACCATTTAGATTAGCCTCAATTAATTTTAAACTATCAACTCTACAGAGACAGCCAAGATTTATGAAATTTAAGATAATTCTTACATGGAGTAAATTTCTTCTGGTATCGTGAACTTTTATGTAGAGATAACAATTTTCTTATTAGCACATGTTATAAAACCGTAGTTTTATTTCAGTGCCAAGGAACTCTGCTTCCAAGCTTAGCCAAGAGAAGCAGCTGCAGCATTTATGAAAACCCTCTAAAAGTCAGTATCTAATAAGGCCTATTCCCAAATTCTGTCCTCATTTGTAAACCACATAACGTGCAAATTTTGTACAGATAACATTAGATTGCTGCTCAAAAGCCACAGCCCATAAGAAGGAAAAGTAAACAACTGGAAACATGGCATGGAAAAAAAAAATATATATATATGTGTGTGTGTGTATATATATAACCAAAATGGCATGGTAAACAAATAACGTGTCTGAAATGCCAGCAGAAATAACTATTTTTAAGTTTCAAAATTCAATAGCGCAAATACAACTAAAGGTCCTGTTCTACGACGCACAGCTCACGAATTAATTGAAGTCTTTTCAAGGACCGCATCGTCGCAGGGCAATGTTAAGGCTCTGTGATGCTGATTATCCGAGGGGCAAATACTCAGGAAAGATGAGATGACGGCAGAAAGGAGATCAAAGCCCGTTACTGAAGTAAACATTTCCAGGTATGCCTTAAATTCATGTTGCCTTGTGTCTAATACCCTGTGATCAAAAACCGACTGTTCACCGTTAACCTAATTACCTTCCTTGGAGAATGATTTGTACATTACAGAGGCTTGGGTAAGAAGGGAAAAAACAACGTAACACCTCATTTAAACCTCACGGTAAACCTGTGAGTTGGACGTTTTTAGCCTCCTCTTTCACTGACGAGAGAGAACACACAGAGAGGGAGTCTTAACTCCCCCGGGACACGTCAGGAATCTGCACCGTCCAGTCCATTAGGCCAGCGCTCCAAGGCACCAAATGGAGTGGCCATCTCCAAAATGCTCAGCATTAAGACGTCACGTCACAGAACGCATTAAACTGCATTTTGGCTACACAGGCTTCTAAACTGTGCAAAGATATACATATTTTTAAAATTTCTATTCTGTATATACGCAAAATGATAGAACGTGATACTGTCATGAGTTATCACACCGAATGATAGTATCACATACCTTGGTTGGAAACAGTAAAGTAACACTATTTCACATAATGGTTGGGAGTTGTCACCTGCAAGCCCTATGTGTTTGTGTGTATACAAACCTACTGATGTCATCACCTACACTTTCCAAAACATCTGTCTAAGTTGAAATTTCAAGTTCCAGAATATTGGAATGTGCCCGTACAGAACCACATTAAGAGAGATAGCCAAGGAGAAAAAGTTTACAGAATCCAATCAGAGGCCAGGTCAATGAAAGGAATACTAGCTTTTTTTATCCACCGCATTGTTGTGGTGGTGCTTTTAAATAAAGGGGTGGTTTATACCTATTTTCCTAGAGTTATTTTTTAAGGTAAAAAAGAGACAACAACTAATACTAATTTCCAAATTGTTCTGTATAGTCAAATCACCTTCTCTGAAAGAGATTCAAACTAAAATTCCCCCCCAAAACAAAAACAGTTTGGGTATTCCTTTGTCGTTCAGTGAAATGGATTTTTAATCACAGAAGACTACCATGCTACTTCTGGGAAGTGTAAGTCCATGGAGAGGGCACGAGGAAAATTCAGAGAACCTGGGACGAAGGAAAGAAGGCACACTCCTTCCCTGTAGTGTATGTAGTGGGTGTCAGAATACGTGTTTTTTGCCCCCGCCGTTGGCCCTTCTAACTCTGTTTACATTATGAATTTTGTATCAGCAAGAAACTGAGATAGTCCCAGAAACTTTCCAAGGACCCAGTGTAACGTGGGATTAGAAAACCGGCATGACAGCATGGTGAAAGGGGACACAAACGCCTGGTAAACAGTGATCCCACTTCCTCAAAATAACTGTCATGCAGTTAAGAAGCTCATAACCAAACCAAGGAACCCAAAAAACTAATTTAAGAAAATAACTAAATTATTCGTAAATGACCATTAAAATGCTACAAACTGAACTGATGAGTTGTAAGAATTCTGAAATATTACAGCTGATTATAACTGATAACTCTAAAAAGCAATTCCACTTTACAGAGGTGTCAGACCAGGTAGAAAATCAATGATCACATGGGGTCCCAGGAATCTCATCAGCATTTTTTAGAATCACGTTGCATTTTAGATTTATTCACGACAGTCATGACAGGATGTTTGGGAGGCACAGACAGAGAAAATTTCTCAACAAGGTAACCTTGTAATAAAGTCTAAGGCATAGATCATGACATATGAACACATTCGCAAAAAGAATCTTGAACGGTTTTCTCCGAGAAAGATTTCTGACATCAGTCAAAAACCAGACTGTAATCGATTTTTCACGTAAACGAATAATGAAATGCCCTTCTGTACAAAGCAGCAGATATTTGAAACGTCAAAAAAGCTTGGTGGCAGCCAGACTGTAGACGCCCAAGTGAATGTTTTCCCTCAAGATAAATAAGGCTGTGGCAGCTGCCGTCTACACTCACCACCCCTGCCCATATGAAACACGTACAAAGTGTTGAATGGAACAGACGGTTTTGTTATGAGACAAGTTTTGTTTTTGCCTCTTGAAGAAACAAGTTTTCTCTTAAAGAAAACCAGCTTCCTACCAACCATTTACAAATTTCTGTAAGTGTACAAAAATACAAATACGGAAATAAAAACTACTGTGCACAAATGGAACTTACTTTCCAAGAAAAGCTCTTGATTCTAGAACTTGCATTTCCAAATTCGAAGAAGTCCATTTTCCACTCTAATAGCCCTTGCAAGTTAGAATGGTCCTTGCATGTAAATTGGTATGTTCTATTTGTTTTTTAATCTCATGAGAAACTTCAAGCCAAATGAGACTGGAATTATATAAATGCGTTTGCCCTCAACATCTAACTGCAAAACGATTTAAATTCTGATAACTGAACAGTTGTCAAAACTTTAGGAAATGCATTTCGTCAATCTTCATGTGGTAGGTGGTCCAAATTCAGCATGGAACTGTGCTGCCCATTGAAGCCTACACCTGTTGTGATGGTACTTTCTTGAGTTGAAGGATAGATGCTATTATCAAAATTTTATTGAAATTTGTACCACTGTATAAAAACGGTATTGGTTCAGACCAAGACAATGTGCTCAGATATTTCCTAATAGAAGGGCTAGAGATAATAAAAGGGTTTATAGAAGGGAAAAGAAGAAGGAACAGTTATATAACACCAAGCAAATATAATATTTGCATTTAGCTCCTGATTACGCTTTCAAAATGGTGAAAACCAATGATGGAGCAGTGATAAAACTTACTCAAATGGTGCAAAATATTTCTCAACACAAAAGGCGATACGATTCCACAGTCATACTCAGTCATCCACTTTGGAAAGTCACCATTCACAACTGAAACCCAAACAAAAAGTCTCCTAGCCATTTCATTGTTGTATCCTCAAAACCAGCAATCACAGGAAATTCAAGGAAAAAAACCCAATTCAAAATATAAGGAGCTTGTCCTTTAAAAAAAAGCACTCAATGGCTAGTGACTACTAGTAAAAGAAAGCTAACTGATGAAACTTTTCATCCCACGACAAACGATGAAAGCTGCAGTCATCATTTGCCATGGTGGAGTTAGCAGCTGTCTTTCTGTGCTCCATTTCACTGAAAGGGAGACAGCACGAACACAGGAGCAATAAAGGCCAAAATCTGTTGCAGGGTACCGTTTCCACAGCTGGAGACCGGGCACTTACTATTCTATATACAGCAGTCCAGCTTAGACACTCAAGTGGGCCGTGTTAAATTGCAGGGCTGTGCAATCTGACCATTAACAAGTCCCCAATCAGTTTCGCCTTGCCTTGGCCCATAAGCCAATCTGCTTCAAAAACACATTTCCTCCTGTCCCACGAGTGTGACTACGCTTGTTCAGTATTACTTAATGGGACAAAAAAACAAAGACGATACATTATATAACAAGGGCAGGCCCTCTACAGCTAAAGGCCATTAGGAAGAACTGGTCCAACTTGACATAACACTCAATTATTAAGAAACTAGACAAGTTTAGCGTGAGATCCTCTCACCTTCATTAGAACTGATTACTTTTTAAAGGCGTGTGTTGTCACAGGCTGTATCTGCAAGCAGTTTTTAAATGCACTTCCATCGTCAACACGTTGCGGCACTGCAGATTAACTTAAAAGTAATACATTTAAAAAATTCTTTTATTCAGAAGGGACGAAAGGGGTGGGAAGGGGTTGTCTGGATTTTTCAAAACAGAGTTATTCGACTTTGAGGATATTTGCTAAAACGCTAATTAGTTTCATGGACCTCTACCAAAGGCTGGACCACAAATCATGGTCCCAGAAGCCGGCCAAACATTAAGTTACACTGACCCGAAACAGGGAAACTCCCAGGAGGGAGGAGGATGGAGTTTATTTTAATTACACTGGAGAATAAGCTTGCTGGGCTTGAATCAGTCCCTACCAACCGGCCGGCACATGGAAACGCGCGCTCACTTACCGAGGCGCAGGCTCCCGTGGAACCAGGGCTGGCAGCGTTATTCTCCTCGGGACTCAGAGGGGCTTCCTCTGGCCCCCGAGTCACAAGAATTCTGAAATGCTGTTGCCCCGCATTTTGATCTTGCCTGATCTTAAACGTGCAGCCCTGACCCTGTGGCGTCCTTTCCACGGAGTTGGTCCTGTGGATTTCGGGAGCCACCCTGCGGCCCCGAGGTGGCGTCTCCAGGTGGCCGCGCTCTTCCGTGGGGCTCCCATGCTCGGCCCGGGGCTGCGTGGGGTATGAAGTGCTCCTCTCCAGACGAATGCGGGGATACCTCACCAACCTGTCCCCCTTGGTGCCAGTGAACCCGAAGTTGAAGTCACCGGCCAGCCCTGGCGCGCCGGCTTGCGGCTGCTGCAACTGGAAGACAAAGCACCGCTTCCCGGAACTTCCAGAAGCATCTGGAACATGCTGCAGGGACCAGCGCCTGGGCTCCGGCGCCGATGGGCCGCTCTGGCCGTCGGCCCCGAAGGGCGTCAGCCTCACCTGTCGCACGTCTGCACTGGAGGCGCGGTGCTGGATACGGAGCCTGCCGCCGCCCTCCCGGCCCCCGACGGCCAAGGGCTCGGCCTCCTTGAGGCGGTCGGGGGCTACAGGGCCCGGCACTTGGCGGCCACACATACCATTGACCTGCGGGCCCAGAACCCTTGCCGCTCTGGGAGGGGAGCTCTCGGGACTCCCGGGCTCCGGGGGCTCTGGACAGCCGCCCCGAGGCACCGAGCCCGCGTCGCCGTCCAGGGCCTCGGGCGGCCCGCACCCGTCAGGGGCCCCGTCGGCCGCCTTGCGCTGCAGCGAGATCTGCACGGACGAGCTCCGGGTGGGCCGCGCGTCGAAGGGGCTCAGGAGCTGTGGGATGAACATGGACGTGCTGCGCTTGAGCGCGCCCATGCCTCCCTGCAGGCCGCCTCCGCCGTCCTCTGCTCCATTCGGGGTGAAGGGGTGAGGGCCGCTCCGCCGCGGGAGCGTGTGGAATGCCATGAAGAAGTCGTCTTCTCTCTCCTGGTCTAGAATCTCTGATTCAGGGGCTGTGTTGCTGCGACCTGAGCCAAAATGAAACCGAAGCCGATGGGCCATGGTGCCCAGAGGGCCAGGGAGGGAGAGGACGAGCGTCAACAAGAAGCCTGGTGCTGCCAGAAGTCAAAAACCAAAGTCACAAACTCCAAGAAAAAGTGTCCCATCTGCCAAACCGTTAGCACTGCAGCACCAAGAGCGACAGATAGCAGAAATAACCCAAGTGGCAAGCGGCATTCCAGGCATGATTGGATAAGAGCAAAAAGCTCTCATCCACACTGTGACAGAGGGTAGGATGGCCAGAACCACATGACTGCGGTCTCCCCCTCCAATGCCAGCTTGTGGACTTAGTGGAGTTTTCCCCCCTCTCGCTCTCAATTTTTTTTTTTTTTTTAAACAGCAAGAGCCTGAAACAGCACCTTCCCAGCTGCTGCTTTTCCATCAGACAGGAGTGGCCCCAGCAGGGAGCTCTCACAGCTGACTAAGGCAGCAAACACACTCCAAGCCATGCTGCTATAAATCTAACCGCACGGCGCTCACCGGACAGTTCTTTCCGAACCAAGCAGGGCACCGCGACTCTCTCTAACCAATGTGAGAGAAACCTGGCATCCAACACAGAAGCACACGCAGTATATCCGCCCACTTCCCCACCGAACCAGATAACGACAAGCAAAAATGCCATGGCCGCTGGAAGGCTCTTTCACGAGCAATCGGATGTGATGCTCCCCTGTTATTTCTGATGTCATCACACTACCATGATGGCATGCAGACTAACAAAATGTACTATAAATACGATCACACGCCCCACAGGATGAGTGTCCCTTTAACACGAAATAATTAGACCATGATCTACAAGTAACAAAACAGCTAAATGGAGGGGGGTACAACTTACAACACTGCCAGTTAAGGTCTGCCTCTGGCTACTACAACATTTTTCATTTAAAAGATGGGGGGGGAGATGCAATCTCATACGTAATATGATTCTCAGACATGGCGGTACCAGAGGAAAGGAGCTCAGCTGGAGAAAACATTCTCTCCCCTATGCCAGACAGGAGAAAAAACAACCACCCTTGTGCCACCACCGCACCCCTCCTCCCGAAAGAAAGGGGAAGGAAAGTTGAAGAAGGGTGGGCATGTGGTTTCGGTAATAAATTAACTTAAATACCATGCAGAAGAAAGGCTGCCTGGAGCTGACTGTTTTCCGGTAAGAAGTCAGCATTATCACCCCAGTTGGGATACAAACATAGAATCTTGCTGTTTTTGAAGGGCCAAAAAGGACCTAAGCAATAAAAGTGAAAGTCCACGTTCAAAAAGCTGTCATCGGATTTGTAGCTAACTTGGACTATATTCTGTGTGTTTTAAACATACTCTTTTCCATGATCCAGAAACATCAGTTATTTAACAAAGAGGTTTATTTAGGAGGGAGTAAAAAATAGGGGGCGGGGGGTGGAACACCAAGCTGCAAAGAGTGACAAAAAGTTTATTTTAAAATCCGCAAAGCATGACTGTGTCAACAGCTCTGGAGTCCAGGGTGTGGAGCATTAACCTGTGTTTACATACATCCAAATCTGTTTTCTAAAGGCATGTGTTTTAAATGCCAAAAATGATCTCTATGAGAGAAGTGGAAGCCAGTTTGTTTAATGCGAAAACCGCCTAGCACCACTACAGTCAACTACGGTCACGGATAGTCTTAGCTGGGTTAAGAGCCAACAAAGAAAAAACCACTGCCAGCAGCATTCACTTCATAGTAACAACACTGCAGATGGCCTGGGGCAAAGCTAGGTACATAAAACACCATTTTTCAGATAAAGTTTGTATTCAAATGGGATTTCTTAGAGCTCTGCATAGATTCAAAGCCCTTTTGGGCTTGGAAGTATAGTTTAGGGCTCATGGCAAGGTCATCTCAACAACAGTCATTCTTTTAGATATTGGAAAACAAAATTTTTTACAGTGAATTTCCTTTAATAGAAGAAAAATAATGAGTTAAAGCCCATCTGACAAGAGGCAATTTTTCCTCAAAGTTGACCATTTCTTCACCTTGAAGTGTTATTATGCTCAATAAATGAGAGAGTAAGGATTAGTCTTGTGGCTGCATCTACGTCTCCAGGGACTTACTGTTACTCTGCTGAACATTGCTGAATTCAGTGTTTGCTGGATGAAAGATGGAGTGCTAAGAACTGCACCCTCAAGCAGAATTTCTCATTCGATTTAACAAGAAAATAACTGCATACACAAAGCAAAAGTGATTTTAGCTACTCAGTGCTACTAAGTATCACCTAAGGTACAAAATGTCCAGTTCAATGCAACCACCGAGAATCCATATATTTTACTAGAAAAGCTATCAGGATGGTGGGCCAGCATCTGTTGGCTTTCTAATTTGGAGAGTAACACAAGGCATAGGAGATCAAATATACTCCCAAATTCCCAAAGGGTTAAAGGCCTGGCTATTCACCACCACTGGCCTGAGACTTCGGAGACCAGCAGTTACATAACTACATAAGGGCTCTAGACCTCAGTTCTCTTTCTTCATTTGCAAGGACAGAGAATTAAATGAGTTAACATTATAAGGCTCCTCCAGACCAAATATTCTATTAAACTCAAGCTATTCAAAAACTTGTAAGTTTCAGTTGAATTCTGCAGAAAGAAGGGTCCATAAGAACACTTCTTTGAAGCAAATAATATACGGTTGGACCCTCCGTATCTGCGGGTTCCGCATTCATGTATTCAACCGACTCGAATCAAAAATATTCAGGGGAAAAAAATTCCAGCAAGTTCCAAAAAGCAAAACTTGAATTTGCCTCATACAGGCAACTATTTACATAGCATTTACATTGTATTGCGTATCATAAGTAATCTAGAGATAAATTTCAAGTATACAGGAGAATGCGTTTAGGTTACATGCAAATATTTCGCCATTTTATATTAGAGACTTCCGCACCCTTGGATTTTGGTATCTGCAGGGGTCCTGGAACCAATCCCCCCATGGATACTGAGGGACGACTGTACATAAGTTTCAGGGAAAGCAAATCTGAGTATGACTGACTCCACTGAGTTATAATACCACTTCTGAGAGCACCTTAAAACGTTATACATATCATAATAATATTCATTTTCATAGTTGGAACGCTTGGCTCATAGGTATCTGATGTATACATTCTAGGGAGTTAAATCCGGCAAAGTGCTTTAAGCCAGATTTGCTTCTGAAACTCCATTTCTAAAATGAAATGTAAGTTCTATCAGTTACATACATACACACAGGTATACCTACTTACCTATCAATCTATATAAAATGTATGTACCAGTTTTATGCCTCAGGCATATTTCTGGTTCTTTGAAGTTACTATCTATGAATTTCCCTCGAGAAAGTCCCACTTTTAAAAAACAGCTTAATTGTACCTCCTAAATATAGATTCACTTTTTGCTATATACTGTTAATTAGAGTTTTGTTTTCCCAGAGAGATTCATTACTGAACATGTCACAGTCACATGGTCTGGCTTATACATAAAAACCCTGAAAGGTTCATTTACGTGAGTAATGGTGGCGACAGATTTGCCTATCGTTTGTATCCCCAGAAGAAGAGCATAAATACATGGTTTGATAAATCACCAGTGTGACTTTCACAAATATTAACTACGATACAAACATACACATACACAAATTAATTGTCCTACCCATGTAAAAATGTTTGAATTATGAACACTGAACTAGTAATGGGACAAAAATGGTCTTATTGAGGGACATGTATACTGGCAGAAGTACAACATAAATACAGGTTTTTAAAAGATGCTGCTCTAAAAATTCAGGTTTTGAAAAAATGAAGCAAAAATTAAAAATTGGGACCCACTTACCAGTCTGTTTTCATCAAATACTTCAAACAAGAGTCTGTGATTAGATGGGTTTACCTATGAGGGACAGAAATAATATTTTTTAAATGGGCAGAAATAATTCAAGGAATGAAATAAGAGACTGAAAGAATAAAATGCTTTATAACACACCCAAATAAATTGTGTAATATAAACAATTAACCTGCTCTTTCATCAACTAAATCAAGTTTTCTATTATTGATTTCTATTATTATTCTATGTCTAATATTTAGACATATCAGAAGAATAAAACGCTTAATTTTAAGCTGCTTTTCTAACATAAGAAAGGATAATTCTAAGTAGTTTTTAACAGTTGCTAAATCTCCCCTAAAAAGGCATCCTTGTGCCTGTACACCAAAGGCTACATCCTCGCAAAGGTCTACGCCTGAGGAAATTTCTTAGGCCTAATAATAAAAGCAATGATAAAAAATAATGAAGAAAATAGTAAAAAGTGGCTCTTTACCATTGTACGAGTACTTTTTAGGCACTATCTCCTTTATTAAATATCAAAACCACATGATCTCGTTTATCTCAAAGCAGCCCTATGATGTATAACTGTCACCCCAATTTTACAAATGAGGAGCTGAGCCCAGCAGGGGAAAGTAACTTGCCCAGGAGCTGGTTATGCAGGGCAACCAGGAGCCCCACCAGGTCTGGCCTGCGAGTCTCCAGAGCCCATGGTTCGAGCCATTAGCGAGACAAAGAAATAAAAGATGGCCCCTCTTCCAGCAACTGTGGGGTCAATGTCAGAGATACTGGGCTTTCGATGTCTTTTTGCTTCTTTCTGTCTCTTTACCCAAACCTCACTGAAATGGCAGAAATCATCCTTCGGACTCAAGTGTTCAATGTCACTTAGTTAAGGACCAACCATGTGTGGGACATGGTGGGAAGTGTTCTCATTTCTATCATTGTACGTAAATCCTGGAACACAACCTTACCAAGTGAGGATTCCTCTCTCCTAGTGAGAGACAAGGAGCCTGTGGGGAGTGCGAGTCCTTGGGGGGGGGCCATCTCCAGGGTTGGAAAGGATGTAAGTGGTAGGACCCAGGTCCACCATCACTACGTAGAGGGAGGGAGAAGGGAATGAAATAACATTTGATGGTACAGAGAACACGACTTGTGCTTCTGACCCCTTGGCTTGCTCTTAGCCTAGTGATGGAGCAGGCAGGTGGGCAGGGGGCTTAGTGTCTGTTTGAAAGCTCAGTGAAGGGTTGTACTGCTGACCAGTGCATCCACAGGCTGTTGCAGAAGCCGGCATACAGTAAGCACTCAATAAAGATTTGTGCAATGAATACAACAAAAATGTTTTTTTAAATGCCCCCCCCCAAAAAAATAGAGTTTACATATATTTAGAGCTTATATAAGTTGAAAAAAACCTTGGATGTACTAAAATTTACAGAAATGTGGCCAAGGTGTTAAACTGAAAGAAGTCTAAGTAATTTGGAGTATTACAAGTGGAAAGCTGTATCTGAGAGTTAGCTACGGGCCAATAATATCTATCTGCCCCCATTACTTTTTCAGTCCTTCATGAAGTAATTTAAAATACATCTGGTAGAGGCTACACATAGGATCTCACCAAGCATTAAAATATCCATGCCATATTTTAGCTCTGAACATAATAGAAAACAGATGTCGTATATGGCGATCTAAGTTCGGAGCACATAAGACACCATTGTGATTGAAAGGAAGAAATCAGGACCAATTATAACGAGTCTAATGGTAATATTGTTCTTTGGAAAGCTACACGAATCAGAAGATCTTATTTAGAGCATTTCTGGAAGTAGAGTAGTTTTTAATATCACAACTATACAGATGATAAAAATTAATTCATCCTGGGCTTCCCTGGTGGCGCGGTGGTTGAGAGTCCGCCTGCCAATGCAGGGGACATGGGTTCGTGCCCCGGTCTGGGAGGGTCCCACATGCCGCTGGGCCCGTGGGCCGTGGCCGCTGAGCCTGCGCATCCGGAGCCTGCGCGTCCGGAGCCTGTGCTCTGCAACGGGAGAGGCCACAGCAGTGAGAGGCCCGCGTACCGCAAAAAAAAAAAAAAAAAAAAAAATTAATTCATCCTGAAGAGGAAAAAACCCTCTTTTCCATTAAATACCTGAGCAGCTTAATATTTTCAAAATTTCAGTACAAAAAAAAAGCAACTGCAAAAATTCACTGAATAGTACAGTCTCCATTAATTCACAGAATTCAGTCTCTCTACACATAGCTCTTCTAGATATTAAATATAAAAGGTTGAGGAAATCTACCTAATTTGGTGATATTTAAACTCCAGAAGCAGTTTTATATTACACACAAACTCACACTGAATCTTTGAATTGTAAAAATTTTCTTTCCTAATTGGAACATGATTGGCAACCTTTAGGCTTCTTTTTAATCATGTCGCTTCTACTGGGTTCGTGTCTCATAGAAATAAATAAGCTCTTGTTTTAATTATATTTTACCTTATTTTTTTTTAAAGAAAAACTTGCATAGAAAAGCTAAAATATGGTATTTGGATGACTTTCTTTTTGTTTCCCTCAAACATCCCAAAATGAAACAAGTCCAGATTTTGTTACCACTAGTCACAGTCTCTGAAAATTTGGGGCACATTAGGAAGCTACCCAACCATTTCTCCTCTTAAAAGGAATTTCATAATAAAAATTTAACAGATGTCACTCAATGTGAGTCTGTTGTGATAATAGATCAATCTAGTTATCAATAACAATTATTACCCCCCCCCAAAAAAGAAAAACTTACTCTAAAATAAAATTCTTCATTCCACTTTGGGTTCAGCGTCTGGAAGAGAAATCATCTTGTAATTTATTTTACAGTCTTTTGAAACATTAACAGTTACTAGTACAATGCAATCCACACAGTTGCTTAAACTTTTTCTTTCTCCCCCACTAAAAACACAGCTAAGAGATTTTCAAAATGGCAATAGAGGAAGCATTTAGTCAATTATCTGAGACTATTCTATCAATCAAACTAGATGGGGATGGGATGTATTTATGAAACAGATGATTCACAGGTAAGAAACCATAAATTTCATGCTATCAACCAGAAGGAATAATGTCAGGGACCTAACAAAGAGCCATCATCGTGAAAACAAAGATATTCTTCAAGAAATTAACACTGATACGATTATTCTATCAAGAAGGAAATGAACTTTGCTTATTTCCCTCAACCTGCTACAAATCTGTCTTGGAGAGCAAAGAAGCAGGTGGCAGGAGGGTGACAGTGTTCACTATTTATACAAAAACTGAAATCTGAAGACTATTTTATAAAGAACAATACTGATGATCAGATTATATAACATGAAAAAACTCTGCCAGTTATAAACCAAAAGTGAACTCTTTTCCCCCAAATAACCAGGTTTAAAAATATTCATCTACCTATCCTCCAATCCTCCTCTCTACCCATCCACACCCATCCATCCACCCATGTCCACATCAATCCATATAAATATACATCTCACAAGGACATGGAAAGATACTTTTGTCCTCAGCTTGGATAAAAGATGGACTACCAAACAGCCTTCGAAACTAAGATGAAACATACTATGGGAGAATACATTTACACATGTGTTTGTGCATTTGGACATGCATCACACTCTGAAATAAACACGTCTCTCAAAAATTCTATGTAAAAATTTGAGACTGAAAAATCACCACCTCACCAAGGACTACAGATATTTTAAACCTAGAATGCTATTTGTCTTTATCAATCTATTTCCTTTAAAAACTAGTGCAGGAAGCAGCAGCAAAAGAAAAGCAACACAAAGCACCATAAAAAAATAAACTGAATTTGTAAAACACTGAACTGGCATTAAAGAAAAAACAAAATCAGCAATTTCCCCACCCACAACTCAACGGGGCGTTTAACCCTAAATCAAGGGGTTTCACACTTCTAGCTGTGAATCGAGCCGGGGATGGTAACGAGTGAGAGGGCTGGGGGGAGGACGGAGGAGAGGTGGGAGCAGGCCCAGGTCCGCCACGGGCTGCAGCCGGTCCGGAGCCCAGCTTCAGGGGAATGCAGAGGGGGAGAGGCAAAGGACAGGTGAGGGAAGGAAACAGACAGGTGAGACCACAACACGCATGAAGGACCAGGCACCCGGCCACGAGGAGAGGACGATGAAAACAGTTCTTAAACCCCGGGCGCAGCACAGAAATACTAACCAAGAGGCTGGCTGCCGAATGAGGCAGACAGCGCAGCCCCGGTTACGGAGCGACACCCTCTACCGTGGAGCGGAGGGAGGAGGACCTCCCCTCGGAAGGAAACACATTTCAGTATCCCCGATCGCCGGCTGTGGTGGCTTTGGTGGCTTTGGTTCTCTGCTCCCTCCGTGTCTGGCAGGCAATCAGGTCCCCGACTGCCTTCCCTGCAAGGCGGGCCTCCCGCCCCGCTGGAAACTCAACCAGCGGCAGCGCCCAACAGGGAACAATGGCCTCCGTCCTTCACAGGAATCCTCCCCACTCATCAAAATACCGGCTCCCGTTCGCTAAACTGATTTTCAGTGCCAGTCGGAATGCCAGGTGGAAGACACGCTAGACTGCTGTGTCTTCCTTACAGAAAATGACCTGGCCGCAGACCCCTGGCGTCGTCTGCACGATGGCAGAAGAATTACCATTTTTTAAAAGCCATCACGCTCTCCAGGAACTGCTTATCACACAGAGTGTTAAAACTGTTTACCCCGCAAAGGTGGGGAGGGAAAAATAATAGGAATCTATAAGTAATACTGAAGCACAGATAAGAACAGTACTTCTGATAGAAAACATGCATCTTCAATAAATGCTCCAAATATAGAGTAAATATGTTTTAATATATTTATAGATAGATATACAGAAACATGGAGATAGATGAATTAAGATATAATTATGGATATAAATCTATGTTCCAATATATTTTATAGATGTATATAAAAACATGGAGATAGATGAGTTAAGAGATAATATGGATATATGTTTTAGTATATTTTATAGATGTATATAAAAATATGGAGACAGATGAATTAAGGTATAATTATGGAAACAAATCTTTAATGAAATCATAGGTGTAAAATTTAGAAAAGTGAAACACACACAAATGTGTAGTTTTACTGTTAATATTTTTTATTTGTTTTCGTGTAGCTAAGCAAGTATTTTGCTTCCTTTGGTAATACCTGTTATAAGTTAAACCATTCCCTTTGTGCCTACCAAATCCACAAGCCACTCCATTTCATTAAATGTATTTTAAATTGCTTTAAATTTCTTTTCATAAACTAACAAGCCAACAAGAACAAGTCCTTGTTTTGCTTTATTCTTTGCAGGGGAAAAAAATTCTACCTGTAATAATGCATATTTTAATACTGTTTTTATAGTCATTTAACTAAAAGCCAAAACCGGTATCTTGGGTTAACACTGAAAAGTCTGAATTGAATTTATAGATTTCATACTGAGAGATGCTTAAAATGCAAATACTGCCATCTTAAAATATAAACTTCTACAGAGCTCAGAGACATAATTTAATGAGATTTAATTATGACTTAAAAGATGTTTAATTAAGGATGGACCTTACCTTTTTAATTGTTTTCGTCTGTACCAAAGCAAGTTCTCTATTCTCATCTGCTACATACAATGAAAGTTTCACATATGGATCACTGTAAGAAAAAATAGGATTATACTTTTCATTTTAAAAATACAAAAAGGAAAGTAGCCATAACCTAACTGAAAATGCAAAAATATCACTTAATGACCAGCTTGTATAAATTTCACAAACTTAGCAGTAACATTTTTAACATGCTTGTAACTACGTAAATATACTGAGGAAAGTTTCTATCACCTAGAACCATGGATGTTTATTTAAAAGCAACAGCAACATCAAACTCGTATTCTAATTTTAAGGATCATCTTCTCTACTCTTAATGCAAAAGAATTAATCTCCCATAGTATTTTTTCTAAGCACAATCAGATTCTGAAAAGATCACAAGAAAAATTATTAAAAGGCATATAAAATTTGTTCAGACTAGTAAAATCTAGCTAGAAAATTTAGTTTGCATCTTATTTATATTCTGATTTCCATTACGTTGGTAAAAATTATTTTTCTTTCAGTAGAGGTAAAACAGGCATTGTTCATCTAAGTCAACATATATCATCTTATACATTAAAACAAAAACATACACACAAAAAAATTAAAGCCCAGTAAGTCAACAGAGTTGCCCAAAGTTACAGATTTCAGTAAAGTCTTGATTAAATTTCAGGTTTCCTGACTACAAGTTCCAGAGTTCCTATCATTTCCTTGGGAAACTGAAAACTTTTAGCCAGAAGTATATTGAAAGGATTACTTAATGTGAATTATCTACGAAGAGCCTGGTAAGTCCACTCCTCACACGTTCCGGAGGTGCTAACACTGGGAGAGCTCAAATCTAGTTAAACGATAAGAATTTGGGATCCAGGTTCTTCTGTTTGACACTTGAGATCCTTAAAGTCATAGGAAGGGCCTTCGTGTATTCAATCCCCCAATTTTCACTCATCTAATTATCGATAGTGGATGATTCATTTCTATCCAATTTCAGAGTTATCCTTTAGTAGTTATACATACCACGACCATTAACCCTTATTTTGCAACTTCCAGGGTATTTCTAAAGATTATACAGAGTACCATAAAATGCTTAAGACGATACTGGTGTTTATTAGATAGCTCAATAAATATGCCGTGAAATCCCTTAAGGAAAGAGAATGGTGTGATAAAATGCAAAGTTTAGTACTAACAGGACTATACTTGATATCCAAAAACAGGAATCAAAAGTCAGTGAAAAATACTGTTGGTGCCTATGTGTAGTATTTATCACCCGTAAGATGCATCTCAGTAGAAGCTACATCCCCCATCTCCTTAAACAAACACGCAAAAAAACAATAGAATTTTCTCAGTTATATTGAGTAAATATTTTTATTTTTAACATTCTGGTTTAGAAGAAGGTATTAGTCAACCCTCTGTCACTTAACCATAAACCACAGATGCTCTTTCACTAAAGAACATCTAACCAGATGCACCTACTTCTCCTTATCTGGAGATCACCCTCAGCCTCAGAATAAAGATGAACCAAGAACCAGAACCTAATCTAGGTCTAAAGACCCCAAGAACGCCTTCCTAATCAGAGCCATGGTCCGGGTGATGGACCAGGAGTATAATTCTAGGTCAGTGGTTCTCAGATTTGAGCATATCACAACTGCCTGGGGGCGGGAGTAGTTAAAACACAGATAGCTGGGCCCCAGCCCCAAATACCCCCAAAGGATCTAGTAGGTCTGGGGTGGGACCATAGAATTTGCATCTCAAATAAACGCCCAGTGATGCTGGTGCTCTTGAGTCAGGAATCACACTCTGAGAACCACTGTTCTACAAGGTATTTGAAAAGAGTATTTTCTAGTTATAGAAACCCATTTTCTATTTCCAGCCACCAAGCTATTGCTAAAAAGAGCTCACGGCCTGATATCTGTTA
This sequence comes from Orcinus orca, assembly GCF_937001465.1. Classification (NCBI taxonomy): domain Eukaryota; kingdom Metazoa; phylum Chordata; class Mammalia; order Artiodactyla; family Delphinidae; genus Orcinus; species Orcinus orca. Next base: position 16,237,089 of record NC_064573.1, read on the forward strand.
TCTCAATAGCTCCCAGTATGCAATGGAGGTGCATGCACGCTCGTACACACACACACACACACACACATCACAGAGAAGACAAAAAACTCTGCTGACTGCCATCTCTTCTTTTCATGCCCCCGGCTGTCACGACTGCTGCCTGTTATATAACTGCAGTAAAGAGCTAGGCACTCACTTTACTGAACATCCACGTTCTTCCTCTAATCATTTACTGACCTCAGTTTATATCCCCTGAATAGTTCACAATGAGTGACACACACAGTTGGGGTTTGAGGGTGGGGTCTCTGAGGACATTGTCCCCCAGCTGTGACAAGGAAGGCATGTCTGGGCCTGTCTTGAGTGTTCATCCAGGCAGAAGTAGGTACTACAGCGACTATGTGAAAGATTGACCAGGAAACTTCCTGGAAAAGAATTCAAGGTGAACAGAGAACCAAAGGCCAAGGGTGGGAGCTGGTGAACGGACAGTAGGAGCGAGTTCAAGGGAAGGGAGCACAGGGCTTGGGATGGGCTGGTGAAAGGATGGTAGGCTGTAAGTTCAAGAGTGGTGGGGCTGGAGTGGGGAGGGGAGCCAGCTGTCCAGATCCGTCTCCCTTTCCAACAGTACAGCAGTACCACTCCCATCAACAAATGTTTACAGAGCACCGACTACACTCCCAGGAGTGGGCAACAAAAAGGATTAAACAAAAAAGGATCAGGAGCTTCCCTGGTGGCGCAGTGGTTGAGAGTCCGCCTGCCGATGCAGGGGACACGGGTTCGTGCCCCGGTCCGGGAAGATCCCACATGCTGGGCCCATGAGCCATGGCCGCTGAGCCTGCGCGTCCGGAGCCTGTGCCGGGAGGGGCCACAACAGTGTGAGGCCCGCGTACCGCAAAAACAAACAAACAAACAAACAGGTGGTTGGACTAAATTAGTGGTTTTCAAGCAGTTCTGCGTAACTATCTCAGGATAACTACAGGCTACCATTTGCACCTTAATCTGTTTTATACACGGGTTGTTCAAGTTAGAATATTTTTGGACAGGGTTCTATAGCTTAAAAAGATGAAGTTCAAAGCCAGTGGACTGGATGATTCCTTTTGGTTAGGATATTCTGAATCTCAGAATAATTCAAACTCACTTCTCTTCATTCGTAATAACAACAGCCCAGCCCATCCTAAGTAAATACGGATTGGCTTCCTAAAGATATGGCAGGAAGAGGGAATAACACCCTATCCTCTCCACCAGGGAATGAAGGGTGAAGCCCACAGTTGTATGAGAACCCCGCCTTGATCATCACTGGGCTGGTATTTTCTTATACACGTTACCAGCTCTAACCAACTTACCTATGAGGTATCAAGAACATATCACCTGAGCAATAACCGAAACAAAAGGCAGGCAGGTGTGCATGTGTGTTAGGGGGAGGGGCAAGGCTGAGGGACAGCAAGCCTCATCACCAGCTTCTTTTCAAAAGCTTGCTTGTTGTTTTAACCCCTGATGGCCTTCATCTGAGCGTGATGCTCCGCAGAAGTGGTGAGAGGAAGAATTCAGTTCCCAGAGACCTTTTCACACTGACTTGAGCTGTCTGATAGAGGCAGCAGCTCTGGAAGAAGCTTCTGCCCCCTGAAGCTCTACTTCTCAGATCTCACACTCTCCACCCCTTTACTACCAAAGGCCGGCCAAATCCTGAGGTCAATGGTAGGTTATGTTCAAGACTTGCCTCCCCCCAGCTAGACCACCAGAAGGTTTAGGAAAGACACATAAAAAGCTCATCAGCAGCTTCTATTATGGGGAGTAGACACAGGGTACAGCTCTAGGGGCAGAGGTTCCGGTTTTCATGTTACTCCCTGTACTCTGAAGATTTTTGTTGCTGTTATTAACCAGTAACACATAAAACTTTTATAATTTTAAAAAAGGCAGGAGGGCCATGGAGGGAAGTAGGCGAGAAGACCATCTATCTCCTCGGCTGGTACTTCTTCATTTGGTGCCCCTGACCATCTCCACTGGAGTCTCAAATCTCAACTTCACCAACTCTCTAAATGACCTTCAGACAGTCACTTAACCACCCTTAACTTAACCACTCTTAACTTCAGGTGGTTCATGAATGAAACGGGAACGATAATTCCTAACTCAGAGCATCACTGTAAGGACCAGAGAATATTATGTATTAATAATAAATTCTCACAGCATGAGAATGACAGCTGTTGTAACTGATTCTGTTTTTTCCTCTCTTTCGAGACTTTTGAGGTTCTCTGTTGCTCCTTCCAAGCCCCCTAACTTCTGCTGGGATTGCTGATCTAATCTGACACTGATTACCTTATAGTATAAATTGGGTGCCGGCCAACCACAGCACACTAAGTATCCCATGCTGCCTCACAGCACACTAAGTATCCCATGCTCCCTCATTATTCATGCTGCGTGGAAGCCCCATGGGGATCTGGGTGGAGATGATCAAACTGGTAGTATTATTTACAACAAAACTCAACAGGATTCACTCTTGGCAACCAGTTACTGTCCTAGTGCTGGTGTTCAGTGCAACTCATTAACATTGCTCTCTAGGAAGCTCAACGCTTTGTGGATTAGAAGAGAAATGCTGTTTTCCAAACCTTTTGTTTTCTCTGCATAGTGAAGCTATTTGGGTACTACATTCTTTCTTTTCAGCCTTTATAAGGAGACAAACTGATATTAGGATTCAAATAACATCTTAGTATTAACTGAGTACCTGCTATATTCCAGGCAAGGACAGGCATCAGAAATAAAAGACACTGTCCTGGCCCCATTTGAATGGGGCACAGAAGCAAAGCGATGATGGTGACACACTGTGCAGAGTACCCTGGCACACAACACTGCTAAGAGAAAGACTGCAGAACTACGGGACTGCGTTGATCTTAACCAGGCTTCAAGAATTCAGAGATGGGTCTCATTCTACCTTTGTCACCATTAAGCGAAAACAGTACAGACAAGGTCATTTCTCGGGGAGAGGTGGAAATAAGATTTTCTGGGCTTCCCTGTTGCTCAACCTCCCAGGACACACTGAACAAGGGCAGTTAGTCCTGATGTGTCATTAATGGGGTGACCCCCTCCATCGGAGTCACCCAGGTGTTCCATGACAAACAACAACTTGGAGAGGCTAGTCCTTTCGCACTGATTACTCATTTTCATCAGACTAGTCTTTGATGAGATTGATGTACTATGTTCAAGGAGGCAGGGCAGTGAAGGGGGAGGCGGAGCGGCAGGTGGAGGGCAGAGTTGCCTCCACAGGTAAAGCGTTCAAGGGGGATTACGTTCAGACTGTATGAACATTCAGACTGTATGACACACTAAACCTTAGCCAACCCAGAGAAAATTTCATTGGAAAACCTGTTTTGTTGAAGGTTTCCCTCATACCTTTCCACTTTTACTATCATAGTTAGTGTTACATAAATTACTGGTATCTGTAATAAAGAAATAATGCAAAACACTTACAAAGCAATAAGGAAAAAATTACCTAGAAAGTGTGAGAGAATAAAACACATGAATATATGTAATAACATCAAAACTGAAGTTCTCATCTAACAGGTGGTCCCAGATGCAAAAATAGCTAACACTTTCTAAAGAGAGGCAGACATTTTAATACTCTACTACTGCAAAGAAATTATCACAAGTGTTTCTGGAAAGCAGTATGGCAGGAGGTATCAAAACATTCAAAGAATTGATGCCTTTGATTCAACAAATCTATTTGTAAGGATTAATCCCCAAGAAATAATCAGAGATGCAGGCAAATATTTATCTGCAAAAGATACTCATTACAGCATCATACATAAGAAAATACTGGAAGCAACTTTCCAGTCCAAGAGAGAAGTGATTAACTTATGGTATAATCAGGCGCTAGAATATTATAAACCATTAAAGCATCTTTTCCAAGAATATTATTAATTGGGAGAAAATATTCATAGTATAACATTAAGGAATAAGCATGATCTAAAAATGTGACTAATTCTATATAGTCACATTTTTTTGTTGTTGTTAGTCAATAATGCTTACAGTTTATTTATGTGGGTAGCACTTAAAATCTGTTATGCTTTCATGGTTACATTTTCCACACTAAGCATATATATATATAACATATATATAACATATATATATAAAACATACATATGTAACATATATATATACACGCACCAAAGCGACTGACACATAGCTAAAGTTAATAGTTGTTCTCCCTAGATTACAACTTTATGAATTATGTTTATTTTCTTCTTTGTGGTTTTTATTTTTTTCTAACTTTTCTACTGTGAGCAAGTACTACTTTTATAAGTACAAAAATTATGAAAATAACAATAGTTACACATACGCTACAACTATAACATACTCTTCAGTGAGCCATGGAACCCTGTAATTTCATGGCTAGCCTAAAACCTTAATAACAAACACAAAAGAGCTTCAGATGTTTTTTCTACCCAGAAAATTGCCTTAAATGGGTGACTACGGAAGATATTTGAAAGAAATATGCACATATATTCTAGCCCTTGACATTTACTGAAAGGCATGAATTACACTTTGAAATACATCACTTGTCACCAACACTGACAATGAGTTGCTCTTAAGTATGTATGACCGTTCAACAAATGCAAGAAAGCAATGGGTCTACTACAGACAGATGCATTTTTACCTTTGTCCAAGGTAGGTAAAGAGGCATTAAAACTTTATAGCTTAGGTGGAGGTATAACCCTCCCAGACTTCAAAGCTCCAGTAATCAAAACAGCGTGGTACTGGCACAAAAACAGACATGTGGATCAGTGGAACAGAGTAGAGAGCCCAGAAATAAACCCACACACCTACGGTAAATTAATCTTTGTCAAAGGAGGAAAGAATGTACAATGGGGAAAAGACAGTCTCTTCAGCAAGTAGTATTGGGAAAGCTGGACAGCCGCATGTAAATCAATGAAGTTAGAACACACCCTCACACCATACACAAAAATAAACTCAAAACGGCTGGAAGACTTAAATATAAGACATGACACCATAAAACTCCTAGAAGAGAACATAGGCAAAACATTCTCTGACATAAATTGTAGCAATGTTTTCTTAGGTCAGTCTCCCAAGGCAACAGAAATAAAAATAAATAAATAAACAAACGGGACTTAATCAAACTTACAAGCTTTTGCACAGCAAAGGAAACCATAAACAAAACGACAGTCTAGGGACTGGGAGAAAATATTTGCAAATGATGAGACCGACAAGGGCTTAATTTCCAAAATATACAAACAGGTCGTACAATTCAATAATAAAAAACCAAACAACCCAATCAAAAAATGAGAAGGCCTAAATAGACACTTCTCCAAAGAAGACATACAAATGACCAATAGGCACATGAAAAGCTGCTCAACACTGCTAATCAGAGAAATGCAAACCAAAACTACAATGAGGTATCACCTCACACCAGTCAGAATGGCCATCATTAAAAAGTCTACAAATAACCAATGCTGAAGAGGGTGTAGAGAAAAGGGAACCCTCCTACACTGTTGGTGGGAATGTAAATTGGTACAGCCACCATGGAAAACAGTATGGAGGTTCCTTAAAAAACTAAAAACAGAGTTTGTATATGATCCCGCAATCCCACTCCTGGGCATATATCCGGAGAAAACTGTAATTCGAAAAGATACATGCACCCCAATGTTCATAGCGGCACTATTTACAATAGCCAAGACATGGAAACAACCTAAATGTCCATCAACAGATGACTGGACAAAGAAGATGTAGTACATATATACAATGGAATATTACTCACCATAAAGAGTGAAATAATGCCATCTGCAGCAACGTGGATGCACCCAGAGGTTATCATACTAAGTGAAGTAAGTCAGAGAAAGACAAATACCACATGATGTCACTTATACGTGGAATCTAAAATATGGCACAAATGAACTTATTTACAAAACAGAAACAGGCGCAGAAAGCAAACTTACGGCTACCAAAAAGGAAAGGGGGTGGGGGAGGGACAAATTAGGAGTCTGCAATTAGCAGATGCCAACTATTCTATATAGAATGGACAAACAACAAGGCCCTACTGTACAGCACAGGGAACTATGTTCAATATCCTGTGATAACTCATAATGGAAAAGAATATGGGAAAGAATGTATATATAACTGAATCACTCCGCTGTACACCAGAAACTGACACAACATTGTACATCAACTATACATCCTCTAAAAAACCCCAACGACTTTACAGCTTCGGCGCGTTCTGTGAAGCTGCTGAAAACATACTTTTGGATATTTCAGGAATGACTTGGCTGTTTGGAGCAGCTTGTGGTATGCCCCTATCCCAGCACCTTTGCAGTCACCCAAGTCTTGAAATGGCTAGTCAGGACCAACTCTCTCCTTGTCCTCTGCCATCCGCAACCAGTCACTCGGGGGTCCCAACCCTGGGTCCTAGAGACCCTTTGGAGTCGGGGGGTGGGAACACTGCTTGTGCATCTGTTTATCTCTGACACATAAATACACAGTTCTGTTTATATCTATGTAGATATGCAGTAGCCCATGAAAATATTTAAGCCAGAAGAGTTTGTTTTTAAAACAATTCGAATTAAAACCAATGTTTTCTTATCTTCTGCTAGGATAAATATCATTCAGTCACTAATAGGCCAAGGTCCACCTACAAATTACTAAAACGTTCACACAGCTGTCAAAGGAAGTGATAGTTGTGACATGCCTTTGTCGCCAGCATTTTCTATCACGTGTTTTTCCCGTATACATGCAATCATCAGAGATTAAGAAACAACTTTTCTTTTATGCTAGTAATAGTTTAATAGAGGGACTTGCCCAGCGGTCCAGTGGTTAAGACTCCATGCTCCCAATGCAGGGGGCACGGGTTCAATCCCTGGTCAGGGAACTAAGATCCCACATGCCGCCCAGCGCGGCCTGGAAAAAAAAAAAAAAAATTAAAAAAAAAAAAAGAGAGATAGCAACTCACAAAGCCATAAGGAAACAGGGAAACCAAAAACTGCTCCCTTATCGGAAACTGTTCGGTAATTAATTCCTCAAATAGAGTGTCCACCATGTGCAAAGGACTGTGGTGGACACCAAGGGGGGAGGTCAAAAAAGTGGCAGGCAGGGAGATAGAGGTAAACAGATGCTGCCCTCAAAGAGGCTGTCTACCCCTGCTGCAGAGAAACCAAAGTCAGAGAAGAGTGAATGAATATGCAGATGTCGCCTTTATGAAAGTTGGCTATATACATATATTAAGAACTCAAAAAAGTCATAAATTTTTATGTTTATTAGATGATCTGAAATGCAGGGACCATCTTATGAACAGAAATAATAACTTCCAGTATCATTTATTAAGCACTTTCTGAGTGCACAGCATTGTGCGTGGTGCCTTATGTATACACCATCTCTGATCTTCAGAATAACCCTGGTAAGTGGGATGTTAGTAATCCCCATTTCATGGATAAAGAAAAGATAATATCCTAGTACATACGTGCACATGAAATGCTATGGAGCCATTAAGATGGTATTGATGAGGAACTTGATGTAGCTGCCTACACTTTGTTTACAGAGAAAGTTCAAAACTTTTAATTAAACTATATTAGCAATTAGAATTAAACTGTGAAAGCATATACACCTACTGCATTATAAATATACCAAACTATAAACTAGTGTTTATTACCACATTTATGAGACCATGAGTGATTTTTTTCTTCATTTCTCTCTATATTCCACATGATAGAGATGGTCACTATTTAGGCTGGAACACTGAGACCGCAAGGTGACATAGGTAGTCCCTATGGCCAGCCTCTCTGCCCCTCCCCACCAGGGAAGTCTCACTGGAAATGGTCCCAAACAAATGGCAACAACCAGAAAATTCAAGTTAAACATACCAGACTTGTGCTGATAAAGTACAGTGGGGTAAACGTTACAAATGTACCGTCCATTTCTATTTGAACCACCACCTTCCTTTTCAAGTAACAAGGTCAAGACATCTCAAAGAGCCTTTAAAGAAAGGTATATAAACACACTCAGTGGAGTAAAGGAATGCCCTTTCTTAGTATCCCTGTTAAGGATCCTGTTGGCGAAATATGCTTCATCACCACTGGAATAGTGTCTATTTGTGGGACCCCTGCCAGTGAAGTGATGTTTAATTACCATGTCACCACTCAGCAATTCAAATCATGCACTTGTAAGAGAAATTACCAATTTTCCAAATTGATTAGACGAGACTGCACGAAAGCGTATCTTCTGAAAATATAGTTCAGAAACACATCACAGCACGTGCACATACTCAAACCACATGCACACAGACAGGTGTTACTCAACAACCTGAGAGTATTTACAAAGCTTAGAGGGTTTTACTGCCTAATGTAAGTGGAGTACCCAAAAGTAACCCATGATGAGATGCTTTAAATGTGGATTTCTCAGATCAGAAATGGTACAAGAAAGTTAAAACTACTTTGCATGATTCCTCATGTAGTTTAGTAGTCCGGTCTCTTAATATGCAATAAACATCATGGACATTATGGAAATCTTCAGCCAAATGAGACCATTATAGCAAATACTATAATTACATACATCATGCATTTCAAGTTGCTGTAGGATAGTTCAGAGGTACTTTTATTTATTTTATTTTTTTAAAGATTTATTTATTAGTTCTTTATTTTTATTTTGGCTGCATCAGGTCTTAGGTGTGGCACACGGGATCTTCATTGAGGCATGCGGGATCTTTAGTTGCGGTGCATGGGATCTTTGTTGCGCTGAGCGGGCTTCTCTCCAGTTGTGGCGCACAGGCTCCAGCGCGCATGGGCTCTGTAGTTTGCTGTACACAGGCTCTCCAGTTGAGGTGTGTGAGCGCAGTAGTTGTGGCGCACAGTTGCCCCGCGGCATGTGGGATCTTAGTTCCCTGACCAGGGATCGAACCCGTGTCCCCTGAATCGTAAGGCAGATTCTTTATCACTGGACCACCAGGGAAGTCCTTCAGAGGTACTTTTACTCACTTTCTTCAACCTTTACTCGAGTAGTCATGTTTGTTACCTTCCGAGGACTAGTCCAGCATAAAGTAGTAGGATCCGAACCCATAGGATACCTACTTTAAGGACTCAGGATAACTAAAACCGCAGGAGTATATACAGGTACTCACACCAAGACTATGTAGAGCTCACGTTCACTTTATATAAACTTTAAATAGTCCTTAAAAGCGCTGACTAAACAAAAATCTGTATAATGAATCATTTCCGCATTACCTCCCACCACAGCCCCACAGACATGGTTTCACGAACAGAGATTTTATCTGTAAAACAAGTGTTTTTAAATACACGCACATACATATACACAAACACACAAGTCCTACTATTGTTAGTTAAAAGAGCATTTGGTCTTTGTCAATAAATTTACCTGTGTGCATTTAATTCATTAAAAAAAGGTCCCAGAAGACTGTCCAATGGGAAATATATCCACAGGACAATACAGAATCAGTATAATATATGTACACTTTCAAATTTACCACACAACTAACTTCTTATTTCATTATCAGCTTTTACTGATCTTAACTATTTAACTGGAATAATTAATATAACCTCAAAGCTGTAAGTTTTCAAACAAAGACCAAGTTATGCCTAATATACTTGTATATTCATTTACCAAATGCTCCACAGACTTATCGTAATTCCTGCCTAGAGAAGGGTTATCAGCTGGAAAATATTTATGCAAATTGTTTAGCACAAAGGGTAATAAACTTCTACAACGCTACAGAAGTAAAACGGACAGGAATTCCAAGAGGCAGGTCAGGCAGGAGCTCTACAGACGGGGCAAATGTGTTAATAACAGATGCAGAAATAGCTATCAAGGAAGAGTTCACTGTGCATGGCTCTCCCATATCACCATCAGAAAGGAGAGCCACACCCTCTGCCAATATTTTCCTCCAGGCCCCACCCTGGCAAAAGAATCCTGGGCTGGTTGACAACGGGTTTGAATCTTAGGAGTCCTCTGGATCTGAAATGACTGTGGGACCTAAATGCTAAATCTTCCCTAAAGACGTTCTTTGAAAACCACAGAGTCCAGTTCTACTGTTTACGCAATATGTACTCTATCCTCTAGCAGAAAGAGAAAGGACATGTGCTCAATCTATTAACTATCCAGGCCAGAGAAGGCAATCTACGTGGGGCACAGGCAAAGTCACCACATCAGAAGTCTTGTGTCACTGAGACTACGAATCCTACGACAAATTATGAGGTTGAATAGATTTATCATTGGAACTTTTTTTTCCATTGAAGTACAGTTGATTTACCATGTTCTGTTAGTTTCTGGTGTACAGCAAAGTGATTCAGTTATACATACATATAATAGTTTGTGTCTGTTAATCCCCAACTCCCAATGCTTCCCTGCTCCTCGGTAACCACAAATCTATATCATGGAAACATTCGAATATTCCCCATCAGTGCCCCTCCCCCTTCTTAAAACAGGCTACTGCTCACCTTCTTCCAAGTACCTGTTGAGGGTTTCATTCTTACATTCACTTGGCAGGACCTACACTCTGATGGTGTTTGCTCACAGTAATGATTAACTAGAACAACTCGGAATACCTCCATACACCCTCCCCGTTGTACGTGCACTAAGACAAGGATTCTGCTGCAGTGCAGACGTGTGGATTCCAGCACACGGCATCACCACGGTGGCTGGACTGCCTGCAGAAGGCCTGCAGACGTAAGGAATTCCCGTGCAGAGGTTCTCTCGCTGTGGCAGGCATCAGAATCACCTGGAGGGCTGGTTAAAACACAGATTGCTGGGCCCACCCCCAGAGTTTTTGATTCAGATCCGAGGTAGAACCTGATAATCTGCATTTCTAACAATTTGCTCATTTGGGCACCCCGCTTTGGGAACCACTGAGACTCTGTCTTTTCCTCTTTCTTTCTCCAGGATCCAGGAGAATGAGCTCATTCAACTCAGTACTTGTCTCCACTACCCAGGCCATCACTCCTGAGAGGATGGGAGGAGGGTACAGACAGCTCGTATCTACTGGGAGCCCAAGACTCTGCCTCTCTGGGTGGGCTTTCTCTGACCGCTTGACACTGCCCACATTTACTGGGGTCATAGAAAGGGCAACTTACAAGGCCTACCTGTATTTACAATTTACAATCAGCATCACTTTGTTTATTAGTTCAATGCGGTGCGGTGGGGCAGCTGAGTAAAGGCAAGTCAGTTCTTGTCTATGTTTTAAAAACACCGTCTTGTAATAAGAGGACAGTTGCAAGTACCCTGTAATTATAAGAGCCTATCAGGAACTCAGTTCTGAAGGAAATAAGGCAAGGGGACAAATTCTGAGACGTGATTACCTCACCCGTCTCTCTTTCCTGACATGAGTCTGGTGGGCACTGATACCCACTCATCTACTTCCCTCATAGTTAGAGAAGTCTAGCCAATTCAAACTTCTTGTGAAGATACCTTTGTAACTGCTCAATTATATTTCTTTCTTTCTTTCTTTCTTTCTTTCTTTTTTAAAATAAACTAGCTCCCTCCACTCCCCCAACTTATAAAGTCGGTAGCCTAAAAAAACAGGTACGCAGACATATTATCACACGGAAATCACCAAGTACAGGAACAGACTTCCAAAGTCATCACTCTAACACTGAAGCCCATTCCTCGGCTCATCTCACCTGTGCTCTTAGGGTGCAAAAGAAGCAACGCTGCTCAAGCAGAGGAACTCTGACCTTGATGCCAAAGTGGAATCAACACTGAGCTGTGTGGAACTAGAAAAGAGGGCAAATTCTAAGGCACAGAACTACTCAGGGAATTCAGCCTTTATTAACTAAACAGGGAGAAAAAGATGCTTTTAATTAACTGTGGAAGAGCCGTGGGTGTCCAGAGCACAGCCTGCGTTCGACGTCTACTGTCACTGCATGCTCTGGGTGCGAGGACTGAAGGCGGGCGCAGGTTCGGAGGTTCTCAGGGGCCCTCAACAGCAGCGATGGACACTGCTGAGACCTGCAGGGCTCGGCGCTCAGGAACAAAGGTCTCGAAGAAGGAGCTGCCGTGCAGATAAGTAAACAACAACTATGCCGAGAGCAGCCTTATGGGACCAATATTCCTGGGTATACAGGGCAAGTGGTGGAGAGAAGAGGAATCCAAGGACAGCCCAGGAGACAGGTCAACAGCTCCTATGCACACCAATAGCGACCTCTCTACCTAAGGGTTTACTACGTGCCAAGCACTGTCCTAAAGACTTTCTGCACAATCCTTCCTTTAACGCAGGTAGGAACCTTCTAGACTTCTCAGGGATGGGAGTGATGGTAGTGCCAAAGGTACCCAGTCCAGTTTTCTTTTTTTTTTTTTTCCTGCGGTACACGGGCCTCTCACTGTTGTGGCCTCTCCCGTTGCGGAGCACAGGCTCCGGACACGCAGGCCCAGCGGCCATGGCTCACGGGCCCAGCCGCTCTGCGGCATGTGGGATCCTCCCGGACCGGGGCACGAACCCCCGTCCCCTGCATCGGCAGGCGGACTCTCAACCACTGAGCCACCAGGGAAGCCCCCCAGTCCAGTTTTCAATGCAAGAATCTTTCTTCTCACGGGCAAGATTCTCTGAGGGGAAGGGATTCCTGCCCTACAAGAGGTTAACATGAGATGTGGCAACTTCTCAAGTCTGAATAGACAGCTCCCGAGTGACAGCCATTCAGTGAAGCAGCTGTCAGGGCACCAGGAAAGTCAGGAGGCAAGGGTCTTGAAATCAGCGCTGGTCTGAATGCAGCAAGAATGGAGCAGCTCCTTGTGAAACCATTCCCTGGGTTACGGGCTCCACTGTGTCCCCTCCAAACGATATGAAGCTCCAGAGCCTTAGAATGTGACCTTATTAGAAAAAAGGGTCTTTACAGAGGTAGTCAAGTGAAAATGAGTTCATTAGGTTGGACTCCAATCCAACATGACTGTGCTCTCAGGAGAGGGGAAATTTGCGCAGACATGCGCACAGGAATGAAGACACAGGGAAAAGATTGCCACGTGACCGGAGGGATGCTACGGACTGCTCCAACACCAGAGAGAAGAGGAAGTTTCCCCTAGAGCCCGGGGATAGCATGACCCCACCAACACCTTGATTTCAGCTCCGTAGCCCCCAGAACTGTGAGACAATTCATTTCTACATTTTAAGCCACCCTGTTTGTGGTACTTCATATGGCAGCTTTAGGAAACAAGCCACCCTTTATTGGAAACACTTGCGGCCAAATGTGTTCCAGAACTCTGATTTTTTTCTCATTTTAGATGGTCCTAACTATTCCAATTACTGCATAACATTCCCAGTAGGGGCCTGGGGGCAGGACCCACAGCCAACATGGAAAAATACTTATCTTAAGTGTTTTAGATAAAACCAGAAATACTCCCAAGTCCACTGAGGTCAGATTTTGCCACCAAATGAGTTAGTTTCCTACAAACCTACAACAATGTTTTCTTTCCAGGGCTTTTTGGATTTTCGAACTGCATGGGATTATGGGCCCGTATTAGGTTGCAGAATAATAGTTAAAATATGTTTACTACAGATGCCGCCCTGCCCAGCACGTTCACACTGCTCTCAAAAGCGCAAAAAACTGCGTGTGAAATCCTAGAATTGCTCAGGGAAACAAAAACATCCCCTCAACTCTTAAATAATTGGCCAAATATTTAAAGTTTTATCTTCAAGACTGTTAAACACACAAACAAACCACTAGACACTTGACCTTCCCATTACGGCGAGTTCTGTACTGTATCACCATAGGGTTTTTAGAATAGAATTTTAAAAGAGAGGCACCATCAATTATGCTTCACAGCATTATGGCAGGAAGAAAAAACTATGAGCAATAGAAAGAGGGCTGGGTTATGATAAAGCTCCACCCCAATGGCAGGAAGATGAATGTCATGGAGCACATATTTTTTTCCCAGTTACGCAGATAAATACATGGTAGGTACTCACATTCGGATCTCCAGGACCCATATGTTGTCAAGAAGGGAATGTACAGAAGAAATGAAGCCTTCATCAGCATTAAAAATCTTGATTGACTTCCTCACCAGTGTGAAGAGTTGGATACACCCAGGAGATTTCTCCTTGCGTTCAGATATTTTTAAATCCTCCCTTAAGTTACCAAGTTGGATGAGACTAGATACCAAAGGACTTCTAAAGAGAGCCTGGGGTAGGTTCTAGAATTACAGAAGGTGTGTTTCCTACCCACACCACCCCCACCTTGTAAGGGTGTTACAGTTTATGCTACTAGATGACTTTGTTTTTTGTTGTTTTTTTCTTGCGGTACACGGGCCTCTCACTGTTGGGGCCTCTCCCGTTGCGGAGCACAGGCTCCGGACGCTTGGGCTCAAACCCGTGTCCCCTGCATCGGCAGGCAGACTCTCAACCACTGCGCCACCAGGGAAGCCCTAGATGACTTTGTTTTATGGATATATGTGTTTCTCCCTGTCCCTGCGACACTAAAGGAGAAAGTGTTAAATAATCATGGGGTAAGAACACAAGGGACAGATTAAGACAATTTACGTAGAATAAAACGTGCCTTTCCCATAATAACTATGGAGGTCAGAACTCTGGCACACTTAAACACAACACAGGATCTTTGTTTTACTTTTGCCCTATGCTTCAGAATTTCTATTAGGCGATAAGTGCAGAATCCAATTAAACCTCCTTGTCAGTAACAGCCACATGTGTTTGATTCCCCAAATATGCCTATCTACCACCTTCAAAGTTTTCAGCCCACTCACCCCTGGTGCACACTCATTTGTCGGAGATCCCTTCTGTTCTCTCCTCTTCCCCCTGTGGAAATCCTCGATCCTTCCAGGCTCCAGGCAGCCAGCACCTCCTCCTCATCTTCCCAGAACAAACCACCCTATAATAACCAGCCTCTCTGTGCTCTGCGTTCCTAAGTCATGACTACTGAGGCCACTCCTCTGCTGCTGACTCACGTGCCTTTCTGTATTGTTTGTCCTTTTTCAAGTGTGTAAATCTTAATATTACACTCTTAAACTAGCCGCAAGTCACTTATAGCCACTGTCTACTTCTTGCGCAAGTCTGCATTCTCCATGGAACTGTGCAGAGAACACGCCCTGAATAAGTATCTCTCCGTTGCTTGACTTCCTACTCATCATATGATAGGGTAACTTCTTCCCAGGGTCACACATTTGGAAACTTTGTCTTGCCTGAGTTGCCAAAACATGGAATTCTCAACACATACCTGATACTGATCAACTAGACACAGAATGTATTTTCTGTGCAAATCTCATTTTCTTACACTTCCTTCATTTTCTTCACTTTTCCACAGGGTGGGAGCCACAGGGTCATTTCCTAAACTGTTCTGAGTTATGAGCTCAAGTAAATGCAAAGAAATAAGAAAATGAAAAAAAAAAAAAGCTTCACAGCGAACCTCATTTTCAGCAATATTACCTAATACCCCAAACTAACATTATAAGTCACTTACGATTAACAAAAGCAAAAACTTTTTAACAAATGACTTATGGAATTCACACACTCTTGTGTGAGAAACTTAAATATTCAAATCTAAAGGACACAAAAAGTATTAATGTTTGAGGACTAAGGGAGAAAATAACAGAACAGTTAATTCCAGCTACCTGATTACACTGTTGATAACCACTTATAAACAGGAAAGGGAGTTCATACTTTTAAAATGTATCATTAATTCAACACCCATTTATGATAAAAACTCTCCAGAAAGTGGGCATAGAGGGAAACTACATCAACATAATAAAGGCCATATATGACAAACCCACAGCAAAGATAATTCTCAATGGTGAAAAACTGAAAGCATTTCCTCTAAGATCACGAAAAAGACAAGGATGTCCACTCTCGCCACTATTATTCAACATAATTTTGGAAGTCCTAGCCACGGCAATCAGAGAAGAAAAAGAAATAAAAGGAATCCAAATTGGAAAAGAAGAAGTAAAACTGTCACTGTTTGCAGATGACATGATACTATGCATAGAAAATTCTAAAGACGTCACCAGAAAACAACTAGAGCTAATCAATGAATTTAGTAAAGTCACAGGATACAAAATCAATACACAGAAATCTCTTGCATTCCTATACACTAACAATGAAAGATCACAAAGAGAAATCAAGGAAACAATCCCATTTACCATTGCAACAAGAAGAATAAAACACCTAGGAATAAACCTACCTAAGGAGGCAAAAGACCTGTACACAGAAAACTATAAGATACGGATGAAAGAAAACAAAGATGACCCAAACAGATGGAGAGATATACCATATTCTTGGATTGGAAGAATCAATATTGTGAAAATGACTATACTACCCAAAGCAATCTACAGATTCAATGCAATCTCTATCAAATTACCAATGGCATTTTTCACAGAACTAGAACAAAAAATTTTACAATTTGTGTGGAAATACAAAAATCCCCAAATAGCCAAAGCAATCTTGAGAAAGAAAAACGGAGCTGGAGGAATCAGGCTCCCTGACTTCAGATGATACTACAAAGGTACAGTAATCAAGGCAGTATGGTACCGGCACAAAAACAGAAATATAGATCAATGGAATAGGACAGAAAGCCCAGAGATAAACCCATGCACCTATAGTCACCTAATCTATGACAAAGGAGGCAAAAATATACAATGGAGAAAAGACGGCCTCTTCAATAAGTGGTGCTGGGAAAACTGTACAGCTACATGTGAAAGAATGAAATTAGAACACTCCCTATCACCATACACAAAAATAAACTCAAAATGGATTAAAGACCTAAATTTCAGGCTAGACAGTATAAAACTCTTAGAGGAAAACATAGGAAGAACACTCTTTGACATAAATCACAGTAAGATCTTTTTTGACCCACCTCCTAGAGTAATGAAAATAAAAACAAAAATAAATAAATGGGACCTAATTAAAATTAAAAGCTTTTGCACAGCAAAGCATATCATAAACAAGTTGAAAAGACAACCCTCAGAATGGGAGAAAATATTTGCAAATGAAGCAATTGACAAAGGATTAATCTCCAAAATATACAAACAGCTCATGCAGCTCAATATCAAAACAAAAACAAACAACCCAATCCAAAAATGGGCAGAAGACCTCAATAGACATTTCTCCAAAGAAGATATACAGATTGCCAACAAACACATGAAAGGATGCTCAACATCACTAATTATTAGAGAAATGCAAATCAAAACTACCATGAGGTATCACCTCACACGGGTCAGAATGGCCATCATCAAAAAATCTACAAACAATAAATGATGGAGAGGGTGTGGAGAAAAGGGAACCCTCTTGCACTGTTGGTGGGAATGTAAATTGATACAACCACTATGGAGAACAGTATGGAGGTTCTTTAAAAAACTAAAAATAGAACTACCATATGACCTAGCAATACCACTACTGGGCACATACCCTGAGAAAACCATACTTGAAAAAGACACATCACCCCAACGTTCACTACAGCACTATTTACAATAGCCAGGACATGGAAGCAACCTAAATGTCCATCAACAGAGGAATGGATAAAGAAGATGTAATACACATATACAGTGGAATATTACTCAGCCATAAAAAGGAACGAAATTGGGTCACTTGCAGAGATGTGGATGGACCTAGAGACTGTCATACAGAGTGAAGTAAGTCAGTAAGAGAAAAGCAAATATCGTATGAGAACGTGTATGTGTGGAATCTAGAAAAATGGTACAGATGATTTTATTTGCAAAGCAGAAATAGAGATACAGATGTAGAGAACAAACATATGGACACCAATGGGGAAAGGGGGCTGAGATGAATTACGAGATTGGGATTGACATATATACACTATTGATACTATGTATAAAATAGATAACTAATGAGAATCTACTGGACAGCACCAGGAACTGTACTCAGTGCTCTGTGGTGACCTAAATGGGAAGGAAATCCAGAAGAGAGGGGATATAAGTATACATATAGCTGATTCACTTTGCTGTAACAATAGGAACTAACACAACATTGTAAAGCAACTACACTCCAATAAAAATTAATGAAAAATAAATAAATTTTAAAAATGTATCACTAGCTCCTTATGCACCACTATAAACTTTTATTCCAACTGTACAAGTTCTCACTGTCTTTTTTCATGCTTTTGTCATCTATCGCTGATCTTTTCCCCAAGCATGAAAAGGTTTCCTTTCAAAATAAACATGTGTAAACTTCATCGTAGATGTGAATTTTCACACACCAAACTCTTAAACAGCCCTTAATAAAGGCACATTATTGAGAAAACATACACTGTAATTAACCTCAACATTTTCCATTGAAGTATAGTTGACTTACAATACTGTGTTAGTTTCAGGTGTAGAGCAAAGCGATGCAGTGATATATATAATGTATATGTATATACACATCCTTTTGCAGACTCCCTTCCATTATACGTTATTACAAGATATTGAATATAATTTCTGTGCAGCTGACATGGATGGAGGTACCATCCAACAGTGCTCATAATTACATCAAATATAAGCTTCTTGGGGATGTGGCCGGTGTCACCACAAAAGTGAGATGCAATCTCTCTCTTCACTGGGTCATTGGGGGGAAAGTGTGTTAGATGACCCCAAGCAAGTGAGCATGCAGGTAGCATGCCTGTTTGCAGCGAACCTCTTTATAAATGAACACAGAGCGATCAGAATGCGAGAAACAGCACGGAGAGCGCAAGCGCTGCATTCTAGCCAGAGGCCGCTTATTAGCTGCTAATGAGATTTACACTCTATATATTCGACAGTCTGTAATTTTGAGAAAATTTTAAAAGGCAACTAGGTCCTCCTATGGAGAACACAGAAGAAACGAGCCCCCTGATTTTATGTGACTGGGAAAGGTGTTCTACAGCAGGGCTTCCAGCACTTTGCCATGCATAGCAATCACCTGAGGATTGTGTTTAAATGCATTCTGATGAAGGAGGTGTGAGGTGAGCCCCGAGAATTCGCATTCCTAACAAGCTCCCAGGCGATACTGCAGGTGGGTGTAGCAAGGCTCTAAGGGTGATTAGAATACAGCTCATTCAGGAGAGAACCGCAGGTGTGGAAAAGTGCACGGATTTCACATAAAGAGCTCAGACTGGGACGTCCAGACTGGAGAAACAAGTTTATATGTTGGTGCTCCCCAAGGCCTTATCTTTTTTTTTTTGCGGTACACGGGCCTCTCACTGCTGTGGCCTCTCCCGTTGCGGAGCACAGGCTCCGGACGCGCAGGCTCAGCGGCCATGGCTCACGGGCCCAGCTGCTCCGCGGCATGTGGGATCTTCCCGGACCGGGGCACGAACCCGCGTCCCCTGCATCGGCAGGCGGACTCTCAACCACTGCGCCACCAGGGAAGCCCCTCAAGGCCTTTGACTGCTTTTCATGCTACAATGCTCACTGGGTGGGCTCACATCCGGCTCCTTTTCCATGACTATGAACTGCTAAGTGGCAGCCACGTTGACTCCAGCCGGGACCCTAAGCTTGAGCACCAGAAAAGCAAAGAGGGGACCCTTCTGGTGATCCCAACCCAGTGATGATGCACCCCAGCCGCAAGCCCTCACCTCCTCTGTTCCAAGTCTTCTTAATGCAGCCAAGTATTAACCTAATCACCCAAGCCAAACACATGGGAATCACCCACTCTAAACTGGTTCTTTGTAACCTCAAAGATAGAGTCCAGACGACTGTGGCATCCAAGGTCTGCCTGGCTCTAGCCTCTGCTTGCCCCTCCGAGGTCATCTTCCATGTGCCTTCCACACTTAGCCAAGGGGGAACTTCGTTTAGTTCTCCGATCACACCATGACCTTTCTCCTCTGCTGGAAATGCCCTGATCCCACCCGGTCTGCACTTGACCCTCACTCGACCTGAAAGAGCAGCTCAACTGTCTCTGAGAAGGGCTTCTTAATGCCAAACCCCACGCCCGCTGGCAGAATCCGCCTAGTACAGCCGTCGTTTACTTACGTGTCCGCTACTGTGACTGGCCTAGAAGCTCCTTGAGAACAGGGCCATGGCCCGGTCACTTGCGTACACGACATTCGGTCACACAGTAGGTTCCCACAAGTAACTGCTTTACAGGGTACAGTGATGGCCCGAGGGCAGGTTAGGCACGGGGGTGTGTGGTGGTGATGTGTGGTGCGGTGGGTAAACCTCCAGCTCCGTGGTAAACAAAGACTGGAAAATAGCACTAGACGAATCATGGAACACCCAGAATTCACATGCTGGGCAGTGGCCGTCTCTATTATTTGCAAGCATAATACCGCTAAGAGAGGGGTAAATCGGACGGAAATACAACAGCCTCACTCACAATTTCTTGGTTCTTTTTCTCATGTCATGGCTGAAACCAAGAAATCCAATAGTAATGGAGCGGAAGCCGAAAGTGAAGGCTTATCTGCTCTGAGGGAATCTGAATGAGAGGCAATTAATAAAAGATTAAGGCTAAGTAAGACCACAGTGGAACATGCAACCACAGCATGCTGGATGCTGAAAACCAGAGTGGCAATTAGGCAGGGAAAACCCACGATGGGTAAAACCCTCGCCACGTCGAGGAACAGCTTGCAAGGAGCCCCACGGAGCCAGTCCCCAGTGAGCAGAGCTCTCTGTGTGACCGAAGACGGAAGCTCGACCCTGACCTGTGGAGAAAGTCTGTAAGAAAGGCCGGCGGTGAGACTTTCCCCTCAGGGTCGTGAGAGCCACCCAGCCAATTCCATTCTACTAATGCTTAAAGGTGGGGCGAGGCCACCTGCAGACAACTCACCTCAAAGTATGGACGACTCAGAAGAAATTACAGCCTCCTGATTACCCAAGTCAGGACCACAAGGGCACCCGGTGGCTCCCCTCACGGCCCCTCAAGGCTCAAGTGTCTGGTTTCCTCTGCGGATCCTTCACTCAGTACATTCAGAAGCACCTACTACATCACAGACACTGGCCTAGGCACCTGAGATACACCAGGGAAGAAAACATGTGAACCCCCTACCTTTGTGGACTTTCCCCTCTAGCAAGGGGAAACAGGTGGTAAACATACAGATGACAAACACTAAAGAGAAAAGAAACATAGCAGGCAAAGGGGACTGACATTGGAAGGTGGAAGGAGGCACTGGTTGCTGTTTATTAGGGTGGTCCCGGGACCTGTCCGAAACAGCGATTTTTGAATGACTTGCAGGAAATGAGAAATCATTAAGTGGAAGACGCTCACAAAAATTTAACAGTCGCACATTTGACAAATATAGGATTTTTTTCCTTCTTTAATGGCTGCCTTGGTTTACTTGATTTAGGGTAACATAGCAACGTCATTGAGGGCATGCACCCTGGAGTAAGACACACCACGTTTGTTTTCTAGTTCCGCCACCTGAAACTGGAAATAATCGGATGTCATGATGGCTATCAGTTAATCTCATCAAATGGTAAGGGAGGCCTCCAACCCTTTACTTCAGCGCTTGGTGAGCTGCAGGTGTCTGCAGTCCTCCCACAGCTTCCCTGCCCCCGAGCACAGCACGGGAACTTGTGGCCCTGACGACCTAAAAAACGCGGAACACAATGTCTCGTTCTCAGGGATGCTGGGTTAAGTGCAGGAAGTATGGACGGCATCTCATAAATGTACTGTTCTGCGCGTGTTCACATTCACCCATCCCTCTCAGTATTTCACCTATACTTTCAAAATAGTAACAAGCCATTCCAAGGCTTGGATCCATAAGTCGCTAAAATAAATTTTGACTTCAAAGATGAGAGCTCAATGTTGGAGGTCACGTAACTTAACATGACTCCATTTGGCAACTGACAGAACTTGTGTCATGTCAACGGTACAGCCCCAAGTTCAACCCTTTGCCTCTGTATCTAGGCTGCCACACCGCTTAGAAGGTGGAATAATTCGTTCATTCTGGGCTACTCCATAGATGAGCATGTGCCTGGCTTCCAACATGCATGAGATGAGATAAACATGTCTGATGGGCAGAATTTTTTTTTCCAGGAAACATCTTTTCATTCTGCTCTAATAGATCAGTGGTGGATTTTTACCCTTCTAGGCACAATAATGCATAGCTTTCTATGGGAAAGATGTTTTAAAGGTCTTTTTTTTTTTTTTTTTTTTTTTTTTTTTGCGGTACACGGGCCTCTCCCGTTGCGGAGCACAGGCTCCGGACGCGCAGGCTCAGCGGCCATGGCTCACGGGCCCAGCCGCTCTGCGGCATGTGGGATCTTCCCAGACCGGGGCATGAACCCGCGTCCCCTGCATCGGCAGGCGGACTCTGAACCACTGCGCCACCAGGGAAGCCCTTAAAGGGTTTTTTAAAGCAGGTTTTCTAACCACTATCCTAGAGTCGGCCACAACTTTCAAATTAACCAAAAACAGCCATACTGGAAAATGTTAGAAACTACCATGTGAAAGAAAAGGAAAAAAGGCTTGTCCACCCATGCAGTTGTTATTCCCATGCTTGGTTATTATACGCTCCCTTGGTTACTATCGGCTGAAGCTCCCTGCAGATGCTATGCGGCCCGAGGGCCCGGGCACCAATGGGCACTTGGCCTCCCCAGCACCCAGCTCCCAAGTGGCCCCCCAAGGGGCTCCAGGGCACATTTGTTGAATAAATAACCAAGCCTCGCCTCAAGAATGGGAGGCCGTTTAGACCCTTACTGGTGTGCTCTTCATCTGGAGCTCACAAACTGCTTTTTAGTTTGTTCTCTGCCCACACTTCTCCCCTCCCCCACAAAAAGCAGCCAAGCTAAATATAGATTGTTCACAAGCATGACAAAAGGGTGATTTAATTATGATGCGGTCCATACCTAGGATGGGGCAACTGCAGGAGGCCTGCAGCTCTGGGCAGATGCCAGGGAGGGCTGGGGTGCCTCACCCACAAATGCTCTGCTGAGTCTCGCTGGGGAGTCCATGGGTCTCAGCCTTGAACTGGTGGTTATTGCTGGCTTTGTCATCAAAGCTTTCTGTACTGTGTCATGCTCAAAATCTAATTTTCATGGCAACAGCCCTGCAGTGGGTGATGCCTCATCTCCCGGGATTTGCAGTCCCGGGTAAGTGACAGGGCCCTGGTTTGGTCTTCTCGTTCTCACTCACTCTCTCTTTCTCTGACAGGCATACCTTTCAGCTTACATAATCTTTCTAGCCATTAAGTTCTTTATTTCCTTTGGAAACAGAGTTCCACTGGCACACACACACACGCAGGGAAAATCGCTCCATCTTCAGTGTGTGGCCTCCCGTTTAGGAACAAAAAATTTAAAAGAAAAAAATGTTTTAACTAGCTAACGAAATTAGGGGACCTATTTTTGCCAGTTTGATTAATCTCACCCATCAATCAAATCATAATTGTCTTTGATTGCCATCCTCACTCAGCCCCAAGCTTAAGGGCTGTTCAAGTGTGTATTCCAAAATAAAATCTAAATAAATAAATAAAATCAAGTGAAAACAATAAGAGACAGGGGAAGAAGCAATCAACCTTTTAAAAGAATTTTAGGTCCACAAAAACTGCCAAGCATAAGTGAAAAACAGGTACCCCTCAATGTCTAGCACAAAGATAATAAATATTCAGTCACTGACAGACTCAAAGAATAAGGAGAAGACGAATTATTTCAAAGTAACGAACACAGTATTACAAATGTCCTCAATAACCTTGTCTATGAGTTAAAATAGTCACACACCATATTATCAGACAGGACAGTGTCCTTCAGACATATCACTCACTAACTTCACATACAATTATGCCCTTGAAAAACCTCAACACAACAGGGCAAGGAAGAAAACGTGGGACATATTAAAATGCCTTAAAGCCCGCCACACCATTTCCTTTAACGAAGCTGGAGACTTCCTTGAGTCTCAGGCTAGTCTACTTAGCATGGCAGATCTCGGACAAAATCAACTCGCCAACCCTGTTAATTGAGTTGCACGTTCAAGTCCCTGCACTGGAAAATGCTCCCACAGATCACAGCCCCAGGACTGCACCTGGCCTCTGGTCCAGACTCTGTGACCAAATGCCCTCCGTAATGTGACGGCGTTTCCAGTCACTGACCTGAGTCAGAGGTGCTTTACGATCACATGTGGCCCGGTTGCCTGCAGCGGCAGGATGAGTAACAGTGCGGTGAGCAGGACAGCTTACATCATTGCAGGTGGTGCTTTTTTAATGGGTTCCTATTCAACTCCATTTACCCCACCGGAATCTATCATCTCTGAGTTTCCACTTAGTGTGAAGCGACACCGCTAACTGCCTCTGGGAGGTGACGCTCTGCCACGTGCCCATGTGCTGTTCCAAAAATTTCCACGGACATGTCCGTTCTCTAGGAGCAGGAGAATCAAGCCTTTGTTTTCAGGGATAATGTCAACCGGGAGCTGGCACTTTAACCTTTTTCCCAGTAGCTACTCTTCTAAGATGAATAAGCAGCTCACAGCTCTCTCAACAGCTGAGAGTACAGCTGGTGGTTATCTGGAAAGATCTCGTGATGCTTTTGGCTCATGCTGTTTTGGCGACAACACTGAAGCAGGAAGGATTTTCTCTACGATCTAGACCTCAGGCCTTTAGAGGAGCCAGGAACAAAGCCAGCCATCTTTGACTCCAGGAGGGCAGCTGGGGGGTCTCAGCCAGGCCCGACCCCCAAGTCCTGGCCAGCGGGCGGGATGGCACGGGGAGCTGCCTACCTGTGACCCCGTCTACCTGGATATAGAGAAAACCCAGCCAAGGGTGGAGGGCACACAAATATTGACTGTAGGTGAAGGCATGCCAAGTGAGCCTCGGTGGAATTCTGAGCCACTGAAAACATGGTTGAGATAGGTTTTGAAAACACCTGGGAACCTGTGCTTCTGCCATCACCGTGAAGGTGAATGAACTCAGATGCCCCTGGGATCCGAGGGGAGAGGCCGGCAGGCAGGCTACAAGCCCACCTGTACAACGAGAAGCCCTCGACGTTGCTAGAGCATTAAATCATCATTAACTCAAAACACACAGGAGGGAAATCACAAGGCGGAACAGACTTCTGCCAAGGTGAGAAGCATGGCAGCTCTTGAAAATCGACTCGGAAACGCCCTCAGAAGTACAGGCTGATGTACTACCTCGAATGAACCACAAAAAATCAGAACAACCCTCCCGCCCCAACGCAACCGTCATAACCCCCAAAGTCTTATCAACTGCCTCTAAGATGCTGTCAGTAAGTACAGAGGGCTCCCCATACCCACCAAACAAACCACTTCAGAATAAAACTCTTACATTCCTCAAGTAACAAATTCCCATCATTCTGTCCCTGCCTTCATTTGATATCTTTAAGTTACAGTCCACAGTGATAAGAGAATGTCCTAAATGTGGTGTTTTCTAAAATCAACATTTAGCTGCACTACAAGACTCCCCACACACACAAAAAAAGCTGTACATGAGAATCGTTCCCACTGCTTTTCTCCTGTCTAAATAGAAAGCATTTCCTTCTCCTGTCTTCTTAAAAATTTCACCATCAGCTTCCTCAAATTCCCATGGGAATGAAAGTTCACCTCTTCCTCACAAACATTTAGAAAAGGTGGTGGGGGGAGGGAGGCACTACCACGTAAGTCCTTTAAACTCCCTCTTATAGTTTAGTTGCTTGCTGTTTCTTTGATGGGCACAATCTAACTTGAACACATGTAAACAACATACTTCACAATGTGAAATAAAGAATAACTCGGATCTGACTACAGGCTTGCATAGTTCACCTTGCTGATACCTTTTCGTCATCATTTGACCTTAGGAACACTTTCTTGAACGTAACCTGGCCCGTTAATGTAAAGGTGTGACCTGCACTCCAATCCATTTTAGCAACACACAGACATACACTAACTAGTTAACAGTTTATGAATCATCATCAAATGAGACAGTAAAGAAACAAAAATCACGTGTTAATCGTAACGCATATCCATACGTATGAGTAGTGAGGGTGGGAAAATGATAAGAAAACCTAAAAGGAAACCAGCTGAATATGTTCTGGGCTTAAACTTTTGCTCTGTCCAATCAAAAATAACAGTAATAATAAATGCATTTAGAATAAGCCATGTAAGTCAAACATTAAAGATTTCTATCATTACCAACCAAAACTTCAGATATAAACCATAAATCATTCTCCAAGCAAACCATTTCATGACCTAAGATGTGATTTCATCTGAGGCCAAGTACAGCTGGTGTCTCCCTCTTCTCCAGTGAGATTGTTAAGTCAGAAATACTCAGAGAAAACAGAGATCCAAAACAAAACAGGAAGAAAAACATAACTGTTTCCTCCCCAACCAGTGATTCTTAAATCAGAGAACAACGTTCACAGAACTTAAGTGGTCGACATTTTCCATTATTTCCAAAAAGAAAACAAGAGTATCCACGGTGCTCTCATCTTCGGAATCAAAAGTGTACATTTTTCTAAATAGCCAAGACAGAGATAAGAAAGCTGAGAGGAGAGAATCAGGAGAATTCAGACCACAGTTCTTTTCAAGTTTCATTTTTTGCTGCCGTCCTGTCTGTGTATACGGAGAGCAAAGCTGATCAACTACAGGGAACTCTGAACACCAAGAAGTAATTTACAAGGGGAAATCTTGCGCTAGAATAATGCCACCGATACAAAAAGGACTGCATCGAAAGCAAACTCTGTGCCAACAGCAGACGTTGTGCATTCATATAATAAAAGCAGACAGTGGAGTCTTTATCCTTACCTACAGCTGTCCTCAAGGCTCATGAAAAGCAAGCCATCTCTCCCGCCGGAAAGCGTCTGGGGGGCTAGCGCTGCAGTCACAGTTGGGACCTTACCGCCACGACCCTTGGGTTCCCAGCCCCAGCTTCCTTCCCGGTTTTGAAGGGCTGCCCACTCACACCTCTGCTGATCCTCGGGAACCACCACCAGCAAGTTTTAACACAACTGACGAGGAATGCCCCCGAGCTGGCTACTTATAATGATGATTCACTTCAACGACAGCTAGAAAGAAATGCTTGTTGGTGGAAAAGGAGTTGAGTCAACTCCACCCCTACCGTAAGGATTAAGTAACTCCACGCAGCTCGGCAATTAGCTGAAACAGCCTCCAGGTGCCCTAACCTGAGGTTACCCGCAGCGCTGCTTCTCCCCGTGGCAGTTCTCAGCGGCAGGGAGAGGAGCCCAGGGCTACCAAACAGGACGGGTAATAACGAGCGTGCACATGGTTTCGTGAATAACTGTAACTTGGGCTAGACTATTTAAAGCTGCTCATTTAAAGCTGTTTCTGAGTTTTCTGGGAAGACAGGCAGTAGAGGTCTGTCCTTCACCTTCTACAGTGAACTCGGCTTCTCTCCAGTTCCTGCGTGGGAGGCTGCACACCAAGCAGGCGGAGAGCACAACCTGCTGCCAGCCCCACCGTGCCCACCAAGAACTCAGAGTCTTCGTGGGGGAGGGGGGGGGAAGCAGGGCAGAATAAAGGTAACTATGATGCAAACGACAACAGCAAACAGAACTGACAGGTTGGGGGCATTTGGTGTCATGAGAGACAGCACCACTCTGTAAATCCACCATCTCTGGTGTGCAAGCCCATCTTCAGATGAACTCATTGGGTGCCCTACGGTATAGGTCAAGGGCAGAGTGAGGTCGGCAGAGCTCACCTGGATACTCTTCAGCACTGTGTCCTCCTTACGGGGTACAGCTCAGCCACCTGACCACCCTTTACTGAACCCCTGAGGCCAAGTTAAGACATGTCTTCTTTCCTTGGCTAGTGACAGGCACCAGTTACACCTCTGGGCTCTCACTGGAAGCAAGTCAACTCCCACTCTACAACCCCAGCAGGTACAGCTGCAACAGGAAGTGCTCCCACTTGTAGCAAAAAGCTAACTTTCCACATGAACCCAAACGTTCCTGGCATGTCAGCTGAGAAACAATAATCCAGACTTTCAAGTTCCCACAGGTGTTGGAAGGCTGGGATTCCCAGAGGTGCTGGGACGACAAAACAGGTCACCAGGGGAGCCAGTGACCTCTAGTGGCTGGAAGGATCACTGAAAGCTTGCTGGAGAAAGTCCACACCTGGTTATCCAGAAACCCTGTCCCCAAACACACCCTCAGAGACGCAGGCCGACAGGTCCAACCATTTTCTGTAGAACTTTCTAAACAACGAGAGAAATACCCTGAGTTTTTAGTACTGAGCAGGTAAGGACACACAAGTGCAAAACAGTGTAATTTAAGAGCAGGAACTCTACCTTCCTTGACTAAAATTAGTATCTAAACTTATAAAATTAAGAGGTTTTACATTCACACACTGACTGGGAGGTTAAAAAAAATAAGAACCACAATATAGTATACAAAAATATACCTAAACAAGCTGAGTAACAATTTTCCTGATGCCTTAAAGATAAAAGGCACCTATACTTCCCATGAAATATTATCCAACTGCTACAGGCTGAATCGTCCACCCACAGATTCTTATATTGAAGTCCTAACCCCAGTACCTCAGAATGTGACTATGTTTGGAGGCTCTAAAGAGATAACTGAGCTAAAATGAGGTCATGAGCATGGGTCCTGACCCAGTGTGACTGGTGTCCTTATAACAGAAAACTTGGACAGATACGTACAGCAGGAAGACAATGTGAAGGGACAGGGAAGAGACAAGGCGGCCGTCTGCAAGCCAAGGAGAGAGACCTCAGAGCAAACCAACCCTGCTGACACCTTGATCTCAGACTTTCAGCCTCCAGAACAGTGAGACAATAAATTTCTGTTGTTTAAAGCCACTCAGTCCATGGCACTTTGTTATGGCAGCCCCAGCAAACTAATACCCTAATTAAATGATGATTGCATTCCAAGTGTTCACACAAAAAAATGAAGATAGAATTCAGATTTCTGAGTAACGACCATTCTCCTTTTAGTGTGTTTACTCCCTCCCTGTCCACAGAGGCTCTGCCTTGAAAAGTGCATAGAAAAACCTTATTCTGGACAAAGGGGGTAAAAAGCCTACACACCCTTCAGACTCCACTTCTGCCTCCTCGATTTATACAGTCAGGCTCACCGACGAAGTGGTCTCCATCCACATCTTACTTACTCCCCAACGGACAATCAGCTTCTGCCCAATCTCCACTAACAACGCAAACCAAACCTCGGCAACTACAATCCTGGCACTGAATTAGGAAAGGCTAACAATGAAGGAAATGCTAGAAGTCTCTTTAGTTCAAGTCCTTCTGTCTAGAGAAAGAAGTGAGGACCCAGCCAGAGCAGCACCACAATCTCGGAATAAATGCTAAAGCAGATTCAACCCAGACGCGCAGTCCTAGTCCAGTGTTACTAGCCCTGCTTCTGCTACACTATGCACTGCGGACAGCCTGAAATGATCAAATCTCTCCAGCCCCACAAAGAAAAACCACTGCTCCACGGAGCAGCTGTAGAAAAGAGGATGCAGACGCTGGATGACAAGATGGAGTATGACCAAGGTCACAGACTAAGGCTACAGGCTTTCTTAACCTGGGCTCCCCTGACATTTGGGGTAACTCTCCACGGCAGGAAGCTGTTCTGTGCATCGTAGGATGTTTAACAGCATCCCTGGCCTCTACACACTAGATGGAAGCTCCCCCCGGTGTGACAGCCAAGAATACCTCTAGACATAGCTAAGTGTGTCCTGGGAGGCAAAGTCATCCCTAGTTGAGAACCACTGGTTTAAAAGGACAGAACCTTGTGCAGAGCGAAGGAGTTGGTGGCCTTGGAGAAAGAAGCAGGAGGAAGTAGGTGATACGGAGGAATAAAAGGACAAGTGCTGCTGTAGACACACCAGGAAAAAGGAAGAGGGAAGGCAGGGTGTAGTATTTCCCCAACGAGGGTCTTTTTTGTGTTTTATTGTTTTGTTTTTTCCAAAGAAGCAGAAGACTGGGTCATAAGCTGAGGGTAAGGGGATTAGAGATTGAGTTGGGAATATCCAAGTCTGGGACCACCAGAGAGCAGAAAGGGTGCAGAGCTGGGCTGAGGCAAGGATGCCTAAGGGAAGACAATACCATAAACAGAGTGGCCCCAGCAGGCACAAAACTGAAGGCTCCGACTGCAGTCAGAGGATCCAGAAAGGTGTGGAGGCTGGCTAGATGAACGTAATTGGAGCTCCTCAAGGGTTATGGACACAGTGCCGCAGATGTGCTGTAGTTTCCAAGGTCACTGTGGTCAGCAGTGGAGCAGAGTAACCCAGCATCAGCTGAAGCTGAAAACAGGGAAACCAGCTAGAATCTGTTGCAATAGAAAGCCTAAAGATGGAGTATCACTGAAAAAGAAATAAAGAGCCTACTGACAATCTAGAGGGCTAAATAAACTCATCCCCTTTGACTTAATTCCAATCCACGGAATCTTTGCCAAGGAAATAATCAGGGGTGTGAGTTGAGCGTCAAGAAGTTCACTACACGGCTTCCCTGGTGGCACAGTGGTTGAGAGTCTGCCTGCCGATGCAGGGTACACGGGGGTTTGTGCCCTGGTCCGGGAAGATCCCACATGCCATGGAGCGGCTGGGCCCGTGAGCCATGGCCGCTGAGCCTGCGCGTCTGGAGCCTGTGCTCCGCAACGGGAGAGGCCACAACAGTGAGAGGCCTGTGTACCGGAAAAAAAAAAAAAAAGAAGAAGTTCACTACAAAAATAAAAACACTAAGCAACCTTAATGTCCAACCACAGAGAAAATAAATTACAGATATCTATATGCTCACGTCCTCAAGGAATATTTTAAGACGTGGGAAAACATTCACAGTATAATGTTTAAAAATGTGAGCTATTAAACTATATATGACGTAGCCCAATTTAGAAACTGTTCATATTTACATGTACACATTTTTAAAGCACCTGAGTCAGTCTCCACCAAAGCAACAGAAGTCATTATGAGATTTCCAAGGTTAACAAAAAATCACAAGAAAATGGGATTGCGGTCTTGGAGAAGGTGGTGCAACAGACGGAGTGGTCAGAGAGGAAAGGAGGGGAACCAGCAGCCAAGAAAGACAAGGGTCAAGGGCTACATACGGTTAAAGGGGAGTGTGCTGAGCAAATCAGGCCTGTCTGGATTTGATGAACAGGAAGGTGCTGGTATCTTAAGACAGATACATGAGTTTCACAGTGTTGGCAGGATGCAGTTAGCAAAGGGAGTGGAAGGGACAGCAGTCTTTCTCAGAATTCCCCACAGTCCTTACTGACAAGGAGAGGCCACGGAAGGCACACCTGTGAATGACGAGGTGTGGGTCTACCAGAAGTCTGCCAAGAGGAAAGGCTGCTTCTATCCCTTGGCGTTTATTTTTTTAAATTTAAAATTTGAAATAATGTTAAAACTGCATGGCAATTCTTTAATTCTATATTACTTACACAGTTAAATGCATAACCTTCATATGGCTCCTAGCACTTCTGATACGTTACCCTCAAATTTTGCTCACTATCGCTTACTACACTTAGAAGACTGGGATGGTTTATAAGATGGGATTTTATGAACCACCGCAAAGGGTCACCTTGGATCAGTATGTTCCAATGGAAAGGAGAGGAAATACATAAAAGGTAATTAAATTTTAAGTTCACATAAGCAGAAAGAATTTTTAAAAAGTACAAAGACTGACTTCCTTCAAAACAAGATCTTATTAAGAATAGAAAACCTGAATTTCAGAGTAGCATTCCAAAAACTTCAGAGTTTCTACTTTGTTTGCTTTTGGTTTTAATCTTAGGAGGATTTGTCAATTACTGAGATCATCTAGAGATTTTTTTTTTCCCCATAAAAGCCAGTATAAATTTACCCATACTCTGCAGCCTTTGAATATTACTCAGCCATAAAAAGAAACGAAACTGAGTTATTTGTACTGAGGTGGATAGACCTAGAGTCTGTCATACAGAGTGAAGTAAGTCAGAAAGAGAAAAACAAATACCGTATGCTAACACATATATATGGAATCTAAAAAAAAAAAAAAAAAAAAAAAAAAAAGGTTCTGAAGAACCTAGGGGCAGGACAGGAATAAAGACGCAGACGTAGAGAATGGACTTGACACGGGGAGGGGGAAGGGGGGGAAGGGGAAGCTGGGACAAAGTGAGAGAGTGGCACTGACATATACACACTACCAAATGTAAAACAGATAGCTAGTGAGAAGCAGCCGCATAGCACAGGGAGATCAGCTTGGTGCTCTGTGACCACCTAGAGGGGTGGGATAGGGAGGGTGGGAGGGAGACGCAAAAGGGAAGGGATACGGGGATATATGTATACGTATAGTTGATTCACTTTGTTATACAGCAGAAACTAACACCACAATGTAAAGTAATTATACTCCAATAAAGATGTCAAAAAAAATAAAAACATGCTTCTAAAAATAATACAAGTTTTTATAAAATGTTCACTGTAAAATATTTGTTAAAAAGCTTCATTGTAAACAATACTATAGCATTATTCCAAATACATAAACTATTTCCATATGCACATATAAATACAGCCAAAGGACTAGAAGGAAATAAAACAAGATGGTACCCAACGATCTCTCTCGGGCTATTCAGATTACAGGTGGATATTGCTTTATACATCATCTTTTCCAATGTCTAATTCTTTTATAATCAGGGAAAAAAAGAATTATTTAAAAATTGCTAAGAATATACTATCACTCATTTATAAAGAATGAGTAATCAAATGAAGACTCCGAATGCTGGGGGAGGAAAAAAAACACCAAGTTTCTGTTTTGTTCAAATCCAGCTACAGTTAGAAAAGAAACTAGGACACTTGGAGGGGGAGGAATAAATTGAACCAAACAAGGATGACATGACACAGGCAAAAATCTTTACATAACACAGGCAAGGTTTGGTGATTAAAACACAGTCTTGAATTTCCTCACAAGGTCTTAAATCCTCCTAACTTGGATTAGCCTTTTCTTCCAACGCCTTACAAAAAGAGGATGATGTGGGTTTACATGCTTCACAGGTTAATGCTGTGAAGCAAGCATTAACACAATTAATTAACCATTAACACAAGCAATCAAGTTGCTAGTGACTTTATCAAAACATCTGAAAAGAAGATTGTCTCATCAAGAAGGGGGAAAGGTCTCTTGAATCTTTAAACATCACTCAGTAAACATCGTATCCTGCATCTACTCTGCTCAAGGCGTTAGCCAGGACCCAGTTATTTGTATCCTCCAAGCATTTATAACCTGACAGCTTACAGACACACATGCCCAATTCATGAAGCGCTTGTGGTTCCTAATGTTCATTATTTTAGGGCAGTTACTCAGGAACCTGAACACGTTTTCACATGGAAGAAATACCTCATCCTTTGTGATACGGTCCAGGTCCTTTGCTGTAAAGACCATCTAAATGCAAATGACTCCCCCCAAAAACCTATGCAACCCTGATCTCTCTCTTGAGCTCCATTCTCATTTACCATCATCTCCTTCACATGTCCACTCGGAGGGCGAAGAGACCTAATGAGCTTGTGATTCAGCCTC
Organism: Orcinus orca; assembly: GCF_937001465.1. NCBI lineage: Eukaryota > Metazoa > Chordata > Mammalia > Artiodactyla > Delphinidae > Orcinus > Orcinus orca. The sequence goes on from NC_064573.1 coordinate 16,270,355, forward strand.
CACATCTGTTCCCAGCTAACCCTCACATCTCGGTGGCCACCATCCGGCCAGCTGATCAAGCCGAAGTTTCCTTGATTCTGTTCCTCTGTGTGTCCCTCACACACCAGTCCACTGGCAGGTCCTAAGGACGCAATGGCCCAAAAAAATCCCCAAACATCCCCTTCTCTCCATCCTGGGTGTTAGTTACCACCCAGGTGTTCAAGCCATCCTCTCTCACACAGGCTACTGCAACCGCCTCCAAACTGGCCTCAAGGGCCACTCTTACCTGCAACAGACAGTCACACCAAGCCACTCCCCTGTCTGTCTGGCAGCTCTCTTTGCTGGCTTTCCACAGCCTTAGGCATAAAATGCAAATTCCTCGCGGTGGCCCACAAAGCCCTCAAGAGCCACGGCTCCCGCCTGCTCCGTTCCTCTCCAAAGCCCCACCGGCCACAGTGCTCTTCCTCAATCTCTGAAAAAACTCACTTCCACGTGAGGCCTTGCATCACGTTGGCTGTGCCTCTTCCTGAAGGCTCTTCCCCTACGTGTTCAGGCTGGTTCTCATCTTCTGATTAAAGTGAAGTGACAGTCTTTATGCTGAAAGAAGCATCAACTGGTACCACGCTTTGGGAAAGCAAACTGGTAATACATATCAAAGGACTTAAATCCTAACATTCTTTGATTCAGTAATTCCATTTCCAGGGAGGTAGAGAACTTAATCCAACTTAAAAGTTTTTGCACAGATATTCACTGCACCTTTCTTCTCTTATATGAGAAATGAGAAATTCAAACAGGACAGAAATGATTAAGATATTGCACACAGAGAAACTGGAATGCTGTATGCCACATACGGGGATGTTAAGCGACCCAAAAAAAGGCTATAATGTCTACCTACATTATGATGCTAATTGTGTAAAAATACACATTCCCTACCAAAAGACAACTAAAAGGAAAATGCCAAAATATTAAGAGTGATGTTCTTTCTGTTGCTGGTAACTTTTTCTTTCTGATTTCTTTTTTCAGATTGAGAAAAACGTGTATGCGTAACTTTCACAATTATAGGGAGAATACCCTTATTTTTAACAAAGAAATAGTGCTATATAAATAGTTGTTAGCTTTCCAAGAAACCACAGAAAAGGCATATTTAAAAGCACAATGTTAAAATGGAAAGCTTCTATATAAGGTGTACAATATTTCAAAAACATGTGTAACATATCACAGATATGGAGTTAAACCCCCTATTCTTCAAAGACTTCTTACAGATCAATGAAAAATTAACAACCTTAAGGAAAAATGAACTAGGACTGCAAATTAGCACTGAATAAAAGAGGAAGTACAAACATATGAAGAGATACTCGACCTCACTGATTAAAGACATAAAATATTTCTACCTTCCATATTGGCAAAGATTAAATGATTGATAAAACGAAGTAACACTGAGGATGGGAAAAACTGGTACCCTCATCAACTAACGGAGCCAGGGAAACTAGTATAATACTTCGGAGGGCAATTCCTCAATATTGTTGAACATCATACTGTATATGTTCATGTCCTTTCGTCCAGAAATTCAACTGCAGGGATTTATTTACAGAAACACGCACACATAGATACATCAACAGACACCACAGAGCTTTTCTTTTAAAACATGGTGTTGGATGGCATCATGGATATATTAACTGGGAAGAAAAAACCATACTGAAATCTGGTATCTCTATCATGATCCCATGTTTTGAAAACAGCAGCAGCTAACTTTGATGGAATTGTTCCTACAGGACAGGCACTGCTTTAAGCCCTTTAAGAGCATCACTTATTTTAATCTTAACAATAACCTTGGGAGATAGGTACTGGTATTATCCCTGCTCTGCAGAGGAGAAAACTAAGGCTTAGAGAGATTAAACAGAAGTTAGTATCCAGATGGCCCTCTGACCACACATTCCTACCTCCCCCTCTTCCATCCAGACTAAATACCACATCCACAAACGTTCTGGGGAAGGAGGAAAGACTGCCATCACTATTTTTTTTTTTTTTCCACACCACATGGCTTGCAGGATATCTTAGTTCCCCGACCAGGGATGGAACCCGGGCCCCCTGCAGTGGAAGCGCAGAGTCCTGATCACTGGACCACCGGGGAATTCCCCCAGAAAGACTATCATCAGTTGAACATAAATGGGATGGGTTGAAGGGACAGAAAAACAAAACCAGAGCCACCGAGTGCGCAGGAGAGAGCCAAACTGGTGGAAATATTTCTGGGTGCCAGAAATTCAGGAGTCAATTGATACAAGGGACTGGAGAGACCCTGGGCAACAATCAGGGTGATTAATCAGGAAACTTCGCTTCCTCTAGCTTCTACGGTCACTGCCTTCTTAATGCAGGTGGAAGCAGGACAGTGGTCCTAAGTCTGGAAAGTGCAGGTAGCTAAAGAGGGCCAGGAAGGCCATGCAGCAGCCATACGTAAGAGGCCACCTGCTGCCCATCCCACCAAGTCCTACCCAGGGCCTCAACCTGACACACACCAGCGCCAGGCTCCTCAGATGCAAACGGGGCCAACAGGACTCACAAATGCCAAGACCAACAGACAACCCAGAATCGTCAAACACGTGAAGAAAACCAGGCCATGAAACACCAGGGGCACGAGCTTGCATAGGGAGCACGCAAACAGAGTTGGAAAAAGATGAATTTTAAAGATGCATAATTAATATCCTCACAAAATCCGACAGGGCACCGGGGCATCAAAACCAACACAGGCTGGTATGAGAAAGAAAAAGAATTAGAGGTCTAAGAGAAGGAACCAGGATTTTTAACTTCAGACCACAGTACGGTTCAGCTTGCTCCACAAGGAAAAATATGAAATGTGGTTAACACTTAACCGCAGGTGGGATTTTTTTCCCGCTTCCTCCCAACCCACCGTCATCCACACCAGCCTCCACTCAGCCCCTCTTGACTTGGAGAAGGAGTGCTTTCAACAGCTTCCCGTTCAATGGCCGCATAATATGACATCGTACAAATATTCCATAAAGCTAGCCATTTTTCAAGCAACGGGCACTTGTGTTTTCACATCTTGCCACTATGATGGTACAATAAACAGCCTTTTACATATGCCTTTGTGTACAGACACTTTTTTTTTTAATATTTTATTTATCTGGTTGTGCTGGGTGTTAGTTGCGGCTGGCGGGCTCCTTAGTTGAAGCATGTAAACTCTTAGTTGCAGCATGCATGTGGGATCTAGTTCCCTGACCAGGGATAGAACCCGGGCCCCCCCTGCATTGGAAGCTCGCAGTCTTAACCGCTGCGCCACCACGGAAGTCCCTAGACACTTCTATTTTTAGAAGACAGACAGGTATCCAGCAGAAAGGCTGCTAAGGAGAAATGTTTCATTTCTCCTTAATGTTTGATTTTAATATGCATTTTACCACTTTACTTTCCAAATAAAGCATGATCGTTCACATTTCTGTCACTATTATGAGAATACCACTTCTACTACATCCCTGCTAGCAAGAAGTGTTTCTTCTCTCTTTTTTTTTTTAACCAGTCTGGTGAGTTTAAAGTAACTTCTCACTGTTGTTTTAATCTGCAAATCCCTAGCAAATATGGATTGCTTTTCACGGGCTTCCTGGCTGTCTGCATTTGCTCTCTGGGAATCGCATGTTTATATTGTTTGTCCATTTTGCCCGAGTCATGTTTGTCTTGCCAGTTCACAAGAGTTATAGACAGTAACCCCTTGCCTGTCATACATTCCCCTCCCCAACTGTCTAGCTTGCAGGTACTGTCTTGCTTAAGAAGTTCTTCCTCATTCCAAGATCATATAAGTCGTCTCTCATATTTCCTTGTAAATTTGAATTGCTTGTTTACATTTAAGGTTTTGAAGATTCCTTAACTTATGTCTGATTATACTATGAGATAGAGGCCCATCTCCCCCCACTCCATAAACAGATGACTGTGCCAACACCACTGAATAACTCGTGCATTCTTTCCTCAACAGTATTGAACTGTCTGTCTTATTATGGATTAACTTCTCTCTTGCTTACCGATACACAGTCCTGGATCCTCTGCTCTGTCCCACTGGACCGTTTATGTAATCCTGTATCAATAACACAATGATTTGATCACAGACTCTCTTATTAGCATATTGTGGTCACCTGTCAACCAAGTTTGCCCCCCCCTTCACTGGTTTTATTTTCCATATTTGAATGTGCTCTTCACAGGTAAATTATGCATTTATGCATAAATTATGCATTTATTTTTCTACATACACTTTAGGATATTTCATTTAGTTAAAAAAAAGAAAACAAACAGGACAAACTTACTGCTTTGGAAACTCTAAAGGGAATGGCAATAAATGTATTAATTTGGGGATAACTGATGTATATATGGTATATATTTTTATTTCAAATCCTTCACTGAAAAGGATATAGGCACCATTCTTGGTCAACTTCTTCCTAGGTCATTCGCTGCTATTGAGAAAAGAGAGGTTTAACTTCCATTTCCAGGTGCTTGTTTTCAAAACAGAGAAACGATCAATTTTAGAGACTTGTTTTTATCCAGCTACCATGACAATTTTTCCAATTGACTTTGGATTTTTTTCCCACCATAGGCTCTTGCATTTTCTAGACATGCAAGCATTTCACTGTCTTACAACATTTACTAGAACCCCTAAGACAATGTCAAATAACTGTAAAAGCAGACATCCTTTTATAATTCCTAATTTTAATTGAAACAGTGCTTTTTGCCTTTTAGAAAATATTTATTGTTGGTTGGTTTTGGGGGGGTAATAAATAGCCTTTAAGTAATTTATTTTTATTCCTATTGGTTTTATTTATTGTTTGTTTGTTTATTTTGGCTGCGTTGGGTCTGCGTTGCTGCGCACGGGCTTTCTCTAGTTGCGGCGAGCGGGGGCTGCTCTCCGTTGAGGCGCGCGGGCTTCTCATTGCGGTGGCTTCTCTTGTTGCGCAGAACGGGTTCTAGGTGTGCACAGGCTTCAGTAGTTGTGGCACGTGGGCTCAGTAGTTGTGGTTCGCGGGCTCACTAGTTGTGGCTCACAGGCTGTAGAGTGCAGGCTCAGTAGTTGTGGCGCACGGGCTTCGCTGCTCCGCAGCATTTTGGATTTTCCCGGACCAGGGCTCGAACCCATGTCCCCTGCATGGGCAGGCGGATTCTTAACCACTGTGCCACCAGGGAAGCCCTTCCTATTGGTTTTTTGGATTATAATATATTAGGAATGGCTGCTTAAATTATCAAATGGCTCTTCAGCCTCTACTGACCTGGTCATAAACTCTCTCCTTTAAAATGCTGGGGCACAAAAGTGGACGATGGTGATAAGCGTTCTTGACACTTAATCACACTAGCATTATTGGAATAAACTATTGAGTCTATTTGTTAATAACTTACTTTGAATTTTTGCATTTGCTTTCATAAATAGTGGTCTGTAACATTTTCTGTTTTTTAAAGGTCAAATAAAACTCAGCTCGAAACCCATGGAATCCTAGTGCCTTTTTCACTAGTAATTTTAACCACGTTTCCTACCTCTTCTATATGAATTGGTCTTTTCACCTTTTCCATGCTTCTTGAATCAATTCTGGTAATTTGTATTTTACTGAGAAGTCAACTCGACGTTTTCAAATGTGTTTCCAGAGGGCTACGTGTAGCGTTTTCCTATACAGTTAATTAATCCCTCCTGTGTCTCCCTTCTCATGCCTGTTAGCTATTTTTGCCTTCCCTTTACCTCAGTTAGGATGATGGGAGTTTAGTGCATTGGTCCTTTCAAATAAGCAGCTACTGGATTCACTTATCCTTTAAAATCTTATCTTCTCTTTTATTAAGTCTAACTTTTATCTTTGTCACCTCTTAATGCTTCCTTCCTAGTTCTTCATTTTTGTTTTTTTAGTTGGGATTTTTTTCCCCCAAATTTCCTATGATGCATATTCTTTTATTTTTCATCTTCTTTAATAATGAAGGTAGCTTTCCCTTTCTAGGTGATATGTTCCTACAATATTTAGAACGTTCATGAAGAACAAGAAATAAAAATAGCTAAGATGAAAATTTTAAGAGCCACAATACAAGCAGGCAATGGAACTAATCCACTAGCTGACATTTGACGAGCAGAGGGTTAATAAACCAGTGAAGGAGGAGGAAGCGTCATCACCATTTCCTTAACAGAGGCCAAGTTTAAACAAAATTCTATCATCTCCCTTACTGGCAGGTTTTCACCCTGCATTTCACATTTTGGGGAAAGTGATTTGATTCATATACAGGTTTTTTAAAAAAAAATTACGACCAGAATAAACGTTTCAGTCAGTATACATTTAGCCTAATACTAAAACTTCTATCTGTAGTCAGAACAATGTTCCAGATCTAGGGCACCACAAGATCCTGAATCAACAGAGATTTGTCATGATAGCGAACTTAAGTAATGCAAGAATGCGGCCTAACGCATTTGAGCTGCATCTTCAGGACAGGTTGATACAAAACTCTCAGGTGATCAGAACTAATTATTCAGAACCCACTCTGTGCCCAGGTTCAGCAATGTAAGAAGCAAACTGCATGACTGCTTCAGACAGCAACTCTTAAAAATCAATGCCGAAGGGACAGAGAAAGTGTCTGCTTATCCCAGGGTGAGCGGCTCTGACCTAATTAGAAAACTGTCTGAGGCCAGAAGCAAAGCAGCTACCATTTCCTTAATCGTCACTAAAGGGAACATTAGAAGACTTACAAGGTCCCAACATGGCTGGGGGAACTTGAAGATGACACTCAAATAAAACCACATTCTTTTATGGTCTACTAATTCAAAATTATTTTTATGATCTGGAAAGAGTTTGGACTCATGTTTCCATTTTTAGACCCTAGGACAACAGGCAGAGAAGGAGGCTCAACCTACTTATGGGAACAAATTTTAGAAGCTCTGACTCGTGTCAACGACCAATGTGCTAATAATTTATCTGTTGGTTAAAGCAAATACTTCTATTTGGGTTGCTACCCCTAAGTCCTGGTAAGGACCAAAACCCAAAAGAAATTTTTAACATGTTCTCTGTTTAATTTTTTTCTTTGTTCCTAGATGTTTTCCCCAGTGAATCCCAGTAAATAAAACGTTACTATTAAAACCCCATTATAACAGGAACTCTTTGGTAATAGGAACCATTTAATGTTCCCGAGGGTCTCTGAAACCAGTGAGGAAATAATACATCCCTTCCCTATGCACTGCTTTCGGGGAACGGACCACCATTTCACCTCATATAACAACCTGTCTAAGCGATCTGCATATCCTGATCAACAGCCAGATGTCGAGACACCAGTGCCTGTATGAGTACAGAGGCAAAGGCAAGGGTGTGCCTGGGTCCCTGAGAATATTACAGGGGGGTTGGCATGGGAACCACTGCTACTAAGTCTCAGATGTGTTAAAAAGGTGCAGTAGGGACTTCCCTGGTGGCACAGTGGTTAAGAATCCGCCTGCCAATGCAGGGCACACGGGTTCGATCCCTGGTCTGGGAAGATCCCACATGTCGCGGAGCAACTAAGCCCGTGCACCACAACTACTGAGCCTGTGCTCTAGAGCCCGTGAGCCGCACCTACTGAGCCCATGTGCCACAACTACTGAAGCCCGTGCGCCTAGAGCCTGTGCTCCACAACAAGAGAAGCCACCGCAATAAGAAGCTCACTCGCCACAACTAGAGAAAGCCCATGCACAGCAATGAAGACCCGACACAGCCATAAACAAACAAACAAATAAATAAAAAGTGCAGGATGTCTTGGGGGCCCTAAGCTATCAAGTCTACATACCTGTCCTGTATGCACATAACCCTGCCTGCCTTAACCCATCCTTCAGGAGGGGATACTACTCCAGAACTATCAGTCATAGGTTCATATTTAAGGCCCAGTACTGGCTATAAACAAGCAATTGTCTTCAGTTCTCCAGAAAAAAAATCTTTAAAATGAGGTCTTTGGTTGGCCGGCTCTTTTCTGCACGGCATTCTGGTTTTCATGGGTCAAAAGGAAATGGAGTAATCTGTGTTTGCCAAGTTCAATGGCAACCAGCTACTTGTCATGGTCAAGGAATAATCGGACTGAGCGTGTTGGAATTTCCAGATATTCTCGTATTATCTTTTGAAGTACTTAAAATTCACTTTCTGGCGGAAATACTTCTGTTTCTATTCTTAGCAAACAATTACATGCTAAGACTTAAAAAGAAGAGAGGAGACAGCAGAACTAGAGTGTATTTTCATAGGGCAGAGGGCAAGAGGGAAGCAAGGCACTTGGAGGGGCTTTTTCTTGGGCAGGGAGGGGTGGGAGGACTGTATTTGAGGGTCGCCCCATACTCCCATCCCATCAATGGGGACCGCGGTGATGATGTGCGAGGTGCCCAGGTGGGAACGTGATTGCTTCCTGCAGGCTTGTTAGTGCTGCTGTGCGTGCCTAATGAGGCCAAGGAGAGACGGACCCCCCACCCCCAGGCCTCCCCACAAACATATACACCCGTAATGCCTCCAGACTAGCCAGCAGTTCTGCTGTCACCTCAGTGGTATAGCCTGTCCCCTTGCCTCTGCTCTCACTGTCCTCTCTCCACTTTTTGGTATTATTTCTCCCACAAATCTTAAACCGTAACACCAGCTCTCTACTCTCGAATTACTCCGTCAGGCAGAGATGGCTTCATCCCCTCCTCTAAGGACTGAGGTCTGAAGACAGGAGGGTCTGTCCAAGTGGAAAACTTGGTGTAACCTTTAAACTGATTTCACCAAACTCAACTATCCACGCTTATGCTCCAAGTTTCAAGGAATCCCATACTCAGTGCATAGGGGAGCATCATTGATTCCTCTGAGAATCGCCCTATTTCAATTATGAGTAATGAAAAGAATTCCTCATAATTCTTCATACAGAAGAAGTTGGTATGGAACTGGGGCTCACCAGGTGAGCTGGGCTCAGACACACGGGAGGGGGAGGACCCGGGGCATAGCCTGAAGAATGGCACAGAGGAAAAGAAACTCAGGACGTACACAGGGAACGCAGGCTGTTCAACCGGCCAAGGACAGAGTGAGTGGAAAAGAGGTGAGAGGGGAATTGGGCTGGACCAGAACTACATGCTACCTGAACACCAGGAAAAGGATATGGGATGTTTTTTTGCAATAATTTTCTTTCTTTTCTTAATTACTGGTGGTTTCCATTATTTTCTTCTAAGTCTTCAACTAATGACTAATGCAAAGCCCTGAAATTTCAAGATTTTACTTCCCACGTTGTTTTCTATTCTTATTCGACACCAATTAACTTAATCATCTCGTTTCCTTCTCCCAGCTGACAAATGCCACAGTGCCTGTAACAGCTGCTCCTTTCCTTCTCTCCCCGTTCCTCTCTTACACACACCCCTCCTTCTAGGCAAAATAACCCAAAGCTACTTATGACGATAAAACAAACTTTCAAATATTTTTCCCCAAAACACTTCTCCTACATACAACTTCCATCATTTTGAGAAAGGCCAAATATCTTTGCCAGATGACTGTATTTATCTTTCTTTAATCTCTGTTATTTCTCTGGCCATTTGTGAACATAACAGATTACCAGAAGGGTTAGTTAGCTCAGTGTTTTAAGTACTAGCTAGATGCTGGTGGCCATAAAACCACTTTAGTTCACCAGCAATTAAAGAGGACTAATGATCTAACTAGCAGAAAGCACAAATGGGTCACAGCGAATGAGGATACCTACCATTGAGTCTACATTACTTACCATACTGGATCTTAGATCATCTTAGAACATCTTGAGATTACTCATAAGCTACTACGTATTCAAATAGTTTAACTCTCAACCCAAATATATCGAAGAGCTCACAGGCTATTGGATATTTGCATCTGATACACATTCTACTTGATATAATGTTGAGTTCCTCTTTCCTACTTTTTATCTTTTAATCTATTTTTTCTTTTCTTTCTTCATTGTAGTCTGTCAGATTTTACAGTGGGAGAGTTTCATTTCATCTCACAAACTATTTGAATTTGACCTCCTTTCCAGTGTTTTAGTACCTTCTTCAAATTTTACATAACTGACTCTCACCAAGATGTACAATACTCACGAAACCTCTTATGTGATGAATGTTTAATGCTATCAACATTATGGAAATTCTTAACCTAATTTTCAAAACACTAGCTAAAGCTCAGAAACATGCAATTCTCATACATCACAGCCTGTCCGTCAACATAATGTCAAATATTGTAACAAGAGTAACTTTCATCTATTTAGATGCCTATTCATTTACTTGGCTGGAGTGATCCCAAGATACCTTGCCCAGTGAAGATTTTAAGGTTTCTATTAGTCTAAGTATCTAGAAGTCAAAGGACTTAATCCTCTTTGTATTCCAGATAATCACCTGTCACACCAAAAGCAAAACAACGCTTGTGAAAAAAATGAATCATCCTGAACTATTTCATAAATGTATCAGTACCTAAAAAGTGGAGTGCAGATGTTAATAAGGTCACCTAGGCCTTCGAATTCAAAAAAGGTGGAATTTTTTTAAAAATTAAAAGTCGTTCTTTGACACTGGTTATTGTCTGCGACTAGAAGCCACGACTTTTTTTTTCACAGCAGCTGACTTGAACTGGATTCACCTAAACCAGGATCCAATTTACTAGTACAAATTTTAAAATACTGAAAATTTTTCTTGAATTATGCCCTTATAAACAGCAGTACATAGTTGTTATTTTTCAAATGCTACAAGATTTTAGGGTCTGATTCACTATCTCCTCAGACAGTCTGGCAAGACTTAATTTATCTGAGAGATCAACTACTAAATGGAGAATTTCATTTAATTATATAAAAAGTAAAAAGAATTTGAAAAATGTTTTTACCAGTTATTTTAACATTTACTAATTTGAGTGCAGCTGACATAGTTTAGAAAAAAAGATCATCTGTTTCTTAGTATAAAAAGCTGCCTTTAAAAAAAAATTACTTATTCTTGTACATTTACCAACACTGCGTATTATTATACTAAAATCTTTCCTCCGGTGCACTAAACCTCGGCACTGAATCTAGATAAATTATTACTTCCACTTTCCAAAAACTGACCTTCCAAAACTCAAATGTAAGAGAGACTGGAAATAGTGAATCCCACAGTAGAAGGATCTTATTTTTACTCAGACAATGATTTCACCACTTGTAGTCACTGTAGCTGCCAACTCAGTTTGTGGATAATTTAAGGAGTAATTTCCAATTAAGTGTATCAAGTATGCATTGGGGCCAAGCATCAGTTATAGTTATAGGTATGGATATAGATACACACACCCCACAGCAGTAGTAAAGTGAAGAAATGGAACTAATAATGGTAACAATAACAATACAAATAATGGAACTCTTACACAACAGCAAGCATTTTAAAGCCCTTAACATCAGTGGTGAGCAGATGCACACTAAACTCAATAAATACACAAATTAGCATGAACAGAGTCCTGAAACAAAAGTAAGAGCAGTTTCCTGACATGAGGAGCTGAGAGAACAGAGGTAAATCCAGAACAAAGGTTGCATGTGAAGGGGAAATGGAAGCTGAAGAACCAGAAAAGACCCCGCCCCTGAAGAGATCAATGCTGAACCCCTTATAGGGGGCGGGCAGGGGGGGGGGGTCAGTGTAGGGCAGGGACAGGCAGACGGGAGGGGTGCATCAGGAGGAGGGGGTGAGTCTACTTGTTGGAAATGACCTGTACCATCCCTGTTGATAAACCACAGCTGTGTCTGAAGGCAGCTACCACATCAGCGTTCTCAAACTTGACTGTTAGTCATCTGGGAATCCCATTAAAAGTAGACTCTGATTCAGTACATCTGGGGCAAGGCCCGAGATTCTGCATCTCTAGCAAGCTCCCCAGTGATGCTGCCGGTCCGTGGACCAAGCTTTGAGTAACACTGCCTTCAAGGACAGCCTGGCCAATGGAGGGCAGAGAGGAGGAGAGGGGGGCACAGGAGAGCTGGGCTCAAAGCTCTCCCCTTGCTTTCTGGGTCTCTGGTTCTTCATCTGTTAACACAAGGAAGATGGGCCCATCCCCAAGGTCTCTTTCTAGCTTTAAAATCTTGGAGCAGGAAGGGAGGTTTACAGCCTGAAGAGCTTCACCTGTTAAATCTGGTATCAAAGGGGAGGCCAGAGCTGGAGGGAATGAAGGGCTGTTGAGGAGCTATCCTTCTACAAGACAAGAGAAGGAATTGATGTACTTGCCTCTTTCGTCTTATCCCCTTGTCCCTACTGGAATGTTCCGACAAAAATACAAAATGACGTGCACACAAGGCTATTTATTGCAAAACAATGGACAAGTCTAGGAACAACCCGAATGTCCATCAGTAGGGGACTGACTGAATAAGCTCTGGTACATCCGTATGAAGGCGTACTAACACAGCTGGGAAAAACACAGGAAGTTCTCTATATACGGAGTGAGCTCTAGGATACAGTTCTAAGTTAAAAAATAAATAAATTCGGGTTCAAAACAGTATATATATTCTGCTACTTTCTGAGTAATAAGGAATACAAAATATACTCATATATTTGCTTACATTTGCAAAAAGGACAATGGAGGGACGACCCCAAATCTAACAAAAAATGGTTACCTGTAGGGGGATAGGGATGGAAGGCTGACTTAATACAACTAATATTATAGTTATGACTCAGTCAATTAGAAAAGAAAATTAAACTTAGAAAAAAACAAAGTGGAACAAATAAAACCAACAATGTATCAAGTTGGTGGTGCAATCGTACAGAGAAATATTACTTTACTTGCCTTTGAAACATGTTTTTAATCCTACATCCCTAATGGGATATAATGCTAAGGTTAAAAGAATTGCAAAGAAATATTAAACTGCATTCCATAGCAATAAAAATGGCAAAGTGCTAATAACTGTTGAAGTTGGGTGATGGGATTTCATTATGCTGTTTGCCATGATGTAATTTTCTCCATTACTGTATATGTTTGAATAATTTTTAAAAAATCAACCTTCTAAGTAACCTTCTTTATCCAACATTATTAACACATGCACACCAAGCAAGAACGAGAGAGAGCACGGGTTGGCACCAAAGCCAACCTTTGTCCACCAAAGTGAATGTCAACGTTCTTAATATGACCTCTACCTACAAGTGCAGAGGGAGGCTGCCTCTTACTATTGTATAAAGTAACATATTCAGCATCTGTACAGATCTTACTTTACGCAAATGTATCTTATCTCATTCTGTTTTCACAACAAAATTGCAGGATGACAATTATGCCCACTTATAGCTGAGGAATTGCCTCAAACTGATTCAAAGTCAAGTCCGTCTATCTCCACATCCAGTGCTTTCTGTACTGTCCCCAGCACCCACACAACAGAGCAGTGGGGTGGTGGTTACCACCTGAGGGCCTGAGGACGCTGCCACCAATTTCAGGCAGAACTTTAAAAATTCATTCTAATTTTTATTTATTCCACAATATACCCATGTTGGTTTTAACACGAAAATAACATGTTTAGTGACTTATCAAATACAACAGACCCACATATATATTTTATGGCTTGATGAACCCATGATTCCTTATTCCAGTTTTAGAGGCATTGAGTTACACGAGGCTGTAATGAGACAGGGACATCTGTCACCCAGATGCCTTTGGAGGCCCAGCAAAAAAAGAGGACACGTCCCACTGTCCAACTAACCACATTGCTGGTAGCATTCCCAGCCAATACTAATTCAATTGGCACCTACAAATACACTTTCTGTTGATGCAATTTTTTAACCTGAAAATTCTGTCTAGTCTTTTAAATATACCACCTAGAAATGAGGCAGTGCAATGGCCGGCAAATTAAAATCGCATGATATGGTTTGAAAAGGTGCTCAAACTGATTTGGGCACATTTTGGAAAGGGGCACTTCATGGCTATCCTAAGCAAAAAGCTAAGAGGCAAACAAGGAATTCAGCTTTGTAGCAGCAGTCTATCCCAAAGAAAAATGAAACCATAAAATTTACTACTCTATCCTTTAACAAAATGACAGCAATTTTTTAAAGATAAACTTTTAACCTTAGAATGTTTTAGACTTACGGAATTATTGCGAAGATAGTACACAGAGTTCCCACATATCCCATATCTGGTTTCTCCCATGATTAACAGGTTACATTAGCCTGGTACATTTGTCATAATTAATGAATCAAGGTTAATATATCATCATTAAAGTCCATACCTTATTCCATAATGTCCTGTTTTTCCCTAATGTCCTTTTCCTGTTCCAGGATGCAATTTTGGTTTTCTTTCAATTTAAAATTCAACCACAGGAAGGCTAGTTAAGCAAATATAATAAATACAAGCATAAAAGACTAAAATGATGCTTCTCAAGGCATGCTAAGCCCAAGAAAAATGCAAATATTGGATGAAATCACCGTCAAGACTCAGCTCTTCGACAGACCAATCCTGATCTATAGCTACAGTAACCACCTACAATTATCAACTACATAATGAGCTTCCATGCATGAAAAGTGAGTTGTTATATGAAAAACACCAACCTGAAAGTGAGTTCTAGGCACTAAGACTGGTTCAGTCGCGCTAAGCTGGGTGTCATATAACTCAGGACAACAAATAGCTTCTTGGGGACTGAAACTTACAAAACACTTCTCTAGTGAGTAAGCCATTGTCCCATTCCTAAGGTTAGCTTAATCTAATTAAGGCATCTAGAAGTAAACACATAAAAAGTTAACCTTGAAGTTTTCAAAGAGCAAAGGCAGGATGACAACAAAAGGTGTCGAAAATGAACACATGACTAATGGAAAGTGAATTCAATAAACAGGCAAAAATTTCCCCAAGAACTGAATTGAGGGAGAAACCGCATCAGAGTGATTCGAAAAGAGAAGTTAATCTTTCTGGGCTAGAGTTTATCTCGAAATACAAGGTGTTAGACTAAATTGACTCTTAAGATCCCCTTCTGTATCTAAAATTCCACAATCCTTTCTTATTTCAGTCTCTACAGCGAGGTTAATGCCAGGGATATCCCTCTACCGTCACTGGCCACAGAGGGACTCAGACAACATGACCACAACAGGGTCCTCCCACCAGCTGCCATGGAGTGATTTCCACCACAAATGGAGAGCGCTTTTCCTGCCTGACAATGAAAACTAACCCTCCATTCAGGTCGTTCATATTAGCAAACTACCAAGCAACTACTAAATAAATTATGTTAAAATAAGACACTGGGCCAATAATCTGAACTTGAAAGAAATGTACTACATTACTGCTATGTTATATAATCCACATGCTCCACTAATTTGTTAATTCAACCTGGCCCAACTGAGCACTTTTCGCAAAAATCAAACTTTTACTCTTTATGGATAAGGCTACTCAGAGCTCTCAGATTCTCCATGGCATTTCTAATTTTGCACATTCCTTAAAGCAAGGTTGGACAACCTTGCCACTACTGAGGCTGGCTGGATACCTGTTCGTAGTAGAGGGCTGTCCTGTGCACTGCAGAAGGTTGAGCAGCATCCCTGGCCTGTCCTCATTCAAGGACAGTCAAAAATGTCTCCAGGGCTTCCCTGGTGGCGCAGTGGTTGAGAGTCCGCCTGCCGATGCAGGGGACACGGGTTCGTGCCCCGGTCCGGGAAGATCCCACATGCCGTGGAGCGGCTGGGCCCGTGAGCCATGGCCGCTGAGCCTGCGCGTCCGGAGCCTGTGCTCCGTCCGCAACGGGAGAGGCCACAACAGTGAGAGGCCCGCGTACCGCAAAAAAAAAAAAAAAAGTCTCCAAAACACGGCCAAATGTCCCCTGGGTGGGAGGAGGCCAAATCAACCCTGGTTGAGAAGCAGTGCCTTGAAGCAATTCATGATACATATAAATAAATAAATGTAATATTATTTCAATAGCAATGTAAGATTTCAATGTGGATTAAATGGCTTCTAAAAAATCTTTTATTAGACCATATAAACCAGTATTTGTCTCAGAAAATATTATCACTGTGGATGACCAAAGAAGCAAAATTATGTTTTTTCCCCTCAACTGTTATGAGTTAGTATTTTTAAAACCAAAAAAAAAAAAAAAAGGAAGGATTTGATAATTCCCTAGGAACAAGGGTTAGAGATCATTCGTCACCCTCTCCATCCCAGGATTCTAAAGTAAACATCAGATTCTACAACCAGCAGCCAGACCAGCCAAGCACAAGGCAGAAGCTGGTCTCGGAAGGAGGCCAAAACGGACAACTCATGACCGCTGGGCGCCACCCAACCCACCCACATTCCGCCTCCGAGGACCACGGGGACACGCTGCCCAAGGGTCATTTTGCCACCAGCAATTAGAACACACCCCACTCCCTAGAAGAAAATTAAGGCCAGGGAGAGAAGAAAGATCTCATGGGAGTAGGTGCTTTCCTTATAAATGCTTTCAGCAAAAGTGTCGAGGTTTTTTTTTATGTCACTCTGCTTAATTTAGGGGTGGGCTGGAGAAGAATATTTTATAAGCAACAGTGGAACTGGATGAGTAAGTTCTTAAGGGAAACCTGAGAGATTGCGGGTTGCTGTCACTGGATTTATAATAACTGGTTTTAAAAGTTGTTTCTTATAATAAAAAAGGTCATTTCTCAGTTTTGTGATTATGAAAGCTGATTTCTTCTCTTTCTGTAGGTGTCAGTGTGACCATGTAGAAGTCACGTCCACAACCTATTTAGGTCAGAAGAAAAGGGCTAACTCTATCCACCCTGTAAACTGCATCCAAATGCCTCCTTCCTTCATGGAAGGATGCCAACGGGTGTCTTAACAGAAAGCAGCTGGGAAGCACAGATGGTTGCCAAGGTGACTTTAAAGAGACCCAGGCAGTCAACACCTGCGGCTGGGAGATGCTGATCACCCAACATCACCACCACCTGGACACAAGTCCCTAAAGCAGGCTCCTTGGAAAGGCGCACAAGGTCAGCTCTGGATCCCAGAGCCTGAGAGCCAGCAGGGAGTCCTCCGCCACGCAGGGCGCTCTGCAGCTGATCCTTCTGCTGAAGATCTTCCGTCCCACCTCTTCTGGCTCCCACCAAGTCCCCACCCCCATGGAAAGAGCACACATCAAGGGAGAACCGGCTGTGCCCAGCTCCCCCAGGTGGGCAGACGGCGGGCAGAGACTCAGTCACACAGGACGACCACAGAGTTCAGCCCGTGGGGCACTAACCAAGCTAAATGCTAATCACGGCACAGAACCATTCACATTAAATAAAGATCATTAACCAGGCGCCCGGGCCCCTTGGCAGGGATGAGAGTTCACACAAGTTGCAAAAATTCATTTAGATACAGTTACAGCCTCTTGTTGCCAAACACCCGGTTTGGGTCATTTCAGAAGGGCACCGCAATAGCACGGGAGGGGCAGAGACAAACGGGGGCGTCTCAGGAGGGAGGGGGGCATTTCTTGCCTTTCTTCCGCCACTGTTCTCCATCCAGAGCTGCAGCTCATTCTCTAGGGTTTACTTTCTGTTCTTTCTTACCCCTCATGAGGTGCAACTGTCCCCTCACATTCAAGGGAGAGTACAGGTGAGGAAGTATAAACAGGTGAAGTCTGCGGGGTCTGTTGTCTGTGATTTCCCATTTCTCCAGGGAAACATCTCCTTTTAAGGTGATGGTTTTGACTCTAGAGTTGCAGGTCCCACATCAAAAGGATGGCAGGTCCCTCTCCATTAGAGTGGCTGTGCTTCCTCTCCCACATCCAGGGACCCAATGCCACTCAACTCTCAGGTACAACAAGAAGTTACCATCAAACAAACAGGGTCAGAAGTTCAAGTGCAGATTTCTGCCAAGTGTTCTTTCTGACATGCCTCAAGCTTCTGTACATGCTCCTTCTTCCTTTCATGACTCATAACAATCAGCCCCAGCTCCTCGCTCATCCCTTGTCTGAGGCAGCCCGAGTTTCTCGTCGTTTATGGATGGACTCACCCTAAAAGAGCAACCACTGCTCTGGTTTTCCATTCCGGTATTACATAATGCGATTACATATTCGCCGCAGAGCCTTATTTGTGACTCAAGTGTAAAAATGTATAACCACACTAATTCCTGTTAGTGAGATTAACCTCAAATGGAAAGACAATAGGTTCCTGGAGATTCATTTCTTTTAATGACGTTAAACCCGAGTACTCTTTAACTCAGAGTCTAGAAAATGTAAGGGCTGCTTCTCTTTTCTCTTAAAGGGAATACAAGTTTCTATGCCTGGAGGTTGAGGAACGTGGGGAAAAGACAATGAACAATGATCTAATCGTCAAGCACCTCATCTACAATTTTTTAAAGTTCGTAACTGAGTATCCATATAAGAGCAAAAGCATGTAATCTCTGAACACAAGTGAAAACTAAAGTTAGGAGTCATGTGACATCCTCAAGCACTTCCTGTGAAGGTTATAAAACAAACAAGGAAGGTGATTGTATCCCAGGAGGTAAATCTAAACCAATAAAGAGGTGGACACCTGTCCCACCTCGACCTCGCTGACTGCATTCGCTATGCTTTAAATTGAACTTGATACACAATGAAGTCTAAAAAAATGTTTTTAAATAAAAGATCTGTCCTCATTTCACCTGGGGTTTTGTACCAAATTTCCAAACTCTGCATGACAGATCCCTTCCACTGTGTCTATTTTTGACATTTCAGGAACACAGTGATGACAAATGCAGTAATTTATTCATAAAGGGGTGACGGGGGAGGGAGGCACCAGAGCAGTAGCTGTATAATAATTTTTCAGCGCACTGAAAAGAAAATAGGTTTCAAACAAGATGACACAGGTTAAACATAAATAATTTTTCACTGTCTATATTTTGATTTCTGAATCATGCAGAAAAATGTTTAATGGACATGAGAGACAGAGAGAGAAAGAGAAAAAGTGAAAGAAAAAGAAACAGAGAAAGAGAGAGTGGGAAAGAGAAAAAAGAGTGAAAGAAAAAGGAACAGAAAGAGAGAGAAAAAAGAAAAAGAGAAGGAAGGGAGGGAGGGAGGGAGGGAGAGAGAAAGAGAGAGAGAGAGAGAGAGAGGGAGAGAGAGACAAGGAAAGAAGGATCAAACAATTCCCCAAATCCTGGTACACTTAGATTAAAGCTAATGGATCTATTATAAGAGAACATTTTCTTGATGTTAACCAAGGAAAACAGAATCCTTTGTGGCACTTACCAGATGCCAGGCAGGATGACCTCACTTTAAAGGGGAGAGGGATAGAGCGAGGCTGGTCTAGATGCAGATGGCTGTTGGTTTCCCCTGACAACAGCAGCAGCGAGGAGAAATCCTGGACTCAGCCCGGTCCCCCTGTCGACAGGTGATCAACAGCCTGGAACAGGAGGTGCCGCGTCTGAGGGAGGGGCGAGGGGACGGCTCTGCGGCAACTACCGCCCAGGTAGCGCCCTGCTGAGAGCCGCCCACCCCAGACGCCCCAGAGCTGTACCGGTCGGTGCCAGTGCCGTGCTGCAGCCGGTCTGGTCTGGGAGCTGCCGCCACCGCCGCCTCGCTCAAATGGGCAGCAGATTCAGATGCGGGGGAGATAGAAGCGGCTCATCCGAGGCAGCAGGACTAGAGACTAGAGGGGGAACTTTGTGGGTTCAAGCAATGCCAGAAACAATGCAAGCCGCGCCCTACAACGCTGCCCCCGCAGCAAAACAGGAACTCTAAGAGCCAACTCGCAGGTGACCCTGGAACCTCTGGAACCCCAAGGCACACAGAATGTCCCTTCCTGAAAATTAATGGCATTTCCTCCCCGCCCCAAATGTTCATGCCAATGTTGAAAGGAAGGGCATTCCAGGAGAGAAGAAACCCCTCTGGTTACTACTGTTTAAATAATGGCTCCACTGTCACTATATATACGGAATGAGCATATATTTTCATCAGACAAAACTAACTTTGGATTCCAGCTCTACCACCTTACTAGCTGGGGGACACCGGGCAAGTTCCTGGCCTAACGCACCTCTGGCTTCCTCATCTATAGAAATGGAGCCTTGAAACGTCCTTCCTGGATCTGTGAGGTATCTGATCAGCCCTCAGCAGCAGAGGTTCTAAAAGGCTGTCCTAAATCAACCAGACACCCCGTCACCTTCCCTGCGTTGAAACACTGATCCAATGCACGGCCAACAGCAAATGATGTTTCTCCTACTATTTTAAACCGATGTCTCCAATAAGTTAGGGGGGCCGATTTTAAAATCACTTTTGCATGCAACAGTCAAAGATAGGTCATATAGGCCCCCAGCCCCAATCCTGCCGGGGACACCAAGTTGCAGCCCACATTAGAGCAGGTTTCTGTCCCCAGTTCCCTCTAACTTCCCACTTCAAGGCCAAGAGCATGCCCACGTTTGAGAGCAAAGAGTATTTAGGAAAAGAATAGGCTCTTAATTGAGCCCAAAGGTCTTTTTCTTCTTTAACGTTCCCTTTAAAAAGGCAATTATTTCTCAAAATGGAACCCCCAGGTTCCTTATAAGACCACTGTTAAGTCTGAGCGACAGACAATGGCAGAACCACCTGTTCAAGGCTATGCTTTCAGAGACCTTGGGGGAGGGGGAGCGCAGAGCCCCGCTGGGCCAAAAAGCCGCCATCACCCTCTGGTGGTGGCTCACACACACTGCAGTTGTGAGACGCACACGTCCCCAGTCCATTCTCCAAGAGGCAGCCCATCTGAATCCCAGCTGCTTTGGCCGCTCTAGGACAACCTTTGTTCTTGCCAACCCGAATCATCTTCCCAACCTTCCTCATTCACTACCACCTCATTTCCGCATCCAACACCCAGTGATTCAGGTGAAAAAAGAGAAGCAAAACACCAGTGTGTCCCCAAAACATAACAGCCAAGAGCCAATTCTCACGACAAATTAGGAGGAAGGCACCTCTACTACCAAAGTGAACAGACCAGTTGTAGATCCAGGACGGATCAAAGAAGAGACGGCCCTGACCGGTGAGCGAGATGTGGTGGGTTCCGGGAAGAGGATCTCTGCAGCTGGAGGACAGAACATGCTGGAAATCAGGTCACACACAAAGAGCTACCAAGCAGGTGACACTGCCATGAAATGCTCTTAACCACTTCACGCCTCCAAAACCTTCATCCATCTTGGGCAAATACATCTAAGTCCAGGGGGCCCCGAGAGCAGCAAACAACCTTGGGAAGAATTTGCCAGAGGAAGTGAAGGTCACAGAGACAGAAGAAACGGGAAAGTTCATAGGTAAGCGGCGTCACTGGGATACGCTCTACAACGCTGCTAGCGATTTCTAAGCAAGTACTGAGGGGGAAGACAACACACGTGGGTTTTACAGGCAGCTGTGAAAAGGCCTGAGCGACCAGCTGTACCACAGCTGGCAAATCTTTCTCCATGTACTGGCAGCATCTGCTTGGCATATAAGAGAAGAAGATGCCTCTTTCAGTAACAAAAGAACATACGAAATTTCAGGACTTTATCATACATAAAACGTCCTGCCCTTTTCACCCATACTACCCCAAGGTGATATTTGCAACAACTATAAAATTAAGTATCTGATTGCTATGTAGTTCAGTTTTACACTAGACTCATTCAAGAGGTACATTTTATTTTTTAAAGCGGTAAAGTTTAGTACATTCTGTCTTTCCATCGGATGTACACTTTCGTATGTGAAATGGCTCATACCTGAAATAGCGTGTATCAAAAAACACGGGAGCGCCCCACCCCCTCTACCCCACACACTGGCCTTGCTCTCTTCTTAGGTCCTTTACTTTAAAAACCTCTGCAAACAACTCAAGCACACCGCCAAGGCCACACAGGCTGGTATGTCGTAGTGGAACATGACAATATCTGACTAGGACGCCAATTCCTTGAAACAATCAGAAATTAGGCAAGCAGGCAGAAAGACAACTCTATACACTAAAGGATCTCCCTTGCCCCGACCCCCAATCTAGAAATCTATGGCCCACGTTCAAGGGCCAGGCTCAGCTCAAATTAGTAACTGATGGTAAGTTTCTGGAGGTCCAAGCTGCTGTGCTCTCCTGCTGCCAGCACAGCACCTTTCAGCACGAAAAGACGGTGGCAGAACTCCAGTGAAAGACAGATACAAGCACTTGTGGGCTGTATCCCCACAAACCAATTGAGCAGAAAGCACTGAGGTTTGCATTGGGCCAGGCAGGGGACAAAGGACCCAGGTGGACACTTCAAAGCCCATCAAGGCAGCCTAGGAAAAAAAAAAAAAAAAAAAGACAGCACAGCGGGTGGTCAACTGTCAGAGGACTAACCAGAATCAGGTCAACTGTCAGAGGACTAACCAGAATCATTAAACTGAACTGGGGGAGTCAGGAGACCTGAGAATCAGCCCTAGTGATGCTACCGACGACCTTCTCTGCTCTATTTAAGGCAACTCAACATCTTAACCATTCCCAAGTCAGCAAGCCTCTGACCGGAAAGTCATCAAGGAACGTGCCTGCCACTCTCTCCTCTTGGTACTGAATCAATGGTGCACCTGACGCGCAGTCAGCAGTGTTGAGAATTGGGAGTCATCTGTGATCCTGGACCATTCATTTAATCTTAGTCTCAAAATGCTTGTACGTAAGGAACACCTTCTCATCCTGCAGTTACATGATCCGGGCTTATGTACATAGGAGCCCAGGTTTGAAAAGCCAAGTCAGCAGTTCACTCGGCAAGAATTTTTCAAGCTCCTACCGTGTACCGAGTACCGTGCTGGCTCTGGGGTTTCCAGGGTGGAAGGGCTTCTTGGAGACGGCCTCTCACTGCCCATCCAGGTCTTATTTTTCTGAAATAAATGTCACCTGTGCACAGCTTTTCCGCTGCTTACGCACGAAGCTCAAGCTTACTGTAACTGTTCTGTAATGAGCTCACGGCACCAGTCAAATTTTAAACTGCTATGGAGCACGGCCAATGTCTTCTTCAGTAATTTACCAATTACTTTGGAGCCAGCCTTCTTGGAGACAGCCTTGGCCCAGGCAACTTAACTGCAAAGCCTCAATGAACACAGAACTAGCTTCTGAATTCTGAAATCACAGGCACCACGGCCAGGCCCGTGGGCTCAGAGCTTCACTTATTGTAACACCGTTCTGAACAAGCTTCATTATTTAGCTTCCCATTACGATGAAGCTTCTAATCTGCGGTAAAGTATGATAGAAGCACTGTTGTCTCTCCTGTAAAATCCCCAACGCAACAGAAAAGAAAAAAAACTTCATTGATACAAATGGCAATTAAAAATCTCAGCCATTACAATTATCAATAATCCATCTGCCAATTTAAGCTCACTGCTTTAATTCTCTTGAAGGTAGAAGAAGATGGATTTAACAATGGGGGTAAAAGGCTGACTATGAGTTTAAACCACAGGTTCTCACTCAGGTAAAGAGGCGATTTTCTAAAACTGAAATAAACGTTCCCAATTTTTATGACAGCTATATTGATTCTTTACAGAAAAATTACACACACACACACGCAAAGGAATAAAATAAACACACAGGAATCCCATTCTCTGAACACTATTAATAGATCTTTTATATTTTAGATCTTCTATATTTCTACGTAGGTGTAGAGCATATCTATAAGATCTCTTACAAAAGAGATGGAATCAAATGATACAAACCAATCCAACTTACTTTTCCACTCGATGTTATAAAATGTTTCCATATCAGTAAATATTTCCAGGCAACATCACTTTTAATGGCTTCATACTATTCCATTTTAGACATTTACCATAATTAATTTAGGTTGCTTTAACTCTTTCATTATGACAAACAATGCTTCATCCTTATAGCTAAACCTTTGGATATATAAGAGGATATATATAAACATACATCCTTCAACTCTATAAGGATATAATAAATTCTTCAGTATTCTCTCAGGATGAGTTCCTTTCAAGTATGTGAGTTAGATCATCAGGCCCACGCATTTTTCTTCCTCTGTATTTGATAACATTAATATATTTATAGAAGAAAATTTAGGAAATGAAAAAAGCAAAAATAACAGATAATCTTAACCACCTTGATATGGTGTTGGGATTTTGTTATGCACCCTTTCCAGTCTTTTCTATGTCTATACGTATAGCCTTTTTTAAAAACAATTAAAAAAATTTTTTTGCCTAAAGGAACACTCAGTTTGGTTTTACTGAAGTTTTGATTTTTTTAGAGAGAATTCCATATAAAATATTCAATTCGTCTACTTTAAATTTAGTAACATGAATCATAAAATTTGTATTCAATAGGAAATACAAAAGATATTGAGTTCTCCTGTATGGCCCCCTATGGAGATGGGGAAGAAGGAAGCAAGGACGGGGAAAAGGTGGAAAAAACGGAAGAAAAGGCAAAAAGAAGAGAGAGGATGTAAAACTGCCCCCACCACTGCCCTTGGGTTGCGGGCTTCACTCTGAATCATCACTGCCTTGAAAGTCACACAGTGACCTTCACGTAAAGAAAAAAGCCAAAACCCCTAGCCGAGGAGGAAATCACCCCAGGCTGATGAGAATGCGGTCAAGATCCCCCCCTCAACACCTTAATCCTGTTTTATATACAGTTCATCACTGAACTCCACTAAAAAATAATGCACAACCTAAAAGCTGAGAATTATGTTTTATTCGGTGGACTTTGCTGAGGACAAAAGCCCGAGGGGCAGCCTCTCACATAACTCTTGAGGGACTGCTCCGAAGAGGTAAGGGGGGAGCTGGGATATATATAAGAGTTGTTGCAACAAAAACCACAGAGGACATCAAAAGATTACTGTTAATTAAAGAAAAAAGTTAGTGAATTTAACTTGAGATGTTTACCTATGGGAAGATACAAGAGTCTGGACTCACTGAAATCATTCCTTGACATGCACCTTAACTATCTAGGGCCGGTATCCTGCTTTTCTCCATCCTGAATCCCCTCAGGGTGCACAGTCAGGGCGGCTGCAGTGGCCCAGGGCTCGATGGTCACATTGTTTACTGATATGGCGGGCAACACTCCTTCAGCTCATGACCATCGGATGGACCTGTCCCGAACTTGGACAGCCCACCGAAGAGCCCAAGGCTCAAACCAGTCTCACTGAACAGGTTCAGTACAGCCGGGGCTGATCAAGACAGACCAACTCATACTCATTTTAACTCAAGGTTCATTGTTTTGAAGTAGCTTCCTTCCCGTCAGTTGTATTATTTCAACTGCTCTGGTGTAAAGGTCATCACCTGTGGTTTCGGTTTTGGTCAGAATGAAGAAAGAAGAGAGATACCCCAGAGCATTCCAGGGCTTTGGGGTTCAGATGGGGAACTAGCCAGAGGTGCTGAACTTTTAAAGACAAAAGATCCCGTTGCCTTTCAAACAGCAGGCTTAGCGGAGAGAGAGAGAAAGGGAGCAGAAATCCAACGTGGGCTTTATATACAGTCTAAAAATAGGCACCCGAGGCAGAATGGTTTCTTTCCGCGACAATGTTAAAGATTCCCAGGAGGTATCGGGTGTTGAGTAAACATCAGACGAGGATAAAGGCGCTCTGAGTCACTGGGGGTGTACAAAGCCCTGGTCCAGTTTCCTCCGTCTGGCACCCTGGACAGCTGAAAGAAAAGTCTTTTATCCCAGCCCTGCTGCGTAACAAAGGAGCCTGGGAGGGAAGGTCAGGGTTCGGTCTCTGATACTGGAGAGCAGTTCAGAGAAAGAACTAACACCCTGCTTCTATCTTGCCACACAGACCGACTGGAAGAATATTAGGCTCTGCAACCATTTTCATTAGAAAGACAATGAATGAATTAACCCGCTTGCAAGACTAACACATCCTGATTACTTGTGAAGAGAGACCGTCTTCTCCTCAGTACAGGTCTAAGTGTGCCTTTACTCAATTTCCACCATTCAAGAGTAGGTGTGAGAGGATGGTAGGCTTGTGCACACACCTGCCCAGGAGTGTGATGCCGTTTGGAAGGTCAAGAGCAGAGACTGTGGGACTTGAGCGACACTGACCTGGAGAGGGCCCTGGGGCTGGACGCTATGCCTGCTGTGGTCACTGGAATACAGACCGGGCACGGTCAGGAGGCCCAAGCCCTCATCCTGCCTCTACCTGCAATTCCAGGCCAACTGAATGAATGTCTCCAGTGAGTCCTGACACCAATATATTTTTGGAGCTCCTCTAAGGTAGAGCCAGGCTGAAGAACCCCTGGTTCTAAGGTCTCTTTCAGCTCTAAACTTCTATACGTGTATTTTGACTTACATCTCTTTTTCCCCAGTAGGTTAGTGAAGCCCTGTCTGAAAAGAGGAGAAAATGATACTCATCGGATGTAGGTCCTGGCCTTGACTGGACCACACAAGCCGCTGTGAGCATCCACCTACGGAAAGTACTAAGTACAACGTTTGTACTTCATGAAGCTCATTCAACTTAAATCCTAATTACGTAGTTTTCTAAATGTCCGCTTTATTCCTCTTCTGGTTTACAGTGACAACTAAAAAAATGTCGCTCGCCATCTGGTCCTCCAGGAATGAAGTCAGTAGCCTCTGCCATCCCTGACCTTCACACTCCCTGAAAGGAGCTCAGGACAGGACACTCTGTGCTCTGGGAAATCTGGCCAAACAGGCCTTTAGATAGATATTTTCAGGAGAAGATTTCATGACCCCAATTTCTTGCATCTTCTCCTGCCCAGAAAAGCACTAAAATCATTAATGGAGACACCTGCTCACCGTGACAACCTTCTACCCAGATGTGGGCCTGGCTGCACATGCCCCCTTCACCAAAATCACATACAGCTGACCCCGCCCCTCGCCTCTTCAGAACAGTTGCTCAGACCTATCTGAGAGGCTATCTCCAGGGCTATGGTCCTCAGTAAGGCCCCCCAAAAACCTGAAACTCACAGCTCTCATGTTGTGCGTTTTTTTTTAATTGACAACAAGAACCCCAAGGAAAGACTTTTTCCTAACCCTTCCCCCAGTCCTCACCCTGTGTGTCTGATTTTCCATCCAGAAGCTGCACTTCTCTCCCAGTTTCCTGTCCGCCACCCGCCAATGTGGCTGAGTAACTTTTCCAGGAATGAGTGCAGAAACGTAATGCCCAGAAGAGGACAAACGTGAGGACGTCACAAAGTTCCTCCGGGTTGGGCTTCCCTGGTGGCGCAGCGGTTGAGAGTCCGCCTGCCGATGCAGGGGACGTGGGCTCGTACCCCAGTCCGGGAGGATCCCACATGCCGCGGAGCGGCTGGGCCTGTGAGCCATGGCCACTGGGCCTGCGCATCCGGAGCCTGTGCTCCGCAACGGGGGAGGCCACGACAGTGAGAAGCCCGCATACGGCAAAAATTAAAAAATAAAAAAGAATCCGCCTGCCGACACGGGAGACATGGGTTCGAGCCCTGGTCCGGGAGGATCCCACATGCCACAGAGCGACTGAGCCCGTGTGCCACAACTACTGAGCCTGCACTCTGGAGCCCACCAGCCACAACTACCGAGCCTGTGTGCCACAACTACTGAAGCCCACATGCCTAAAGCCTGTGCTCCGCAACGGGAGAGGCCACAACAGTGAGAGGCCTGCGTACTGCAAAAAAAAAAAAAAAAAAAAAAAGTTCCTCCAGGTTCCCCAGGCCACCTGGAGCCACCTCACGTGAAACTGACAACGGCTGACCAGCGAAGGCCGCCAGCCACACACACAGGGAAGACAGCTTTTTCTAGAACCCTCACAGCACTGGGCACTATGCCCAGTCCTTCCTGCCTCAGATTCTACTTTCTTGCATAAAGACAGGCCTGACAGTGTGAACAGGAGTTTTCTGCCTGGAAGCAGAGAACAAGGGGTCTGAGTCCTTTGCCACATGAAGACCATCAGGGACCTTCATCCTTTGCTCGTGGCATAGACCAGTGGCTCCCAGCTCATTCCAATCCCCTGGGGGCTGTACACACCGATGCCCAGGCCTCCCCTCACACCAGCTGCATCAGACTGTCTGGGAGCCAGGCCAGGGCGCCCCAGGTGCTATACAGGCAGTGAGGATGAGAACAGAGTCTGTGCAAACTGGGGTGGAACCCAGCTCTGCCACTTCCTTGCTTTAGGCAAGTTGCTTAACCTTTCTGATCCTCGATTTTTCTCATCTGGAAACCGCAAAGAATAGTTTCCACCTCCTAAGGTGGACGTGATGATGACAATTTAATTATAATGCATAAAACCACAATGTCTCAAAATACAGTACGTCTCGGACTCTGTTGCTTCATCTGTAAATGATAACAACAAGGGACAGAGAGACCCAGGAACACGAAGAGGAAATGAAGACAGGAGGGCGTGTGACTCACTGGGCTGGATTTTTTCTTTAATATAAAGGAGTGATTTACTCCACAACAGGTCACTTTAAAGAACATTCCACTCAACAGCTCACAGGTCGGGGGTGACCCAATAAAAGGCAAGTCCTAAACTGTGCCGGGGCCGCCCTCTCTCTGCTGCGAATGTGAGCCCAGAGCTTCCATCAAAGAGAGGAAACCTTGCTGAGAATAAAACCAGCAAAAAAAAAAAAAAAAGAAGAAGAGGGAGGGTGGGAAAGCCCAGCTGAGGCTGAGGCTGGAACACAGGAATCAGCTGTTTTTTAACAGACACTTCAGTTATTCCTAATCTTTTCTGATTGCAACAACAAGGGAATGTGCATTCTTGTATCCCGATCACTTCACACATGTGCAAGTGTATCTTTTGGATAAACTGGCAGAACTGGGAGTGCTGGCTCTACGGCACTTGTCACTTCGATCAGCATTTCCAAATTGCTAGAGGTTGTACCCACTTCAACACCCTCCAGTAACAGGTCAAAGGGGAGCCATTTCCTCACACTCATATCAACATATTGCAATTAAAAATTTTACTTTTTGACAACATGATAGCTGAAAAAGGTTTTTCATTAGAGCTTGAATTGCCATTTCTTTTATTGTAAGTGAAGTTAACTACCTCGATACGTTTGTCACTGGTATCCCCTCTTCTCTATTTGTACTCTCTGATGATCATTTTTCAATTAGGTTATAGGTCGTTATACTGGTTTGTAGGTTGTCATTTTACATTAAGCAAATTGGCTCTTTCTCTGTTCTTAGAAACTGGCAGTATTATCCCCAGTTAATCTTTCTTTAATCTTTCTGGCATATTTTTGGCCATGCATACTCTAGACATAATTCAGTCTGGTCGTTCATAGCTTCTCTAATTTTTTGTTGTCACTGACATGAAACCACTTTGAGCCTCTTTTGAAAAAAAAAAAAAACTTAAGATTTGTGGATACTGTTAGCTTTAAAGCGTGTATTATGGGAAACGGATCATTCCTTTTGAAATCTGGTCCCAGCAACTCTTCCTAACTCCAAGGCCCAGAGCAGAAACTTCCAGGGAAGTGAGTCACATTTGGGCCACAGACTCGAGTAACCTCACCCCAGGGTCCTCTCACAACAGGCCTCCCCATCACTCCCGTGGCGTCAGCATGAACCTGTGCTCCTTGCTCAGCTGCACACACGTACTGCCCTCTAACACAGGTGCCTTGAGACCAAGGACCATCGTTAATTAGCATCACTGATCAGCGACCACTACTCAGCGCTGATTCCCTGTTGCGGGAGATGGGTGAGCAGGGCTTAAAAAAAGGACACCTTCTTGGACCCAAAAAACCAGACTCTGAAAAACACTTCTGGAAGACACATGCTAATCCTTGAGAGAAACTTTAAAGATTGACCCTGCTCCTCTAGAAAACCGTGAGCCACCGTCCCACATGCCCCACAAGGCCTCCGAGATGGTCCGGGCAGCGAAGCCTCAGCTCCACATTCAAAACCACCCAGGAGGCTGCTGGCTGGGAAATCAAGAGCGAGGAAGCCCTGTGAGAGGGAAAACCACACCCGACCCCAGAACCTTCTCCCACAAGAGGCAACTCTGCAACACGGCAGGTCCTCAGAGATGGTGACACCAAGGCCAGGCACACCTACCCCCTCCGCTAAACGTCCAACCGTCTACTACCAACATACTCAATCCTGAGGGCCGCAAAGCACAAGCCTCCTCCCCTTCGGTTGTGGTTTCTCCTTTTATAACTCTCGTATAACTCATTGTTTCTTTCGGTAAATGAACCCGGAACTCCTCTGACATCCGAAGTTGAAATGACTAAAACAGACGGTGAAAAGGGAAGAGGGTAGAAGCAAACTTTTTTTTTTTAAAGGAAGTTTTTAGGTTAAAAAAGGTTTTTGCAAACTCAGAGTGAGCCAAAGTAAAACTTAGGTCATTCACATTCGAAGAAGCAAGCTTAAATAATACCCCAGGGGCAAAAAATAGTCAGCGGTAGCTAACAGGCCCATGAGTGCAGTGAAGAGCTTTAAGGAATACTCAACCCAGTCAGCCAAAAAGGATGGTCCAGAAAGAGCCCTCAGCAAGGAGGGGCCCCAGCGGGCTGAGAAGCTGTGGCTCAGGGCGCAGGTGATGGCGTTCGTCCCACCTAGAGAGCTCGCTGGAGGATGGCGCTGCCGGGGACTCCCAGCTAAGGATTCACTACGTCCTAACACAAGCACACCTGTCTGGGCAAGTGTTCACACCAAGGGGGAAGGATGCCTGACAGGCGACCTCCATCTGGAGCATCATGTAGCACCAGTAGCAACCAGGTTACCAGGAATAAGAGTCCTCCAGCCAGGACTCCCAGTGGCAAGGGGTCCAGGGGTGAAGGTGGGGAGGTGGGGGCATCTTTCACGGTGGCTTCCTCTGCAGTTGGCCAAAGACTTCGATGATGAAGGGAGTGTGGAATTTAAGCTCTGAGCGGGCAGGCACCCTAAGTTCTCCTCCTACCCAGTGCCTTTCCCAGTACGTGGAACATTGGAGGCGCTCAAAAAAATACCTGGAAAATCAAGTACGAACTACAAGAGTCCGGCTACAACAACAGTAAGGGCCGCTGCTGTCACTTCTGGCCAAATGAACTAGGAGGCCATTACCAAGCCAAGTCCTGGCTGCTCTGGACCTGAAGAGATGGTGACCTGCCCTTCAACTGACTGGCTCTGCAGCGTTCTCAGACTCTACTTGGCTAAGACAGAGATACTTATGATGACCCAGAAACATTCCCACAGGGCACTGGGGAGTTAAAAACAAGTTAATAGGATCGTACGGTGGCACTCTCATGCCCTCCCTCCCCCATCACACACACCAAGATGGGGGGACGGGGAGGCTATGCTCAAAGGGTCAAAGGGTAAGCAAGCCTGGGGCAGAAGGCGGAGAGGGGCTTTTAATTTCCTCTCTTACGTGTCTACTGAGATTCCACAATAAATACACACCGTTTTCTATACCACTTCAATATGTAAATACCCCCCCCATCTGCCTTTCTCGTTATCAAACTGGAAAACTATTTATCATGTGCTGCCCATTAGCACTGTGGGATTTCTTTTTTGGGAAAAAAAAAGATGGAACAGAATTGATCCATCTCTCTCCAATGGCCTGCCACACTTTTCTTTAATCTGTACATTCTTATCATTTCAACCCAACGTTAGGCCCTGCTTACAGGACGTACCAGCCTCTCGGGCGCGGCGACGTTTACTTTCCCGTCCTCACTGTTAGGAAGGACACTCTACTTAGTCCACTCCACAGAGAAAGCCTCCGATCTACCACAAATGCCCAGGAGGATAAAATGAAGCCAGAGGCAGGCAAAAGGCAGGGAAAGCTGAGTGAGGCTGGGACCCGTGGTGACCAAAAAACGTCTCCTGTGATAACAGTTAACACCCTCCGGACGGCTGAACCTCTCTCTGCAGCCCGTGGAGCTCGCATCACATCTCTCACGCTTCTGGACCGAAAAGAAGGACCATTCCACGTAAGCAGCATCTTCTCCTCAGCGGAGATGATTCTAGGATTTTTCGTTGTTGTTGTTGATTCACCTCTTTGCTTTGGAGGCTGGCTGTTTGCAGGGGGAGGTGTCACACAACAGACCTTGTATTTGTCTCATGTCTCAGCACTCACGAGCTGTCACATGAGAACATTATCTCATGAGAACCCTCCTGACAGCCCTAATAAATCCGAATGTCTTCAACTGAAAAGAAATTAAACTATTTTAACACCGTCGCAAACTGACACACACTTTTTTCTCCCTAGTACCTCCCCAGTTTTTCTGTCCCACTGAAAGCCCTCATGGTGTTTTGTCAGTATTTGCAGACATGGAGAAATGGCAAAGGGAGAAAAGAACATTATTGCAAAATGAGGAGAGAAATGACCCGTGCTGTTTTCCTCTGGGGGTGTCTGAGCCACTCCCTGCTGTTTAAATAAGCCCTTGACTGTAACCTACCCACTCAGGCAGGCTGCCCATGAAGACTCATGACCCCTTCCCCTGCTCCCAACAGGATTTTATTCAAAAAACCCCAAGCATACCTGAGAGAAAATTAGCCAATCCTGCATTTAAAACAATTTAAATTGCTGCTACTATTGTTCTTTGAGGGTCACTGTCATCAATCTGAGAAGCACTGCTGTCTACACGCATCTTTAAAAATTTAGCTACACAGAAGAGATGACAAGAGAAAAATGGTAAAACCTCTCTAGTCTTCCCTGGGTCTGTTTTTCACGTCATGGATTGCTTTCATTAGCTTCTCTGTAATGCTAAAAACTCCCACAACCTCAGACAGAACCATATTAAAGGATATTTTTAAATTTCCAAAGCCAAATACAATTATTTTTGAGACCATCCATACCTGTTTCCCATATTAGCGTGGATATAGCTAACTCTTTATAATATTTTTCTATATTAAGAATGTCAGCCTGGAAGTTCCTTTCATAAAGAAAACGAAATGTGTTTTGAAGCTCTGATCCATTAAGACGTGAAACTAAAAATGCATTAAATTCATTTTGTCTTTGGGCCCATTCTGGACCCTCATTGGAAGAATTTCATTTCCTCCCCATATTAGTAAATTATTCCTTTGTAGTTCGTGGCATTTTATTTTGATGATTCTACAAGTTTAGGGAATTATTTGGCGGGGGAAGGGAAGGAAAAAGGGGGGAAATAAAGTTCAAATGCTATGCACTGTCTACTTTAAAACCCAACTGTGTAAAAAGTGTGGGATGCTTAAAGTAAAATTATTCATTCCTCTGTATAAGTGTCACTACTTGAGAATGATTTAAATACCTGCCAAAACAAACAAGATTTGAATTATTTTTAAAATTAAAAAAAGAACTCCAAAGAATTATTAGATTTGAATACTATTTTAAAAATCCAGAAAAAAATGCACCTGATGATCTGGCCACCAGAGGGAGCTATAATCCCCCATACACCCGAGTGGACCCTTAACACAAGAAAGCCCTTCAGAAGCCTTGATGGTTAGGGATGCTTCACAATTCCTCTCCTCCAGCGAACTTTACATGGACAGAGGGGTTAAGGGTGAGACACTCCTTAAAGTTAAAGGCAACTGTGGTAACTTCAAAGTAGGAAGGAGCTAAAAGTAATGTGGTATGTGCTGGTAGAGACTTTTTATATTATTAAAATGTATAACCTGAGTATTGCAAAGAATGAGGGGCTTAACAATACATACAGAAAAATAAAATTAAAAATTATGAGATGAGAGGGTAAGGAAAATAGGGGCATGTACAAATCACTGGGAGGGTACAAAAGCAGGAAAAAGAAATTCAGCCTAGTGGCAGGGAGGGCTCTGAGAACCAACTAGGCCGTGAGGCATGCGCACGCACCATAGTTTGCCAGGTGCGTTAAAAGGGGTGGGAGTGTGGGACCACAGCGGGGTGCGGAGATGACGGTCTAGCAAAGTCCCAACACCGTGCAGTGTGACCACTGAGCACAGTGATGTGCAAACGAAGCTGAGGCTGCACACCTGGGCGAGGCGGGCGCAGAGACAGGGAAAGCTGCCTGCGGGAGATCTCACTGGGAGGCACAGACTGAGCACGGCTGCTGGGGGAGGCGGAGGCCAATGGCTGCCCAGGAGGGCGGTGGAGTCGGGGCTAAGGAGCCAGGACCTTGATCCACCGCAACGAGTGGCCGCTGGAGTGTCGGCCAGGAGCGGAATACGGTCTGTTTGAGAGGGAGTATTCTCTGTATGCAGAGGACAGACGTGAAGGTGTGACCCCCGCTCAGGAAGCCCTCGGCACAAACACGGAGACCAGGCAGAGCTGGAGGGATGAGACAGCAGAGGACAACTCCCGGGTCCCTAACCTGGATGCCCAGACAGACAGTGGAGTCACCGGCTGGGAAAGATTAGTCCAGAGAAAGACCAAATATTTTGACATTTCAGGCCAAGAGACTGGTTTTGTTGTTGTTTTTGCAGACAAAAGAGCCTGACTGAGGTATATAGTCACGCAAATCTCATTTCTAGCACATGATGGTTCGACTACATACTTAATAACAGAGAGGAAATGAAATCACACTGCAGGGAGCCAGTAATCCATTTTGGAAGAAAGGAATTTGCATGTTTTCTTCTGCTGTCCAAACTGCAGATAACATTGAAAATCACTTCAACAAAATTAAAGCCACTGTGTGCAATGAACTCCCAAGGGTTTACAAGTGAGAGTGCGAGAGAGCGGCTATATAACCGACACTATCATTTTCTCACTAGCAAAAAGAAAAAGAAACTGTGATAAAGTTATGATTCATCCATTTTGATTTCACAACCAGTTGCCCTCAAACTTGAAACACAGTATTTCTTTCAACTGCTTCTCTACCTTCCCATCTTGAATGCCTAATTTCGAGCATCTAAAAATAGCAGAGACTTTGAAACAATAATCAGTTCTTCAAAAGGGGAAGCACAACAATGTACCTGTAACAACCAAAGACAGACCTGGAAACAAACCTTGCAGTTTATTTATTCCCCATCCCTCTGCGCAAGCCAGAAGGAATGTTAGCACATACCCACTGGGGCAAGGCACACTTTGCATCACTTGTGTTGATATTATACAGTAGGAATGCCAGTTCTTTTAATAATTTACTGAGGAGTTACACATTGCAGACTCCTTATTAAACATTACTGGCAGTAAGGTCATAAGTTTAAGAAATATTCGGTAGAGAAAAGAGGCAACATTTTAATGGCCACACCCTAAGTTAAACGATGTGTCTGCATCTGCTGGGATGCATATAAATTCAACTTTATTTCTTACTCGTGTAGTTATATACAAAGCACCGAGAAATCATTTTCTCTAAGACAAAAACATTTTTCAGTTGTATTCATTTGCAGACTTTAAAATCCACAGTGCCTATGTAAAACGTTTCATAAGCTGTATTGTAAGCATGCAGCCCTTGGAGAGCAAAGGAAAAAAAATTAAAAGCTACCGCTGCATCTAGGAACCCTACTCCCTCATGCCCAAAAAGTCAATACTGGCTAAATTCCTGTCTGCCACTGACCAACCAACAGCTCAATGAAATAGTTAATCTGGAAATCATGACCGAATAATACTGGCACCCCCAGTTCTAAATACATATGTTATAGAGAACCAATAGCTTATACTCTCAGGGGCGGGCAAACTCTGTGGCCCACAGGCCACTGGTACACAGTCAAGCCCATTCATTTAGATACTGTCCTGGCTGCTTTAGTCCTATCTTGAGAGACTGTAAGTCCTGCAAAGCCTCAACTATTTACTCTCTGGCCCTTTACAGAAAAGGTTTGCTGGCCCCGATTCAGACTGCCTGCAGCAGCACTTAGGAAAGGTTGTCTTTACCACTGGAGAACCTGCCAGCTTGGTTAAACTTCTAAGGCAGTCTGAAAAACTTCACTTTCCAGGTTCCTGTCCTAAATATAAACATTAAATAGAAATAATTTTATGAATGTTTCTTAGAAGATGCAATAATCCAACATACGAGATTTGGATCTGAAAAATAATATCTTGGGGTTCCAGAGAGATACATCTAAAATGGATTTTTTTTTTAAATTGGGGTATAGTTGTTGTTTTACAATGTTGTGTTAGTTTCTACTGTACAGCGAAGCGGAGTTCCCTGTGCTATACAGCAGGTTCTTATTAGTTATCTATTTTATACATATTAGTGTATATATGTCAATCCCAATCTCCCAGTTCATCCCACCCCCGCTTTCCCCCCTTGGTGTCCACACATTTGTTCTCTACATTTGTGTCTCTGTTTCCGCCTTGCAAACCAAAATGGATTGTGGAGTGTGCATTTTGAAAAGCAAATGGAAATGCAATGTTGAAAATTTTGAAATGCAAATTTCTTTTTAGGTATAACAACTTTTTCACCTTCAGTCGTGCCATTTCTGCCAGTGCAGGTGCACAGTGAGCCCACCCTCCTCAAGGCCTCCTCCAGGCTTTACCACTGAGAATGAGCTGGGGAGTCAGCCCTCACCTAAAACACTGGGGAACCATTAACAGAGAGAGGAACGTCTCCCTTATTCCTTTAGTGGTGAAACTATAGCATACACCCTCCGCCATCCGAACGTCAGACCTCTCTCCATGCAATACCTACTGGCCGTGCTCCTGAAGGCTCCATTTCTGTGAAATAAATATTATCTTCATTGTCTTACACATCCCAAAACACTTTCACTTCTGACTCATCTCAAGTTGGCAACATTCCCTTCCTTATAATACTTTAGGCTCCTTACATCCTTTCCCATCACCAAAAGGGGAACTTCTGGGAGACAAATATAGAATAAACTTTAGGATCAAGCAAGAGTAAGGCTACCGGGGTGACCTGGGGGGACACAGGCAGCTGAGGAATGAAAGAGAGGAAGGAAGGAAGGAGGGGAGGGAGGCAGTCTGGCCGGGGTTGGGTGGGTAGATGGGGCGAGAGGCAGAGGAAGGATGCTGGAGCCCCGGGACACAGCGATGTCAGGCAGAGGGTCCAACCTCACCACTCCCCAGAGGCATCCTCAGACTTCCAACCCCCCACTGGTGCCCTCTGTAATTCATTATGTTAGTGGATTAAAATACTGCCCACGGCTCTTCAGCTGCTTTTTAATTTTTCCATTTTCTCAGGCTCCACTGTGACCAGATGAACAAAATTTATCAAGCATCTGCTACGTGCGGGGCGCTCTCATCTTCCTAAAACGCATCAAATTCCCTGCCCTAGAGACTCAGGGACCAGAGCATCGTCCATCACTGATGAAGGTAAGGGCAAGACATCCTGCAATTTTCCCTCCTCTCTGTATTAAAGCAGGTGGCAGAGCCCAGGCCCTTTAGGTGCCAGATGCCAACACATTCATGTGTCAGGAGTTGAGGCAAAGGGGGGGATTCTGAACAAGGGATCCTCATTAACATAACAGCAGGGAATGGTACATAAATGTGGCCCGTCTACTTCACGCCCTTATTTACCAAAACTGGAAAGACACAAAGGCCAGTCTATATGGGTATAGTTTAAAACTGATCAGATAGTCCCTGAATTCTGAATCAGTGCATACTCCAGCATAGCCTCTTCAGGGAGTCCAGGTCATTCTAAACATCCATTCTTACAGCACTGGCTCTAGGACAGCAAGCCTGGGGCTTAAGGCAGGATGGAGACATGCTTGCCCTGCGCACTGACCCATCTGCCACTCCTCACGTTTCTGTCTGGGAAACCTGGTGGCCTGAACAGTGTGCAAACGGTGATCGACATATTTTAAGAGGATGTTGCAGGGACTTCCCCTGGCGGTCCAGTGGTTAGGATTCCGCGCTTCCACTGCAGGGGGCATGGATTCAATCTCTGGTCAGGGAACTAAGATCCCAAATGCCACGTGGCATGCCCCAAAAAAATTAAAAATTATTTTTTTTATAAAAAGGAGGTTGCATCTGTTCATCCATTCAACGACCAGGAGATAAGCACAAATATACAAAAAGCCGTGTGCCTGCTGCAGAATTAGAAGAGGTCTTTATTTGGGAGGAAAGGGTTAATACCTTTTAACGTCATTGCAGGGTTTGGGGGTCAGGGGAGAACAATGAGAATAAACAGTCTGAGAGCTGGGTGCTCTGTGCTCTCGCATGACTAACTGTAAGAGCTCTTAGGTACAAGGATTTTAAGACAAATACTTTTGTCTTAAAGTATGCCCAGAGGCCATTAGTGTTGCTGTTGTGATTCTCAGCAATGCCCTAGATAGCTAAGGCTGCTCCAACAGGCCTCCAGAGGGAGAGGGAGCTTTGCACAGAGCTGGCAGGTCACAAACACAGTGTCAGCAGAGCGTAAGGGGCCAGGTGTGCCTCAGGGAGGTCAGCTCAACACAATGAAGACCACCCAGGGCAGGGTCAGCACCCAACGCAGGCGGTCCCTCCAGGGACCTCAGGGCCAGGTCAGTGGGGGATACCAGCCACATACAACACAGCAGGAGGTGTGGGGTCCATGGTGGCCCCAAGGGCACGGCCCTACCCAAAGGGCGCCACTAGCACACAGCTCCAGCCACGCGGCCTCACAGGAACACGGGCCAGGATGTCTAGGTCGTCGAGATTCTCCAGAAACCTAGAAATCTGGTTTTTTAATACGAAGTCTCCCAAACGTTGGCTCAAATTTTTTATTTCTTTGTTTTAGTGTTCCACAGGCCACAGAGACACACCTGTGGGTTCAGTCTAGAACCCACACTATACAAACCCTGACACTATACAAACCCTGGCCTCATCGTGCCCTAGAAGTGCTGACAGTTAGCAAGGGGACCCTCAAGGTACTTATGGCCTCAACGTTTCTCAATCTGTAAAAGGAGGAGAGTTCTTTTGTGCGCTGTTTTCCAAAAGGGGCAAAAGAAAAAACAATTTCTAATCCTTTGGGAGAAAAAGCAAATTAGTGTTTTAAAATTTACATGTATCTAGTGCCAAACTATCACCTCGCCCATTTCTTGCTGGTCCCCTGGGGGAAAATGTAATTTAACAGTGGAGGGAACAGACTTTAACCCAGGGATGAATTTTAGCATCATCAGTTACGGGACAACCAGATGTTGGGTCCCTCCTGATCAAATAGCATCCCCCATTCCTGTCTTACAAGTTTCAACTGAATTTGATCAACCTTTTAGATCCAACTCCTAAGGTACAGGAAACCCAGGAGAAAGAAGAACACATTATATGATACCACAGGAAACAATCAAATGTGGTCAGAGAGACGACCTACTGACCCCTCAAGGTCACTGAAAAAGGGGAGCGAAGACTGTTCTTGATTAACAGGGTCTTAAGAGACCTCACAGCTAAAACGTGATTCTCAACTGAATTCTGGTTTAAGCAGCCCACTTGTAAAAGGCATTTCAGGGCCGGTTGGGGGAATTCAGATAATGGACCAGGTAATAGAGTCCAGCAGGCAATTATCGTTAATTTTGTGAAAACTGCATGATGGTTAGGAAGGCACAGGGTTTTTGTTTTTTTCTCCTAGAGACACAGGCTGAAGTATTTAGGGGCTAAGTGTCATGAGGTCTGAATGATCCCTTTTGAATACTTCAGGGAAAAAAAGATAGATGCAGCCAATGTGGCAAAATGTTAACGACTTAAATGTAGACGGTGGGGACTGGAGTAAGCTGGTGCCACAGAGCTGTCATTAGGTGGCATTAAGTCCCCATCAGTCTCAATTACTGGAAGACAGAAGGATTTTTTTTTTTACCACATCCCTCCAATGCCCGAGTCGTATGTGTTTTAAATTTTAAATCACCAGCTGCCAGAAGAAAAAATGAGAGCAACCCAAACAGGTCTAACTTGAGGTTCAACCCACACAATAAAGAAGCAACTGTGAAATTTGGGTCCTGAAACTTTCTGCACGAACGCATCAAATTCTGGACTTGGTCTGTCTTCGCCAGCATTGCTCAATTTTAAGGAGCAGCTTTATATAGTCTCCAAAGCATTCCACCCGCTGTAACCTCGAATAAAGACTCTGATCATAATTAAGGAGGAAAAGGGGGGAGGGTAGATCTAAAACTTGCACTAAAATGATCCTATTCAGTTACCACTTCAGCCTATGACAAAAGGTTAGATGTCTTAAGATACAAGCTTACCTGAAAAAGAATACAGTTTGAAACGCGAAAAGGTATTTTAAGTTTAAAAAAAAACCAGATCTTACTTATCTATTCGAAATCTAATACTTGATGATATTCACTCACAATTCTAGGCACTTGATTAGCTGCCACCACACACACTGGCTAGTTCTTTAAATCTGCTTTTTAAAAAATGCCTAGTCATCCAATCTAACAGTCACCTAGGCCAACGGCCCATCCAATGGCTGACCCTTGGCCGTTCAAGATGAGTATTAACGCACCATGGGAAAGAGCTCTGAAGTCAGATAAATCTGGACTCCGCTGGTCCCACCACTCACTGCAGAGTGGTTTCATCCCGGGCTGGTGACAATCTCTCTGAACCTCAACTTCCTCACCTAAAAATGGAGATAATTATTCCCTCTTCATAAAGGCAGACTCTGATGACTTCATAGCACGTTCCGTGCACTGGGCCAGCCAACCTGGAAGGACTCAAAGTAGTCTGTAAAGAACTTGAAAGCCTAGGCTCTCAGTCAGCTTAGCTCACAACTCTAAACCTTACTAGTCGTATATAGACTTTGCAGCCTAGGCTCTCAGTCAGCTCACAGCTCTAAACCTTACTAGCGGAATATAGACTTTGCAACTTCTCTTTCTTGCCATGTTTTCCTTGTCTGCAAAATGGACAGAAGAATAGGGCCTGCGGCATAAGGGCTTTGGGGAGAATCAAACGAGCTCCTGTGTAGATAGGTCAGGCCATGCCTGGCACGTAGGACGCACTCAATAAACAGGAGCTATCGTGACTCGCTCCCCTCCTTCCTTATACCCCATTTTAGGAAAGCATGACTCACGGACCCCAAACTGCACACATCGTTGTGGCCAAACAGCAGGACTCATCCCTGCCACATCAGAAAGTACCTAAAAGCCTCCCTGGGAAGTGAGAGTGGTCCCCCCAACCCCACCTGTAACTGCCCGTGAAGAGCCCGGCCCACTGCCTCTACCTCTCCTGTCAGGAATGACAGCCACGTGCTCCCCAACCCATGACTCGTGCCAATGGCTCCATCCTGACCCTAAGACTAAGTGGTTGGTGCAGGGTCTTGACCTTCCATGGCAGCCCCAGCTCAGCCTCATGCCCCCCAAGTAGAAGTTTCTATATCCACCACCACAAGCAAGTGTGTTCCCTTCTGTGGGCTTTGAAGCAGTGATTCTGCAAAGACATCAGCATCAAACGGAGACCCTTCCTGCCTGCCATCCCGCTGGCTCCCCGAGACGCTTTTCTGACACCAGCCTTCGTGCTAGCTTCCCTCAATCCCTCCTCCACGCTCACCTTTTATCAGAGTCCTAGGCGGGCCTCCTCCACTGGTCTACACAGACCCTTTGTGAGAATTACAAAAAGCACCTGCCCTGGATGGCAGGGTGGGGGTGAGGGAGATGCCTGATGAGCTAAGGGCACCTCTGAGAATTAGAAAAAAGTGACCCTTCCTCCAGGCTGGCGACCCTGCACCATAGCTTAGGTTCTATCACTAGATTCTACTATTGAAGTCAACTCAAGCAACTGCCACGTGCCAGGATCTCTCTGGGCTTACAAACAGGAACAAGAGCTACAGCCTCCGAGCTGAGACCGGGGCTGGAGGGAGGGGAAACTTGTGGAACCAGGACAGCCTAGGCACAAGAGTTGCTTTCTCCTCTTGAGCTGGGGAGCCCAGCAGAGGTGCTGCCACATGAACTGGACCTGGAGAGCTGGGCGAGCAGTGCCAGAAAGGATGTAAGCAGACTCCAGGCAGAGGGGGAAACACCCGCAAAGGCAAGAAGCAGCACGTTCCACGGCGCACTTAGAGGAAGGTGAGTTTTCAGTGAAGGGGCAGGAAAAGGAGGGAAGGGGGGAAGAGATGAGGTCATCATTCACTCTTTCCGTAAATATTTCTTGAGAATCCACTATGTGCCGGTATCGTGTAAGGCAGGGAGAGTAAAAAGTAAATAAAATAAACCCTAGCTGTCAGAAGCTAAAAATGTAGTCTGGGAGAAAGAAATAGTTATAATCATAAAACAACAACAGAGGGACACATAATACTTCCGGGTTGTAGGGCATATGAAAGACAGGAAGTGATCTGGAGGGAACTGGGAGGGACCAGCAGAGGAGATGATCGGCAGAGCTGCCTGGCAGGTGAGGGTGAGGCCAGGGGTGCAGAGGGGCGGAGGGAGCAAAGGCAGAGTGTGCTGTGTGTAGGGATGGGGGGGCGGGTTGTGAAGCAGGCAGCGGCCAGGGTGGGACCAGAGCAGGAGGCAAACCAACCAGAGAGGGCGTGGCACACTGCGTTACAAAGGGATGTGAAACCTCCACCTTAACAGGAAACCGGGATTTCAGCCCACAGGCAAACGCAGATCAAACCAGGCAAGGAGGGGATGAGGGGATTCATCTGGCTAGGTCTGCGCCTCAGCTCAAATGCTCTGCAGCAGGCTGGAGGGTGGGAGGTGTGGACATGTCGGTGGGTCATCAGAAAGCGAGTAGCGACAAACCATCCACCAGCACAGCATCCAAGGGACCTCCCAGGTGGCAGTGTCACCTTGATCCCCTAACGCTACACTTAGTCTCACGAAGACAACCTGTTTCCAAAATAGAAGTGGGTACCCCTCTTGTATGCGGTGTTTCCAGCATGATTTTACTCCCCTTTTGATGTGTTATTGGCGTTTTACACGTGGCCTACTTTTTGAAAGAGTCTGATTTTCTTTTGGCCAATCTTAAGACAGCAACAACAGACGCTCAAAAGCCTTGCACAGCATTTTTTTTCACAGTATGGATCTTAACGGTTGGGTGCCTCTGACCCAAGGTGACCACCGTCTCCACCTACATCCCATGTCCTGACT
This sequence comes from Orcinus orca, assembly GCF_937001465.1. Lineage (NCBI taxonomy): Eukaryota > Metazoa > Chordata > Mammalia > Artiodactyla > Delphinidae > Orcinus > Orcinus orca. The sequence goes on from NC_064573.1 coordinate 16,312,836, forward strand.
TCCCATTTGATTCAGCACGTGTTGCAAACAAAAGTGTCCCTTGTTTAGATGACAGATTATAGGGTTGCCCTTCTCCACCTGAAGGTAGGGTCCAAAAGATAACATCTTTCTCTACTGCCGCAATTCTCCACACAGACCAACTGCTGAGAAGTTCCAGGGGAGCAACAGCTCAATTATCAAATCTTCTTCCAATAAAGGCTCTTTTTTTTTTTCTTTTTTTTTTTTAAATAGCTGCACTGTGAGGCTTGTGGGGTCCTAGTTCCCCGACCAGGGATCGAACCCAGGCCCCAGCAGTGAAAGCGCCAAGTGCTAACCATGGGACCCCGCCAGGACATTCCCAACAATAAAGACTCTTTTAATAAAGTGAGACTTTGCTGGATGGAAGCTGGAAAGTGATCCTGTGTCCTCAGCACTGGATTGGGACAGAGAGAGCAGGTAAGGAGAAGGGCATTTCAGGTGCACGGTGAGTGGAAAGTTTCTTTCTTTTTTAAAAGCTTGGGCCAAAGAAAATCAGACTCTTTAGAAAGGTAGGCCATGTGCAAAATGCCAATAACACGTCAAAAGGGAAGTAATACCATGTTACAAACACTGCATACAGAAGGCACCCGCTTCTGTTTTGGAAAAGGGTGGTCTTCATGAGACCAAGCTGAGAGGTAGGCCTAGAGGCCAGGCCCCGCCCCCCCCCATGCCAGTCCTCAGCGCTGGAGCCTCAGGCGCCCAGGAGGGCACTGCTCTACCCTCCAGCATCGCCTACTCCGACCAACACGCCCGGCCCTCCCCCACCCTCAGGCCACGTGACCCAGGCAGCCTCCTTTGACTCCAGAGACTGTAAATCCGTCTTCCAACACATCCAAGCCTCTATCTGATTTCTACCACTTCCAAGTGCCTGACACTGCTGCTGAGGAAGACTGTCCTTCCTCCTCCATCCATCAGGGCTCCCAGTGCCTACCCAGCCCTCCTTCTGTGAAGGGAGAATCAGGGTCCTGGAAGACACAGAGGTGGAGGGAAGATTCAGTGACAGGCTCGGGGAGAAGGGGGGCCTGCCGGCCTGTGGTTCGGAAGGACACGGAGAAAAGGGTCTCACTCCAGGGGACAGCACAGAAGACATTACAACACCTGCCGCACTCACGGCTACTCCCCCAGGACACGTGAGCGCTGCCAGCCAACCAGAGTCATCTTGGGGTTCTCCCCGACCCCGCCCGCTGGTGACGAGAAAACTGCTCTCCTTGCTTTCTACTAACGTACTGTGACAGAGGTGGGTTGCAAGGATGTGCATGAGACAACGTGGAAGAGACCGCAAGTCACTAGGCAAAATAACGAGGCAAGAACTGTCGCCACTCTCCAGGGAGATGCCAGTGCGGCGGGACGCTGCATGGTCACCTGACCCTCCAACTGGCACCCACTCACTGGCAAACGGGTGCTTTGAGCACTCTGGCCCCTGAGACAGGGGGAGAGGGAAGGAGGGAGGCAGGCAGGGGTGTGTGTGTTGAATTTATTAAGCTAAGACAGTGAAGGGCAGAACGCAGATTCAGAGCTTCTGCTCATTTTCTGGCACTCGGTTCATGAAGCCACAACACTGAGGCATTATCTATAATTATTAATTATCTATAATTCCTGAGGCATTATCTATAATTCCTCTCAACGCTGCCCCAAAGAAATGACTCTTCCTCTTTTCACATAGATGGTAACAATTCAGATCTGCTCGGCTCTTTTACGACTTGGAGCCCAATTCTGCTACCAATCTTAACCTCAGAGCTTCTGAACAGGCTAAAAAACACAATCTGAATCAATTTCATTTTTTTTTATGAAGAGTTTTGGACAAAACAAACCAAAAATGAATCGAAGGAAACGTGACTGTAATATTCCAAATCCAACTTCTTCCTTCCAAACTCTTAACATTTGATGCAAAGAGCCAGTGAGAGCAACAGGTATTTCTGACATACGAGCACAGTCTACTGGCCAGCATGCAAACATTGAAATTTAAAAACCAACTGACCCAGTCCTGTTCGTGGTGCTCTGTGTGTTAAGCAGTAGAAGAAAGATGCTAAAAAGTAAGATGTCTCTGTCTCCAGTAAACGTCTAATTTAGTAAGAGGCAAGTGAAATGCTAGAGCATTAGCGCAGGCGCGTGGTAAACCGCTCGGGGTGGCTTCACAGTCAAACGAGAGAGAGCCTGCAGGTGGGATGTGGCTCCGCTGCCCCTCCCCACCCCATCACCTGCAGCTCAGGCTGATGGCAGTGCCCCAAAGCATGCGGTTTCCCAGTGACACAACTCAGAAAGCTAACCCTCAGTTAGTCATCTGGGGCACACGTAAGCATCAGGAATTAAAAAAAATATTTCCCTGATATTGGAACGTCCATCGATTTTACTTATTTACAGACAGACCTCGAGATACTGCAGGCTCGGTTCCAGAGCCCCGCAATAAATCGAATATCACCATAAAACGAGTCACACGAATTTTGGGTTCCCAGTGCGTAAGTTATGTTTACACTATACTGTAGTCTATTAGATATGCAATAGCATTATGTCTTTTTTTAAAAGTGTAAATACCTTAACTTAGAAATACTTTCTTGCTAAAAAATGTCAACCGTCGTTTGACAACACAGGATTGCCACAAACCCTCCATTTGTTCAGAAACAGTACTGGGAAGCGCAACGAAGTGAGATATGCCTGGATTTATTTTTGCTCGTTAACGCAAATCCCATTGGTAGCTTACTGATTTCTTTGCTAGACAAAACTCAAAATGGGCATGGTAACAGGACAGAATATAAAAGACGTGTGCCGACGAACGGCAGACGAGGGCTTCTGCGCGGTGTTGGGAGGATGAGGTTAGCTGGACAGAACGAGGCCTCATCACTCAGGGTCTCCAGTGTCAGGCTGAGGCCCTGAACCCGAGCGTCACTACGGGCAGTGGTCCCGGAGACTCACGGGATGACCCAGTGTTCCAATGTGGTGACTCTAGCGGCCAGCACGGCCCTCTGGTTCAACCCCATCAGGTACCCAACTGGAAGAGAGCACTGAGCAGGGACCGGGGGCCTCATAAGTGACTGGATTTAAATAGTAACCTTTCCTGTTTCCATTCGACAGGGAAGTTGGACTACATCATCTCTAATATATCCTTTAGGTCAAAAGTTCAAAAGGGCTTTCTTCTCCGAAATTTGGTTCAAATCCTAGTTCCAAGTAGCTCTAATCCTCACTCTGCTACCAGTCCAGCAACTTAAGGCAACACACTGTCAAGAGCCAGTAGGGCTGACTGAAAGATACAGGGATACCAGGTGCTACACGCAAAATAAAAAAGCTAACTAAAACAGCCAGAATGAGGAGGCTGTGGGTGCTTCCGTAAATGCCACAGAAATCACCAAGTCTCTTAATTCCAAAATTACACATGCCAAAAAATATCCAGTTCTCCCAGGAACAAAACAATACTTTGTTTCCCTCAGCTAGGGTTTTTTTAAAAAAAAAAAAAACCAAAAAACAGGAATATATTAAAATGAACACAGACATGTTCTTAAACTTATTTTTCTACTGCAGAAAAACAGAAACATCTGAATCGAATTTCCTCATGAAATCAACCTGTAGGAAGGCCAAGCCCGCTAACTGCCGCTGTTGCACAAGGTCTACACCCCTGCAAGAACGTGGTCCCTGAACCAGCTGCAGCGTGAGCATCACCTACTCCATCAGAAACTCGGGAGGCAGGGCCCAGCAATCTCTGCTTTAAGAAGCACCGCCCCGCCCCCGCCCCCGCCCCCGCCCCCGCCGGGTCATTCCGATGCACCTGAACTTGAAAAGCGCTTGCTTAAACTCTCTTCAGAAGCCTACCAGATAACAAAGCAAACATACCTGGCTCCGAAGATGTCCTTTTTGGCGAGATCAATTCCAGAAACAACCTTCACTCTGAGGATACGGGACTCTCCCTGTTGGAGAGGGAAAAAAAGTAGTTTACAAAATGGACTTTGAATCGATCGTTCTCTCAGCCAACATGCAAAGTCAATGATTACTCTTTACGCATAGGCGATCCTTCCTTACGCTGAAGTTCAAAAAGCAACATTCCAGCTCTGAAATCCTACAACCCTAGACATTGAGAGCATCCAAGTTAATTAAGCTCAAGTTTAATTCAAACTAGGTCATGCAGATCAATGATTCCTGCCACAGACAGTAAATATTTCCCAGCTGTACCAAGAACACAACCGCACACACGAAACCACCTAGATAAATGACCAAGTGCAATAACATACCATAAATTTCACAAATAATTCCTCCTTTGACGTTAATATATTTGTGTGTGTGGCCTGAGAGAGGAATTTCACATGGTAAAATATTTCCTCAAAATTACGGTTTCAAAATGTTGGTGCTGGCAAACAAAAATAATGTCTCATTCCAGTAAAAAGAAACAAAAAGCATCATCCTAAACGGAAGTCACCCCAAAACACCTCAGAAAACATTCATTCATTCATCCCATCCACCTGCTTATTTATTCATTCCAATATTTTCTAAGCAGCTCCTATGGGCATTGAGCTTGGACGTGAAATACAGACATGGATATGCTGACAGTCTACTGAGAGTGATGGGCAGACGATAGCACAGGACCCTGTGATGGTACCATGCCAGGAGAAGTCTAGTCTAAGGGCTAAGACATTCAGGAGAGATGAGATGGCTTAGGGGGAAGGGCAGGCAGAAGTCCAGGATAACTCTCAGATTTCCAGTTTGGGCCACTACGTCTTAACATAAATTGAAACAGAGGATTCGGCTGAATTCAAGGTGCCCTGTGGAACAACCAGGTGGGGAAAAAGAGATGACTAAACGGATAAATGGGAGCGAGATCTAGTCTGGGCTAGAGACCTGGGAGTTGTCAGTGTAGAGCTGACAGGTGGTAGGTAGACTTCAAGATCTATGAGAAGTGATCCAAGACGAGCGAGAAGAAAAAATGCCTAGGGATGGAGCCCTTGGGGACCCAGGTGCTGAGGGGCAAGAGAGAAGTAATAGGAAATTCATCTACCCAATGTGTTTAGTCAAGACACAGGTGAGGGAAAGAAACCCTAAATGATCTGTACGTTATGTCCTGTCAAAGGAGATAAAGGCAGGGTGAAATAACACATGGAGTGAAAAGGGTGCTGAACCTTATCGATGAGCCGCCCAGATCACGCACACACACAGGCAATCGGAACCCATGTTTGAGAACCTGTACTTCCCAGGATCCTTCACCCTTCCAACCATCCACCCCCGACACAAGGCTGCCCACGTGCAAACACAGCAAGGGACACCAACACGTGTGTGTTTATAATTCCCTTTCAAAGGAGGCCTGCATTCAAGTCCGGCAGGATTTAATATGTTTGGCAACCTTCACGAAAGGATTGAGCCAAGCCAGGGACCCTACTAAACAGGACCTAAAGCAGGACCCTACCACATGGTTTACCAAAGCTCCCAGGGTTACATGCTCTTCCCTTGGTCCTTGAAGCAGGTGCTGAGTGCCCTCCCCTTTCTCTTACACACTCAGCTCACCACCCATCACCAGGGATTCTTTCTTGGCACGTTATCTAGGCTAAGGCTCTTTTCTGTTTCTCATAGCAGGCTGTACCCCACAGCCATCATTTGACAGCTCCTAAGGCCCACTCAGCTCAAGGAACGCCACAGTTGAAGTATTTTTACACGTGGATCAAAATTCGGCAACACACCTGTGGACAGTTCCTAGTACACCTGGGAAGAGCTTATGACCCACTAGTGCCCGTAGCATACCAACTGAGAACCATGGGTTAAAATGAAATCCTCATCAGCAAGGCGAAGAGGTTAAGACTTTACTTGGAGGAATAAGGAATCATTCAGAAATGAGGAAATGAGGAAAAGGAACAGCTGGAGAGGAACTTATTTTTTTCTGTCTCCCTGCCTCTCCCATCCCAACTCTCTGCCCCTCTCACCAATGACAAATATTGCAAATCAGCGATTCTCCCAGACACCACTGTGCAGAAGGGGGACAACGGCTGCAACCCCCAGAGGGTGGATACTGTTAAAGGAAAGCGCTATGTCTCCAGGCCCGTCCTTGATGCTGGCTGAAGCAGATGTGTGATCTGGCGACAGAAGGGTGAAAGGACCTTTGCGGAGGAGGATGGAGGGTCTACAAAGCAGTAACTCTTCCAATGACCAACTCAGAGCAACACACCTAGTCTTGCACTTGTGACTGATGTGGGAGCAATAAAGAAGGGACGGTGTGATGAAAACCAAACTACAGTCAATCACAAGTCACGGAGAAGAAGACAAGAATTCTGGTTAGAAATGGTCTCTTTGTCTCACAGCCCTTGGGATTCTCGGAAATCCTGGGCAGAATCCTGGACTTACCACCAACTCCAGAGGGGGCTCGGAGGAACCTTGTCTGGATTCTAAGGAATAGGGTGAGCCCAGCTAACACCCAGACCCCTTAGGTTTAACGTTGGGCGAATGTTCTTACATTGGACAGACCTACGCTGCAAAAGCATACATTTTAAAAATCAGGGAACATTTATACAAATAAATGAATAAAAATAAATTTAAATGAAGGGATACCTAGAATTTTTTATGGAAACGGATTTATTCATTTAGTAAACATGAACATCTGTTCTAAGATCTAGGGATACAGCAATGAAGACAGACAAAACTCCCACCCCCTACCCCTCCCAGCCCACCTTCCAGTATTATTGAGAGTGTGCTATACCAGATCCCTCAACTACATGGGGAAACAAACCAGGAGGGTCTAAACACCTTAATATTTTGTACATACACCCATTCAGTAAACAAATTCTCACCTAGGAATCAATCCTAAGAAAATAAAAAGAAAATAAAAAATCCATAAAATTCCCCCAAAACTAGCTAAACGGAGTCATCAAAACATTTTTTTAATTTAAAAATGTAGGGGCTTCCCTGGTGGTGCAGTGGTTAAGAATCTGCCTGCCAATGCAGGGGACATGGGTTCAAGCCCTGGGCCAGGAAGATCCCACATGCCACGGAGCAACTGAGCCCATGCACCACAACTACTGAGCCTGTGCTCTAGAGCCCGTGAGCCACAGTTACTGAAACCCACGTGCCTAGAGCCCATGCTCTGCAACAAGAGAAGCCACCGCAGTGAGAAGTCCGCGCACCGCAAGGAAGAGCAGCCCCCGCTCGCCGCAACTAGAGAAAGCCTGTGCTCAGCAACGAAGACCCAATGCAGCCAAATAAATAAATTAATTAATTAAAAAAATAAATAAAAAGCCACAAAAGTAGACAGTTAAATATTCACAGCAATTCCGTGCAATGGGCTATAACACTGTCATTAAAAATACGTGAGAAACCATAAACAAGACGAAAAGACAACCCTCAGAATGGGAGAAAATATTTGCAAATGAGTCAACGGACAAAGGATTAATCTCCAAAATATATAAACAGCTCATGCAGCTCAATATTAAAGAAACAAACAACGCAATCCAAAAATGGGCAGAAGACCTAAACAGACATTTCTCCAAAGAAGACATACAGATGGCCAAGAAGCACATGAAAAGATACTCAACATCACTAATTATTAGAGAAATGCAAATCAAAACTACAATGAGGTATCACCTCACACCAGTTAGCATGGGCATCATCAGAAAATCTACAAACAACAAATGCTGGAGAGGGTGTGGAGAAAAGGGAACCCTCCTGCACTGTTGGTGGGAATGTAAATTGATACAGCCACTATGGAGAACAGTATGGAGGTTCTTTAAAAAACTAAAAATAGAACTACCATATGATCCAGCAATCCCACTACTGGGCATAAACCCACAGAAAACCATAATTCAAAAAGACACATGCACCCCAATATTCATTGCAGCTCTATTTACAATAGCCAGCACATAGAAGCAACCTAAGTGTCCACTGACAGATGAATGGATAAAGAAGATGTGATACATATATACAGCGGAATATTACTCAGCCATAAAAAGGAACAAAATTGAGTCATTTGTTGAGACGTGGATGGATCTAGAGACTGCCATACAGAGTGAAGTAAGTCAGAAAGAGAAAAACAAATAACGTATATTAACGCATGTATGTGGAACCTAGAAAAATGGTACAGATGAACCTGTTTGCAGGGCAGAAGTTGAGACACAGGTGTAGAGAACAAACGTAAGGACACCAAGGGGGGAAAACCGCGTGGGGGTGGGGGGGGTGTGTGCTGAATTGGGCGATTGGGATTGACATGTATACACTGATGTGTATAAAATTGGTGACTAATAAGAACTTGTATAAAAAAATAATAAAATTTAAAAATTAAAAAAAATGAAGCAGAGGTCCTTGGGGAAAAAACATGAGAATCTGTCAAGACCTTCATTCATCCCACAAGTATGTACTAAGTAGCCACCGCGTGCAGGACTCATTATCTGGGGGCACAGATGGGAGCAAGATGGAGTTCCTCCCGCCTCAAGGAACCCACAATCTAGAAAACAGAAAGATGGATTACAAGCATATACAAACGAACAAGCCAGATGATTTCTGATGGTGGTTGAGTGCCTTGACAACAACATGACAGTTAAATAGAAGTAACTAAGTAGAGCGAGAGGGGAGGCTATCTAGGACTGGTGGTTGGAGAGGTGACACTGAAGCTGACGGGTGATGGGGTGGGGGGAGTTTCACTCAGGGACGCTGGCAAGTCCCACCGCCTGCAGAGGGCAAGTCCAAGAGGAGAGGCCAGAGGGCCAGCAGAGGGAGGGAGGGCAGCATGGCCGGTGGGGTCAGAGAGCCGAGACGCCAGCCTCATTAGAGGGTGGGTATTAATGCAACCATCTTTGGAAAGTTTCAAGCAGGAGAGTGATAAAATTTGACTTCAGTTTTTAAAAGACCCCTTCAGTTGTTGGAGGTCAGCGACTACAGGGGAACAAGAACAGAAGCAGGAAGACCAATTATAAGAAGATCTGGCAAGAGACGGTGGGGCTTCACATAGGGTAGAGATGGAGAAGGAACCAGATTTTGCACACAAAAGCATGTTCAAAATAAACGATTTGGTTTCTTTTGAAAGTTTCAAAACGGTTTACACAACTGAGTTAGAGAGCAGCTCGCGGTTCAACAGACTGTTTCCCTTTTCGACTCGGACCTGCAACTAGACTACGTTTCCCAGCCTAAATTGCAGTCATGTGACCAACTTCTGGCCAATGAGATGTGGACAAAAATGATGGACACATTTTCCAGACAAGGTCCCCCCACTCACCCACCTCCATTCTCTTCCCTGTTCCCCCCGCTCAATGGAGAAAATCCTGAAGGCCAAGAAGGGGGAACTCCATGAAAGGAGGGGAGTGGAATAGAGCATCCCCTGCCTCACCCTGCCCTGTCCACCACCACCTACTGCCCCTTCCCAGACAGTGAAGCGGAAATAGACTGGTACAGTTTATTCCCACTGAAAACTGAAGGTTGCTTTAGCAGTTAGCCTGCCCTCGCATACGATACAGTCTCATTTTAAAATAGATCAGCTCGGTGCTTTGTGACCACCTGGAGGGGTGGGATAGGGAGGGTGGGAGGGAGGGAGACTCAAGAGGGAAGATATGGGAACATATGTATATGTATAACTTATTCACTTTGTTATAGAGCAGAAACTAACACACCATTGTAAAGCAATTATACTCTAATAAAGATGTAAAAAATAAATAAATAAATATCAATTACATATATGTACAGGAAAAGCCCTAGGAAGGATGATGGTAATAGTGATTACCTCTGGATAATGGATAACATCTTTCTGCATATTTTCCTTTTGAAACATTAAATATTTTTGTTTGGAAACTACATTTTTGTAGAAACTTCAGGAAATACATAAGAAAAAAAGGAAAAATTTAAAATCACATGCTTAGGCAAAAAGGCTTCCGTATTTCTAAAATGAAACCTTTTGTCATAAGAAAACACAGCTACATGTTGTATTTTAGCCAACTCACAAAGGTATAGAGCTGTCTATTTGGAGGATGTGAAAAGGGTCCTCGCATGTAATATGGAGGCAACGGCTGGGAGATAAAAGGTAGAGAGGGCCTTTAATGAGCGCTTACTATTTACAAGCAGCTGTTGCAGGAAATTTCACTTTGCTCCAATATTTAGGGGCAGGAGAGCAGGAAAGAGCAGGCTACTCTACAAAAATAGTTTTTTACACGTGGGTTTCAGACATACAGCAAAAACTTCTTATCTTTGTTTCCTCCAAATAACAAGGCTGCACACAGATAAGCAGCCATCGTCACTCTGTGAGGAAACACATGACCAGGCATGTGACTCATTTATCAGATGCAACGGGCCCCACGCCGAGCAACTGTACTCTCTGAAGCATTTTATTACTTTCATAAAATCTACGCATGACATTTTGGTCCCTGGCTATGACTCTGTAGAATTAAATATTTAACTAAGGTGGCTTATGACAGTGAAAATATTATTTGGCAATGGACTGTATGAGGCAGAGAAAGCAAGGCAGAGAAGAGGCGAGGCCAGATAACCACAGGCTTTCCCATGACTTTGAGGGGCTCCTCCCATTCTATTCATCGACTGCCCTGCATTGTTATTGTGTCACAGGGAGGATTCTCTGCACTTGACAGGTGTTTTTCTTTCCCACTTAATTTTCTAATTCTTCATCAAGACATTAAACAAGATAAGGTGCTCAAACCATAAATGAGTGGCACAGAGGAAGTCCGTACGCCGGGTGGTATTCCGAAGGCTCATCTTGTAAGTCAGCTGTTTGCAACTCGGCAGCCTGCTCATATAAACTGTGTGTAAGTGGTTACCAGATTCCCGTGCCCACCCACAAAACCTATTAAATACATAATCTGTCAAAATCGTTCCTGTGGTAAAATAAATCTCAAGGGCAACTCAACACAGGCACTAGAATTTACCCTGTCTCCTGTGAATCTGCCTTGAGAAGATAACTTTTATATTGATATTTGATTCCCTATTCTTAACAACGGCAGATTCCCCCCACCCCAAAAAAAGAAAGTTGGTATCTGGGCTGGGAACTAGTGTTGTTACTCCAGAGGGATCCACTGTGACCCCATGTGTCACACACACACCAGCTGTCCCTGTGGATGAGGAAGTCCTAAGCCAGGGACTTACATCTTGATTATTCTCCCCTAAATTAATTTATGTCTTTACCTTCCCAATTCTACAGTATATTTATAGTTCTAGTTATTACCCATGACACTTGCAGTAACCACTCTCTAGATTGAGAGATAATGGATATTTTTTGTACCACTGAAATATCTAAGTTCTATATAAGTCAACTAATTTTAGTTGCTTTAAAAAATAAAACAACATATGGGAAGTGTCCACATAGTGCCTGCTACCCAAGAGATACTGTTAATCTCCCCATTCCTACCTGGCTCTCGCCCTAACTAGGAGACAAGATCCTGGGCCATACATTTTTTAAAGTTTCCTACATCGACCCATCTTCCCCAAATCACCCCACGTTCCTGTCATCTCCAACTCTTGTTATATCCTGTCCTCTTTATCTTCTTTCTGCCTTTTCTACCCCAATTCCTGCCCCCTAAACCTTTTCCCCTCTTCACTCTCTTGAGGGGTTTCCCAACCTTACACTGCTGGTAACTTTTCTCTCTCTCTCTCTCTCTCTCTCTCTCTCTCTGTGTGTGTGTTCTCCACTTTGACCTTATGACACATTCAACCAAAAAAATGTGTTGAGTGATTTATGTTCAAGGAATTTTTGCTAGCAGAAAGGAGGAGCTCAAAACTGAACAAGATGCATTCTTCTCTGCCCCTCGGGGCCTTACAGTCAGCTGCAGAGGTTAGTACACACATACCTGAAATATGCCTATAATACAGGGGTGAAACAGAGGTGTGAGATACGTGTGGGGAGAACAAAGATAGAGGATGGAAAATGAGAGCAGCCCAATACCAAGCCTACACATCCAGCTCAACCTCAGATAACACCAATGACAGCAAACAGCCCGCACCTACGGGACCATCCACAGTAGCTGTTCACCACTGTCCGCCCAACACACAACACCTGAAACTAGTGGAAGTCCCAAGGATATCAGTTCCGGAAAAAGCTACAGAAATACAGGATTCTGTGCAACCTAAATTTCTTAACCTCTACTAGATTACAACCATTCTTAATGTCAAATGGAAAAGTTAGCGAACGGGAAGAAGTGAAAGGATGGCCCTCCAGAGCAGAGTCAATGTTAATGCACAAGGTGACGGACTTTCAGAAATGATGTTGCGTGGCTTTAAAATAGGTCCATGAATTCTTGAAATTCCGTTCTTCAAGAGGCAGGGCTTAATCTCTCTCCCTTGCTGGGGGTGGATTTGGTGACTTCTAACAGACTGTGGAGGAAGTGACGGTGTGTAACTTTGAAGACTGGGTCATAAAAGGCAAAGCATTGTGTCTCACTCCCCCTCTCAGATCACTCACTCTGGCGGGAACCAGATGCTGCCATGTTGTGAGGACGCTCAGGCAGCCCGATGAGAAGAAAGGTCCATGTAGTGAGGAACTGAGGCCTCCTGCCAACAGCCATGTGAGTGAACCGTCTTGGAAGTGGGTCCTCCAGCCTCAATTAAGCCTTCTGATGACAGCATTCCTGGCTGACATCATACTTCAACCTCATGACAGATCTTTGCATGCTATGTGCCACCAAGGCATGAATCAGAGCCACCCAGCTAAGTCATCTTTGATCTCTTGACGCACAGAAACTGTGAGGTAACACACGCTTGTTGTTTTAAGCTGCTGAGTTTAGGGATAATCTGTTACACGGCAGTAAAGAACTAACGCACGTGGAGAATCCCATGCAATAATTAATGGGAGCCTGATTTCTCTCTTTGCTAAATTGAGATTTTCCTGTGCATTAGGACAATGTTTCAATACAAGGAAAAAAAACACCAGTGAGAAGAAAGACCATTGCCTGTATTTTCTATCACGTAACAAGCAGTGGCATTTTTAAGGCAGGATTAACAGAATTTGGTTGACTTGCTCAATATAAGCGCATCAGCTATATTATTTTAAGTAGTATGGAACACCCATGCCCTGTTAGTACAGTCAAAATCTGAAACTGGGACAACTCCAGAAAATTTCAGATATATGATCATAAGTATGACTTTAAAAAAAAAAATTCCAGAAAGAATGGTGATAACATGAGTGTCGCTGTGAAACTTACATTTGTCTTTAAAAACCAACACTCGGGGCTTCCCTGGTGGCGCAGTGGTTGAGAGTCCGCCGGCCGATGCAGGGGACACAGGTTTGTGTCCCGGTCCGGGAAGATCCCACATGCCGCGGAGCGGCTGGGCCCGTGAGCCATGGCCGCTGAGCCTGCGCGTCCGGAGCCTGTGCTCCGCAACGGGAGAGGCCGCAACAGTGAGAGGCCCGCGTACCGCAAAAAAACAAAAAAACAACACTCATTTAAATTCATCCCGTTTTCATCATTCGGCAGCCTCAATTTGAGTTATCACTAACAGCGGGATGGTCCGTCAACCAACTAACATAGCCTCAACTGTTCCTTCTTCTAATAGTTACTGGGTGCCTGTTATGTGCCCTGCTCTATGTCCTTGCCGTTGATGTGTGGCAGCTTCTCTCGTCCTAATTCACCTGCCGCCTCACTAGCCCAATCTTTCTAAAATGTCTGTTCTCCTTGCTCCAGTGGGACCGCCCCATGGACAAATGGACCCAATTAAAACTCCTCCCTAAAGGGTCACCACAACCTGCTCTATCCCCAACCTACCTGTGCTCTTCATGGGGACCTAACTGCCCTCCCCTCTGCACCTGCCCAGACAGCACCTATTCACGCCCCATGGTCTGCTCAGGTCCATGTGGTTATTCAACCAAAAGTGCTTACTCTGTCGTGAAAAAAGTACAAGGAATAAGGAATCAATAAGACAGTTCACACCCACAGAAATTCACTGTCTATGTATCAGGAGAACAACATACACATGTAATTACAAGATGACATGGTAAGTTTAATAAAAGCAATGGATGGTATTCTGCGGGAACTCAGAGGAGGAAGAAATTAGTGTTCGTGTGATGGGTGGGGAGAGGGAAGTATACTAGAAGGCTGAGTAAAGCCCCAGATGAGTAAGAATGAGGAGAAGGAAAAGCATCCTTTCAGACAAAGAGAGAAGCATGAGGGCCCCTCCAGATGGAAAGGTTAGTGAGCAGGGCTATGGGGGAAGGGAAGAGTTGTCCCGGCCTGGTTTCATCCTCTGTGCTGTGCAAGGCAAACACTGTTAGCAGGTGAGGGACAGGTTCGCCAGGTGACAAGCAGAGGACAGAATGAAGGGAGGTGGGTCCAGAGAGAAGGACAGGGAAAGCAATGACATGGGCTGCTACACTGTCTGACAGGTGAGCAGCACAGTGGCCCTGGATGGAGGATAGGGGACTGGTTCCAAAGCTATTGCTGGGGGACCAGCACGGATTGGTGACAGACTGGCTTTGCAAGACAAGGAGACGGCATCAAGTCAGGTTTCCAGTTTCGGTGCTAGTGGGGGAAGAGGCAGTCAGATGACAGAAAACAAAGGAAGAAGAGCGGGGTCTGAGGCTCAGGGAAATAAAAGGACTTGGGTTTCTCGATCTGGGGTTATCTTCCCAGCGTGCAGGTAGAGATCTCCAAGAGGCTGTCAGAGGTCAGAAACCAGAGCTCAGTCCAGAGGTCAGAAGTGGACCCCCAGTGTGGGAGGCCCTGCCTCTGAGCCTGCCTTCAGACTGACCGTTTATTCTGGTACTTAAGTCATAAATCACTGTCGTCCTTTTTTTTTTCTTGTTAGGTAAGTCTTATTTTCTCAACTAAACCCCATGGTTGCAAGGTCCAATATGGTAGCCACTACCTACAAGAAGCTATTTAAATTTAATTAAAATCAATTAAAATTCAGTTCCTTGGTAACATCAGTCACACTTTTAAGTGTTCGACAGCCTCATGTGCCTAATGGCTACTACACTGGACAACACAGAGAACATTTCCATAATCACAGAAAGTTCTACTGGACAGTGCTGCTCTAAGGGCACCAACTCAATGCAGGAAGGTAGCAGGATGTGAATTATGTCTCGCGAGAGGGAAGATTGGAAAGAAGGGCAGGAGGGAGGAAAGGACCCCAATCATAACTTAGAACACTGCAGAAGAGTTAAACTATGGAACACAGCTATCTGGAAATGAGACAGGCGTTATGGTAATCACATGTTCTAGGATCAAGATTTCTTCTCAAAGATTAAAGACCAGTATGCAAATTATGTACCTATAGATTAAGAGCTGAGAAGACTAATAAAGCAAATACTATGTAGTACAGCATGGTCTCCCTGCGTCTAGACATTTACAAAATCGTTCTATACATAGGAGAATTGCAGAGATAGCGACTTCATAGCGAGTGTGATAAAGATCTGGGAGTTTTCGCTGATGAGGCCAGTATCCTAACAAGGTTGCTAAGTCCTGCAAAATATTCACAGAAAAAGCATTCAGGAGGAAAGAAAAGAGGTAAAATTCCAACAGGGATTCTTGGTCCCTTTAAGAGAACTATGGACCTCCTGGACAATAGAGGCAAAGGGCTGGTGGAACTGAACACAGCTGAAGGAGTGGGGGTGGCCGATGACCTAGAAAACTACCCAGAGGGAAGACAGACCAGGCCCACAGGATGACCCGCAGGAGGAGACCGCAAGTGCATGGGATGGAACAGTTCTATCTGGGCAGACTGGCTGCGACCACGTCCACCCGCTCCAGAAAAGCACGGCTGTCACAGAAGACAAATTCCACGAGAATCACATTCGAGCACCCATACAATTTCTGTCACTTCTAATGCCAGTTCTGCATGGCTTGCCCCGAACCACGCAGGTCTGTCTCATACTCTCCTTCCCACCCCTCCGATCAAATACTGTGTTGACTGTTTGGCCTGAAAAGTGCTGGCATTACATTTCTTTCTTTTGGTGACAGCACTGGATGTCTCTGTTTCTGACTCTCAAATAGAACAGAACCATGGCATTCCCAGCGGTCACCACAAGTCCTTTGCAGTTATCACTATTCTATATCCTTTCACCTGGAAATGCATCCCTGAAGAAGCGATGGAGGAGCAGGTGGGCTTAGGGGTCAGCGGGAAGCTGAGGAGTTAGCAATGGGTGAAGGCCAAGGTCAGTCACAGGCTAAGTGGCACCTGCATTTCCACAGGCCTCACACCTAACATGACTCAAACATACGCCTCGGCAAGAATGCAGAGTCTTCCACGTATGGACAGGTTTTTAGACTGGCTCTCAATTAGAAACGTTAAATCCTTAAAGGCCAAGAATCCACAGCAATTCAGTGGCGATGGGGAGGGGCAGGGAGGGTACCAGTGAACGACGTCCACGAGACGGCTGCGCTGGCAAGAGTCCCACTTTCCAGGACATCGTCACTCTCCCCCACTAATTCAAAATTCTCTTCGTACCGTAGGAGTTGGTGAAACTCCATGTAAAAGGTCTTCAAAGAATCCATTTATCAATGGTCTTTTTGTTCCAAACCTAATCATAAGACAGGAAACATTTTTAAATTCCTTTGAGATGGCTAAGACAAGAATGATCTTGTGTTTCTAGTTCTAAAAATGATAATAAACAGCTGCACTTTGTTGAAAGCCAAAAATCATAGCTCCAAATCTAAAATTACATAGATTTTTATTTTATTTTTTTTGGCCATGTCACTTGCAGGATTTTAGTTCCCCAACCAGGGATCGAACCCGGGCCCTCGGCAGTGAGAGTGCAGAGTCCTAACCACTGGACCGCCAAGGAAGTCCCTAAAATTCTGTATTTTTCATGGCAGTCATAACTCTGACCTCTCGCAATAAAGTGAAATCTAGGTTTCTGGGGGGAGTGTGTAGTTTGGCCAGAAGGCACTGGAAGAGGTCTGAGTTTCAGGAGGCAGGGACTCCCAAGGGTCCCCAAGAAGACATTCCCCAGGTGAATTCCCCATGGCTGAGAGAAACTGCCAGTCATCTCAGAGAAATTACAGACAAATATCAAGAGATGGGCAAAGGTCCCAGCGTTGAAAGAAGTTACGAATCACATTGTAAATTATACGGACGGGGCTTGTGGCAGTTCATCCCTCCACCAGCACCACCAATTGGCTGTTTTTGCTCAGATCTCTTCCTTACTTGTCTTTAGGTGTCAGTTTAAGTATCACGTTTTCTGAAAATGTCTTTCCAGGGCTCCTAGATTCGTTAAGTTCTCCTGCAATAAGCTCCCATAGGACCCTGTATTTCTCCTCTCACCCTTTTTGGTCACTGGCTTTTTTAATTAGCTATCATGGCCAAAGACGAAGCTCTCGGAGGGCAGAGGCTAGACAGATCTCGGGAACTGACAAGAAGAACGGTCCACGGGCAGCCGCCCAACGCCAGAGAGACACAAGGCAACCACTCCCCTTGCTCAGGACTGTTCTCCTAGACTCTAGCAAAGAGGTGGGCACCCCATGTTTCAGGGGGAATGAATAAATGATATTCATCCAAAGCAATGTTCTAGAGTGAATCACTAAATGTGTTATGAACATTTAGAAAAGAAAGATCTCCAGCAAAGGTTTGCTAAGAATAAAAGACATGCACACTTATTCCCTTTTCTGAGAAGGTGAAAAGTTCAAGGGCATGTTGCATACTAGTGGACGTGGACCCTGGCCAGCTTACAACCAAAACACACTGTATTCTTCTAGACAAGATGATGATGTGAAGGTGAAGTGATGCTAAAGTGAGGTGGGGCTTAGCTGCACCCAGCTGCTCACTCTTATCCAAAGCCTAATCATTAGAAAACTCCAGGGGTCCTCCGGGGGTTCTGTCACGGGGCTCATGTCATGGAGCTCCATGATTAGCTCCATCCTGGGCCACGTTGTGAGCCAGGAAAATCTGGAGGGGGTTATTGATGGCAGGCTAAACCAATTTGTAGTTGATACACACAACCAGATAAAATGTCAGATAACTGGATCAGAATCCAACAAGATTTCATCAGAATGGGTGACGGGCCAAAGCTCATAGGATGGAGTTTGATAGTGGTGAGCGCTGTGTGTGCTTAGCTGCCTGAGTCAATGCCGAGGGATGGAAGAAACAGAATGGGAGAGCATCAAAAGCGGGGCGGGGGGGTGGAATTCTTGGGGTTTTATTTCATCTTTGGTGCAATATGACTCAACTCTGTGACAGTATAATTATTCCCAGTCCAGAGCAGGGAACGTCATCACACTGGTGCCCTGGACCAGCATTATGTGCAAACCCAAGAGGCATGACTTGGGAGGGAGGTGGTCGTTTTGCTTTGATTTTTTAAGTAAATAGGACAAAATCTATATAACAGAACACTAAGCAACCATAAGAATGAGGATGTTCTCTACGGGCAGATTTGAAAATCCAAGATGTACTGTCACATGAAACAGCTAGGTGGAGATGTGGGGTTAACACCATCCTTTACATAAAAAGGAGGTGCACGGACGCGTGTGTATGTGGATACACACGGATTAGGTGTTTGCGTGTCATAAAGTAAACTTTGCAAGGACATCAGAAACTGGTACCACTGGCTGATGCTGAGGACAGAAATTAGTTGGTTAGGGACAGGTATGAGAGAGGAAGACAAGCACACACATATATCACTGTATGGCCTTTTTTATGCTTTTAATTAAAACCATTTACATGTATTAACAACTCAAAAATATTGTTTTTAAGTAGCCAGGATAGTTAATAAACAAACATCACTGGAAGACTAAAAAAAAAAAAGAAAAACGGGTTAAACACATTTCTAAGAGCAGATTCTTTCTGCAGGAAGTGGGTGGGTTGGCAGAAACCAAGTCATCTTCTCTTATGAGGCCGCGGAGGACAAACCCCAACCCCAGGAGTGAAAGCTGCAGGAAGGCAGAGGCGCCTCACCGAGGGAAGGAACGTCCAGCTGTTAACCCTGGTCAAACACGGAGCAGGTGGCCTCCCGAGGCAGAGAGATGGCCGGTTAGCCCCAGAGAGAGAGAAAAGATCAGCACCTGATACCAGAAGTATCACCAGGGAGGAAGAAAATGAAGCAAATGGTCCCGGGCGCCCCTTCCCAACTCTGAGATGCCGCGATTTTAGAAGACAGGCACATGGAGGGCGGGGATGAAGAACTCATCTGAAATTTATGCGAGATCACACCCCGCCAGCAGAATGGATACGTGTAACTTCTCTAAGACAAAACAAAGGAGTAAGAATCACAACCCCCATCCACCACACACTGAAACACAAGACTATTCATAAATCAGGATGCTTCCTGACTCTCAGCCAGTTTCAAAACATCACGAATGAAATAATTTAGAAATGAACTAAGAGCATTTGTAAACAGTATTCTTTTTGGTTTGTTTGTTGTTGTTCTTATTCGATAAAGGATTTACCGTGGCTGACTGGCTCTATGTGTGATGTTTAAAATCCCTTT
Source organism: Orcinus orca (assembly GCF_937001465.1). Classification (NCBI taxonomy): domain Eukaryota; kingdom Metazoa; phylum Chordata; class Mammalia; order Artiodactyla; family Delphinidae; genus Orcinus; species Orcinus orca. The sequence goes on from NC_064573.1 coordinate 16,332,160, forward strand.
ATGAAGAATGGCAACACTTCTACAATGGGCTGGTCTTAGAATCATTTCAAGAGTTAACACAAGGGAAGGACTAGGTAAGAGGGCAGGAGGTCACTGATTCAAGGAGTGGCTGAAGTTAGCTTGAACGCTGCGGGAAGAGCTAAACTCAAACACCACGGAGGAGCACAAGCCTCAGCTGCAAGGGGAGAGTCAAGATCAATCTCACCCAGGGAGAAGCTGCCAGCAGAACGGAGCTGGCCCATCAGAACTTCAAGAAGCCACGGCACCCGGTGCCACAAACCTAGAGAGCTGCAGGCGTCAACAACAGGACAGCGGATCCTGGGGGGTGGGGGGGGACAAGGATAATGGGACCAGAGGCCCAGATAGCAACGCTTACTTCGAACCCATCCCTCCCTCCTGACTCCCCTTCTACCATCGTCTGTGGCTGAAAGCCAGCAGTACACCATGAGTGATGCTCACCTGTAACTTATCTACCAGGTATCTGGACACCTGAGGCAAAACCTTCAGGGTCACTGGCTTCACGTTGAAAAGGAGACAAGCATACTGGCTGTAATAATCTCATGTCAGGCAGAACCACTGTTTCTAATAGCTGTACTTCCTTAAAATGTGCAAATGTGTGTTATCAGATTTCGTATTTCAGCTGAGCCTCGTTACCCAGCAATGCCACTTTATTCCAAAGACATAACTCATATCAGCAACTCATTAATGAGACAGTGACTCAAAACTTCTATTTCCTACTTCATCAGAATTGTGCTCAATTATTTTTTTCCAGTTTCTTCCTAAAACTACATAAGATAATTTTAAAATCAGTGCTTTGACTTTTTTTTTTATTTAAAACTATCAAAATCAAGTTTTCTAGCCCTTTTCAAACTACAAAATAATCTCATCTACTACGTGGGTGTGTGCTGCTTCCAAAGAGAGGTATAGTGAAGTAACACCAGAACTAAAATTACAAATGTGTTACTTCCAAAAGAACGATTTCGGAGGAAAAAGAAAACAAGAAGGTTCAGGAAATTTTTTTCAGACAGCTGCAGGAGGCTAGATGGTGTTACGGAGCGAGTTCTCTGAAAGACCATGTGAAATACATTTTAAAATATTTATTCCTTTCACAGTAATATTTTATGACGTCTGATTACTTTTGAATGGTCCTAATATGGATTTCACATAATACAGGAGGGGAGAAATTCCAAAAGGAAGTAATCCCTTCAAAACTGCTTTCATTGTTTTTTCTACCTACAAATGTACACACACACATCTCCCTGTATCTGAACGGCATCTGAAACATAGGAGGCCCTCGTCAATATGTGATGGATAACTGGGTATCATGAATAATATTTGAGTGTTGCACTGGCAGCAGCTTCTGAACATTTGGCAAACTGCTTGCAGCTTCCTGGTTCCAGATGGGGGCTGGGACTCAGCGGGTATTCAGAGTTAGAGCTGTGATCATCACCTAGTTAGGCCCCTTGTGGTTACAGCGCACAATCCCCTATCCTCCTCTGCGCCCCCCAGTCCTTGCTCTCTGAAACAGAGTTCACAGGCAGGCTTCGCTCTGCACAGAACTGAGTTTAGCTACCACAGAATCGGGCAAGGTGAGGGCCACCTGTGTACAGTGTTTTCATTTTAGGGAACTTTTTTCTTGGACTTAGGGCCTTTTTTAAGGCCCACGTCTCATGTCCATTTCTTACTTCCTAAGAGTCTTCTATTGAATACTGCATTCATTTTATTGATCAATTTCTATCCGATGCTATTTCTTTCTATATTTTGAAATTCATGTTTAATTTTTTTTTTTCGGCTGCATTGGGTCTTCATTGCTGAGCGCGGGCTTTCTCTAGTTGCAGCGAGCAGGGGCTACTCTTACTTGCAGTGTGCGTGCTTCTCATTGCGGTGGCTTCTCTTGTTGCGGACTATGGGCTCCAGGTGCACAGGCTTCAGTAGTTGTGGTTCGCAGGCTCAGTAGTTGCATCTCACGGGCTCTAGAGCGCAGGCTCAGTAGTTGTGGAGCACGGGCTTAGTTGCACTGCGGCATGTGGGATCTTCCCGGACCAGGACTCGAATCCATGTGCCCTACACTGGCAGGTGGATTCTTAACCACTGTGCCACCAGGGAAGCCCAAAATTCATGTTTACTTTTAACGCCAAGCTCTCTGCATTTGTTTTTTGTGTGTTTTATTTTTGCGGTACGCAGGCCTCTCACTATTGTGGCCTCTCCCGTTGCGGAGCACAGGCTCCGGACGCGCAGGCTCAGCGGCCATGGCTCATGGGCCCAGCCGCTCCGCGGCATGTGGGATCTTCCCGGACCGGGGCACGAACCCGTGTCCCCTGCATCGGCAGGCGGACTCTCAACCACTGCGCCACCAGGGAAGCCCTGCACTTGGTTCTGACGGTCAATATTTCACAAAGTTTTACCAACTTGCTTCTCCTTTGAATCTACCAACATGCCAGCCTAGGGGACGCCACGTCAACCTCTTCCCACTTCCAAGTGCGATCTCCTCCCCTGCAGCGACACGTTTTATACCTTTCACAAGGCCTCTGCTGTCCTTCAGGACCATCTATAAAGAGCCTGTTATGTTTATAAGGGTGATTTTAAAGTTTTTAAAATTATTATCAAGTGAGAGACTGTAGAAAGACAGGAACCAACCATCCATCCAGAGGATGATAAAGCCCATGATATATAACCGGTCCACTCAGAGGAGCCTTTGAGCCAGATCCCTTCCACAGCCTGGACCGGCTCATTCCACCTCTCCTCTCCCCAAAACCCTGAGGATGCAGAGAGCATCAGCCACCCACCCTTCAAGTGGCCGTTCACAACCGTGGAATTTGTGCATTTCCCACACTGGACCGGTGCTACTTCCCTGCAAGAGTCTATGCAGGAAGCGGTGCCAGGAACCCACAGGGCCGGCAGGGAGCATCTTCTTGGAGTACCAATTTTTCTGGACGTCTTGATGAATAGGACAGCGGTTCTCAGAGTGTGGACCCCCAACTATCAGCAACAGCATCACCTGGCACCTTGGTGGAAATGCTGGTTCTCAGGCCCCACCCAACACCCCAGAACCAGAATCTCTGGGGCTGGGCTCCAGTGATCTGTGTTTACAAGCTCCCAGGTGATCCTAAAGTGCAATGAAGTTTGCGGAAGAATATTATATTAAACAAAGCATCATGCAGCAAAACGGGCAATTTGCACCCGTTTTTAAGATCTCCCATTTGCGGGGACAAGCTTAGTCCCCTCTCCCAGGGAAAACTTAGACAGAAACGTGTGAGAAGCGCCAACAAAATTTCTCAATGCAGGGACCCCAGACCTGCACCTGCAACCCTAAGCCCTCCTCCCGCATCCCAGCCCTGTGTCTCTCTCTGAGCCAGCAGTGCCGAGAAGAGGAGCTGGGATCTAACCCAAAAGTGAACAGATCCTCAGCGCTCACCTCCTCCCTCTGTCCCGACGCCGCGAAGCTTCCCAATGACTCTTACCAAGAATCACTCTGTGGGAGAGAACAGACACCAAAACATTTCCAACGGTTCCTCTGGCATGGCAGAAAAAGCGACTGTTTCACTTGGAGTGTAATTCCCCATCACGCCTGAGTTGTTCTGTTCATCTTTTCTTTATTTCTCCAAAGACTATTTATTTTACTTTCAAAATGAGAAATTAAACTGTTTTCACGAGGAGGTAGAAGCGCTTTATGCCACAACAGTTTCTTTTTATGTCATCCCACGTTTACCCAATCTTGCCGATTCTTTCTATCCTATGGTATAGATGATTTGATACTCAACTTCACTATACATATTTAAATCGACCTCCCCCCCTCCCCCCGCCTACTGAAGAATCTCATTCTCTTCCTGTGCTGAGGCATCAACACGCAGGCAGCCCTGGTCACCATCAGTCTAGGACTCTCTTGTGACCATGGACCCCCATTCCACCCTCTCTGCTCTCTAATCCCAGAGTCAACTCCATTACTATTAACACTTGACCCTATGTGTCCAATACGACTCAAAATACTAATCAGCCTAGTGCAGGCAGCCCCCCCACCCACACACACACACACACACACACACACACACACACACACACACAACTGAGTCCCGTCACCAGTCTACAGCCTTCCCTTTCACAACCATCCCGTAAATGACCACGCTATGGTGATTTCTGTATTTTCACACACAGAAACCTTCATATTTAGTGACCCTCATTGGGCACCTACCACGCGCCAGAAATTTACATTTTGAATTACCACAACTCACCCCTGACCTCCTGCAACAAACCATAATGCAAAAAAAACCACCAAAATATATGGGCAAAAACAATGGAGCCTGGACAAACTCTGCGGAGAAAGAAACAGGAAGAGAACAGGTGGGCCAGGAGGACGGAAACCTGCAGAGCAGTTCTCAAAAGGGTTTCTCCCCTCCCGTGTTTTCTCTGGGGCAGAAGGAGCAGTTCCTTTCCCACAGCCCGGGTCCCAACGGTGTGTACAGACAGGCATCATTTTCAGAATCATTTTAGGAGAGCACATGAGGGATGCACCTTTGGCAAAGGAAGGGCTCCCCAGAACCAACGTCGTTAGTCACCAGAAAATGACCCTCAGGAAAGTTATGAAATCCCCTGGAGAGGCTTTTAAAAAGGAGATGAGATTCCAAACTCTCTGCCTGTTTGAGGCGGGGCCTGCGCTCCCTAACAGAGTTCAAGTTCAAAGTCCTTCTGCTGCTGGAGGAGGCGGGGATTTACAGTAACTTACTTGAGGGAAGGAGAGGAGAGGGGAAGGGACAGGGCAAGGTCACAGTAGACAGGGAGTCCCTCCGACTCCCACCCCCACTGAACCAAGGTCCCCCCGTATGGAAAACAGTGCTCTTGGCCTTGGTGCCTGCCAGCTCCGGGCACCAGGCAATGACGGCCAGCTCGTAAGTCGCCGGTTACACCTGAAGGAATGAATGCCTTGTGCCCGCCTCAGAAAAGGAGCTGTCCGTGCACCCTCACTCCCACCCCTCCGTAAGTAAATACTCAAAGCAATCTAACCATCTGAAGTCTAAAATGCATTTTGTCAGCCCGAGTAACTGGTGCTCTCAATGTTCTCCTTCTAAGCACTAGGAACAAAGATTTCAAATTTGTTAAAATTTATCAGAAACATAAAGGAAGGTGGCACAGGCCAGCAGGGCAAATAACAGGTAAATAGATGCACTGATTCCACAATTAAAAGGCACCATCCCTTCACACAGAATGCTATGTAATTCAGCTACTTATATTTACATCTTCATCAAATCCTTTTAACAGGCAAATAATGAAGCATTACAAAACCTAAAAGAAAACTCGTCTTTCTTCCCCAAAATGATTTAACATTTGTACTCAATATTCAGCATCAGAAAGAGCCTTACCCAGGTAAACTGCATAGAAATAAATGACCATCCCCAGTAAAGCTTCATTTCTCACTATACAATTTAAGAGAAACATTTCACAGATGCCCGTTTCTTTCTCCTTCGAGAAAACAAAAGTCATAACTTTCATAATGTTCATACACTTTAAAGCCATTCATTTTCTTGATTTTTTTTCCCCAGAGTAACTTCTCCTTTAAGAAAACCTATCAGGCCCATTAAGACTTGCTTCTAAACAAAAGTTCACAACCCTGAGTTTGAACAAAATCCTTCCAGAGAGAAGTCAACTAGGTCAACTATGTTAGAGTTGAATTACCGGCTGAGGAATCTCAAGGTAATGTCAAACTACTATGACTCTGGATGAATCCGCAGAATTTAACAATGCCCCAGGAAGGTAAAACGCCTTACCCCTCCAAAAAAAAGTCTCACCGAGTGGCATTAATTCCTTAAACGCAAGATGTCTTGTTTAGGCGAATAACTAAACATTAAAGGTGACATTAGCTGGAAAACTCAAGGGAATGGGCAGTTCTGAAGAGTATGCGGAAGTGCTGGCTGCCACCAAGGGTAACTTTCCACTGCCAGGTGACAGGGAAAAGGACAGTGGCTTTAACTTCCCTCCCAGCAAAGTGCAGCCCAGGTGTGGGCCTCTCTGAGGAGCCCTGCTCTAGTCTCACCTCATGTCACATCACCTAAGGAACCTGCCCCTTCGACACCACCATTCAGATTTTCAGAGCCCCACACGTGACCTCTTTAGGAAACGTAATGACTTAGACGCAGAAAACTCCATGGTCCGCGCCCCTCCACCTTGGGTTAATGCTTAGGGGTACACCCTGTCTTCAAGTAACCCTTTTAGTGTCATCTCTTCCCTGTGCAAATGCTCCTCTTCTGCCCCTTCCCATTTATGTAATGATACAGCTGGACGGAGGTTTCTCAGGAAGCATCTGCATGGTTTCACTCAGGATAAATGTCAGTCTCCTTGTACGTGTGAGACCATCAGCAGTGTTGTCCTCCGGTCAAGGGACATTTAAACTCTTAGCAACCTCTTAAAGCAATCAAGCAGATGAGGAGATCTTCGAATACCCAAAACACTGATTCACCTTTCTTCTAAGAAAGATCTAACAAGCTGCTGCACATTGGCCTACTGTCACAAAAAGCATAAAATTAAGTCGGTGTTACGGGCTGAATTGAGTGTGTTTCTCCTCCTCTACCCCCCCCCCCCGCCCCCAAATCCACAGGTTGAAGCCCTAACTCTCTGCCCCTCAGGATGTGACTCTATTTGGAGATAAGGCCTTTAAAGAGGTGATTAAGTCAAAATGAGGCCTTGAGGGGTGGGCCCTTCTCCAGTCTCACTGGCGTCCTTTTTTTTTTTTTTTTAATCTTTATTGGAGTATAATTGCTTTACAATGGTGTGTTAGTTTCTGCTTTATAACAAAGTGAATCAGTTATACACATATCCCCATATCTCTTCCCTCTTGCGGCTCCCTCCCTCCCACCCTCCCTATCCCACCCCTCCAGGCGGTCACAAAGCACCGAGCTGATCTCCCTGTGCTATGCAGCTGCTTCCCACTAGCTATCTACCTTACGTTTGGTAGTGTATATATGTCTATGGCGTCCTTTTAAGAGGAAATCTGGACGTGAAGAGACTCCAGGCACCCACACACAGAGGAAAGACACGTGCTTCTAGCCTCCAGAACTACGAGGAATAAATTTCTGTTGTTGAAACCATGCTGTCTGCCCTATTTCAATACTGCAGCCCAAGCAAACTCACAGAGTTGGAAAGAGAAAATTGGAGTTAAATGACCAATTAATTAAGCAAGACACCAGTACAAGACATAACAGCAGGGAAAATGATACTCAGATGGACGATTCTAGGGGAGAAAAAAGGATGAACCCCGTGGGTCCCGGGTCCTTCCCCGGGGGCACATGCCGTGACCCACAAACCACATTCTCAGCCTGGCCCCTCCGGCAGCACGACCAGAGGGCAGCAACCCCACCCCCCGCCCTGTAGACAGGATCTGGCAGGTGAGGTGGGCCCAGCAGGATGGGTGAGATTGGCTGGCAGAGAAGAAGGGGTAGCAAGGAGAGGCCACGTGCATTCAAATCCCCAACTGAGAAAACAACAACAACAAAAATTGAACAAAGGGCAAGAGGAATCAACCCGGCAACATATAATCAGCAAATTCACATGTGAAATACTGGCCCATCTTCCTCATCACCACATTCAAGTTAAAATATGCGATTTAATCTCTTAAATTAGGAGAAATTCAAAATTTTAACACTCAACGCTGTTTATGCAGACACAGCACATTCAGAGCATGATAATTCGCAGACAGGAGTGCTGAAGCTTGGGGGTCAGGGGGAGAGAGCAGTGACCTGACCAAGGTCATGGGGCTGTGAGAGGCAGAGGTCAGGCAGAAACTCAGGTCTTCCTAGAACAGTGCTTCTCAACTGGGGTGACTGCCCTAAAAGGGAAATCTGGCAACGTGTAGACATTCTTGATTGTCACCACGCGTGGAGGTGCTACTACTCTCTACTGGATAGAGGCCAGGGATGCTGCAAACATCCCACAACGCACAGGTCAGCCCCCGAACACAAAGAATTGCCCAGCCCAACAGTTGACAGTGCCACCCTGAGGAAGCTGTGATCTAGAACTCAAGCCAGTGCAACTACAGTCTTGCAACCTTTCCCTAAGTTTGAGATCATTTTTTTTTTTAAAGTTACCAACTGGACTTCCCTGGTGGCGCAGCGGTTAAGAATCCGCCTGCCAGTGCAGGGGACATGGGTTCGAGCCCTGGTCTGGGAAGATCCCACATGCCGCGGAGCAACTAAGCCCGTGAGCCACAACTCCTAAGCCCGCTTGCCACAACTACTGAAGCCCACCCGCCTAGAGCCCATGCTCCGCAACAAGAGAAGCCACTGCAATGAGAAGCCCGCGCACTGCAACGAAGCGTAGCCCCCGCTCGCCGCAACTAGAGAAAGCCCGTGTGCAGCAACGAAGACCCAACTCAGCCATAAACAAATGAATGAATGAATGAATGTTACCAACACACACCAAGGCATTAGAGAGAGTCAGAGAGGCGCGAAGTCAAAGCTGTCGATCACAATGCAAAACATTCCGTTTTCAATCAAGAGAAACTTCCCAGTCCTCGGGCTTCTGGCACCAGACTAAGCTCACAAGGGCTCCACCTGGATCCTGAGACAGTGAATCCCAGCCTCCGACCACGCCCACTTGGTCAACTCTCCCCCCACCCCCACACATCTTTCTGGACGCTTACACAATCTGTGGGGTCCACTGGAAAATGGAAATGTGGACCCTTTGTCTGAAACTTTCAAGCCGGCGAAATTTCTAGCGCATTACACCAAGCGCAGGGCACCACCCAGTCAGAAGGGCGGGGCCCCGTGTGGCTACAGCAACCCTGCATCAACTCCTCCCCCTTCCCCCGCCTCGGCAGCAGGCCCACTGGGACCTCCTTCGCCTGCATCCTTTTCCAAAGTGCTCCCATCACGTCCTTGTCACACCTGAAGCGTGGCTCAGCACAGAGGACAGGCCCGGGGAGGCCAGGACTCAGTCCTACGCTGGAACTTTCCACCGCAGCCTCCATACCCCTGGTTCTTCCACTTGTCACGAAGAGCCCTCCTTGCCATGCTGTCCACAGCCCACCTGGCCAGTCACCCAACGTGTCCCTGTACCCCCCTCCCCTCTTCAAAGGTGACCCTGGAACTTGGGTCACCACCTTCCCCCCTGGCTCGAATCCTCCATGATCCTGCATGACGTCAGGGCCCGGGCCCACGGACGCCCTCCGTTCCCAAATGGCCTCGTGAACCCCAAGCACCCCCACCCACATTCTACCTCAGCCACCCATCGCCATGCCGGACTTCACCCCTACTCAGGAATGCTGTCTCTGAAAACCCTAACCCCAGGGTCCCCTCCTCAACCCTCAGGTCTCTCCAGCTCACCTTTCTGAGATCAACAGACCAACAGTGGGGTGGGAGCTGAGGTTAACTCAACAGGAAACTAGAAGGTGAACTACCAAAAGTCTGGCACTGACTCAACACTCTTACGTTCTCTTAGTCCTTACCATAACCCCGTGAGATGGGTACTACTGCTACAATCCTGTTTTCCAGAGAGGAAAACAATGCTGAGAGTGTGAGGAAATCGATCTTGCTGGACCAGCCAGCGAGCAGTCCAGGCCTCAGGTGCCTGATTGATCACAGAGCAGAACTGTTGCCACCTGAGTCTGGGAAAAACCTTCACACTCATCGATAACCGAAAGAATGCAAATAAAAAACAAGAGTAGGGCTTCCCTGGTGGCGCAGTGGTTGAGAGTCCGCCTGCCGATGCAGGGGACACGGGTTCGTGCCCCGGTCCGGGAGGATCCCACATGCCGCGAAGCGGCTGGGCCTGTGAGCCATGGCCGCTGAGCCTGTGCGTCCGGAGCCTGTGCTCCGCAACGCAACGGGAGAGGCCGCAACAGTGAGAGGCCCGCGTACAGCAAAAACAAACAAACAAAAAAAAAACAAGAGTATATGGTTTCAACCCAGCAGATGGACAAAGTGCAAAAAGAATAACCACACCCAGACTGGTGAGAGTGCTGGGGACACAGGTACTGATAGAAGGAGGATTCAAAACTGATGTAAGAGTTCTAGAGAACCATTTGCTAAAGTATATGAACAGCCCAACCTCGAATAGCATAGACTTCAATGAGAACAGTCCACTTTTTGCAGAAAGACCCAGACAATTGGGCACAGATGTATTTCCACGAATATTCATGAAGGCAAAAACAACACAAATAATTCATTAAACATCATCTGGGACTGACTGAACTGAATAACTCTCATTACTGTTATCGTCATCGTCATCGTCAGCCAGGGTAAAGCGCTAGTATTTTGACATAATCTCATTAAATCCTCACAACTTGGTAGATTTTACAAATGAGGGAAATGTTGCCTCAATCATTAAACAAGCTGGCCAGTCATACACTTAATGAGTAGTTCAGCTGGAACCTGACTCCGGAATCTGTGCCACAGAGAAAGAGGATGTAGAGCTGTATCTATTGATACAGAAAGATGCCCATGACGTATTATTCACAGTAAAAAATGTAAATTACATTAGAACAGAGCACAATTGGATTCCAGATCTAATTCCAGATCTAACTCTTTAAAATGACAGACAGTGCTTGTTTATTGTCTTCTCAACTCCAAACCCAACCTTTCCCTTCTCTGCCCTGGGCTGCTGGGATCAGCACCCTATGAACTACATTTCCTGGCTCCCTTTCTGGCCAACTTCCTGCTGGGAGGAGAGGGACAGACTTCCTTCCTGTCTTGGTCAGTGTCGCCCTGGTATTACCAGTCGACCCCAGCTTCTCCCAGCCCCAGTCCTTCAGCGTCCCCACCAGACCCCACCCCACGGAGGTTCCACCGCAGCTGGACAACATCCCCTCCACAGGGGCTCAGCACCACCCCTGCTGGGTCTCCCACGGCCCCTGGTTCAGGCCACCCCAGTCCTTCCCTGGGTTCCCCCAGCCCCCAGGGGTGAGCCCCGTTTCCTGCAGATATTATCTCTGGGTTATCGCTGGGTGAGCCCTTTTGTTCTTTCAGCCTCCACCTGTGTGGGCAATTCCCAGGGTGAGGTCCCCTCTGTCGGACCCTGACTGACAGCACTGCACATACGACTCAACACGTAATTACTGAGCTCCTGCCGTGCACCAGGGCCTCCTCCAGGTGCCGAGGACACAGCACCACCACGACGGGCTCAGCTCTGCCCTCAGAGCACCTGTCTCCCAACCAAGATGCTGATCTGCAGAGGACAAGGTCCAGATGCTACGACAGTGATTGCTCTTACCTCAGTCTAGTGAGATGGTGGGTCATTATTTCTTTTTTATCCTTTCCTATGGTTTTTAACATTTTTTTTCAGTGAATATATACTTTTATAATCAGAAAAGCCAATAAATAATTTTAAAATAAAGTAGACAAGCTAGCGGTCTCTCTGAACTCCAAAATGCTTCAAAGAGATCAGTAAGAGGAGCTGAAGAATAACCTGGAAAATAAAAAAGACGCTGCTCTTAATATAGAGTCATGAAATGATGTTTGGGGCAGAATATTCTCTGCTCTGGCCCCCCCAAAAAATAAAATCAGAAGAGATCCATCCCAGATACAATTCCGACAGCAAAAAATAACCTACTGAAGCACCTGGTATATTTCTAAACAGAAAGCTATCACTTACTAACACGTCAAGTACTATTTTAGGTGCCTACTATCCGACTACAGGGAGAAGGCCAATTCTAGATAATGGTAACTAATTCCCCTCTTACGTAAGTGGAGACAGCACAAAGCCTCACGCTACTAGGACCGGTATCTGTAAAACCCCAGAGCTGGCCCTTCGGGCTCTCTCCTCCCGTCCCTGGACAGCTGCAGGAGTCCTTTGGCTTGCCTGTCCCACAGCCCACTGCTGTGACTTCTCTGTAAGGGCCACTGGCAGGAAGGACTGATTCTCCTCCTCGATGATGCCTTCGTCCGTCACAGCCTCTGAGGACGTGAATGCAGAACACAGGCCGGCCTAGCCCGTCGGAGTCCCTAGAGCAGGGGTTCCCAACCCCTGGGCCACGAACCGGTAGCCATCCAAGGCCTGTTAGGAACCGGGCCGCAGAGCAGGAGGCGAGCGGTGGGCGAGCAAAGCTTCATCTGCCGCTGCCCATCGCTCGCATTACCGCCTGCACCACACCGCCCCCCCCCCCCAGCCCCATGGAAAAATCATCTTCCACGAAACCGGTCCCTAGTGCCAAAAAGGTTGGGGACCTCTGCCCTAGAGCATAAATATCCCGCTGAACTTCTGCCCCTCCTCTCTGGTTAGCTTTACCATATGACCTTCAAACAGCACCGCATCATTTCTGGCGTTGGGTCTGTAAAATACCGTAACCCAGAGACCCTTAGAGCCTGTTCCAGAGCCAGCTGTCGTCACTGCTGATAAGGAAGAAATATGGAAGTAAACTGCCCTTTTTCAAGAATAATTATGAAAACTACGGAAATTTCTAGCTCAAGAGATACTACTGATGATACAGCCCAACGCTTTGGAGAGAAGAGGCAGCTGTGATCTCTCTCGTGAGGTTGAGTCAAGTGTTGTAAGGTCAAGAGAGGAGGGGTACTTTTCAGCTCCTTAACCTCGGGCACTATTAAGCCTCAATTTCCCTATCAGTGGACAGAGATAGACTCCTTTATCTGGAAGTGTTGCTAGGAGGGATGATATGACACAAAGTAGCTAGGACAGTGCCTAGCACACAGGAGGACAGCAATATATGTCATTTCCAACTCAGAACCAGGAGCCAGGTCTCCTGAGCGCTAACCAGGTACTTCCCCACTTTACATCTCTGACCCCATCAGGGAGTCTGGTCTCCTCTTTCCCAACCTCCATTTCTGAAGACTCTGCCGGTATCCACATACTGGTGGCTTGATAGTCAATCAACACCTGAGCTAGAGGGTCCTTCTTAAATGGAGTTAGAAACAATTAGAAAAATAAGGAAAGGTGAGGCTTGGCACTTTCAAGCTTCCCTTTCAAGCTCCTTTTCAAGGAGATGTGAAATTAAATTCTCATTTCAAGAGACCTCATTATCTGGGCCTCAACGTCCCTTAAACATCTGGCATTAAAATGGTAAGCGGGAAGATCTTTTCCTCAACACACAGACTTGGTTGAGCCAGTAATGAGAAATACATTCAGTACAGTTGTCACTACAAAACAGAGTACAAGGTTAAGATTCCCAGAACTCCCTGTTTTATAGCTTGAGTTTCAAACTCTGCCCTTCAGACATCCTCTACGGGTTACTACATGGGAGCCCATCTGTTAGGCTATAACAAGTCACAGGAAACGGTCAATACCAGCTCCCTAAACACGCCAATCGGAGGACACAGATTATTCCTTCTGAAAACCGAATAGAATCACAGACATTACATTAGAATCAGAATTTTAAAGCGGTTGATTCAAATTCAATTAGAAATTTTGGTAGGGGGAAAAGATAAACCAGGTGCCTGCCTGCCAGCGTGACATTCAGCTGAAATCTGCCATGACCACAGCCTCACACTTGCTTTCACAAAACAGGGCTGCACTGGTTTTCACAGCCCCTGCAAGCTTCATGAGACAGCAGCCAGCCAGGTTTTCTAACCACAGGCATGGGTTCTAGGATTATTTCATGCTTTTAATTTGGAAATTGGGGATAAGCGATGGAAATTTTTCCAATATTCATATTAGCTACACTCAATCTAAGTGATATATATACATATACAAACACATGGATGTATTCATAACACTAGTCACATGACACACTCATAACACCAGTCTAGAGGGAAAAACAGAATTTCATTATATGAATTTCAATAATTTGTACATACAATCAGGAAACCTGAGTAAACCATCGCCAAATGATCTAGCACTTACAGGTTTCAAAAATAAAAAAGACTTTAGCCAGACTCTTTCCAAGAAAAGGTCAATCTATTGCCTCATTTCCACCTCACCCCTGATGCTGTAGAGGAATTTTCTTTTCTTCTCTAATTCAGGATTACTCATTTCATCCTCTCCCCAAAACCATACTTGTCTCTCTGTGACAATACTGTGCAAGAGTTCGTATTTTCTCTAATCTGTATAATTCGTATTGCTTTCTCTCCTAGCCTCACGGTGGAGAGACAATAAGAGGTGCTTTTAGAACACACTGCAAAGTCCCCCGTAAGGTAACAGCCCCATGAATCCCTAACCTGCGGGTGACCACTCATGCTGATCTACACCAACCAGCCCATCGGCCCTTTGTTGGAGGCCAGAGATGTGACACACCTGGCCAAGGCCAGCTTCCCAAGCAGTCCACGAGGACAGTGTTACTGTCTTCCTCTTACAGAGGATGAAGCCGAGGCCCGGAGGGGGCTGACCACAACCCCAAGGACGGCTCATGGTGGAGGAGCCAGGCCTTAATCCAACCCAGGTCTCTCTTCCCCATGGCACTCTCACGAGAATCATGGGCTGCCAAGTGACAGTCGCCTGTAGCAGAGTGAAATCCTGAACACTTCCTCTCAGGCCTCCAATAACCTCAGCAACATAACTGACGACTCCGAGCGAAGGCAGTGGCACCTGTGTTACCTCCAGTGGAGACCTGCGGGTGACTGAGGGCTGCACAAAGGATTCATTCATTGGAAGTTTGCTGCAAAGGGGGGAATGGATGGATTACACGAGGCAGGCATTCCTCCTCTGAGAAAAAAACCACTTCAGATACACCACTGAAGGGGAAAGGAATCCTGTGCTCAGAAATGGACAAAAGAATCCACTGATTACAAAGGAACCAATCTGATTGGACATTTTACAGCACACGGCACCAATCTGCATTTTTGTCATATGACGAGGGAACAAAATGTATTTCCTCGTGCTTGTGGTCCTTTGTGGGGCAAACAGTGGGCTTTTAAAAAAAATAAACTTATTTATTTATATATTTATTTCGTTGCTGCGCGCGGGCTTTCTCTAGTTGCGGCGAGCGCGGGCTACTCTTTGTCGCGGGGCGCGGGCTTCTCGTTGCGGTGGCTTCTCTTGTTGCGGAGCACGGGCTCTAGGTGCGCGGGCTTCAGTAGTTGTGGCACACGGGCTCAGTAGTTGTGGCTCGCGGGGTCTAGAGCGCAGGCTCAGTAGTTGTGGCGCACAGACTTAGCTGCTCCGCGGCATGTGGGATCTTCCTGGACCAGGGATCAAACCAGTGTCCCCTGCACAGGCAGGTGGATTCTTAACCACTGCGCCACCAGGGAAGTCCCAAACAGTGGGGTTTTATAAGCTTTGGGAATTTTGATTCTAATCAAGCAAAAAAAGTCATCAATCCCAACCTGAGAGGTTCCTTGATCTTTGCAGCTGAATTTTCACCCTTCACACTTCATGTTCTGCAGTAGGACTGCAGGCTGGGCGCTATGTTCTTAACCAGAAGGAAGCCGCCTGAGACCAGGTGTGGGTACCTCATCGCCCCATCCACCTTCTGGGTGCTCCAACCCTATCCAAGCCACCAACATCTCTCACCTGGATGACCTGGACAGCTCTTATCTCATGTCCCAGCCTCTGTCTGCCCTTGCCCTCTTCCGGTACATTAAAGGCTGAACCAGGGCGATGGAACCAAAATATAAATCTGACGTCAACACCCTCCAGAAAACTCTCCCACTCCAGGGGCCCTGACCCCTGACCTTTACCTGGCCAGCCTCAGCCCTCTCCATGCCTCCCACCTGACACTCCGCCTCGGCCACACCCCACTCTTGGGGGCTGGGGGAGCTCTACAGTCGTGTCATAGGCTCCCCCCTTCTGGAGGTTAGCAAGGAAGCAGATGTATGAACACAGCTGTTCCGAAGCTGAGCTCTCCCGACACATCTCCAACCAGCCAGATCTATACTGCTCGACCAGGAAGCAGAGTGACTTTATTTATTATCAAGCAACACAGACGAAAGACACCCTCGACCCTTAATCTGTTCCTAACAACCACCAGATAGAGGGGATTTTTCACTTTCTACTTTGTTGGGGCTTTTTTGTGTGTGTGTATTTGATTTTTTAAAAACAAACATGCATTGGTTTAAATATACTTTTCTGATTATAAAATGAATAGAATGGATTATCCTCTGAATATATCAGCCCCATTCTCCCCATGTCATCCAAAGTTTCAGTTCATGAAGGATTCTACCCCCAAGATAAACGGCCAAGGGTACTGAGAGGAATGTAATTGAGGGTCTGCTGTTCAGAGCGGGGGAAACAATGAGGAATCTTATCCTCCTCTCCTCCCAGCTCAGCCCTAGGAAATCTGCAGCAATCACACAAGGACTACACAACACTACAAAACACAACCTCCCGTCCTTCAAACAGGATAACGGGAGCCGAATTTGCATTGTAAACCGGCCAAGTGTACTAAGTGAATGTAGTAAGTACGGAGCATGTCAGCTTTAAGGCTCCATTAGGCTGTCGGAAGGCAGAGCACCCAGGCTCAGAAGAACGGCCAGAGAACCAGCGGACACTGGGCCGCGGTGACTCTCGGCCCCCGTGAAACGAGCCAGCGAGGTGCTCCGGGGACTCTGGCATCCTGCTGTCAGCCACACGGTGCCCAGTCCGGTCCCTCGGCCAAGGAGGGAGAAGGGATAGGATGAAAGTGCTTATTTCCCACATTCTACTAATTTATCCACAAACTAAGGAAAATGGCTTGTTTCTCAAGCCGGGTTAAGTGTCACAGCGTCAGGTGGGCACATGCTGAGCCCCCAGCTTGGAGCACCTTCCCCCCACCCCACCCAGCACAGGCCCTAGCACCCTGCTCTGCCCCCGGAGCACCAAGCACCTGTCACCAATACCGCGATGGCAACACTGCTGGGGGTGACACCCGCCCGCTGTTTATTTCCCCTGTGATTTCACCCAACCCATGGTTATGAAATCAACCTAGTGGTCCTACTTATTTACTAAAATAAAATTAAAATAGAACAGAGGAAACTAGCACCACTGAACTACAAAATACCAGAAGCCAAGAGAGGGAAAAGAGCCATCCAACGGAGACCCGGCTATGAGAGTGAAGTAAAGGCAATCCTGAAGGCCGCAGCAGGAACACCAGTTCGGGCTCGGGCAGAGGGCCCCCGACCAGGTCAGCCACATCAGAGGGCTCTGGGAAAGACTTTTCACGAACACAGGCAGACAAGACAGACCACCTAGTGCGTGTGGGATTTACCCAGCTGGAGAAGAGCTGGGGAATGTTGGAGCAAACAAGATGTAAGACAGGAAAAGGAAAGCTGTGCAGAGAGAGTAATCCCTGTGTACTACCCAGGACACATGTCGAGAGCATTTCCAGATTCATCACGAGGTAAACACAGAAAACCGACCTCACCAACGTGTGGCAAGGACAGAGGTGTGTGGGTCGAAGAAAGCGAATTCTTCTCTTTGCTTTGTGAAAGCCACTAAATATTGCTCCCACTTAAAAGAGCTATGTTTTCGCCAGATCAGACATCATTCTAACCTTGATTTCAACACAAATACACAGTAGCGGGGACCAAATGTTTACGAAGAACAACGTGGGAGAAATTCTTTAAATTTTTAAAAAATCTCCTCCGTTTCTTTACTTTTTTTTTCCTCTCTGTGATCAGTAAAATCAGACGATGATTCCATTTTAGTGGCACAACCCATCAGCCAGTGCACACAGCACCGGCTGGTCTGCTTGGGGGTTCACTTGTTCAGTTTGCGGTTGTACATTTCAAGGCAGTTGATGAAACAGAAAAACTTGCCTGCAGGAAAGTACTAGACCAGTGCTGGGTCTGGAACAGCCTCTCCTCACATCCTCAACATCTCAATGCCCAATTCCCTGGGCTTCTCTGGGTCCTTCTGGAATGCCCTTGATCCTCTGCTTTCCATCTACTTTAAACCTGAGGAGTTTACCCAAACCTCTCCTACTCCCTAAACCCTTCCCTCACTACTTCAAACCAGACTCAAAGTCTCCCTCCCGGAAAGACCCCTGTAACCCCAGTCAGGAGCCCCAAGGTTCCCATCCCTTTGGTCTCCTCCCATTTCCCGACTTTGACCTCTTTGTGTCATCTCTGCCTCACCGCCAACCCAGCTTGAACTTTGGGAAGGGAGGGCACTTAGTAAATAAACAAGGGTCCACACCAGCCCCCAAGAAAGCAGACCATCTGTCATTAAAACCACTTTATCGGTAACTTAGTCAGAAGGAGACCATCTCCACTCGGACTCGGCTCTCACTTGAAACCCCACTTTCTCTGCTTGTGGAGAACAATCACCCCTGAAGCACTTTCTGTGCCAACTGATTAAGTTAGGAAACGGCTTCCCACGGAGAGCCAAAACTGTTACTAACAACCACAACAAAAACACAGGAAACACCCTCAGCAGATGAGCTGTTATCTTCATTATCTCCTTGGTTTACCCCTAACACACAAAAATTTCTGAGTTTACACTTATAATCTCCCTTTGATTCCCTAGTGGATGCAGGAACTACTCTATTCAGCCACCAGGGGGGGCAGGCATCTAGCTTCCTCGCCAGTCACTCCAGGGGTATTTACATCAACGAGCAAAATGAAAACCCGGTGTCTTCTTCAGGAAACCCAGGCAACGACCGTTTGAATAACCTGGGGTCTCCCTGCCAGAGACAGGCTTCCGTTCTTCCCATACCCGGTGTGGCTTCTGGCTTCTCTCTCATTAAAACTCTCATCACAGACAAAACAAAACGATCCCACAAATCAAGGGGTGAAGGATATTCGAGCCCACGCACCAGGAATACCAATGAAGGAAACTTTGTCAATGTGGTAATTCCACAAGAAAAGCCAAGAACCAGTGGGGAATTTACTAGAAAGAGGTTGGCTGCAGCCAAGTAGGCCAAAGGTTAGTTTGTGCAGAATGCCTGAGATCACAACTTGTAATTTCACAGTCTGATTTTTATCTCTCAGTTCAAGGTCAGATGGCCTCCATCTCAATGGGAATTTACAATCAGAAGAGCAAACCAAAACAGAAGGCACCAATAACACAACTCTGCCCTGTCTCCAAGAGGAGATGTACACACTCACGCTCACGACAGACTGCAGTTTAGAAAGCGCATTCCCTGAATAAGAGAGATGTCAGTACACTACAGCATGAGGCCAGAGTCACTGCAGATCTCAAGATGCTGGGAACGTTCGCTCAATCATCACTCCTTTCCTCAGCGCTCACTCCTGCCTTCTTTCACGTACTCATTCACTGCACTGCAATGGGCTTTTACTCTGGATGGACGTCACGGCGGAGGCTGGTATTAGACAAATAAGAAGGCCCGTCCCTGCCTTCGAGGAAACAGAAATGCAGAAGCAGGCAATCCCAATAAAATGTGAAACCCTTGAATTGAGGATACAAAGGGTACACTGCCATCACAGCAACCCTAGTTCTGAAAGGAAGGGAAAAAAAAAAAAAAAAAAGGTTAATTCTGAGATTTCACTTAGGAAGTGGAATTCCTTAGCTTGACTGGGGTGATAAATGACAGCAGAATTAAGAATAGGAAGCTCAATTCTCTCTACCTCACAACCTCACACCCAAAAGGCAGATAAAAATTAATACCTCTCTCCGAGACTCGTTATGAGGATTATATGAGCTCACACTCTACTCATAAAGCGATTAGCACATGGACAAGCACAGAGGGCACGCCTAACACATCATCAACCGGGGTGTTTTTGCAGAAACTAGTGCCTGTGGCTGTAATACGTCTCCGGTCAAAAATGTGTTTATTTAATACACTGGCTTTTCCATCTTCATGGTGAAACACAGATAAGGCAGTCTAGTGTAGATGAAAGGGAAATGATACCTTGGCTTCATTATGAACATTAGTATATTAAGAAAAAAATCAATTTGCAATTTAGGAGTTTCGCTCCTTATTTAAATACATATACTTTTTCCCACGTATGTACACACACACACACACACACACACACACTCATTAATGCTAAGAGCATGTGATCCAAAGTAAAAAGATTTGCGTTCAAGTCCTGGCACATCAGCTGTGAACAAGTTTCTTTATATTCCTCAAGCTCTGACCTCATCTATAAAAGGGAAGTGACATCCACCCCAGGGGCTAGAGTCAAGGTGGGACTGTGGGAAACCCTCTGTAAAGCCTGCAGCTCTGCAAATGCTAGAGAAATGAAAACAGTTGGCCTAGAAACTTCAGGAGCTCATTCTCCTAATTAACCCTTTGCTCAAAGCTTCAAAACTTTAAATAAACAGTAACATTTAAGCATATAAAACCATAAGAATTCTATTGGGGTCAAAACCCCAGGATCTCCCAAATAAATCAGAAAAGACACCCAACCCTCAACTGTCACTCGTGTTCTTTGCATGCTTCATTCGACAGACGTTTACTGAGTACCACGTGCCAGGCGTATAAGAAAACGAAGCCACTTAGCACCATGAATAACTGAGATCTGCGTTGAAAGAGGCCCCTCCACCTGGTTTGGGGACATGCACGATGGTTTTTAAGCCCATTATTAAAGTATTAACCTCCTAAATAGGAGTTAACCAACATTTCGCTATTTGAGTTGAATGATTTCCTGCTCAATTTGTCCGATCTCTCGATACAGGAGGGATCTCAAACCTCTACCTACCACGTGTATTAGAATCACTTTTCACAGACTGCCTTGTAACTTTGACGTTGTCCACAGACAAAAAGCTTTTAATCACAAGTAAATCACAGATACTCTCATCACCTTCATGAAACAAATCAAATCAAAACAAACCCCCCAAACCAGAGAATAACACCAACAGCTCACACTTCTCGACACTCAGAAAGGCACCTGGGATCAGCTTGAGGACTGGCCGTACGCCAAGCACCATATATTTATTAACTCCTTAAATTTCATGACTCTAAGTCATATGATTATGCCACCTTCTGGATGAGGAAACTGGGGAATATACAGTAGATTAATTAACTTGCTAAGAGCATTCTGGAACAGGGTAACTGAAACAGAGCAGGACGCTATGGTCCTTACGCCCCCTCCCTTGCCCCCCGTCCGATGTCCTTACCTGCCTTTTGTCTATACAAAAACCTTAGCCAAAGAATAAGTTTAATCAGAGAAGCGAGAAAATGCAGAAACAAAGGGAAACAGTCCGACAAGGCTAAATAATAATAGTTTAGTCCTTAAGCATAGTCAAGAACCTTTAGTTCCTTCTCAAGGGCTACAGATAATATTCTGAGCCGTATCCTGTGAGCTACCTTGTAGATACTGAAATGCCCACTAGGTGGAAGAAGTTAACTACATGATGACTGATGACTAGACTGTAGCCATGACATAAGCTGCCACAATTCCGAGAACTGGCCTCAAAGGAATGGGAACAAACTGACCCTGGAATTGAAGATTAACTGTACTTAAAACAATCAAGATGGCTCTGGTCAGACCAATGCATGACCAATATCAAGATGACTGTCAGAGCCGACTGTGCTGTTTCTGCCTATAGCTCCCTCCCTCCATCTATATAAGCTCTTGCCCACTGATTGGGGGGTGGGGTGGGGGGAGGAGGCCTTTGGACAGGAGTCCACCCTCCTCTCTCCACCCCGACCCCCCCCCCCCCGTTGCCAGCACATCCCAAATAAAGCAAACGTTCCTTTCCACCAACCGTGCCTCTTTATCGGCTTTTGAGCGGCAAGCTGCCGGACCCCACCTTCGGTACCATAACCTAACCACTACCCAACCTGACTGCTGAGGGTTCAAAAGTAAAGACCCTAAATTACTCAAGTGCTCTTTGTTATGCAGCAGCCGAACAGGAAAATGCTGGCTCCAGGGCAGTACTGTATGTGAGAGTTAATTCACATCTGCAAAATAACCTAATTGTTTAAATACAACATCCCTTGGACCCGTTCCCATGTGGCTGCCTCACATTTAACTCATCCTAAGGAAGTTCCACAGGTCTTCCTCTCCTAATCCCCTTTCCAGTGGGTGGCAAAAAAACCAACACTTTAACTGGTGAGAGTCGGGATAACGCTAAAAGGCTTTAGAACACCTAGGGTTAGCTAACCCTTACCCTGACCCCAGCGAAGGGAGAACAGAACTTAGAAGACTTGTCCGATCAGCCCTGACTCTGTGGTTTCCATTTCCTCCAGTTAACGTGGAGCTTTTAGAGTCCTGGAGGCTTAATCCCTCTGCTCCAGAAATGAGGAAAGGAAGCCAGACAAGGACGCAGAGCCGATGCAGGTTCTGCTGGCAGAAAGGCAGGCGGGCGTGTCTTAGAATAGAAAGTGGATGTTTTCTCCTACCTTTTCAGAATATATTTATATGAGAACATGTCTCAAATGATATAATCAAATTTGTTGAGAAAATTCGTCTCAAATTTGTTGAGAGTTCTTTCCAGAACTCTCCACGTGCACTTCAACACAAGAGTCCATGAAGCAACTGTACGTGAAATACGAAACAAAAGTTCAAAGAGCATGACCTGGTGAAAAGCATGAGGCCACTGCTCTGCCATCAGCAGTTCTGCTAACAGTGCCAAGCAAGTCACAATGAGGCCACAGATGCAGGAAATGAATCCCGGACAACTGGGATCACAGGATCCACGTTTGGGTTTGTCTGTGATGCATCTTTCAAGAGCTCTATGAAGAACACATACTTAGAGAGCTTAATGAAATCATCTGTGGATCCACTCTCCCTGCAGCTGCAAGAGATTTAAGACCCTAACGCTTAATTCCTCCAACTGAGATGGGCCCAAAAGAGAAAGTGGAAACCCGAGTTGGGGCCTCTGTTTTAGTGGAGAAGCTTCTAGAATGGCAGGGCAGACAACGGCCAAGTAAAAGGATGAGCTGGATGCGCTGTGTGTCTCCATTCTTTTATCTGATCCCAGGACATGATGCACAGAGTTATGCTCAAATTCCCGGGCAATACGTACACGTATGGAAGCCGAATGTGGAGGACTTTGTTGCCCCTCCTGAATCAACTGTCCCGTTTCCCCTCACTGTTGATAACTGAACACGGACAAGGCCCAAGAAGGCCGAGGAGTGGCAGCCAAGGCTGGTCGTGAACTTGTCGGTTAGACTCTGTGCAGTGAGGCACAACAACTGTCTAGACAACTTTCTCAGGACACTCTCCATCAGCAACCTGAGCTGAGCCAGCAGCGCGAATTCACGTTCAACAAGGCGATAGAGCACAAGGCTCTTTTTTTTTTTAAATCTCTCACTTGTAATCTGGGTTTTCTTGTTTTGTTTTGTTTACTATTTTGAAAACACACGCCAGAAAGTCTCACCCCCTGACAAACACCCTCTTTTAATAACAGAAATCTTCTACATGCATGACAGGCGCTTCATAGCTTGGAACTAACCGCACTGTATTGGGTGCACGCAGCCGAGCGGGTTACTGTAGGTGGGAAATCATTAACCGAGTACGGTGAGAGTGTGTGCCCAGTAATCCAAAGGCCAAACGCAGCCAGGAAAAACAAAAGCACCACTGCCCTCAACAGCCACGAGAGAGACTGCATTTTACGCTCCAGGCATCTCAATGGGCTGTTCAACCACAGTGTGCTAAGCAGACAAGGTTTTTAATTCACTGAATCCCAACATTATACAATGGTAACAGCAAGTGCTTCTGAGCCATACCTGCCTGCGAACCTGGAAAGGCCAGATCAGGTCTCCGGTCAAGCGGTAAGATAACAGAACCAAAAAAAAGGGGGATCCGGTGAAGGAGGAAATGGCAACATGGCTGAGGTTACAATCTGTCATTTATATTATGGAATCTACCATCTTTTTGGACTCAAAATGGAATCTATCATTTTGGACTCAAGTTGTCCAGACCCTTGTCAGTATTATTTACTCAGAGGCAGCTGGACATATAAATTCCCATCCACCCCCACAGAAACCATTTCAGAGTTCGGGTTCTTTACCCCATTAAGTTTCCTGGGATAAGAAGAATTTTACAACGAACCACAACCAGGGATGTTGAATAAATGAATTATGATGGGAAAGGTAACAGTATCTTGAACCTTCGTGCCATCAAATAACTGTATTTAATATTAAAACAGCACCACCCAGCAGAACTTTCTATGATGCCGGGAACGTCCGACATGGTAGCTATCGGCCACATGCAGCTACGGAGCATGTGAAATGTGGCGAACGCCAACTGAAGACCTAGATTTTAACTTTTATCTGGCTCTAATTAATCTTCACTTGACTAGCCTCACACAGCTAGCGCCTGCTGATCGGCAGGTGCAGCTCTGATTCCCAGGAAGTGGCGGAGGATGCCAGCATACACGGTGTCGTCAGAGAAAAAGCACCGCAGCGTCGGGAGATGCAGAGAGAGGAAGGTCACAAATGGGAGCAGCGCAAGTAGTCAGTCACCAGGTCTCACCCCCACCCGAAGGGCAATGGACAGCAGCTCACAGTCAACAGGAAGGGAGGACAGACAGGCTGGGTGGGTGGGAACCACGCTCAGGGGTTGGGGTGAGCGAGCACCCTCAGGCGGCTGAGATTCCTGAGAAGGGAGACAGGTACCCACAAGGAAATGAGCTAATTTCAGGCTGGGTAAATGCTACACAGCAAACTGAAAAGGATGGAATGACTCAGGGGAAAAACTTGCAGTTTGGGGGCAAGGCTTCTCCAGGCAGCAGACCTTCCCAGGCTAAAGGGAGGCAGGTCGTGAAGACGTAGGGGAAGACTGTTCTGAGCAAAAGGAACAGCAGACACCAAGTTCCTGAGACCTGCAGGCAGAAGGGCTGGCGAGCCCTGTGCAAGGGGGTGGCCCCTAGCAGCTACTGAGCCCCCAAAACGGGGCTGGCCCAAACTGAGACATGCTCCAAGGGTGACATACCCACCACATTCCAAACACCCAGCATAAAAAGAAAAGCATGTAAAAGATCTCGTTAATTTTTTGTGTGAGTATTGATTCCACGTTGAAATAATCTTTTTGACAGAATGGGTTAACTGAAACATTAAAATTCATGTCACCTGTTGCTTCCTCTGTCGTGAGACTACTAGAAAAGGAAGGGTACACATGTGGCTTGCACTCACGGCTCGCAGCATCTTTTCTCGGCAGCGCTAGAGCAGAGCAGAGAGAGGGGAGAGGCGGGGCTGGGGACTCGGGCGGCTCCCGTAGGGGCTTAGAGCCAGGCCTGGGCTTTGGGACCCAAGTCTGATGGGGAAGTGACGTGATCTCATTTCTACTTTGGAGGATCACTCTGGACAGGAGGTGGGGGAAGGTGGGGAGGGAGGCAGGAGTCCCGGCTGCAGACAAGGCTGGCCACTCTTCCCGCTGGGTTCTTTATTAAGAGCCCAGGCTTACAGTCACATTGCTTGGACTCGAATCTTAATTCCAACACTTAGAAAATTTGGACTGTGGAGAGACCACTTAACCTCTCTGTGTCAAACGTCCTCATCTGTAAAACAGGATGCTAACAGCCTTCCTCTACAGTTTAAGACACGCTTTTTCAAATGCTTAGAACAGTGCCTGGCACGGATGTAGTAAGCCCTCAACAGGTGTCTTGTGACTACTATTACTAGATGGGGAATATGAAGGAAGATGGTAAACTAGGTTTTTAACTGAAAAACTGGTTAAGAGATAGTGGGCAAGACTTTGGGGGGTGGGGGCACACTTGAGAAGGAAAGGAATTAGTTCTGCTTTGGCCAGGTTACATTTGAGCTTCTCATGGGCCATCAAGTGGACCTGTCCGATGGGAAGCTGGCTCTCTAAGTGTGAGTTCAGAGGCAAGGAGGAGTCCAGGCTGGCAATACAATTTGAGACTCATCAGCTTACAGGGAGGGCTTAAAGCTTTGGCCTGGATGAAACATCAGGGAACAGAGTGAATAAAGGAGAAAAGAGGATGGGGGCCGACCCCTGGAGCCTGCAAGATTTGGAGACCTGGAAGCAAAGGAGGAACCAGAGGGAGGCTTAGAAGGAATGACCCACAAGGCAAGGGAAGAACAGAGCCAGTGGGCAACACGGGGGACCAGAAAGGCTTTCAAGGAGGAGAGCCAGTGGTTTCAAATGCAGCTGAAGGTTTAAGGAAGACAAGGGCAGACCGCACATGGGCAGGCTTTCCCAGGACGGTGCAGGTGGGCACCGATGGCTGGCGTCCCAACCAGGTACCAGCCACTGGTCACCCTAGTCACTGGAGTAGAAAGAGACACAGTTACAAGCTTGAAGAAAGCTAAGAAAGTAGACAGTGGAGAGTAAAATCCAGGTAAAAGGGTACCTGCTATCCAGTGAAGCACAAGGGGGCAACGGCTAGAGAGGAACACAGAATTTTTATGGAAATTTTCAAAGAGAAACATTGTAAGGCCTAGTTTTTACGCCGTTTGGAAGAATCCAGAAGACAAGAAGAAATGAAGAATCCAGGAGCAAAAAGAGTGAGCTGCAGGAGAGACATCCTTGAGAAGGTGACAGAAGATTTCTTGGGGGGAGAGGACTGACCTTAGACAAGAACCAGCCAATGCTTCAGCTCTTGTAGGGGCCAAGGCAGCGGAAGAGGATGCAGCCGGTGGTAAGAAAGACTGACTGCACGGCTTCTCTCAATGAAACAAGAAGCAAAGTCATCAGCTGAGAAGGGGAGGAGGGAGATGTGGGAGAACTGATGACCGATCAGAAGGTGTCAAACAGTTTTCTTGCAACTGGTGAAATTACCCCAAAAGTGGAGTAAGATAGATGCCAATCAGAGGTGGGTGGTCACAGATGTGATGAGGCCGGTTCACACAGTCTTGCAATAGTTGGAAAAATGATTTTAACCAGGGTGGGGAGTCTAACTGGGGCTGGCTGGGGTCTCATCAGGCAGTCCAAAGGAATAAGAGTATCCAAGTGGTGTGGCTGTTCTCAGGAGGGACCCATGAAGTCTAGGCTGCCATCTCTGGGCACCACGGTGGCGACGGGTAGTGAAAAGGAGATGGGGATCCACAGACTCGCAGAACTCTAAATTCTGAAGGGAGAGTCTCACGTAGGAAGGACGGGCAAGGAGATCTGGGAGGCGAATGCCTTAAATCACGATTCCGGATTCTGGAGGTTAATCAAGACAACGAGATCTAAAGAGGGTCAATAATGAGGTGCAGAAAGGTCACTGGAGCTGGGGAGGTCAAGAATTGAGAGGCCAGGTTGCCGGGTGGATGGACGGACAATGGTGGGTGGAGACATCAGAGGAGGAGGTGATCAGGAGATGATGCCAGAACGAGGTGGGGAAGGGAAGCTACAAATGAGGGTACAAATTTCAACGGGAGCTGAGATTTAAAACAGGGGGAAAGGTAGGTTAGCTGGAAGTGGCAATAGGGAAAAACTACTCCTTGAGGAGACGGTAAGGGAAGCAGGGTCCTCCAGGGACAGCCAGCCAGGTTTTCACAAGAGCGAAGAGGCCTGGGAACATTCAGGAGGCAGAGGACGTGGGGACTCTGCTGATGACGGGACCCAAAAGGGAACAGGCGAAAGAACGGTGTAGCCAGTGCACATACTGTAATGGGTGGGCCCCCCTTTGAAACTGGTTTGGTGGAGAAAAATAAATAAATCAGCTGGGTATAAGCAATACCTCTGCACACCTCATGTGAAACGTCACCACAGGGAATTCCTGGTGGCCCAGTGGTTAGGACTCTGCGCTCTCACTGCTGAGGGCCCAGGTTCGATCCCTGGTCAGGGAACTAAGATCTCGCGAGACACGCGGCACAGCCGGGGGGAAAAAAAGTTACCATAAATTTTAAGCCTCTTACGAAGGGCAAGCTGGAGGTATAAAGGCGATGGCAACTGCAGAGCTCACGTGTCGGTGACTGAATACAGCCAAGCCTGTCACCAGCTCTTTGGGACACAGCCATCACCTCCACTCCAGCCCTACAGCAGGACGGCCGCTTTACACCAAAGTCAGCCACCACTAGAGGGCGACACAGCCCCGAGACTTAAGCAACTCCCAGGCACTAATTTGAGTAAAGTGCTAAGCAGAAGCGGACACTGGTTGGAATTTCACTCAAAGTCATAATTCTCTTAGTTGAATTTTGAAGATGGAATACTGTAAGAATACAGAGGGGCCATGTGCATGGATATGTACACAAAAAGGTCTCAAAGGCTTGACATCAAACTGGTCAACAGTGGCTCACCTCTGGCAACGTAAGATATGGGGGTAGGAGGGGCTGATGCGCAAAAAAAGGCTTACTTTCACTTTTCAGTCTATGTGCTGTGTTGTTTGAGTATTTTTCAAGAATGCATTCACATATTATTTGTATAACTTTAAAATGCATTAAAAATGTAATGATCCAATATATAGATAGCAAATGTATCACATTAAACAAAACCTTGTGCAAAGTAACTACAGAGAGACTCCCAAACAGCGTTCGTTCAGCAGGGATCAAAAATCCATCACATCTAATTCTATGTTTTTTTCCCAAAGGAAAATAAGCCCTCAAAAGATTAAGTAATTTGCTCAAATAACAGTGACAAAATTAAAATAACACCCAACTCTCATCCCAGATCCTAATACATGGGACTCCTTTCTGTGTTTCATCCTCTATTAAAACGTTAGCGTTTATTCGTCAATTCTCTACTTCTCCAGGATCTTTCCCACCTCCCTTCTCTCCCCTCCACTCCCCACACCCGCCGCCAAAAGAAAGGGGCCGTGGGGAAACACTTAGAAATTGTGTACCTGAAACAGCATGTCTTTCTTAAGTTAAATTATACTTTAACAAATATTGGTTGACATTTTCATCTCTTGATGAAAAACATAATCATCACTCAATTAGAGGATACTCCCACTTAGTCCTTATCTTCAAATCACCTGCAGTTTATTAAAACAGTACAAGGGGGCTTCCCTGGTGGCGCAGTGGTTGAGAGTCCACCTGCCGATGCAGGGGACACGGGTTCGTGCCCCGGTCCGGGAAGATCCCACGTGCCGCGGAGCGGCTGGGCCCATGAGCCGTGGCCGCTGAGCCTGCGCGTCTGGAGCCTGTGTTCTGCAACGGGAGAGGCCACAACAGTGAGAGGCCCGCGTACCGCAAAAAGAAAGAAAGAAAAAAAAAAAAAACAGTACAAGGGGAATAGGGTAATGATCATCCAAGTACCAAGGGATTCCACGGGTGGTAAAATATTCCATCTGCTGGACTGAGAAAAATTGCCCTGAGGTGAAAGGTAGGAAAGGACATTTTTTAAAGGGTGAATATTTGCTGAGTGCTTACTATGGCCTGAGCATTGGGCTACGAGTAGTTTCTGTTACCAAATTCCATCCTCACAAAATCCTATGCAGTAACTACAGAACCCCCCATCCTCCCACTGCCCCCGCCATCTGCTGTTTGGCTTTTCGCTGTTTCCGTTACCTGCAGTCAACCGAGTTCCGAAAATATTAAATGGAAAATTCCAGAAGTAAACAATTCCTAAGTTTGAAATAGTTTGCCATTAGGAGTAGCATGATGAAATCTCAAGCCATCCCACCTGGGATACCCCACTGCCAACAACAGTGTCTGCTCCCAGCATCCAACCATCAACATGGACATCATCGTGGCTCCAGGATCACTCAAAGCAGAGGACTGTCCTTCTGAAGTATGGCCGGAAGGGCAATCGTTGCCTAACACTACATTACAACGCCTACATCGTTCACTCACTTCATCTCATCACTTAGGCATTTTATCATCTCACTTCATTGCAAGAAGACTGAGTACAGTACAATAAGACATTTTGAGAGACCACACTCACATAACATTTATCACAGCATATTGTTATAATACTTTTTTTTTCAGTGTTAGTGTTGTTAAATCTCTTACTGTGCCTAATTTATAAATTAAACTTTATCATACGTATATATGCATAGGAAAAAACAGTATATACAATCGACGCTTGAACAACATAGGTTTAAACCGTGTGGGTCCACTCATATATAGATTTTTTTCAATAGTAAAGACCATAGTTCTGCATGATCTGCGGTTGGTTGAATCCACAGATATGGAGGAACCATGGATACAGAGGGACAACTCTAAACTATTCGTGGATTTTTGACTGGCCGGAGGGTCGGCACCCTTAACCTCTGTGTTGTTCAAGGGTCAATTGTATAGGGTTCGGTATTACCCAAGGTTTCAGGCATCCACGGGGGTCTTGGGAGGTATCCCACAGGCATAAGGAAGGACTACTTTATCATGAATTTCCTTATAGAGGGAGGGGAAACACAGCTGGCCAGCAAGTAGCAGAGCCAGGATTCAGGATTCAAACTGAGGTCTGTCTAATCTGTACCTTCTCTAACTGCAGCCTTTGGCAAGTGGATCACATGGTGCTTTCTTTACTGCTGACATGAATCTCATTCCATCCTTAGCCCCTCTCTGCCCTTGCTGTCTGGTTTTCACAATATTCTGACATTTTTATTTGCGTTGTCCAATTGGGCCAACATCAATGCAAGCAGAAAGATGGTTCATGGGCCTGGGTCCTAAAGAGAGCAGGTGAAGGAAGGATCCAGAGACAGGCAGGGTCAGACCTTGGCAAGAAGAGTGTTTCTTCCTCAAAGGATCAGTAGGTAGAGGATTAAGGAAGATTGTCAGGTGTCTGATGATACAGTAGCCGACGCTCTGCTGTAAAGTGTGATTAAGGGAGGACCGGGGAACAGAAAAGACCTTGGTTCTCAACACTGGCTGCTTCTAAGACTCACCTGTGTAGCTTTAAAACACACCCACCAGTGCCCAGGCCTGCCTGCCCTGAACCAATGAAATAGGGATCTCTGGGCATGAACAGGGCCTCCGTAAAAGTTTCAAACCTCCCCCAGGTAATTCTAAGGTGTGGCCAGAATTAAGAACCACTGGGCCAAACCAACATCTGAGAGGACAAAACTTGGGCAGGAACAAAGGGCAGGGAGGCAGGACTGCAAACTCTCAGAAGTCCAGCCAATATGAACAGCATGCACTTGTGATAAAGCTACACAACTTAGCTTGGTGACATTCACCAATGATTTTCTGCAGCGAGGGGCAGAAAGAACAGCACAGCAAGGTCTTCCAGGAGAGGTCAGTGGGTCAGGGGTTAAAGGGTGTGCAGTGGGTACAAAGGTACTGTGGCAGCAGCTGATAAAGGAGACCAGGCTGAATACAGAGACGAGGCCAGAATATAGCTGCCAGGCAGGGAGAATCCAGGGAGGCCAAGGGACCAGGCTAGGGACAGGCAGGGATGTCAGAATGGCTTGGATACCTTTTCAACACAGGGATGGATATGAGTGTCACACCTTCCCTCTACATCCCCACTATTCTGGTCCTCCCAGGTATTTCTGGTACCTCTGTCCCACTGAGACCACTGGGACAGAAGGTGTAGACAGGAGAAAAATGAAACAGAGAAGTAATGTCAGAGAGAGAAGACTGCAGAATTTAAGAGCTTAGAGGTCAAGCATCTTCAACAGAAGCAGTGGCTTGGATTAAAGAGAAATACTACTGAATTTACTTCAATAAGAAATGACGAGACTAGTGTATTAGCCCATCCACAGGGATATCAAAGACCCTTAGGATGATGCAGGGGCCTGGGTACGGATGAAAACCAAGAGATGTGGAAGTATGGCCCCAGGAGAGTGGTAGCAGGTGGTGTGAGCCGAGGTCAGGATCTTCGGAAGATATCCCGCTTGTATTGGGGGCCAAAGGGGATCTGGAATCAGCGCCCTGGAGCTGGAAGAGGAGTCTTCATGGGAGAGAGGGAGGGAGCAAGGTCCTGGGGCCACAGTTACTGTAGGTGAAAGAGCTGTAGCTTCCTTGGCTGGAAAATGAGCAAATCAGACAGGCTTCCCTTCAGCCCTAACGATCTACAGCTTGATAACTATTTCAGGAAATTTTGAAAGATGTGGTGCAAAAGATGATTTAGCCAGAAAACAGCAACAAAACAGAAGGAATACAACTTCCCAGAGTCGTGAACAGGCCTGGAAAGGGGCAGGGCAGTTCTTACAACTAGTTGTTTGGGTTTCTGGTTTTTTTGTTTTTTTTTTAATCAAAGGGAGGGAAGATTTTAAATTAATCTGTCATAACAAGAAAATATGATTTTCTACCTATAAACAAATTTAACATAGTCATTGATGAAGCAGAACTGCTAGTTACACAAGTAAATGAGATGAAAAAACTATGAAGAGCCCCAAATTTGCTTCACCACCTCGGTTCTGATCTATTCATAAATTTTTTTCGACAGTGAACACTGGGTCAGCAGCTTTAAGGGCCCCTGAAAAGCAATGATTAACATTCAGGAAATGGGACTTCCTTGGCGGTCCAGTGGTTAGGACTCAGCGCTTCCACCACAGTGGGCGCGGGTTCGATCCCTGGTCGGGGAACTAAGATCCCACATGCCGCACGGCACGGCCAAAAAATAAATAAATGTTAAACATGCAGGAAATGTTAACTGAATGACGCAGCACACAGAAGGGTATGTCCATGTTGATAACAATATGTTCCACAGAGTGATTTGTGGGATCACTTAAAAAAGCAGATGTGTTCTATGCCTCATGTAAAATTTTAGGCTTATTGGAACGTTTTGGTAATTCTTGTTCGAGCTTTGGGGAATATGTCATGAATGAGAAGGGAAGTAAAGGGAACTAATTATCAATGCTGGAAGGACACAAAGGATTGTGGGCTGTGCCGCCTCCAGCATCAAGTATGTTCTTTCTGAGGGGTCGTCACAGTAAGTAAGTTTGGAGAAGCTCTTCTTAAAAAAGAAAGAAAGAAAGAAAAGGGCGAGAAAAACACCTGAATAAATGAGAGGCAGCCATTAACCAGAGGCCAGGACAGTGTTACCAAAGAGAGGAAACGTTCTGTGTGGGTCACAGGCGAAGGCGTCAGGGTAAACAGAGCCACAGTCACACCACATCAAATGATCGGAGGGAAACACATTCAGAGGAATGGTTTTTCATACCTATGGACTTGGTCTCATTAGCTCAGAATTTTACCATTTCCACTACGATACGGCTCCCCAATAAAGAGTGAAAAACGGCCAACTGCTTCCCCATAAATAATGATTAACGTGCAGGAGCAACGTGGCTGACATCCAAACTCAAACGTGTACTTAAATCAAATTTGAACACAATAAAAAAAAAATACACTGACTGCGTATTATCTTGAACATAAATTATTCTAGGCAGTAATAAGGAAAGGCTGTTTTTCCCGCTCGAAGGCAAACAGGGCTTCCATCCTCAATAATATATGTGCTGATTTAAATTCGCATCTGGAACCATGGCCTTAAATATGCACCCGGAAAAAGGAGGCAGTTCTGCAAATGCTCTGGACTAGGAGAATCCCAGTTTTAACTCTTACTTCATACCTCAAATATTTACTAAGCACTTATGTCCCCCTAGGTATCAGGGGCTGGGCAATGCTTCCTTCCCACCCCTGGAATTCCTTTCTAGAAGGAGGGAGCTCCAAACCACTCCCTCCACCCAAGGCAAGAAGAAACGCCAGCTTTGGCTTCAGTTTGGATAAGAAACTGGCTGTGCTGGGCCAAGCCCCTTCCTCTGGCTCCTTTTTACCCACCATACAGAGATCTGCCCTCTGCTTGGTGAGGCAGCCCAGGCCCGTGCTGGTCCTCTCCAGGGTGGGCATGAGGGGGTTTTAAGTCTGCCCAGTTCCACGTTATCAAGTCCACGGGCCTGGCCACATGTGCCACGTCCTCCTGTGCCAAGCTCTGGCACAAGTCAAGATGATGCTTTGGTCCTCCACCCCGTCCCCTCACCCCCCAAGCTGTCCTGTTACTTCTCTGATGGGATGCGTTTACTGGACCCCCTTGAGTCCTAGCACTGTGCTGCTATACAAGGCAGAGGAGTTCGGAGGCGGGGGGTGGGGGGGGGCTCCAAATTTAGAGCGCAAAGACTCATCTGGAGAGGACTGTTTAAAATGCAAATTCCTGACCCCTAGGCCCATGAATTCTGATGAAGCAGGCCTGGGGAGAGTTCAGAAATCTGCACCACGGACAACCACAGCTTAACCAAAACCACCCTTTGAGACAGCCTTGGGAGCTTAAGACACACAACATGTTACCAATAAATGTGATTTTCCATTTCTGTAAATGAAACGATTTTCTGGCTGTTTTAGTGACCCATAGAAAATGCTCACAGGATAAGACTACAGGTGGCAAATGCAATTCTGAGTGTGCTAAGATCACCGGACACGTCAGTTCATCACTGTGTTCAGCCGGATGTCAGCCTCAGCACCTGCAGCCCCAAGGAAGGCGTACCGTGGAGGGTGCCTGGTCCGCACACCGTGGAGGGTGCCTGGTCCGCACACCGGGCAGGGGCCGCTGAGAGGGACGCCGCAGATTGGCGGAAAACTTGGTGATCCTGGGTATGATCGAGTTACCTAAAGATGCTGAGGTCTAAACACATCTTTCCCCCAACAAACCCCAACCTCCAGCCCAAATCTGAAGTTCAGAAAGGTAGAGTGTTGTCTAACAGGGCCTGGCAAACAGACACAGCGCACTGATTTTTCTAACCTCTTAGCAGAGGCAAAAGAATCATATTCCAAGCCCTGTGATGTCAAGAGTGCACAAAACGCCAAGTTCAGACAAAACTTACTAACCTTGTATGAACAATATTCTCACCTGTGCTCGCATCTCTCCCCATTTATCCACGGCTCAAGTCCCAACTGTCCCAACTGCATTGTTCTACACCCCTGTCCAGGACGCACGCTCACTCCATTAAAGGAGCTATTCAACAGAACTAACAATAGAAGCACAAGCCATTGCTTCAAAGTTCCCAAGATCGTACCGTAATTCCTTGTTCTCCATTAGGACGGTGTTAGCCGACCCAAGCACTGGAAATTAGAGTCCAATTATTTCTCAAGAATTTCTACAATTATGACAAACCTTTAAATTAATCTTGGGAGGACTCCTGGGCTCCTCTCGCAGTGTTTTAATATCCTGCATGTTTCCTAAACAAAATAGCCTCTGTGAAAAATCCAAACCTAAGCATACTCCATCTCCCCTAATGCTGCTTTAAAAACCTCTCCTGCTCCAGCTACCGATGAATTCCAGGGAGGTCCTATACACGTTCCCAGAAGGTAATTCCACTCGGTGATCTTAAAAGCCCCTACTGTACGCCCAGAAGAGAAAAAAAAATCTAAGGTAAATACCAACAGGAATCCAGTGAAAAGAGAAAAGCCAATCACTGGGCCAATTTCCTAACGTCAGACAGCTTAAGAGTAAGTCTACCCCCGAATAATGGACCCCAAAGATGATCACGTCCCAATCTCAGGAACCCATGACGACCTCAAGTCACAGAGAAAAGGGGGATTAAGGCTGGTCATCAACTGACCTTAAAATATGGAGATTATCCTGGATTATTCAGATGAGCACAATGTAATCACAAGGGCTCTTAAAAATGGAAGAGGGAGGAAGCAGGAGAGGAGAGTGAGAAGACGTGCCTTTGAACGAGCAATGTTCAGAGATGCTACATTGCTGGCTTTCAACATGGAAGAAGGAGGCCATAAGCTCATGAGTGTAGGTTATCCAGGGAAGCTGGAAAGGGCAAGGGCTTCACCCTTGCAGCTCACGGACTTAACGCAGCCCTGACGACACCATGATTTTAGCCCATGAGACCCACGTGGGACTTGTAAACTACAGAACAAGAAGATCACAAATGTGTATTGTTTTAAGCCACTAAATGTGTTGATTTTCTAAGCAACCATGGAAAACCTTTCTTCGATGGCCCAGAAGGTCTGTGGCTCCTTTCTCGAGGCCTAAAATGACTTCTGATCTATGGTAAGTGCTAGGCAAAAAAGACACACTGGCTTTTAAAAAGCAAAAGGAGAAAAAGATGAAGGCTTTAAAAAAATCTCCCAAGTGATTCCGACAGAAAAAAAACAAACAAGCCAAACACCTTTACCCTACAAACACTGCCCAAACGGCAAAACTGTCCCTGGGAGCCACACTTCAGCTCCCCATGTAAATAAATAACAGATTTGCCCAAGTGTTAGAAGCTTGGGAAAACACATTTTCTAATTTGGCTGATAAATGTTAATTATGGGAGGGCCATTCAAATATTTGCTTAAGAGAGAAAGCAAGGCCCTAAAAGCTCGAAGGCGGCTTCTGCCTTGTCTTTGCCAGTGGGTTTACAACAACCAATGTTAAAGGAGGTTATCTCCCTGCCACAGAAGCAAGCAGGTAGGACCTACTTCTGGCACAAGAACACACACATCCTCTTGGAAAACAAGAATAAGCAATGGTGCAAGAGCCCCAAGTGCAAGGCTCAGCTCTGATGACACCTCTACCTGGGCTCCCAGGCAGGTAGATCCGATCCCCAACCTCCCTGCCTCAACGTGTAACGTGTATCCCTGCATCCCTTCCCTGAAGGCCATCACCCTGACCGCCCCACTCCCCCACTGCAATCCATCTGACACACAGCAACCCGAGGGATCTTTTTTTTATGAATCAGACGACGCTACTCTCCTACTTACAGCCCTTCAACGCCATCTCACGTCATCTTGAATGATGTGCAAATTATTAGCATGTCCACAAGGCACTGCACAATATGGCCTCTACCTTGCCCTCCTCTCTTCCCATGGCCCCCCACACTCTATTTCAGTTCCTCTAACCTTCCAGAACTTCCACACCTCAGAAAGCCCCTTCCTCTGGGTCTCAGCTGAAGTGTCACTTCCTCACTGAGGTCTTTCCCAACACATCCCCCACCAAACACAAAGCAACTTGGGAGCCCCTACCATTCTCCTGCAGAGAGGTCTCCTTTGAGCCCTGTTTCAATTTGTAACCCATCTGCCTCTGTTCCTTAAGGTCTGTCCCCAAACCAGAAGACACACTCCACGAACGCAGGGACCCGGTCTCAACACCACGGCAGACTAGTCACTCGATAAAGCGTGTTGGCTGAATGCGTAAACTCTAGAAGGTTCTCATCTTTAGAAACCATGTGGTTTTAAAATATAAATATTCAAATATATACTGAAAATCCCATTTGGTTTTACCCATCACAAACTGAAGTTGGCTAAAGAAAGAAGACAAACAGGAACCATCACCAAAGTCCCTCAATTAAGTGAAGTGATAGTGATGGGATTTTTGTGGCAAAGCATGATTAATTCTCATTCCCGTTTAAGCTTGAAAGTTTCTCAAAGAAAAGCCATAGGACTTGCCACTTGGTTAAGCTGAAGAACCCAACATTGGACAAAATATCACATTTTAAACTGCAAATGTGGGTCCAATAATGGAAGGGAAGCACTTCCCTACCAAACATACATGTTGATAACACTGCTAAACCTGTACAAAGTAATAAAAGCATGAGTTGACAATGGAAGAGAGGATGTGCAAAGAGAACAGAAGTGTGATATCAAAATTTCGTGTTAAATGATTTAAAGCAAACTGTGCCACCTGCTGGGATGGCTATAATCACAGACAGACAATAATAAGTGTTGATGCGGGCGTGGAGTATTCCGAACACTCACACACCACTGAGGGGGAGGTGGAACAGCACAGCTGCTTTGGAAAAATCTGGCAGTTTTTCAAAGGATTAAACGTAGGGTTACCACATGACCCAGCAATTCCACTCCTGGGTATAAGCTCAAGAGAAACGAAAACATGTTTGCAGAATAGCTTCTACAAGACTATACAAGAACATACGTGGACATTCACAGCAGCATTATCCATAATTCAAAAGGTGGAAACAACCCAAATGTCCATTAACTGACAAAGGGGTGGGCATATATATGGCTTTACAAGAGACTGCATTCC
Organism: Orcinus orca; assembly: GCF_937001465.1. Lineage (NCBI taxonomy): Eukaryota > Metazoa > Chordata > Mammalia > Artiodactyla > Delphinidae > Orcinus > Orcinus orca. The sequence continues at coordinate 16,369,602 of NC_064573.1, forward strand.
ACACCATGGAATATTACTTGACAGTAAAAACAAATGAAGTACTGACACATGCTACAACACGCATGAGCCTTGAGAACATGCCAAGTGAAGGAAGCCAGTCACAAAGGACCACATAGTGTATGGTTCAATTGCTATGAAATGTCTAGAACAGGCAAACCTATAGAAACAGAAAGCAGACTAGAAGTTGTCAACGGCTGGGGAGGGGATGTGTGGGAGGCCTGGAGAAGGGTTTTCTTTTCGGGTAACGAAAACGTCTTACAACTGTGATGATAACCATCACACAACTCTGCGAATCTACTAAAAGCCAGGGGAGGGCTTCCCTGGTGGCGCAGTGGTTGGGAGTCCGCCTGCCGATGCAGGGGACGTGGGCTCGTGCCCTGGTCCAGGAAGATCCCACACGCCGCGGAGCAGCTGGGCCCGTGAGCCATGGCCGCTGAGCCTGCGCGTCTGGAGCCTGTGCTCCGCAACGGGAGAGGCCACAGCAGTGAGAGGCCCGCGTACCGCAAAAAAAAAAAAAAAAAAAAAAAAAAAAAGCCAGGGGATTATAATACACTCTAAATGGATGAATTGTATGGTTTGGGAATTTTATCTCCATACAGTCGTTTTTAAAAACAGAGCGTGTGCATCTCTGTCATTTAATTCATTAAACATACCTACAGTGGAAGGCTAACAGTGACAGAAGAAATGTTCTTGGTCAAAGCTACCTTTACCTACCGGTTTGTGCACTCACATATTCGTAGGCATCTACTGACAAAAGTAAGTTCAAAACTGATTTATAGTTTTAAAATTAGGAAGGTTCTTCCTCTTATGAAACACCTTGAGTCAGGAAGGGCTAGATGATGCTAGAGAACCACCACTAACATCTCAAAATCATCTTAAAAGCCTAAAACAAAGGTTTTGTTGTCAGTGTAGGTCCATCACAGGCCGACCAGACTCCGGTCCATGCTGACACTGACCTCACGTGAGGACCCAGGCCCAGAGCACAGCTGGGTTGCCCTCCGGACCGTCCTCAGGCACCCCAGCTGAGAGCACCCCTGTGAGTTCTGCTTTGGCACAAAATCTACCAGAGCCTCACCTGTTCATTTTCTAATTAAAGGTGGTCACATGACCACGCCTGGGCTCAGTGGGGCAGAGAGATGTAATTCCACCATCTATCCTGAAGAGGAAAGGTCCAAACATTTGTGAACAATCTTGACGACAACTCTAGACACCAAATCTCAAGCTCTATTCGTCGGGGCCAACCCTCCAGAAAGAGGCACTTGCATTCACTGTCCTTTCATATGTACACAACCCCAGACCCAGCGGCTGGCCAGCTACCTATGGGAAAGAAGGACCTGTACCGTCCCCACGCATCTCCAACTCACCCAACCAAAGATCATCACAGTGGTTGCTCGCCTGCCCTCCTCCCCTGCCTCTGTATGAATGGCTCCATTATCCACCCAGACACCCGAGCTCAACACCCAGCGTCACCTCCAGCCCAGCCACATCTATCCTGACACCAGCCACCTCACAAGCTCTGGATTCAGTCCTCTTCTCCAGGCTCCTGTAGCTGCTGCCCACGTTTAGGCCTTCCACCCCATCTGGATCATCACAAAATCTTTCTAAAACTCTTCTTCAGTCGGCATTTTGCCTCCTTGCAAACCATCCTGCGTCACCATCGGTTTAGTCTTCCTCAACTGTTAATATCATCACTTGCCCATTAAAATCTCTCAGCAGCTCCCCACTGTCTATGTGATCTGCCCCCCCTTTCATGTCTGGTCTTGCCCTCCTCCACCCTCTACCCCCCATATGTCGTACGGACCCCTAAACTGCTACTTTCCAACCATGCCGTGTACCCTCTATCCTATACCTCTAGACTTCAGAATATGCTGTTACCATTGCCTGAAATAAATGTTCCACTCTAGGTGATGTATTTCTCCCCAAAATTCAGATTTTAATTCAAGTACTTGCTCTCCTGTGAAACCCTTCCTGCAAAACTCCTTTCTCCCAAAGCAGCCCTCTGCAATACCAGCAGGGTAACATGAGCGCACCTGGCTGGAGGTACTTACACGCCCTCCTGGTCTCCCCGACCTGGCCTGGAAGCTTGCTGAGGGCGGGGGCTTGTCTTTTTCTAATCCCCAGCACCCAACCACTGGCTGCTTCTCAGACCTTTTCTTTTTTTTTCTCAGTTATATATAATATTTTTTCCAGATTACTTTCCATTATAGGCCATTATAAGATACTGAATATAATTCCCTGTGATATACAGTAAATCCTTGTTGCCTGTCTATTTTATGTATAGCAGTTTGTATCTTGATAATCCCATACTCCTAATTTATCCCTTCCCCCTTTCCTCTTTGGTAATGGTAATTTTTCTATGTCAGACTTTTTTCTTGTTATTGAATGAATAAGAGTATTACTCCAAAGCTGGCATTTCTTTTCCTCTCTTTAAAAAAAAAAAAAAAAAAGCCCCGAATTTGCATAACTATATCCGCCTTTGGATCAAACCCGGCCCCCTGCAGTGGAGTCCTAACCCCTGGACCGCCAGGGAATTTCCTCCGCCTTCCTGGATTATCATAAAGAGTGCACCCCATGGGAAATACACAGTACTAGAACCTTCACATATATTACTGCATGTACACACTCTGCCAACCCATGAAATATGTATGACTGTCCACTCTTCACAGCTGAGGAAACTGAAGCTCTGTCAGTTTATGTCATATAAATCTGACAAAGCCAGGAATTAAACCCAGACGGTCTTACCTCGAAATTTAACCTCTACTGCTCCACAACTTGGTGATTAAAATAATAACATTTGTTAATAATAAAATTAAGGCATACTTAGGACGTTTAATTTTAGAAAAGTTACTCAGTTTCTCTCCAGCCACAGACTCAAACAACTTTGGAGTCAGAAGGCACTTTCGGGGATCTAACATGGGACTCAAAGTCTCCCCTGGGGAGACTGTGCTATGACCCAGTCTGCAGCACATTGGGTGCTCCATAAAGATGTGCTCAATGAATGACTCCAATGCCTTTCAAAACAAAACACTGGGTCTCAGGCTGCGGTTTCTCACCCACAGTCAGCTACTCAGTACCTCTTTAATGCACCGAGCTTGAACCACTTAATGCGTCTGCTGATCCCACGACTGACTGGCCTGCGGATCCCAGATCACCGTATCCTGGGGTTGCTCCTCTCATCACACAGAGTCCTTTCCTCTTTGTCCGTGACCAACTCCTTTGCAAACCATGTCGGAAATCAAAACTCTGCCTCCGTCAGCCCCACTGCTCCCTGACTCTGCCTTCACATCGATTCTTAATATCTAGGTGTTCAATTCTTCTGGTTTTGATTACTAATCATTTCCTGTTATGGGCTGCACTGCATCTCCTGAAAATTCACAGGTTGAAATCCTAACTTCCAGTACCTCAGAAGAAGACTGTATTTGGACAGAGGGTCTTGAAAGAGGTAACTGTGTTAAGATGAAGTCATCAGCGTAGGCCCTGAGATCCAACATGACTGGCGTCCTTGTAAGAGGAAATTTGGACACAGCAAATCTGCACGAAGAAAAGACCATGTGAAGACACAGCAAGAAGGCAGCCATCTATAAGCCAAGGAGAGAGGCCAGAGAAGAACTCAACCCTGCTGACACCTTGACCTCGGACTTCCAGCCTCCGGAATTGTGGGAAAGTAAGTTCCTGTTGTGTAAGCCACCCAATCTGTAGCACCCTGTCATGGCAGCACAAACAGAATAATACTTTTCCTTATCATTCTCCTGCTGTGTCAGTCAAGAAACAGAGAGGGAAGGATTTAGGGGACAAGTTCAGATCCCCTTTCAAACACTGTGACTGGGGGCAAGGGGTGGAGATTCTCAACAAAAAAACAGGCAACAGAACCACCTGCTGTGCGTGATTGTTTTGAGGATTAAATGTGACCAGAAATGTTAATGCACTATATTTCTATAATAATAATTGTGGTTTTAAAAAGCTTACCATCTGCCACGCACTGCTCTCAACACTTTCCATACATTAAATTACTTAAGCCTCCACAGACATAGAGAACTAGTGGCTACCAGTGGGAAGAGGGAGGGGCGGAGGGGATTAAGAGGTATAAACCATTAGGTACAGAATAAGCTACAAGGATATATTGTACAACACAGGGAATACAGCAAATATTTTATAATAACTAGAAATGGAATATAACCTTTAAAAATTGTGAATCACTATATTGTACACCTGTAACATATATTATTGTATATCAACTATATTTCAAATTTAAAAACTTATTTAATCCTCATAACAACCCTGACATGAGTCCTTCATTAGCCTATTTTACAGATGATTTGCCCAAAGTCACATGTGAGAAGTAAAAACGGGCCCCCTAGCCAGGCAGCCTGGCTCCAGGACTGGGCTTGTGACCACTGCCCCAGACTTATCCACCCAGAGCATGGGGTCTGCGTCTAACTCCTTCTTGAATCCACAGCGCCTGGCACTCAGGAGACTAAACAGTTGGGAGCCTGTAAACTCCCCAAGAGCAGCAGCTTTTAGGGGGTTTTGTGGTAATCGCCCCACAGAGTGGCAGATTCAAAATTATCTTAAATACCTAAATGAAGCTTCCACTAGGATTTTAAAAACCTGAGCTGGAGTTGAAGATGCAAGACTTAAGAGTGAATACAAAGGAACTTAAGACTTAAGAGTCTTAAGTTAAGACTTAAGTCTTAACTTAAGACTTAAGAGTGAATACAAAGGAACCACAACCCCATATAAATTTCATCCACAGTTCTAGACACGAGCTCTCGGTGAGAAAGTTGATCTGGACAGCATCTCGGGATCCTAGGCCACCACTGCAGCAGGGACCTCACCACATCGCGACCTCATTCCCGTGAGCCTCACCTGATACCTGGACCAGCCCTCTGAGAAAAGGCAGGCCTCTCCTCCCACTGGACACATCCATAGCCAGCCTAAGGATGGTGCGCTCTACGGGGCAACACGGCCTTTGTTTCGCTGCTAGCTGAGGCCGCCATCAATTGCTGGGCATTCCAGTGCTTTCTTTTCTCAAGACAGTTCTGTTCTCTAACTGCTCTGGAAGGCTGACCCCGGGAAAATGCAAAAAGTTGCTTTACAAGCAAAGTCAGTCAACGTCAAAGACTACGATCCACACCAGACCATTTCTCATGAGTTGCCTTTTGTATTTCATTCTTCCAAAAAGCACCACTTGAAAATACACGAGAAATTGACCCAAAAAAAACCTAGAGTCATTCAACTTAGTCTATTAAAACTAAGATGCAGTGAGAGGGTTTGGGCTGTGATGTGTAGTTAATAAACTAAGCTGGAATCGGCTTCACAGTATCACAGTAACCTGTGACACGAGCCCAGGGCCAATACCACCTATTTTCTTAAGCATTTTCACAATATAAATAGGAAACAGGAGTGAAAAAATAAACACATGGCCCAGGGAAAAAAAAAAAAAAAAACAGCTCTGGCCAGAAAACAATACCAGTGATCGCTAAGCAAAACAAACAAACAAACTCCTTTGTTAATTTAAAAGATTTAGATTGCAATCTCGATTTTATGTTACATTCATGAACAATATTTATTAAGCTGCTACTATGCACTGCCAGGCCCAGAAGCCTCAAGAAAGAAAAAGACACACTTCCCTACCCTCCAAAGTCTCACTCTGCTGGGGAAGGTCACATGCAAACTGAATCGTAACACAAGCATAGCCTGTATTGCAACACGGGGGAAGCAGAATGAGATGGCAGAGGGATCCTCAAAAGCAACACATCCAATGAATGAATGCTAACCATTGTCAACATGGTCCGTTGTGGCATTTCTGGGCATCGGGCATCTCAGCCCGTGCTCTCTTTGCCACCAGATTTCCTGAAGCCAAGACACATCCAGGGCCACTGTTTCTTCCAGCTGCTGGCCACAAAGCTGCTACCAGGCCCCCCCTGGGCAGCTGTGATGTTTGCCCACACCTTGTAAGCCAGGACTTTTCATCAGTTCCTAATGTCTGCTGAACTTTACCTTCCCTGTCCTAGAAGGAGATGAGGGTCAGCCCACTTACCTGTTACTATCCCACCTCTATCTTCCTCTGCTTTTTTTCTGACAAGCCCAGCACACCTTTCTGCTGTAGAAGACACATCTCAGAATCCTCACAAGCAGAGTGAGTGGTTATTACAGCCACGATGTGCTGTCATGGAGATGCACATCAATTATCACGTGTGCATATGGTAAGTTAGGTGTACAGGGAGCCCTCAATTTGTACAGTAGTACAAGACCATAAAAATGACCGTGCAGGGACTTCCCTGGTGGCGCAGTGGTTAAGAATCCACCTGCCAATGCAGGCGACACAGGTTCAAGCCCTGGTCCAGGAAGATCCCACATGGTGTGGAGCAACTAAGCCTGTGCGCCACAACTACTGAGCCCACGGGCTGCCTGAAGCCCGCGCGCCTAGAGTCCGTGCTCTGCAACAAGAGAAGCCACCGCAATGAGAAACCTGAGCATCACAACGAAGAGTAGCTCCCGCTCGGCACAACTAGAGAAAGCCCACGCGCAGCAACAAAGACCCAACACAGCCAAAAATAAACAAACAAACAAAGACCATCTTAAAAAAAAAAATGACCATGCAAACTGAAACCTTGCAAGGTTATCTTATCAAAGGAAAAAACTGCAATTGTTCCATAACCTTATTTTTGTCAAAACATAAAATCTCTGTCAGGTTACAATGTACACAGGGAAATCTTCTGCACTCACAAAAGGGGTTCCCGAATGCCCGAGAGGGAATAGGCAGTTAGGCAGATATGAGCAGGGTATCCAATAGGGCCAAGGAATTGGCCCTATAAATAAAGAAAGAGGGGAATGTGGTGCTCCAAGGACAATGGTGCTTCAAGGACAAAGGACGACCCTGCCTGGAAAAGTTTCAGGGTTACACCCCCTACCGGACTCTTAATCCCCTCCCCACCATGTTGCAATGGTCACGAAATTCCTGAGCCCACCTGGGTGACGCCCACCTGGGCAACGGGACCTGTCCCAAATAAGGAAAGGCATCTGCCCTGTCCCACTCCCACCCTACAGAAAGAAGGTATATGTGCCTCGACCAATCAGTAAAGGAAATTTTCACCTCAGACTGTTCCTTTGTTGTTTTCTGGCTATAAAAACTGATCATTAGCACATGTTCGGGCTCGACTCTCCCAGCCTACTAGGAAGTCAGCCCGCTGTTCTGGCAGTGACCCTTCCCTCTAATAAATTCTATCTTCTTTAAAAAAATTAAGTAAAAAAATACAAAATAAAAAAATAAAGTACACTGATCCACAGTGTACCCAGAAAACTAGGGAAACAGTTTTACTATCCAAAAACTAGTAAAACTCCTGCCATTGAAAACATTAGAAACGTTGAGAATTGAAGTGTTTTACTTCTTTGTTAAAAACGTATCACGAATAGTTTAAAAGTGCCAGCTTCCTGAAGCATAACTGACAATACAAAGCAAGCATCTTTTCTACGCCTTGGCCAAACGTCATACAGTTGGGCCTCTACATCTGTGGGTTCAATAGCCTTGGATTCAGCCAACCACAGATTGAAAACATTTATTTGGGGGGGAAAAATTCCAGAAGGTTCCAAAACGCACAACTTGAATTTGCGGTGCAATGGCAACAATTTCCATAGCATTTACACTGTGTTAGGCATTATAAGTAATCTAGAGATGATTTAAAGTATATGGGAAGATGTATGGAGGCTATATATGCAGATACTATGCCATTTATACAAGGGACTTGAGCATGGCAGTCTTTTGGTATCCTCACAGGTCTGGGAACAAATCCCCCATAGATACAGAGGGACAACTGTATTTTTTAACTGAATTCATATAACATAAAATTAAACTTTTTTTTTTTTTTTTTAATTTTTGGCTGCGTTGGGTCCTCGTTGCTGCGCGCGGGCTTTTCTCTGGTTGCGGCGAGCGGGAGCTCCTCCTCATCGCGGTGCGCGGGCTTCTCATTGCGGTGGCTTCTCTTGTTGTGGAGCACGGGCTCTAGGCGCGCAGGCATCAGTAGTTGTGGCGCACAGGCTCAGTAATTGTGGCACACGGGCTTAGTCGCTCCGCGGCATGTGGGATCTTCCCGGAGCAGGGCTCGAACCCGTGTCCCCTGCATTGGCAGGCAGATTTGTAACCCCTGCGCCACCAGGGAGGCCCAAATTAAACGTTTTGAAGTGAACAACTCAGAGGCTTTTAGTACATTCACGATGTTGTGCAAGCACAACTTCTATCTAGTTTTGAAACATTTTCATCACTCCAAAAGGAAACCCTGTGCCCATTAAGCAGTTACTCCACTCTGAATTTCACTTCCAGCGTTATCATTTTTAACTCCTTTGCTGCACTTTGATCTTTTCAGCCAATTCCCTCTCAATTTTTGACATTTCTGTAAAATGTCACACTGGTTTAGCACAGGAGGACAAGTCTGCAACCCAAATACACGCTTTGCTGTCTGTGCGTGAACTGAGTGACGTATGCAATGACTGATCACCGAGAGACTGAAAGAAATGGTGTGACTGGTCACTGATCGTGAGGTGCATCTGTTATTTATGTAGCAATCTGTGAACTGAAGCACAGGTACTAAAGTGTGTGTACTTTATACGATTACTCACAGGTTAACACACCGGGAGAACTGAAGTTTGAATTGTGTTAAGGGACTGGTATTATTTAATGCATGGTAACTGAAACTGCTGCATCATCAGAACTGTGCAAAGTAAGGAATGTCTATACATGTGGGCATATAGTTAATATAAACATATAGACACACATTTATGCATAACTCATGTCATACATAGTAAATAGTTTGAGGATGAGTAGCTCTGCACGAAGTCAGTGCCACCGTTGCTTCATGGAGAAATAAATATACAAGATGCAGTTCCTCTCCATTCCATTCAGTCGGTTCTGGACCCACAGTCACTGGGCGCCCACAGACTACAGTGCGTGACAAGCCAGCTGAGCCCTACCCTCACGAAGAGCATCTTCAACCTTTCTCATTCCCTGCGATCTCAGACACGAGATCACAAGCTGGTTCTGAGCCTGGGAACAAAGGCCGAGCAGCTTGGAACAGCACCTACCATAGGATCAAACTTGCAGGATTATATCTGTGTATGACCTATTCTATTTTACAGTACCTGTTTTTGGAAGGAAAACAAAATGACCTCAGAATTGGGCCTAAGAGAGGGCCCTGAGCAAGAGCTCTCTAAAAATGCATACTATTTACAGTACAGAATTTTTGTCACATATTTGCAGGGTCCAAAATTTTCAGGTTACAAAACGATAAGTTTCAGGTCAGTGAGCTATTACAATAGTGGCATTTTTTTTTAAGTTAGACTTCATAGAACCCATGCCTCTGTATACACGTGGGCTCAGTACTCCAAGTGCTTAACCTTCCCCTTGGTATCGGTACTGCCTCTGACACAAGGGGAATGTTATCCAGGTGGTGCAGTGATGGGGGGGAGAGGCGGAGCTGGAGGAGAAAGGAAACCATACGCCCAGCTTTACTTCATAATGAATTACTGAGAGCTTGGAAAACACCGTTTAGGAAAAGAAAACCAGAAAAGGATAAAATTGGGGCTTCCCTGGTGGTGCAGTGGTTGAGAGTCCGCCTGCCGATGCAGGGGACGCGGGTTCGTGCCCCGGTCCGGGAGGATCCCACATGCCGCGGAGCGGCTGGGCCCATGAGCCATGGCCGCTGAGCCTATGTGTCCGGAGCCTGTGCTCCGCAACGGGAGAGGCCACAACAGTGAGAGGCCCGCGTACCGCTCAAAAAAAAAAAGAAAAAAAAAAAAGAGGATAAAATTGGGCTTAGAGTTAAATCACTATATAACCCACCAACCAGCCAACCCAGGAACACAACACATAGGCTCTTCGTGGTCGTCAAGCTTCCTGGCGGCCAGATCAACACCAGCAGCTCAGTACGTGGGCTAACCGTTTGCTGCTACACTAATTTAAAATAAAGCCCCCATTCACTTCATCATGAATATTTCACGCACTTTCCAAGAAGCACCAAATTAAACAGAAAAAAAACAGTCTTCCACACTAGCTCCTCCCTTTCTCCTGGTTTTACTTTGACACTTGCTACAAAATAACTGACAAGGACAGAACCAAGCATCTGAAGAAGTTTAAAAAGGCATCTGTCCTGGGATAAAAATGCATATGAGAGGAACAGAATTTTGAATGTAGCTCTCTCTTTCATGATGTCATTCTGTTAGCTACTGACTTGGAGATACACAAAAAATCTGATTTGCACATGGAGGCCCGCAGGACCTCAGTTCGATGAGCAACACAGTGGCTTGTTACTTAAATGACACTTAACACTTGGGTAAACCTAGAAACACTGATTTGAAACCTCAGCCCTCATTACCCAAAACAAAGCATCAGCTCTTTCCATGACCAGGCACTCCAGACACCAAATGCAAATTAAGCCAACAGAACAAAACCTGTATTCAGAAGGTGCAGATTGCAAAAGACTTGCTCTGAGTTCAGCCATTCACAGACCCTAAGGAGGACATGGCCTGGGAGAAACACAGCTGGGCCACACTCGACATGCCCAGAAGCCACGCCCACCCCTTTTATAACCAGAAGTGTTTGGCTCCAGTTACCTAAGTCTTTCTCCTTAATCGTTTTCCTTTCCTGGTTGGCTCTATCATGATGAAAACTGACATTTCATCTAAAAGAATAAGATGTGCATTCCCTACTGGTATTTTTTTAAAGCTACAGAAAAACACCTTAGATCTAAAAGCAATTTTTTCTTTTTTTTAAAAAACACCCTAAAAGGAATGTCATACACTAACATCCATTTCCATTAACTCCTATTATCAGTGAGGTGGGTAAGAGGAAGGCCTTTTCTCAGGTTTCATGAGAAAAGTAAAGCCAAAGTACTTTTGGATTGGGAGTCAGGGACTAACAGATGCAAACTGATGTATATACAATGGGTAAACAACAACATCCGACTGTACAGCACAGGGAACTATGTTCAGTAACCTGTGATAAACCATAATGGAAAAGAATATGAAAAAGAAGGTTTATGCATGTATAACTGAGTCAGTCTGCTGGACAGCAGTAATTAACACAACATTGTAATTCAACTATACTTCAATAAAAAATAAGTTAAATAAATAAAAGTAGTTTGGTGGTTCTGGGGGAAGAAAGAAAGAAAAAAGAAAGCAAAAGTAAGCCAAAAAAAAAAAAAAGTTTTTTGAGGCCTTTCCCACCATCAATATGGTTTACTCCCACCAGAAAATGTGGTTTACGCAAGAGTCAGAATCTCCCCCAGTGGAGCAATTTGTAGTATTTTAGCCAAGCTTCAGGGGGCCTGCGCAGGGAGGTACTGAGGACTGGCGTACTGGGCAGTGTCCCCAGGGTGGGAGGGGTTCCCAAAGGCTGTGTTTGTCCCACCGGTAAAAGCTGGGTTTAGGATAATGTGCTGGTGTGGAAGGAGCACACGATCTGCCCTTCCAGGTCTGTTCACTGAAGCACCAGTGTCACCTGGGGAGAGTCCCTTTTCCACCAATCACCCCTCACAAGCAGATGCAGATAGTTCACACTCACTCACTGCTCTGGCCTCCAGGAGAACTGGCTTCAGGAAGCCACAGTGTAACATTATAATCCTCAACTTTCCAAGAGGAATTTCAGGAACAACTGGATGCTAAGGGGCCTTCATGACTCTACCGGGCAAGGATGTGCCCCTCTCCACCCAACCCCAGCCAGATGCTCCAGCGGCAGGCTGGTACAACACTTCAGCATCTATTCCCATGAACCCACAGCTGCCAGCAGGACGTGGGGCCCTTCCTTCCTTCAACTGAGAAGGCATCACCCCAGCAAGAGCTCTCTTTGTTCTGGCTGCCAGGAGACTCAGAGCTTCCTGAAATCCATTTCCTATCCTTTCCTTCCTGTCTGTTAATCATTCTCATTTTATGGGGGCTGCACTTTTATTATAAGCTGTCTCAGATTATTTTCTATAGCAGGCAGAGTATCAAGCAACAGAAGTGGAATATTACCTCTCTGACCCGAGGCTGGGTGTCCTTGAAGCGCTCTTCTCCGTTGTGTGTGGCGACTAATGTAACTGCTCAAACCATTCCTCAGTCTCAAAACTCTGAAGGACCACCTGACACCTCTTCGAGTCTACTTCAAACGCCCACGCCGGATCCTCCGACTCTTTCTATGTACCAAGAAACCAGAGAAGCAGGGCTCCCGATTGCGACGTGGATAGAGCCTCCTGGCGTTGTGCAATTCAGTGGCGCTGTTTAATGCGTAAATTTACATTTCCTTTAACGAGTAATTGTCCTGAAATGTCACTTGGTGACCTGGAATATCACAATTCCTTTGTAGCAGAGAATAAGATTACAAGAAGCAAGTTGCTGGCTGGTACACAGCAGATAGTCACCAGATGTCTCTTACGTACATGTGAATTCAAGCATTTGTTTGTCCATAAAATATAGCTGAACATTTATTATTACTTAATACTAAACGCATTCAAGAACATCTGCCGAATGCCTACCATGAGTAAGGCATGTGCTAGGAGCCACCAGGGAAATAAAGATGACAAAGACGACACGAGGGCTGGCCTCAAGGAAGCCTCCTTACGAGCTGCTGGGGTATAATGAAGTCAAAATACCGGAACCTGGACAAAAATAGGTCCCAGATAGTCAAATACTGTCCCAAATTCAAATATCTGCAAATAAGTTTACCTGGCTCCAAGGGTCCCGATTTGGAACTGGAAAAAAGATCAGGAAAACTATAACACTTGCTGGAAAGTAAAACTCATAATAAGAATAGTGATAGGGGGCTTCCCTGGTGGCGCAGTGGTTGAGAGTCCGCCTGCCGATGCAGGGGACACGGGTTCGTGCCCCGGTCCGGGAAGATCCCACATGCCGCGGGGCGGCTGGGCCCGTGAGCCATGGCCGCTGAGCCTGCGCGTCCGGAGCCTGTGCTCCGCAACGGGAGAGGCCACAACAGTGAGAGGCCCGCGTACCGGAAAAAAACAAAACAAAAAAAAAGAATAGTGAAAGGGACCTGGCGCTTGCTGAGAACACGTACTTACACTGTGGCTTGGCATTTGCTAACAAAACCCTGAGAGATGGGTAGGGTGTCACGATCCCTCTTTTACACATGGGGAAACTGAGGCTCAGGAATGTATCTTGATAAGTCTTCAAGCCTAATAAGTACATAGTGACAGCTGTGAGTCATCGTCTTCTGACTCTACTGCCCTCGGTGCCTCCACAGGGAAGGGCACTGACTGTTTGTTTCCCCCCAAAATTCAGGTTAAATCCCAATTCCCCATGTATTTGGAAGTGGGCCTTTGGTGGGTGATTAGATCACGAGGGTGGAGCTCTCAGGAATGGGATTAGTGCCTTTATAAATGTGATCCCAGAGAGCTCCCTTGCTCCACGTGAGGACAAAGCAAGACAGTGATCCACGAAGCAGGAAGCTGGCCCCCACCAGACCCTGAGTCTGCCAGGACCCTGATCTTGGACTTCCCAGCCTCCAGAACTGTGAGAAATTTCTGTGATAAGCCACCCAATTCTACGGTATTTTTGTTACGGCAGCCTAAACAGACTAAGACAGGGAATCTAGAATAAAGGGTATGACTCATTTCTTTTGGGGGAAATGTGTGAGCTTGGCGATGATGATGACGGTGATGATACAGCAGCAACTAACGCCTATACAGCTCAATATCCCTATAAGATAGGTACTGTTACTATTCCTATTTTACAGATGAGGAAACTGAGGCACAGAGAGGACCCCCCCCCCCCCGCACACACACACACAGTTGGCAAGTGGCATAGCCAGGACTGGAACCCTGATGGTGGGGGGCTGCAGGGGTCCCTGCTTCTAAACACTCAGGACGACGCCTCTGTATTTGCATTCACAGCACTCCGTGACCAACGCCTGGAGGCTGAATGTGTTTAGAAAATGACGGGAAACAGGACCTGAAGAGGGGACCAGAGGTGGGGGTGAGGCTCCAGGAGGGCCTTACAGACCCTTCTAGATGCAGGAGTCTGAGCCTCACAGGCAACATGGGGCCTGAAAGGAGTTACGAGGGTGACATCTGCCGTTCCGGGAGTGCCCTGTGTGTGGTTGCCCCTTCCCAAACCTGCAGGAGGGGGCAACACTGCCTGACCCCCCACGACTGTCCCCCGCTGCCGGCCCTCCCACGGGCTACCTTTGCAAAACCACTGCTCAGCCCGGGACAGAATTCTCTCCGCAGCTCAGTTCAGTCCTCCCCTGCTTGGCCCTGCCCTGACACCTGAACTCTCCCCTTCCTGGGGCCCTGCATCCTGCCATTTGCCAGATTCCTCCCCATTATTCCATGACCATTTTCTGCATAAAACTAAGGGGGAGAAAAGCCTCTCTCTGTTACTGTCCTATCTTAATGTAATAGGGAAGAACAAATCTGACTCCATATTGGATCTAACGTTAACCTTTGGATTCTTCTGCTTTTGCTTAGAGTTAAGAACGTTGCCTATATCCTGAAAGATACAAGGTACCACATTCTCAAGGCTCTGACCTTTAAAGATATAACACTTTTCCATTCATAGAGAGATAAAAAGTTGCAGAACAGAGAATAACATTAGTCTTCTTGGAGGTTTACAGGAACATCCTGACGTGACCTAGGTGGACCGATGCAAGAACAAAGGATGCCAACTCCAAGAAGTCTGCGCCAACCAACCACACCCCCTCCCCTTTTAGTATAAAAGAAGCCTGCATTCTATCTGGGGTAAGATGGTTCTTTGGGACACTAGTCCACCATCTTCTCAGTCTGCGGGCTTTCCGAATAAAGTCACTATTACTTTTGCCCCAACAACTTGTCTCTCGGTTTACTGGCCTGTCGTGCGGCAAGCAGTATGAGCTTGGACTCAGTAACATTAACACCTGTCACCCTCCTCCGGCAGACACCACCCCAGGTCAGTATCTTGAGACCACTCCTCTCTTCCTGTTGCCATCTGCAGATCTGATGCCGGTGTGTGCTATTCGGAAGTGAAGGTCCTGGGGCTCAACTAACTTTAAACTTTAGATAGAATGTCACACACGCCCTGACTCACTCCAACCAGATAAAGAACCGAGGATTCCTGCTACTGCGCTGAGGATGCAACTCGGGGCTCTGACCTCATGTCTCTGACATCCTTTGCGCATGAAAAGCAGGGCACTTGGCCTGGCGCTGTATCCATTCAACTACACACCTGTCTATTTGGGGTTCTCCCTTTACTCCCTGCGGGAACAGAAGGCTTCTCCTACTTGGAATGGCCTCTGCCTCCACAGCCTACTTGCAGACTGCAGACGGTGGTCTGGCCGAGGACTCAGCAGCTCTGTGTTCTAAACAGCACTTCGCACAGAGCTGGCACTAACATATCATGCCTGACAGTAAGTTACAATGGTCTCATTACCTTCACATCAGAATAAAAAGCCACAGAGCTGGAGGGCTCCGTCCTAAGTCTTGGAAACAAAACAGTCATCGTTCATTCATTACCATTTTTTCTTTCTTTTCTTTCCCCCAGTAATTTAAGGAAGATTTCTAAATGGGTTGCCATTTGAGATGCCACGGTTCGATCTGTAATTTTACGAAGCACTGACCTTAGTGCTCTGAAGATTAGAACCTTAAATGGCTGATGGGAAATCCATAGAGGAGAAAAACTCCCAAGCTTCTAAATGCCACCTGCTGTTCTTCCACATGCCAATTTCCCACACTGATAATAAGTTCGCAAGGCTGCAAAGAGTTTACGTTTGGACACACCACATTCCATGACTGACAGACCTCAGGACAAACCGATTGTCTTGTTCCACTAGTAAAGGAGAAACTCATGACAGCAAGTGGAAGCACAGAGCTGGTTTCTGAATGCACAGATGCTCCCTGTTTTAAACAAAACTAGTCACAATGTGAAATTTAGATTCACACAAAAGCCAGGGCAGTGAGTTTCAGGTAAGGCCAGCCACAGAATGACTTTTGTCACCAAATCACCCTGAAAAGGTGATTCAGCATTCAAAAATAATCCTCCCATAGCTACTGACTATAAAGTATCCCTGTAGAGATGAAAACAACCTAAATAAAAAGACTTGCACACTAACAGTAGGTTTTACCAAGGAGTTCCCATTGAGAAGAGGCAAGCTCTTCCCAGTAAAAGCAGCCCCAAAAGGTAAACACTTGGCATTCCCAAAACCTAAGGCCTAAAACTCTAATCCTACAAGCCAAAGCTTTCTGACAGAATTTAAAGTGTATGGGCATACCTTGTTTTATGCTCAAGTAAAAATACTAGAAAACGTCCCCGATGAGAAATAGAAGAAAATATGGAAATTATCACAGGGAACCCACAGACACATTCAAACCCTAACTGAGGATTTCCAGCCCTACAGTCTCAATACCCATGGGTGAGGAGTCCATGTGATTCTGGGAGGCAGCGGCACTGGCAGTCCTCCTGCCAGATCCTCCCCGGAGGCTGCCCCTTCTGCCCTTCAGGCCAGACTGAGCTCAGGGGGACGGGGGAGGGGGGATCTGCAATCTAGTCCCGCTCACCTGTCCAGACCTCACCTCACCCCCACTGCCCCCTCCCCCGAGGGGGACATCCAAGTATGCACCATCCTCTGCTGGGATCCTGGTACTTTCTGGCCTTCACACCCGTGTCTGTGCTACACTTGCTGCCTGGGATTAATTCCCCCATCGCCACCCTGCCCACTATCTTTTCCCCTTTCAAATACAATCCTGCCTTAAGGACCAGAGCCTCCCTCTTTCCTGGACAGCGCAGGCCCCAGATTGCCTTGGGCTCTGTGAGAACAGACATGCAAGACAAAGGGTGAAGCAACAAGAGAGTGAGAGCAAATAAGTCAGTGAGTGTGGGAGTGAGCCAGTGTCAGAGCGGAAGAGTGAGTGGGTGGGCAGTGCTGGCAGAGGAGAGGGGCAGCTGTTAAATTTCCTCCCCTAAGGGCGCACTCCTTCAGGACTAGCCAGTATCCATGCCTTTTCTCCCTTTCTGAGCAAGCACCTAGCAGCCACGCCCCCAGTACCAATCTGCTGAGTAATCGTGGCCCTCTTCACCCAGGTCCACAGCCCTGGGAGCCAAGCACAGCTCACAGCTCAATAAACACCAGCGGACAACCAGCCCCTCGGGGACGAAGACCTCAGATCAGCAACATCACACTAGGAGGCAGGAAAAGAACAAGGAACAAAATAAGGATAACCTCCTAGACTACAGCTTAACTTGCAACACAGCTAGAAAAATGTTAAAGTCTATGTATATATGCAATCAATGGATAATCTAATAAGGACACACCTAGATCCTTCTAACCTATCAACCCAGCAGTCAGGAAAGCCCCAATGACGCCTAAATTTAAAAACATCACCAAGCCTTTGTTTCCAAACTCCAGGCCGTGAACAGGCAAATTCGCTCTTTGCAGTTTTCTTTCAGATGTTCTTTCTAGGTGTTCGTGGAAGAGGTGGAGGCAACAGAGCTGTCCTACAAGCCTACACGTTTCTCACGTGTCACTAAGCCAGCTTCAAAGGTGCAGGGTCTGCCTTCACCCCTGCACCCCCAGCTGCCTGGTTTCCAGGGCCCTCCCAGGTCCTGCCATGTATCCAGTCTGGCCCTCTGCCATGTGATCCACTCGCAAAGATGAAAGTCAGCTCTGCACGGGTGGAGCGCGCGGAGAAGAGGACAGCAAGACGGGCCCTGGAGTGTGATCGGTCGAGACGCAAGGGACGAACAGGTGTGCTCCAGGCAGAGGACACGGCCAGAGCACATCAGGGGCGTAAGAGCACCAGGTAATACAGAAGCAGCAGCAGGCTGGCCAGGGCGGCCAGGTGAGGCTGCCCTGCAGGTGAGAAGGGCTTTGCAGGCTGCGCCAGGGAACCAGACCTTTACTCTACAAGTGGACAGGGAGGCCGGCCGCACAGCAGCGCAGAAGAATGAGGAGAGAAGGCGGTCAGTCTTCAAGAAACCTTGCTACAGTCCTGCCTCAACTGTTCTGGAAGCGCCCTGGGTGGGGACTGCAAATCCCCCGCTAACATCATACGAGGTTGAGGTCGGTAGCAGGTTTTAAAGAACGGCGCCCGTTTAAAATGCACAGTATGATTCCTCCAGTCTGAACCTACTTCGGACCTGCTGTCACTCTTCTACAAAACGCGGACCATTCCCTTGGCGCGTCAGTGTTTGCTATGTTTGGAGAGTGGATGTGAGAATTCTCCCCCAGAAAAAGTTGTACAACCTTTGACCTCTGTGTTATACCATCAGACAACAGGAAAGCACAGGTCAAAGGAGGGCGGGGCCACCAGCTGTGTCACACATCTTTATGTGGCAGTTTCCTCAAGATACTCACCACAGAAAATGAACATATGCAGGCTGTAGCAACTTGACTGTACCCAGCTTCGTTCTGGGTGGGGTGGTTTTTTTTTTTTTCCACCCAGCCTAGAGATAACTATTTTGTTATTCCTGCTTTTCAAGAAAAACCTGCTAAGCTGCAATACCAGTTAGTCTAAGGGACAAGGACCATTATGAAATGCTATTACTAACCAACTATGAGAGATTGGAAGTGCTTACCACCATGCCTTATGCATTTCTTACCAAACAGCTTGCTATTACTCAAGATCGCTGCGGAACGAATACTTCTTGAAAAACTCCTACGTGAAAGCACCAGGCTAGAGAGTGTGAAATTTAAAAATCACCATCTTCGGCAAAATCCACGTTCCCAAGAGCTCGCAGCCTATGAAGGAACCTACATACGACCGTCTCTGTTTCACTGAGATGGCCTCTTGCCTAAGCAACACTCATGATATGAATCCCTGACTGTGTATCTTAAAAGAGGATCAGTCCACACATTGCTGAAACTCCACTCAAAACAGGGAATGCATGGATCTTTTTCCCTTTAGTACCAGGGAGAGGACTTACTAAAATCTGCGAACTCTTAAATTCCACATAAATTGAAATGTTGACGCTTTGCACTGCACCTACGTAAAATGCTATTGCTTTTAGGTTGCTAAACAAACCACAAGCTCTTCTGGATCCCGAATTTTCCCTTCTACTTGTCTCCTCCTCTCCATGACGTCTGGGGTAGCGCTGTCTGCAGCACCTCCTTCCTGTTCCCCGTATCGGTCCCATCAGAATCCTGCCTGCTGCTGTCTACCTGCCCGGCTCAGCACTGTGATCTCTGCTACGCCCCTCATGTGCCCTGGGCCTTGGCACGTGGTGCCCCACCAGACCCACTTCTACCTCCAGGTTCCAAATAAGAGATGCTCGGCATCTTTCCTGCATCCTGCACACAATTCCCTCCACCCCAACCTCTCAACTCCCGGCAGATCTGAATCATCTGTGACCCGCGTTCCCATTATCCATCTCCCGTGTAATACCTTTAGCTGGCGTGTCCACACGTTTTCCTCCCGTGTTGCCGACATCCTCCAGCTGGTCTCCGGACTAAGGTGTCTCAAACCGGAAAGGAAGATACTGTGCTGGCGGCAAGGCATGGAGCCGCCCTGACTTCAGCCCCCGTCATCTCACCTTTTACCCACATCTTTTTTTTTTAATAAATTTATTTTTTTTTGGACCATTTTTATTTTATTTTATTTTTTTTTAAACATCTTTATTGGAGTATAATTGCTTTACAATGGTATGTTAGTTTCAGCTTCACAACAAAATGAATCAGTTATATATATACATATGTTCCCATACCTCTTCCCGCTTGCGTCTCCCTCCCTCCCACCCTCCCTATCCCACCCCTCCAGGCGGTCACAAAGCACCGAGCTAATCTCCCTGTGCTATGCGGCTGCTTCCCACTAGCTATCTACCTTACGTTTGGTAGTGTATATATGTCCATGCCTCTTTATCGCTTTGTCACCATTTACCCTTCCCCCTCCCCATAGCCTCAAGTCCATTCTCTAGTAAGTCTGTGTCTTTATTCCCGTTTCACCCGTAGGTTTTTCATGACATTTTTTTTTCTTAAATTCCATATATATGTGTTAGCATACGGTATTTGTCTCTCTCTTTCTGACTTACTTCACTCTGTATGACAGACTCTAGGTCTATCCACCTCATTACAAATAGCTCAATTTCGTCTCTTTTATTTATCTATCTATCTACCTATTTATTCATTTATGGCTGCGTTGGGTTTTCGTTGCTGCGCGCAGGCTTTCTCTAGTTGTGGTGAGCGGGGCTACTCTTCGTTGTGGTGCGCAGGCTTCAGTCGTTGTGGCACATGGGCTCCGTAGTTGTGGTTCGTGGGCTCTAGAGCACAGGCTTCAGTAGTTGTGGCACGCGGGCTTCAGTAATTGTGGTTCACGGGCTCTAGAGCGCAGGCTCAGTAGTTGTGGCACACGGGCTGTTGCTCGGTGGCATGTGGGATCTTCCCAGACCAGGGATCGAACCCGTGTCCCCTGCACTGGCAGGCAGATTCCTAACCACTGCACCACCAGGGAAGTCCCTCACCTGTCTTTTGAACCAAGTTCTGAGGAAAGGTGACTGCCATGCCGTGAAGATGTTCAAGCAGTCCCATGACGAAGGTCCACATGGCAAGAAACTGGCTTCCTGCCAACAAGCACTAACTCGCCAGGCACGTATGTGACACAACCGGGCAGCAGGTCCTCCGGACCCATTCAAACCTTCAGAGGACTCCAGCCCAGGCCAATATACTGAAGACAACCTCAGGAGAGACCCTGAGCCATCATCACCCACCTGAGCTGCTCTAGGATCCCTGGACCTGCAGAAACTGAAAAATAATGTTCTCTGTTTTAAGCCACTGAGTTTTGGATTCACTTATACTCCAGCAACTGGTGTGCTGCCGTAATAAAAACCCCAAACGTGTGAGTCGCTTTGAAAGCTGGCAGTGGGGAGAAGCTGGAAGGACGCAAAGGACACGGCTGAAGCTTTCTGATGAAGCTCAGTAGAACTCTCATGGTCTTTCAGGAGGCTGTAAGGGATCGCGTTCAGGGAGGGAAATGTCATTACAAGCTGGAAAGCAAAGAATCCTTATTACTTAGCGACAGAAAGTTCAGCAGCATTGCTGCCTGCCTGACCTAAGGAAATGTCCAGGCAGAGTGTTGAAGGTGCCACCTATAAAGACTGCGTTAAGAAGTCAGAAAAACTCCAAGGCATTGCCTCAGAACCATTCAGACCAACAAACAGGCTTCTAAGAAGTAAGGGTGTGGTCCCTCGGTAGACTCAGCACAAGCCCAATGAAGGAAACTACTTATCTTGAGGAGATCTGGGGATGCGACTTTTGTCTAATGAAGTGAACCCCCAATAAGATTCATAGGACATTCACAACATTTTTAAAAGAATGATATTCGCAGCAACATCAACAGCTTGCACTGAAAGGCACAGAGACAGTACAGAATAAAATTCTTTTGGCAAGAAGCTGACTGAGAAATTTATTCAGCTAGAAACAAAGGGTAACTTTCATAGAAAAGGAAGGATGACGATCACATAATAATTGTTTTAAATTTTAAATTTTAAATAAGTGATTAAATTTTGAAGTTACTTAGCATTAGGTAATATAATTAATAATATACTTTTCCCCCCAAACATGGAGTAAAGGTTATTCCTCTAATTCTTTTGGATTTAAAAATGCTTTTTGATTAGAAAAAAGTAGGGAAAAGTCAAGTTAGCCAAAGTCTGGTTATACTTAAAATATATCAAGCATGTGACAATCTGTCCTATATGATATGGCAGAACAAGGGGTAAAAAAAAGACTAAAAAACCAAGGACAAGGGTTTTTCCCTAACATTCTTAGAAAGTGAAATTGCTTTCCTAAATGAGTACAACTGGCCCTGTGCGCAGGTTCCACATTCACAGGTTCAACTAACCGTGGATTAAAAATATTCCCCAAAAATTCCAGAAAGTTTTACTGTTTACATTGTATTTACAACTGTTTACACGGCATTTACATTGTACTGGTTATTATAAGTAATCTGGAGATGATTCAGAGTATATGGGAGGATGTGCGTAGTTTATATGCAAATACTATGCCATTTTATATAAGAGACCTGAGCACTCACAAACTTTGGTATCTGCTGGGGTCCTGGAATCAATCCCCTGAGGATACCAAGGGACAACTGTAATACCTTCACATAACTCAAAAAAACACCTCAGATGATACACTGTAAAAACATCCCCTCACCCTGACTCCCTCCTGCCAGCCCCGCCCCCCATTCTCCACTGCCTTCCCACAACACACACAAAGCACCATAGGCACCTCTATTGCTAGGTTTCTTGGGAATCCTTCCAAAGTTCTTTTTCGCAGCTACAAGCAAAAATATTAAAATCACATCTTATTTTCTCCCTCCTGACACAACAGTTAGTTTATTTCACAGACTGTTCTGCATCTCAGGGAGCTTTAAATTAGCTAGAGAGTTGTCCATTCAAGGGTTTCTGCCAAGGGTCTTGTCCTCACAAGGGTCTGAATGGTGAATTTTTTACAGTGCTCAATAAAGTCAGAGTCAAATGTTTTAAAGGATTAAAAGCCAAAATAAAATACATAGGAAATTCAATAGCCCAAACCTCAATATCTACAAGCAAAATTTACCCAAACCAAGGAGTACACCCTCATGTTCGGATAGTTATCAACAAGGTAAAACCCCAAATCATAATTAGTCAGTAGGAATCTCAACCATCCCTTGCCAAGGAACCAACTGTAAAACCTGCTGAATGATACAACATGAACTAATGCAAAAGATTATCAAATATGCTTGTCTCCATCCAACCACTAGAGTCCGGTTCCTGAAAACTCCTGTAGGAGAATCTGTGGCTAATTAGCGTAGAATAAAAGATTCCTTTTTCAATAGGGAAAAAAGATTGGTTGCAAAGATTCAGCTTGGAAGAAAGCTATGCGAGCTGTTATACACTTTTACTTTGACTAAAACAACATACTATAGTATCGATAACATATTACAAAACTTAACCAACGGCAGGACCTGTATTTTCATTTACCTAATTTCCCTATTTCGCATTACCGCTCTTGTAAGGATCAAGGTTCAAAACTCCGAAGTCATCTCAGACTTTTCAGTTCTGAACTTTGCCTGTGCAAGGCCTCCAATCCCTGTACTTTCCCCGTGTTTGCCTCATCATCCTGCACACTCACCTCCCTCCTTCCAGCCTCCTCCCTCTGCAGCACACCTTCAAAGCAGCCCAGATTAACTTTCTGGAAGATGCTTTTACTCCATCACCCTCAGCTGACCCCACGGACCCCCTCACTGCCTGGAGGACCAAGTCCATCCACGCTGCTGACTGCCACACACAGCCCTCCATAACTGGCCGAGCCCCCATTTCCATGCACACCTCCCACTACTGTCAATCCTTTGGCTCCAGAAAGATTTGCCAGCTCAAATGGCCCACGCCTGCATCTCCATTCACCTGGGTTCCTCATCTCAAACTGGTAACCACTGTTATGGGTTGAACTGTACAATTCAGTGGATTTTTTTTTTTTTTTTTTTTTTTTGTGGTACGCGGGCCTCTCACTGTTGCGGCCTCTCCCGTTGCGGAGCACAGGCTCCGGACGCGCAGGCTCAGCGGCCATGGCTCACGGGCCCAGCCGCTCCGTGGCATGTGGGATCTTCCCTGACCGGGGCACGAACCCTTGTCCCCTGCATCGGCAGGCGGACTCTCAACCACTGCGCCACCAGGGAAGCCCAATTCAGTGGATTTTAATAGATTCACAGAATTATGCAACCAAGATAACCATCAAATTTTGTCACCACCTGAAAAAAAAGAAAAAGAAAAACCATACCCATTTCCCTCTCCCCCTGGCCCTAAGCAACCATTAATCCACTTCCTGTCTCTATGGATGCATCTCTTCCAGGCACCTCATATAAAGAGAATAATATAATATGTGGCCTTTTATGACTGGCTTCTTTCCCTTAGCATGTTTTTAAGGTCCATCTATGCTATGACAAGTAACAGTACTTCGTTCCTTTTTATTGCTGAATAATATTCTATTGGATGGATACGCCACATTTTTGTTTCCCCATTCATCAGTGGATGGACATTTGAGTTGTTTCCATTCTTTAAGCCCACCTAATTTTAAAGTCTTAACTTTCTTCCCAGAGTGTGAGCATTACATGTGGATTCCCTTCACTCCCAAACCCCCGGGGACACCATGTAAACTGCTTCAATCAAACTGTTACACAACCAGCATTAGCTATTATCTTAATTATTATGAACCACTGCAGCACTTCCTGTACATACCACTAACCAGACCCTTTATGAGCACTGCCTTTTTATGTTCATTCATTCAGTCAATAAACATTCATTGAGCATCTACTATATCAAGGCACAAAGGTAAATCTACATCCTCAACTGGCAAAACAGATACCCTCTCTTCCCTTATAAATCTCAATCTATTGCATGCTACTACTTAACTTCTGACTTAGAATTTAAGTTCCTCCTAAAAATGTATATGCTCTTTGACTCATTAAGAGAAAACAGTTGTAAATTTAAAAGGAAAGATCATGATGAATAAAACTGCTTCCCACAGCCTATTCGTAACATGCGACACATGAGGGAAAAACAGTCCAAGAATATGCAACAGACAAGTAATAAGAGAACATCCATATAATGGAATACTTTATAATCATTTATAATAATGTGTACTGGGACTTCTCTGGTGGTCCAGTGGTTAAGAATCTGCCTTCCAATGCAGGGGACCCGGGTTCAATCCCTGGTCAGAGAACTAAGATCCCACATGCTACAGGGCAGCTAAGCCTTCATGCTCTAGAGCCCGCACACCACAACTAGAGAGCTCGCATGCTGCAGCCACGGAGCCCGCGTGTTCTGGAGCCTGCACGCCACAACTAGAGAGAAGCTCGCACGCCACAACGAAAGACCCCACATGCCACAACTAAGACATGACACAGCCAAATAAATT
Source organism: Orcinus orca (assembly GCF_937001465.1). Classification (NCBI taxonomy): domain Eukaryota; kingdom Metazoa; phylum Chordata; class Mammalia; order Artiodactyla; family Delphinidae; genus Orcinus; species Orcinus orca. The sequence continues at coordinate 16,394,443 of NC_064573.1, forward strand.
TTTTAAAAATGTTTACTAAACCTTATTTTTTAAAAAAGGAAATGTTTATTGTATAAATTAAAAAGGCAGTGTACACTGTATAAAAGAATATTAGAAAACTACTAGAAGCATTAAAAAAAATAACATCAGTTGGCCCTGGTTGGGTTACTTAAGACTTTTTTTTTCTTTCTCCTTCACACTTGCAGCTACGAACACATACCCCTTAAAACATCAGCATGTTTAAGAATTGGAGTTTCTACTTAAATCTGAAAGCTTAGGAGCAAAGGAGTCAAGGGGAGGAGCACTGATGGGAGGGGGGCACTGGACACAGGGGATCACGGTGCCTCACCAGAGCTGGCTATTTTTGCTTCATGCACTTTTCCACATATTTCACAATAAAAAAAGATCCAAAAATGTTTAAGGTATGCTCCTTAAGGGCAGGAATCATCTCAAATTAAATCATTACATTTCCCACATCCTTTGCATAAACTACTCCTAAATAATTACTACATATACCTAACAGACACTTATTATAAACGCTTAATAAATGCGTTATACACCTATTCTTAACCTTGAAAAATTATAACACTCTTCTGTGACATGTAACTATGACTGTTTCTGTCATGACGTTAAGTGCTTTTAGACATGGGCAAAAAATCCAGGTTCCAAACTCCCCGTCCATGAAAACACCACCTGATGTCTTACAAAGTGTAAAATTATAAAGATTTAAAGATCAATCTGCAGTCCCAACTCTTGGAAAAGTCGTATGTCCCCAAATGATGTCACCAAGTAACAGAGCAAAAATGACCAAAAAGTAAGAAAAGCCAAATATACACAAACAAGAAAGAATAATGGAATGTATGATACCAAGATAAGGAAGGAAGTCAATAAATTACAAATACAGCACACGTCCCGAGCTAAAGCTAAAACTGGTTTTCAAAACCCGGATAAACAAATAGCTGAGACTTCATGTTGCATTTTTGGTCCTGGGTTGCAATCATTTTCTGTACCATTCCTTTCTCAAGTGAAAGAGATGCATTATTTCACTCAAAAATATAAACAGCCTGTCAAATACAAGCAGAGATTATTAGATCATTGGGGAAATGGGCAATTTGAACTCTATGCAAAACACATATGCTAGAGAGAAATTGCCTGGGCCAGGAAGTGCAGCAGAGTTGGCCAACACTTAATTATTTCTCTAATAATTAAGGTAGGTACTTCTGAACCTGTACCACACAGGTTCAGAGGTGAGGGTGGGAACAGGAAAATTAACAAAGCTTGTAGTTCACATCAGGGCAGAGGAAGATACAATGGCTTAATATACGTATTTTATTTTGTTTGCACTCAGGTCATTCCACATGTGTTCAGATGTCCTTTTGTACAAAATAACAGTAAATCTCCTGCTTTAAAACACGGACTGAGCTCCAGAATTTCATCTGGAAGCCAGTTATTTGAAATTTGGAATCCATCTCCCCAAACATAAATGAGTTTCCGAAGCTAGTCCACAACTGTGGATTTAACTTGCATTGTAGCTGAAACACCACAAGCTCTTAATTCATGGCCAACAGCAAAGGACAATGCCATGGTGATATTGATTATCATACAGGAGCCGAAAGGCCCAGACAACTCTTTATCCCTGGGGTTCTCATGCTTAGGAGTCTGGTTGCTGACATTTCTCCGACAAGGGCTGCCCTCAACCCACCCCTACCTCTCCCCATCCCCGAAGCAACTTTTTTTCTTTTTTTCCCTTAAAAGCTTGAGAGGCTGACTGCTCTAGGGGACTGTTGCTCTCTCTTCCTGGCAGAGGTCGGGTGGGGACTGAGAAAAGAGCAGCTGACCCTGGTCTCCACCAACAGGGCTGGCCAGCCACCAGCAGAACTTTGTCTCATCTCACACAGGCCAGGTAGCCTGAGGCACCTCCCCAGCGCCCATGCTCCCTCTGTCATCTAGTAAATGACTGTTTTCTTCTTTTCTTTTTCTTTCTTTCTTGTTTGCTTATACTTGATGGTTAAAAGAAAACAAACAGAAACCCTCTCTACAGATGGTCCCCCAACTTACAATGGTTCAACTCAATACAATTTTTCAACTTTACAATCGTGCCAAAGTGATAAGCCTTCAGTAGGAACCGTACCTCGGATTTTGAATTTTGATCTTTCCCCGGCCCAGCGATGTGCGGTATGATCCTCTCGTGACGCTCCCAGCCAGCCCCACCATCACGAGGGTAAACAGCCGGTACAATTCCAACCGTTCTATATCCAGACGACCATTCTGCTCTTCACTTTCAATACCGTATTCAACAAATTACGTGAGATAGTCAACACTTCATCATACAATAGGCTTTGTGTTAGATGATCCTGTCCAACTGTAAGCTACCGGAAGCGTTCTGAGCACGTTTAAGGTGGGCGAGGCCAAGCTATGATGTTCATTTCAGTAGGTGTATTAAATGCATTTTCGACTTAAGGATATTTTCGACTTACAACGGGTTTATTGGGACATAACACCAACACAGGTGAAGGAAGTTCTGCATTTATAGCATCCAAGTGTGGCTACTTCCACAAACACGTGGGGATACTTTCCAAATAAGCAGCAGGTACAGGAATGAGGAACATCCCCCTGGTCCCCCTTGCCTGGCTCTGCTCTCTAGAGCAACAGATGCTTTCCCCGTAACAGTTATTTCTTCCATAAATCATCCATGAGGTGGCTTGCACTAACGAACAGCTTCTCACCTTTCTAGACCAAAAAGGGAATAGGGCCAGCTAACAGAAATAATCCCACTTTACTCTCCATATCAAACCCACTGCTTCAGTGTATCCAAAGCGTGAGAACCAAAAACCTCAAGGATTAGGAAGTCAAACCTGAAGTTTTTTTCCAGAACTCTGAAACCTGAGTCAACTACTGCTCCTTTGAGACAGCTGTGCCCCTGCTGGAGCCGGGTGTCCAGGTGAACTCCCCATCCAAATGAATCCTTCTCCGCAAGCACCAGATCCCAGCCCCCCAGCTTTCCCAGGGACCACCTCATTGCCCCTGCGCCCTCTCCCCTGACCCATCCTCTCAGTATTTAAACACTTGCAACCCCAGCAGTTTAAAACAGAAAAATAACTTCCATAACGCCACCCAGAGCAAAACGACTCCTCAATTCTACAACACACACCCTCATGCCTGAAGCTCGCAAGTGCCCCCCCTACTCCACAGCCCCCCGGGACTCCCCTGCATCCTTCTCGAGCCCTCAGGCAGGGGAGCTGGCCAGCTGGTTAGATCCCAGAGGCAGACTGCCTGCATGCCATCAAGGTCTGCCACTTCCCAGCTGTGATTAGGAGCATATCACAAACTTCTCTGAGCCTCAGTTTCCTAATCTACATAATGGGGATAACAGTAGTACCTATCTTTATAGGGTGTTTCAAAAACTAAAAATGAGGTCAGGTCCTGAGGACAGGACCTGAAACACAGTGATCACTGTGTTTGTTAAATAAATGAGAAAGGGTATGCACCCTCCCATCTATTACCACGCTTACCACTCGTTACTGTCATTCCATTCCCATAAGCCTTCCTTCTAGAATTCAACAGCAGAGAATGCTAAAGATGACTGGATCTTTAAGATCATCCAAGTACCTCCACTTAAGACATGAAGAAATGAAGGAAGTTAAGATGGGAGACACTCAGTAATTTGCCCAAAGATACGTTGTAATTAAACCCCAAAGCCGAGCCAGCATTCCCATGGAGAAGACTTCACCAGCATTCCTTGCAGCACAACCGGCAGGTTATTTGTCCTGAGTTAGGCATGCACACCTTACACACAACTTGAAGGTATAGGAGTCTTAGCACATTGCCACACTCAGCCCCAACTGCTTCTTCCACCCAGAAGTAACAAGTCCTAGCATTTGGGGCTGCACAGGAAACTTTATCAACACTCTCCCATTCGTGGTCTCATCTAATCCACCACTGTCATATAAGGTGTTATTTTTCCTCAACAGTAGACATGAAGTGGTGAAGTGAACAGACCCATCCAGAGACTAAGTCCAGTTTCACCCAATCCAGCTGCCTTTTTATTCCCACCATGTTGCCCCAGGTCCCTGAAACAAACCCAACAAGGAATGAATGGGCTGACCCAAACTCCCTTTTTTTTTTTTTTTGCGGTACGCGGGCCTCTCACTGTTGTGGCCTCTCCCTTTGCAGAGCACAGGCTCCGGACACGCAGGCTCAGCGGCCACGGCTCACGGGCCCAGCCACTCCGCGGCATGCGGGATCTTCCCGGACCGGGGCACGAACCTGTGTCCCCTGCATCGGCAGGTGGACTCTCAACCACTGCGCCACCAGAGAAGCCCGCCAAACTCCCTTTTAACCTTCGTATTCCTCCTCTTTGGCAGGGCCAGCGCAAGCCCTGTCTCCCAACTGATCCCGCCATTCTCACCTCAAGAAAAGCTCTCTCGACTCCTTTTTTAAGCCCTCTTTCTGTTTTTACATTTTGTTTTCCCAAAGACCAGTAAAATGTAGATAAGTAGCCAGAGCAATACTAGAAACGCATCTTTATCGAGGGCCAGGAAAGCCATTCTCTATGGAGTCAAATGAGACGTTGTGAAGAAGACCGCTACCAACCTCTCCCTGGAGCAGAGGACCCCAAGCCCGGGGGCTTTTCAAAGCAGAGGGTCCTGGGCTCTCCCCCACCCTTCTGCATCATAAACTCTATGATGGCGCTTGGGAATTTAATCTTGAAAAAAATTCCCGGAAGTGATCCGCAAGCAAATATGAAACTGTACCTAATGATATTCACATTCAACGTGTAGGACTGAAGCGTACTGATGTTTGCTGTGTACTCTGAAACCTATGTAAAAATAAGATGGAGAGAGGGGATAAAGATGATAAAGTAAGTACAGCAAAATATTAATTGTAGATTCTAGGTGGTGGGTAAATGGATGTTCACTGAACATTCTTTCAACTTTTCCATAGGCTTGAAATTTTTCATAATAAAATGTTGGTGGGGGGGTGGGTGGGGACTGGAGCACTTCTTATGATCAGGATTTGAAAACCACTGAAATAAGAGTGAGTCCACTGCATCGCACGGGGAGATCAGCTCGGTGCTTTGTGACCACCTAGAGGGGTGGGATAGGGAGGGTGGCAGGGAGACGCAAGAGGGAAGAGATATGGGGATACATGTATATGTATAGCTGATTCACTTTGTTACACAGCAGCAACTAACACACCATTGCAAAGCAATTATACTCCAATAAAGATGTAAAGAGGTGGATAGACCTAGAGTCTGTCATACAGAGTGAAGTAAGTCAGAAAGAGAAAGACAAATACTGTATGCTAACCCATATATATGGAATTTAAGAAAAAAAAAAGTCATGAAGAACCTAGGGGTAAGACAGGAATAAAGACACAGACCTACTCGAGAATGGACTTGAGGATGTGGGGAGGGGGAAGGGTAAGCTGTGACAAAGTGAGAGAGTGGCATGGACATATATACACTACCAAACGTAAGGTAGATAGCTACTGGGAAGCAGCCGCATAGCACAGGGAGATCAGCTTGGTGCTTTGTGACCGCCTGGAGGGGTGGGATGGGGAGGGTGGGAGGGAGGGAGACGCAAGAGGGAAGAGATATGGGAACGTGTATATGTATGGCTGATTTGCTTTGTTATGGAGCAGAAACTAACACACCACTGTAAAGCAATTATACTCCAATAAAGATGTAAAAATAAATAAATTAAATAAATAAAAAGGTCACAAAAAAATTAAATTAAGAAAAAAAAAGATGTAAAGAAAGAATGAGTCCAACTCCTCTCTTGGTGGAAGGACACAGGCTGTATCTTGCCGTCTCACTTTACCCACTATGGAGTTCGCCAAAGGTAAGCAAAGAAGCTCAAGAAAATGGAGCCAAACCTCAAACAGGATTAAGAAAAAGTCCACCAGCGCTTTCCCCGCTCTGTGGCCCTGCTATCTCTTGTTTTATATCTTATTATTCCATTAAAATAAAACAAACCTGACTACCTTGCCTAATTTTATTTTACTTGTTCTGATTAATGGTCCCAAGCCTGAGGCAGAGCTCTTCACAGGCTGAAGTCTTTCATCCCTTACTGTGCCCAGTGTCAGAAAGGAAGGTGTCCTATTATACGTTAGGAATAAAAGTTAGGGGTTTGCTCTTCCTGTGACACCAGCCACCAGCTCTTCCCCCTTCACTGCAGTTTACACAACTCCAATTACTAGCACCAGGCCAGTCTGGCTTGGGCCTAAAGTACAACACCTTCCGTCTCACGTATTTGTGGGCTTCTCGATTTACAAAAACTCCTGACCACAAAGAGCAGACAGGTAACTTTCCCACTGAGCCACAGTTCAAGCAATCAAGGGAAGGGCTCCTTAGCAATCTAGTTTCCTGTGTTTACCAAACGGCATAATCATTTCTCTTGATGTCAGCAGCGGCTGTTTTCCATAGCACTTTGCGCCAACCTAATGATCACTTTGTGCAGCCAGACCAGAGGAAAATCTGTAACGAAACACAATTTCCAATGACCTCAGACCAAAAAACAGTGCTTAAAACTGCCTCCTGGAGTCTCCTATTTTTTTACTTCCTTTTTGCTCTCTTGGACAGGAAATCCCTGCCACTATGATGTTCTCTGGTCCAGACACTTTTCATAAATTGTATCTGTGCAAACCTACTCCCTCCTCCTAAGAATGGGTGAAATGAATCCATAATAGAAAGTATTTTAAATATATGCAGGTTTTACTATTATTATTGTTATTATTCTTTTGTCCAAACAACTGCTTGTCCATCCGACTCTTCAGCTATGGAGATATCTTCCCCCCAACGCCCCGCCCCCACCTCTTGCATCATTTCCAGCATCCTCTTACTCTGAGCCAATCATCCAATACATACTGAGACTTGTACAGCCAACACTGGCTGACTTCTCAGCGTTCTCTCTCCTATGTGTGTCATTTGGGCTTTGTCTCCTTGCCTTAATGTGCAGCACCATTTCTTCCCTCGAGTTACCCAGCAGAGGACAAGAGTTTGGTTTTATTCTTGATCGCTTTGTAATCACTTGCTCAACTTTGGGGTTGCACACCATCTATCAGGCAGATGCTTTTTGATCGCCTCAAACTGGCCAAGCTCATCTCTATGGCATTTCTCCCCCTTGTGCTACTTAAGTTTTCCTTAGCCTGATCTTGGGAGGATAAGAGCAAAATGCCAAGGTACAAGGTGCGAGAATGGGGAGAAACAATGACACATCCCACATCGATGAAAGCTTAAGCTCAGGCATTAATTAGGCAGAAACGTACTACTGGCCCGATGGCCCCCATCACCCTCTCAGAATGGAGGAACACTGCCACGCTGCTCCCTCAGTCCAGTGACACGGAAGCAGACGCTGCCAGGGGCAGTAGAGCGGATGGGGAAAATGAGATGCAGAGTTAGGAATCCAACTCAAGTGGGCTGCTGGGAGGGAGTGAGGGGCCACGGCTTTGTGGGTGGCCCCGTGTGAGTGGGGCTCTGCTGGACTTTCTGCAGGAGTTCCCAGGCTGCTCCCTGCTAAGGAAGACAATGTGTCACCCATCCAACCTGCCATTGGAATTTCTCCCCGGGCAGAGGAGCCTGGTCTCCTCAGGACCTGCCGAAGAAGTAATTTTAAAAAAAAAGAAAAAAAAAGAATCCAACTCAAGGCACAAAACGCCCGAAGTCTGCACAAGCCAGATACTGAAGCCTGTGGCACAGTTTTCCTACACCCTAGATGCATCTGGATGTGCCCTTATCTATATACATTATTTTTAAATAACTTTATTGAGGTTTAATTCATAGATCATAAAGTCTGCCCTTTTCAAGTATAGACAATTCATTGGTTTTTAATATATTTACCAAGCTGTGCATCTATCACCATTAGATAATGCCAGAAAATTTTCCTCACCCCAGAAGAAACTCTGTACCCATTACAGTCACACCCTATTCCTTCCTCCCACCAGCCTCCAGAAAACACTAAGCTACCTTCTGTCTCTATGGATTTGCCTGTGTTGAACATTTTAACTAAAGAGGTGGCCTTTTGTGTCTGGCTTCTTTGACCCATCATAACGCTGTCAATGTTTTCTTTTCAGCTATTGTACTTTTCAACTCCAGAATTCCTTTTTTTTTTTCTTTTTAATAATCTTTATCTCTTTACACGTTTTCCATTTGGTGATGTATCATTCCGTATTTTCCTTTAACTCTTCAGATGTGGTTTCCTATAGATTCTTTGAACATGTCTATCAAAGCTGATATAAAGTTTTCCGTAGTACATTCAACACCCGGGCTTCCTCAGGGACGGTTTCCATCGATTGACTTTTTCCTGTGGATGGGCCATATTTTCCTGTGTCTTTGGCTGTCGTGTAATCTTCTGTTGAAAACTAGACGTTTAAAATAATATAATGTGTCAATGTGTGGAAATCAGATTCCAAAATTATTGTTATGGACCCCAGGGTTGTTTGTTGTTACTGTTTAGTGATTTTCTTGGACTAAGTCTATGACGTCTGTATTTTTTGTCACATGTGGCCACTGAAGTCCCTGATTAGTTCGCTTAGTGGTTCAGGAGTAGGTGAACAGAGATCTCCTTAAATGTCTTGAACTAATAAATCTTCCAGCCCTTACCAGGGGCTTCTGTGTATGTGTTGGCTCATGGTTTCAATGCTTTGCCAGCCAGTTTATAACTCTACCTTAGTCTCACTTTCTGCTTGCGTAGAACCTCAAGGTCAACAAGAGAATTCAGGGCTTTCTTCAGTCTTCCCTGGGCATCTGCAGAGTCTTGCAGATTCCCAGAAAAATGGTGGAGCTGTACAAGGCTCCTGAGGGGCATTTCATTCCCAGATTTTTCTTTCAGTCTTTTTTTGATCAGCTACTGTTGGCCCCAAACAGCAAAACCATCTCAGGCAGCTGGGATTAAACAATTGCAACTGACCATTCTCAACAAATGCTCAGTGAGTAGGGCCCTTACACAAAGTGTGCTCTGAGTCAGATCAAATAAAGACAAGCCCTAAGAATGGGGCTCTTACGCAAGCTGCCAGACGGGTTGACACTTCTTTGGAAGTGGGCCTCTGGGGGAGCTCCGATTCTGTTCTTCCACATCCAGTGGCTGCTAGATTGCTGGTTTTCACAGCTACCATAGCTGCAAAGCGGTTGGCTTCCAAGGCCACAGTGGAGCTGGGGCAGGGGGATGGGATGAGCACAAGTTAAAACACCACACAAAGTTCACCGTTCCTGCTGAGATCACATGGCTTTTCCTGAACAAATATTCCTCAGATTGTTCCAAGTCTTTAGCTAATTTCCAAAGTTTTGCAAAAGTTGATATTGATATGTCTTGCCAGTGTTTTCAGTGCTTTTGTGGAGTAGATTTTCAGAAGTCCTTACTCCACCATTGTGGAATTCTAAGGCCCTTACCTGTATTTTTGTGTGAAACTGTAGTGAGGTATTAACCACCATTTTAGACTCAGTATCACTGTGTCAGTCAGCATTACAACATCAACACTTCCTATTCGTATTCCAAAAGACTGCTGCTCCCCTAACAGCATGCCCAAGAAAGATCTGGAGAATTCACAATCACTGCCCTCTATTCCAGCCAAACTTTCTTCCAGGGGAACCCCTAGGACTGTTCCTAAAACTGAGCTAACAAAAGAGAAAAATGATTCAAATATGGAGTACTTTTAGTGATAAGTTTCCCACATTACTAAATTTATATTTACTTCAACATCTGAGAGTTGGTTCCTGATAAGATGGCCCCATTTTCAACTCTAACATTGTTGGTGCTTAGCTACTTGAAAAGTTGTGGAAATAAAGGCTTCACAACTGTGCTTATCCTGCTGTTAACACACTTGCTGAGGAAGGGCATGGAGAGACAGCCATATTTTCTGATAAACCATCCTAGAGAAGAGCATGTAACAAGGTTACACAGGGCAAAGCATCCTTTTCAGAAGGAAAATTAAGGGAGGCAGTGCCTCAGAGGCCCCACTCGGTCCCCTACTAACAGAGTGTATCCCTATCGCTTGAGGGCCGAGCCTGGTCCATGGCCACGCACACCTCAGGGACATCCCTCAAGCTTCTCCCTTTCTTCCATGAATAATGGAAAAGGAGAAAAGAAACTGTAGGTGGGGAATTCTGACGTTTTCCCCTGGTAGGTCTTCTGTCAGCCTTCTGCAGAGCAATTCTGAGGCAAGGGATAACACCTAACACAAGATCATTTAGAGAATTTGCTCACTCGTGTCTGAGTGGCCCAGAATCATATTTACTCTTCCCTCACCTAGCTCCCTCACTTTGCAAGTAACGATCATTCTTGTCTCTGCTGAGAATAAAAACAAATTGGGATTGAGAAGAGCGAGGACAGAGATGCTTCTGTTGCTTGGGTTTAAGAATTCTGCAGCCCTGTTGCCAAACAGCGCAGTCCCGTTTCGCCTTCAGGTAAGTCCACCCCCAAGCCCAAGCAGCCCTGACCCAGTCCACCTGCAGCCCCTGCTGCCACCATCACCTGCCATCTGGGATCCTCGCATTCCCAGGCAGGCTAAGGAGTGCCAACTTCCCAAACCGCCTCACCTCACCTCCCACCTGCAAAACACTGTGCGACATCTCTTTCTCCAGCTTCCACGACTCAAATAGCTCCACTGGGACACTACCTACACAGCAGAAAGGACAATACACGTGGGCGGCCACAGAAGTACTCAAAGTGTTGCTCAGGTCCCACAGGGCTACTCATTTTACTTGCTCGCTTAGAGTTTCATTTCTTAGCTAAAAGACGCTATTCCCTGAGAACTACAGGTATGAAAGGTAATCCAGGTATACCCTCAGGGGCCCCCCAGTCAGGTGTGCGAGGTGTTCCAGGTAAGTCAGGTATGGCCCTGCAGGCCCTTGCAGCGGTTCAGCCCACCCTATCCCTAGCCATTGCTTTAACCAGAACATGTCAAATCATTCTGTGATAATTCCTCCAATGCAAACAGCAAAAGGGTATCAGAGAGCTAAGCAGTGGTATTAAGATATTTTATCATGTCCTTTTACTGTCACTCTTCAAGGCCTGAGATCACCATGGTATTACGTACATATATAGCTCCCCCATATTGGGTCCAAACGCTTCCAAGTATGATATGCGAACGTGGACTCTTACCCAGGCTTGTTTTATACTAGGACTCCATAGTGCTTGATCAGAACCAAAAACCAGCAACACAATTCTCCACTGTCAAGTTGCTTCTGTGGAACTACATTTTGTTATGCCAACTTCTCACTCGATCCACTCCTGTTCTTTCTTGGCACAAACCAAAATGCGCTTAGATTTAAATATTCACTTTAAGAGAGTGGGCCTTAAGCGCTTAAATAGAAAAACACTTAAAGATGACAAACTCTGAATTACAGTGTGGGTGTGTATGAGGGGATCTAAGTTTATAAACCTCCCCCAATAAACCCAGTCCCCAGACACGCTGCAGCACTCAGGGAGGAAAAGCTCTCCCAACTAGTCATCTCCTAGCGCCTGGCAATCAACGTCAAAAGTAAACCCCAGAACCTCCTAACGTCTACGAAAACGGAGGCTCTAAAAAAGCATTCACAAAAGGCTTCAAAAGATATGAGATGTAACAGGAAAGAGACAAGCAACTGAAGAGACTATGGGGAAAAAATAAGAAAATGTGTATACGTTTCTACCGTATAAAAACCCACCAGTAATTTCTGCTTTTACTTTTGTTAACATAGAGAAGATTTACCAAGTTCCTCTCCTGATTCTAATTCTACGAGATATGAATATTAAAGAACGTGGCTGATTCTTCTGCTGTAACACTAGAAGTGTGGCGTGTCAGTACGGCCACCTTGGAACCCTAAGCACCTATTTCAATAGTAAGTCAGCATTCCACACCTGGAATTGGACTTTCTCTGCTGGAGGAGCTGCCACTGAAGTCCATTACATCTGACACCCTGAGTGGTGGGCGAGTGTGCCTTCCCAGGGGATAAATTTAACTTCTAGAAACAGCTTCAAAGCCAACCATAGTGACTAAGATGAGGGTTCAACCCGGTTAAGACCATTTTAATGAGGTGCTGTTATAAGGTAATGAGCCTAATGTGCCTAGTAGCCTGGCTGAGAAGGCAGTTTTGACAGAGTAAGGGTTACCAAGAAATGCACTGACCCCTGGTTACCCTGTTAAGAGTACAGGCAAGGCCTCCCCAAGAAACCACCTTGAATGGCAATGCTCCTTTGGATGGGCAACGTCCAACACGTCTGTTAAATAAATAAACTGCTCCTTATTTTACTGTTGTCCCTGGCTAAGATAAGCAAAGGGCGAAAGGAATTTTTTTTAAAAGCAAGAATCCTAAAGTTCAACTTAGGGAAGTACAACTCCAAGTGTGTAGCTGAGGCCCCCTCTCAACACTGAGCAGAGCACCCTGAGAGGTGCCTTCCTTGCCAGGGGACTCCAGAGCCAATAAAAATGGAGTTCTGTTTGCCTTGAAAACAATACAACAAAAGCATTTCTTACTTGGAAAATCAGCAAGGTCATCTGATGGTGGCAATGGAAAGAGGGTTGCTAAGGAATGGAAAGATGAGAGCCTGACTGAATTGTGTTCTCTAACTAGGGAAATGTTCAGTACAAAGCTGTCTTTAAAAGCAAAGAGAAGACCAGTGCAAGATCAAATAGCAACTATGGCACAAGATGTATTAGATCTGATTGACATTCTCAATGTAGATGGTTACTGGGCCAGGTGAGAATCATCTGTATTCTGATGAATCACAGCTGCGTGATGACAGAGCTGACAGACAAAATACATGGGCTGTCCAAAGAAGCTCTACCACCCACCACAGCAACTCCCTCCCTGCTGGATGAGAGCGGACCACATCGGGTCCAGGAAGCCTCAGGCCATGACGATCTTAATATATTAATACAAAGATCATCAACAAGACCACTTTAAGTAACAGAGTGCTTGCCACGATTTCTGGGGCTAAATCTGGTCTTAGTATTCATGATCAAGAGGGCATCGGTAATTCCACTGTGTGTCCAGCTAACAAGACTGATGTGTTTGTGCTCCAGCACATGGTATAATAGATGTCTGAATAATGGGAGTAAAGGAAAACAGAGTGAGTAACCACCACCTGGCACGTGGTAGGTCAGGAGAAGAAAACTTGGCCCAGCAGCCAGTACTTCCTGAACAGATGACAGATGCGGCTTCAACAAATCAGCATCACCTGCCACATCAAACACCATGCAGTTAATTTGAACTGAATTAGGCGGGGAACTGGATTTGTAATGAATCTGTGCGTTGGCTACAGTGATAGCTATGGTGATAGATGCATTATAAACACGTTCATTCCTCCTTTTATGTTTGGATATATTTTAAGAAACATTATAATAAAAATAATTTAAGTCAACCCGTGAAGTTCTCATTTATGTCCTTTCTCTCAAGGGGGTGTACTTTATTCAGCCTTTAAAAAAAACACTATATAATTTTTTTTTTTTTTGCGGTACGCGGGCCTCTCACTGCTGTGGCCTCTTCCGTTGCGGAGCACAGGCTCCGGACGCGCAGGCTCAGCGGCCATGGCTCACGGGCCCAGCCGCTCTGCGGCATGTGGGATCCTTCCGGACCCGGGCACGAACCCGTGTCCCCTGCATCGGCAGGCGACTCCCAACCACTGCGCCACCAGGGAAGCCCCGACACTATATAATTTTTGCTTGCTGCCTTCCCATTGCAGAAAAGGAAACCATGATTAACTGTCCTTCCCAAGGCAAGCAATATTAGAATAAGGTACTCCTCATCAGGAAATCTTGAAGCAGGAAAAAAAAAGAAAAAACCTAAGCCCAATCAGGTAAGCACTGAGCAAACAGTAACATTAATATAGTGAATAAAACATGTTATTTTTATTATTATTCTTCAATATTGGGTTAAATTTAGAAGTGATCTTTTAATTGATCGCCCCTTCAATTTTTTTGTCAAAATGTCCTATTACTACTTTCGTGTTATACGTGTAAACCTACACGAGGAATTTGAAAAGGAAAAAACCACACTCGAGTTCAATGTTGCATGTAGTATAATCCAGGCCAGCAACCAGCACACTGTGTAAAGTTCTGAGTCCTCCTTTTCTCCATTTTCTTTTTCTGATTTTCTATGAAAACATGAACTCTCCTAACATAAAGCGGAAGGCCCTGCTGTTTGCTTACCAAACTCCTGCCCTCCTAAGCTTCTAATTTCTAGCAGAATCGGCATCAGATTGGAAGCTGCAGCAAACAGGTTTCCCCCAAAGCACTGCCTGGATGCAGGAGTCCCAGCACCTCTAAGGACAAAAGAGCTGATAGGTAAAGGACAGAAACTGCACGCTCACCCAATGGTCCCAGCAGTCCAACCAAGCAAGCACCAGGCCGCTGGGAGGCCAGACACAAAACGGGACTTGGGGTCAACACAAAGACTGTTTTATGCAGAGAAATCATGCCCACAGAAACCTATCTCAGCAGGGTAGCCTCATTCAGATCACCATCGAAAGACTGTAACTTAAAATGCATAACCTTGAAAACACCGGTAAGATGACATTACAGAGAGTTCAAATGTGGAAACTCTGTCCCTAAGCCTCTACTATCACGGGCCACCAAGGGAGGCTGCCTGGGAACCAGATAATAACCATTAAAAGCAGACAGCAGCTGACAGAATTCCAAACCCCACACTCTCTCTTGAGCCATCAAAAGCCCTCTTGTCATTCCAGACCACACTAAAACAAACTAATTCTCAAAAGGGCTCCTTACCTCTGGCAAATAAAGGTATTTTTAACAGTTCCGCTATCTCTAAATCCAGAGCAGTCCTGAATGACCCCCCCAATCTCTCCCCCAAGGGATACTCAGTAATTAAATTACTGAGAAGCTGCAATGGTTAATATGCACAGGGAATAAATAGGGCTTAAAATGATCATTTTCACACTTTATTTTACCTTAATTTAACAGTAGTATTTTTAAAAGGAAAAGATGGTACATATTCATATTTGCAGGAGAAAGCCGACATCTAGACAGTGATAACTTCTGTGAACTCCCTGCTGTAAGACCTTCAGGACTGGAAAATCCGATCCTGTGCAGAGCTGCGTATAAATAACCACCTTCCTTCCTGCCTTCTCCAGTCTGGAGCCAGCACTATAGAAAAAAGAGCCCCACAATTCAATGTGCCTCTTCCTTTGCAGCTCTGCAAGGAATACAACAGCAGGAGAACTGAAAAGGGCACGTCTACACTGGGACAGACAGAAGACCCGGGTTCAAATTCCAACTCTGGCACTTAACTAGCTCTGTGGCTCTGGCCAAGCCACCCATGCTCTCTAAGCCTTGCTTTTGTCATCTGAAAAACGTGGAAAAGAATATTTAATAATCTCACATGATGGGTTAATGGATTAAATTAGATAACCACGTAAAACTGGTATATACTAGTGCAGGGCTTCTGCACCTTGGCACTACTGGCATTTGGGGCCAGACAGTTCTTCATCGTGGCAGCCATCCCGTGCCTTATAGGATGTTTACCAGCATCCCTGGCCTTACCCACTAGATGCCGGTAGCACCTCCTAAGTTGTAACAACCAAAAATGTCTCCAGGCACTGCCAAGTCTTTCAGGGGGCAGGGGGCTTACTCCACAGTTTAAAACCACTGTACCAGGTATTTAGTAAATATTTAATTTTAAAAAAGGTTTCTCCCTTCCTCTCATCCAATAGTCTTCTGAAACAAACCTGGGTGGCGGGGATTTATTCTAGACTGCTCCCTTTTTCTCACCTAATCAATCAGTAACCACATCCAATGCCTTCCGTCTCCTATATACCTCCTGCATTTACCCCGCCTCCCCGCCGGCTTGGTTGGTTCCACTGTCATCACCACCAACTCTGCCCAGCCAGCTGCAGGACCTCCCACTGTGGTCCAACCTCACATCCATTCTTCCGGTGCTGCGTGGTGAGCATTAGAAAAGCACAGATCTACGTGGGTTCTCAAAGCACTTCAGAAGATAAAGTTCCAGTTCCTTGACAAGGTCCACAAGGCTATTCACACAGAGCCACTTCCTCCTGTGACTTGGGCCACCCATGCCTCTGCTGTCCTTCCTCCCCACTCCCTGGAGAACTGCTTCGAGACACCATGGGGTGGTGGTTCCACCCACAGGCTCTGCAGCCAGAGTGCCTTGGTGCGAGTCCTGGCTCTGCCACTTACTAGCTCTGTGACCCCCAAGCAAGTTAGCTAACCTCTCTGTGCCTCAGTTTTCCCATCTGTGAGATGGAGATAAAAGTACCCACCTCCAAGAGCTGTTGTGAAGACTCCACGAGTTTTCGTCAGATATACACATCAGCACCTAGCACATGAAAAGTGCCTGAATTTTAACTACTGGCTTATTTTAATCTAAAACTCAGCTCAGATGTCAGTGTTCGAAGCCGGACACCAGTGTTTTCCACCCACCTTCACAGCCCAGACTCAACAGCACCGTCCTGCACAGTTATTGCTATTACTTCACTGACCACAAGTGATTGCTGTTTACATGCCCGTCTCAAGCAGGTCAGACGCTCAGAGCAAGGGCTGTGTGCCACTGGCCATCTCAGTCCCCAGCACAACATCAGGCCCCGTGCGTGGCTGCCCCACACAAGACAGAATCTCAGATTAGACAATCTCATCAGATCAGCTGGTCCAAAAAAACCCTTATTTGCTCATGCCATACAGATTACCCCTCCATTCTTCTAGTCTATATCATTACTTACTTAAAATTTTCTTAACTATCCTCCTTCCCTAAAATTCTAAAAGGTCTCCTGCTTCTCTAAGCCCCCGTAAAAGGCAAACACATTCCAAAGAAGAAGGGCACAGACTCACCTTTGATCATTTTACACTGGTTTTTAGTTTCCACAGATTCTTTAAAAGGGCAAAGAAATCCTTGAAACTGCCACTGCCCAGACCAGAGCATCTGCTTGAAACCATCATTTCGCAGACTCTAGAATTAAGGTCACCTGGCAAAGAAGGGCAAGTTCTTTGTTGCCCAGGTGTTAAAATCACCACAACAAAACTGGGAAACTGAGATAAAGTAGGAGTTTGGGATTAACATATACACACTACTGGGTATGAAACAGGTAAACAAGGAACCACTGTATAGCATAAGGAACTATACTCAACATCTTGTAATAAACTATAACGGAAAAGAATCTGAAAGAGTGTATATACATATAAACACACATCTATTTATGTATGTGTAACTGAATCACTTTGCTGCACACTTGAAACTAACATAATATTGTAAATTAACATTACGTCAATTTTTTTTTTTCCTGGCCGCACCGCACAGCATGTGGAATATGGGATCTTAGTTCCCCTACCAGGGATTGAACCCGGACCCTCGGCAATGAGCGCGCAGAGTCCTAACCACTGGACTGCCAGGGAATTCCCTATACTTCAATTTTTTTTTAATCATTAAAAAAAAAAAAGACTGGGAAGCTGAGAAGTCCCTCCTCCCTGGAGTGACAGGATGTTACAAAATTTGGGAGTTACCAACTCACCTCATCCCATCCATCAAATTGTCCATTATTGGTCACTCCTGCCCCTTCCTGTACTTTTTAATCTTCTTTTTGTGTATTAAGACCAGCCTCATTCTAACAAGACTGAAGGTGATTGTTACAAAATAACAATATACAAAATATAAGACTATAAAAGGGCTTCGAATGGAGAAGTAAGGTCCGAGGACCCCAGAAAGTGAACTGTGGTTCTCAACCACTCATTAGAACAGTACTTCTCAAGCTTGATGCTCAGTTTAAAAGGTTAAAAAATTCTCAAATCTCCTCTCTGTGCTGTCTGAAATTCTTTGATTGGTATTTCATTTACAGAAGTGTAAAACTAGGTCTACGGTCTATGGCAGTAGCTGTCCCCACGCTGGTTCCTTGGGGTTCCATGTGAGTCTGCTACCAGCTGTGTTTGATGTCGACTCAATTCTCCCACGCCTTTTTATTTTTTTATTTTTTGCGGTATGCGGGCCTCTCACTGTTGTGGCCTCTCCCGTTGCGGAGCACAGGCTCCGGATGCGCAGGCTCAGCGGCCATGGCTCACGGGCCCAGCCGCTCCGCGGCATGTGGGATCTTCCCGGACCGGGGCACGAACCCGTGTCTCCTGCATCGGCAGGCGGACTCTCAACCACTGTGCCACCAGGGAAGCCCTCTCCCACGCCTTTTTAACTGCAAATGGAAACTTCTGTTCACACGGCCAGGCACACAATTATTTGCCATTCACTGGGCAGCAGGACATCACTGGTGTATTAAGTCAATTTTGGTCCTATTTCCTTAGCTTGAGACACTGAAGGATCACTTACGGCGACACCAAGATGATGTCAAATGTAGGCCCAGAAATTCTACAGCTGTGATCACCTAAGAGCCGGCCCCTTGGCCTTCACCCCAGCCTCACTGCACGAGCCGATCCACTTTCTGCATCGCCTTCTCCCTCTCTGCCACAACCACACACACACTGGTATCTCCCAACGGGAGAAAAGAAAACATCCTCCAGGACCCTGGCCCCTGCTTAGCTGCAGCCATGTCTCTTCACTCCTGTTCACGGCAAAATTCCTTTGAAGAGCTGCCTCTGCATGCCCACATTTCCTTCCTCTCCTGCCTGGGGCGTCCCTTCCCCCACTCCTGATCACCAGGGCATCCACCTAGCCACGTCCACACACACTCACTATCCTCCTGCCACCGGATGCTGCTGACCACTCCCACTACCCCACCCCACCCCCGCAGCCTTCCCGAGGCCACACGTGGTTAGAGGCCACGCCTCCTCGCCCAGACCTCCAAAGGCTGACAGACCCAGGGCCTGTGCTCTCCTCTCGCTAGTCCTCATTTCTCCGAGTTCCCAGGCCCCACAAGCTAACCACATGCTGAGGACCCCAACGTCCCAGCCCTGCCCCGATAGCTCCACTGGGCTCCAGATGCTTATACCTACCTGCTCGCTGGCATCGTCTGGAGGCTGAGTAGGTATGTTACTCTTAACCTAATCAAAACAGTCCTTTGGATTTCCCCATTTCCCCTTAATCTTCTTCCTCTCGAGATCTTCCTCTCGGTAACTGACCACCTAATTGCTCACACCATAATCCTGCGTGGTAACTCCATATCCGTCTATCAAGAGCCAGGCAATTCCTCCAAATACAGGCCAAATCCATCCACGTCACCACACTGCGCTGTGCCCTTCCCTGGACCCCAGCCCACCACCACCTCTCGACCAACCAGTACTGGAGTTTCCGGACTGGTCTCCTTGCTTTCATTCTTGTCCTTGCCCCAACAGTCCTTTCTCCCCAGAGGTGCTTCAAGCCACAAATCAGATTCTGCTACTCCTCTGCTTAAAACCCTCCAATGGCTCCCCAACTGTGCTGAGAAAACCCAGCCCTCTGGATCGGTCCCCTGTCCACACCCCCGACCATGGCCTGCCAGTACCCCCGCCCCCCATGCTCCAGCCAGGCTAATTCTCTCTCTGTTCCTCAAGCTTGTTGCCTCTGTGTTTGCTATCCCCACTGTCTGGAATATTCTGTCCCCAAACCTCAAGCAGCTGTCAACACCTCATTCAGATCTCAGCTGAACTGCTGTTATAGTATACTATAGGTTCTTGAAGAGCAGGTGCACACCCATGGCACCCGGCGGGGGCACTTTGCCCCCTCAGGGACGTGAAATTTGCAAAAACATGTCACAGCCTCTCCCTGATGCCAGGATGGCAAATGTTCACACCACCCAGCCTCACTGCTGCAACCCTTCGTTCACCACGAAGGGCCTGATTCATGCTTAAGAGGCATCTGCTTCTGGGAAGAGGGATGCTGCACTTCCCAGCATCAGACACCACTTCCTGTGTTTGGGGATTCCCACAGCGTGAGTTCTGGTGGGAGGCTGGGTCCATCTCCCACTACAGAAACCAAAAGTTTAAAAGGGGAAGAAACAGACTCGTCGCACCCCTCCCCCAGCAGCAAGGATGTAAGCCCATGGTTGTGGTGAGCCAATCAGAGGCTCCTGCCTGAGTTTTCCCACTAGGGACGCAAAGAGACAGTGGGCAGAAAAGAATCAGTGTAGCGGGCCTGAGGCTGCTATCCTTAGAAAGCCCACTTGCAAGATTGGTTGGCTTCCCTCCACTGATATAAACGTTCCCTAAATGCTAAGTGTGCCTCAGCGTGCCCAGACTGTGCAAACACCTGCCTTCCTTCTGGGAGCCTGGAATTTTAGTACATGGTAGGCAGAGGGCACTTACGCAATCAGTCCCCAATAAAAAGCTTGGGCACTGAGTCTCTAATGAGATTCCCTGGTAGACAACGTTTCCTATACGTGATCACAGTAGCTGATAGAGGAATTCAGCACATCCTGTGTGACACCCCTGGAGGAGGCCTCTTGGAAGCTCCCTGCTGGTTTCCTCCGGATGTCACTCCGGGCATCTTTATCCAGCTTTACCGATTTTGCTTTGTTACCTTTTCACGCAATAAACTGTAACTGTCAGTGTACCCATTTCTGGGTCTTGTGAGTCCTTCTGCTGAATCATGGAGACTGAGAGCGGTTGTGAGGACCCGCAACACAAGTAGGAAATGAGAGCGCTGATGCAGCTACAGCAGGTGGAGCCGTGCCACACGGCATCCAGAGACGGGTGGGGAACACTGTCGGAGGTGGCACTCAGCGTCTAAGAGCCCTGGAGCCCTTGTCAGATGCTTCCTGCAGGCTCTCTGGCTGCAATTCTGGGTGTCCAGCCTCCCTTAGTCCCTGACCACTGCCCAGGTTTGGCTTTCCAGCTTTCCAGGTACTTCTGTGCTATGCAAAATGCCTTCAATAAATCCCTTTCTGCTCAAATTCATCAGAATTGGTCGCTGTTGCTTGCAATCAAGAGCCCTAACTATCACAGATTTTGTGATACAGTAGCATTATCAACAAAATTGGAATGCCCGAAGGGGGTGGGGTAGGTGGAGAGTCCTGTGAGTCCCACAGTACCAGGCTGGAGAAGTTGGTCATTCTGAGCAGGTAAAGCAAAGGGAGAGTGAGTTTAAGTGCCCTGTTGTCTGTTGGACCCAAACTTTGTGCCTCTTCATCGGAGGCTATTTTTCGAATCACCCTGAGGCAGAAACAATGGGATGAGTAGGGCATAGAGACCTGTCACTAAGACACAGAAATTCCCAGAAGCACCAACTTCATCTAGATAAGATCACTGGCTGTCACTACCAGCCCATGGAATTGACTGGAAGCAAAAACACCCGGAACCTAAGTTTTCATGGGAGCAACACTGCCACGTATTCAGCTCAGATGATGCCAGCCTATGGCTGCTCAACTCCCAGACAAACCACCCTGCAGTTCCAAACTCACACCAAGCAGGACCCAAGAGGAGGCGCTCTGCCAGTTCCCATCCATCCAGGCACGGCTGCAGAAGACAAGGACCAAGGAGGATCCTCACACTGGACACAACGCAGCAGAGCCGGAAGCTGCCGGACTGGCTGATCAGGGCAACAACTCATTACTCCCGTTCCGCCAGCAACCATCCACCCTGAGCTTCCCTATTTTCTCCCTCTCCAAATGGGAGGTTTATTGTAATAACCTGTTCCTTCTTCACCGCTGGAGGCTGGATGGTTGGGGGGGAACATAACCAATTAAGCCATAGTCACTAGACCAAAAAAAAAAACCTTCTTTCAGGTGGAAGAGAAGTGACAGTGTATCACCCAGAAATCCCTGCAATACTTAAATGAATATCTGGGTTGCCTCCCTGGGGAAAGGGAGCATGTGATTTCATGAAGTCATGGACATTTCTGAAGGTGGGTGAATTATCCAACAGGTGCACTATGGGCTGAAACAGTAAGGCAATAAAGGTAATTCCACCCCCTCTTTCCCACTGGCTGGTTGAGGGATGAGCAGAGCGAACCTTCTGTGGGCCAGTGAGACACAACGAGAGATTTCCTGGGTGATTATGGGAATGAAATTTCATTTATCTTAAGCGGAAAGCCACAGGAAGCGATTATCTTTCCTCTGCAAGGAGGAAAAGAGAACAAAGCTCTAAGTGCCACTGGCAGCCACCCTCAGACCAATAAGGCCTCTGAACAGGGCCAGGCTGTAGATAGCGGAGTCGTGAAAAGCAAACTTGATTCCTCGATGATATCATTGAGCTGGCCCTTGTCCTACGGTCCAGGTGGGTACTTCTTAATAGACACATCATAACTGAACAAGAGAGATGAGGCTGGAGTCGCCATAACAACTATCAAGGATCTACCATAACACACAAGTTGAGATTGGCCAACTCAAGTGCCACAATTCTAAGATACCATCACCTGTAAGCTGTAACTTTGGGGAGGATGGGGGATACGGAGGAGATAAGTGTGCAAGGAGCCTACCACCACATTAAACACACTTATCAACTGTAAGATGCATCCTTATTTCAGAAACACTAAAAGGCTGATGGAAGGGGGATAGAGCGATGTCCCAGGTTAGATGTAACATAGTATTTGCCAACTCTGTCCTTCCGTTCAGGAAGGAACAACCATGAAACATACCCTGGGAAACAATGACACTTGAGGGACGTTACTCAAGGGACGTTACTTAGCTTGAAGGCAAACCAAAGAAGAGCTTCCAGCCACTCTGTTATGTGTCCCTATGACTATAGCTATTCAGTTATCACCTTGATATCTAAACGCTACTCAAGGCTGCAATTAGGTAACGACAAGACCTCTCACTCGAAACCCAAGAAAACAAAATACAGAGAAACAAATTTGAGTTTGATCACAGGTCACAATTTTCATAGTTCACACACGAAAAAGTCAGAACACTACTAAAGATTTAAATGACTTTAATGCAACTGTAGTGCCCTGAAGGATGAAAAATCATACGTGTCTACAGTGGAGAAAATGAAACATCTAGTTTGCAAGCTGCTGGTGAAAAGAAGATCGGATCTACCAGCCACTTTTTCTGAAAAAATAACCAACCTTTTACCTCTCCCCTCCACTTCCCACCTTGGGAGCCTACTGAAAGGCACAAGTGGCAACGCAATGACCTTGATGTCCTCAGATACAAAGCACAAAGCAGGGCGTTGATAAAATGTGCTCAACTGAGCAAACACTATAATATCTGGATGGAACAAGTGCTCTAATTTTACCCAAAGCCTGAAGCACATGCATTTGGGAGGTTTCTTTCTACCTCATTTTCAGACTTATTCTTATGTTAAGAAAAAAAAAAAGTTTGTTGTAGAAATATAGAAAACATTAAGCAAGCAAAAGACAAGAAAAAGTACCTGTAATTCCTTTGCTTAAAGATAACTGCCATTAACATCATGGGTTATATTCCTGGTCATTTTTCCTATGCATAAACACCTTTTTTTTTTTTTTTTTGCGGTACGCGGGCCTCTCACTGTTGTGGCCTCTCCCGTTGCGGAGCACAGGCTCCGGACGTGCAGGCTCAGCGGCCATGGCTCACGGGCCCAGCTGCTCCGCGGCATGTGGGATCTTCTCGGACCAGGGCAGGAACCCGTGTCCCCTGCATCGGCAGGCGGACTCTCAACCACTGCGCCACCAGGGAAGCCCTACGCATAAACACTTTTAACCACAATAGGATTCTACTGTTTTGGAGAAACAGCACACCCAGTGTTTTGTAACCTACTTTTCCCACGTACTATTATATTACTGTCATCTCCATGTTATTAAATATTCTTCAATATCTCCCCACCCCCTCTCCCATCCTTGTGGCTGCACAATAAATACCCTTCTCCATCTCACTTCTCCCAGCAAAGGAGGAAAAGCTCTTAGTTCCAGCTTAAATGTTCTCTTTCACTGAGAGTGGCATGGACATATATACACTACCAAATGTAAAAAGATAGCTAGTGGGAAGCAGCCGCATCACACAGGGAGCTCGGTGCTTTGTGTCCACCTAGAGGGGTGGGATAGGGAGGGTGGAGGGAGATGCAAGAGGGAGGGGATATGGGGATATATGTACACATATAGCTGATTCACTTTGTGATACAGCAAAAACTAACACACCATTGTAAAGCAATTATACTCCAATAAAGATATTAAAAAATGTATTTTAAAAAATCATCATGTTGTAGACCTTAGGCTTATACAATGTTATATGTCAAGTATATCTCAATAAACCTGAAGAAATTCCATTTAAAAAAAAATGTTCTCTTTCACTAATAACACGCACTGACAACTAAGACCTCTATTCCAAAGGCAGGCAGCGCAGCCCATACCAACTTCTCAGTTATCAGCAAAAACATACTCTGGAACTCAAAATCAACAGAGTTCAGCTCACTCTAGTTACAGCTTAATTCAAGAACCACGTTCATTTATCCTCAGGAGTTAACAGGCGAGGAGGAAATACAGCCAATTCCAAGTTTAAAAACCAACTTACTGTTAATTACAGCTGCTTCCTAATCATCACCCACAGCATACAAAACACAAAAGGAATGAGAAGAAAGGATAGAAGGAAGCAAACTGATGCTCGGTTTTGCTTTTTTTTTTAAACCCCACACTCCCTCCCCTTTCCTTACCAAATTGCCAATGAAGATGAAGTTAGCACTCTGGTGACACCCGAAGATAAACCACTGATTAACTGAGAGAGGAAAAAAAATGGAGACTTAGAAAAGAAAGCACCGGATATTTAACGGATTCCCATTCTTCGAGAGCTGAAAGTAGCTGGGAGAGTCGGATGTAGAGCTTCTAATTGAGCGGGATACACATCCACCCACTTTTCCTCATTAATAGTTAATACTGAGTGCTTACGAAGCAAAGTAAGTCTCTAAGTACCATCGGCTTGCTTTCATTTTCTGGGAAAACCAGACCAAGGTGACTTCCAGCACTAAAAAGCAAAACTTAATACATGTAAATAAAAACTAACCCTTTCGATACAAACATCTTCAGTTAAACAACAGGAAAAGTCAGTAGAGAGGATCTTCGTCGTCTGCTCCATTACCTGGGACCCAAGCCTGTCTTCCCTGGAGTCCCCACATTGGTGACACCTAACACGGTGGCCAATATGTACATTAAAAACTTCAAGTCACACAGATCGCCAAAAACCTGTTTAACTTTGAAGTTTAAAACATTAAAACAGATGCTCAACTGGGGCAGCTCCACGTGACCTCCAGCCAGGTGGGCGTGAATTGTCCATCTTTCTCGCTGCAGCTGCCTCACTACTATGACAACCCACAAGGGCAAGTCCAGCTTTACAAAGTGCTCTAAAAGACACGAAGTGTGATCCAGAACTGCGCCTGAGAAGACCAGGAAGAGCCGGGCCTTGAACAAGGCTGAAAATGGGAAATATAATTAAAATATGAAAACTGTATTAACAAAGGCAAGAATCAGAGGCACAAAAAAAAAAAAAAGAATCACAAGAGGCACAGCTCAGGCCCTTGTCGCTGTTCCACAGGGTCCCCACCCGGGTCTGCTCCCTCAGTCCGGAGGGACCTAGTCACACAGATGGAACACACTGTCTCCATCTGGAAGACAGAGGTGACCACAGAGGTGACCTAAGCCACTCAAGTGGCGCAGTGGTTGAGAGTCCGCCTGCCGATGCGGGGGACACGGGTTCGTGCCCCGGTCCGGGAGGATCCTACATGCCGCAGAGCGGCTGGGCCCGTGAGCCATGGCCACTGAGCCTGTGTGTCCGGAGCCTGTGCTCCGCGACGGGAGAGGCCACAACAGTGAGAGGCCCGCGTACCGCAAAAAAAAAAAAAAAAAAAAATTCACTTCAGCATTATCTGGGAAGCCCTGACAAGTCCCGGGTGACGGGCCACCACCCTAACCAGCAATGGGACTATTCCCTGGGTGTGTTCATCCCCTGCATGGGGCCACCATCCCTACAAAGCCCGCCAGGGGGCATCTTCACAGGATGGATTTCACATCGCAGCATTTTACACTAAAAGAAAAGTCATTTTTGAATGGCCCTTTTTTCCTGGTGAATAGGAAGCATAAAAAGAATACGAAATCTCTCAGTGGACGCTTGCCTGCCAAGAAGTCACCAAACAGTGAATTTGATGACAGCAAGGGAATCTGATAGCCTCACCATTAAACTTGGCCAGTTTTGAATCAATACGGGACTCTGAACTCAGGGAAAAAAAGTCGACCAAAGCGTCAAATTCAAGCTCATTACCTGGGACGTGCTTATGTAACACAGCTCTTCTCACCTAAAGCCTAATTCAGGCCACACGGGTTCAGAATAAAACATTATGCCTATAGGAGATCTTATATTTCCATGAAATAAGTGTCCCAGATCTCTAAGCACTGCTTTTCTCTCTGCCGGAACCTGAGCCGCGGTCTTGCCTCAGGAACCAAGAATATCTCCAGCAATTCAATACCCGGGAGTAGTGAAGATTGTTAGTTTCTCTCAAAGTCAATGACAGCAATCATGAAACGGTCTGTACAATGCAAGTAGAATTATTCAGAAGTCCTTATGCACCCAAGAAGAAAGGATGTGACAGTGGTTCTCAAAGGACCTTCCCTGTGTGTTTGTATGTTATGGGGGCTTTTTCCCCCAAATCCAAATGCCTGTCCCTCCCCCAAATTTTAATATGTTCTGGATAAGAGGAACCCTGAAAAACTTGGAAAACAGATGATTCCTGATACTGCCCACAATGAGAAATATCACTTTAAGTGTTTTTAGTAAAGAACTGACTTTTTAGTTAATAGGAGAATATTGTTTTCTAAATCTAGTTTCTTTATCCTCATCTCTAAAGTATCCTCCCATTTCTATATTCCACCAACAAGCAACGCCAACAGTAACATCATTAAACAGAAACAGTACAAACGTTGCCACCTATAGTCGGAAAATGAAATATATTTGTTTATACTGTGACCTGGAAGAGAAACAATATAAAAACAGAAAGTAACACTGTCACACTTCTCATGCTCTTCCTTAATCCTACGACCTTAATACTTATCATCATCATATGACTCGTTTATTATTTTAATCCTCTTTTACATGGATTGTCAAAAGATCACTATGTAGTCAGGTTTATTACCAATTCTCAAATCTACCAGTAGGACAGAAACACTTAGTCAAAGACCTACCACATCAAAATGCTTAAAAACTCCAGTTAGGGTCTCTTTTGACTGCTGTTACTTGTCTAGGACCCAAAATTCAAAAGCAGCAATAAAACCTGTTTAAACGTCTTCTTAACTCAAAATTAAAAATTTAATATGATCTCAATCTATCACAGAGAAATTAATTTGTTTCTTCCACCAGTCACATACTACCATGTTTTTATGATATTATATAAATAACTGCACAATACAGAAAGGTTATGAAGTATCAATGAACATACAGTTTCTTCCCTTTGGGGTGCGTGCAGAAGCAATGTAGCAGGAATTCTAAAGTACTGCTGTGATGATGTCACATTCCAAAACCATTCTTAACGTCAGGGGTTTCTTCCTTGAGATTATTCATATTTCTCCCGAATGTATACCAAGCATACGGATGCTCCCACAATTCCCAAACAACTTTCCAAGGAAGTTTCCTTGGTGATGTGGGCACTCGCTGCATTGAAGAGACCGGTGCCCAGGCCCCATTCAATCACTTCCCTTTAAATTGCATTCTGGGGACTTCCCTGGTGGTCCAGTGGTTAGGACTCTGCACTTCCACTGAAGGGGGCAAGGGTTCAATCCCTGGTTGGGAAACTAAGATCCCGCAAGCCTCATGGCGAGGCCAAAAAAATGAAATATAATAAAATTTAAAATTAAAATTAAATTGCATTCCACATGGAAAAGAACTTGCAGTCATCTGAGGATTCCCATTTGCCACTCTCCTCATGCCTTTGACCAAAAACTTGTATTCCTTAAGGAAACTACTTTTCAGTGAGGACATAATTCAAATAAACATTCTGGCTATAAAATTCAGCAGACTATACATTAGAATGTCAATTTCTTGCAAATTCCATAGACTCCTTGAAGCAAAGAAAAACCAACAGAGAGGAGAATTTAAAACAATACGTTAGGGCTTCCCTGGTGGCGCAGTGGTTGACAGTCCGTCTGCCGATGCAGGGGACACGGGTTCGTGCCCAGGTCCGGGAAGATCCCACATGCCGCGGAGCGGCTGGGCCCCTGAGCCATGGCCGCTGAGCCTGCGCGTCCAGAGCCTGCGCTCCGCAACGGGAGAGGCCACAGCAGTGAGAGGCCCGCGTATCGCAAAACAAAGCAAAACAAAACCAGTACATTATATTGGCCGATTTTAAAAACTGCTTTCAAATGTCACCATAAAACCTAGGCCCTTTTAGGGTCTGTTTCTCAAATGTTAGCAGTAATGACACATGTAACTGGGGTAGCCCGTGTCCTGGGTAGAGAGCTCCCCGACCAGCAGGGATAGGCCTGACTCAGGCAGGCACTTGGAGCTGGAATGAAAGGACAAGGCTTATGTTCCTCTGAGAAGTGGCCTCTCAGCATCCTCCTTCAGATCCAAACAATACCCAAACTGTAATTTCTGAAAGCAATCTTGTGACCATTTTTTGCACAGCTGCAAAGATGGCCTGCAGGGTTTCTCAAGTAATCGCTAGAAAACACACATGGACCACATTCTATAAATTAACGACTATTCTCAATTACTCACATGTGGCTAATCAGGTGGCCCAGCAGCTAGGTTCCCTGTTTCTTCTCTGCTGATGTCCACTTAAGAGCATTTCCCTTATGCTAGCCCTTTTCTCTGAGACAGAAGAGCAGAAATCTGAGTGGAGTTTACTTTAAATTATTGACTGGACTTTCCCGGTAGCGCAGTTGTTAAGAACCCGCAGATGGGGTTCGATCCCTGGTTTGGGAATATGCCTCAGAGCAACTAAGCCTGTGCGCCACAACTACTGAGCCTGAACTGTAGAGCCTGTGTGCCGCAACTACTGAGCCCATGTGCCACAACTCCTGAAGCCCACACGCCTACAGTCCGTGCTCCGCAACAAGAGAAGCCACCGAAATGAGAAGCCCGCACAGCGCGAAGAAGAGTAGCCCCTGCTCACCACAACTAGAGAAAGCCCACAGACAGCAACGAAGACACAACACAGTCAAAAAAACATTACTGACTGATGGGGCGTGGTGTTTGAAACTGATGACCCAGGGTTATCCCAGGCTTCCGGTTAGAGTAAGTAATGAATTCTAACACATCCTTGTTTTCATATCTTAACATCTCTGAAATAATGATGCTTCATGAAATCAACAGTATTATCACAGCTTGACAGCTTTTCTTTTCTTAGTGGTCGATAAAACAGTGGTGCATCTTAAAATTGACAGCATCTTGGAGTAAAGAAAATACTATATCTATGCCAAAGGTTAACCTTAAATGTTTGTTATGAAGCGGGTAACTATATGCAAATGAGCAAGAAGACTCCTAAGACTATAGGAGAAGAGACCGTGGCAACTGTAGCACAGCTGCCACATCTCAAGGGCCACAACTCAGACCCATTAACTTGCCAGGTGAGAATGTAGCCCCAATGAAGTCAGATTTTTACCATTTTCCATGAAAATTCCCAAGATTTAAAACACTATGGAGATAATACTAAGCAGGGTCCCTGGTCAACTGTGGCCAGAAGCCATCAGTTTACAACCCCTGACATTTATCTCCTACATTATCCTGAATAACTTAGTTATGAAGACTTTTCAAGTACTTGGAAGAGAGGGAGCATGTTAAAAACTAGGGTTGTGGAATCAACAGAACTGGGTTCAAATCCTGGCTCTACAACTTAACTCGCTCTGGGTCCTTATGCAGGTCACTTAACCTCTCTGAGCCTCCATTCATCTGTAAATCATAGCACACCTCACTGGGTTCTTACAACAATTAAATGAGACAGTAAGTGCATAAAGGCTTAACACAGTGCCAGGTGTAGAGAAAACATATGAAACGTTAGCCAACTATCCTTATTTGCATAAAATAAAGAGGGAGGGTGTCAAAGTATCATCCCACGTCAGCCTGGCCTTCGTCTCTATGCCATTTGTTTCATTCTAACCGCCAAAAAATGTAAACGCCATATCTAAGGAAAAAGTTATCAAACTTTCACTCACCAGAAAATCTTGTAAATAAAGGATACCTTTCTGAGATGCTGTAATAAAAGATTTCAGAAGGTTAACAGCAACATTCACGAGTAAACTATGCCAAAATGGGCTGCAGCTTGCCAAAAAATAAACAAAAACAAAAAACCACCAAGGAACTAAGCCAAATGCAGAAACTAGTCCAAACTGTTCTGATTCCAAATCAAATCTGATCCTGGGCCCTGAATCAGAAATTTGCTTAATCTGCTAATCCCTCCAATACCAAAAGCCCTTCGTCTGATAGCAATTTCAAATTTGATTACCTAAATGGACTTAATTTGAATCCGGGTGAATATGAACTATAATTCACCAGAGGAACCCCAGCCAGAAAGGCACAATAAAAAATAAACAGCACATGCACTCACACAAGCAAAGCCCACATTTAATCCCTTTCATTTGACAAGCTGGACAGACCTAGGAACAATGCCCTCTGTCTTGGCATCCCGCGATTTTCTGGGTTAATGCAATGCTTCATCACCAGCAGTGCTTAGAGCTAAAGCGTCTTTCTGTGACGGGCTACAACTAAGTGCATGCCAAACACACGATAATGCTTTTCACCAACCTTCAATGAAAATACAAACTTTTATGAAATTTGCTAGGTACGAATGCCTATTTAGCTAAGAGGTTTATAAGGTGTCTCTTCCACACAGCAATCAAAATATCTTTGTTTGTGATGATCTACAGCACACCAACTGTATGAGCTGAAGCGAACGCCTTGGGAAAACAACCTTGCTGTTTGTTTCATCAGGCATCTACTTTAAGAGCCTGTTAAAATCTTCCATTTGTTTTCTTACACAGGCTAACTCAGGAAGACAAAACAAGCTGTTCAAATTCAACAATTTCTTGTTAATATTCCACGAAGGCAATCCCTGATCTTCCGAAGGGCAACCTGACAGCATGAAACCTCCCATAAAAAGCAAATACCATAAAAATGTGAAGTCATCAAAACAGCCCTGCCTTTTTTTTTTTTCCCTCACCACTGGTAGGACAAGCTGAAAAGGGAAGACAGATGTGACCTGTCTTTTGGAATAGTGTGTGGAACTAAATAGTATCACCAACATGGCCACCACTCAATCAATCAATATAATGTCCTCATCACCTCTTGCTATTCCCTATACAGCCCTGAATTCCCCTCCAACAACATACAGGAGTGAACCCAGTCATACACAAACACACACACTCACACACCCTGATTCTGTTTACATTCCATCCTTCACTTTTGCCCCAGACACCAATTAAGATCATCAGTATTAACTCACCTAGACAAAAGTGGTAAGATGTGCTCTGGGTCGATTCTGACACTAACTGTAAATGCAGACAAAGCAGAAACTACACTGACACGCTTGTGATTCATTTATCCAGCTGCTTTTCCCAAAACGCTCTTTAAGAATTCTCTTTTCCAGGGATTTTTAATAATAATCATAATAAGTCATTTTTTTAAAAAGACCTAAGATGAAAGGCAGCTGTCTTCATGCCCCTTTGTTTGGGAATGTGTATCTCACCACCTTTCTAAAAGCTCACTGCCTGCCCTCTACCGCTACTAATTAAATGGAGAAGTAGAGAATGAAAGAGTAAGCTCCTCAAAGAGAAAACAGGGAGAGGAGATCCCCCTGGGTAAGTGAAACACTGTTACTTTTCACCCATCCTCAGGTAAGTGCACAAAAGGGGGGGAAATATTTTACAAGAGCCCAGCATGGCAAAATGATCGGAAACGCCAATCACATTATTTGCATTGCGATCATTCTTTGATAAAATAAATACCACAGCAAGCTTTACCTAGCAACATTAAGGGGGGGAACATACCCACAACACCTTCTCCACCCTAAAACACCTATTCCATTACACACTTACGGAGCGCGCGCGCGCGCGCGCACACACACACACACACACACACACTACCAGGGTGGGAGAGAAGCCATAACGTGGTCGTGTCTATTAACCCCACCCCTATTGCCAGAGAAAGAGGGGATCTCAGAAAAGAAAGGAGAGGAAGAAAGAGAAACCCAGAAATCCTTGAATTTCCAGACATTAACTTATCATGAAATGCACAACCAGGATAGGAAATACCTCCCCGCTGAGTAATGCCTCTCGGGTTGTAAATTCACCTCTCGAAAGGGGAGCCAGACCTGAACGCGCGCCCCGCCAGATGGCAAACCCCTCCTACCTGCTCCATCCAGCTTGCCCGTCACGCCGCGCCAGCGACAGCCGCCCACCCCACTTTTGGCAGAGCAACACACTAATAAGACCCGAGTGTGGCTGGTCGGGAGAGGTCTAAGCAGTGATGTAGCAGGATCTTCTCAAAAGGGGGGAGTGGGAAGCCGCGAGGAGAGAGTGAGGGTAAAAACAAAGCCCTTTCCCGGCGAAACGACAGCCTCGGGGGCGTGGCTTACTTAATTCGCTTCATCAATAAAAAGGATCAATTGAGCTTTCCTCTCTCCACCCACCCCGGAGGTGCTGGATCCCAGAGAGAGAAAAAAAAATGGCAGGGCTGCAAGCTTCCCCCAAGTTTCCAGCAGCACCTGCCCCCATCCTAGATCTCCTCCCCCCACCAAAAAGACCCCGAAATCCACACTCCTGGCTTTAGACTCTGCAAGACAGAGGGTCGGACACGCACAGCTCAGAACGTTTCACTCTCTCCCACCGTAACAAGCACACACGCATGAGAACACTTGCTGACACCATCATTAGAAAGTTCCAGGGGGAGACAATCCAGGTTTTGCCGCGGCCCCGGGCTCCCCCGCGCGGCGCGGGTCTCCAGCCCGCGACCCAGACGTGACACACGTCATGGACTCCCGGGCTGCAGGGGCGAAAGGCGGAAAGTTGCCCCACAGCCCCAAGAGACGCGGCTTGGAGGAAAGGAACACGCGGGCTGAGAAGCGCACGCGCCATCCTTCCACCCAAAGGCGGGGAGCGGCGAGTGAACCCCAGGCTCGCTGGGCGTCGCGCCGCTTTATTTACAAACAATGCGCAGGGCCGGGGGGGGAGGGGCGGCAGGCTCAGGGCGGAAGAAGCGAGCACCCCACCGGGACCCCGCTCCCGGACGCTCCCGCCTTTGGGGTCCCCCTGCAGGCGCGGGGGACGCGCACCCAAGGGGTCGTCCCACTCCCCACTCCCTCCCGCCGCCGGACAGGAACCTCCCAGGGAGTCCCGTCGGGAAGGGGGCGCAGCTCACCTCGTCTTCTGAAAGTCCGTAGACCGCCTCCCCAAGCCCGGTCGCCATGGAGCCGGCCCCCCGCGCAGGATCAGACGTGCTCCCGGGCTGCTGGGCTGCGGCGCGGGCGGCCAGGTCTTCCCTCCTCCTCCGGGGCCGTCCGGCCCTGCGCGCGTCCCGCCGGGCGCCGGCAGGTGAGGGAGCCCGAGCGCGCGCGCCCCGGCCGCTGCCTGCGCCGCTTCCTCCCGGAAGGCTGCGGGGCCTTGCGGGCCGGCGGTCCCGAGAGCGCGGCGTGCAGCGGGCGGCGGCGGCGCAGCGCCCGCCGGGCTTTCCCTCCCTCCCTGCTCGCCCGCCGCTCTCCGCCCCTCTCCGAGCCTGCTCTCTGATCTCTGGAACCCGGCTCGTCCGCCCCCACGCTCGCTCCCTCTCGGCCCCCGCTCTCCCCGCCCCCTCCTCCGCCTCCTCCCGCCCCGCGCTCAGAGGGGATCCTCCCCGCCTCGCCGGGGCGGGCACACGCGCCCCCCAAGCCAATCACAGGCCGGGCTGGGGGGCGGGCCGCGGGCGCGGGGGTGGTGGAGTTCGGCCCCAGTGCCCACCCCACCCCCTCGCTCCCCTGCGGTTCCCCGTGGACTCCCCAGCTGTGAAGCGGGTCCCCTCGGAGCTGACCCACCCTCCCCTCCCGCTCCCGCTTTCCCTCCGCTTTGGGGAGCGGGCGGGTTGGGCATTTGGGGCCGCTGAAGGCATGTTCCACAAGAAAGTCCATTTCTCTTCCCCGAGGTCTTTTCACCAAGACCCCTGAGCTCGCCGAAATTGTTAAAGGGGGGAAGATGGATGTTTCTGGACCCCTTTAAATTGTTGGCAAGCTCCAACTTGGGTGCTTTGTCGGCGCCCCGGCGCCGATCCGCCCGGCCCGGCCGCCAGCCGGGAAGAGGCTGCCCCGGTGTGGCCGCAAGTCGCTACTGCCTTGTCAACTTTACACGGAACAAAACCAACACAGCGCCCGCTCTGAGTACACACCCACCCACTCGAAAACAGCGTGATTCTTTGAATAAAAGGCAGCTCTTTTGTGAGCCGCAACGTGAAATCTCAGACTCCAGTTTAAGGTAATCCTCTGCATATGCAAACCATTAAGTCGTCCTATTAGCCACGGTAGGAATTCTTCCCACATCCCAGCTACTGTTTCTCTAGCAAGCAGTTCATTTAATCCATCAGATTTATAGGAACGCCAGAGACTAGTTTAAATAAGAGAGAAATTCGTCACTCGACTTTTTCAGGAAGCCTTTCCTTAAATTTAGATGTTAAGTACAGTTGTGGGTTCAAAAAGAAAACAGAAACAACATGCATTTGCCTCTGAAAAAACATCAAAGTGCCCTCTTTGGTATTCGCAGGGTGCCTTTAGGATTTTCATTCAAGTTAGTTGTTTCAGAAAGCAGAACTCACGTGATCCAAACCGCAGCTACTTTGCTAAGTATCAGTTTGTGCCCATGTAGATCGTTTTCGAAAGAAGGGAAACGGTCATCCTCTAACCTAAGCTCTCCTTTGCCTCCTACGACATTACTGTGGCTTAAATGCGTGCCATACTCAGGATTTTCTTTCAAGACAAAGCCTCTTGGAGTCAACCCCGTACTCAGAAGCCTTCCCCACCTATCTTGAGCCATTAAGTCCACAGTACTTAGATGCCACAAAAGCCCAACTGAGAAAAAAATCATCTTTAGGAAGGCACAGTTCAAAAGACAGTTCTCTGTACATTCTGTCCAGACCAAAGTTTTTCAACCTCTTCAGACCTAGAATATTTTTCTTTTCATGAAGATTTACAAACACAAACACACACAGGCACACACCCCTATTCTAATATGCTCTTCACCGTGCCTGTGACTTATATAGTATAGGAGTCCTTGCATCTTTATCCTCGCTAGCCAGGTCTTTGTTAAGTTCTGTACAGTTTACATTATGGGAGGGAGGGTAATCTTTCTAAAATTTTTCTAATAGAAAATTATAATTTCTAATTACACAGGACACCCTTCCTACAGCCCTAGAGGAGCACAGTTCTGGACTTTATCTTTGGGTGAGGCTGTATCATCTGGGAGCTGTAGGAGCTGTCCTCCTTCCTCTCCCTGTCCTGTTGCCATGATTCTGCTCCAACAACCCCACCAGGGCAGTCTACACCTGCCTGCACTCTGGGGTCATGCCCTTGGCTTTCCCTAAGGGATGATTATGAGAAACTACAATATGAAACTTGCCTTATGTCATGTATTGTAGAGGTGTTTATAAACATGATCTTTCAGCTAGGTGGTTTGTGACCACCTAGAGGGGTGGGATAGGGAGGGTGGGAGGGAGGGAGACGCAAGAAGGAAGAGATATGGGAACATATGTATGTGTATAACTGATTCACTTTGTTATAAAGCAGAAACTAACACACCATTGTAAAGCAATTATACTCCAATAAAGATGTAAAAAAAAAATGATCTTGGCCTCACAGCAAAAAAATTTAAAAATCATGATCTTTAACGTTCAGTGTTTCCTGTAAGAAGACTCAAACAAGACATTTATTTCAGACCTAGGAGGAAAAGCTTTCTTCTAAGGAATTGGTAAGCTTTTCCGTGATGGATGACAAGAATTATTTCAACTAATTTTGTTTTTCTATTAACTTTGGCCACCAGGAAACTCAGGACCCATTTTATGGCCCTAAGTCATAAAAGAACCCCATAAACAACAAAATCAATCCCCTGTGTAATCATGTACCAGCTTTCCCCCAGTACAGTGGTTCTCACCCCTGGATACACAGTTATCATCTGGGGAGCTTTAAAATGACCAGGCACCCAGTGGCCAGCCTAAGAGAATATGATTTCATTGGTTCACAGGACGGATGTAACTTTCATAGGAGCACAGGCAATGGTAGTTTCAATAGCTTCCCAGGTGATGCTAATGTCCCTGTAAGATTGAGAATGGCAGGCCTGGCCAGTGGTTCCCAAACTTGGCTGTACAGAGGAACACCTGGGGATGTTTAAAATCACTGCTCTGTACCTCCCACCCCCTACACAATCTCATTTAATTGCTGAGGGGTGCCACATGGGCATCAGAAGGTTTAGAAGCTCCCCAGGTGATTCTAATGCGCAGCAAAATCTAGGGATCTCTGGCTCAGACTGATATTCTTTAAGTTTTCCATGATCTTTTCATTTTTCTTTTCAGTTTAGAGGTAATTGCATGTTTTAAACATACTCAAATCCTTTGTGGATGTAAACACATATACTTGGTGTGACTAGTATCAGGGAGCAGTTTTCCCCACCCCCTACCACTCTGAAGTCTCAGATTAGTCCAATTTCTTGCAGGGGGGTAGTTCAGGGAGCACAACCCTTAAGAGAAACTCTTGCTGCAGTCTTATCCAAAGCAAAACTGTCCTTTCATCCTCCAATCAGTTTCACGTCTACTTAACAATTATATAGAACCTAACTTGTAGATTCATCTCTGGAATTTCTTCCATTTTGTTGCCCTTGGAGGCTGCCTTTAACATCTTAGATTTCATACTGTGGGTGCTTGGTAAATGCTATTCACTTGGATCACCAGAAGTGAAAAGTTAGCAAGAACAATTTTCAAGTACAATGGGTAATCACAAATAGGGAACATTTTTAATGCTAAGCCTCTACAAATTATTGAGTTGACTTAGCAAGCTGTGTATATCTTAAGTCTGGGAAGTGCCCAAAGAGAACACACAGTGTCACATATCTGCGTGTTTCATATAAATAACACTGTATTTTTTTTCTTTTCAATTTTTGGTATTTTGTATTCTTGAAAAAGAAAGCTCATGAGGCAAACATTTTGAAGATGGACATGTACCTGTAAAACCCATTGTCATCTTGGAACTTAGTGACATTCATTGACACACAGAGGCATCTCACAGATTTAAGGCGTGTATGATTATACAGGCAAATAAACCATACTTCAAACTTTTGACAAACATAGAGGTGGGTAGCAAAATTTACAATGACTTGTAAATAGCTAATCATTTTGTATAAAAATAGCTAGGCTTTTTAAGCAACACATTTTGAACACCTGTGTGCTATTCATTCTAGCACCCTAAAAATAATAAAATATCTGAGATACAGGTACATGATTCCAGTTTCTTTCCAATCTAACAAAATACCTGCCTTTTATCTGACTATATTAGCTATTTACTTTATCATTTATTAATATTTATGAAATGTTTGATTTGTTTTCACATTTTTACTGTTTTCTTTCTTATTTTTCATGCATCTTTTTATTGAATTATGCTGTTATTGTTCTTTATTTTCCTATTATATTTGGGATGTTAATCACTGCCTTACTGTTCTTTTCCTGTTTACCTTGGACATTTTACATGCATACGTTACTTGACAAATCAAAAGTTAATATCCTAATCCCCCATCTGAACAATACAAGAACCTTAAGACACTCTTTTTGTTCATCAACTCCTTCCGTGGTATTACTGTCCAATTTCGTTCTGTACTTTTTTAAACCACCAAATTAGATATTATTTTTATATACAATTTCTTTAGCTTTACCAGTATATTTTGTGGTTCTGTTTCTAAGAATTCCTTGTTGCTTCTTAGACATTCCTTTGAGATCATTTTCTTCTTTAAGGACACCCTTTTAAATTCCTTTAGTAAAAGTCCATCGGTGATCAACTCAGTTTCTTTCTATCTGAAAATGTCTACCATCATTCATGCAAGATGGTGAAAATTATGTATTAGAAGCAGACTGAAAGCCATTGTGGAATGTAGAAGGATGTAAATCAATGCTGTTAATGTGACTAGTGTCACTAATTTTACCCACCCCTACCATTCTGAAGTGTAGGTCTGAAGTTAATTTATTTGGGGGTTTTGGGGGGAATGCAACCACCCTTAAGAAAAACTACTCAATAGTCTTGCCCAGGGTAAATGCTTGTCTCATTCTCAGTGCTTTGCAGATGCTATTCTGATTTCTGGCTTCCATTGTTGATGATGAATGGGCAGCTTTTAGTCTAATTACTGTTCCTGTGTAGGTCATCTGCTTTATCTTTAGCTGCTCTTTGTTCTTGATGTTCTAAATTTTCTATAATTTGTCTATATGTGATGTTCTTTTTATTTATCCTGTCTAATTATACTTTGCACTGTGGATTTAAATCTTTTATCCTTTCTGGAAAATGCTCAGTTGTCATCTCATCAAATATTGCCCTTTCTCCATTGTCTATATCTGTCCTTCTGGGACTCCAGTTACTCAGATGTAGACCTTCTAATTCTGTTGTCGGTATCTCTTAACCTCTTGAACATACTGCATGTCCTTGTCTGTCTATGCTGCACTCTGAGTGATTTCTTCAGATCTCTCTTCCACTTTGATAAGTATTTCGTTGAGTTTAACTGTTTAACCCATCAGTTGAGTTTTTTATTCAATAATCAAATTTTTCATGTCCAAAAGTTCTACTGAAATTTTTTCAAATCAGCCTCGTCATTCTTTCTTTTTAAAAAATATTTTATTTATTTATTTGGTTGTGCCGGGTCTTAGTTGCAGCAGGCAGGCTCCTTAGTTGCAGTTTGTGGGCTTCATAGTTGTGGCATGCGAACTGTCAGTTGCTGCATGCGTGTGGGATCTAGTTCCCTGACCAGGGATCAAACCCAGGCTCCCTGCATTGGGAGCACAGAGTCTTAACCATTGTGCCGCCAGGGAAGTCCCAGCCTCGTCATTGTTTATAGTTTTTTATTTTGTGTTTCCAAATTTTATTTCCTTAAACATTTCATAACTAATTTTATATTTAGTTATAACTAAATAACTTAACAAAATATAAACATAACTTATTTTATATTTTGCTAAGTCATATCTAAAAGTTTGGAATATGTCTTCTGCAGTTTTTGCTGACCCTTGCTCATTGAGACTTCATTCCACGTATGTTTAATGTGAATTCATTTGGTTGTGATTTTATTTGGTTAATCTTTGTCTATGGCAATCCAAAGTGGCTTTGTGTTTGTTTCTAAGGGGACGCTACCACCCTGGGACCACTTTAGCCCCATTTGGGAGCCTCGTTTTCATATAGAAGCCTGAGTGAGGTTCAGTCACTAGCACCCCCAATTAGTCTCCCCTTAATTGCAGTGTTGATACGGCATTTACTGGCTGCTTACTGCATCTTCCTTTGGTTTCAGGTAACTTTTTTAGGGTGGAGGGGTATGGAACACATTATAACTGTTCAACAGATATACACTTCCTCACCTCCAGGAGGAATAAATGTTCCTGCCCCAATGATAATGCACTTGACCGTGTAACGTGCTTAGTCCAATAGAATATGAGCAGAAGTAGCCGGGTGACTAGTTCAAAACAGAGATCATAGAGGCTTTGCAAGTTTTTGACACCTCTTCTGTGCTCCTGGCCTACACTGTGAGAACATTCCATCCCAGGTGAGCGTCACTCCTTAAACCTGGGTACCATAAGGACACACAAGAAACTGCCCTGAACTTGACCTGCAGCCTGGAGCAAGGTCACCCAAATTACAGCTGCCAACATGCAGTGTGAACTAGATAGATATTTTTTGTTGTAGCCACTGAAGTTTTGAGATTTTTGCTACACATCATTATCATTATCAAAGCCAAAGCTGACTAGTATATGAAACCCCCGGGCCTTAATTTGTTACTTAACATAAGCCTAACAATACCTTCTAAAAGTCAGGATAGTTTACAGCAGGGAGACCCTTCAGGGTAGCTAGACTGACCTTATTTACAAGTGAGGCACTTGAAATGTAACGCAGTTGTGTTCTTCTACCTAAAAGAGGCAGTCATATTTGTTCTTTTAAATAA
Organism: Orcinus orca; assembly: GCF_937001465.1. Classification (NCBI taxonomy): domain Eukaryota; kingdom Metazoa; phylum Chordata; class Mammalia; order Artiodactyla; family Delphinidae; genus Orcinus; species Orcinus orca. The sequence goes on from NC_064573.1 coordinate 16,434,305, forward strand.
TGCCTTTACGTTCTTATTCCTCTCCATTAACTTAGTAAACTTTAAAGTCAAACACCAGGGGGGCTTCCCTGGTTGCGCAGTGGTTGAGAGTCCGCCTGCCGATGCAGGGGACACGAGTTCATGCCCCCGTCTGGGAAGATCCCACATGCCGCGGAGCGGCTAGGTCCGTGAGCCATGGCCGCTGAGCCTGCGCGTCGGGAGCCTGTGCTCCGCAACGGGAGAGGCGTATCGCAAAAAAAAAAAAAAAAATCAAACACCAAATTCTTATTTCCTAGAAATTTGGAAGTGTATAAATTAGTTTCCTATGGCCACTGGAACAAACCGCCACACACTTGATAGCTTAAAACAATAGAAATGTATTCTCTTACAATTCTGGAGGCCGGAAGTCTGAAAGCAGCATCACTGGGCTGAAATCAACATGTTAGCGCCCCCTCCGGAGGCTTCAGAGGAGAATCCATTGGCATCTAGAGCCGCATTCCTTGTACTTCTCTGCTCAGGACCCCTCCCTCTATCTTGAGATCTGTCTCTCCCTTCGAGGTCGTCATACCGCCTTCTCTTCCTGTAGTCAAATCTCCCACTGCCCTCTTATACGGACACTTGTGAGGTCATTTAGGGCCCACGCAGACAATCCAGGATAATCTCCTCATCTCAAAAGCCTTAATTTAATCACACCTGCAAACCCTGTTGCCAGATAAGGTAACAGTCACAGGTTCCAGGGATTAGGACCTAGATATTTTTGGAACCCATTATTCAGCCAACCACAAGAAGTGTTGTGGTGAATTTCAGTCTATACTTTGCTGGATGCCACAAATGCTCAATTATTTGAGTCCAATTTTTTGGTAGAAAGGGAATGATTTTTTTTTCCTCCTCACATTGCATTTTCATTTGCAAGAAGCAGTAAATTATGTCCTTCCACTCTGTGATAGAAGTTCTGAAACAGCTGCTTTAATTAACAGTTTTGACAAGTTTACTGATTTTTTAAAAAAATAATAATCTAAGTGACTTGAAAACACTCTACTTAAAGGGTGAAATATGTCCTTTCTTTTCAGAACTCCTTTACCCCACTGATCAAATTTTGAAATTATGCTTCTAAAATGACTTTCTCTACTTTTGTTATTTGTATTAAAAATGGGACGATTGAGGCAAAGTTAGTAAACAGCAAACAGGTGTGAAGCTTTCCCTAACAATGTTGAAATAGCTTTCACTTGTGTGCTGGAGAAGGGATGAAGTGGAGGTGGGGGCATTGAGATGATTTAGTTCCCAAAAGATTGGAAAAGAGAAAGATTTTCACACACTAGAAATCCTCTTTAATTATTAGTGGCTCCACACGTCATGAGTTAGCACTTGAGATCAACCAAACCAACTCACACAGCTAACAGCAGGGGACAAACACCCTAAGTGTTCTCTATACTTTTTCCCATCTCTCACCTCTGAATGCAGCTCCCATACTGCTCGCTGCCATCCCTCCCCCCACCTCTACCCCTGCGTCCTTCCAGTGTTATGGGCTATTCTTTCAATGTCAATGATTACGTCATAATTTGATCCCCAACAGAGATGACTCTTCCACCTACTCTAGATTCTGTTCACCAGCATTTCCAGAACAACCCCACTGAATGTTCCCCAGTCTTATTAAGTCAATACTATGATCGTTGGTGAGCAGCTGCTCTGCCTTGCCAAGGAGGGCAAAACTGAAGAGAACAGGATTAAAATACTGGAAAGGAAAAAAACCAAAGGTTTGACCACATACTCTGTGAGCAACATAGTGGAGAAACAAGACTTTCCCATATTGCTGGTAAAATACAAAACAATCCCTGTGGAGAAGAATGTGTCCATATCTGGCAAAAATTACACTGGTACTTTAATCCAGTCATCCTACTTCTAAGACCAACAGCATTGGGAAAATATGAAGTGACATGCATTTGAAATATCAGGAGGTTAGAAATAACCCCAGATGTCCCTCAATAGAGAAGTGGTTGAATCAATTCCTGATCCATCCAACAATGAAGTACTAGGTAGTTGTAAAAATAAATGAGGATGCTCTCTCTATACTGATATGGAGTATCTCAAGGTTATATTGTTTAACTGAAAGACGAAGAAAGCAAAGTGCAGAACCATGTTTATCCTGGGCTACCGTTTGGATGCAAATAGGAAAACATGCCTGAATCCAGAAGTACAGACAATATCATCAGGGCTCTGGCACTAGGCTCTGCTTGTCTGTACTTGGCTTCATTCTACAGCCTGGTTCCTTCTGTACAATAAATGAGAAGATTGCTTGCAGCCCAAGCTGTTCTATCAAACCAAGGTAGCTTCAGCCTGGGTCACTGTCCCACCCCAGTGCAAGGGGGAGGGGAGGACAGAGTAGAGTTGTTGACAGTGCTACAAGGACCATATGGCATGAGAGCGGGGAAGGACCGCAAATGAAATGGGGCCATTGAACACACAAGGACAAGAGATGCCCACACAGGTTCAGACCTTTCAGAACGAGGTGATGGGAAGAGACAATCTCAAAGTTTGTCCAGATTTCAAAATTCTGTGGACTATATAAGATAGTAGCTAATCGGGAGCCTTCCTCTCTGGGGTATCAAATGGAAGCAGCTGTAAGCATTTCTTAAAACTTCCTATCCAAGAACTCAGGGCAATTTACTGAATTCATGTTTGGATTGCATCATAGTCTGCTTCTGGTCCCTCCACGTACCCTACTAGATTTTTCAGGGAACTTGAAGCCTGTCACGCGGAAACAAAGCAGGAGTTTAGAAGGTGATTCTGCACTGTAAAAGTGGAATAAGTTCACCAGGACTCACGCCTGTGCTAGGGCAAAACAGCTCTTGTTTCACGCCCAGAGAACTCTCCCTCTGCTCCAGGCAGCGTGGATGCCTCTGGAATTCTCTGGGGCCAGCCGTAATGGAGAGCTGCAAGAAAAGGGCAGGTGTTATTATTGAAAGGAGGCTAGTGACCAGCGAAGCACTTCGGGGCAAGCAGCAAGCCTTGTACACACTGGCTGCCTGCCCATTCTTAGCATTTACAGAGACTGACAAAGCATCCAAGTGAAAGGAAAATTTCTGGGCATCCGAAGGCTGTGATGGTGAAGAACTTCAGATTATCTGAAGCCTCCCCACCTGTTTCAGCGGGAAGATTTCTAAGACCATTCTTACTAACTACCCTTAGGGAATGTCACAAAAACAATTTCTCTTCCTCTCTTTTCCTTTCTCCTAGAACCGAGTATCTTTGGACCATGGGGAAGGAATCTTCTCTTTCTCATGGGTGAAACAGAGCCTGGGAAAATGGCCTTGTTACCTTCTGATAGATAATTCCAGTAAGCCCTGCTAGCTAATGGCCACTCACTCTGCATGGTCCACGGGATCTGCCCCATGAAGCCTCAACTCCAATTAATATAAAACAAACAAAGCTCCTATGCTCTTACAGTAACAGAAATTTCTCATAATCACGTAAACTCAAGTTCTTTATAACATAGTCAGAAGTCTTGTGTTATTTTATAGCATTGGCTACCCTATGTTAAAACTGCAGCACATTAAAAATACATTCCATTATATTTTTCAGTTTATCATTGAAGTTTCAGTTTAATAACTGTAAAGCACTTCTTTCAGGCTTGTGGCATCCTACCTCCTCCTCCTTGTTGCCACCCCGTCAGACCCCCACTCCCCACACACACCTATGCTGAGTGAAGACTTTGGTGCCTGATTCTGTAGAGGTGGATTATTCCATCCACCTCTATTCCTGGGATATAGTGAACAGATGCAAAGATGTCCATCCAACCTCCCGACTTCTCAGGCCCTTGACCTCCTCATTTCCAATTGCCTTTTCCTCTCCTCTACATCTTAGACTTTGTCAACATCCAGATTGCTCCCATCTCCAAAATCAATGGTTTAAATGCCAACTCTGATCACAGACTCTCACACCCCAATTTAGAATCCCACATGTCCCTTGTCATCATCAAGACCATTATCCTCTCTGCTGTCTTCTAATTCTGAGACCTCTTGGTAATCATGTCACCACCCTCCTGGTCTAACAAATTCCAGTCTCTCATTTCAGTCCTGTTCTTGCAGTTACTCCCCAGTTGTGTTTCTCTGTCTTCTGCTGTTTCTCTTTTATCTGAGCCTGAACCTGGGTAGCTGAAAATCATTGAAGAAAATAAAGAAGCCCAAGAGTTTCTGCCCACTGTGAATTCATAGTCTCCAACTCAACTGTGCTCTCATATTCCCGATGCCCCTTCTACTTCCTCACTCCCAGTAGATGACTTTGATTCCTGGTTCTAGAAGAAAACAGAAACCATCAAAAAGGCCTCCCATGACCACACCTAGAAACATCTCCTCAACGACAGCCGCATCCTACTGCTACCTACTCCTATTATGGATCAGTCATCCCAAGGGGGCCTGGACCCCATTCCCGCCCCTCTCTAACCCACTGGATCCTTTCCAACAGGCCCAGTCTGTTCATTACATTCTGGAACACCCAGTTGAATACGCTCTGAAATTTAACAGAGGTGGTTTTAGACTTGACACCATGGACAGTAAACTTGTGACGCTTGGCCCCAGAAGTGATATAACCTCAGAAGGAAAATAAATTCAAGACAGTGTTTAGTTAAGTCAGTGGACAACAGATTCAGGGAGGGCTTGTACTGTCCATCCTCACAGCAAAGCCACAACCTTTGGGGGGTCTCACTAGGACCCGTCAACCTTTGGAATTTTACACCATGGGGGCAATTTCAGTGTCCCATGATACAGCCCCCTCAAGCCACCATCAGGATATGGGCTTGGTTGGCAGTGATCTGACCCAGTGTGATAAGCTATTTGTTCTTGCCCTTCAGTTCTGGCTTTATAAAGGATATTTTATGAATGATTTATCATGTTATTATGAAAGCTGTAAGTCTACACAAACCATCCTGGTCTTTCTCTTAGATCATAAACACAATCCTTTTCATGTTTTGCTCCAGGTTCTATGAACCAGCTCTGTGTACATACATGTACGTGTGTGCCTGGAGGTAGGTGTATTGTTTCTTCCCACAAATAAGCGTGAAGATATAGATAGCAGTCTGATGCATTTCCTAGATTCATGGTCTCAAAAGCCAATTTTGGGAACTTCCCTGGTGGTGCAGTGGTTAAGAATCCACCTGCCAATGCAGGGGACACGAGTTCGATCCCTGGTCTGGGAAGATCCCACATGCCACGGAGCCACTAAGCCCATGCACCACAACTACTGAGCCCATGTGCCACAACTACTGAGCCCGTGAGCCACAACTACTGAGCCCATGTGCCACAACTATTGAAACCCCTGCACCCAGAGCCTGGCATGAATTAAGACAGCACCTTCAATTTCCCTCTTCTTACCCATTCAGGATATGAAACATTCCTGCTCTGAGCTGAATTTTGTGATCGCTCTTGCACCACTATGTTTAAACAAATTCACAGAATGTGATACTTAAGTCTTACACTGAGGTAAGTAAGGAGGATGTTTTTGTTTTGAATATAAAATCATACTGGTCAGATTCCCTAGCCAGAATGAAGTGAATGACGGTATCTCTTAATGAAATCATTTGGTTAAAAAGCAAAAAACAAACCTGAACTGCTTGGGAAATATCTTCACTTTCCAATGTTTGCGGTAAGTAGTCTCCAAGAGATACCATGGGACTTCTAGTAAACAGATCTTCCTTTTTATTAGTCGATCAAAATGAAATAAAGTAAAAAAGACTTCTGCATGGGAAAGAGCAATGGATTTAGTGTATCTGGTGTAGAAGGAGGGAGACAGCTAAACCAGTTAGGATAAGAAACCATGGTTATAGAGCACAGCCAAGCCTCGAAGATTTCTTTTATTATCTCCTTATCCTGGGAAATGGACTTTGGAAAATTTCTGTAATGTGGCCCGTTAGGAACCTCACTTCCCTCATAAAAGACTTTGCTGGACCTCAGTCAATCTGCTTGTTTATGACCTGTTCAGATGTAGGCTACTGGAGGACATAGGGAACTGAAATATTTCCATGACAACGGTTTTTAATAAAGGGAAGGAAATGCTAGATTTCTTTTTTATGATCAAACTATTCTGAAATAAATAATTGGTTCAAAAAGGTTATTCAAGAGGTTTCTTTTAGCCAAATAATGTTCCAATGATTAGGTAAAAATTGAAGACTGAGATCCAAGACTCCTGGCTCCTGCTTCAATATATGGATCATATAATCACTCTACCTTTCATTCTCCTGCAGGGGATACAGATCATAAAAATAAAGTCATGAGGGGTAGTTTTAAGATTAATTAGCTCATGATTGTAAAGTGTGTTTTGAGGTAGTACAATGAAAAATATTATATAATTTATAATTTCATTATCACAATTAAAAAATAAATAAAGGCTTCCCTGGTGGCGCAGTGGTTGAGAGTCCGCCTGCCAACGCAGGGGACACGGGTTCGTGCCCCGGTCCGGGAGGATCCCACATGTCGCGGGGCGGCTGGGCCCGTGAGCCATGGCCGCTGAGCCTGCGCGTCCGGAGCCTGTGCTCCGCAACGGGAGAGGCCACAATGGTGAGAGGCCCGCGTACCGCAAAAAATAAATAAATACATAAATAAATATAAATAAAATGTACTTTGCCCCCATTATGCCTAGAATTTATGGGCTTCAGCTATTAGTTCTAAAACTTTTTTCTTTTGGCCACTATAAGTTCATTTTGGAAGGATTTTATCAGTATCTCCAGAATCCTAGTTTAAGAAACATACACACACACACACACACACACACACACACAACCTGTCAGCCACAAAGACACAACACACACGTTTCCTGATCCTTCCAGGGAGATGACCAGAATCCTTGCTCTGATTACATTTCTTGCTTCCACTCCCATTTTTCACTGATTTAGAACATGGGACCACATCTGCAACCATGAATTCTTCAACACAGTTTCAAAATTTGACTTTCTGGTTAATTAAATATCCAGATAAGCAGAAAGACTTCATATAACATACTTAGATTATTAATTTTCTAAAAATGAGAGTTCAATAGAAATACATCAATTCATAAACTACACTAAATACCCTTTGTATGGACAATTCGGAAGGTACTCTCAGGGTTCATAATTAATATTAATTATCTTCAGATTCCATTATGGATTTATTCCAGATAAGATGCAGAGTAAAAGGAAGTTCACTTCGTCTTTTTTTCTAAATCTCTTTTATTTATCTCAGTACCAAATACAAAAATCTATGCATAGAGAATGTAATGAGTGTTTTTTTGTATAAAATAACAGTAGCAGTTGGGTGAAGGTGGTCAAAAGACACAAACTTCCAGTTATAAAATAAGTCCGGGAGATATAATGTACAACATGGTGACCATAGTTAATAATACTGTATTGTATATTTAAAAGTTAAGAGAGTAGATCTTAAAAGTTCTCATCACAAGGAAAAAATTGTAACTATGCATGGTGATGGCTGTTAACTAGGCTTACTTGGTCCTCATTTCACAATATATACAATATCGAATCATTATGTTATATACCTGGAACTAGTATAATGTTATTATATTATAATGTCAATTACTACATCTCAAAAAAATAATAATAGCAGCAACTATCCTATACAGTCTGTAGTATTTTACAGATAAGGAAAGAGAGGTTTGGAGAAATTAAGAAGCTAGCTCAGGTTCACACATCCAGGGTTAGCACCTGGGCACGTCTGACTCAATACCACGTCTATGCAGTTTACACCATGAAAGTTTCTGTCTCTACATCCAGACAGAGGAGTGACTACATTCAGTGAGGCATGCCTTCCCAACAATTCATAGAACTTATATCCCAGCGCCAGGGCAGCACGTCCAGAAGTTCATGCTAGAAGATGAGTAACACAATGTGTACTGTCGCATGACTGCCATCTCCATGTTGAGAGGTCACCAGCTCTCCAAGACTGGGTTTGTCTACTCAGGATATGATCCTCACTTTCCTTTAGGTTCCTTAATAGGCTGGTTCTTTTCTAAAGGATAGTGATATTGTCATCCAGAACTATAACCTCCTTAATAACAAGAGTCTAGGTCAGCAGTTCTCAGCCGTGGCAGCCTGTTATAACCTGCAAAGCCTTAAAAAATACCAGCATCAGGGCCCTACCTCCAGAATACTGATTTATTTTGATCAGGGGTGGGGCCTGGGCATCAGAACATTTAAAGATCCCCTAGGTTAACCTCATGTGCAGTTAAGGTGAGAAGCACTGCTGTCAGTTAATTTTTTTTTTTTTTCGGTACGCGGGCCTCTCACTGTTGTGGCCTCTCCCGTTGCGGAGCACAGGCTCCGGACGTGCAGGCTCAGCGGCCATGGCTCACGGACCCAGCCGCTCTGCAGCACGTGGGATCCTCCCGGACCGGGGCACGAACCCGTGTCCCCTGCATCGGCAGGCGGACTCTCAACCGCTGCACCACCAGGGAAGCCCGTCAGTTAATTTTAAGGACAGTTTATTCTCATTTGGTTTGAATATGATGAGACCTCCATTTCAATGAGCATTTTTTAAAATTTATGCAAGTAACCACCAGTGTGCTGCTTCTTCCCTTCAGAGGTTTGTGATTGACAGCACATTGGCAGTTACCATTGCTGACCGACAGAGCGTAGAGGGGCATTATTCCAGTAGGAACAAAACATGTTTTCATTAATTTTTTTTTGGCTTTGTTGCTGCTTATTTCAACTCAGATAACCACCACACTCTAGCCTCAATATAGAGCATTACTCATTTTGTAACATTATTTCTCCTTTGGGCTTTAGACCATGAGATAAGAAAAGCTGGCCTAAAAGATACCTGAGGACCAAACTCACTTCCACAACATCCGTGAATCGGGCAATATGATGTGTAAGCCTCAGTGGGAGCTGGTAATATATAGTGATGGCAACATTTGAAATGATGATGAATGAGGTCCTCACAAATGGAAATCAACTGTAACCTAGATTTGTACGTTTATAAGGCCTGTCAGAAGGCTGATACCCAAGACATCCACAGTGTTTCCAGCTGTATCTGGAATGCCTTGAGTTTTATTCCTCACAGGCCCAGGAGGTGTGTATTTCTCACCTAAGAAATTGAGTCCCTTCCTCCTATTCCTCAGGACACTCCATTACTTTGCTCTGGTGACTTTTATAAATGTTTATAATTTATTTCACTAAATGTAAATCAAATGGTAAAACCTGACGGGGGTGTAGGAGCCCCCAGCTCTTTCTATAAATGTGTGTACATTTTCTCTAGTTAAGTGCTACAGTAACACCCTAGAGAATGAAAAGAATAACAGTGCAGGCACGGTGAGAAGTTCTTTTCTGCTTTTCATCTAAACACCGTGTCATACACATTTTCAGAAAGCGGAAAAGCTAAAACGTCGACATTCTCCACTTTCCAGATGATCTCTGGCCCCTATTTTTTTTAGTCTATGCTTTCTTGAAGTGGACTGTTTTCAGGAGAGTCACCAAAAAAAAAAAAAAAAAAAAAAATAGTGGAAATAATTGCAGCTAGCATTTACTGAGTTCTTACCACCTGCAGGCTCCCTACTAAAGTATTTTATTTAACCTACAAAGTAGGTGCTATTGTTATCTCCCTTTCACAGAAAAGGAAACTGAGATACAAAGGTTAGGATATTCACCCCTGACCCAATTCTAGAGTGTGCTTAACCAGAGTTAGGAATATCCATTAAGCCCTCTCCACCTAGAAAGAGTTCACATTCTGTTTGTGTTCTCTTAAAAATGTAGAAATACACATCTATTTGTTCAGCAAATGTTTGGTAAGTGCCTAATATAAGCCATGTCATATGCTAGAAACTAGGGATACAGAGTTGAGTGACAGACAAATCCCATCTCTTTGAGATGAATCTAACTGGGGAGACAGATGTTACCTAATAGCTACAGAAATCATGATTTTAAGTTCAACCGTGACAAAAAGCCAAGAAGAGAAGTAGAGTGAGAACAGATGACAGTGGTGGCCGGGCTGACTGGAGCTTGGAAAAGCAGGGGTCACTTACTATGTGCCAGGCATCGTTCTAAGCACTATACATTTGTTATTTTATGTATGTTTCACAACTGTTCTTTGAGCTAGGTATTAGGTTAGCCAAAAAGTTCGTTAGGGTTTTTCTGTGAGATGTTGCGAAAAAGCCGAATGAACTTTTTGGCCAACCCAATGCTATTATTGTTTACATTTTACAGAGGAGCAAACGGAGCAGAGCTCAGTTAAGTAACCTGCCCGAGGTCAAACACTGAGATCAGACTTTCATTGCCAGTATTAAGACTAACTAGAAGTTCTGACCAGCCCTCCTGCAGAAAACAACTAAAAACAGCCTAGGTCAAATATGTATTTTTTAAAATCTTCTTGAAAGCATTTAACAACTGACATGATAGGGTAATAAAGAACTATCAGGCTAAAATCCAAGTAAAGGCAGAAACCCAGATAAATAAGTAGAACAGTGAGGATGCTTTTGCATCCAGGGTGTTTTCTGAACTTGAACTTCAGTTGTCAAGGCTTCTTGGATAAAGATCTACAAAAGCCAAAGACCAGGGATCTAGTAGGAGATCTTTCACACATAAAGTTGGGATCCTGTTACTCAGCCATAAAAAAGATGAAATAATGCCATTTGCAGCAACATGGATGGACCTAGAGACTATCATACTAAGTGAAGTAAGTCAGGCAGAGAAAGACAAATATCATATGATATCACTTATACGTGGAATCAAAAAAAGTAATACAAATCCACTTATTTGCAAAACAGAAACAGACTCACAGATATAGAAAACAAACTCATGGTTACTAAAGGGGAGAGGAGAGGGGAAAGGATAAATTAGGAGTATGGGATTAATATATACACACCACTATATATAAAATAGGCAAACAACAAGGATTTACTGTATTGCAATAGGGAATTATATTCAATATCTTGTAATAACCTATAATGGAAAATAATCTGAAGCTGTACCCTTAATGTCAGGAAAGTCTTCTTGGACCTGAGTATATCAGGAGGAATTAAACCCCTGGCGCAGAGAATCTGTAATAGAAAACAAGTCTTCCTGTGGATTTTGTGGCCCCAATTCACTTCCTGGGTAAACCAGGAAAGCTCAAGCTATGACTTTATCTTAAAGTTGCCCCAGACTGTTAATATCTTTAGGAACCTGGCAGAAACAAATTTAAATCTCAGAGAACCACTCTTTCATCCTAGGCTTCAAGCAATTCCCTCAAATAATGTCTTAAGGAAAATGCATAGCTCACAGTAATAAATGAATGGATAAATAAATAAATAAACATTCAAGCAAACAGGGTACCCTGAGTGAGAACAGTAGAAAAAACAGAGCAGAACAGACCTACAAAATTTCAGATGTTGGGCATAACCTGGCAGTCCAGTGATTAGGACTTGTCACTCTCACTGCCAGGGCCCCACTTAGATCCCTGGTGGGGGAACTAAGATCCCGAAAGCCACGTGGTGTGACCAAAGGAAAAAAAAATTCAGATGTTGAAATTATCCAAAAGAAATTTTTTTTTTAAATATTAAACTTACTAGATCAAAAACAAAGAGACAAGCTTGACTATATCCTCAAGGAATAAGAAACAATACCAAAAAATGACATAGCAGATTTTTTGTTTTCTCTTTTTTTTAATTAAAAATATATTTTTTTATTTTTGGCCATGCTGCACAGCTTGTGGGATCTTAGTTCCCCAACCAGTGATTGAACCCGGGCCCTCGGCAGTGAAAGCATCCTAACCACTGGACCGCCAGGGAATTCCCTGTTTTCTTTTTTAATTGAGATATAATTAACATATAACACTGTATAAGTTTAAGGTATATAACATGCAGTAGTAAGTCCCTACATATGAACCTTCAAGTTGTGAACATTCAAAGATGCGAACATGCGTTCGCATGTCCAATTACGCAAGTTAGTTCACGTGTCTGGCGTACATTGTCACGTGCATGCATTCTCTACAAGTGGTTGTGCTTTTGTGTACTTCACAGTACTGTAGAGAGCACAGTAGTACAGTATCTTTATTTCAAGCTAGATCTGCAGGAGGACGACTTCATTGAACTCCTTGCTCTGCAACATGAGGAGCTTACTAATGAAGTACTGATGGAATTGGAGGCCCAGAGAAAGGATGAAGAGAGACAAGAGGAAGAAGTAACTGAAGAACCGAAGAGATTCACAATGCAGGAAATGGCAAGGGGATTTTCTATATTTGAGGAGGCACTGTTAGTTTTTGAGGCAAAGGACCTGAACGTAGAACGGTACACGAAGGTTGCAGCAGCCATTCAGAACTCAATCCAGTGCTACCGTGTCATCTACGGTGACAAAAAAAGAGCTATGACCCAGACATAGAATTGAATCCAGCAAGGAACCAAAACCTTGTGCCATCAATGTCAGGCATGAGTAAAATTGCTGCTTGTCCTCCGTCTCCTATTGCTGACGATCCTTCAGCTCTACCATCTCCCACCTCCTCTCCCTTCTCCAGTCAGTAACTCTTCTTGCCTGTTCACTCAATGTCAGCTCCTATATGCCAGCTATTGTACTGTACTACTGTACTTTTCAAGGTACTGTACTGTAAGATTAAAAATGTTTATTTTTTGTGTTTGTTTTTTACGTATTATTTGTGTGAAAAGTATTATAAACCTATTACAGTACAGTACTAATAACCAATTGTGTTAGTTGGGTCCTTAGGCTAACTTTGTTGGACTTATGAACAAATGGGACTTACCAACATGCTCCCGGAATGGAACTAGTTCGTACATAGGGGACTTACTGTATTGATTTGATACATTTATATTACGATATGATTGTCATTAAGCTAACACTATCACATCACATAAATATAATTTCTTCTAGTGGTGGGAACAATTAACATAGCAGATTTTTAAAATTAGAGCTTGTAGAAATAAAAAAATTCAATGACTAAAATTAAAAACTCAATGGGCATATTATGCATCACTGAAGAAAGACTTAATGAACTGGAAGACAGATCTGGAGAAATTATGCAGAATATAGTACAGAGATGGAAAATATAAATGGGAAATTAAAAGATACAGAAGACAGAGTTCAAAGGTCTCACATTTGCCTAATCAGTTTCAGAAGGACAGGAGAGCGAGATTGGGGCTACAAAATGGACCATGAATTTTATCTTGAGAGCAAAAACAAACCATTAAAAGATTTTCAGTAGTGCATTGAGTCAGGTTGTTATGAAAGACGATGTTTATTCACTTTTCAAGGGTGTCTGGCTGAGGGGACAAAGGGACTGCAATGGAGCCTGTGTTCTATTTATCAGGACATGTGCCTGATGAGGGGTTGCATCTGCCTGGAGAAAGGGAAGCATTTTTCTAATGCCCACAGAGACACCATATGGCTAGTCACAGTCCTGGCCCTGGCATAATGGGCTTCAAGTTTTTCTCTTTGGATGTAGTGTAGAAAATGGCTTTTCCGAAAGAAAAGTGTCATCAGATCAGTTTTTTCATCATTTCTGCAAAGGTCAGCTTTCGAGACTTTTCTTCTTCATGTGCAGCCAGAAGGTCACACTACTAAGAAACACACATTTCCATATCTATTTGTTTCCTGTGAGGTTAATTAAAGCCATTTTGTCCTTGATCTGGACTCTGCCTTATGCAGAGTTCTGCTATTGTCTTCCTCCATAGCTGTTTTGTTCTCTTCTCATCCCTCCTGAGTACATTTTGGACTAGAAAGGGGAATTTCATCTTCTTTTCCTGGAATAGGTAATGTAATATGGGCATCACTGCATTCTGAAACGTGTAAGCTCTTTTCTTTACCGTCCATATCCAAAAGGCAATCACTGTCCATGACCTTGTGTATGATCTGAAATCATTAGTCAAAAGAGCAATTTGATATTTCATCAGCTGACACATTATATGACATGTGTTTTAGTAAATGAGGGACAGTGGTGAATGGCTCAACTTGAAATATTACAGAAGAGAGACTATTAGGGTTGAGATAGTTTACAACCCTCAGAATAGGAATTAGTGGTAGAAAATAAAGAAAGAAGTTAATGTGGTGCTAAATGTACTGAAGGAAAGTGAAGCAGGGGGCTGGAGTTCACCCTGGTATCTATTAGGAGGGAGAAGCTGAGATCTGGGTAAGGAGCGGGTCCCTCTGAAGTTGAAATTAGCAGGAATGGTGTTAAATATGCATAGTCCTAGATCTTGGGGAAGGGGTTTGAGAAATGTCTACTGAGCTAGATCAAACATCCAAATCATCTGGGCTGCTCTCCGGTAAAAGAGCCAGGAGCCCTATTCATAAAATCAGAGCCCTATTCATAAAATCAGAGAGACAACAAACATTTGCATGTCAGAGAACCAGCATCAGGAAATGAAAGCATCTTATTTGCAGCAAATCAGGACAAATGTACAGTATCTCGTGGAAACTGCAGGGAAGGGAGATGTTTCTACTGAAGAAGGGATGGTAAATTGAATTAATTACATAGCATCCATCAGTACTAATTAAAAGATGTGTAATGAATGCATCATTGGTATTTTCTTATTTAGGATACTCTTGGCTGTTCATTTTCTGTTCATTTTCTGTTCATTTCAGAAAATATTAATAAAGGCTTTCACAGAATCGCTTTAATGGGAATCCAATTCTTCTTTTACCATATAGCTGAGAGTACTTAATCTCCTCATTTTCCTTTTATGAGGAAATCCTCAGTCTTACTCTTTTAGTTGAGGTCTTGTATTTATATTTTTAAAGAAGAGCTTGTTAACTTCATCACTAAGGTATTTGTAAGAGGGTTTATCCTGCTTCCAACCACCACCCCACTTACCCAGAATCTACGAAAGAATGAGCCAAACCTATGACCACTAGATTTTGTACCAAGTGATGGAGAAACACTGATGAATAAGACCCAGACTCTTTAAAAAGATGTAGCACTGAAAGGGAAATAGACATATAAATAAATAATGCAATTCAATATGGTAAGTGTTCAAATAGATAATTATATATAGCTGAAGCACAATGGAGAGAGTAATTTTTTTATTTTATTTTATTTTTTAACATCTTTATTGGAGTATAGTTGCTTTACAATGGTGTGTTATTTTCTGCTGCGTAACAAAGTGAATCAGCTATACATATACATATATCCCCATATCTCCTCCCTCTTGCGTCTCCCTCCCACCCTCCCTATCCCACCCCTCTAGGTGGTCACAAAGCACCAAGCTGATCTCCCTGTGCTATGCGGCTGCTTCCCACTAGCTAGCTATTTTACATTTGGTAGTGTGTATATGTCCATGCCACTCCTTCACTTCGTCCCAGCTCACCCTTCCCCCTTCCTGTGTCCTCAAGTCCATTCTCTACGTCTTTATTTCTTTTTAAAGTATTTATTTGCACATGAACGTTTATAGCAGCTTTATTCACATTTACCAAAACTTGGCAACAACGAAGATGTCTCTCAGTGGGTAAATGGATAAACTGTGCTACACCCAGACAATGGAATATTATTCAGCACTAAAATTAAATGAACTATCAAGACATGAAAAGACATGGAAGAAAGTTAAAAGCATATTACTCAGTGAAAGAAGCCAATCTGAAAAGTCTGCATACTCTATGATTCCAACTATACGGTATTCTGGAAAAGGCAAAACTATGGAGACAATAAAATCAGAGGGTGTTGGAGGGAGGGGAGGGGTGGATTGTCAGAACACAGAGTATTCTTAGAGCAGTGAAGATACTCCATATGATAACCTACTGATGGACAGGTCATTATATTATACATTTGTTCAAACCCATAGAGCGTACAACATCAAGAGTGAACCTAATGTAAATTACGGACTTTAGATGACAATGATGTGTCCATGTAGGTTCAGGGATTGTAACGACCGTACCACTGTGATGGAGGATGCTGATAACGGGGGAGGCTTTGCCTGTGTGTGTGTATGTGGGGGGGAGGGTATGGGAAATCTCTGCACTTTCATCTCAATTTTGCTGTGAACCTAACATTGCTTAACAAAATAAAGCCTTTAAAAATAAAAATGTAATTAAATTTTAAAAAATATTTATAAGTACCTACTGTGTACAAAACACTATATTAGGCAGTGATATAAGGAGAGAGAACAATTCTTGCATCCTTTCTGTGGAGGTTGGAACAAGCTTGACAAGAATTTTTTTTGAGGCTCTTGGGAAGGGTTAATGACTGTCATTATTTGAAAATCTCCTAACACACATCCCACTACCTGAGGCCCAGTGGTAGAAAAGAGGAACTGAGGAAAGAATTCTCTCTGCCAGCCCTACCAGCCCAGATCACCCTCTTGCTCCAGTAGCCAGGATGTGTTGAGTCAGGCAGTTAAGTCTCCCGACATCCCAGAGAACTGCAAGCACACGTGGCCAAATGAGGTTCACTTTTATCAGAGGTCAGGGCTTTCAGCAAATGTTTAACCAACAGGTTTGCTTTTTACCAGCAGCATAGTTACTATAACCTCTCCTTGCTATCGGATTTGCTGATCAGAGGTCAATAGTGGCTTTGAGAATAGTTATTGATTTATGAAGTCAAATATTCCTCGGTCCTTGCCAAACATAGATTCCATCCCTCACCCAGAATAGCTGGTGTGATGTATCAGTAGTTACTACCTGGAGACAAGAATTCTTCAAAGCCCTATTGTGTAGTAGCATTTGTAATCATAATGTCTAGGTCGCTGACATCTGATTTCATTCAACACCCAGATTAATCGCCTTTCAAAGAATATGTTGATTTTGCAGGCCACCTTAGTCAGTGTTTACTTTGGGATCAAAAATGCAAGTCAAAACTTTAAGGGTGGAGCTGAAAGTCTGCAGATTAAAGAAGCTTCAGACAGGGAGGAACTAAAGCAATGTAATGAGGAAACTGAAAAATCACATGTCTACTTTGACCAGCAACACTTTTGCTTTGGAAGTCTGAGCCAGGATTCCTGACGACGCAAACACTGGGGTGGCTCTCGGGATTTTTTCAGAAGGAAAATCAGACTTCGGCTGCCCAATTCAGTGAATTGTGCGATGTGTACTCTTTCTTCCCTGAGACAGGAAGCAAATGGGAGTAAAATTTGTGATTCACATTTTTTATTAATAGCATTCATCGCGCGTACCAAACGTGGGATACACATGTCACTCAACTCTCATCACACAAACCATCCCACACGATTTGGACTGCAAAAAGCTGTCTGCCAGAAGCTCGCTACAACAGCCTTTTCAACCAAACCTTCAGTTGATACTTGAGGAAGCTGAGCCTCAGAAAAGTTTGGTTAAACATTCAGGAGCCATGCAAGGAGCAGCAGAGGTCTGAGCTGCCAGGCCTCCCATCTACTCTATAACCTTTACGGCTGCCCACTTCTCTGTTCATTAATGGAGAAATCGTACCGTAGACCAAGGCTTCTCAAACTTTACCTGCAGCCAATTCCCCTGGGGATCATGTGAAACTGAAGATTTCATTCAGCAGGTCTGGGTGGACCTAAGATTTGCATTTCTAACAAGCTGCTGCTGGTGCCAATGCAGTTGGTCCACGATCATACTGAATAATAAGGTTGTAGATGATTATGTGCTCCCTGTCGCTCTCCCCGGCTTATTACTGCCATCATTGGTGGTGCCTTTTTAAAAGATCTCATCTTATATGGATTTTGAGCTAGTTGTGATATTATATCAAATATTGAATCTGCTGCAGGCTCTTGTGCTTTGAGATAATGCTTAAGGGATTCATTTACAGACCATCCTCTTGGGGAGATTTTTAAAGCATCTTTAAGCCATTTCCCCTTTTATGTCATTCCTACCCACTGTGGAGACACGTCACTACGTACCAGGACTAGGGTCCAAAGGGTGAGAGCTAAAGGCTCAACACTGTCCTGGCGCAAACACACAAAGGTTAGAAAAAAATGTGACCAAGTCTTTAAAATAGATATTTAGGTCAACACTGAGATGTACTTTTCGGAGATGCTAGCAGAAAGGAAGTGGTCATAACTTGGACTTGGGTTTCCTGGATTCCAGTGTCCCTCTGCCTTTGCCCTGTAGCCTTGTGAGCCTGGACTTCAACCCTCTAGGCCTCAAGTTCCACATCTGTAAAGGGAGTGGTTGGAAGAGATGATCTGAGAGGTCTCTTAAATTCTAAAGTTTTATGGTTGGTGATAATTAGCATTTTTTTTAAATCTAGATTGCCTACCCAAAAAATGTGATGGAAATTTTTACCAGAGAAACAGAAAGCCATTTTTCCATTTGGATAACCAGGAAGATTTTAATGACAAAGACTGGAAAATATAAGCTAATTATTGGTTTCTCTCAGCTTGCTTATTGCTATAGCAGAAAAAGTTGTGGATTTGAAGAAAACAGGCTGTGTGATATTGGGAAAGTGACTTCATCTCTCTGAGTCTTGGTTTCATCATCTGCAGGATGAAGGGACTGAAGCTCTAAGTCCATTCTGGTGCGAATGATCCATATAATAAGTGGAAACAGTTACAAAATTCTTGAACCTAGTTTTCCCTCCTCGTTCGTCTTCCATCTTTACCAGTGATGGAGTGGGTCCTTGACCACACCCACTATCCTTATGAATGAAGCAAGTATAAACTCCTGAAAAACAAAGTACCTTTTGTTCTATCCTTCCCTCCATCATTCTTTGAATAGTTGGTAAAATGAATGAATGAATGAGTGATTGTGTTACCACAGGACAATAGGAAATAATCAGAAACACTAAATTCTGTGTGGCCAATGTGCAGCTCCAGGAGCAGTTGTGCAGGTCTACAGTGGATGGCACAGAAGCTGTTGGCCAGAGGGGTAGTGAAAGGCATTTTCAGCCAGCACTGGATGCAAGATGAATCAGGAAAGGGTGCTATTAGCAAAGCTTCAATGGTGCTAAGGACCCCAAGAGGGAAGAAAATCAGCAAATTTGGGATCCTCTCTAGTTTTTATTTTAATCCCCAATGTTAAATTTTAATTTGAGTTGGGAATTAGATTTGATCAAAAGCATTTCCACAGGGAACAGAACCTGTAAAATTAGAACAAATACATGGCTTGTCTAGGTAGGTTTCAAGAGAAAAATCCAATCTTGTAAGGAGGCTATGAACATTTGGGAATTGTGGGCAGGAATAATTAATAGAACCATAGATATTCAAGCAGGTAAGATTCGCATCAATTCGTCCTACACTTTGTGAGCTGTTCTTCTCAGAGGCAAACCTGGGATATGGAGACAAGAAAAAAATTTGCTGGGAGGCTTCTGATGGATCCTTTCATGCACATATTCTCAATGAGGGGACTTGGGGCTTCACCAAGCTTCCTAGGTTATTCCAAGACACTGTCAAATTTGAGAATCTAGCTTTGAGCAATTATCAGTCATTCACACATTCATGTAAATAGATTTTGATTTCTGTCCTTACTGCAGGTTGTATTTATTTAAGAGGAAGAGGAAGGAGAACTCTGGTTAAATACGGGACGATATTTTGTAATGGTTCTGGGCAAAGGTAAATTTGGAAAAAATACCTGAAATGGAAAGGTCAGATGCACTGGGAAAAAAACTTTTTCTCAAAGCTCTGCTCAGGCTTAGCTTTGATTTAAAAAAAAATTTTTTCAATACCTCAGAATTGAAACATCCCTTTATAGGGACCTCCCTGGCAGTCCAGTGGTTAAGACTTCACCTTCGGGCTTCCCTGGTGGTGCAGTGGTTGAGAGTCCACCTGCCAATGCAGGGGACACGGGTTCGAGCCCTGGTCCAGGAAGATCACACATGCCGCAGAGCAGCTGGGCCCGTGAGCCACAACTACTGAGCCTGCACTCTAGAGCCTGCGAGCCACAACTACTGAGCCCACGTGCCACAACTACTGAAGCCCGTGCACCTAGAGCCCGTGCTCTGCAACAAGGGAGGCCGCCGCAGTAAGAAGCCCGTGCACCGCAACAAGGAGTGGTCCCCGCTCACTGCAACTAGAGAAAGCCCGTGTGTAGCAATGAAGACCCAATGCAGCCAAAAATAAATAAAATAAAATAAAATATATAAATTTATTGGAAAAAAAAAAAGACTTCTCCTTCCAGTGCAGGGAGTGTGGGTTTGATCCCTGGTCAGGGAGCTAAGATCCCACATGCCTCACAGCCAAGAAACCAAAAAAACAGAAGCAACATTGTAACAAATTCGATAAAGACCTTAAAAAGGGTCCACATAAAAATAAAACCTAAAAAAAAAAAACCCTCAAACAAAAAAAAATCCCTTTAAAGGTGATTCAATGCAATGAGGTCACGGACCTGCTCTTGAAGCCGCCTCACCAGTTTAACTCGTCCAACTAGAAACTACTTCCCCTGGGGTGGTCAGGGGGCAGGGAGGACCTTGAAGACATTTTTCAAGACTAAACCTTCCGTAGGGTGGTCCACGTGTAGGTGAGCACAGCCAAAGGCCTCAGGATATTTCTCTTTCCTTTTTCCTGCTACTCCTTGTGGAGGCAGATTCCTAAAAAGAAGACATTTCATTGGACGTTCAGCTGACTTCTCAAAATCACACTGTGTTTCTTTTTTTTTTTAACATCTTTATTGGAGTATAATTGCTTTACAATGGTGTGTTAGTTTCTGCTGTATAACAAATTGAATCAGCTATACATACACATATATCCCCATATCCCCTCCCTCTTGCGTCTCCCTCCCACCCTCCCTATCCCACCCCTCTAGGTGGTCACAAAGCACCAAGCTGATCTCCCTGTGCTATGTGGCTGCTTCCCACTAGCTATCGATTTTACATTTGGTAGTGTATATAAGTCCATGCCACTCTCTCGCTTCGTCCCAGCTTACCCTTCCCACACTGTGTTTCTTGATGTAAAAGGCTGTCGTCTTTGTTCTTCAGGAGTTTATACTTGCTCCATCCCTAAGGATAGAGGCTATGGTCAGGGACACACTCCCTTCATCATGGGTAAAGATGGAGGACCCATGAGAAGGGAAAACTAGGTTTAAGGATTATGTAACTGTTCCCACTTATTATATGGATCATTCGCACCGGCATGGACCTAGAGCGTCAGTCCCTTCATCCTGCAGATGGTGAAACCAAGGCTCAGAGAGATGAAGTCACTTTCCCAATATCACACAGCCTGTCTGTTGTCTCCTAATCCACAATTCTTTCTTCGAAGTTGATAAATAGACATTTTCAGGTTAGACTTTTCCAAGAATTGGCAGTAATGTACACACAGAGGCCTCAGGAGAATTGAGGAATTCATGTATTTAGCAGCAGCGAGCTGAGTCCCTCCCTTGGGGCCAGCGCTATTGACAGAATAGAAGACACAAAAGACAATGTCTCTATTCTATTATAGTTTTGTCAGGGAGATAAAAACAGACACACCTAAAGCAGAAAGCAGTACCAGACTCTACGTACCCAGTGTTACAGGGAATATCATTCGTCTAACAAGCTCCTACACAGCACCAACCAACTCCCATTCTAAAGTTCACCTCAATGTAAAATCCCCCATTGGAAAGGTTTTCTCCCAGGCCGTGTTTATAATTTCCTTCCACTTGACTCTTAACGTGTGGCAACACTCACTCGTGCCATAGCTTGGTAAGCAAATCAAAGACTGGGGGAGAGGAAATAAGTGTATTTTGCACATGGGAGGCCTGTGAATTGTTGTGGCCAGAGGGCAAACAGTGGCAGATTCTAAGTTCTGAAGATGGCCATGCCAACAGATACCCATTCCCACATGCTCTTCTCATAATGTAACAGATACCCCTTCTATTCAGATGTGGGGTCTGTGTTCCTTCCCCCTGATTCTGGGCAGGAGCTCAGGATGGCCGGAAGCCAGGCCTCTTAGTCTTACGCCTCAAGGAAATGAATTCCGCCGAATACCCGAACGAGCTTATAAACGTGTTTTCCCCCAGTTGAGTCTGGGGGAAATGCAGCCCAGCCAGATGGGAATGCAGCCCAGCCAACGCCTTAATGCAGTCCTGTGAGACCCTGAGCAGAGGACCCAGTTAAGCCATGAAGCCCCACAGAAACTGTGAGATAAGCGTCCTAAGTCACAAAGTGTGTGGGAATCTGCTGGGCATCCGTGGGTCACCCTAATGGAGAGACCACATGGAAAGGTCACACGAAGATAAAGAGGCAGCCCAGGGAGCCCCAGCTGTTTCCGCCCTCAGCTGTTTGAGTCCTCCCAGCATCAACCACTAGACATGTTAAGTGGCCTTCAGATGACTCCAATTCCCAGACTCTGAGCCCCGTCAGGTGATAAGCAGAGATAGTAGAGAAGGGATAAGCTCTCCCCGGTGAGCCATGTCCAATTGTAGATTCATGAACAAAATTTAAATTGCTGTCGTTTAAAGCCTCTAAATTTTGGAGTAATTTGTTACGCAGCCATAGTGACCAAGCAGGTTTAGTTAATTTCCCATCTCAGCTCCTCACTTACCCTGACCTGCCTTTCCTGGTGTGTTTCTTCACTTTCTATAACTTCTGATGATAGCTTCTAGCCTGTTGGTATTGAACACCATCAGGTCTTGCTTTCTGGCTGCGGGACCTTGGTTACCACTCTGGCAGACTTCTCTGTGTGTCCCATACCTTGTATGTGATTCCTACTTTGATCCAACAGAACCATTCTTAGAGCACAGGTGAGATTCAGACAGACCACAACACACTCAGCCTCACCTCTTCTATGTATTTAACATAAGGTATTTACCTATTTCTGTATCTACCGTATTAGCCCCAATCTACCCATAAGCTCCTCCAGCTCAGTGCCTTTGTAATTCCGGATCTAACTCAGGATATAGATGCTCAATCTGTGGAGTGAATGACTAAGTAAATGGATACAAGGTATTTTGCTGGATGGAAAGTAAAGATATGTATGACATCTTTGCCCTTGAAGAACTTAAAATCCAGTACCGAAATGTGAGGCCCCAATTATAAATGCTAGGAAAGGAAACAGAGTAGTATTGGCTTGGAAGACTTCAGAGAAGAAGGGAAACTTGAACTTGACATTAAGAAGGAATTTATTGGATTTGGGTGAGAGTAAAGGAGACAGAAAGATATTTCAAATTGGAGAATAGCATGACAAAATTATGTAGACGTGGAGAGGAGGAGAGAGAAGACTGGCCTCTTAAGGACCTTAAAGAGATGATCCTGTCAGCTCTCTTCTGGGGAGAAATGGTAGTAATGTCTGTTGATTCTACTGTCTTTTCGTGGTTATTGGATTTCACAAGCACATGCTTATCTGCTATGTCCAGCTCTGTAATCTAGGTATATTGTACATTGAGTACCCAGATTTTTCATTGGTAGAAACAATGTTTATTAACTATTGTGTGGGTTATCTATTAATCTGTTGTGACGTTGCCACCAACTCATTCCAAATCAATCCATACTCAGTGAAACTCCAATTCATCACTATGTAGATTAAATTGATTTATGAAGTAAGGTCTACAATTGTAAAGCCAGAACACAGACTTCTTAAGCATTGAGACTTCGGAATAAAGTTGAATACCACAACTAAAGGCTTCCCACACCCTTTGGAATTGAAAGTTCACGTAATCCTAGGTGTTATAATGTTAATAATTCTGACCTCACCAGAGCCGGTTGAGGTATAGTGAGAATAGCAAATGTGTGTGTTAACTTGAAATATCTGAGTTGCACGGTTGTCGTGGCAACTAGTATTATACAACTTATGTCAGAGGTTTGCAATGACGGACGTAAAAAGGGAAACAAGACCATCATCGTGGAATCTAAATATATTCAGCCCAGTCACAAAGCAAAACTCTTAACATAGGAAGAGTCACCAAGCCTCGTGATACGGATGCAGGAAACTGCTCACCAGGGGACGAACGTGGGAACTGAGTAGAAGGGGCAGAGTCAGGTTCCGTGAGACAGGCAGATACATACACCTGGCCCTGGCCCTTTGTGTCCATGGACCCCACCTCCTTGGATTCAAATCCACAGATAGGAGGGCCTGCTGTACTCGCCATTTTATGTAAGGGACTTAAGCATCCTTGGATTTTGGTATCTGCAGGGGTCCTGGAGCCAATCCCCTGCGGATACCAAGGGACAACTGTACTTACATTAGGATGGCGACCAATCAGTCAGGGTGACCTGAGTTATGCTGTGTAAAAAACACCAAATCTCAGGGGCTTAAAACTACAGAGTATTGGTGACTCAGACCGCTTATCTGTCACGGGTCATCTAAACGGGTCTATTCTGCTTTATCCTCATGTAAGGACACAGGCTGAGGGAAGCTCCACCTTTGTGTTTCCAAGATTTCCCAGATGGCCAACGTAGAAAAAAGAAAACACGGTATTTATGCACTGGTTTTGAATGTTTTTGCCTTGAAGTGATACACATCACTTCCAGAGACATGACATTGGCCAAAGCAAGTCGTGTGGCCACTGAACTTCAAGAAATGCAAATTCTGTAAGCAACAAGGTTCTACTGTATAGCACAGGGAACTATATCCTGTATCCTGTGGTAAACTGTAATGGAAAAGAATATGAAAAAGACTGTATATATGTATAACTGAGTCACTTGGCTGTGCAGCAGAAATTAATACAACATTGTAAATCAACTACACTTCAATAAAGCTTTTTTAAAAAGAAATGCAAATTCTACCATATGGCTGGGGGAAGAACTTAGAAAACTGGGTGACGAGTGTCTGTGACTAGCACACCAACTTACCCCAGCAAGCCTCTTGCCCTCGGCACTACTGACGTTTGGCCTGGATACATCTTTGTTGTGGAGCTGTCCTGTGCATTATAGGATGTCTAGCAGGACCCCTGGCCTCTGCCCACTTCATGCTAGTAGCGGCCCTCCTGGAGTTGTGATGACTAAAGATGTCGTCACATTCCATTTGGAGTCGGGAGCATAGCACTGGCTAAGAACAATGTACACCACAGTCTACACCTTTATGGGCTCTGCGGTTTGACTAAGCTTTGAATCTCGGCTCTTTCTCTTACTAATTGTGTAAACTGGGGCAAGTTACTTAACCTTTCTGGGCCTGTTTCCTCATATGTAAAATGACGGTACTGAGAGTACCTCTCTCATACCGTTGTTATAGGGATTAAATAAGGTAATACAGTATTTGTAAAGTGCTTAGAACAGTACCTGGCATATGGAAAAATATATAAAAATATGCCTCAGATTAAAAAACAGAGTGGCCTGCGATCTGAAGCAATGTCTCTGGGTTTGGGTTTATTTATGTTTTAGGTCACATTGAATATGCCATTTAAAGAAATGAGTCATCAGGACTTTATATTAATTACACACGAATCTTTTTTTTTTTTTTTTTTTTTTTTTTGCGGTACGCGGGCCTCTCACTGTTGTGGCCTCTCCCATTGCGGAGCACAGGCTCCGGACGCGCAGGCTCAGCGGCCATGGCTCACGGGCCCAGCCGCTCCGCGGCATGTGGGATCTTCCCGGAGCGGGGCACGAACCCGTGTCCCCTGCATCGGCAGGCGGACTCTCAACCACTGCGCCACCAGGGAAGCCCACAACGAATCTTTAGTACTGTATGGGTTACCTTGGCAAAGAACAATCCAGTTCAACCCTATAGGGTTAGAAATGAGAAGGAATCAGGGTGACTAATGAAAGTGACACCACAGACTTACATTTAGCATACGCTGCTTCTGCCCTTTCCTTCATGTGGTGTTTGTGGAAAATATTTTGGGGGGGCAAGAATTCAAAATCTGTTCTTTTGCGTTTGAACACTGGGTCCGAGCAGAGCGCTAAAAAGGTTTAAGGCAAATGAGTTTAATCCTGAACAGCCCGGAACTTGGAAAGGCTGCTGCCCATGAAGAGCAGGCAAAGCCGTGGGGGGCATGGAGCGAGCAGGAGTCGGGGCTGACGCGGACGCCTGGGGGCCTCGCTTTAGAACACTCGCGTCGCTGCGGTGCAATTCAGGGAACCTATCCATTTGGATGGCATGGGTTAGAGACAAGTCCAGGGCTGACGCATGGTGTCTGCTCTATAAATGTTTGTGTAATTAAAGGCACTGTGCTTGGGAACCAGCTGGCTTCAAGGCATGGAGGAGGAAGAGAGGAAACTGCCTTTCCATCTGGCACATACAAGGAGGGGGGATTTATACATCTATTTTCGTTGCCTCTTGAAACCTCACTAAAATGACAGTGAAGAGGTTCTCGAAAAGACATAAACCCATAAGAATGGGAAGCATGGGAGAGGAGACAGCAGCTACCAAATTTTGGAAGCTGGAGAAATGGCTGGTGAAGGGGCCTAGCAGAGCCAAGAAAGCTGAATTCGAAGCTGGCAGCGGGGAAAAGAGAGACCCGATCTGATTTATAGCACAGAATGGATGCCTCAAAGCTCCCAAAACTGGCAACAGCAGCCACTTTTGAAACTGAGGAATAAACACAGGTTTGCTAAAGTAAGGGGGCTTGTCTGAAGTCTGTCGAAAAAGCAGTCAGATCCATAGCTCTTCCCCCACTATTCCCTCTCTTTGGCAGAAGACTCAGGGGTTTTCTCTGAAGGTGGTCTCTGGATGAAGAACACGGCATTGAACTGAAAAGCGTGGGGCGTTAAGTAAATCCAAGCATGCTGGACCCCCTGCTCGCCTCCTCTGGGACACCAGAAAGTCAGCCCCCAGGCCAACACCTTCCTGGCAGGAGACTGGAAGAGTCTGTTGTGAAGAACCTCTTCAGATGAAGAGGAAACACCTAAAGGCACAAATAATATCAGGTTTCCCAGTGTAACGGTCCAGCCAGATCATTCCGCAGTGAGATTAACGGTTGATAAACCCCAAGCACATTCCCAGAGCTTTCTAAGAACATTTTAGTCCACAGCTCTTACATATGAATCAACACCAAATACTACTGCCTGCCAACCAAAGCCTCAAACAAGACAGACCAAAATGAATAAACATAAAAATGCAACCTGGAGGAAACAGAAACTATGCAGGTAGAAGAAAACTTGTTTTTTTAAAAAAACTATCAGGACTTCCTTGCTGGTGAAGTGGTTAAGAATCTGCTTACAACAATGCAGGAGACACTGGTTCGATCCCTGGTCCAGGAAGATCCCACATGCCCGGAGCAACTAAGCCCATGTGCCGCGACTAAGCCTGTGCTCTAGAGCCTGCGAGCCACAACTACTGAGCCTGTGAGCCACAAGTACTGAAGCCCCCATGCCCTGGAACCTGTACTCCACAAAAAGAGAAGCAAAGGCAATGAGAAGCCCGCGCACCGCAGTGAAGAGTAGCCCCCGCTTGCTTCAACTAGAGAAAGCCCGCGTGCAGCAACGAAGAGCCGACACAGCCAAAATAAATATATAAATAAATATTTTTAAATTAAAAAAAAAAACTATCGATATTCTTAAAGAGGTAAGGAAGATTTTGCAACTATGAAACATGAACATGATGTTATCAAAAGAGAACAGAGAACAAATATTTTTCTTAGAAATTAAGAATATGGGGACATCAATTAAAAACTCAAGAGAAGTTTAGAAAATATAGCTGGAAATATTTTTCAGGTGGCAGAGCAAAAATACAGAGATGGAAAGGGGAGAAAATATAATAAAATTAGAGAATTAGTACAGGATGACCATACGAACAGAGAACAGAAAAAATGAAGAGAAGATATCATCAATGAAATAATTCAAGAAAATTTCTCAGAACTGAAGGATATGAATTTCCAGATTGAAAGGACCCATCAACTGCCCAGGACAGTGAACAAAAATAGATCCACAACCAAGGCTCTGCGTCAGGAGGTGCAAAACTACTTGGGACGATATGAAACCTTAAAACTTTCAGAGGGCAAAAAAAAAGACCACAATCAAATGATCAGGAATTAGAATGCCTCGTGTATCAACATGGTAAATCTCAAATTTTAAACAATAAAAGCAAGTTTCAGAAGAATACATACAGTATACCATTGAAACAAAGTTAAAAACATGCTAAACTATATGTTCAATTCGTTCTTCATATATATTTATATATCTGTAAATACATGCATGGAGTAATAAACCTCAAATTCAGAATAGCTGCTACTTCTGGGGGAATATGATATTATAGAGAGGTACATGAGGTACTTCAAATATATATATATATATATGTATTGATATATATATGTATTTTTAAATAGACTTTATTTTTTTAGAGTGGTTTTTGGTTCACAGCAAAACAGAGAGGAAGGTATAGAGAGTTCCCATTTACCTTCTACCCTCACATACACACAGCCACCCCCACTACCACCCCCATTATCAACATCGCCACCAGGGTGCTACCTTTGTTATAATCAATGAAACTACGCTGACACCTCATAATCACCCAAAGCACATAGCTTACCTCTGGGTTCACTCTTGGTGTTGCACATTCTATGGGTTTGGACAAATGTATAATGGCCGGTATCTACCACTATAATATCAAACAGAGTAGTTTCACTGCTCTAAAAATCTTCTATTTTACTTATTAAAAAGAAGGGAGGGCTTCCCTGGTGGCGCAGTGGTTGAGAATCTGCCTGCCAATGCAGGGGACACGGGATCGAGCCCTGGTCCGGGAAGATCCCACATGCCGCGGAGCAACTAAGCCTGTGAGCCACAGCTACTGAGCCTGCGCGTCTGGAGCTTGTGCTCCGCAACAGGAGAGGCCGCGACGGTGAGAGGCCCACACACCACGATGAAGAGTGGTCCCCGTTTGCCGCAACTAGAGAAAGCCCTCGCACAGAAACGAAGACCCAACACAGCTAAAAAATAAAAATAAATAAATAAATAAAAATGACGTAAAATTTAAAAAGAGAAGGGAAATCCAAATTATATATGCCAAAATGTTAACGTCTGACAGCTGGGTTAAAGATGCATGGGTGTTTAATAATCAATTCTCTAAAGTATTCCAAAAATCTTAAAATAGTTCAAAATAGAAAAGATCATGGTTATCTCTTAGGTGACCTTTTGAAAAACACATGAGGACTGTATATATACATTTGTTTCAAAATTTCTCCATCACCAAAGAAAAGCAGATAGGACCTTTCCTCTCCCTTCTGTATCTCTCAGCCTTTATATCAATTTGATTTCATCAGCATAAAAATGCATATAGGATCATTCCATGTGGCTTGTCCTAGGTCCTGATCTCCCCTAGAAATGGGAGCCTGGGACAGGTACATGGATGGATTGATGGATCACTAAGAATTGATCTTTGCTGGAAAATAAGCTTAAATATGAAGCCCTTCTGATGCTGAGTCAGCAAGTACTACAGTCCCAGTGTTCCAGTATGACTGCTGAGCCATGTGAATGATTTATTAGGGGTAAGCAAACCTCCTTCTCGTTATTTTTTTCTTATTGCTTTTTAATCACAGGGGGTCCTCAGAAGAGTGCCAGTTTGTGGGCCCCAGGGACATAAAGGAGTTCCTTAAACTACTTAATTCTCAAGGTGAAGGGGGTTATATCCTGTAGGAATAGAACTTATTAACTGGTTTTACCCCTCCCTAACACATACCACACAAATGCATCTGATTCTTCTTTTCATATGGGAGAAAGAATCAGCAGTACCAGCTCTGTTATTACCAGGTCATTGGTGTACAGCTACACAGGGCACAGTATCCAACAGGGTTTAATGAAACACCTGAATCATTCACACCTAAGCCTTTTTGATTTAAACATGGTCGCTTCAGCTGCCACATTCCAAGACTCCTCTTCAAGACCACTCCTTGAGCTCACAGCCAGTGGCAGCTTTGGAATTACCATGTGGGCAGGGCTTAGGGGAAGCAGTCTGATTGGCTGTGAGAGGGTCAGGGGCAGAAGTGGATTTGTGAGGTACAGTAGTCTAACTAATCACCCCCAAAGATGTCCATGTCCTAATCTCCAGAATTTGTGACTAGTTACCTTATATGGCAAAAAGGACTTTGCTGGTGTGAATAAGTTAAGGATCTTGAGCTGGAGGGGTTATCGTGGATCATCTGAGTGGGCCCTAAATGTAATCACATGTATCCTTACATGAGAGAGGCAGAGGGAGATGTGAGCAGAGAATAGGAGTGTTAGAGTGCGGGGAAGACCTGACTGATGTTAAATGACTTCAACAAAGAGGTCATTATGTTGAGGTGGTCTTAGTAGCCTATGTAGGCAAACCCAAATCTAAGCCGGAAATGCCTCTGGGGAAAGAAATCAAAACCTAAAGACAACCAATCACAAACAGCCAGCTAGTCTTTTCCAAATAAGGCAACTGCTTAAGCTACAGCCAATCAAATAATTTCCCTGCTTTGCTTCTGAACCTTCTCTGTATGCACTGCGCCCCCTCCTCTGTCCCATCCTTGGAGCTCTCCTGATGCTTCTCATGTCTGCTGGTTTGGTGCTGCCTGATTCCAATCGATTTTTACTCCAAATGGCTGCTACTGCTTCTGACACTGCAACAGAACTACATACTAGGAAGCTGTGGAGGAAGGACAAGGACTAACAGTAAAAGAACATTTCCTCAAATGTTTCTCAGTAAAGGAGAACGTTTTGCAGAAGATTTTGTCACATGCCTCTCTTTAGCTCATTGACTGTACACGATTGTCTTTAGCTACAAGGGTGGCTGAATAAGTAGATATCTCAGAGACTGGATTGGCTGTGTCTTAGCCAACTGACCATATGTATCATAACTCTTGACACTGATAAAGCTCTTAAATCACAAAAATTCTTAACTTTACCTCTACTCAAAGTCTTTAAGGGATCAAAAGGTAGAAGACATGATAAAATGGGAGGAAAGATGTCTCTGGCATTGCCCAGGTCCTCTCCTTACGTATCTGGCTCAAGTCTCACCTCAACATTATGTTGACTCCTAGAAGGTTGGGATGGGGTCAGTGATATCCAGTACCGGGCCACTTATTTATCAGACAGATTCCTGTTGGCAGGAATCTATGATGAGGACCCTGGTAGTGTTCTGTGAGTGCCATTCCTGAAATATAGACTCTGTCTCCATTCCAAGCAGAAATAATCTCAACAGTTCATGTAATACACATAATTGATTCGGTATTAGTCTACAGCCAGTGAAAATTTACCAGAAAAGAGAGATCTCATTTACTGTGACTATTTTCCAAACAGTGGTTGGAAAGGAGGCTCTAGGGGCAAAGGCTTGTCTTAAATAATACCCAGCAGACTTTGAAAAGGAGGAAGAGAAGAGCATAAACCTTGGGGAGGTATTAAAATGTATGACCAGGAGGGTGCAAAGCTCATCCTCTGGTCAAGCTGGATAATGGCCCGAGTTAACCTCAGACCGTCCAGGTTTCAAGTGTGCAGGTAATAATAAGAATGTTTTGTCATTTAAGTCAGAAGATGATATTGGTGACTCACACGGGTAGGGTGTCTTCTAGTAATCTTTCTCGTAGGAGCAGTAGATTTGTGTGGGCTGTTCACTCTCTCCCTGTTCCCTCCCGACAAGAAAAGAATGTTCTTTGAGAGGACTGAGCAGGGTAGGGCAGACTGTGTCTTTGCACAGAGCAGGTAAGCAAGCTGCCTCCTCTGTAATCCCCTTAGGCCCTAGCTTCCCTCAGTCACGTCAACACTGCCTGAAGTTCCTGACCCTAAAGACTGTTCCCAGCTTTTCTAGCCTTGTGTTCTGTCCCTGGCACCTTCTCCAACACGACCTCTCTCTGATCTGCCTTTAAGCCCCGTTGCCTCTACCCAGCCCTTCCCAGCCCTGGATGAACTCCTTCAGCTCATTTTGGTAAAATCAACCCATTTGTCAAAGCCTCTGTTAATTGTCACCTCCTATGTAAATCCTTCTAGGGCCCCATCCAGCAGAATGAGTTGGTCTATGCTCTGTGCGCCAATGGCATCTTGCATGCATGATTTGCACGCACTTGATCTTTAAGGCTTTAAGAGGTACTGTCTTTTTTGTGAACATGCATATTTGGGTCTGAGACCACGAACCCCTCCAGGTCAGAGACTGAATCTCAAGCACGATGAATACTTGCCCCAGATGAATACGTGATGAATACATGCGCTTGCCCCAGAGAAGGCACCCACTAGAGAGTTGGTGGATGAAGAAATAAATGTTTCTAAGCCAGAGAGATTAACCCATGCTGAAGCTTGATTACAGTGTGGTTTGATCTCAAATTTTAAAAGTTGAAGTAGGAGTATCCTGGTATTAATGATCACTTTATCACAAAACAACAATTTTGAAAAAGGAAAACAATGTTAAAGGACTTATGCTATCCAATTTCAAAAGTTACTATAATTACTTAATTAATTGACAATTAATTAAGGCTGTGTAGAATTTGGGTAAAAACAAATAAGTCAGTAGAACAGTATACAGTCCAGAAATAAACCTTACACTTATGGCATTTAAGTCAATTGGTTTTTAACAAAGATGCCAAAACGTGTCAATGAGATTTCTTTTCAGCAAATGGCACTAGGACAATAGTATATCCATATGCAAAAAAAGAGTGAATTTAGACACTTACCTCCACCATACACAAAGCATCATAGACCAAATACAAACGTTTAAAATACTAAACTTCTAGAAGAAAACATAGAAGAGAATTTTTGTGACCTGGATTTAGGCAAAGTGTTCTTAGATACAGCACTAAAAGGTGAGTCATAAAAGAAAAGAATTGATAAATTAAAGTTCATTAAATTAAAAAAATTTGTGATCTAAAACAGCAGCCCCCAACCTTTTTGGCACCAGGGACCGGTTTTGTAGAAGAAATTTTTCCTCAGCGGGGGTGGGGGTTACGGGGGGAATGGTTCAGGCAGTAACGTGAGCAATGGGGAGCGGCAGATGAAGCCTTGCTCACTCTCCCACCGCTCACATCCTGCTGTGCGGCCCAGCTCCTAATAGGGCACGGAGCGGGACTGGTTGGGGACCCATGTTCTAAAAGATACCATGAAGAAAATAAAGACAAGCCATAGACTGGGAGAAAATATTCATATAAACCATGTATCTGATGAAAGACTTGTATCCAGAATATATAAAGAACTCTTACAACTCAATAAGAAAACAAACAACTCAATTAAAAAATGGGCACAATAATTGAATAGCTATTTCACCAAAAAGGACACACACATGGGTAACAAGCACATGAAAAGATGCTCAACATAACTAACCATTAGGAGCACGAAAAGTAAAGTCACTTTGAGATATCACCTCACACCCACTAGGATGTTTATAACAAAAAAGAGACAATACCAAGCACATAGAGAAACTGGGACTCCGCTGGTCAGAATATAAAATGGTACAGCCACTCTGGAAAACACTTTTGACAGATTGTTAAAAAGTTAAACGTAAGCATACCTAGTAAATCTACCCAAGAGAAATGAAAACGTATGTCCACATGAAGACTTGTGCGTGAATGTGCATAGCAACATTATTCATAATAGTCCCAAACTGGACGTAAGCTGAAGGTCCATGAACTGGTGAATGGATGAAACAAAGTGATATATCCATAAGATGCAGTCCTATTCACAAATAAAAAGGAATAACATACTGATACATGCCACAACATGGATGAATCTCAAAAACATTAAGCTAAGTACAAGAAGCAGACACAGAAGACCACATAGTGGGTGATTGCTGATGCTGGTCACGAGTTGACAATTTTTGAAGCTGGGTGGTGAATATTTGGGGTGAACAATTCTCTAAAATGTTGTCTACATGCTTAAAATTTTCCTTTATAAAAATTTTTAAAATCTCCTCCTCACTTTTTTATCAATGATGTTTCAGAAGTACCAAATCTATTTCAGAATTGATCTGCCATCACTCATTGTACTGTATGCTACTTTTATTGTTTTCTCTCTCTCCTCCCTTGACCTGGCCAGTAACACGTTCATAAGCATGCAGACACACGCACATGCCCAAATACGCTATGTTCTCTATCTTAGTTACTCTCGGCTCAGAAATTTTATCTTTCCCCCAGGTCACTTCCTCTCTGAATGCCACCTTCCCTCTTCTTCTCTCGCTTGTTTTTCCCAGATGGGGTCCATGCACCTGCCTGTCTGCTTACACTTGGCACAAATGATAGTTTCTGCTGCTTGGCCTATATATGGTTCGGTAGTCCATTTATACCTGCTTTGGAGCCTGCAATCTTCACTTGTGTTTTTGAAAACCACTCCGGAGCTGCTTCGACACTTTAAAAATGCTGTTACTTAAGCTTCCTTCCGTTTATCTAGGGACATCGACCAGGCCAGGTTTTCTTTTTATATGTACATCCTTTGGATATCTTATGGTATTTCATGAGTATTTAGTTCCCATGCACACACTCACACACACATCACGATTCCCATCATTTTACACGTGCTCCCTCATTCCCCTGCTCCCAATGATGAGTGTCAGACTCAAACCCATTGGACAGACACAGTGTTTACCCTAATGACGAAATTGACAATTCTTGCTTGTAGTAGGTGTTTTATATGCAAATTCTCATTTAATCTATGCTTCACAACAACCCTAAGAAGTAGAGTTATTATCTCCAGCTAATGGATGATAAAATGGAGGCTTTGGGAAGTTCAGTAACTTTTCCTGAAAATGATACAGGGAGGAAATGGCTGAGACGGGAGGAAACCCAAATTTGTTGCCGATAACCATAGACACTTCTGCTCATCAGCCTTGAATGGGACCCCACCCCTGACACTAGGGGTTGGGAATGGGGAGGAAGCAGAAACACTAAGGTTGCCACCTCAGCTCTCTACTATGCTCTTCAGCCAGCTAGAAGGACTGGGGCGGGTTCTAAAGAACAGACAGCCCAAAACACCCAACTGGGGGCAGGAGGATACAGCTGTGGTTTGAACTCAGGTTCCCATGACTCTAAAGTGGTTCGCTTTCTGATGTAATATGCTGTCTCTCAAGGAGTCACTTAAACTAGGAATGACATTGTCAAAGCACAGAGTTAGAAGACAACCGTGGCAACTAATATTTAGAGACTCCTTGTCTGAAGGGGAGGAGATTCTAATAATCCCGGTGAGAGGACTAGCCCTAGTCATAGGCCGAATAATGGGTAGGATGATTTTAGATCTTCATCCAAAATGACTTTCTACATACATCTTCATTAAATTCCAAATAACAAGGGTAAAGAAACAATTCTGAAGCCTTCTAAAAAGAAAATTAAAAACAAATTACTTAGAATGGAAATCACATTGATATCAGATGATTTTATGCATGACACTGAATAGTAGATAACAATGGAACAATGCCTTCAAGGTCCTGAATCTAGAACTTAGAATTAAGTACCCAGACAATTCCCTGACATGTCTCCCTTTGGGAGAAAACATATTTGTAACTATAATAGAAAAGAATGAATTTTCTATATTGATGAAATAAAGTTCATATTTTATGGCAAGACCAGAAAAATGTAAAATTTTTCTTTGCCTATTTGGGCCTTCCTCCTTTAGTATGTGTTGTGCATCTGCGTTAACCAGACCTCTTTAGGAGGTAACCTTCCGTAATCTTGTAATGGGCCACGATGACCCATGACCCACTACTCACTCTGTCCTCATAGATCTGGATTGTGTAAACTGTCAATAATACATCATTTAATATACAGCCCTCTGTCTCATAAACTTATATAACTGTGCTTTGACCTGTAACAGGCAGAACAGTTTTCAGAGCTTTCTGAAAGGCTGTTTTCAAATTATAATCCTCATTTTGGCTCGAAAAAATTTCCATTTCTTTCTTAGATCAACTGATTAATTTTTTGTTGACACTATTCACACTTAAAATACTACCCTTCCAGTGGCACAGGTATAGAGACATAAAATCACTGTTCCTTTTCTCTGGATGGAATCCCACTACTTTTCTTCAAGTAGTAAAGAGTATTTATATTATTAATTTATTTATATTTATATAATTATAGTATTATAAATGTTGCTTATTGGCTCTTAATTTTCAGACTCGACTATAGACACATCATGAAATTTGCGTACTTACCGAAAGGAATAATAATAGTGTATTGTAAATTTTTATATCATAAAAATAATGCTGTAGCTGGCAGAAGTTGGGAAGTGGAGGGACAGAGAGTAGAGGATGGTGGGGGAATCTTACAGAATGGGGAGGAAAAGATACTGTTTACGGTTTAAAAATTAAAAATAGAGGTTTAATTCTATTATTTAAACTTATTAAGTTGTGAGAGACTGAATATACAAACAGACAATGGCCAGGCCATATACAAAAATAGAACTTTGATTCACAACCTGCAGCAACTTGCCTAAGAAATGAAGCCCTTATCTACAATAAACGACCAGGAAGCCAGCCTGCTGTAAGTCAGACTTGCAGGGAGCCGGAGTCCTATCTCTAGAGACAATCCAGGATGCTAAACAATAAGTTCTGTAACAATCAGCCCCAAATGGCCAGGACTTGATTAATAACTGATGGCTTCCCTAATTTTGCCCCCCCCCTTCAACTTAAGACCAACCAGAGGAAGTCAATGCACTCCTGACCAATCACATAAGACGTCCCACTTCTAGCTGGTCCGCCTACAGTGTCCCAGGCCAACAGCCCCCAATCAGGGCACGTCTGAGTCTTTCCTTTTTTCTGCTGTAAACCTTTCCTGATCCTCTGCCTAATGAGTCTGCTTTTGAGTCTCTGCCAAAGCATAACTGACTGACACTGACTCCCTTGCTCTAGCAAGCTCAGAATTTATAGCCCTCAGGTTTCTCATTTAATTGGTCTTCATTTATTTCCACAGTTGACTCATAGAAGAGGCAAAAGATTAAAACATAATAAACAAAAGTTTGGTGAAGGAAGGAAAGAGGAGATGACAAGTAAATTTCTCGTTTTCGTGGTGTGAAGTCAAGAGATACCATTTAAAGAGACAAGTCAGGAAATAGGGGCATATTTTATTTAGAATTATGTACAAGAGAAATGATTGGAAGCAGCCCTCCTGAGGAGTGGAAGCCAGAATGGGGAAAAGGGAGGAGGGTGTTTCCTCTTCACTCTAGAGTCTTCTACAACATTCTAACTTTTGTTTTCATATTGATTTGTTACTTTCATAATTAAATACATTTCTGGATCGTTGCCTTTAACTCCTCTGGATAAGAATCTCACTTTCATAAATGTAGATGCACTAAAGAAGTCAAAAGTCCTTGGCACTGACCTTAACAGGGAAGACCCAGGCAATGGGAATGACAAGAAGGGAGAGAGCAGGTAGTCCCTGGTGCTGTCCGGGAGGGACCTGGGGAGTGTTGCCGGATGGATGTGGTGTAGGACATGGCGGTCTTGGTCATGGTCATGGTGAAGGGATATCAAGACATCCAAACTTTTCTACTCCGCACTTTTCCTGGGTACATTTGTTATCTAGTCCACTAACAGACATGCAGGGTCAAACCTACAGCAGTGACTGCAATTGAAGAAGGCATACCAGGGGGCAAAGCAGGAATTGATCTGAAATTCTCAAATAAGTGTTTTCTAAGAAAAACATTAATCCACTTTCACTTACAGCTTAAAACAAAACCGTCTGTTCTACTTTATATTTTTTAAAAATTGTCATTATTTAAGGGTCTTTGATTATTTTCCTTTTATATCATTTGTGGGGTGGGGTGGATGATGAATACTTGAGTAATGTCTGAAATGTTCCTTGCAGCTCTAAGTTAGTAATTGAGTTGGTGGCAAGAGCTGCCTGAGAAGGGGGAGGTCACAAAAGGCTGCTGTATTATTTAAGAAGCCATACAGCTTGCTCCTGTCCATTAGCGCTAAAGAAAGGACGGAGCGTGGGTACATTGTTATCTTTAAACGCTCAGCAAATGGATGCCTGCTACAGCCCCTCTGCCAGTGGTACTGAAAACATGTTGTAAATACTCGCACTGGAGGAAGGCTCCTGCATACCAATGCAGCAAACTGTTGGCATCACCTCAAAACTAAGGCTTTATTTTTAGCGTTGGGTACAGAGCTGTGAAAGACCGATCGCTCTGGCCTATATGATTCTTAAACTGAGATTCATACAAATACTCGTTCATCCCCGGTGCCATTGTCCGTCGGGATGCACCAAAGGCCATGCTGGGAACAACTTCCTGCCTTTTTCTAATTCCCGTGGCTCTGCTGATGATCTGGTGTCTATTTCCCCATCAGACTACACAGGAGGCTGAAAGCATTTCAGGATGCTTGGCCTCTTGGCTCTGGGGGTTCCTGCTCTGGTCATTCTCAGCTCCTACCAAGAAATTTATTGAAAATAAACCACTTTATAAAGCGCGCGGTAGAAAGAGAGCTGGTTTGGTTACCAGCTCACTGGGATCTTCAGCAAATCACTGAGCTTCCCTTTGCCTGGCTGGTAAAATTCTGCCAGGACTTTCTAGTTTGTCCTCCCGCCCCTGCCACAGGGAGTTTTCCTGGTGTACTTTATGGTTTACTGTACATCATAGATGTCATAGAAGCATAGAATCCTGGAGGTAGAGAGAAACACAATCAAAATTACACAAACAAAAGTTAAGACTGAGCATTACGTGGAAGCTGAGATTCTTGCCTCTTTGGTATGATTCTGGGGATTCAGCAGACGTCTGTTGACTTTGTTACCAATCTGGGTTCTGGGACTCCTTAATAGAAATTGATAAGAGGCCAGACAAGAAATTCAGGCAAGGCTTTATTGGGACCGGAGCATGAGGGAGAGAAAATAAGTAACATGTTCCCTTGCTGACTCCCCGGGGGCAGGGTGAGGATGATTCTGTGGGTGGCACTTGAGCTGGTTCCTTAAATGTGGTGAGGGTGAGGGTGGATCGGTGGGTTGGCCGGAAGGGTGGCATAGGTGGTCTGCCCGCCCCCTTGGTGGTGCTGTGTGCAGGGGTCATGCACAGTACACTGCTTTTGCTCCCGACACCTCAGAAGTGGCAGTTGGGTTTTACCAATTTTGTATGTTTTTGTTCATACTTTGCCCCAACTGCCATGGGTGCAGTCATTTTTAGTCCCTTATAGCTTCTTTGTATTCTGTTGATCAAGGAGACATTGTCCAGGTGCAAGCACTGTAGTTAAGGGTCTCAGGTCCCAGGTCTCAGGTCCTAGCCTGTCTCAACTTTGCTGCCCAACAAAATCCTTCCTTTTGATTATACTGTCTTTCTGGGTTACTATTTCCCACCCTTTTCCCATCAACTAGAATCTATGCAAATTTAACAGAATTTCTAATAGATCTAAATCAAACATAATACAAAGCCCACTTTCTTTGAAAAGGCACGTGGGAAAGTCATGGTTAACAGGTTCAGTGAGATGAGGGACTGATATGCGTTCTTAGAGGTTGTTGGCAACCTTTAAGAGGGCAGTTTCATTAAATTTATTCTTTTATTTCCCCGTGACAAATATATGTGGACTACATACTGTACAGATCTGTCTGACTTGAGGAATTGCTGTCACAGTTTAAAAACTAAGATCCGCTCCAGCAAAATGAGTTCCTGGCCCCTTGCCTTTTCCAAACATAACTCAGTCTCACCTGAATGCATTTGATTGGCAGGACCTAAATTAATCATGGAAACCATGATTAATTTGAATGTCATTTGAATGATATTGAATGAATTTGAATGTCATTTTTCTGCTTTCTGGCCTCTGCTGTGCTGGAAGACACACTGATTGAGGATTGGAAGAGGCTTCAGCAAGGCAGTCCACAGTCTCCGCCATGTCCTCTCTAGGCTAGAACCTCAGAGGTGAATATGACATTGACTTATCACTGAGGACCCTCCAGTCCAACTCGGGTGATTGTCCTATACATATGTAATTATATTTCCACGTGAGATATTCTATCCACTGTCCTATACATATGTAATTACATTTCCACGTGAGATATTCTATCCACATGCCAGATGCCGTGGAAGCACACAGGAGGGAACAACTCACTGCCACGGGGAGTCACAGAAGGCTCTACAAACCAGGAGGTGACACTAGCATCTGAGTCGTGAATGTGAGATGAAGGTGTAGGAGTACCACAAAGGATGCAAGACATTCAGGGATCTCAGCAACCAGGACCGTG
Organism: Orcinus orca; assembly: GCF_937001465.1. NCBI lineage: Eukaryota > Metazoa > Chordata > Mammalia > Artiodactyla > Delphinidae > Orcinus > Orcinus orca. The sequence continues at coordinate 16,474,029 of NC_064573.1, forward strand.
GGATGAGGAAGACAGCTGGGAGATGCAGCTGGGGACGTGACTGGCTGGACGCTGATGGAGCCCAGGTCCAAGCAATGTCTACTGCACCCAACATAGCAAGCTCGGCCCTTGTTCTCCCCAGGTGCAGGGCTACTGAGTGGGAGCTCTGTGGTGGTTAAGAGCTAAGGGCTCAAAGCCCAGCTCTGCCTCTTACTATTTGGGATCAAGTCATTTATACTCTCTAAGCTTCAATTTTCCCGTTTGGAAAATGTTGCTGTTATTGGTATCTACCTCATAAGGTAACAGTTAAGGATTAAAAGTGATGATGATGCAAAGCATTTGGTCCAGGGCCTGGCACTTTGTGCCAGTACAATATGGTCCTTATCGTCATAATCAGGGTCAGCATTCAGATCCACTGATATTGGAGGGACAATAGGAAGGGTCTAGACAACGATGGTGGCTGCAGTCACATCAGTGGCGCGTGAGGTGGACAGTCGGTCTATCCACGGGAGGCCCCAGGTATGAGATGCAAGACTCAGCATGCCAGAAGAGGCAGATGGCAGGAGCAGGGGTCTAGAGCCCATGCCCACAGCCTTTCCTTCCTCAGTCATAGAGATAAAGCGGGTACTTCTACTAGGGCAACGACTGAAACAAAGTTCACAGAATATATACACTACCAAACGTAAGGTAGATAGCTAGTGGGAAGCGGCCGCATAGCACAGGGAGATCAGCTCGGTGCTTTGTGACCACCTAGAGCGGTGGGATAGGGAGGGTGGGAGGGAGGGAGACGCTAGAGGGAAGAGATATGGGAACATGTGTATATGTATGGCTGATCGTTTTGTTATGGAGCAGAAACTAACACACCATTGTAAAGCAATTATACTCCAATAAAGATGTAAAAAAAAAAAAAGAAAGAAAATATACACACGAGATCCCAATGTCTCTGATGCTGCCCTGAGATGTTCAGATAAGATGTAAGGTCTTCCTCAAGAGCCCTTCTCACTGGGTAACAAAACAATGAATGAACTTTCCATCTAATCTGGTAATCTAAGTATGATGCGAACGTTAACAGCTTTCTTTACATAAAAACGGTGAGCATCTCAGAAATCCCCTCCTCCCTGCCCGCTCCTGAGACGGCACCCTTGTGTTTGGATTATAAGCCCCTGAGGCCCTGGGAAAGGAGGGGAGGTCTGGGTGGAGTCTTCCGACGCCTCTGGACCCTGGGGTGACGCTCCCTGTGTCCCCGCTTGCTGCGCGCCCTGCTGGGCATCATGGCGCTGGGAACTGACCATTCGCTCTCTCACCTTGGTCCAGGTTGGCTGCTTTCTCCTTACACTCCAGCCCAGTCTACCTTCTGCTTTTACTGTCACCGTGGATGTGGCTGAGTTTCTGCCGTGTTCTCCTTTTGGCCTCGGCTAGGCGGCCTATGGTGGGCTCACGGACTTTCATCCAGCGGTCTCCTGAGCTCCCCTCAGCCTCACGTACAGGAGGGACCCTCGAGGTTCCATTAGTGCCACACGAAGCTGACACCGGCCAGGGTTCTTGGCCTTTCCCAATCAATAGAAATTGACGAGAGGCCGGACAAGAAATTCCGGCCAGGCTTTACCGGGGCCTCTGCTGTTGCAGCGGGGAGTGAGAACAGACAACAGGTTCCCTTGTTTGCTGGCTTCCCCAGGGTGAGTGAGCTTGTTCCTTGTATGGGGTGAGGGTAAGGGTGTGTCCAAGGGTCAGGCCAGAGGCGTGGCTTAGGTGGTCTGCCCCGCCCCTGCTGGTGTTGAGTGCAGGGCGCATGCTCAGTACGCTGCTTTTGCTCCCAACCCCGTTTTTGCTCCAGGCTCTTCAAAAGGGGCAGTAGGGTTTTTTTTTTTTTGGTCTTTTGTATCTTCTTGTCCATAATTTGCACCAACTGTGCATGCATGCAGTTATTTTCAGTCCCATATAGTTTTTTTGTATTGTGTTGCTCCAGGAGAGGTGTGTCCAGATGCAAGCACTGCAGCCCTGCAGCAGAGGGTCCCAGGTCCCAGCCTGTCTCAAAGCTACAGCCTTCCCCCCTCTGCTTAACCCTACCATGTGGCTGCGTTCACTTTGGCGGAGATACCTCCAAACTGGTGCAAGCAGGCAGCCTAGAGCCGTGAACAGGAAGCAAGACTGATGCCCTGCTGCCTTCTAGTTTTTAAGACCTTTCTAGATATTTCTAAAACTGCCTCCAACCTATTCCTTGAAGGGGCAGGGAGAGAAAATGAGGATCTTAGCATCTGCCTTCCCCTCTACCTTCGCCTGTCCCCTTCCTTCTCCCCACATTGGCTGGGGTGCAAGGTCCGGCTTTCTCCTCTCCCCTGTATATGCCACTGGGACCTCTGTAATCCAAAACTTTTTGCTGCTGGGGACCGGGCTCTTGATATCTCTTTCCTCAGAGGAGATTAAAAAAAAATGTAAATCATGTTTCTCAACAAAGCGTGGCTTGTAACACTGTATCTTTGGGCACAAATCCTATTTTAGATGCCAGAGCTGAATACTAACTCTCTTTCTCTTTTCACTCTGTTCCAACACCCCCTCCACTGCTTAGAATTCCCCCTCCGCCTCCCCCGACATGCATGTACAGACAGGCCCACAGGGAGAAGGCCATGAACAAACATGCAAATGAGGAAAGCACCGTCCTGTTCTTGAAAATATTAATATTGTGAGCTAGAACATTCACTGAGTGGGATCTGATAAGGAGGTAGGCCTGCAGACAGGACATTGCTGGGAAGGGGTAGAATCCAAGGCTGAGCATTTCAAGGAGCGCTGAAGGTGTCTTTAGCTACCATCCCAGTCTGACCCAGGGCAGGCACTGGCAGACCTCTCGGGATCCCTCCTGCCCGCTAAGCAGGGGTGAAAACGCAAGTTGCGACGGCAGCCAAGTGGCTGTGTCTGCACTTGCTCCGCTGGCCTGCTTCCTCCCTCCAGTCCTGAGCTTTCCCATCAGCCACTTTGTTGTCTGTGTCTTTGTTGATGCTCCTCAATTTCCTGACCATGTTCCATCTGTGAGATTTTTTTTTTTAATGACTTTTAAATATTTCATCCCGGACAATTTCAAACAAGTATCGAGTGTAGTATAATGAACGCCCATGTACTCAACACCAGATTCGACAATGATCAACTCTTGGCCAATCTGGTTTCATCTATGTCACCGTCTTCCTACTCTTCCCCTTCCTCCCAGAAGGAAAGCTCAGGCATCATATAATTTCTGGAAGCTTTTTAATATCCCCATGGCAATTTGCCACCTCACCTAAATGGTACTAGCCCTTCACTCAATAACTAGACTAGATCCTTAGACAGCTGTAAGCAGCTCAGACTTGGTAACTCTAGTTCCACTCACATGTCATCTCTCTAGGATTTAGCATAAATCTTTAGTAGTTAGAATAGCAATCCCAAAATTTATCTGAACAAAAACATGTCCGTGCACCAATGACTTAAAAGAAGTCAATGCTTCTTCTCTTTTTTTTTTTCCAGGAAATAACTTTTAATTTTATACTGGAGTATAGTTGATTAACAATGTTGTGTTAGTTTCAGGTATATAGCAAAGTGATTCAGTTATACATACATATGTATCTATTCTTTTTTCACATTCTTTTCCCATTTAGGTTGTTACATAATATTGAGCAGAGTTCCCTGTGCTGTACAGTAGGTCCTTGTTGGTTATCCATGCTTCTTAAAGCACTTTAAGGGAATTCCCTGGCTGTCCAGTGGTTAGGACTCTGCGCTTCCACTGTGGGGGGCAGGGGGTGGGGTAGGTTCGATCCCTGGTCAGGGAGCTGAGATCCCGCAAGCCACGTGCTGTGGCCAAAAAAAAAAAAAACAACGATTAAAGGTTGCTTCTCTTTAGTAGTGAAAAGTCCCACCCTCCCCCTCCCCACAATTTCCCCTGTGCTATTTACCTAATTAGCTTACTTAACAAAACCTGTTTGCATAGGTAAGTCAAAAAGCTGTCTACCCAGCTCTGGTCTGAGTGAATGAGGTTATATATATTTTTGGTAAGTTTTCCTTAAAGTGGAGAGAAAGTACATATAACTTGAACCAGCTTTTCAGCTCTAGCTAGTTAGGAAGGATAGGACTGCAAGGAAAATCAGAGAATGACCACTTCATTTTGCAGACAGTCTTAAACTTGCTCCTGCACAGGGACAGATTTTACTGAGAGAAAATTAGACTCTCTGCTCTTTCTCAGTGCCTTCTCCAATAGAGACTGTAACCTGAGAGTCAGTAATAAAAGCCTGGACTCTCATTTCCCATAGTGTAGAATTGGCTCCAGCTTCACAGCTCACTTACGCCAAAGAATCACAGAGGCTTGCTTTTTGCTGAAACATTCCAGTGTTCCTAGGATGATGAGCATATCAGCTTTGCAGTGACCAAGTTCAGAGCATGCTACCCCCAAATATGGTGCCGTATTGAATATTTTAAGCTGAAGGAATTTGAGAAACAGTAGGTGCAGGAGGGACTCTTTGACCTGCCCCTAAAGCAGGTCTTACGACCTTTGTGCAGAGCTGCCTTCCCTATACTCAGAGGAAAGGAACGTCATTATCTCCAAGGAGGGACTCCAAGAAAAATCCCAGTGAACATGCCTTGCTTAGTTTCCCCAGTTTACTCTATTTCACTCATACCCATTTGTCTATCACATTTCCCCAGAACTTTCCACTCTTCATACAACCTAGTATACAAATACTCAGCTTTAATCATTTCTTTGGGTCTTCATTTCCCTATGAAGGCTCAGTGTCACGTGAAACTATATTAAGTGTGTATGCTTTCCTTTTGTTAATGCATCCTTTGTTACAGAGCCCCAGCTGAGAACCTAGGAGGGTAGAAGGAAAAGGTTTTTTCTTCCCTACAGTAGTTTGTCTCTAAATTCTCTGTGTAACATTTGCCAGCCTGATAGCAAGTGGTCCCTGTATCTTTGCCGTCAGAAAATGACTAGACAGGTGAGGTGGCCTAAGTGTTTAGTGTTAAAAGATGACATCTTCACAAACAGGCTTGTAGGTTTAAGTGTTGAGTGCTGCCAATATTTTGGCAGTTAGTCAACAGTTTTCCAAAATATATTTGCAGGCAAATATTTTTATCGTTAATATTGCTCAGAATGAAATATGAGGTGCTCATTCAGAAATAGCATTATATGAAATGATGACTTTATATATTAATATGAACCATGTTGGAGAAGTATATTTTCTCTCATTGATAAGGAATTCCCATTTCTTTTTTCACCTAAGATTTTTTTAACTACTCTATAAAGGTCAATTTCCAAATCTTAACTCCTATTTCCTTTTTGAATTATTTAGTAGCTTTAGGACCAATTACAAATTTGATTCCTGAAATTTTTTTTTTTGAACTAGGAGTTTTGATAAATATTTAAGGTGATTGCTAGGAGAGAACATGAAGATGGTTTGGTAAAGCCCAAATCTCTCATCTAATGGATGAAAAAGCTGGGCCTTCCAGAAATTCACGCTGCCAGGAAAGAGGAAGACCAGCTTTGCAATCTGCATATCCTGACTGCCATCAACTCTACTAGCCCCCCACATTCTGTTTTTAAAACATGATTTCTGGGTGGTTTCAGCATGATTTTATAGCTCAGTTGCCATTTAGCTAACTTCAACTAGGATTACACGCTAAAATATATTTAGGTTGTCTAGGATTCCCTTCCCTTTATGGAAGTAAAATGTGACAGAGCCAGCAATCATTGAAACAATGGAAACTCAGGGGTGTGGAGCCAAGCTCATACCTCTTATATTCCCTGAGCACTTTGAGTGAGAGAAAGGATCTCTATCTACTTCATTTGGGTTCTTTGTGAAGGGGGAAGATAGTGGCCATCATCAGCCTTCATGGTGAAGATGAGCCCGTGCTGAGCTACTGATAAATAATGAGCCAGCGCTGAGTGGTGACTGTAAACGGGAGCACGCTTTACCTTATGATCTTGTGATCATAGACTCTGGTTAAAGTCAGGGCTGGAAGCAACCAGAAGGGATGTCTGTTAGAATTCTCTTATTGTACAGATAAGAAAAGTAAGGCTCAGATAATGAGAAGTGGTCCTACAATGAAATGCAAGAGAGAATGGAGAAGAGCTTACAGAGTGAGCTGGGGAGACACAAAGCGAGAACTCAGACGGAGCACGAGACCCAGGCTCCAACTGCTCACCTGATATTAGTGCTTCTCAACTCGGTGGGCATCTGCTTCCCGTGACACCAGCTGGTCTGGGTTGACGTGGGTAACTTAAATCACATCGAAGGCCATTGTGAGAAAGAAAGGCATTCCCTTTCCGATGCTCTTCCAAATCCCTCTGATTTGTTCAAGGAAGTTTCTCTAACACTTGCTGATCTCCCTTTGCCCTTAGGCTCAAAGCCCAAAGGCAACACTAGCTGGTTAGAGTGTAATAGATAACAGTGTTGTTTAAAAAAAAAAAATTATGTTTATTCTACTTTCAATTTGTGAAAAACATTGCTGGTTTTCTATTTATGAAAAACTTCTTCTTAAAATAAATGAATTAAGATAAAAAGTTGAGTTTATTTGCAGAAAAATCTCTAGCAAAAATAGTACATGTGGCATGAGGTTGAGGCAATATGGGAGAGGTGTGGGTGACAGGATTGGGAACACTACACTAAATACATAAAAATGGGTCTGAAGGGCAAACGTGGACTTTGACACTGATCAAGTGACAGATATGTGTGCAAGAACTAGTTCAGATATGTGTGCAAGAACTAGCTCAGAGCTTTAAGGAGCTTAAAATATATTTGAGAAAAGAATACACATAATGAAATAAAATTAAAACATCCAAGCCCAAATGGTGAGCAGTCTGGGAAAACCCCATCTTGCCTCTTTTTCTGCCATGGAAGGGACATAGTTGTTCTAAGCACATGGAAGAGAGAGACTCCCTTTCAGTTGGACATAGGGAAGATGCCAGGAGGGAGGTAGGGCTTTATCCAAGCCTAGAAAAGTACAATTTAAAAAACTGAACAGGAGAAGAGAGAGTATTCCCGAGAGAGCTGCGGTAGCTAGCAGATTTCTGAGGATTCTACATAAAGGCTATAATCCATATTTTACTTTTCACAATGATTCTTAAAAATTAATTTTTTAGTTTATACACTAACAATAAAATACCTAGGAATAAATCTAACTAAGGAGATAAAAGACCTATACTTGGAAAATTATAGGACACTGATGAGAGAAGTTGAAAACAACACAAGCAGATGGAAAGATAGCTCATGCTCATGGATTAGAAGAATTAATATCGTTAAAATGACCATAATACCCAAGGCAGTCTACAGGTTCAATGCAATTCCTATCAAAATACCAATGGCATTTTTCACAGAACTAGAACAAATAATTCTAAAATTTGTGTAGAAACACAGAAGTCCCTAAATAGCCAAGACAGTCTTGAGAAAAAAGAACAAAGGTAGAGGTACTGGACCAAAAACAGACACATAGATCAAAGGAACAGAAAAGAGAGCCCAGAAGTGAACCCACACTTATATGGGCAATTGATCTACGACAAAAGAGTCAAGAATATACAATAGGGGAAAAGACAGCCTCTTCAGTAAATGGTATTGGGATAAACAACAAGGTCCTACTGTTTGGAACAGTAAACTATATTCAATATCCTGTGATGAACCATAATAGAGAAGACTATAAAAAGAAGCATGTCAAAAAAAAAAAGCACGTCAAAAATTTTTTTGGAAAAATTTTCAGCAAATAAATAAATGGTATTGGGAAAACAAAACAACTACATGCAAAAAAGTCAAACTATAATACTTTCTCACACCATATACAAAAATAAATTCAAAATGGATTAAAGACCTGAAACCATAAAACTTCCAGAAGAAAACATAGGCAGTATATTCTTTGATATCAGTCTTGGTAATATATATTTTTTCTTTGGATATGTCTCCTCGGGCAAGGGAAACAAAAGCAAAAATAAACAAATGAGACTACATCAAACTAAAAAGCTTTTTCACAGCAAAGGAAACTATCAACAAACTGAAAAGGCAACCTACTGAATGGGAGAAGATATTTGCAAAAGACCTATCTGACGACATTAATATTCAAAATATAAAAAGAGAGGTGGAGTCAAGATGGTGGTGGGGGAAGATGCAGAGTTAGCATCTCCCTACAACTAGGGTGCCTGCCAGCCACTGGTGGGGAACTCTGACGCCCAAGGAGACGGAAGGAACCCCGAAGTGGACCGGTAGGACATAGGGGGACTGAGCAGGGAGGAGAAGTGGAGGCCAAACAGGATCGGCGCCCCTGAGGCCAGGGAGATCAGGAGAGGCAGGCGGGAGGGACTCTTCTGGAAGAGGGAGAGGAGCGGAGGGCAATCACCTGGCCCACTTGGGATGGGGAGCTTGCTGAGCTCCCAGGCCGGTACCCCCCCCCCTCTAAAACCCCATCCAGGCTACGTGGGTCCTGGGGGCATAGAAGGGAGGTTAGGGAGATCAGGAGAGGCAGGCAGGAGGAACCATCCAGGAGAAGCAGGAGAGGAGTGGAGGGCGATTGCCCTGCCCACTCGACCAGGGGAGCCTGCTGAGCTCCCAGGCTGATCCCCTGCCCTCCAAAAGCCCCTCCACATCACGTGGGTCCTTGGGAGCATAGGAAGGAGGCCCAGGGGAGAATAGGAGAGGCAGGTGGGAGGGGCCCTCCAGGGGGAGGGGGAGAGGAGCAGAAGGTGATTGCCCCACACACTCGGGCGCGGGGAGCCTGCTGAGTTCCCAGGCCGGTCCCCTGCCCTCCAAGACCCCCTCCAGGCTGCGTGGGTCCTTGAGGGCATAGGAGGGAGGCTGGGGAGATTAGGAGAGGCAGGTGGGAGGGGGAGGAGAGGAGAGGAGGGAGTTTGCCCTGCCCATTCGAGCTCAGGAAGCCTGCAGGGCTCCCATGTGAGGTCCCATGCCCTCTGAGACCAGGGGTGGGGGCACGCCTGGGCCCCTTCTGTTCCTTGAGCCTAAGCCCCGCCCACCACAGCCCCCAGGGCCTTTTCCAGCCCTGTGGGTCCTGAGTATTTGCTCCACCCACCACCCAAACCTCACCCCTGCATAGGCCCTGCCCTCCACAGCCAAGGCCTTCCCCCCACCCCTTTTTTTTTTCTTTTCCCTCCTCTTTTTTACTATTCTTGTACTGATGTACCTTCCAGTTGCTGCTTCATCTATATTTTTGCTTTTATATTCTTCCTAACATATCTGTTAGTTTCCTAGTCTAGTTTTATTTTTTACTTTGTTTGTTTGTTTTGCTTTTTTTGCCACCTCAGGCAGCTTGTGGGATCTTGGTTCACGAGCCCAGGGTCCGGCCAAAGATCCTGCGGTGGGAGCGCTGAGTCCAAACCATTGGACTAATAGAGAACCTCAGACTCCAGGGAATATTCATCGGAGTAAGGTCTCACGGAGTTCCTCATCTCAGCACCAGGACTCAGCTCTACCCAAAAGCCTACAAACCCCAGAGTTGGAAGCCTCAGGCCAAACAACCAGTAAGACAGGACACAATCCCACTCATAAAAAAAAAAAAAAAAAAAATGAGATGGCAAAAAAAATATGTCACAGATGAAGGAGCAAGGTAAAAACCTACAAGACAAAATAAATGAAGAGGAACTAGGCAATCTACCTGAAAAAGAATTCAGAGTAGTGGTAGTAAAGATGATCCAGAATCTCAGAAATAGAATGGAAGCATGGAGTGAGAAAATACAAGAATGTTTAACAAAGATCTAGAAGAACTAAAGAACAAACAGAGATGAACAACACAATAACTGAAATGAAAACTACACTAGAAGGAATCAGTAACAGAATAACTGAGGCAGAAGAACAAATAAGTGAGCTGGAAGACAAAATGGTGGAAATAACTGCCAAGGAACAGATTAAAGAAAAAAGAATGAAAAGAATTGAAGACAACCTCAGAGACCTCTGGGACAACAGTAAACACACCAACATTCGAATTATAGGGGTCCCAGAAGAAGAAGAGAAAACGAAAGGGTCTGAGAAAATATTTGAAGAGATCTTTCCTAACATGGGAAAGGAAATAGTCCCCCAAGTCCAGGAAGCACAGAGAGTTCCATACAGGATAAACCCTAGGAAACACACACCAAGACACATATAAATCAAACTAACAAAAATTAAATGCAAAGAAAAAATATTAAAAGCAGCGAGGGAAAAACAAAACGTAACATACAAAGGAATCCCCATAAGGTTATCAGCTGATTTTTCAGCAGAAGCTCTGCAGGCCAGAAGGGAGTGGCAGGACACACTTTAAGTGATGAAAGAGAAACACCTACAACCAAGATTACTCTACCCAGCAAGGATCTCATTCAGATTTGATGGAGAAATTAAAACCTTTACAGACAAGCAAAAGCTAAAAGAATTCAGCACCACCAAACCAGCCTTACAACAAATGCTAAAGAAACTTCTCTAAGTGGGAAACACAAGAGAAGAAAAAGACCCACAAAAACTAACCCAAAACAATTAAGAAAATAGTAATAGGAACATACATATCGATAATAACCTTGAATGTAACTGGATTAAATGCCCCAACTAAAAGACACAGACTGGCTGAATGGATACAAAAACAAGACCCATATATGTGCTGTCTACAAGAGACCCACTTCAGACCTAAGGACACATACAGACTGAAAGTGAGGGGATGGAAAAAGATATTCCATGCAAATGGAAATCAAAAGAAAGCTGGAGTAGCAATACTCATATCAGATAAAATAGACTTTAAAATAAAGACTGTTACAAGAGATAAGGAGGAATACTACATAATGATCAAAAGATCAATCCAAGAAGAAGATATAACAATTATAAATGTTTATGCACCCAACATAGGAGCACCTCAATACATAAGGCAATGCTAACAACCATGAAAGGAGAAATAGATAGTAACACAATAATAGTAGAGGACTTTAACACCCCACTTAAACCAATGGACAGATCATCCAAACAGAAAATATATAAGGAAACACAAGCTTTAAATGACCCAGTAGACCAGAGAGATCTAATTGATATTTATAGAACATTCCACCCAAAAGTGGCAGAATACACTTTCTTCTCAAGTGCACGTGGAACATTCTCCAGGATAGATCACATCCTGGGTCACAAATGAAGCCTCAGAAAATTTAAAGAAATTGAAATCGTATCAGGCATCTTTTCTGACCATACGCTATGAGGTTGGAAATCAGTTACAGGAAAAAAAAAAACTGTAAAAAACACAAATAGGGCTTCCCTGGTGGCGCAGTGGTTGAGAGTCCGCCTGCTGATGCAGGGGACACGGGTTCATGCCCCGGTCTAGGAAGATCCCACATGCCGCAGAGCGGCTGGGCCTGTGAGCCATGGCCACTGAGCCTGCGCGTCCAGAGCCTGTGTTCCGCAATGGGAGAGGCCACAACAGTGAGAGGCCCGCGTACCGCAAAACAAAACGAAACAAAACAAAAAAACACTACCCGTGGGGTTTCTTCCTGGTGTCCAGGCATCATCCCTTCCTGTACTTTGCTGTCAAAAGCACTATCCGTGGCTACATTTATATCTCTCACCACGAAATAAAGGGTAGCAACACTTTTATTACTCACAATGCCATGGTGCTTCACAACCTGCTCTTATTGAAACAATACGGATTTTCTTGCCTCTGCAGGTCTCTAGTACCATTTACTCATGATGCTGCACCATCCATTGGGCAGCCCGTGAACGCAGACTTCCAGTGACTCAATCAAAGGTCGTTACTGTGCTTTGTGGATCATCTTCATGATGCCTAAAGTATGCAGGAAACATAACTAACTGTTTTCTGGACGTGTTAAATTTTCCATTCTGAATTGTACAGCCTAAATGTGGAATAACATGTCTTCCAACCATGTCATCTTTTGAACTCCCCAGGCCTTAATCACTGCATTCCTGGAATTCACTCTCTTTCAATGACCACCCCTGCCTTACTACACACACCACCAAATGCAGGGAGGACGCATGAGGGGCTCATGGGTAGAGTGAAAAGAGCAGTACCATTTATGCAAGAAATATGTATCCCCCCTCGAGCACAGCTTAAGACTCACCTGGAGGGCAAGAAACAACATAGAATGGAAAGGCTCATTGACACTGTGGAGTGTGTAGTGAAGAATTCACTTTACGCAAAGAGAGGACTGGCCTTTACCCTCGGCTACTGGGAGGTGATCTCCCGGCCCCTGCAATGTCCTGCCTGATGGGATGTCTTTGTTTGCCTGGGAGCCTTGGCCAGACAGTCCAGCAGTGTGACCTACGAAGGAGGCTTTGTGCCATGCCATATCAGTTCTGATCTGAGAGGAACTAGAGGCTAAAGGTATTGGCCCAGCTTCCAGGAAGACTGGAGACTAAAGGTCAGTCACGTGGGCAGGAGGTGCTTGAGCCCCAGTAAAAACTCTGAACACCAAAGGCTCAGGTGAGTTTCCCTGGTCAGCAGTCTCTCCGTATATTGTCACACATTGTGGCTGGGAGGAGGCTGTGCTGTCCGTGACTCCACAGGGAGACCAGAGCTCTGCATTTGGACCCCTCCTGGGCCCTGTCCTACATGCCTCTTCCCTTCACTGATTTTAATTTGGATCCTTTCCCGGTAATAAACCATAACTGTGAATGTAACAATTTTGGTGAATTCTGTGAGCCCTTCTACTGAATGATCAAACCTGAGGGTGATGTTGTGAGCAACTCCAAAACTTGCAACTAGTGTCAGAAGGGATGGGAGTCTTGTGGGGGGCTGTTCTCTCACACTGTGCAGTTCAACTAACTGATTACAGAGCAAGGGTCTCAAAAACCCTCTGCAGGGAGAGGTAAGGCCCACGTGCTGCAGATCAAAACATGGACAGGTGAGAGCTGAAGCCCAGGGCCATACTCGGGCTGAAGTCCAGGGGCCTACAGTGGACAATAGACAGCCCAGAACCCTGTTCTTATCCTGTGTCCAAATGAATGAGAGTCACCCCAAATCAGCACGTCAGCACCATGTTGCTGGCCCAATCTGGAGTGATCTCGTGAAGGGGAGGGCAGACTGAAGTTGGGAAAGGGCATTGAAGGGAAAAAATGAGACAGGGTGCCCCACCCACATAACACTGCTGGCTCTGGCAGGGCCCAGAACCCGCTCCTTTTCGAGGAGGACCTTGAAAAGTTCAAGGATGACTGTCTGAAAGCACATGGCCTCCTGAGGTACTGGCCCAGAGCTTGACAGACCCTGAGAGCTGTACCAGCCTGGAACATTTCTTTATGCCGGAAAATAAGGAAGTACTCCAAATGAGGGGCGTTTCACGGGGATACAGAAGCCAGCTTGAAGGTCTCCCACTAGCTAAATCTGATACAATCTGAGCACCGAAATGATTAAACACAATAACAGTTTATAAACCATTGAAAAAAATAGGAATTCATCAATTCATACAAGGGTACATAACCTGCGTCTATCTCCACAGAAACATCAGACAAACCCAAAATGAGGAGTGTCCTATTTTTTTTTAAAAAGGCATAGGGGGAACTGGATTCTTTAAAAATGTTAATGGTGTAAAAGACAGAGACAATGGAAATGCTCCAGATTAAAGGAGGCTGAAGACATAAAAACTAAATGAAATATCTGACCCTGGACTGGATCGTGTAGTGGAGGGGGAGATGTCGTAAAGGACATTATTAGGTTAACTGACAAAATTAGAGCAAGGACGGTAGGGTATTGAATCAGTGTAAGTTTATCAAGTTGAGAACTGTATTATGACTATTTAATAGAATACCCCTATCCTTGGGAACACATTGAAGTATTTACGGATAAAGGGGTCACCCCATATATAACCTGTCCTCAAATCCTTCAGAAAGAAATTATTTGTGTGTTGGGGGGGTAGATGGGGGGAGAGAATGGGAGAAAATGACAAAGCAAATAGGGTAAAATATTTATAATAGGTGAATCATAGAAAACGATCTACCAGTATTCTCCGTATTTTTCCTTTTGCAAGGTTGACATTTTCTTTCAAATAAAAAATTAAATTATTTTTGTATTCATCAAAATACCCTTAATCTCCTCACTCATCACCTGTATTATAAATAAAAATTACTAACTCATAATTAAATATCTATCTTATGCAGTTTGTGCAAGATTTTGTTAACCTGCTTTAAAACACAAAAGGTTTGATATCTATTGATGTAAAGGCATAATCCTGGAGAAAATATGTCGAGATTCTATTGCAGTTGGCTGTAAATGTTGGTTTAAAAGAGCATTCGGGTGCATTCAGACCCACACACATACAAACACTTGTATAGATTCCCACATGCTAAATGCATTACGGAGAGAAACAGAGGGCAACAGAAACTGTATGTGTAGCATTCTTAGAGTCAAAGATGTGGGGAAATCTATGACATATTACACAATTTTCTTACCCAGGTATGAATATCTTAAACTATCCCCCCAAAAAGTTTCTTATAAAATAAAAGTTTCTTATAAAAGGTCCCTAAAACAACCCGTTTCAACCTTTAACACATTGGTCCCCAGCCTTTTTGGTACGAGGGACCAGTTTCGTGGAGGACAATTTTTTCACGAACGGGGGCGGAGGTACAGTATCGGGATGATTCAAGTGCATTACATTTATTGTGCACTTTATTTCTATTATTATTACTTTGTAATATATAATGAAACAATCATACAACTCACCATAATGCTGACAGGAGGCAGAGCTCAGGTGGTAATGAGAGCAATGGGGATGGGTTGTAACTACAGATGAAGCTTCGCTAGCTCGCCCGCCCACCGCTCACCAGCCACTCACCTCCTGCTGTGCGGCCCCTTTCCTAACAGGCCATGGACTGGCCCCCGGGGGTGCAAGCCAAGGTAGGCTGGGAGCAGTGATTCTCAACCCTGGCTGCTCACTGGCTCACCTGGGGAACATTCCAATTTCCCAGATGCCCAGTCTGCATCCCAGACCTATTACATCAGGCGCAGGCGTCAGTGTTTTCTGTCCCAGGTGATTCCAGTATGCAGCCAGGGTTGAGATCCACTGCCTTAGAAGGATGTTTCCTGACATCGGTCTCTACTCTGTATGGCTTCTATCTCCCTCCTGCTCACCACAAAAGCACTGCTGGCAAGAGCCTGCACTGGAAGTTTCTGAAGTGTTCTCCTACCCGCCAAGTGAAGAGAGATCATCTCAAGGCCATCTCATGTGTCCTAATTGTTTGTCGAGTCCGAACTAGTAGCCTACCCTCACACAACTTCTGGGGGCACTGTTCACCCTGTATTTTATGTTATGGGCTTTCCTAGAAACTCCCAGTGATGGTGCCAATTAAAGTTGGGTGACTGGTTAGCCATGGTTCAAGTGTTGGCCCAGATTAGAAAAATAATTAACTCATTCAGCTTTACTCGGAGAAGAAACATGCAAGTGTCCCACCACCTGGGGTATAGCATGAGCTCGGCCTGACATTCCTCACAGGGGTTCTTGTGGAGTTTCTACGTTACTCCCTCCTCCATGAGTCCCAGCTGACGTGTGTGGGGTGGGCTCCACAGGGAAGGTAGTGAGTGAGAGGCATGGCTGCCTACGTGATGGGTGCCAAGAGGCGCTGGAAAAATACCCTGATACCCCCAATATCTCACTCACTAGCTTTGGGCTCCATCTTTCCATCACTGGCTTCCTCTTTGGTTAAGGGTAGATAGCTGTAAAAATGAAAATGTGATCTGGGTAAGAATCTAAATGAAGAAATTAATCATTTTGGAACAATCGGTTGATGATATCAACCATTGTAGTTAGTGGGACTCTGGTGGGAATGGGAATACAAGAGGTATGTTTTTGATAAGAGGCATGGAAGAGGGGAGAAAAATTTTATTCCCTATCATTTTGCATGAGAAGAAATTTGGGGAGTTCCTGTGGGCATGGTGGGAGCGTGTGGATGGGGAAGGATGAAGGAGAAGAGGGGACCAAGAAAGAGGAATATAAAAACATTCATTACTTTACCCTTCTGTCCAGAGCCATCCTGACTACAAAGTCTCTCATTTATTCAATAAGGAATTTTTGAGCCTCTGTTTCACAGTGTTTTAAGTGCAAAAGATAAAAATAAACAAGACACACCCCTTTCCTTGAGTAGTTTGCAGTTTAGGGTCAAAGATGACCCTAAACTGCAGGGTCATTTTAGGATGATTTAAGCTGCAAGTATTAGAAAGCCAAACTAAAAATGTCTTCAACAATAGGGAATTTGTTCTCTCTCTCTCTCTCTCTCTCTCTCTCTCTCTATCTCACACACACACACACACACACACACACACACACACACACAACCACAAACCTCCCAAAATCTGGTTTGGCAGTTCTAGGGTTAGTTAATTCAGCTGCTCAACAATGTCATTAAGGACCAGGTTTCTTCCATTTTTCTCCTGTGTTGTCTTCAGTGTCTTCATTTCAAGCTCACTCTACTCACACTCATAAGATGGCTGCCATAGCTCCAGGCATTGCTGGCAGACCCCACAATATCCAAGACTGTTACTTGCACAGATATCTTTTCTTTTTAGAGTGAAGAAGCTTTCCCAGAACCACACAACAGACATGGCTTCATTGCTTGTTAGGTGTGATTGCCTTAAATCATGATTTACCTGAGACACGGCGGAGGAAATGGTTATCAGAACTGAATCAAGGCTCTGATAAGTATGAAACAATAGATTTTTGTGACTTAATTTGCATTTCCCTGTAGACTAATGAGGGGAAGCCCTATTTCATAGGCTTATTGACTATTCATATTTTCCCCTTCTAAAATGACCTGCTTATTCCTATGCATTCTTTTCAGATAAGTTTATCCTTATCTTACTGATTTGTAAAAGTTCTCTAAAGGCACTAATCCTATGTCACTTAATGCATGATAGTGGCTTCTTCCAGAGTGCCTGTCCTTTCTATGTATTTTCTATGTATTATGATTGTAAGAAATTAAAATTTTTAATTTAGTCAAATGTATTAATGATTTCCATTATATGTGTTCTCATATGTTGTTGAGATATTTTCCTATATACTCATCTATAATTTTTTGAGATTTAGGCTTTTTATGTACCTGGAATTGATTTCTATATGTGATAGCATTCCATTTTTACTTCTTCACATGGATAGATGATTCTCCTGGGGCTGTTTATTGAATGGGCCATCCATTTTCCAAAGATTTGTAATTCCTTCTCTGCTGCAAACCGAGTTTCATATATGAGTGGATTTGTCTCTGTTCTCTTCCATTCATTCTATATTTCTAACCTTTTCCTCTTCCTTCTGGATTTTAAGATCAGCTTGTCAGAGCCAGTGAAAATCCTGTGGAGATTATTATTGGAACTCAATTTATTTATATATTGCTTCTGGAAGGGTTTCCATCTTTATGAAGTTCTATCTTCTCATATATGAGCATGGTGCATCTTCACTTAGGCTTTTTTCCATCAGTTAATTATGGGTATAATTTTTTTTCCATCACAATTTTGTCATCTTTGTTTGAGATTTATTCCTAGGGACCTTATAATTTTCACTGCGATTGTCAACAATATCTTTTCCCCCCTAAATATATTGTCTAATTGATTATCATTGGTATCTGTGAATACTATTGACTTTTTAAGTTTAATTTTGATTTTTATCATAGTAGTAAATGATCATTTAAGTGAACTTAAATAATCTGATAGTTTCACAAGGCTTATAACAAAAACACTCCTCCTTTCTCTTCCCTATTTCTGTTCTCATCAGGGGTGATTTACTGCCCAGGAACATCGGTAACGGCTGGAGACATTTCTGATTGTCATGATTAAGAGGGGGGATGTTGGGCTTCCCTGGTGGCGCAGTGGTTGAGAGTCCGCCTGCCGATGCAGGGGACACGGGTTCGTGCCCCGGTCTGGGAAAATCCCACATGCCGCAGCGCAGCTGGGCCCGTGAGCCATGGCCGCTGAGCCTGCGCTTCCGGAGCCTGTGCTCTGCAACGGGAGAGGCCACAACAGTGAGAGGCCCACGTACTGCAAAAAAAAAAAAAAAAAAAAAAAAGAGGGGGGATGCTAATGGCATATAGTAGGTTGAAGCCAAAGATGGGACAGCCTCTTACAACAAAGAATTATCTGGTCCAAAATATTGATAATGCCAAGGTTGAGAAACCCTGTCCTATTTCATTCAATCACTCTCTCAGCTGTTTCTTTGTGTATTTAACCTCCAGATTTCTAAATAATTTTTAAAACTACAACGTTCTCCTTTTCTCTCTTTTTTTGTTTGTTTTGTTTTAAAAAACATAGAGAATGGACTTGAGGACACGGGGAGGGGGAAGGGTAAGCTGGGACAAAGTGAGAGAGTGGCATGGACATACATACACTACCAAATGTGAAATAGATAGCTAGTGGGAAGCAGCCGCATAGCACAGGGAGGTCAGCTCGGTGCTTTGTGACCACCTAGAGGGGTGCGATAGGGAGGGTGGGAGGGAGATGCAAGAGGGAGGGGATAAGGGGATATATGTATACATATAGCTGATTCACTTTGTCATACAGCAGAAACTAACACAACATTGTAAAGCAATTATACTCCAATAAAGATGTTAAAAAACAAAAAGTAACTCTCACTAATTTATCCTCAAAACTCTGCCAAAGATGAACTCTACCAATATGTTGAAACACAAATATATAAATAAACAAACGGGCTTCCCTGGTGGCGCAGTGGTTGAGAGTCTGCCTGCCAGTGCAGGGAACACAGGTTCGAGCCCTGGTCTGGGAGAATCCCACATGTTGTGGAGCAACTGGGCCCATGAGCCACAACTACTGAGGCTGCGCGTCTGGAGCCTGTGCTCCACAATGGGAGAGGCCGTGACAGCGAGAGGCCCGTGCACCACGATGAAGAGTGGCCCCTGCTCTCCGCAACTGGAGAAAGCCCTCGCACAAAAATGAAGACCCAACACAGCCAAAAATAAATAAATACATTTATTTTATAAATAAATAAATTTATTTAAAAAATAAATAAATATAAATAAATAAATAAATAAACATGTATGTAAACTAGCATGTGCTTTTGTTCCTAGGGACAACCCTTCACCCTCTTGCTTGCTCTCTAAGACTGCTATAGAGATACTAGCCTGGGACCACCCTTCACCATAATCCTGGGAACTTGTTTCATTTCTTCCCATGTTGGATCACCAGTTTGCTGGATCCCACGTCTTGTGCTTTTGTGATTTCTTCCTTCATTTTGCTGGAGCAGAAGCTTCAGTGTTTTTGCAAGAGACAAATTTCTTGACTCCTGGATTATCTGAAAATTTTCTTATTCTACACTCACTATCATTTAAGATGGATAATTTGGTTGCATATAAAATTCTGGACTGGAAATGATTTTCCTTTAGAATTTTGAAGGCTTTGCACCATTGTCTTCTGGCTTTCAGTGCTGCAGATGAGAAATCTGATGAATTCTTGATGGCCAGTTCTTTGTATATTATTTTGTTTCTTCTTTGGAAGATTTTGGGGATTTTTATCACATATGTTCTGCATCTGCATGATCCTAGATTTTGATTCAGATCTTTCTCATTTATTGATCTAAATACATGCAGGCCCCATTCAATCTGGAAATTAATGTCCTTCAGTTCTGCGAAATATTTTCTTCTTTCATTTCTTTAATTTTCTCTAATATCTTGTTTTCTTTCTGGAACTCGTATTTTTCAAATTAAAGATTCTTATCTTTTTTTGGTATCATGAGCCCTTTTCCACAATAATTTTTTTTTTTTTTTTTTTGCAGTACACGGGCCTCTCACTGTTGTGGCCTCTCCCGTTGCAGAGCACAGGCTCCGGACGCGCAGGCTCAGCGGCCATGGCTCATGGGCCCAGCCGCTCCGCGGCATGTGGGATCTTCCCGGACCGGGGCACGAACCCGTGTCCCCTGCATCGGCAGGTGGACTCTCAACCACTGTGCCACCAGGGAGGCCCCAATAATATTTTTAAATGCATAAAATAAAATGTCTAGGATTATAAAGGAAAACATTTATGCTGAAATACAATTAACAAAACATCAAGAAATACATTTGTCATATAGTAGTAAAAGAAAAACAACCCATAGACCTGAAATGAACTTACTCATGCTAGGCCATGCCACCAAACCAAGGCTTAATACCTAATCTAATTGAAGCTTCAGCTTCCCCCAGAAATGTAGTCTTAACTGGTCAGTCAGGAATTTTGTGGTCAGCACCAATGAGGTCATCTGTCACATGGGCCCTCTCCATCCCCCACAGGAAGATGAGGTAACCCACCTTATATGAGCCCTTTTTCCCCAAAAGGGAAAATAATCTGAAATAATCCTTTTTTTCTGTTTATAACTTCTTTGTCCTGCCTTTAAAATCTTCCCCTCTCTGTCACCCTTTGGAGCTCCCCCTACTTGCTAGATGGAAGGCCACCTGGCTCACGAATTGTTCAATAAAGCCAATTAGATTGTTAAATTTTACTCAGTTGAATTCTGTTCTTGAACAACAGTTACATGTGTGCTTAAATAACAAGATCTAGCAGCAAGTTTAATAACTACTGTGAGTTTTAAAAGTAGTAAGGAGTGCAAACTAATTTCAAAATGTCTGTAACAACTGCTCTATGATTTGAAAATATCTGACTTGTGACAAGGTTGTGAGACTATAGTGTTTTGTTGCTTATATTAATAACAGAAGGAAATGCTATCTGAGGAAATGAAGACAACGACAAACCCTTAATAATATTCATTCTAGAAAAAAAATTAAACACTTTTTGAATCAGAGAGTGAGGAACAATTTTCTACCTCACTGTGTGGGTTTGGAGTATAAATGAGAGTTATCCGGTATGAATGCAAAAGGAAGATTGATGGAAGCTAGTGTGGGATGGTTCAGTGAAGGGGAACAGCCCAGCTGATGCCCCGAAGAGCTGATTTAAAGGGAAAATACTGAACAAAGGAAAATTATTTGTATGAAACTGTAAGCAAGCAAAGGGCTCAGGTGCCCACAGCGCAGAAAGCCAAGCTCTGACGGTGGTAGTCAGCTGCAGCATAAAGATTTATTGCAGGGCGCCAAGCAAGGGAGTAGGAGATAAGCTTCAGATTCACTCCAACTTGGTCTTTGAATTAAGCGTTTTTCAAACGGGAGGAACAAAGAGGCTGGGGTTAATCATCATCTTGTGACATTTTTGTGATGTTTCTTAATCATAGTTTTGGGAGTCAGGATGTCTCTGGTTTATGACTCTCTGGCCAGATGGTCCATGGCTTGGGGGTCTAGGAGCTCACCTTGCCCTGGAGAAACAACCTGAGTTTGCACGTTAATGATGACATCTATAATAGCAATTTTAGTACATTAGCGATGTTATCGACTACAGCAATTTAAGTCATCTAACTCTGGTTGATCAGTGTTCATTTAGCACAGGATTGCTCTCAGAGGGGACAAGAAAGGGAATAAAGTTTTGGATAGAGGGATTAATCATGAACTTGGGAAGGGAACTCGGTTTTAGAGGGACTTGGTTTCAAAACCTTTTTTAAAATGGGGATAAGAAGAACAAAATGGTGGTTAGCCTTGTTTTAGGTCATTTTTAAGAATCTGTGGAAAGAACTTTACCCTAGAAAAGCCAAAATGCAGAGCCACATCAAATTTTGTATAATTTCAAATAATCCATGGAATCCTTGAAACCAACTTGTAAATTCTTAGCTCTAAGCATTCTCAGGGTTCCCTGAGCTTCAGGATAAGAACACCTGACTGAGAACCTAAAGAGTGGAGTTTATTGGACCATAAACCCTTTTCAAGAACAAAGTTAAGCCAAACAAACACGAAGGACACAAGTAGAGATTTGCTAAATCAGGAGTTGGAGTGAGAGGGAAATAGCAGCTATCCCACGAGGTCATGGAGTTGCTTGAGGAGTATCTCCTGAATTGGATTGCTGTTTATATTTAAATTGCATTGTTTTTACTTTTTTTGGTCTAAGAAAGACCCATGCCTTGAAAATAGCTACTAGTTCTAGAAGATAAGATGACCCCGAGGCTGGGAAAGGAAAACAATAAGAGGTTAAATTCAACTATTCTTGTAGGAAAATCCCAACTCTTCCATTTAGTACTTGTGGCTTCAATAAAGAGAGCCCATTTAAAATAAATAGATGATTACTTTTGACAATAGATGCTAATTGATTAGGACCTCAATTAAGTAATGGAGTAATTACTATTGCCTGGGGAATTTGAGCTGGACTGCCATGACAGACTTAAAGCGTGATATAGAAGAAAAGAATTTTGAATAATGTGACCTTCAGGTTTGAGATGTTTTGACAAGCTAATTACTTTTAAAAAACATTTATCATGAATATTGATAAAACACTCAAGCCCCTTCATGGAAAAAATTACTGAGATGAGTTTTACGTGTGCACTGTTCTCTAGAGGGCAAGCCAGCAAACTTTCAGAGTCTAAGAAAAACCTTTATCTTTCTTGCATCGCAGTTTCTGCATTTGTAAAAGAGGGGTACTTACAGAATCTCAGGTCTATAGACGACCTTGAAAAAGTCACCTAATCAGTCTTCAGGCAAGATCCCCAGAGTAGCAACTCTGACATCATTTGATGATCCATTCAATCCCAATCAATCCACTGACATTCTGGAACTGTAGATAGTTGCTATTCATATTGACTTGGCGTCTTCAAAAGGTGTGCCAGTGCCAATAAGCTCTGCCCACGGGCTTCACTCTGATCCAACCGCTGCCTCACGTGGCTGCTTGTCTGTTCTTTGTGACTCTAGACTGAACTATGAGATTGGCCCTTGCACTTGGCTCCTTTGGATACTTCCGCCTCCTTGTGGTATCTGGTGTCTTAACTAGGCCTTGACTCTGAATTTCTTCCTTCCCACCAGTATCCCTTCAGCTCTTACCATTTCAGTGCCCACCAGCCTGGCTTCTGGTTACTGCGTCTCTGACTGAGGAGTTTCTCTGGCTGTCAGAGACTTCTCTGCTCAAGCTTGCAGCAGGCTGGAGGTGCCAAGGAATTAATGGTTCCAGGAGCACTAATAGGAATGGCTGACAAACATTCTAGCATCCTTACTTTTTGGGTAGGCCCATTGTGAAACGCATGCTCTAGACTGTTTTCCAGAGTCCCCTGTGATATTAAGCTCCAGGTGTCTATATATTGGTAACTTGCTTGATAAAATACACCCTATTGGCTGCCTTCTCTTCCCTACCTCACTTCCCTGCCTCCCTACTTGTGTTTCCTTGGATCATCTCCCAAATAAACCGTTGCACTCAGACGCCTGTCTCAGAATTTGTTTCCGGGGAACCAAGACTAAGACAGGAAATCTCAAATTTACCGTGGCCAGAACAATGTTTCTTTTTTAATTTTTAAAATTTTTTTAAAAATTGAAGTATAGTTGATTTACAATGTTGCGATAGTTTCAGATGTACAGCAAAGTGATTCATATATATATATATATTCTTTTTCAGATTCTTTTCCATTATAGATTATTACAAGATATTAAGTACAGTTCCCTGTGCTATAAGGTAGGATCTTGTTGTTTATCTATTTTATACATAGTAATGTGTATCTATTAATCCCAAATTCCTAATTTATCCCTCTCTACCCCTTTGGTAACCATAAGTTTATTTTCTATGTCTGAGTCTATTTCTCTTCTGTAAATAAGTTCATTTGTATCATTTCTTTTTTAGACTCCACGTATAAGTGATATCACATATTTGTCTTTCTCTGTCTGACTTACTTCACTTAGTGTGATAATCTCTAGATTCATCCATGTTGCTGCAAATGGCATTATCAGAATGATTCTTAACTCTCCTTTGTCCCTCTGTCCTCCACTCACACATTCTCACACCCAAAATATTTATTTCTCAGTCTTCCCCACCTAAAGCTCCAATCACCTCCTCTGCTGGGCAGCCTACAAACCTAGAAGCCATCTTGAGTTCTCTTGTTAACCTCAGATCCTACATCCAACGGATCAGCAAGACCTGTTGGCTCTACCCCCAAGATAAATCCCAAACTTGACCGCTTCTCCCCAGCTTCACTGCCATAACCCTAATCCGTGTTACTATGGTCTCACCCCACCTGCTACAATCACTCTTTACTGTTTCCCCACTTTCAGCCGGCAGCCAGAATGATCTTTAAAAGAATAAATAAACCCTGTTACCCTCCTGTTTACAGCCCTCAAATAGCTCCCATTGCTACCAGAATAAATACAAAACTCATAACCCAGAAGGTCCCATCTGCTCTGCACTCCCTGGCTTCCACCACATTCTCTTCAATGTCTTTGTATTTCTCCTTCCCATTGCTTGCACGCATTCAGTCTTGGGGCTGTTGTATTTGCTGTTCCCTCTATCTGGAATGTTCCCGCCATGTATTGGTATTTCATTCTTGTGGATGCTGTGTCACACCGCTGAGATCCCTCTTCAGAAGTGAAGGACATTTTCCCCAGCTGCTGGAAGCGTTTCCGGGAGACAGCCCTCAGCTGTCAGCCCCCTTGGGAGTTTCCTCAGCCAAAGGGAGCTGCCTCTCCCAAGGTCATGTTTCCTTTTCGAAACAGCCCACATGTAATGACTGATTATATACAGAGGCATAAATACCTGCCCCCCGACCCCAGCTCAGGGCAATTCTGGAAGGCCGTCTCAGCCCCAGGTCCCCTGTGGGGCTGAGTGAGGCTTTCAGGGGGACTTCATCGGGCTCAGCTTCCCGCTCGGCCCAATGCTGCTTCCTCTCCATTCCATGTGTCCCAAGAGCGCTCCCTAATCAACATTGCATCTGCTAATCTCCATCCTAGAATCTGCATCCCAGAATCTGCAACCCACCTGGCAACAGTCATCATTGAAATATCAGCCCAGCATTACGTCTTCACAGGCCTGACCATCCAGTCTATCCCACTACGGAATGAATGAGTGAAGGTAAATGCTCATGGAACCAGTACAGGCTAATATTCCACAGCGATAAACATCGAGAGGGGATGCAAAGCACTGGGTGTGGTAGGAGATCCCAGAAGGGGGCATCAGGGAGGCAAGATGGCTGAGCAAACTTCATGGAAGGGCTGGCAGCACCATCCTGGTGAATCCTGAGTTGACATATCAAGAGTCTGGACTCTTCCCTCCTCTCCTCTAGCTAGACAATGGACGAGCATGACTTCAATCCTGCCCTTCAATAGGGGTGATTGATGGGCGCCCAGATAACACGGGTCCCTGACAGATCCATTCATCAGTGACCACGTAAAGGGTATTTTAACGGTGACCTCACAGCTTTCACTTGCCTGTTAGGGAAACAGATGAAAGGGAATGTATGAAGGACTTTTTTTGCATGTTGGCATCAAAATGCTACGATTGTGTGAGCAAAGCAGGTTTCTGCATAGGTGAAAAGAACCAGCTGCCTCTGCCCTCACCCCCAGCAAATGCTGTACGAATGCTAATCCCAAATTCAATTCCTCTTCTCATGCAGCACACTTCCCGGCCACTTCTCTGTACTGTTAATTGGTGCATACTGAGAAATGCAAGCTCATTTCAGCACCAGCCTGAGCAGAACAATTAAAAGAAGGGCACACCAACTGTGAGGGGACATCATTGCGCGCAAGCTCGGTCTGCAGATGAACTAGTGGGTGAGTTGTTTTTTAATCAACCACTGATTTGTATAATACTCAGCCAGTGAAAAGTACTTGTTGAATATCTACGTATCCACAATTTTCTTGGATGAAACACTGATTTGTATGTAATCAATCAATGAAAAGTATTTGTTGGCTATCTACGTGTTGGGTATCTTTGCTCTCCTCCATTGCCACTGACAACTGAAGGTACATTGAGTAAATATTGATGTTTGACAGATTGATTACCTAATGATTCTAATTAAATGAGACGAATAAGTAAAATTCATGCTTCATGTGAATTTACTAAGCAATATTGTCTCCTATTTTAGAGGGCTCATTTGGATAACCTGCACAGAATATGCTGAAAATGCACAGGAATCCACTCGAGATTTTAATATGCGGCTCTCGTGCCCCACTCCACCCTATGGCCCTGATGCCATGTGACATTTAGATGATGTGAGATTTGAGTTCAGTCAGGTCTTAATGTTGAAAATGATAACGTGCTGTTGCTCCGAGAAGGGCTGACCAAGAGCGTTCAGTGGGTCTGGGCTGCAAGGTTCACTATTGTCAGTTAAACCTGGAAATTTGCTTTAACCAGACAAAAGGATGGGAAGCCTCCATCCCAGCTGCTCTAGCAGCTGCAGCAGAAGGGCAGCCTCCTTGCCACCCTGCAGCAGCCCACGTGGCCCTCTGCTCAAAAGTGCTTCAAATTATTGCTGGCAGAGCCTACCACCTGGACCACAGGGCCAAGGAACGCATTATCTCCCATATGTGCTAAAGCAAATGAATTTCTAATAACATGGCTGGATTTCTCATCTCAAAGTGCTTTCTGCAGCACTCTGAGCCCTACCACAGTGTACAAATACTGCAGAGCATTAAGAACTTCATTTTTCCAAATAACATTTCCTCTCCACAAATGAAAACTACTGAGCATTTGTTTCGACAGGCTTTGCCCAGTCTGCCATTAAGGTATATAAGCACAGCTCTGCTTAAAGAGAGGTGCCTTGAGGTCTCTCTTCTCAAACTTGTCAGCCACCCGGCCCGGAACTTAAACTTGGAAGAGACAGGTGTCCGGGGGACACTAATTTGCATTTCTCTGATAACTAGTGAGACTGAGTTGCTTTTTACATAATAATTGCCATGTGGATCTTTCTTTGTGTAAAGCCCTAAGCCTTAACAAAGAAACAGAACATGCCTCTGTTCAGTAAGATATCTACATTTTCTGAAGTATGGAAAAAGGCAAAAACTGAGCTAAAGTTGTTGACGGAGTTGGACTGTTATAGCATATGCATTTGGTGGCTTGTTATAGAAGTAATATTCTAAAGGTTGCATGGATACAGATGAATTCTAATTTGAACAGAAGATAAATTTGTAGAAAGCTCTTCGTTCAGGCAAATCCGATCTAGAATATGAAAATCCAGATTTAGAGACAGATTTATTCAGTGATTATTTGCTTTACAAATGGTTTTACCAAAGGGTTCCTTTAATGTCAGCTCCCCTGTGTGTATCTAAAATGGCATCCCATCTTATAGCACACAGTGGTAAGAATGTATCTGATATATCTGATACATAAAGAAAGACAGGTTTCCTAAAATATTTGTTGTTCTTATAGGTGAAGCTGCTGCGTTTTTAAAGATGCCTGTGGAGATGGGAAATGGTGCAGGGTATCTTTTCCACTTTTCTCTCCCCTTTTCAAACAATAACGGAAATGGATAAAGGGTTAATGTTCTGCCTTCTGGTAGGCACAGAATTACTGCTGGGATCAACTTGGGTGTGATCCAGCCTGGCTCCCAGCACTGCTGGTACCTCCACCCTAATATTCTCCAAGATGACACCCAGTCAGCACGTGGTTAATGATGGTTGGATCCTCTTCCTATTACATTTCTTCTATCTGAGCTGCCCCTGAGGTTCACGGTCACCTCTGGAATCTCATAAGAGGCATGATGTAGAAACAATCTGAATCTGAATCCCAGTTGCATAATTTTCCTCCAAGACCTCCCTGTCATCTACAGACAGATCCCTCAATTGCTTCTACCTCCCTGAGTTCTTCTGAAATGCAGCTCCACAGACCTCTTTCCTGCTCTCTGCTCTTTCCTGGGATAGTACCACTTTATCTTGGAATTGAAAGCTTTGGACACGAAGCTGGCCACAAAGACTGTGTCAGATGCTGGTACCTGAAGTTGGACCAGTTCCCCGTCACCAGGGGAAAGTCTACGAGCAGGCTTTATCCCTTCCGTATATATACCATTCTCCTGAAAGTAAGGAACTATGGCTCCTAGGGACCCAGAGGTATGATAATTTCCAGAACTTTTCAGATCATGAAATAAGAAATTCTCTCATTTAATAGTGACATATTAAAAAAAATAAAATAAAAGTGACATATAGCATAGCCTTTTCTAGTCTCCTCCCCTGATCATCTAAGTTTGTTTAAAATGTCCTTTCTGAGGAGGGCAAGTACTTCTATAGCTTGAAAAATGTTTATTAATCCCTTTCTTTAATCAGCTCTTTCTGTATTCTATTTTTGTTAATCTTCACAATTTAAAATTTTGATTCTTTAATATCCCTGATTTAAACTGTGAGTTCAATTAATTTTCTACTTATTGATCTCTAGCCCCACAGATGCCATTATTTTAAGAATATCTGTTCATTGTTTTGTTTAGTTTCTTCCATATTAGATTTTATGTTTCTTTCAGAACCTGTTCCATTTCTGTTTTGTTCTGTTGGTCTAGGCTTATGTTTCAGAACAAATCCCCCCAATACTATTTTGACTCTTTCAGCATTATAATAAACTCAATTATCAGGTAAAGCTTGTTGTCTCTCACTGTTCTTTTTATAAGTATTCTCTTTATTTTCCCAAATGAATTTTACATTTATTATATTAAGTTCTGTAAAATATGCAATTAGACTTTTAACTGGAATAGAATTAAAACTCTGATTTGCATTTGGAGAGAACTCTTATCTTCACCATATTTCCTCCTTCTTTAAGGAACATGGTGTTTCGCCCCAATTGCTTAGATGATTCCCGACCATGTTATATTTTTGGCCTAATTTTAGGAACATTAGACTATTTTAACTGTATTTTCTTTTTACATATGGTGCTGAAATTTGGAGATGGCTCTCATAACCATTTTATTGAACTTTTAAATAGTCTTTGCTAATGTTTGCGTTTACTTCTTTGGGCTTATTAGGAATACTTTTTTGCCAGTTGCAAATAATCTTTTTATTTCTTTTTCTAGGATTTTAAGCTCTCCTCGGCCTTTCTTTCCAGGTCTCATATGGAAAGAGAGACCAGCCATATGCAGAGGAAAAGATGAAGGCTGATGGTAAGGACCAATTATCTAAGAGATAATGGAATCCTGAAGAAAAAAGTGACCCAGAAGTCAAAGGAAGGAAGATTTCAAGGTAGGGGATTTGACTCAGGAATTCTACCTCTCAGAATCTCCCTTAAAGAAATAACTAAAAATGTGGAACAAGTTTGATGTGTGAGAATGTTCAGAGTACTACTTATCAAAGTCAAAATTTGAAAACAACCTGAATGAATTACAATTAGAAAACTGTTAAATAAAATACAATATTCCATGTGGTAGAATTGTATGTGAGCATTAGAAATAATGCAAATAGTATTTGATCACTTAAGGAAATGGTCATGAATTGTATATTTAAAAAGCGAGATATGGGGCTTCCCTGGTGGCACAGTGGTTGAGAGTCCGCCTGTCGATGCAGGGGACACGGGTTCGCGCCCCGGTCCGGGAAGATCCCACATGCCACGGAGCGGCTGGGCCCGTGAGCCATGGCCGCTGAGCCTGCGCATCCGGAGCCTGTTGCTCCGCAACGGGAGAGGCCACAACAGTGAGAGGCCTGCATACCGCAAAAAAAATAAAAATAAAAATAAAAAGCAAGATATGAACTCTATATAATGTGATCCCAATAATGTAAACTACAAATAAAATATGTATGCACAGAAGAAAGAATGGAAGGATATGTTACTTGTGGTTATCTCCAGGTTATCTCAGATTTTCTACAATGAGCATGTGTTACATTGTGATTAATGCAGCTATAGACCTAATGCTTGTGTCCCCCTGAAATTCATATGTTGAAGGCTAACCCCCAGTGTGATGGTATTTGGAGTTGCAGCCTTTAGCAGATCATTAGGCCATGAGGGTGGAGCCCTAATAAATAGGATGAGTGCCCTTATCTGAAGAGACACCAGAGGGATGATGATCTAATTCTCTCCACCATGTGAAGATTCAAGCAAGAAGTCAGGTGCCTACAAGACAGGAAGTGGATCCTCACTAGATACCGGATCAACCAGTGTCTTGATCTTGGACTTGCCAGTCTCCACGCTGTGAGAAATAAATGATTGTTGTTTAAGCTACTCAGTCTATGGTATATGTGTTATAGCAGCCCAAATGAACTAAGACAAACACCATATTATTTATTAGTAGTACAGAAAGTAGAAGAAGAGTGAGGAGAGTGAGGAAGAGATTGGGTCAAGTGGCAAGGAGAAAAACAGACTCCAGGATTTAGCCATTAGTGTTAAGTCACCAGCATTTGGGTTAAATGTTATAGGCGTGGAGGTGAAAGTTCTGTGTCCTTGATTGAGTACCTGAACTCTGAGGCAGACAATCTTACGAGGCACCTGAAAATTTCCCACTGGACCTGCTGTGGGAAATTTTATTCTTAGATGGCTATACATTTTTCGCTTCTCTTCCAACTGAGAGGGTGGAATTTAATTCGTCACCCCTTGAATCTGGGTTGGCTTGAGTGACTTCCTTCAACAAGAGAATGCGGTGGAAGTGACGTTCTGAAACCTCTGAGGCTAAATGATGAGAGGCTTTACTTTCTACTTGGCCTCTTGGAATAGTCTCTGCCGGAGCCCTGAGAAGCTGAGTGAGAAGTTCAACTATCCTGTGAACCCTTTACTGGGAGAAGTCTCCTGTGGGTGCTCCAGTCAACAGTGCCAGGTGAGCCCAGTCTTCCGGCCATTGTTGCCAAGGCAACAGATGTGCAAGAGAGGCCATCTTGGCCCCCTTCAACCCTGCCCCCCAACCCCCCTCCCCCAGGAATTACTAAATGACCTCTACAGATAACACAGAAAATGGAAGAATCACTCAGCCACACCCTGCTCGAATTCCTGACCCACATATTTGGGAAATATAAGATGGTTGCTGTTTTAAGCCAGTACATTTTGGGTTAGCTTTTTATGCAGCAAGAGATAACTGGAACAGTGGGGTATATCTATTTTTGCAAGAGCTGTTCTTTATTTGGGTAGAAAAGTCGCTGGGCTTCCTTTCTTGGTGAGTTTCCTTTTGGCATCTATAGGAAGCACGGAAGCCTTCTGGGAGGTACATGGGCTCTTTGACTGGGGAATTCCAGTAGAATAATTCTAATTTTCACAGGCCTCAGCCTCTTAAATCATCCTTTAAAAATTCTCCCAGGAAAATTTCCATACCTTTCTTCCACAGTGACTATCTGCTAACTACTTAAACGACTTTAATCGAATTCAGATATTAATCAAAAGATCTGAATGAGGGCAGAAAGGTGCTCTGAAGAGGAAGGCATCAAATGAAAATGTCAGAAGAGATTTCCCAGCACCGGCCGTGTGCTGACCCCCGTCGGGAGGGAGAGAATGGATTAAGGGGGTGGTTAGGGTTCTGGAACCAGCACTTTCATTGTCCCCACTGTAGAGACCTTCCATATGTTTGGGCTGTTTTTACCATCCCCCAACCCCACCCCACACCAAAGGAATTGTCCTCTAAAAGGTGTGAGTTGCACTCCTGGTCACTGAATTGTTAGAGCCGGGTGGGTCCCCAGCAGTCATCTAGTCCCACCCCCTCACTTTACAAAAGAGGAAACCGAGGTCTCGGATGGATGGAGGTATTCTAGATCTGGGTCCCTAACCCCCAGGCCCCGGACTGGTACCGGTCTGTGGCCTGTTAGGAACCGGGCTGCACAGCAAGAGGTGAGCAGCAGGCAGACGAGCGAGGGAAGCTTCATCTGCGGCTCCCCGTCGCTCCCGGTCGCCTTCATTACCGCCTGAACCATCCCCCTCATTGCTCGCATGACCGCCTGAACCATCGCTAGCCCCCTGCCTCCCCGTGGAAAAATTGTCTTCCACGAAACTGGTCCCTGGTGCCAAAAAGGTTGGGGACTGCTGTTCTAGATTATACAGGCAGAGAAGTTTGTAACAGGCAGAGAAGTGGCAGAGCCCAATCTGCCAACTCCAGGCGTGCGTGTGTGTGTGTGTGTGCGTGTGTGTGTGTGTGTGCAAGCTTTCACATTCCCTTACATAGTGTCAGTGTATGATGAGAAATGGGAGGACAATAAGTCTTCATTTTAGCGTGTAATTGGCAGACTCATCATCTGCTGGTCTGCTAACTCACTCTACCAATAAAGGCTAGAAGTTTCTCCCTCACAATTGTTGATCAGTAGGCAGTGACTTATTTGACAAGACTCAGTTGGGCCTGAGTGGAACTGAGCCTGAGGGGCAAGGGGAGACTCCAGGGCTGGTGGGAAGGAAGCCTCCCCCCACAGAATCTGGGCAGATGGAACCCCTGCCTCTGAAGCTTGCTGGCCCTGGCCCTGATAGCACCTGTTATTATAAAGCTTCTGGAACTGCTATGGGGACACTGTGTTTGCCAGGAACGTGCTCTGAGAAACATCTTGCTCTGGGTACGTGTCTTCTGTCAATAATATGTTGTTTTCTCTTTTCAGCTTCCGGATATGAATGTGCAGCTCTTTGTGTGAATTAACAAAGAGTTACAGATGGAAAGATCCAATAGGTAATATTTACAACCCGGCTAATTTTCTTAATGAGGTTGTTGCAAGAATTCCCCTTCTGAAACTCTGTTCTCCTGGTGCTTTATCTCTACAAAGCTTGTCACCCATTTCAAGTTTTTGTTCACCTCAAGTCCATGACTGAGACCAGAAAAAAAATCAATACTTTATACTCCTTCTGGTCTTTCAAATTGTTTACGAGATTTTAAATTGAGGGGCAAGAGGTATTGAATTTTTACCAACAGCTCTCTGTCTCTAAGGGGTGTACCTTTATTCAGAATACTTCAGTATGCCCCTAAGCTGAGGCCTAAGATGGTTTATGCATGCTGTTTTTAAAACTTAAGTGATTCTGAGCTAATATATTTATTTCAAACAGAAATAAAATGCTTATGGTCCGGAAACTTGATGAATTCTGCTCCATCCCCTGCCCCCTCCCCTGCATGTTGTTTTTATGGTGAAATGATGGGTTTCTTCTGTTTGTTCAGACCTTGTTTGTTTTGTGGCACAAGCAGTTTGTTTTATGTTCCAAACAATATCTGTCTGGTACAAAATCTCAGCCAGCTTCTGTGTTACCTGGGCAAACGAGACTGTGTCAAGAGCCCTCAGAGGCCTGTAAGGTCACCCTGAAAACACCAACACAATCAGCTCTCTGGGTCTTCCCTGGGGATGCCACATCCCGGAATTAAATCCGTGTGAAAAGGATAAAAATAAAGAGCTTGGAGTTGTCTAAGGCAATGACCTTAGCTAAACTTAATGCCAGAGAAGGGTCTAGTGAAATAAAGATTGTAATTACTCCAGCCTTCCTCATTTCCACTGAGTTTCTCAACAGTGGTCCCCTAAGAAGTTATCTCTTACCAAACCCCATGAGCCTTCACTGATGGAAGAAGTTGAAAAACATATTGGCTCAGCGAAAGCAATGTTCTTTTTTTAAAAATTTTTTTCTTTTATATTGGAGTACAGTTGATTAACAATGTTGTGTTAGTTTCAGGTGTACAGCAAAGTGACACCGTTATACATATACATGTATCTATTCTTTTTCAAATTCTTTTCCCATTTAGGTTGTTACAGAATATTGAATAGAGTTCCCTGTGCTATACAGTAGGTCCTTGTTGGTTATCTATTTTAAATATAGCAGTGTGTATATGTTAATCCCAAACTCCTAATTTATCCCTCCCCCCGATACTGATAACCATAAATTCATTCTCTAAGTCTGTGGGTCTGTTTCTGTTTTGTAAATAAGTTCATTTGTATCATTTTTTTAAGATTCCATATAAGTGATATCATATGATATTTGTCTTTCTCTGTCTGACTTACTTTACGTAGTATGATAATCTCCAGGTCCATCCATGGAAAGCAACATTCTTATGAACTATCATTTTATACCAGCACATGTACGCACTGTAGGCTCAGTAGACCCTGCTTCATCCCACAAACACTTGAGTAAGGCAAATTCATCTTAACTGCTGAGAACTCAACACTGCAAAAACAAGTTAAAACATCAAACATAAGAATTCTTTAGGCTAGAGAACATAGAGTTGGCAGCTCCTTCTGGAGGAAAAATGTGATATAACATTTGTGTAACTATTTTAAAATTTAATCAAGGATTTCAGAGCCCAACCTTTGGGAGAACTGACTGAATCTTGGAAGAGCTCTCTGCATTGGTAGGAATCGAGCTGGAGATCTGAGGACACTGGGGCCCAGCCCACTCCAGGAAAGAGTGCTGCGCAGAGCCAAGACAGGCACACAGCCCTCTGCCAAATATGACAGCATTGACATTGGAGCGCTGTCTAAAGGCAGGGGGCTGCAATATTAGGTATGATCAAAACTGAGGAGAGGGGATCTAGACAGAAATGCAAACCTGTTGGGTGGGGGAGTAGCCACCAAAGGGTAGAGGTGGGTGAGGAGCAGTGGGTGTGCTGTAAATGTTCAACAACCGGCTCTCTAGAAAAATATATGTCTGTGTGTTTTATCAATTTTACTGATGCAAAGGATGTGTAGCACACAGTTTACAAATAATACTAACACATATAATACTCTTCATTATACATTTCATATAGCCATCCGACTCTCACAAAAATTTTTGTTGTTTTTGCCAAATTCTTGTATTCACAGGCAACCTATAGTTGTAAGTCAACCATCATAAGTCAACCATACAACTCCATAGTAAGTGGAGTTGCATTCCAATCCACTATTTTTCCAATAAATTTATTGTCATTAATTCTGATATGTGATCTCCCATTAAACTCACCCTTATACAAATTATTTTCATTAAACAGAAATCTCTTTCAGCTTCACTCTGTCATTTTGGCATTTTAGGGATCAGAATTTGAAAAATAATTTTGTGTTATACAGTAGAAGTCACAATACCACTTGAGGGTTAATATAAACATTTTTGTTAATAATTTCTTTCTATAGGGAATTCCCTGGCAGTCCAGTGGTTAGCACTCAGCACTTTCACGGCTGTGGCCCAGGTTCAATTCCTAGTTGGGGAACTAAGACCCCGCAAGCTGTGCAAAGTGGCCAAAAAAAAAGTTTCTATACTTTTAGAAATAAAATTAATTTTAAGCTAAAACACTCACCTTATTTTTCAGTTTATACTTCTACATCAGTATGACTTGCTGTTTATTCCAAGTCTACCATCAGTTTTAGTAATTCTACCATTAACAACCATGTCATAAAATCAGACCATGACTAAATGCTTGATTACTACTCACTTCACACCATTGATGGACGAATGTAGTTCTGACATGAATGTCAGTTAATATGTTTGTGTACTTTGACATAAGATGAAAGTGAAACGATGAAGATGGATGTTGGAATTTCATTCATTTATCATGACACGAGCGACGTCTCTGCTGAGTCAACTGTTTATGTTACCAGTAAGTCTTCTGATCAACAGTAGGCTATTAGTAGTTACGTTTTGGGGGAAGCAAGTTAAAGTTCAAGTAAACGTGAATTTCTGACCACACGGGGGTCAGCACCACTAACTCCTGTGTTGTTCAAGGGTCAACTGTAGTTTGATTGTCACAATGTACACTTTCCTTGTCATAAATTTTGTAACTTTTACTATCCTTTTAACTAATTTTCTATATTTTTCACTTTCTACAATTGCATGTATCATTTTTAAAATCAGAAAAAAATTTAAATGCTAATTTTCTTAAGTTCTTAAAAAAACTTCTTTTTTGATGTATAGTTGATTTCCAGTGTTATATTCCAAATGCTAATTTTAAAAGGTGCCACAGCCTGTAGTTTCCTTAGCTCATCGTTCTGGACATAAAGTTTGCAAATTAAGGTATTGAAAGCATTTCTTCAAAGGAATGCTCCTCTAACTTTATAAAAAGAAGTAATAGGGGACTTCTTTGGTAGCGCAGTGGTTAAGAATCTGCCTGCCAATGAAGGGGACACGGGATCAATCCCTGGTCCGGGAAGATCCCACATGCCACGGAGCAACTAAGCCCGTGAGCCACGACTACTAAGCCTGCGCTCTAGAGCCCGTGAGCCACAACTGCTGAGCCCACGTGCCACAACTACTGAAGCCTGCATGCCTAGAGCCCGTGCTCCGCAACAAGAGAAGCCACCGCAATGAGAAGCCCGCGCACCGCAACGAGGAGTAGCCCCCGCCTACCGCAACTAGAGGAAAGCCTGTGCGCAGCAACGAAGACCCAACACAGCCAAAAATAAATAAATAAATTTATTTTTAAAAAGTAATAAAAGGCGGGCTTCCCTGGTGGCGCAGTGGTTGAGAGTCCGCCTACTGATGCAGGGGACACGGGTTCGTGCCCCGGTCCGGGAAGATCCCACATGCCGCAGAGCAGCTGGGCCCGTGAGCCATGGCCGCTGAGCCTGCGCGTCCGGAGCCTGTGCTCCGCAACGGGAGAGGCCACAACAGCCAGAGGGCTGCGTACTGCAAAAAAAAAAAAAAAAAAGTAATAAAAGGCAAGGTTCAATTTACCAAAATTGACTGGCGGTCCAGGGGTTAAGACTCCATCTTCCAATGCAGGGGATGTGGGTTCCATCCCTGGTCTGGGAACTAAGATCCCACATGCTGCATGGTGAAGCCGGGGGAAAAAAATTAAGAAAATAAAATAGTTATGCACAGAACTTTGCATTAGGTACAGTAAAAATAGAGGCTGGTGGGAAATAGTTAAAATTACAGTACAAGTTTATTTTTGGAATCCCATGAAAATTTTCTAAAGGGGCTTTTTAAAATGTAACAGAAACAGGCTGGGCCCGTGAGCCATGGCCGCTGAGCCTGCACGTCTGGAGCCTGTGCTCCGCAACGGGAGAGGCCACAACAGTGAGAGGCCCGTGTACCGCAAAAAAAAAAAAAATGTAACAGAAACAGATGCACCATGGAGGGAAATTTGTTCCTTTAGTGGTGCCACTGAAACCGAGGGTAATCATCAGTTAGATCCATTCCACCTGTAACCTGTCTTCACTGATTAAGCTTGTTTTCTTTAATTGTTGCTACAAAAACTCACGTGTCCTCCAAGCAGTGAGTAACCTAAATAATAAGATGTTTGCCCAGCAGCCTTTTAAGACTGGTTAGGACCACCGACCCTCCAACTGGGCACGCACAGGTGTCTGCTTGGTGACATTTTGATAACAGAGGACAAAAACCTCCATCCTCAGATCACCCTGGTACCACCATTTTCTGAATATTCGTCCTGTGAAGAAGCCTGTAGCTTAGTTACACCTGCACAGAAGGATTACCGCACCGTTTTCTTATTTCCAATCACCTTTCCCCGCCCTCCCCATGCTCCCCACGCCTCAGACTGCCCTGCTTCCTTGTCTCATAAATACCCCAAGCCCCTTGCCTTCTGGGAAGTCGATTTGAGATTTGTTCTCCTGTCTCGTCGTTTAGCTGACTCATAAACCATTTCTCTGCTGCAAATTTCCATGTCTCAGCCTTTGGCTTGCTGCGCACAGGACAAACGAACCTGGTGGGTAAGAGCACCTTACAATCCAGCACCTGTTTGGAGGATGTTGAAAGATTCACTCTGTCACAAGTTACCGGATGATACTAGGAAGTGAGGTACGGTCTTTTAAGAATAACGGCATCTTTGTTCTTCATTACATTTTCTGCCATTATAATCAATAGATTAAGTTGTCTAAAAACAAAAGTGACGTTCTGCTAAGGGCTATGAGAATTATTCAAAGAAAGGTGTTGAGGAAAATAAAACCAAGCCTATCATGTGACTTTCATAATTCACTATCTTTCTTCAGACTTTGCTGCTTTTGCTCTGCCATCTCTCAAATCCTGATTTCATCCCAATTCGCTCTTTTCTGACGACTTTTGGCTCTCAGATTTTTTCCTACCCTATTTCAAGCTTGATTATGACTGTCTCCTATTATTCTCTTTAGAAAATGGTTTTTTACCATAATATATCTATCAACCCCTCAAAAAGTGCTATGTCACTGTTTATTAATAACCCCTGCCCCACGGCACAGGAACCAGAGTTGAGCAAAGAATTTACACTGGAAACATCTTGTAGACGTGAATTGATTTGATTCTCCTTTTGCGGGCAAATTTAGGATTATAAATTCCTCTTTGCCTTAATCTGTAATATTATTCTGGGCTCGATGGCTCTGCCTAAAGGACCAGACCCTTCAACTATAACCCAAGAATTTTTTTTTTAATCAAATTCAGACTATTTACAATTCACAAGCCACATCTCAAATAATTGACTCTTAGGCTTTATTTTCTCCCATTCAGAAAGCCCCCTCCAAGCCCCCAAAAGAAGAGGAAAGGAGGAAAAGGCAATGAATATGATTCCATTTCCTCAGCCTCTCAGCCACCAAGTGGAGCAAAAATACAAAAACATTCTGGGAAAGATAGAAATGCTAGTGTTTACCTCTGAAGGAGAAAGAAAGAGGAGGGGCGGGGGTGTCTCTTGTATCTGCAGTTTTGGGGAGCAAATGAGGCTAAATTTTATTGTGCATTAAATCTGGGTTGTGGGTGCAAGAATGCTTACCATATAAATTACTGGATTTTCAATTAAGAACAAAAGAAGGCGAGAGAAGGTACTAAAACTTACATGTTGATCAATCAGAGAACTTGGGGTCTGAGCCCCGCATCTTGCCTGGAAATCACCTCCTCAGGTGGAAAGCTATACTCTTCAGAGCTCAAGGGTGTCCTTAAATTATATATAGATACAGGATAAATGCAAATCCTGAGACAGTGTTGCAGTAACCTGTTGGGTACGTGCTGAGCCCAGTTCTTCCCACAAGGCTGGTGACAACTGTGAGCCAGCATCCCGGATAGAGAAGGTGAAAGTGCTTGATTCATTCAAGAGGGAACTCGCAAGAGCATTACAAAAGAGCTTAGGAAATTCAGCATGAAAAATGAGCCATAGGGCTTCCCTGGTGGCGCAGTGGTTGAGAGTCCACCTGCCGATGCAGGGGACACGGGTTCGTGCCCCAGTCCGGGAAGATCCCACATGCCGCGGAGCGGCTGGGCCCGTGAGCCATGGCCGCTGAGCCTGCGCGTCCGGAGCCTGTGCTCCGCAACGGGAGAGGCCACAACAGTGAGAGGCCTGCGTACCGCAAAAACAAACAAACAAACAAACAAAAAATGAGCCATAGAAAAATATACCCCAGCAGAGAAAACATAAGCAACTCCAAACTACAGGAAGCTAAAGAAACAGTATGGGTTTCCTCCCCACCATAGGGTTTCTGAGAAAAAGCAGTATCATACCAATGGTCTCAAGAACGCTGAGCATTCTCAGTCTTCAACAAGCAGAAATATTGCTGTTACTATTCCCTGGAATAAGAAGATATGCCCCACTGACAGATGTGGAATGTGACTTGGCCAACTAAGACATGCCCTCTGGGAGTGTGAGTTGAAGTGGAATTAAGAGCCAGCCAGGGCCCCAAACCACTTACTCTGTTTCTGATTCATACAGAAATGAGTGTTACTTAGGAGCAATCTGATGTTGACGCTCTTAGCAGAAAACCAAAGGGCCCTTTCCAGTTGCAAGCCATTTCTTTGGAAGCATCTATAGGCAGTGGATGACTGTCTACATAGATAATGTTGAAGAGTGAATTGAATCTCTTGGCCCCCACAAGGGGTCCTGTTGGTCTGTTCTGCTTGATTTACACATTGGACAGCTGCCTGGTTTTCCTGCTCTGCCCACCAAATGGGACCTGGTGGAGCTTCTGGGCCTTAGCCAAGCGAACCAAGGCCCTCTACTCTCTGCCTGGTTCATCTTGCTGCCCTCATCTGCACCCGCTTCTGTATCTCATGAGACTTCACCAGCACAAGTCTCAGTGATGGGGCATGGAATCCATTTTCTTTGCCATCAGCCCTGTGTTGCTGTGATTCCAAGGGGCCCCATATCTCAGAGCACTGTGGTTATGGTACCCTGAGGACACATCACCACTTCCTGGGACTGGCTTGAAAGAGTCTGGCACTGAGCAATTTGTGGTTCCAGGGGAACTACTGATGGCCACCACCCCCAATGGGCTAAGCCTCTTATGGTGGCAGAGTTAGTCCTCATCCCTCTGCAGGTGACTCTTGATCTCCCTGTAGCAAATTGTGGTCTCATCCTGTCTGACCTCTTCCAGGGATGGCTCAACCTCACCCAGGAACAGAGTCTCCCTACCAGACCTTCAGTATTGCTATAGAACCCCAAAGACACCAAAATAAC
This sequence comes from Orcinus orca, assembly GCF_937001465.1. Lineage (NCBI taxonomy): Eukaryota > Metazoa > Chordata > Mammalia > Artiodactyla > Delphinidae > Orcinus > Orcinus orca. The sequence goes on from NC_064573.1 coordinate 16,513,906, forward strand.
TCTGCCTCTAACACGAGTATTCCACCCTAGGTGGGATCATCTATTTCTGAAAGCTGATACTTTTTGGTCACTTACTATATCCTGAACTTCCTTGCATGTCTGTACATATACTGTGTGCCAGGCATTGGCCAGGCCTGGAGATACAGCCCCTTGGAGTTTACAGGTTATGTTATAACAGCTGCTCAGCCTTTGATTCTTTACCTACTGTCCTACTGATGGATATTTCGGCCATTTTCAGTGTTTTCATGGCTACACACTGTCTTGCGATGCACAGCCTTATACTTACATCTTTGCACAGTTGTGTGCTTCTGTACAGAAGCAGAATTCCTGAAGCAGAATTGCTGGATCAAATGGAATGCATTCTTAAACTTTTAAAATCAATTTTGTTGAGATATAATTTACATACACTAAAGTGACCTATTTAAAATGTACAGTTTAGGGAATTCTCTGGTGGTCCAGTGGTTAAGACTCTGTGCGTCCATTGCAGGGGACGTGGGTCTATCCTGGTCAGGGAACTAAGATCCTGCATGCCACGCAGCACAGCCAAAAAAAAAAAAAAAAATTAAACCGTACACTTTTAAAAGTTTTAATAGATTATATATGAGTATATACATCTATATACACACACACCTGTGGAAATCTATATCTGCAAAACCACTAGCATAATTAATACACAGAATATTGTCATCACCCCCCAAATTTCCTCTTTCCTATTTGCAGTTTGTTCCTCCATCCATTCCCTGAACCAGGCAAACATTGATCTGCTTTCTGTCCCTATAGATTGGCCTACATTTTTAGATTTAAAAAAAATGGAATTATACAGTGTGGAGTCTGGTATCTGGCTTCCTTTGAGATACATCCATGTTGCTGTACGTATTAGTATTTCCTTCCTTTTTATTGATGGGTAGTGTTCCAGTGGCTGGAAAGGAAGGTATGGGCATGCCACAATTTATTTATGTATTTTTCTGTGACATACCCTTGGGTTGTTTCCAGTTTTGAGCTATAATGAATAAAATTGCTATGAATATTTTTGTACGTGACATTGTGTGAGCACGGGTTTTCACGTCCCTTGGGTACCTAGGAGTGTAATTGTTGGTTCATATGGTAGATGTATGTTTAACTTTATAAGAAAGTAGCTAGCTTCCAAAATGGTTGTATCACTTTTTCGTTCTACCAGCAATGGACTCTTAATCTTCTGATAGCTATTACCAAATTCGTCTCCAAGATAACTTTATTAACACTCTCCAAAAGTGAATGAGGGTCTATTTCCCACACTCACCAACATTGTTTTTTTTATAAAGTTATTTTTTTTTTTTATTTTGTTTTTGGCTGAGCTGGGTCTTCGCCGCTGCACGCAGACCCTCTCGAGCTGCAGCGAGCAGGGGCCACTCCCTGCTGCGGTGCGCAGGCCTCTCACCATGGCGGCTCCCATTGTTGCAGAGCACGGGCTCCAGACACGCAGGCCTCAGTAGCCAGGGCTCCCAGTAGGTGTGGCTCGCGGGCTCCAGAGCGCAGGCTCAGCAGTTATGGCCCACAGGCCTAGTTGCTCCGCGGCATGCAGCATCCTCCCAGACCACGGCCCGAACCCGTGTCCCCCACATTGGCAGGCAGATTCCCAACCACTGAGCCACCAGGGAAGCCCTCACCAGCATTGTTGATTGTCAACCTTTTTAATCTCTGCCAATCTGATAATTAAAACATGACGATTCCTTGTTTGGAAATGCACTCCTTTTCTGATAGAGCACTCGTAAAGCATCTATATTTGGTTGGTAATAAACTCAAAAGCACTTGGCCGCGGAGGACTCTGGTCCATGATGCCGTGCCAGGTAGGTCAGACCTGGGACCTGTGTTGGAGGCGGGAGACGCTTAGTAGGAGGAGATCAGGTTCAGAGAAATCACCAATGGCTAGAAAGAACAGAAGTTCTAGGGTCACATGTCCTGGGGACCAAACAGCAGAATTAGGAAACACAGGCCAGGGTTCTGAGCTAAGGATGTGGGTACAAAAGCATCACAAAGCCTAAAACAGAAAGTTTGATTTTTTTTTTTTTTTAAAGAATAGATCTCAAAATGGGGTCTGTGTAAAAGACATTAAGGCAACGTTAACAGAAGGGAATTTTGTATCAATATTCATAAAAGGCATTGAAGCTGAGAACTTCCAGTTCACAAATAGGCTGTGTATATGATGGCTTACGACCCTTCACAAAATGCTGTCGATCTCATGTCCCCATGAAACAGTGTTTTAACGAGAAACGGGGATCCTAATCAATGCCCAACGCTCAATTTAAAAAATAAATTATAGTGAACACCATAATTGACAAGTGTGACAGTCTGAGTTTCTTGGTGACAACAAAAAGAAGCCATCGCTGGCAAACTTAAGTGGGAAAAACAATGCATCGAAAGGATAACCAGTAGCTCAGAGATTTGACGGAAATACTGGGCAGCAAGTCTTGGGAAATGGGTTGGAACAAAAAAGAGCACCAGCAGCTGGGAACACTGCCAAGATCTGCTGAGAGGGACTGTCAGCCGTGGATGCGTCGCTGCCATATGGGCCCCACAGGCCTGGATGTTCACCGTGGCAAGCTGGCCGCCCTGCTGCCTCAGCTGGTGATCACCTTTCACTGTACCTTTGCTTCACTCCTTGAGGGTGAGCGTCCCAGCTCCCAGAACATGATTGGCCAAACCTGAGTTCCATGCCCACGCTCTTGTCACCAGCAGCAACTCCAGGGACCGGCTGTCATTCTCTGTCTCCCATCGTAGGGAGCAGGAAGCCCTTGCCTCATATTGTAACATTACTGCCAACCAGGAAGGGTGTTCAGAGGCAACGTAAAAAACAAATGAGAGGAGGAGTGGGATAGGGAGGGTGGGAGGGAGGGAGAAGCAAGAGGGAAGAGATATGGGGACATATGTATATGTATAACTGATTCAGTTTGTTATAAAGCAGAAACTAACACACCGTTGTAAAGCAATTATACCCCAATAAAGATGTTAAAAAAAAAACAAAAAACAAATGAGAGGGGCTTCCCTGGTGGCGCAGTGGTTGAGAGTCCATCTGCGGATGCAGGGGACGTGGGTTCGTGCCCCAGTCCGGGAAGATCCCACATGCCGTGGAGCGGCTAGGCCCGAGAGGAATTCCCCAGCAGTCCAGTGGTTAGGGCTCCACGCTTCCACTGCATAGGGCACGGGTTTGATCCCTTAGGTTGGGGAACTAAGAACCTGCATGCCTTGTGGCAGGGCCAAAAAATAAAAGAATGTATGTAAATGCTGAATTTCACTAAAACCATACATTAAAAAAAACAGGTGGAAAAAAAAATGAAGGCACAACAAAAAAGTCCTCTACAACAGAAAGAAAAAAAATCTTTATACCATTGTGTAGTAGCAAGCTTAAAGCAGAAAAGTCTCCAAACACTGACATTATACTTAGTCTAAAGCATTTTCAAACTGCACTGAGAAAATCGTATTATGCAGGGATTCAACCCAGTCACATGTCCTACAAGAGAATTATCACCGTTAACACTCAGCTTTCTCCTTTTATCAATCACCTTACAGTATTAACTACACATGTGGTGGGAGAGTAATATGACGGATTTTAAAAGTACACATGTCAGGGGATTCCCTGGTGGTTAAGACTCCGCACTTCCACTGCAGGGGGCATGGGTTCGATCCCTGGTCCAGGAACTAGGATCCTGCATGTGTGTGTGTGTCTCGGTGGTTTCCTTTTCCAACTACCACCTTGTGGAACTACATACTCTTGTTCTAACAAGTTGGGAATTTACTCAACACTCCTCTCAGACATGTCTTTCAAAAGTCACCATAAAATTGACTCCAACTTTTAAAATGTTTAATACCAGTGTTAAAAAAATAAGGTAGGGGACTTCCCTGGTGGTGCAGTGGTTCAGAGTCCGCCTGCCAATACAGGGGACACAGGTTTGAGCCCTGGTCCGGGAAGATCCCACATGCCATGGAGCAACTAAGCCCGGGTGCCACAACTACTGAGCCCGCGTGCTGCAACTACTGAAGCCCAGGCACCCTAGAGCCTACACGCCACAACTACTGAAGCCCACGTGCCTAGAGCCTGTGCTCTGCAACAGGAGAAGCCACCACAATGAGAAGCCTGGGCACCACAACAAAGAGTAGCCCCTGCTCGTCGTAAATAGAGAAAGCCCGCGCATGCAACAAAGACCCAACACAGCCAAAAAAAAAAAATTAAATTAAAAAAATAATAATAAGGTATGTTGCTGGCTTGCATGAAACAGCATCGAACAACACCATACAGCAGCATGTGTTGTGTGAATGGACCTCAGAAATGCAACGTTGACCAAAATAAGTTCTAAAAGAAAATATAAACAAAAAACACAACTCCAATCACAAAGAGGACAAAATTACGTACATCCAGAAGATATATAGTTTAGTCAGTTATGCATATACGGTCAAATTATGAAGCAAACTAAAGGAATATTCACAAAAATGTTTTTCTCTAAAGGGGGGTGGGTGGGATGTAATCAGAGAGGCACAAAAGGGGGTTTTCTAAGTGATATAAACATTATCATTCTATTGTATTGATTTAATCTGAGGTAAGTGTGGGCATTAATTTCATTATCATCCTTTAAACACACATATATGCTTATATGATCTTTTGATAGATTAATGACAAAGATTTAAAAAATCCAAAGATACCCCTCCCTCACAAAAAAAAAAGAAAGAAAAAGATGAGGTGGGGGACTGCCTTATACTGTGGTGGGAATGCAAGGATCCTCATCACAATATTATTAATAAATTGGAAAAAGCAGAAACAAATCTACACATCTACGAATAAAGGAATTGTTAAGTTACTATCTATGTGTTGGATAAAAGTAAGCTGCTGTTCAAAAAAGTCTTCCAAAAATCTTTAATAATGCAGGAAAATACTAATGTAGAATTATTGTTAAATGAAAAAGTCTGTATATAATCTTAGTTTTGATAAAAATAGATGTGTAAGAGCATACGGTAAATAAAAGGCTAGAAGGAAACAGCATAGCATTTAAAGTGACTGCTGCTGGGTAGTATTAGATTTATTTTCTTTGTTATACTCTATAAATATTTTGGAAAATACAAATGAACATGAGTTTGTTTTACAATAAGGGGAAACATCATTTATAGGGAAAAAATCAGATTATTGGTTAAATTTTCTTAAAGATACATGGTATTGCTTTATGGTCCCAGGACACTCTCCCTTTTCTCCCTCCTGCTTTAATTCATTTTATTCAGGGTAGCTCTGTTGCTGAAACTCGGCCTCTGTTCACAGGTGCCAAATAGAAACGCGGAGACAGTTTTGGGTGAAGTAGAAAGGAATAGCTTTATTGATTTGTCAGGCAAAGGGGGCCACAGAAGGCTAATGCCCTCAAAACTGTGTGTCCCGCCCTGGAGTAGGTAGCGAGGAGTCTTACGGTGTTTAAGGAGCAGGGCGTGGTCAGCTCGTGGACGTTCTTCTGATTGGTTGGTGGTGAGGTAATCAGGAGTCACCATCATCAACCTTCTGGTTCCAATTGGTCTGGGGTCTACGTGCTTGTGGGCAGCATACAGTTAACTTCTCCCACCTGGTGGTGGTTTCAGTATCTGCAAACAGCTCAAAGGACATGGCTGAGAATATTATCTACGGTCCTTGAGGAAGAACTAAAGGTCCTTGACTTTGTTTAATGGCTAAAGTATTATTATTTGGTCTTGCTTGACTGTTTTCCTTTCTGCATTTTCTCACTTCTCTGATTAAATGTATTCTTTGACTCAAGTTTTTCTACAGACAAAAGGCAGGCAGAGGACATGGCGGGGGGTCTATTTTGGGAAGGCCTCATAGGATCCTGCTCGGTTACATCTCTCCTCCTCTCCTCCGTGTGCGACTTTCAGAGTAGGGCTCTGCTGCTGGCCAAGAGCAGAAAGTTTCCAGACTATGAAGAGCTGGGTGGGGTCTGGATGTGGGGCTCAGGCTGAGCAGCGGGGAGCATCCTGGGAGCTCAGTGCAGATGGGGTGATCCTCCTGGAAGTTTCTCCCTCACTTGTTTAGAGAAGGAAAAGCATTCTCTTGCAAGAGGAAGGAGAAGCCCCTCACTCATCAGCACGCTGCTCATGGCCTCTCTTCCCCATTTACCTGGGTCCTGGGGTTGGGGATGGTGCCCTGAGCTCCGTGAGCAGGTATCTGGCTGAATGTTGATGTCTTTCTTTAGAATGTGGATGTATTAGTTTCCTATGGCTGCTGTAACAAATTACCACAGCTCAATGGCTTAAAATAACAGAAATTCATTCTCTCATAGATCAGGGCTGAATTCTTTTCTGGAGGCTCTAGGAAATAATCTGTTTCCTTGCTTTTTCCAGCTTCGTGAGGCCACCCACATGCCTTGGCTCATGGACTCCCACTTCCTCTACCGTCAAAGCCAGAGATGCTGCATCTCTCTGATGATTCTTCATAGTTACATCTCCCTGATGGACCTCAACGAGCAAAGGTTCCCTTAAAGACTCATGTGATTAAGTTGGGCCAAGCTGGAAAATCAAGGGAAATCTCCCCATCTCAAGGTCTTTATCCTTAATTATATCTGCAAAGTTCTTTTTCTGTGTTAGATAAACAGTCACAGGTTCTGGAGATTAGGATGTGGACACATCTGGGGGACCATTATTCTGCTTACCGTAGCGGGTATCCTTGGTGCCTTTTTTTTTTCTCCCTTTCGACCTTAGTCATGATTTCAGGACCATAGGAAAAGTCCCACTCAGCATCTCATCATATGTTCCTCCTCCAGGAGAAGAGATTGTCCAATAAATGATATCTATTCCATGGGGCTGTAATAGGAACACATGGCATAATGCAATCTAAAGGGCTTAGCATACTGCCTGGCACACATTAAGGGCTCAACAAGTGTGCCAGCATTGTCAGTAGGAATTCTTACATAGAAAGCCTGCCAGGGGAATTCCTTGGCGGTCCAGTGGTTAGGACTTCATGCTCTCACTGCTGAGGGCCTGGGTTCAATCCCTGGTCAGGGATCTAAGATTCCACAAGCCACACGGTGTGGCCAAAAATAAATTAATTAATTAAATTATAAATAAAGAAAGGAAAGAAAGAAAGAAAGGAAGGAAGAAAGAAAGAAAGATAGGGCCAGCTTCTTTGCCAGGACCACCTTCTTGGGTGTATACAACCTGAACAGTCACACAGGCCTCCTGTCAGAAGACTCTACCCTTGGATTAATGCTCTGCTGTTATTATCTTGAAATTCTCAGAAGTAGTTCAACAAAGGACCCCACATTTTTATTTTGCACTGAGCCCCATAAATTACAAAGCTGGTCTTGAAGATCACTCATCATGGGAAACTCACTCAGAGCCAATTTCCTAAATCCACAGCTCCTGCTGAGCATCTTGTAAAGCTCTTTTCTTGTAGAGCATGGTCTTAATTTGATTTCCCCCAAAAGAAGACCCTGAAATAAGGATTTGGGTGCAAATTGTTTATTTGGGAGATGATCTCAGAAGCACCATGAGGGAGTAGGGCAGTGAGACAGGGTAGGAAGATGGCGAATAAAGGGTACGTTCATGAGAGGGTCACTGATGTGGGCAACTAGGGCTCAAGCCTGCTGGGGAGCCTCTGAGACACCAGGTCACAAATACCTCAGAATTGTCCCTTCAAGGAAGAGGTGAGGAATCAGGGGTGTTTTTCTGCCTATTCCCATTCCTCACTGGTTAAGTGTTGCTCCTGAGGAATGAATCTGCCAGTTCTTCTGGTCTGCCCCAGGCGTGGTCTGAAGCCCTCTGGCAAAAGACCCAAGACCTTGAGATAGGAAACTAGTGATGTGTGTTGAAAATGCACCCCAACACATTTGGTCCTGGTTTATTCTCACTTCAGAACACATTGATTGTTGACATACCCTGGTCTGATAGAAGTACCTCTGAACTAAGAGGTCAGACAGTTGGGTCTTAGCTCTGATTCTGCTGTGTGGGCAAGCCAGGTCCCCCGTGGCCCTGGACCTCATGCACATCTGTGAAAGTAAGAGTTGGATGATATCTAAATTCCTTCTAGTCTCAATGTTCTATTCTAATTTGTCTTTGTAACCAAGAATTTTGAGCTCAAGGGAGGAAAAATGTCAATCCACCAAACAAGGAACTCATTAAAATAGGAGTCTCATTAATTTTTTTTTTTTTCTGGAGAACCAAATTCTTAAAAATAGGCATACTGAATAAGAGAGCAGAAGCAGCTGTTCTGTTTTTCTCTGAGGATAGAATGAAAGGGACTGGACTTAAATTGTGCCAAAAGGGATTTATTTAAATTAGACATTTAAAAAGTTGTGAGACAATGCCACGTGTTGCCCGGGGAGATTTTGGAAGCTGCTATCTAGAGAAATGTTTCAAATGATATGTTTTATTTTTGTTCTTTAAAGTGTACTTATATGTTTCCATCCAGTCTTTCATACATACACCATACCTCATCATAAAATGAGAAAGGGTAGCTAAATCTTTCTAAGAGAAAATGGCGAATAGGAGGCACACATTCACCACCACCACGCCCCACCTGTGGCAGTGGCAGACATTACTGATCAATCATTGATCTCTTCCTGTCCAAGCCCAGGCAAGACCTCATAATTTATCTCAACAGCAAGACCCAGGCAGCCACTACCAATCCATCACAGCTGGTTATTGAGAAGAAACCTATCTGCCCTTTCAGGTCTTCCATAATTCTGGGGTCTCTTCCCATGATGATGGTTATGATTATTTCATTTCCACTCGTAGGCGACTCAAAAAAATTTGTGAAAAATCTTTGAAGATACAGTGTTCCTGAGCCTCCTCAAATAGGCCAGTCTCCTGCCTGAGAACTTCAGCACTTGAGAGTTATTTCTTCTTATTGAAATGCAGATTCCAGGACCTTTCTTTTGTTACCAGCTCTGGTTTTTGGACTCTAGTCAATAGAAACTGATAAGAGACCAGAGGAGGAATTCAGGCGAGGCTTTATTGGGACTCACAGTGCAGCAGGAGGGAGTGAGAACAAGTAACAGGTGCCCTTGCTCGCTCTGGTAGGAGATGGAGCTGGTTCCTTGAATGGGGTGAGTGGAGGAATCAGTGGGTTGGGCTAGAGGTGGCTCCTGTGTTGTTGTGTACAGGGATCTACTCAGTTCCCTGCTTTCGCTCCAGGCACCTCAGAAGTGGCAGCTGGGTTTTGGCTTCTTTGTATCTTATTGTTTGTAATTTGCCCCAGCTGCTCATGCCTGCAGTTATTTTTAGTCCCTTTTAGTTTCTTTGTATTTTGCTGGAGAAGATGTTGGCCCAGGTGCAAGCACTCCAGTAAAGGCTCCCAGGTCCTAGGTCCCAGCCGGTCTCAAAGTGATTCTGTTGCCGCTGATCCGGTGATTAGTCTCCGGAGGTATTGCCACTGAAGGAGGGTGGCAAGTCATGGGCTCACGGTTCACGTTCAGGGACCTGGGTGAGAAACAAGTGTTCCATATTGGCATGCTCATTTCTGGGTTGTTCCTGTTCCGTCCCATCTGGAGTTCTACTTCCAGGCCCGGCCAGGACTCTGCCTCAACTTTCTTGCACAAAAACAAGTTCTTCTTTGTTGGTTACCCAGGCTGTCTCTCTAGTTGGAATTAAGGTCCAACTGAAGGTCCAGAAAACCTTCTATCAAGTTGCTTCTTACCTGGTCAGGTAATAAGGTCAAGAAACTTCGCTCTTTTCTTTTCTGTAGCTTTTTCCTTAACTGTCTCTAGTATTTCAGACTCTATCATTAATCCATTCCTGGACTTTTTCTTGTATATAGTTTTTCTTTCTTGATTCACACACTTTCTTGCAGCTGGACACCAATCAGTTTCACCCCCTTTTTTTTTACATTTCAAAATGATCACCATAGGGCTTCCCTGGTGGCGCAGTGGTTGAGAGTCTGTCTGCCGATGCAGGGGACGCGGGTTCGTGCCCCGGTCCGGGAAGATCCCACATGCCGCGGAGCGGCTGGGCCCGTGAGCCATGGTCGCTGAGCCTGCGCGTCCGGAGCCTGTGCTCCGCAACGGGAGAGGCCACAACAGTGAGAGGCCCGCGTACCGCCAAAAAAAAAAAAAAAGATCACCATGATAAATTGGGAATTCCCTGGTGGTCCAATGGTTAGGACTCTGCACATTCACTGCTAAGGGCCTGGGTTCAATCCCTGGTTGGGGAACTAAGACTTGTAAGCCACGTAGTGTGGCCAAAATATAAAATCACCCTGATAAGTCTAGTTATCATCTGTCACCATACAAAGATATTACATGATTATGGACTATATTTCCCATACTGGACATTTCATACCCGTGACTCATTTATTATTTTGCAGTTGGAAGTTTGTACTTCTTCATCTCCCGCACCTATTTCTCTCTTCCCCCCCACCTCCTGCCCTCTGGCAACTACCTGTTTATTCTCTGTATCTATGACTTTCCGTTTTCTTCTGTTTATTCATTTGTTTTTAGATTCACATATAGGTGAAATCACGCAGCATTTGTCCTTCTCTGTCTGACTTATTTCACTTAGCATAATTTCCTTTATATCCATCCATGTTGCTGCAAATGGCAACATTTCATTCTTTTTTATGACTCAGAATATTCCAGTGTGTGTGTATGTGTGTGTGTGTATGTGTGTGTATGTGTGTGTATATGTGTGTGTATGTGTGTGTGTATATGTGTGTATGTGTGTGTATATGTGTGTATGTGTGTATATGTGTGTATGTGTGTATGTGTGCGTGTATGTGTGTGTATATTGTGTGTATGTGTGTATATGTGTTTATGTGTGTGTATGTGTGTGTGTGTACGTGTGTGTGTATGTGTGTATGTGTGTGTGTGTGTGCGTGTATGTTGTGTATATGTGTGTGTGTGTGTGTGTGTGTGTGTGTGTGTGTATGGCACTTCTTTACCCATTCATCTATTGATGGGCACTCAGGTTGCTTCTGTATCTTGGCTATTGTAAATAATGCTGCAGTGAACATAGGCAGGCATATATCTTTTGAATTTAGTGTATTAGTTTTCTTCAGATAGATACCAGGAGTGGAATTGCTGGATTGTATGGTAGTACTATTTTTAATTTTTTGAGGACTCTCCATAGCTGTTTTCCATAGTGCCTGTACCACTCTGCCTTCCCACCAATAGTGCACAAGCATTCCCTTTTCTCCACATCCTCGCCAACACTTGTTTTTTTTTGTCTTTTGATAATAGCTATTCTGACAGGTGTGAAGTGATGTCTCATTGTGGTTTTGATTTGCATTTCTCTGATGATTAGTGATGTTGAGCATCTTTTCATGTGCCTGTTGACCATCTGTATGTCTTTAGAAAAATATCTGTTCAGATCCTCTGCCCGTTTTCTAATCAGGTTGTTTGCTTTTTTGATGTTGAGTTGTATGAGTTCTTTGTATATTTTGGATATTAACCCCTTGTCCGATACACCGTTTGCAAATATCTTGTCCCGTTCCGCAGGCAGCCTTTTCATTTTGTTGATAGTTCCCTTTGCTGTCCCAAAGCTTTTCAGTCTGATGTAGTCGCATTTATTTTTGCTTCTGTTTCCCTTGCTTGAGGAGACATATCCAAACAGATATTGCTAAGATCAATGTCAAAGAATAATGCCTATGTTTTCTTCTAGAAGTTTTATGGTTTCAGGCCTTATATCTAAGTCTTTAATCCATTTTGCGTTTACTTTTGTGTATGGTATGAGAAAGTAGTTCAGCTTGATATTTTTGCATATAGTTGTCTGGTTTTCTCAGTATTTGAGAAGGAAGAGCCTGTCAATTCCCCGTTGTATATTCTTGCCTCCTTTGTCATAGATTAATTGCCCATAAAATTGTGGTTCATTTCTGGACTTTCTATACTGTTCCATTGATCTATGTGTCCATTTTTGTGCCGCTCATGACTGTAACTGTGTAATATAGTCTGAAATCAGGGCGTGTGATACCTCCAGCTTGTTCTTCTTTCTTAAGATTGTTTTGCCTATTGGAGTCTTTTGTGTTTCTACACAAATTTTAGAATTATTTGTTCTAGTTCTGTGAAAAAATGCCATGGGTATTTTGATAGGGATTGTATTGAATCTGTAGATTGCCTTGGGTAGTGTGATCATTTTAACAATATTAATTCTTCCGATCCATCAGCACAGTATACCTTTCCATCTGTTGTGTCGTCTTCAATTTGTTTCATTAGTGTCTTAGTTTTCCAAGGGCAAGTCTTTTACCGCCTTAGTTAGATCTATTCCCAAGTACTTTATTCTTTTTGATGCAATGATAAATGGGATTATTTTCTTAACATCTCTTTCTGATAATTCATTGTTAGTGTATAGAAACAGATTTCTGTATATTAATTTTGTACCCTGCAACTTTACCAAATTCATTGATGAGTTCTAGTAGTTTTTTGGTGGCTCCTTTAGGATTTTCTGGGTATAGAATCATATCATCTGGGAACAGTGACAGTTTTACTTCTTCCTTTCCAGTTTGGATGACTTTTATTTCTTTTCTTTGTCTGATCGCCATGGCTAGGGCATCCGATAATATGTTGAATACAAGCTGTGAGAGTGGGCATCCTCACCTTGTTCCTGATCTTAGAGGAAATGCTTTCAGCTTTTCACTGTCGAGTATGATGTTAGCTATGGGCTTGTCATATATGGCCTTTATTATGTTGAGGTATGTTCCCTCTATATCCACTTTGTTGAGAGTTTTTATCATAAATGGAGGTTGAATTTTGTCAAATGTCCATGAATGTTCATAGTAGCATTATTTATAGTAGCTCCAAAGTGAAAATAACCTAAATGTCCATCAATGGATGAAGGGATAAACAAATTATGATATATATCCACACAATGGAATATTATTTGGTCATAAAAGGAAATGATGTATTTTCAAGATAAAAATATCATGCTGACTGAAATAAGACAGTCACAAAGGACCACATATTGTATGATTCCATTTATATGAAAGGTCCAGAATAGATAAATCCATAGATATAGAAAGTAGATCAGTGGTTGACAAGGGGATGGGGATGAACTGCTAATGCATGTGGGTTTTGAGGGAGAGATGATTAAAATCTTCTATAATAAGATAGTTGCGATGGTTACATAATTCTGAGAATATGCTAAAAACCACAAACTGTACACCTGAAAAGAATTAATTTTATGGTATATCTCAGTGTAGCTATTATTTTTTTAAAAAGAGAAAGAAATTGTGTGATTCACAGAATTCTCGGAGGGGCCAAAGAACCATGCTTAGGGTGAAATAGCTAGGAACGGTGCCTTAGCACCTGCTGCAGAATTGGTGTACTGAGGCCACCTTGTCTTGGTCACCGTGTGCTAGGGACCTCATGCAGCAGTGCCTTGAGCACACTGCCACCCTTGGCCCAGGAAGTCAAACTTGCTGCCACGAGTGTTCCCGAATCTTGGGTAGAATGCCTGATCAGGAGGTTCTAGGGCATGTGCTGATGCCCACCTGCAAGGCGGGCTGGAAGAGTGAGTGTCATTCTCTTCCGTGAATGGAAGTTAGACCACCAAACTCATAAGTGAGGAACCCCAAAGACAAGAAGATGAGCCAAGTGCTAAACCGCCAGAAAAGAATGGCGCATTGATTTTGTGATGTTTCCTGAACTTCTGCAGACGAGAACAAAACAATCTTCATCACAGTTTCTGTCCTCTCTCTCAATTGTGACATCCTTGCCCCCCAGCCATTCCCTGAGAATTGGCTGTGCTAAGTCTCCATTTGCTGCCAAGCTGTATTTCAGTTGGCATAACCAGGACATTCGCTCTTAGGTTGTCATACTGTTCCAGGGTGTTTAATTGTAATAGGAAACTATTGAGAACTAAAAAGCTTTTATGATAGAGAAAGCTGAATAGTATAGTGGAAAAAGAGCAGGCTTGAGACTAGGGCGGTCTTGAATATGAATTTCAACTCTGATCTGCAGTAAGTTTCTCACTTTCTGAGTCTCAGCTCTGTGTCTGACCATGGGGTTAATGTTTACGTTCTAGGGACAGCGTGAGTACTAAAGGAGGTCATATTTGTAAAGCACGCAGTGCTCTGGCCAACACCCAGCAGATGTAGCTGTAAATGGAGCTGACGTAGGAGTGCACCAGTGATACTAAGACACTTTGAGAAGAGAGCAGCTGCAGGCTTGAATGTGCTTGGTCACTGCCCGAAGCAGGTACCTGGGGAATGCTTAGGCCCAGGCACCCCTAACAGAGCTTGGAGGCCAGGAGAAAGGAAAGGACACCCAGCGTGATGCTGAGGCCATTTCTGAAGATGGTTACGCTCAGTGAGAAGGCTTTTGCACAATCTGCTGTTTTAGACTCAGATCAAGCCCCCGTTCTGGCATCTTCAACTGATGGGAAGACCCCTCCTGTTTCCAAGACGCTACAGTTTCTAATTCCGTTAACTTCATTAAAACAATTAAAAGTCGACGCAAGACTCTGTGAAAGAAGTTAAAGCATGTGCATTTCACGTGGCCCAGAGGGAGGAGTGGACAGACTCCGTCCCAAGAGACAGAGGGTGAGGGGCATTAGAAAGCAGGCAGCTACGAAGATGGCCGGGAGAAGGATAAACACCTACTATGAAAAGCTTCTACATTAATGCCTTCATTCATTCAAACACATACATGAACACTCTGCCATGCATGGGGCCAAAACCACTTTCCCCTTCGCTTCACATTTCCACATGGGAGGTGTTGGGGTTCAGGACACACTACCCCAAAACGTGGCCCCTTGGCATGTTGAGTATCACGAGCTGAAGGAATTTGAGGAATGACAGGTGCAGGAAGGACTTTCTGACCTTCCTCTCAAGCAGGTCATAAATCTCTCCTGTGGAGGAAAGGAACATTCTTATCTCTGAGACAAAGGGACACCGAGAAGAATCCGAACAGACGTTGCTAAATTTCCCCAGTGCACTGCACCTACCTCCTATCCTTTGTCCTGTCAGATTCCTCCACGACTGTCCCCTCTTCATGAAACCCAGCATAGAACACTCAGGTTTAACCAGTTCTTCGGGTCTTCGGTTCCTTATGAAGGTTCCCATGTCATATAAAACTTTTGTTAAGTAAATTTGTATGCCCTTCTCCTCTTAATCTGTCTTTGTCGGTTAAATTTTCAGACCCCGGGGAAGAGACAGCTATCGGTGTAACACTTCTGACTTCTCATAAGTTTATACCACTCACTTTTCACCAGGACACACACACACAGAAGCAGACACACATGCGTAATTGAGAGAGAGCGCCAGGCTGAGGGATAGAAGCTTTTCCCCTTGTGTACTTGGGGTGTTTACCCCCCCAGCTGTGGGAGTGAACTTGGCCTCAGCAGGAGGTGAATTTAACGTAGGACAGAAAAGGGAAAACACACAAGAGTGCCCAATGGCCGCCTCCTCGGGCCTACTTTACCGCCAGGTGCTCACTTTCCACCCACGGGCCTCTTAGCGCTGGGACTGAATTCTACTCTTCCCTGAATGCCTAGGACTTCCTCTCTGTATCAGAGACACTTCCTGTCTCCTTGGCCACATTTCTGCTCTGAGAGAAGCATGCTTCCCGTGCCTTCTCCCCACCACATTTCAGAGTCTGTCTGGCCTGTGGACCATTCTCTGGCCTGTCCTTTGGCTCCAGTACCCAGACCCCCCCCTTCCCATTGGCTCACAGCCCCTGCTTCCCACGAATGCCCCAAGTCTGGTGGCTGCAGCCCCCGGCCTGGCTACCGCCTCCTACGGGGCTCTGCCTGGAAAACCCTGGTCCTGGCGTCTCACTGCGTCTCCCCATCCCCCCTTCCCTCCAAAGCGCTGTCAGATGAAACTGGAACAAAGGGACTAACTAAACAGAAGGGTTAAGAACTCTGGGAGACAAAAGGAGCCTTTGTTGTCATGTGCCATCTCCTGTGGGCTCTGGCCTCTTTGGAGAGCTGTACCCATACCCTGTACTGTTAACATCCACACACCGATCCAGAGCACGTGGTCTTCCCGTCCCACCATCTGCGCAGCAACTTAACTGCCTGGCTGTGCGTACTGCAGACTGTAAATAAACCAGGAGTCTCAACTTCTGAGGGAAAACCAAAGCACAGAAATTATGTTAATTCCATTCCTAAGCCATTGACATGCAAACATGAATATGTATGAAGTTACTGGCTCCAGCTGTTTCCTTGTTACAGATCATCTTCCGTGATAAAACCATCAGGTATACGTAACCAAACACCAAACAACTCTCCGTCCAGCTCCCACCCCTCCCCAGCTGCCAACACAATCTTGTTAAACTACAGTAGAAAATCTGGTGTAGCGATTTGGAATTGAAGGTCTCCCCTCCCCCAGTGATTCACTTGTCCTAAAATGGATATGAGCTATGATGTTCCAAAGAAAACGTCAGAAATGATAAGCTATGGTAGCTGGATGGAGCTGGGAATTATTTCAGGAAACCCTGAATCCCAAGCGCTCAAGCTCTTCTGCTCACTAAGATCAGTGCACGTCATCTTCTAACGAGTGTTGGATCTTACATAATCGTTGAGCAGATGGGCTGTAGCCATGATTTCTTGCAAATGTAAATTATCTTCTAAATGAAATGTGCTTGAGAAAGATACAACAGGCTCAAATTTCCAAACACAGAGGGGAAAAATCAGCTCACCCCAGTCCCATTATTTACTCAGCTGGTTTTGAATGCAAGCTAATGTTTTGAAGAATCCTGGTGTCAGGAAAAGGGAGCGGCAGAGTACTCTGCGCGGAATCCTCTCTCTTTCCCAGACCTCGGCAGCAAGCCCTCCGCAGAGAGGGAGGAACTTTTCTATTCCCTGGGCATAGAACAGGGAGGTTCACATTGTAATTCTTTTTTTTTTTCTTTAACATATTTTAAATTGAGGTCTAATTAACATACAATGAAATGCACAGCCCTCCAATGTTCAGATGGATGAATTTTGACAATTGTATATACACATGGAACCAACACCCAACACAAGATACAGAACATACCCACCACACCAGAAAGTTTCCCTCCCTATCCCCAGCCAGGCAGCCACTGGTCTGCTTTCTGTCACTATAGAATTAGTTTTGTCTGTTCTAGAATGTCATACAAGTGGAATCATACAGTAAGAACTGTTTTGTGTTTAGCTTCTTTCATTCAACATAATGTTTCTGAATAATTCATTCAGGTTGTTGCATGTATTCATAGTTTGCGCTTTTTAAAAAAAATCGCTGAATCGTCCCACTGGAGGAATATACTACAACTCATTTATCCATTTACCTCTGGGACATTTGGATTGTTTCCAACTGTTGTCTTGAAGTCAAAGGAGAAAGGAAAGTCTTTTTAACAATATTGCTGAAACAACTGGATATATGGGTGGAGAAAAACTTGAACCTCCATCCCTATCTTACTCCATATACAAAAGCTAATTCAAAACGGATCACAGACCTACATATAACACCTACAGCCACAAAGATGCTAGAATAAAGCATGATAACTTCGTGACCTTGGGATGGGTAAAGAGTCCTTAGACAGAATACAAAAAGCACTAACCATTAAAAAAGTAGCTTGGGTGTCATCAAATTTTTTAATTAAATTTAATTAAAATACACAAGAAAACGAATAGAAAAATCACAGACTGGAAAAAAATATAACACACATATCTGACAAAGGACTGGTATCTAGACAATGGAAAGAATGCTTACAAATAAAAAGACAAATGACCCAATTAAAAATGGCAAAAGACTTCAACACTTTACAAAAGATGTGCAAATGACCAATCAATTCACACAAAAAAGTGCTCAAAGTCTTGTCATCCAATTTTTAAAAATTCTTGTGTGAAATTCATCTGGTTGGTCCTTCAAAGCTTCTCTCATTCCCCCTTTCCCACTGGAAGGACTGCATATAAAATGCTAAATGGAAGTAGATTTTGCATCTGAAGATTTAGTCCTCTTAACCCTCTCAGACTCTATGCTTTCTGGTTAGTAATTACAAAGCATTTTCTAGAATTGCTGAGGTGAGCAGGCCTGCAGCTGCCAGAGCCCTCCTTTGTGTGGTTCGGTGCTGCAAAAGGGAAAAATTCCGAGAGCTCGCAGCCTCGGGCCTCGCAGGGGAAAGGAAGTGGGTGGCTCGTGGACTGCAAGGAGAGCAGGTGTGTCCAGGAGGGAGGGAGAGCGATGACACGTGTACAGGGGCTTCATCAGCACGGGGGTGTGTTCTGCCCTGTCTATGCGAAGCTCAGGTTTGGTGCAGCTTTTAAAAGCAGAATAAGATAAAAATCTCCAAAGGGCTGTTTTCATCACCAGCCATTTAAAAGTGAAAACATTATAGCCTCAATGCTTCTTTCATGTGACTGGACCTGGGCCAGTTATCCTAAAGAATAGCGGCGTTTATAATTCATCCAACGCAGCTGCTTATTGAGAACCTACCGTGTTTCGGGCTCTAAATAAGCATGGTATATGTCATCAGGAAGCTTAGAAGATTCTAAACAGGCTGTTTTTCATCTAATTAGTCAGCTCTCCATATCAGGTAGCTAAGAAGAAGTTCTTCTCACTGAGCAAGGAAACTGGCAAAAATGCCCCTAGCCCCGGGCATTGAAAACATTAGAAATCTGCTGCTATCAGGGATGTGGTTTGTGTCGCTTTCTGAGTATGGGAAACTGCTGGGAGAAGGACCAAGCTGGGATCTCGACTGGAATCCGACTGACACTGGATTCAGGTGAAAATAGAATTTCTGCCTTCTACCTACATTTTAAGGACTGCGGCAAAGTGTAAGAGGAAGAGATAAGATACTAAGAAGGAGGGAGGCTCTGGAGAATGGTGTTAACTCAACGGCATGGAATTTGACAGGGGCCCCGTGACATCTCATTAAACATCATTAAAGTGTGAGGGCTCCCACATAAATAAATTCATCAGATAACAGAATCTCATCTGTTTCCAAAAGCAAGTGTATACCCCAAATATCATTCCAATATGTAATCGGCATGAAATTTACTAATGAGGTATTTTACATCCTTTTTTTAATCAAGCTTTTGAAATCTGATGTGTATTTTACACAGAGGGCATCTCTCAATTTGGACTGCATCTCAAGTGCCCAATAGGCACGCACGGCTCACCGTCGGCTATCAAACTGGACAGCACAGACGTGGGACCTCGCTGCTCAAGCTCGGCTTAGCACTGCTTTTGCACACGCGGCATTTTCTTCTCAAGACTGCAGCTCCTTAAAGGCAAGTTGGACATCTATTTAACATTGGAACTCTCACAGTGCCCTACCTAAAAGGGCTATGTATCAAATACTAGCTAACTAAAATTAATTGAATAAGAACTAGTTGATGAATCAATTGTCTAATTGAGTCTCATGAATTTTTACTCAGAATGTTACCATTCTTTAACTTGTCATTTTGTGACTTAAAATGTACATTTTTCTCTGCTTGGTTATCCTGGGTACCTGCTGAGCTGCTTTCCTGCGTTGTATTTATTTGCTTTAGAGGCAGCTTCCATTTTTCCTGTAAATCAGGAGTGAGGACGCCGTTCCACCCCACCTCCCTGTCCCTCCCTCCCTGTGCTGCCTCCTAGGGATGGTCCCGGGGGTGTGTGTGGGGGGGGGAGGGACAGTGGTAATCATAACCAGGGACAGATGCCACCTGCGTTTCCCACACCTGTTGGATAGAATCCCCTTGGAGTGCTTGGTAGAGACACAGATCATCAGTAAAAGCAAAAAAAAAAAAAAAAAAAAAATTAATACTTCATCATTTTAGTTGGAAAATTTTCAGAAATGAAATAACACTTTAAGTCTGCATAGTATTTTACCATTTGCCAGATGTCTTTGAGCTTGACCTCTTGATCCTCGATACAACCTTAAGA
The DNA here is from genome assembly GCF_937001465.1 of Orcinus orca. Classification (NCBI taxonomy): domain Eukaryota; kingdom Metazoa; phylum Chordata; class Mammalia; order Artiodactyla; family Delphinidae; genus Orcinus; species Orcinus orca. Next base: position 16,533,668 of record NC_064573.1, read on the forward strand.
AGTCTGGAGGGTAAATGTTAGGTACACCTCTTGTCATGTAAGGCAACCGAGACTGGGTGGCTTTGGGTGGATTGCCTGATATCACACAGCTAGCAAGTGGTGTATATATTTTTGCACACAGGTTTTCTGATTCCAAGTGTCTCCCAAATGTTTAAACCGAACAGTTTATAATTAGACATCGTTCTGCCAAATACTCAAATTATACTGGCTCCAATCCTGTCTTGCTAATTATCAGGAGTTAGCACCCTTCAGTGTGTCCTCCGGAGAGTTCTGTGAGCATCCCGGTACTGCTTTCCACTTGCCCCAGTGTGGGTTCCCCCCAGCTCCTGCTTTGCCTGTCTTTGTGCTGCATAGCACCTCCCTGGCCACCTTTGGGGCATCGTTCCAACATGCGATCTGCCTTCCCTATTCTCCCCCAAAGCATTGTAGGGGCCAGGTGGTCACTCTCAACCAAACTTTAGCGCAGGGTTGCTCAGGGCACAGAAAGAAGAATATACAACTCAAAGAACAACTGATATCTTCAAGTAGCAGATGTGGTTACGTGCTGAGCTTCTAGCCTGGACCCATCCTCAGAGTTCATAACCATGCTTGGTTCTCAACCTACCTCCAAATGTTAGTGCCAGCTCCCGCATTGCTATATGTGGAGGTCTAGAAAAACTGACCTGAAAGTGCAGAGAAAAAAGGGACTTTCCCCCTTCCCTCCGTCTGAAGTTCACCTTTCAGGTTCTCACTTCCTGACCTAGCGTGGACTAATAGAATTGACAGTAGGAATGGCCACTCGTCTCAGAAGTCCCTTCTCCTCCGGAAGAGCTTGCGTGGCCTTGAGCGGGACAAGTGAAATTACCCTGGAAAGCGGTAACCCAACATCCCTACGTTCTTGGGTATTCCAATTCAAATGACCCTGCATCCACTTCCTCTCAAGTCTGCAGAGTCCTTCTGTTCCCACGGAGACTCATCTAGATCTCCTACTTGTTCAAGAACCTACACAACTCCCAAGAACAGGCAATATCTTACAGACACAGAGCTATCTAACTGCCTGCTGAGAAAAAGAAAATCTCCTGTAAGAAAGTAACAAATCTTTGCTTTAAAGAGACGGTGTGTAAAACCAAGAAAAAGCTGAACTTTCTCAGTCTGAGAAATCTGTATTTGGACCACTAAGCCAGGTCCAGATTTTCTCCCCAAAGAAGTCTCTGCACCTTTACCCTCGGCAAGGGGCTGTTTCTGACAAAGGGACAGCCTGCCCCACTAAGACGTTTAATATCCACCTCTTTGGAAGTAGCAACTCCTTCTAACTTTAAAGTGATGCTTTTCCCAGCTACTAAACTCATCAAGGTTTCCAAAAACAGATCGCGGTTCTAGTCAGGGCAGCCTGTTTTACCCAGGGATGACATAAGCCCAGCACTTTGTCCTGTATCCCTCTGGCGCCTGAAACTATGTAGACGGAACAGAACTTCACCTTTGTAGGGTGACTCAGCTGGCATTATGAACATCAGTTACTGCGCTGTTCTAATACAATGATGCCTTCAGGGAAACTGGGCTGGGCAGGTCAGTTTGCCCTGGTATTAAATGGCCCAGACAAGTCTCCTTGGATTTCTGTCTCCCTCTTTGTAGTTTACTTTCAAACTGTCATATTTTTTCTTCTTGCTGCTGTCAGTGAACCTGTTTCTGAAGCATAATCTTCCCTTCCCAGCCTCGCTGTGGGCTGAGAATCCTGACATCTAAGCTTAGTGGAACTGTTTCTAAATTAAGAGTGTATATCTTCTAAGTGAGGATCTCAGGGTCTTCCATCTACGTAAAAAGCGTGTTTAGCTTCTTAATGTGCTTCTCCTTTTTTTCAGTTCTGTTGCTGATATTCACCCATCTATTCATTCAATACATATTTATGAAGTGGTTATGTGCTCAGCATTGGTACGGTGGTGCTCAACCTTGGCCGCACATTGGAATCACTGGAGAGCTTTAAAAACTCCCAGGTCTGGGCTTCCATCTGCAGAAGGTTATGATGTAACGGATTCCGGGCGTGGCTTGGACGTTACGATTTTGAGAAGCTTCCCAGGTGATTGCAATATGCGGTCCGGCTTACGAGCCTCTAAGATAGCTCGGAAGACTAAGGGACCTCTCCAGAGGTCTAATGTGTCAGCGCCCTGTGTGAACCCATTATCTTTCTCTCCTCTGGCACCTGACCGCAATTTCCACCTCCAGGAGGAGTTTTTAAAGCTTTCCTTTACCTATGCTTTTTGCTACTTGGAATATTTGAGCCTTTAAATATGCTCTTTGGACATCTCTCTTTTCAATAATGTATAGAACATACGATTAGAGAGATTAAGCCCTTGGACACGAGTCTGATATTATTGTAGACAATAAACTTTCATTAGTCAGAGACTTGTAATCAAATCTTGATATTGAAGAAATCTGAGCCTCTTCTGGGAACAGAATTTCATCTTGAGCCATGGAGGGCACAATCTGTTCCAAACCCTGCTTCCTTCTTCCTGTTCCAGAGTTGAAACTTGGGATTCCTCTTCGGCACGGAGGTCTGATCTGGAAGCCCAAAGGGTAGTAGTTCTAATGTTACCGTTGCTTACTGTGTGACCTTGGGTAAGGCAGATAACCATTCTGGGCTCTCTATGCCTCATTTTTAAGTTTTTAGCAATTCATGCCATAAACTTAATTTTACAGTCAAAGGGATTTTGTGATGATTAGTTGAAAAGGATTGTTAGTCCATATTTTTGTAGAAAAAAAATTGAACAACATTATCACAAGGTAACATATCTACTGTGAGTTGGTGTTGGACCTTTGCTTCTTCTCTTTTGCACAAGTTGAGCTCTAGTTTAAGTTTTTAAAACCAGATACACAGATTAATAAAACTTATTCCTAGTCTCTTAGAAGACATAAATAATATGATATTTAAATTTGGCATAGAATTTCTTTTGTATTAAATCTGTTTTGGATTAGGATGGGGAAAGTGTGAAAAGACACAAACAATGTTTTAGGGAAGCAAAGCCCAGACTTCTGAATGAGAGGTAAAGATTTCCAGGAGCTGTGAGGGTCTAGACAGCCCTCCCTCTCCGCCCGCTATGTGCAAGAGAAAAACACACGGCAGTGGGCAAGGTACTTCCCAAAGTTAAACGGCCAGAACAGAGTTTTGTAACGGAACTCAGACAGCCTATTAGAAATGTGTTGTCCCAAAGTTCTACCTGTAGGAAGGACACAGCTCTTACAGGACTGGGGAGGGCAGGAGGCAGAGATTAACCCTCATGGTGCCAGAGGACCCGTTCATTTTTATGTATCCACGGCTGACAAAGGGAAATCAGAACGGGAAAAGTGAACTGCCACTTTGCATGAAGAGCATCCCATTCTCCTTTCTCCACTTCTCCACCCTCGGGCTCAAGGCTTCCCTCTCTCCCTCCACACAGCAGCTGTGCCTTCCACACCAGGAAGGAGCCTGAAGGTTTCCAAGCACAAGTGGGAGATGGAGTGGGGTAAGAGTGGGATAGCCCAGGAGAGGGTTCCTGGGACTTGAAGGAGAAGAGATATTAAAGGATCCACACAGTGTGAGGAGAGGGGAGATGGAAGCAATGCAAGGAAAGAGATGTACCTAAAGGGGATACTGTGGCAGCTACACGTGTGTGTACTGCTCTGATCTCCCTTCAAGGGAACCTGCATCTTCTGATATGCCCCGTCTTCATGCTGGGCCCCCTCCCTCCCACCAACCCAGCCAATGACCCTGCTCAGTGGGAGTGCCCGCTGTTCGGGCCCGACACAGGACTCCTCCTGTGCCGTGGGGCGCCCTGTGAGCCTGGATGCAACTCCTCAGCCCAAGATCCCTTCCTTCCTTTTCTCCTTTCACAGGTGTCAGACCAGAGTCCTGCTCTGAAGGCTGTCCCCGCCTACTCCTGTGTCCTTTCCCCTTTGTCTTTCATAGCTGTGTCCCCAGTAAATCTCTTGCATGTTTCATTCTATCCTGGAGTCTGCTTCTCAAAGGACCCAAGCAGACAAAGACCCTCTGGGAGGTCAAGGAAGTGTCTATAGCAGGCTGTCTCAATGTGCACACAAGGACTCCTTTCCCATCTGCCCATACGTGATCACCCCTCTCCCATTATACAAAATAAAGAGGTACTTCTTCTCCATCCAGAATCTTACTAGGATCATAGCCCCAAGGGTATTCAAAATGTCCCAGGTGCCAAACAAAATGACAATTTGAAATACCAGCATTTGACTCGTTTAATCAAGACACTCCTGTAGGGGCGAGAAAAGGGTCCCCAGTAGGTCTGAAAATTAAATGGACTATGACCGATTAACAGGAGAAAAGCATAAAAAATGTATTTAATATTAGTTTTACGTGACATTGGGAGCCTTCTTAAGGAAACGAAGACCCAAAGAAATGGTTAAACCTGAGTGTTTTTACGCTGGATTTGATGAAAAGGGGACAGTCATGGAAAGATAGGATAAGACAGAGTATGAGGTAAGGGTAGGAAACTGGGGGAAACTTAGCAAGACCTGTCCAGATTCTTCTCCACATTCCTCCCTGTTAGAGAGAAGGATGCTTCTTCAGGAATAAGGAGGGTGCCTCTCATATGAGGATCTTAAGGCCTACTTCAGGGGAGACAAGGAAGATGGAAGAGTCCTTCCTGCACCTGTTTTTTCTCACATTCCTTCAGTTTAAAATATCCAATATGCCAAGGTGCCGTGTTTTGGGGTAGCGTATCCTGAACTCCATTACTGCAAACCTGTGATTGGTCCATTCTTTTTGTTTGCTTGTTGGGCCTGCGGGATCTTAGTTTCCTGACAAGGGACCGAACCCGTGCCCCCTGCAGCGGAAGCGCAGAGACCTAACCACTGGCCTGCCAGGGAATTTCCTGGTCAATTCTTAAGTATATTGCTGTTAAGGGTTAAGCCATGACGTTAGAAATGGAGTGTTTGGGCCCATGTCATCATGTTCTTGTTTCAAATCTATTAAAGACTGGGGCAGCAGAAGTGATGACAATTGTCATTTAAATATTTTGGGGTGTGGCCATAGAAGGCCCCTCCCAGACCTCCAATGACAGGGAGCTCATTTGATTAGAGCCCCAGTTACTGCGCTCTGAAATCCATCGTCATGCTTCCCACAGGCTGTGCTCAGTCAGCCACTGACGTGGCCAGGGTACCACCTTAGTCCTGAGGAACTCGGACTCCTCTGATGGCCAGCTTTGGCCCCAGGACCCTCTGATGGCCTTGCTGAACCTTCCTTAGGCCTCACAGCCACCTGTACACTTCTGCCCTCTCCCTTTGTGTGGTCTCAGATTTGCACTGTGGTCCAGGAAGGCTCCCTGCTTCCTCTACCTCCCCGCCCACACTCCCCCAGCCTCTGTTCTCTCTCATCCTTGTTTCCTCTAATAAAGCCTTTGCATCTGTTTCTAGAACTGACACAGCTCACTTCTGCCCCCATAACCCTGGCTGTCAATGGCCACTCTCTTGGATGGAGCCCTGTGTTGACACCTCAGCCTTGTTTCACACAGGCACCATGTTCACGGCAGGCTCAGTGCCTCAGCTCTCCATCCCTCCTACATTTAAGAGTCAGAAATACGAGGGATTCCATCATGGAGGACACATGTAAACAGGATGATCTGAATTTAAAAATAAAGTGGGAGGGCATTCCCTGGTGGTCCAGTGGTGAAGACCTGGGCTTTCACTGCCAAAGGCCTGGGTTCGATCCCTTGGTCAGGGAACCAAGATCCCACAAGCTGTGTGGTGTGGGGGAAAAAAAAAAGTTGGATTTTTCTAACAGAAAGTAAGTCTGATTGGACTGATTGATAGACTTGTTGTGAGGCTGTTTAGATTTCCTGACAGACATCTTCTTTATATTGAATGAGCTAAATTCACAGTTCCAAGATTTTGAAACAAACTTCATGTGTTTAAGCATGCCATTTTAAGATTACATATTTTTAATCACATTGATAACAAAAATTGAGCTTAATGATATTTCAGTTTTGCCAACCTTTTCTGAGTATATCAGGAATGAAAATATGCTTCCAAAGTAAGAGTAACTGGTTGCAGAATTATTTACAATAACCAAGATACAGAAGCAACCTAAGTGTCCATCAGCAGAATGGCTAACGAAGATGTGATACATGTACACAATGGAATATCACTCAGCCATAAAAAAGAATGAAATCTTGCCATTTGTGACAACATGGATGGACCTAGAGGGTATTATGCTAAGTGAAGTAAGTCAGAGAGAGAAAGACAAATGCTGTATGATCTCACTTATATGTGGAATCTAAAAAGCAGAGTCATAGATACAGAGAACAAACGTATGGTTGCCAGAGGGGAGAGGGGTGGGGGAAGGAGACAAATAAGTGAGGGAGATTAAGAGATACAAACTTCCAGTTGCAAAATAAATGAGTTACAGGTATGAAATGTACAGCGTGGGAAATATAGTCAATAATTGTGTAATATCTTTGTATGGTGTCAGATGGTAACTAGACTCATGGTGATCATTTTGAAATGTCTTGAAATATTGAATCAAGATGTTGTATAACAGGGACTACCATAGTATTGTAGGTCAAATATACTTCAAAAACAAATAAGCAAACAAACAAAAAACTCATAGAAAAAGAGATGGGATTTGTGGTTACCAGAGGTAGGGGATGGGGGAGGGTGACTTGGATGAAAGCAGTCAAAAGATACAAAGTTCTAGTTATGAGATAAATAAGTACTAGGAACGTAGTGTATAATATGATAAATATAATCAACACTGCTGTATGTTATATATGAAAATTGTAGGAGTAAATTCTAGGAGTTTTCATCACAAAGAAAAAATTTTTTACTATTTAATTTTGAATCTCTGTGAGATGATGGATGGTCACTAAACATGTGATAATCATTTCACGATGTATGTAAGTCAACTCATTATGCTGTACACCTTACACTCATGCAGTGCTGTATGTCAATTGTATCTCAAACAAAAAAACACAAACAAACAAAACAATGTAAGAGTGGTATAATTAAGAGTCACTGGGTAAATCTTGGTAAAACTTTTTGGGGTACTTCCTAGAGAGTGAGAAAAATGAGCGACTCTAATGATTGAATAACATATCCCACTGCAAGTCAAATGGTTTCCAGTTCTCTGCCTTGAGCAAAACTGAAGGAGTTCTTAACTAAATTGTCATCTGATAGGTGAAAAGTACGATTTTTGGCATACGATTTAGAAGGAGCTCAAAGGATTGAGTGTTATTACTATAAGAGAATTCCTTCCTGTTTCTACCTACTTTTAGTGTTTTTGTTTGTTTGTTTGTTTGTTTTGCGGTACATGGGCCTCTCACTGATGTGGCCTCTCCCGTTGCGGAGCACAGGCTCCGGACGCGCAGGCTCAGCGGCCATGGCTCACGGGCCCAGCCGCTCTGCAGCATGTGGGATCCTCCCGGACCGGGGCACGAACCCGTGTCCCCTGCAGGGGGAGTGCAGGCGGACTCCCAACCACTGCGCCACCAGGGAAGCCCTCTACCTACTTTTAATGTAAGGCAATGTTTGCCAGCACTTGAATGTATAAAACAAAGAATGAGAATACAATTGTTGCCAAACCTGTCTCATTCATCCCCAAATATGTGAGTTCATTGGAAAAAACACAAAAACGCACCCCTTCATCTACCTCATTGACATATGCACCATTCCAGTCTCTGTCCCCATCTTCATGTTGCCTTCTCCTTGGTGTGTGCGTGTCAAGTCTCTCTATGCCTCCCTCCACAAGGATAAATGTGATTGCCTTTAGGGCACAAATAATGCCGGATAGTAGCTCCATCTCAAGACCCTTAGCACAATGACACTTGCAAAGACCCTTTTTCCAAATAATATAACATTGACAGGTTTCAGGGGTTAGGACCCACTATCTTTGGGAGCATTATTTGGCCTACTAAACCTGGTAAAGTGATGTTAGCCTGGTTGTAACAAGCAGTCCGTCAGTTACTGAAACTTGTCTGCTGTGTGGGTGCTGGTCACAGGGTTCCTAAATGGCCACAGGGTTACCTCCAACTACCAACAACCTCAACTTGATGACCCCTCAAACTCCAGGGGTCTGCCTGAGATATATAGAAATCTGGAGGAAGATATTTCAGACCCTTGTTATAGGGGGGTGTATGGATGGAAATAGGCCAGTGGGTTCCAGAACTTAGCCTGGAAGGGAATGGTGTGGGTTCACAAGGGAGAAAGGGAGACTCGTTCATCAAATACTGTTCTATGCCAGGGATGTCATGTTCCAATGGCCAGGGATTCCTGGAAGCCTAGGTATCCTCAGGGGGTTTCTGTGTCGAGGAAGAACAATTTTCTAGGCCACAGAATGACTCTTTGAGGGCCCCCGTTGAGCCGGACAATCCGTAGCCGTATCTCCTAAATGTGCCCCCTGAATGGTGGTGAGAAAAGAGAGGAGAAGAGGACAGGGGGAAGCAGAAGAGAACAGGAATTCATGCTTTGTTTTGGATGCTGTTGCAGAAGAAAGCCAAATAATGAGAGAGACGGGATGCGAAATCTTGATGGAGACCCTCCATCTCTGTGGTGCTTCCTGTGGACAAATGGACGCGAGCGGCAAACATTCTATGTCTTTCAAGACAGCCACACGCATGGGTTACTATTCTTGGAAACTTCTCTGTGAAGACCCTGCATGCGGTAAGCCCCCATTAAACATTTGTTGATGTCTTGGTGTTTCCACTCTGAAAAGAAGGGCTTCAGCCATACAAAATACTTTACACTGGGTAGATGGTGGATCCTTTTTATTCTGTCCTGACATTTGCTGCACTAAGAACCCTGGGATTCTAATTCAGGCAATTTCACATTGTGTTTGGATTAGCACTGAACTCTTTTGAACCAACACAGATGGTGGATAAAGGGTTTTCTTTGGGGTTTTAAAAGCATCGTCTCTATCCATTTGTGGTGTTTAGTCCATTCTGAGTCAATCAATTCAAATAAATGACTCAACGCTTTACTCCTTTAGTAATCTTTTGATTTATCTTCTCGATGCTCCTAAGCTATTTTGCATTTTTTTATTATCCACTCCTTCACACACACACACATGCGTGCACGCACAGACACACACAGTGTGCTGTTCCTCATAACTTGGTACCAGCTGCAACGTGACTAATAGGCAATTACAGTTTCCTCTTGGGAGTCAATGGAATATTAAGTATTAAGAGTCCTCTAATTAGGTGTGAGTGTTTGGGTAATGGGTTTTTTTTTGGGCCACGCCCCCGCGCTGGGCAGGTTCCTAGGTCCCCAACCAGGGATGGAAGCCACGCACCCTGCAGTGGAAGCACAGAGTCTTAACCACTGGACCGCCAGGGAAGTCCCTACCTACTATAATCCTTCCAGAGCAGAACCAAACCAGGGGCGCTCCTGACCAGCCCAGAGGGTGCGCAGTTGAAATCTAGGTCTGGCTCTGGTCCTAATTCACTACGTGACTTCTCTGCCCACAGGACTTAGCCCAGCAGTTCTCTGCCGGGGGCTTTGTGCTTCGCCTTCTGCCTGAGTCTCCTCCCCTGAGTGTCAGATCCCAGCCTTCATGCCGTCCTTCAGGGATGTCTTTCCTTCCCCTGAGTCTAGAGTAGATTCCCCTGCTACGTTACTATTTATCCATTTATTTGGGTACCTAATGCATCCCACGTGACGTGCTAGACGCTGGGCACGTAGTGTGACAAGAACGCGGCCCCCACGGAGCGTGGGCACCGAGTGGGGAGGGGGGATGGGTGTCAGACACACAACACTGCCCTCAATAGAGCCCAACCGTGATAAGTGCACCAAAGGCAAAGAGCGGGGTATGATGAGGAAATTCACCGAGAACATAAAGGCGCTGACCTCACTCAGACCTCAGGTCCACGTGAGGCGGTGGGAGCCCTGTGGCCATTCTTCCCCAGGCGAATACCCCACAGCTCTTTCTCTGATCCTTTCATGAAACATGACGTACAAGGCCTACTGAGCATCAGCACGTGATGTGGCTCTGCTCCCAGCCCCGGGCCTCGCCAATCCTAGCCACCGTCTAGCCTGCGGTGGGCACAGGCTTTGTATTAGGCTTGAGTACTTCTAGGAGTTTAAGGAGATTAGTTGACTGGGATCAGCAGAAGGCACTTCGAGGTTAATCACTGAGAGCAGGCTGTGATGGGTGATCAAGGAATCGACCGTGAAGCAGGAACAGGAAGCTGAGTAAAGGAAAGGTCTGTGTGCGAACATAAACTGTGGTGGGTTCCTAGTTTCTCTTTCAATGAATGCCGGAAAGATGGCAGCCAATGGCTGTACAACATAGTCCACAGCTGATAGAACTACAGATGAAGGAGACAAACACCTGACTAAGCTGGGCTAGAGTGTTGGGGCTTCCAGCCACGGTTGACTGGGTCAGAGGGAGCACCCATCCCACGGTGGACCAGTCAGAATGCTTCTGCAGGGTTTTCCAAATTGGAGCTAAGGAAACGGGCCAACAGTCTGGTCCCAGGAAGGGAGGTCCTGTGGAGGAAGCCAGTCTGCAATAGCAGAAAGGAGGAGAGAAGGGAGGTGTTGTGAAGAAAAAGCAGCACAGGTGTGAGACAGAGAGAGAGGAAGAGAGAAGGAGAAACAGGGAGAGCAAGATGGTAAAGAATGATTGAGCTATTATTCTTGGCATTATTCTAGAGGTTTCTGAGGCTCAGAAGGACCCCCTACCTTTTCCATGACTTGATTGTTTAATTCCTTAAAAAAAATCCTTCCTTTCTCTAAACTGGATTCCGTTGTGTTTTTTTGTTTTTGTTTTTTTTGGCTGTGTTGGGTCTTCACTGCTGCACACGGGCTTTCTCTAGTTGTGGTGAGCAAGGGCTACTCTTCATTGCTGTGTGCAGGCTTCTCATTGTGGTGGCTTTTTGTTGCAGAGCACGGACTCTAGGTGCACGGGCTTCAGTAGCTGTGGCATGTGGGCTCAGTAGTTGCGGCTCGCAGGTTCTAGAGCGCAGGCTCAGTAGTTGTGGCGCACGGGCTTAGTTGCTCGACAACATGTGGGATCTTCCCAGACCAGGGCTCGAGCCCGTGTCTCCGGCATTGGCAGCCGGATCCTTAAACACTTCACCACAGGGAAGTCCCTCAGTTGTGTCTTTGTTACTCAGTATCCCAAAGAGTCCAAATGAGAGTAGATTATTGGCTAGATGGCAAAAGGCAGGCCAGGACACACACAGCTCCAGGCAATGACATCAAAGACTCAGTGACACAATTCAGTGACACAATTCAGCCAAGTCACTCCCACTTCAGTAATTATTACTTCAGAGAAATTATTTGAAGATATTATTTTGAACAAACTAATATCTCACAGATATCCAATGTTGACCTTAATTATTTTTATTATAATTCTAATTCAACATAATTTAGCAAATATTTCTTAAGTGCCTAGTAAGCCTCTAGAACATAATCCTGTTCTAGGAACCCGAAAGAAGGCAATGGCCAAAAGAGACAGAAATCTCTATCCCCCATTCTAGCAGGGGATAAATAAACCTGAATACATACATATATCTATGTAATATCCTTTGGCTTTTCATTCTTAATATTAGCTGTATGCAAACTATTAAACCAAAATGCATTTACAAATTTTTGAAAACCTAGAAAATTGATCACATTAAAATTAACAACATAATTTCATATGGCGAATGATATGATGGTGCTAAAATTAAATTGTTTCGATTGGGCTTAATTGTAGAAAGATATAGCTTGGAGTCTGGTTGTATACTTGATCTTTTTCTGTGTTTTGTTCTCAATAAGGCTAATGATTGCGTGTATTATAAAGAATTGCATAAATATATTCAAGATTCTGCTAGTTTAGAATATAAGACCTCAAGTCTTTTTTGCAAGCAGAATTCAGATGCAGGCTTTCGTTATGGGTCACCTGATTACTCTGTAAAACTCTCTCATTCATCTGAAGGTAAGACTCGCCAGCTTGAATTATGAAACTCAGCATTGAATGGCAACCATACGTTGCTGGTAGTAAGAGCAGAGAAATTTTCCCTTTGCCTGGTTGTTACCATAGTTATTCCTAATGAACTGTTTTGGCAGTTGGTCTGTGCAAGGAAGTGTAAGCATCTTCACCTGTGATTAAGAGCGTTGTTAGTATTTAATAAGTGCCAGGAGCTCTTCTAAATGCTTTATGGGAATGAACTCAGGCAAGCCTCCAACAGCCCTGCAAAACAGGTACTTCTGTCTGTCTCTATGTACAGATGAGGGGACACTGAGACGTAGAAAGGTAGGGTAACTTGCCCAAGGTCAGCCACAGAGTAAGTGACAGAGCTGGGATTTGAACCCAGGCAAGTATGGCTGTAGAGCCTGCCATCCACATCCCTTCAGGATACTGCCACCAAATGTGGTAGCAACTATCCCAATGTAGGTTCTTCATAATCTGGTAGGAGGATGATCCTGGGTGCCCTGTTACGGCTCCATTCCCCCACCAATCTTCTCTCCTGGAACTACTGAGAAACATTCATTTATCCATCAAAGCTTTACGTCATTTGGCCTCCATGGGGCTAGAATAGATGAAAAATGCAGTTGCACATTCTGACACTAAAATTACGTAGATCCGGGATCAACAAACCATGACCTGCGGGTCAAATCTCGCCTGCTGCCTGATTTTGTAACTAAAGTTTGATTATGAGCACAGCCACGCTCATTCATTTGTATCATTTATGTATTGTCTATGTCTGTGTTTGCACTCCAGGACTGAGTTATGTAGTCTCAATAGAGACCACATGGCCCCAAAGCCTCAAATATTTCCTACCTGGCCCTTTACACAAAAAGTTTGATGACTCTTTATCTAGATGAAATTAATTACGTTCCTATTATTGTTTATAGACCCTCATCAAAATGAGAACACATAATTTCCCATAGAGAACTCAGGGGACTTGGATGTCAGTTAAAGAAACATTTTATAAGTTAGTTATGGGAAATGCTTTGGGTGTTTCAGTGACTTTGAAAGACAGAGCAAAGTAAAGCATTCCTTTTTTTTTTTTTTTTTTTTGGAGGAATTTGTAAACTGAATGCACTACCCGCCCTGAGGGTCCTGAGTAGCTCTTCACACATGGCAGGCACGTTTCTCCATTTGGATCAAGACCTGTAATGCCATCTCCTCAACATGTGTAGGACTATACTTCCTACCTCCCTTGTTGGTTGGATGGGGCCATGTGATTCTTCTGGTCAATGAGTCCTGAGCAGAAGTGATCTGTGCCTTTTTGAGCTGGAGCATTTAATGATCAGTACAAGACCCTCCTGAATTCTTTCTTTCCAACATAACAGTTGGTGACATTCAAGATGGTGGCTGCCCCATGAGCCAGGGTTCCTTAGTGACCATCATTAGCAAGGCCTTCTTACCCACGGATGCTTAGCGTGAGCAAGCTATGAACCTCTGTGTGAGTTTGCTAGGGCTGTCATGACAAAACACCACAGTTTGGATGGTTCAACCACAGATATTGATTCTCTCGTGGTTCCACCAGTTAGAAGTCTGAGCGCAACGTATCAGCAGCATTGGTTCCTTCTGAGGCTGTGAGGGAGGAATCTGTTCCAAGCCTCTTTCCTTGGCTTGTAGATAATCATCTTCTCTTTTTGTCTTCATATCATCTTCCATCTATGTGTTTGTGTGTCCAAATTTTCTTATGAGAACACCAGTCATACTGGATTAGAACCCATCCTAATGACCTCATTTTAGTTTAGTTATCCCTTCAAGACCTTCTCTCCAAACATGGTTGCATTCTGAGAGACTGGAACCTAGGACTTCAACATATAAATTTGCGGGGGTAGGGGAGAGGACAGAATCCAACCCATAACAAGCTTTATATTTTTAAGCTACTGAGATGTGGGCGTTGTCAGTCACCACAGCATAACCCAGACTATTCTGACTAATACAAAGGAACAGTCACCTAGAGACTCAAAATGACAGCTTCTTTGAGTTGTCTATGCATATTTATGGCCCTATTAAAAACCACATGGGGGACTTTATTTTTTTTTTAAGTTACATGTGTCACAAGCATGAATAAATTAGCCCCCAGCAGTATTCTTAGAGCTGGAACATTATTTTCTTTTTCCATTTTAGGCAGCTGAGGACCAGAAAAGACGAATGTCTCTCTCTGGCAGACAGGGAAGTCCCAGCCCCAGGATGACTCCCAGTCACGTGCACATGCCAGCAGCCTGGCCTCCTTTCTGCCTCCCCGGGACCCCAGATGGCCCTGCCAGTCACCCAGGCAGCCTTTCCTCCCCTCTGGCTGGACCTCTCAGTGACTCCATAGAGCCTGTCAGGCCTCCTTAATGGTTATGAACTTGAGATGCCTCCTGCTCACTGAGATGTTACCATCTGACTTCTGACAGATTAATTCATTAATCACCTGTTTGAGTTTTTCCACTTAATATTAAACCTCACGTCCTATTTCCTCATGGCTATGAATTGGTCCGAGAGCTTAGAGGCGCTCACTCCTTCTCCAGGGGGCGTCCTTCAGACTCTGAGGGATTCCCCAGGGAAGGAAAATACTCTCTGCATTAGTTACCTGTAGCTGCTGTAACAATGATCACAAGCTTGGTGACTAGAAACAAACAAACAAAAAAGGTGTGTTCTCTCACAGTGCTGGAGGCTAGAAGTCCAAAATCAAGGTGTCATCTTGATTGGGTAATTATTAATGAGTACCCAATTAATAATGGGTAATTATTAGTAAGTATTATTAGGAATACTTATTTGTACTAGTATATCATAATAGTAATTTACAGTAGTAATATTATCTTACATTATATTACTAATCAAATGCTGTCGTTTATTTAGTGCCTACAACTGGCTAGGCACTGTGCTAGTTTCTTATAAATTTCCCCATTTGATTTTCAAAATCAGCAATACATGTTCAGGACAAGGAAAACTTGTTTCAAGGTGGTTCTCTTGAGGAATAAAAAATAAGAATAAAATACCTCTCCCTTAGAGGGACTTCCCTGGTGGTCTAGTGGTTAAGACGCTGCACTTCCAGTGCCTCCACTATAGGGGGAACTAAGATCCCACATGCCACTTGGTGCAGCCAAAAGATAAATAAATAAAACAATAAAAGTGATTCTCTTGAAGAAATCTAAAGGTGTCAACGGACCACAAGCCCAGTTAGTGAGTAAGACCCTCAGCGCGTGTGTCTGCTAAAGGGGGGCACAAATGAGAGCTGTTTTCGTGACACTGTGGTGACTAGATCAAGGGTAGCAAATGGACCGAAGTTAGCAAGAGGCTCCTTCTCGCACCCCACCTTTTGTCTTTTTTAAAAAATGTGGTTGTTGACAATATTGTGTTAGTTTCAGGTATACAGCAAAGTGATTCAGTTATACATATATTTTTCCTATTTTTTCCAATTTAGGTTATTATAAGATATTGAATATAGTTCCCTGTGCTATACGGTAAATCCTTGTTGCTTGTCTATGTTCTATATAGTAGTTTGTATCTGTTAATCCCATACCCCTAATGTATCCCCCCACCCTTTCCCCTTTGTTAACCATAAGTTTGTTTTCTACGTCTGTGGGTCTGTTTCTGTTTTGTGTAGAAGTTCGTTTGTATCATTTTTTCAGATTCCACATGTAAGTGATATCATACATTTGTCTTTCTCTGTCTGACGTACTTCACTTCGTATGATAATCTCTAGGTCCATCCATGCTGCTGCCGATGGCATTATCTCATTCTTTTTTATGGCTGAGGAATCAAAATATCTCCATTGGATTCTGGCTGGCTTCTTCCTCCTTGGAGAAGGCTTGAAATTTCTGGGAGAAAAGCTTGAATCTCCCCCTTTAGCTCTCTCTCCCTCCACATTAACACAGCCCTGGAGCAGCCACCCCTGGGCTCCAGGTCGTGACCCTGCTTCCTCCTGGGGCACCCCAAAGTCCTCCTCCCACCAAGAATGGCCCAGCCCCCCAAGTTATAACCCTTTGACTCCTACTCCAGGAGCTGGCTGCACCTCTTTCTGCTTGAGTCCCTCTTCCTTGAGGGTCTGTCCAGGAATGAAGCCCAATGAAGATGGGGTATAAGGAAGGAGATCTGACTCCTGATGTTAACTAAGCATTAAAAGAGAGGCAGACGGAATGGGGTGGGAGTCGACCACCTGGCCAGGTGGGAACAGCTGGAGGAGAAGGAGGTATTCAACTTAGAGAAGACTTTGGGGATCTCAAGAGCTGAACCCACATAATGATCATTCTTTTTAAATTTTCTTTTTCGGCCACACCCCACGGGATCTTAGTTCCCTGACCAGGGATCAAACCTGGGCCCCCTGCAGTGGACGCACAGAGTCCCGACTACTGGACGACTAGGGAATTCCCAAATAACGATCATTCTAATCGCCATCTCTTGGATAAATACTTGGTTCCAGGCTCGATTCTCCCTGTTTCACGTACATCATGCTTATTGACTTTAACTTTCACAAGAACCTTCTGAAAATTCAAGGCCGCTCCTTAAAGATAAGTAAATCAAGGCAACGAGGGCTTAGGCAACTGATTTGAGATCCAATAGTTCAGTTAATGTCGAGGCCAGCATTCTTCCCTGGGAAGGGGTAACTCCACTCTATCACCATCAAGAGGGAGAGAGCAAAGAAGTGTATTATGTTTCACACCAGAAGACGAATGTAGGAACAACGGGCCAACGTTCCAGGTAAGCAGATTGCCGGCTCTGTGCAGTGGAGAATTCTATAACAGTTAAAGTTGTCTGCTAGCAGGTGGGCGGCCTTGAGCCTCCCTGAGACTCCTGTCACAGAGCGCCCAAGCAGAAACCAACAACCATCTGCTGTGGATATATTAAGGAATTCCTCCCTGGCATGAAGTTTGGGCCGGGAAAACATGCCGAGAGGCTATACGTGCTTCGTTCGATGGAACACTGACCGATTCGAGGCAGTGCTATAATAGCCTGGCAACTCTGATTTCCAGAGCCTGATAAACTCCTTTGCAATATAAAATCCATAACAGTCAATGTCTTCGGAATCTTACCATTCAGACCAGAGAAAAGCAGTATTTGACCATGTTCATTTCCCGGCTGCCTCTCTTTCTCGTTTAGGATTAATTTTACATGCGTTATATCTCGTTAGGGCATTCCTGAGACATGAATAAGGCCTGGATTCTCCATTCCTTTCGAATGACTCCACGTGTGCCAAGTATCAATTCATACACTTGATTCTACAACAAGGTTTTGGTTTCTCAGGCTGTTGTGCTGAGAATCTGGTCTAAGAACTTCCTGGCATCCTCTGCTTCATCACGGTTTCCCATTTTCCATGGTGTTGGATGTCTTCATTCTGGAGGCTTAAGAACACTGATACAGGAAAAGGGCAATCCAAATTCAATAGTAATAATAGAAAAACCACTGACACTTCCTGAGTACTTTCTATGCACTAGCTCCCTGAGTACTTAAATATATTAACTCATTTCACCTTCGAAATAACCCCATAGGTAGGTACTATGCTAATTATCCCCATTATAAAGACGAGGAAACAGAGGCATGAGAAGGTTAAGTAATTTGCGAGGATTCAGATCCGGGTAATTGAGTTCTATTAACCCCACCCTTAATCCACACTTTCCTATTTTGAGCTGTGGGTCTGCTGGAAGCTGAGGGTCCCTGGGTGAGCTGTCCACTTCCCCAGGCTGTGGCTTCCTCATCTGTGAAGCCCTGTCCAGGTTCCCCGCCACCTCCAGCTCTGAGATTCCAGGAAGCAGCAATTTCCAGGCTGTGACACTGTGTCTGCACGGGGCTCTGCATTGCCCCGTGTGCCAGCCAAGAACCCTCCATTCACCTAATAGGAAGGTCTCCTTGTCTGTTTTGGGTGCTCTCCAGGCGTGAAAATGACGTCATTTGACTCAGAAATCCATTCCATAGTGAGGCTCCCTTTTTCTGGGCCAACTACAGCTCATTTCCCGCACTTATTCCCATGTGCAGCTGGAGAACCAGGGCTCAACACGTATTAAAACACCTTCCACATCCTGAGACTCTTTTATGAGCATCCCCTAACTTCCTATTGACAAAGTACACCGTGAATCCTACACTTTAGCTTCATTGCTGCCTTCACCCAATACACGTTTCTTGAGGGCCTCTCGTGGGCCAGGTACTGGGATAAACTCCGTGTTTATGTGCTTACACTTTGGTGAAATTCGATTTGGGCAGCTGTGTAAGGCTTTGCTAGCTGCCATAACAAAAATCTCCACATTTTAATGGCTTAACAAATAAAAGGTTATTTCTCGTTCAGGTAAAGTGTAAAACTGGTTCTGCCCCAGGTTCTTTCCTTTTTGTGGCTCCACCCTCTCCTGGGGTGTGGGAATCACTTACACTCAGCTGCCTAGTGGGAAATGAGCCAAAGCAGAGAGGCAACACCCTTCTCCTAACCACCTTTGCCCAGAAGTGACACATCCCCTCTGCTCACTTTGGTGAAGATCTGGATGTGGAGGCTGGGGTGGGTGGATAGAGGTGGGGTGCTGAGAAACGTCACCCCAGCTCGGCAGCCTCTTCCCAGAGGGCAGCTCCTCTCTTGGGTTGCAGCTAGTGTGGCCGATTTGCGGCCAGGGTACCAGAAGGCGCCCACCGGGGACTTCTGTACTCTCCTGTGGAGTTTCCCCAGGCGGGTATGCCCTATGTCAGTGATGCTGACATTGCTCAGCATAGCTTTGGCAACCCTTTCTGGAAATTTTAAAGCAATTGGGGAACAAAAGATCTTTCTTGAGAAATCCCTCAATGGTGGCAATATGCATTCGTTGTGCACTGATTTAATTATTGCAAATTAGACACGAGCCGTTCAGAGCCGAGTCTGGAGCATCAAGCAGAGGCTCCGTCGTGCTGTTTTGAATCAAAGGCAAAATGTACCGATAAAGTGAAGAGATTGATCTCGCTTCTGTGCCCGCTGCATCGGCTCTGAAAGCCATTCTGTGAGAGGTGCTGAGCTCCCAGAGTTTCGAGCAAGAGCAGGACTGTTTGATGAAGGCAGAGGGAGGGAGGAAGCTGGTCTTCTTGGTGTCAGAGGATCTGAATATTAACCAGAGGATCTGAATATCAAATGTATAACCCAGGACAAACTCCCATCTCTCCCTGGGCCTCAGTTTCCTCATCTGTAAACTGAGGAGGGAGGGGGTGGATTAGATCACCGCCCGCCTTTCTTGAAGCTCTGACATTTGAGATGCTGAGGACAAACTTTCCAATACCACCTCCTATCCACATGGGTCAGCACCAGAGCGCTTATTTGCAATACAGCCTCATTGTTGCTAAACTCAGCCTTGTATTTCCAGTTACTTCATACACCGTATGTTCTAGTTGAGAAGCTCAGGCTGGAAGACCATCTATCAGGGTGCTTGTGGGTCGCGTGTGATGCTGGAACAGCCTCGGAACCTCCACTTCTTCAAATATGAACTGGAAAAGTAATATTTCTTCCCTGGGGGTGTAGCATAATCAGGGAACGCGGTGTGTTAGTCCAACACGTGGAACCAGAAAGCACCAGTCGATGCTCACTGCTGGGAATGAGTGATTTGAACTCTTGCTGTCACCCAGCTTCCTCCCAGATCTGCTCTGTAATATCCTGGCCAGTGGTCTGGTGGATGGGACCCCTCAGCACGTCCCTTGAAAGAGGACTCTCTGCTTCGTTCTTTGGATAGTGCTGTTTTAAAAAACCTATTTTATAGGAGATGATAATGATAGCTAATAACTACTATTCCCTGTTTCAAGCTCCTCTTCTCAGGGCCTGCGATAAATAGAAGTCTCTTCTGTGAGGCAGCCCTCACATGCAGAACGCCAGGTACAGACTCCCTACGGTTTCTCCAAAGTCTTCATGTTTGTACTTTCTCAGTTGTTCCTCTCATAAATATGAATTCTTGTTCTTTCACCATTCTGACTGCTCTTTGAATAGGAACCAGCTTGTCTTTACTTCCCTTAAACTGGGCATGTGGAATGAAACCGTAGGTGTCATTGGGCCTGAACCCAACAGAATAGGAACGTCTCAGTGTTTCAACCTGGGCTGCATGTTGGAATCACTTGGAAACCTTTTAAAAATCCTGATGCTCAGGCTGCATCCCATATCGTTTATATCAGCTTCCTTGAGAATTGGACATGAATATTTTTTTAAGGCTTCTAGGTGTTTCTGGTGTACAGCCAAGGTTGGGAAACACTGTTCTAGGTGCTTGTCCCTGATAACATGGTCTAATATTACAGTCAACTTTTGCCAGTTTCATTCATCACAATGTCATATTTAGAAAAATCACCACATCTTTTTTTTTTTTACTAAGCCATGGATCTCCAGTTCTTTTTTGCACATCTCTATCACGGATAAAACTGTGAACAAGACTAGTCCAAATCAGAGCCTGTCGAAACCACAGTGAGAGACCACCCCACAGTCATTGGATGGCTATTATCAAAAAACGGAAAGCAAGTATTGGCGAGGATGTGGAGAAAATGGAACACTGTGCACTGTTGGTGGGAATGTAAAATGGTATACCTGCTGTAGAAAACAGTATGGCAGTTCCTCAAAAAGTTAAACACGGAATTACCATGTGATCCAGCAATGCCACTCCCCAAAGAAATTTAAAGCAGGCGCTCAAACAGATATTTGTTCACCCATGTTCATAGCAGCATTATTCACAATAGCTATATGGAAACAACCCAAGTGTCCATCAGTGGATGAGTGGATAAACAAAATGTTGTATATACATACAGTGGAATATTACTCAGCCTTAAAAAGGAATGAAATTCTGACACATGCTACATGGACAAGTCTTGAGGACATTATGCTAAGTGAAATAAGTCAGACACAAGAGTGGAAATGATTCCACTTATATGGGGCACCTAGAGTAGGCAAATTCAGAGGCAAACATTAGAATACAGGTTACCAGGGTCCGGAGGGAAGAGAGGCTGGGGCTACAGAATTTCAGTTTGGGAAGATGAAAGATTTCTGCGGAAGGATCGTGGTGATGGTTGCACAACATTGTGAACGTACTTAATGCACCGAACTATATACACTTAAAAATGGTTAAAACGGTAAATTTTATGTTGTGTATATTTTGCCACAATTAAAAAAAAAACAGCCTGAAGGCTGCCTCTAAACACGCTTCTCCAGTTATCAGTGCCTGAGTCAGAACACTTGGAATATAACCATCCAGTCTGTAGCACAGAGCAGGTGATAGATAATTGTGAATAAAAATAAGTAAGTGAGCCTGATGTAAATTTTCCATCTACATCATCATTTTCTTCTCATCCACCTGGTACGTGTCAGCGTGTTCACTAACCTATTAGTGTACCTATTAATTTACCAGCTTAGTCACCTGTCAAGGAAGGAAGTGAGGTTGGCTGAAATGGTACAGATGAACCGGTTTGCAGGGCAGAAATAGAGTCACAGATGTAGAGGAGAAACGTATGGACACCGAGGGGGGAAATGGGGGGGGGGGAGGGGGGTGGTGGGATGAATTGGGAGATTGGGATTGACATATATACACTAAGATGTACAAAATGGATAACTGATAAGAACCTGCTGTATAAAAAAATAAATAAAATAAAATTCAAAAATTCGAAAAAAAGAACAGTCGGTGCAAGGTGTTGGGCGTCAGGACCTGTGGGAGCCTGCAGGGAACTGAGAAGCTCCCTGTGGGGTCCGCGACAGTCTCCCGTTCCGAACAGACACCTGGAGCGGCCTGCGGGGCCCCTCGTGACAAGTATCCGAACGTAACGAGCCACTCCTTTTCCGTGTTTTTGCTTATCTCTGTGCATATAATGCAAAAGTATCCGCAACTGAGCCGCCCATGACAACAGCGGGTTCAGTGAAGGGAAGCTTCTCTGTGGTGTGTAGCGCCCTCTAGTGTTTTTCAGGGGAAAAGGTCAGAAAAACAGGCTTTGAAAACTTTCCTCCTGTATTTGGCCTTTTTGTCACACAATTGGGTTTGTCCTGCGATTTCCAACAGCTATCTGTTGTACCTATAACATTCTGATGAAAAATTGCATGTGTCATTATGAAACCATCTAGGACTATTTAAATTAATTGTCTACCAAAAAAAAGGAAAGAAAAACTATGATGTTTTTCTGTTTGTTTTTAGTTCTCAGTTTACCAAGACAGTGGTCTATGGGGATAAAAAATCTTCTTATGTCATAGGGTTTATTAAGGAGCAAAATTAATTCCCATTTGTTCCTAAACCCTCCTCCTTTCATTATTTCCCCACAAAGTTCCAGAATATTTCTTGTATTACCGCAAAGCTAAGGGGGTTTTCCTTTTCATCTAAAACTGGAGAACTACTACAACAGATCTGCTTTAGTTACTTATTTTTATTTATTTATTTTTGGCTTTTTAAAAAATTAATCAGTTTATTTATTTTTGGCTGCGTTGAGTCTTCGTTGCTGCGCGCGGGCTTTCTCTAGTTGCGGCGAGCAGGGGCTACTCTTCGTTGTGGTGCGCGGGCTTCTCATTGTGGTGGCTTCTCTTGTTGCGGAGCGCAGGCTCTAGGCGTGCGGACTTCAGCAGTTGTGGCTCGCAGGCTCTAGAGCTCACGGGCTTAGTTGCTCTGCGGCATGTGGGATCTTGCAGGACTAGGGCCTGAACCCCTTTTATGGCTTTTTATTTTATTTTTTAAACATCTTTATTGGAGTATAATTGCTTTACAATGGCATGTTAGTTTCTGCTTTATAACAAAGTGAATCAGTTATACATATACATATGTTCCCCTATCTCTTCCCTCTTGCGTCTCCCTCCCACCCCCCCATCCCACCCCTCTAGGTGGACACAAAGCACCAAGCTGATCTCCCTGCGCTATGCGGCTGCTTCCCACTAGCTATCTATTTTACATTTGGTAGTGTATATATGTCCATGCCACTCTCTCACTTTGTCCCAGCTTACCCTTCCCCCTCCCTGTGTCCTCAAGTCCGTTCTCTACATCTGCATCTTTATTCCTGTCCTGCCCCTAGGTTCGTCAGAACCTTTTTGTTTTCTTTTTTAGATTCCATATATATGTGTTAGCGTACGGTATTTGTTTTTCTCTTTCTGACTTACTTCACAACAGATCTGCTTTAAAGGCAAAGTTTTCACAGCCCAGATCCTTCCCATCTAAGGTCTTGTTTGAATAGTTTTCTCTTAAAAAGAAGTGTCTTACTGTTAGTATTTCTGAGGCCACAAACTCTTGAGAAGTAATGAAAACTGTGGACCCAACCCCTTTCTATGCCCCTCAAATGCACACACACACACACACACACACACACAGAACTCCAGGAGATTCAGTCTCCCTGAAGTCCGATTCCAGGTTAAGAACCCAGAGGGGCCGCCTTCCCTTCAGCACGGAGGATGGAGCTCATTTAGCATGGAGCTCCGGCCTTTCCTTGGGCGTGTAGCCAAAGTGGGTAGAGCTGTAATGAGCACGTGCATGACAGAGCAGCTCACAGATTCCAGGGTAGCTCACAAACATTATCTCATGACCCCTACAACCACCCAGTGAGCCCAGCAGGGGCAACGCAGGGCGGCCTCCACCAGGGGAAATATTAGAGGAATGCAGACGGAAAACAGGCTCTTCGTCATTATCATAACCAAATTGTTATAAAATGTTTGCCTTGCTTCTCCATTCCCATGAAGTCACCGTGCAGGGAAACAGGGGAAGGAATTGTCTTATAATGCCTTGGAGAGGCTGTGCTCATTCAGAGAAGTAACTGAGCTATACTTACCCAGGTGTTTGTGCGGTTGTCTACGAGGTAACAACGGAACACCAGGCCTGATGCTAAACGAATGGGTGGGTTTTTTTGTTTTCTGGGGTTTTCTGGCCTCGCCTCGCGGCTTACGGGATCTTAGTTCCCTGATCAGAGATCGAACCCACGCCCCCCTGTGATGGAAGTGTGGAGTCCTAACCACTGGACCCCCAGGGAATTCTCTAACGGGTGTGTTTTCAGCTGGTGGGATATCCACCTCCCCAAAGTGTCACCGTCTTCTTCACTACCCCTGTGGATGCCCAAGTCGCGTCCAGGGCTGGTGGGACTCCCCCAGGGCAGTCCCTATTGTAGTCCTTTCTATGCTGTCCTGCAATGGTCGGTAAAGCATCTCTAGCTCTCACCAGTTCTCCTGCAGAGTAGGGACCATGTTATTTATTTCTTAGGCTCCACACATAGCACACAATGCCTGACACATAATCTCAGTTTCAAACTCTACTCAAGAACCATCACCTTCCATGTTAGTCTAGGTCCCCCAAGAAGCAGCTACCAAGATGGAATTAAACGTGCAAGGATTTTAGCAGGGGAAGTGCCTTTGTGAGAAAATGGGGAGGGCGTTGGGTGAGGCTGAATGCAGGAGGATGGGGGGGAAGGCTGGGTGGGAGACTCTTGGGTTGTCACGCCATCTAAGGAAGATTCGTCAAGATCATGTGAGGGGTCCTTCAAGACGGTGAGCCGAAGTCAGCCACGTAAGGAACGTGTGCCCCCAAACCTGTAGGCCTTGGTACCGTTTGCCACAGTCATCTGTGGGCTCGGAGCAGCCCATGGTCAGTGTGATCTTGGTGCAAACAGAGCGCCCTTGGTCAGTTACACTTCCTGCGGTTGGAGGTCTGTGAGTCCCTTCTCATGGCCATCACACCTTCTGTCCTGCCCACTCACTTCAGTTCTCCAGCCTTATCAAGCTCTCCAGTGCGCCAGCCCCACCTTTCCAACATCCATCATTCCTTTGTATCTTCATTTGCCTTCTCAAGAAATTTAGGTTTCAGGGCCCGTCCCTAGAGTCTCTGTCTTGCAGACACCCTTACCTCTGCTGACCGTCTCTCAGTCTGAGATGCTCATCTGGTCTGTTACCCGCACCCTCCTTCCTGACAGAACCCTCGTTTCATTCATGGTGTTCACCATATTATCCTAAGCCAGGGATTCTCAAACTTGACTGTGAGTGTCAGTATCAACCTGAAAGGCTTTTAAAGTTTGCTGGACCCCATACCCAGAATTTCTGATTCAGCAGGTCTGCATGGAGGCCCAGGAATTTACTTCTTAGATACATTTTCAGGCGATGCTAACGCTGCTGGAAAACCACTGGTCTAAATACATGCTAGTGACACCGTGGCCCTGCTGAAGGAGGCCTGAATGAAGCCAGCTAGCCCATGGCATTCCCACTGTCATTGTTGGCATCTGGAGGATAAGACCTGTGTTCCCTGGCTAGCAAAGGCTTTTTTTTCCTCTCCTGCTCTACATGAATGAGGAAGCCAGTAGACCTAATTGCCCCTCGCAGACGTGTCATGAGCAAGACATAAGCTATAAGAAGAACGCAATCCGTGGACAGCAGAGTAGAGATAAAAGGAACCTGGATCCTTGATGAAATCGTTGAACCATGAAATCAATCAACCTTGGAGCTTGACCCACCTCTGAACTTTAAGTTAAATAATTCATTTTCTTGTTGTTTAAGCTAGTTTGAGAGAGGTTTTCTGCTACTTGCAATCAAAAAAGACCCTAGCAGACGCACCTAGGAGAAATCAAACCCTGGTCTAACCCAACCGTTCCTTGACTCTGCACCTACACCCTAAACAGCTGAATGCTTTTTTTAATTGCACAAACCAAGTTGACTTGATTTACTTCAAAATTATGACCGCAGTTAGGATCTCACGTGGCACCTAGGAGTGCCTGGCAATCCTCCTACAATTGTCTTAAACATTCCCTTCCTTACTGTCTGTGAAGGTTATTTCACACTTTCTCCTCCCTCCTCAAATCACCCTCTCTCCCTGCCCCCTCAGTCAGCGGTACTTGCCTAGTGCTTCATAGGAAGGTGGAGGCAGTTAGAAAAAGCTGCTTCATTTCTTCCTCCCAGTCTATCCCCTCACATGGGATTATACTTGCATATTCCACCTTCCCTCCTGTTAGAGAGGAGGGAGGGTCCCCGCTCTTACCAAGGCCAACCCTTCCACTGTGCTTTGGATTTCAATACCTTTCTGCTCCCGAGAACTCTGGTCCTGCAATTAACCCCTTCTCTTAACCACATTGGCTTGCTTCTCAACCAGATCCTTCCCATCGGCAAATAAACATGGTGGGATAACATACGTCTTTCAAAAAATGTTCTCTCTTGATTCCAAGTCCCACTCCAGCTCCTCCCTCTCTTGCCTGCCCCCTTTCCCACCTTCTGTTAACTTTTGAACCTGCCCCATTGGGCTTTCTTGCTGTCTGCCATTCTAGGGAAATGGACCTTCTCAAGGTCATCATCATGCCACATGGTGACCTGTGTCAAAGGCAATGGTTCTCAATCTTCACCCAACTACATCTTTCAGCAGCAGTTTATGCAGTTGACGTCTCCTTCCTTCTCAAAACACTTTCAGGCTCTGTGCTTCTCCTCCCACTGCCCTGGCCTCTCCTTCTTTACTGATTCCTCCTCAGCTCCCCAACCTCTAAGTCTTGATGTTCTTAAGGACTTTTGTCTTTATCTCTACTTCTCTATATCCGTACTCTCTCTCTACATGGTCTCTTCTGGTCCCAGGGCTTTATATAGACAAATACGTAACTTAAATTGATTGTTGTCCAACCCATAGCCTCCTGTCCCACAAGCACCAGACTCCCATCCAACTGTCTACCTGATATCGCCATTTGGATGTCTAACCGTCTTCCATACTTGAAGGTACACATGAAGGAATTAAAAGACCCAAAACCACACTGAACAAGCCAGCAATCATTGCAAATAATATGTAGGAAGGACTTGCACTGTCTATAAAAACATAGAGTTATCACACTATTTACTTGGACAAGCTCTGTATACTGTGTGGTTGTTGAATAGAACTACTTACAATACTTGCCACTCTCTTATACACCCATTATGTCTAATTCTTTTATGCTGCAGGAAGCAGAAAGCCTTTCTCTGGCATTGGTGTGATGACATGTCCTCCGTGTCTCCTCTCACGGGAGACAGGGGGTACCTGCTCTTCACCCTGGTGAGTGTCCAGCTCAGCTCCATGGTCCAGCTGGCAACCGCTACCATACTGATAAAACATACATAACATAAAATTTACCATTTCAACCGTTATTAAGTATACACTTCAATGGAATGAAGTATGTTCACATTTGTATTAGTCCGCTCTAGCAGGCATAACAAAACACCATAGACTGGGTGGCTTAAACAGCAGAAATCTATTTCTCTCACAGTTACGGAGGCGGGAAGTCCTAGAACAGGGTCTGGCAGGTTCAGTTTCCAATGAGGGCTCTCCTCCTGGCTTACAGATGGCTGCTTTCTCCCTGTGTCCTCACATGGCCTCTTTCCTGTGTGTGTGTGTGTGTGTGTGTGTGTGTGTGTGTGTGTGTGTGTGTGTGTAGGTAGCCAGTAGCGGAGAGAGACACTTCATGATACTGGAATAGGATTCTGGGCCCCAGGCTCTTTCCTGTTCCTCCCTTAGTAATAGAAGGCTTTTTCTTCTATCTTTTCCCCAGAATCAATAGGCCTTTTTCTTGGTCTTGGAGTGGAGGTTTGTTGCTCCTTCCCCAGCAGCTAAAACTTTTGCTCTGTAAGCAGTGAGTCCACACAGGGACGTGGAGATTTATGCTGTATGACAACAGTGGTCAGACCCCTCCCACAGGCCCACCCCACCGAGGGTGCCTCTCTCTGGTCTCCCACCGTGCCCCCAATGGTCTTGTGAGCACCCCCATGGAAGCCTCTGGAAAAGAGCTGTAAATGAGTGCCAACTTCCCTTGTGTCTGGCTTTCTCCGGGGTGCTGTATTATCATACCCGTCCACACTCAGCCTTTAGCAAGTTGTTATAATTTTAGCTGATTTCTTCTTACCCGCTTACATGCTGGCTGGCGCCTCATCCTCCCACGGTCAGCCACTGGTGAAACAGTCCACGCATCCCACCTTAGGGCGGGTCCTTTCCCTCCTTGGAATTCCAGCAACTTAGCTCCTTGCAGCATCTGCAGCATGAAATGTCCAAGAAAAGTTACGATGCTGTAGCGCACCCAGCTTTCTCTTATTGTTAGGGTGGGATCAAAGCTCTTTTTCAAGCCTTCAGCATCCTTGGCAGGAGAACCCTCAGACAGGTATTTTGAAGTCCAAATGAAGAAATGTAAGTGCAGTCATTGGATAGATTCTATAGTCTTGATAAAAGTTAAAGTGATTTCATTTACACGAAGGCAGCAGGTAAGGTCTGTAGGAATACACCATGATTTATTGTTTTTGTTTTTGTTTTTTTGGACCTTCTGTGCGGCTTGCAGGATCCTAGTTCCCCGACCAGGGATCAAACCTGGGCCCCCGGCAATGAAAGCAGCCTAACCACTGGACCGGCAGGGAATTCCCTGCGGCATGTGTTTTGGCAGGGTCTAATCCTCCACCTGTCGAAGAGGCACCAGGGACCCATTATCAAGACAGGTGGAGGGAATTGCCTGGTGGTCCAGTGGTTAAGACTCCACGCTTCCACTGCAGAGGGCATGGGTTCGATCCCTGGTCAGGGAACTAAGATCCCGCATGCCACGTGGCGCAGCCAAAAAAAAAAAAATAGACAGGTGAAAAGTGCTTTGAAAATCGTTTAATAAAGCACTGACCCAGCATTTACCTAGTACTTACTAAATGCCAGGCACTGTTCCAGGCTCATTATAAATATTAGCCCACTTAATCCTCATCATAACCCTAAGAGGTGGGTAATATTATTATCCCCAGTTTACAGGGAAGGAAACTTGCCCAAGGAAGATGACTAAAGTTTCTCTTATGATCATCAGAGACATTTACAAAAGATAATCTTCCTAAAGTGCGCAGTGAGTAAGTGGGGGCTGGAACATGGCCTCAGCCATCCGGCTCCAAAGCCCAGGCACTGAAGCCACCACCCTGGGCTGCCTCTGTGTCTCCAGCAGCTCTCCCTGCCCTGTGGCGGATCCACGGCTCCTGAGTTCTAAGGTCACCTGTTTGAATAGGCAGAGGGAGGGGCCTTGCCCAACTTCCTCTGCCAGTGAGTAGTTGTGAGCTTGTTTTCTCAGAATTTACCTACTGGCCTGCAGCCAGCAGCCGGATTTGCATAGCCCAGAGCCCAGCTCCGTAGAATGCCACCCCAGGCCTACCCTTGGTACAGACTCTCAACCACAACCCTGGGGCCCAAATCACAAGAAAGTACAAGAGACAGGGTTAAAACGTGCATTAAAATGATAAATTGGATGAATGATCTAGTGAGGGTAGAAGACCAAAGGTCAACAAGAAACCACTCTCAGCCTTGACCATCTGTGGACAACTCTTCCCAGGTCTCCACCTGTGCAATAAGAAGCTGGGTCAGGAGTTCCCAAACACGGCCATGCCTCTAAACCCCCTGGAAAGCTATGGAAAAATTAGAGGCTTCTCCTCCTGACCCCCAAGTTCTGACTCAACACAGAAAGCTAGGCACAGTTCGGTAGCAACTCATTCTCCCATGAATCAAGACAGTCAAATTTTTAGCATATGCCAGGCTAATAAGAGAGAGTTCTGCTTTACTGTGAGATTTGCATTAATCACAGAATTAAAAGGAATTCCTAGCAAAATGTCAACAACTCTAATATTTTACAAGTGAAAAGTGGGATTAGGGGAAAATGAGTATTTTTGCCAATGACCACAAAGCTCATAAGGGTCTGCCAGACACTGGATAAATACATTTCCATAGAAGCTTTCCATTTATTTCCATAGATTCATTCATGCTTATTTTATGTGGGCATTCCCTATATTCCTTCATTCATTCATTCAACAAATATTTACCGAACCATTTTCCTTCCTTATTACTGAGAATATAAAAATATACAAAGTAATCTCATGAACAAGGTGTGTTCCTCCTTGATTACTCATCCATTTCAAAACATCCCCAGTTTTTTCAAAATTAGGAAGTCCTGAAGAGAACAGAAAAGATCTAAACCCTTCATCCTATCCCATCCTTATCCTGGGATAAGTCCTTGACTCTCTACTAACAAAAATCTCAAATCTGTGTTTTAAGAGCATCTACCTTCATCCTACCATCAATACAAATTTTCTTGACAGTTTTTAAAGAATAGGAATAGGAATATTAATATTAAAAGAAATCTTGGAAAAGGAGCCCCAGAAAAAGCAAAATTCAGTTTTGAAAAATTTGAGAAAATTGTAAAAGACCTCCATGTTTCAGGAAGCTTTTTTCTCCATCCACATTGACTACATTGGGCTCCAATCATAGTTAATGATTAACAGAAATGTACACTACTCCTTCTCTCCCCTCAAACACTGCACATCTGCGAAAGGACTCCTGGCTCAGTGTAGGCCATCTGAACTACTATCATTTTAATTTGTTTAAATATTTATCATTAAAATCACTTGTAGAACAAGTTGAGTAATTTAAATTAGTTTCACCCTCACTTTTATTGGTCAACACCAAAACTTTCCATAGCTCCAGGTACCTTTATCCTCTTGAATGGTAATACACAATTTGACTGTCATCAGTGTGTTTGCAACTTTGTGGTGTTTTAAATTTAATATACTTTTGCAAGTACTTTTCTAAGGTGTGGCAAAATACGCAAGCGTTTTGTTTTTGATAGCTGCACGATATTACCAGACACCATCATTAAAACAAAAAACAGAAAAAACCTGACCCGTGGAGTTTAGCTCCAGAAGGTTTCTTAGAGAGCATTTGGGCCAGACGTCCTCTTGTACGCTTGAGGAACCTGAAGACCAGAACTTGCTCACTCCTCGCCAGGGGCTCCCTTCTCTTATGCTGCCTTTGAAGCTCCCCAAGAGAACTGTGTTAGTCTAACTTCCATAACTGGGGACTGAAAGCAGGGAAGGGAGATGGGGATTGTATAGTGAATGAAAGGCAATGTTGAACGGTCTGGGATCATGCATGCTAGGCCTCTGCACCATGGTGGGTATCTTGTAGACAGGGGTGGGGGTGGGGAAGAGAGACCACAGGCACACACATACATACACATGCATGCACACATGCACACGGCTGCAAGATCCCAGTTTATTTAGACAAGAAAACAAGGGTTTAGGCAAGGTGAGATGTTTACACAAAGGCAGGATCTAAAGCAGAGGCAGCATATCTTTGTATAGTTTTCCTGGGTTCCCTTCCGGGCATGTAACATTTGTTAGATGCGAGGAAAAGTTGTGAACTTCATTCTTTCACACCCTCAGCTGTATCTGATAAACCCATCATGTCATGGAATTATAGTTGGAAGCCATGTTGGAATCATGGCTGGAGGAGCATGTAGCTCCATGGTTCCCAAAGCCACAAGCAGGATCTCAGCAGGTAGGTCTGGGGTAGAGTCCCAGAATCTAGAGTCTAACTTTTAAAAGCCTTTAAATGGTTCTGGTAGGGCTTCCCTGGTGGCGCAGTGGTTAAGAATCTGACTGCTAATGCAGGGGACACGGGTTCAAGCCCTGGTCCAGGAAGATCCCACATGCCACAGAGCAACTAATCCCATGCACCACAACTACTGAGCCTGCGAGCCACAACTACTGAGCCCACGTGCCGCAACTACTGAAGCCCGCATACCTAGAGTCCATGATCCAAAACAAAGAGAAGCTACTGCAATGAGAAGCCCACGCATCGCAACAAAGAGTAGCCCCCAGTCACCGCAACTGGAGAAAGCCTGAAGACCCAACGCAGCCAAAAATAAAATAAATAAATTTATCCAAAAAAAAAATGGTTTTGGTAGACAAGCTGGTTTGGGAAACACTGATGTGGGTCACCTTCTTCCTCGGGTCAGAGCCACTTTTCATGCAGTCAGGAGCTGTCAAAGATGGGGAAAGGGCCTAAATATTTCCAATGACAGGGAGCTTGAGAGCATCTGAAAACGATTCCCCCATTGAAAAAATATTTCTCTTTCATTCTAGTTTAGCCTTGGCCAATGGTTGTTTGGAGTCCATCTACACCTTTTCAAATATATCATTAACAGGAGACTTCCCTGGCAATCCAGTGGTTAAGACTCTGTCCTTCCACTGTAGGGGTGGAAGAACAGTTCCCTAGTCAGGGAACTCCCGCATGCCGTGTGGCCAAAAAAAAAAAAAAAAAAAAATCAAATAAGTCACTAACAGCCACCTTATAAATATTGAAATTTAGTCCTTCTAAAACAGGAGGGAGGGGGCAGGGCACAACTTTTGAAAGAATGACATAGCCAGAGGACACAACATAAACTGATTAGAACCAAATGGGTCCAAGATGGCAGACAAGTCAACTTCCACTATACCTCAGTAGACGCTCATTGTAACACATCAGCAAGCTAAATGACACACCCACAGGCGCCATGATAGTTCCAACACCATAAGGATCAAAAAGTGGGCGGTGGCCCTATTCCTGGAAATCCCCGCCCCTTCCTGAAATAGCTGGACTACTCCTCCCACTCATTAGCCTATGAAATTACCCACCCCTATAAAAACTGACAACCCCATACGCTGGTGCCTTTCTCACCTTCTGAGGTGGCCCATACTCTGTCTGTGGAGTGTGTTTCTCTCTAAATGAATCCAGTTCTTACCTATCACTTTGCCTCTCACTGAATTCTTTCTGCGATGAGACATAGAGAAGCTGAGCTTCATTAAGTCCTGCAACCAGGCGTGTGATCTCAGTTGGAAGACCGTGGGTTTTGGCCGGGTTCGAGTCCCGGCCGCGTGGGTTCAAGTCCCAATCTGAGGTGCACGGTTTCACTTCTACTCCTTCAATGAAGCAATCTGGCAAAATGCCTTAGAAACGTCTGTATACTTTGACCCGATAATTCCATTTCTGGGAACCTATCCTAAGGAAATAATCTGAAATATTTCAAACACAGCCCAGAGGCTTATCACATCCTGATTAGCCTTGCACATAAAACCCATCAACATCTACATTCTTTTGTGCAGCATAGTGGTGGGAATAACAATGGCTACAATTTCCTTTTTCTAATTAAGGAGTCTTGGGCTGACATCAAGCCCCCACTTGCTCATCAGCATCTTTCTCAGAATTGCTTCCTATGCATCAGCTCTGCTGGGCCTCTTAAAGGAAGTAGAACGTAACTATGTAGAAAATATGCAATTTTTTTGAATGTCAGATATTGGTTAAAACATTGAGGGAACTCTATCCCCTTAACCCTCTAATACACATTCATTCATTCATTCACTCAACTAGTATTCATTAAACCTTCCCATGGTCCAGAATTCGTGTTAGAAATGGGAATATAATGGGCAGACAAGGCACCTGCCCTCTTTGGTTCTCAGAGTATATGGAAGAGGTAGACCATTGCCTAAAAGTGACAAGTTCTATGAAGCAGAGACTGGAAGTGGGGATAGATTTTTGGGTGCAGGGGAGAGTATAGAACCTCCAGGAGAGAAACTAAGTAGAAAATGATGATTATGTCAAAAAGAGTAAGCATTAGCCAGGAGAAAAGACTTCCAGGTAGGTATAAAAGGATGTGCAGGTAATTCCCTGGAGGTCCAATGGTTAGGACTCCATGCTTTCACTGCCTAGGGCATGGGTTCAATCCCTGGTCAGGGAACTAAGATTCCAAGAGCTGCACTGCGTGCCCCCACCCCACCAAAATAAAGAATGTGCAGAGACCTGAGTATGGGAGATAAGTGACAGAGTTCAGTATAGTGGAGTGTAGAAGACAGAGTGAGGGGCAGACTGGAGCAGTCAGTAGAGGCCAGGTCTCAAAGAGCCTCATGGCCGTGTTGAATTGGGACATTATTCTGAGGAATCAAAGAGCCTCCAATGGTTTTTTTTTAATTAATTAATTTATTTATGGCCGCGTTGGGTCTTCATTGCTGCGCGCCGGCATTCTCTAGTTGCAGTGGCTTCTCTTGTTGCGGAGCATGGGCTCTAGGGCGCGCAGGCTTCAGTAGTTGTGGCGCATGGGCTTAGTTGCTCCGCCGCATGTGGGATCTTCCCGGACCAGGGCTTGTACTGTGTCCCCTGCATTGGCAGGGGGATTCTTAACCACTGCACCACCAGGGAAGTCCAAGATTGCCCAATCTTGTGTGGTCCTTAGCTTCCAGGGTCCTGCCTTCTAGTGTTTTCAAGGATTTTGGGATCAGGTTTTCCATAGTTAGGTGGATTGGCATACGGGTCATATCCAAGTTTCGCAAGCATGGGTGCAATCACTGCCATGTCTTGTAAGACATGTGGAGGTATCTTCCCAACCCATTCTGATAGAGCTCCCACATTGACTGGCTTGATGACTTGGGCTGTAGCTGTCTCCACTCTGCTAGTTTTGGAGGGTCTCCTGCAGAGGCGGGGGGTAGCTGTGGCTCACCGTGGGGACAAGGACACTGGCAGCACAAGTTCTGGGAAGTACCCTCCAAGGGGTTTGGGGTTTTTTTTGTGGTTTTTTTTTTGCGGTACACGGGCCTCTCACTGTTGTGGCCTCTCCTGTGGCGTAGCACAGGCTCCGGACGCGCAGGCTCAGGGGCCATGGCTCACGGGCCCAGCCACTCCACGGCATGTGGGATCTTTCTGGACCGGGGCACGAACCCATGTCCCCTGCATCGGTAGGTGGACTCTCAACCACTGTGCCACCAGGGAAGCCCAACCCAAGGGGTTTTAAGCAGAGGAAATCTGCTATAAAATGATTATCTTTGGTTGGTGAGAAGAGGGCAACTTTCTGATTTTCAGATTTGTTGGGGTTTTTTTTCAGAGCCTGTAAAATGAAAGGACAAGAGGAAAGGGAGTTGAAGATATTGAAAAGAAAGTGGTTGAAATGATGGTCTGTAGAGTCTAAACTGGGTAAGGTAAGAAATCAAGAGTAGGGAGAGTTGACACATTGGCAAAATCAGAGGGGAGTGTATTAGTCTGCTAGGGCTGCTATAACAAAATACTACAGCCTGGGGAGCTTAAGCAACAGAAATGAATTTCCTCACAGTTCTGGAGGTTGGAAGTCCAAGATCAAGGTGCTGGCGGGGTAGGTGTCTCCTGAGGCCTCTCTCCTTGGCTTGCAGATGGCCACCTTCTTGCTATGTCTCCACATGATCTTTCCTCTGTGTGTGCCCCTCCCCGGTGTCTCTTCTTTTTCTTACAAGGACAACAATATTATTGGATTAGAGCCCCATCCATACAACCTCCTTTAACCTTAATTACGTCCTTAAAAGTCCTATTTCCAAATACAGTCACATTGGGGGTTAGGAATTCAACATATGAATTTGGGGGTGGAGGACACAGTTCAATCCATAACAGGAGGAAAGACTGAAGTCTTCATGAGGAGAAAATAAAACCCAAAACAAGTATGTTGAAGGGAACTGAGTGCAAGAATAATGTTCCAGGCAGAGGGGACAGTAAGTGCAAAGTCTCCCAAGCAAATGGCTTGCCTGTTGGAGTGAAGATCGGGAAGAAGCCAGGGTGACAGGAGCTGAATGAAGGGGTAGGTGTTGGGCTGGTAGGGGGTGCGGTTTGAGTTTGGTGAGGGCCAGACCATGTAGAGCCTTATAACCCATAATAAAGGACTCTAGATTGTATTTTATATGTGATTTAAAAAAATGAATAGAAAGTTTTTTACAGAAAATCAACATGATCTGATTTATGATTTCAGAAGTTCACCATGGCTGCTGTCAGCATAATAAAATATTGAGGGGAATGTAAGCAGGGAGATAAGTAAGGAGGCTCTTGCAGAAGTCCAGGAGAAAGGTAATGGTGGTTCAGACCAGTGGTAAAGGTAGTGATAAATGGATAGAAATAAATACTTAAATTCTTGAATGGATGGGATTTTAATCTTGAGGGATTGAAAGCAGATTATGAGCAAGACAGGAATATAGAATTATTCCTAAGTTTTTGGCCAGAGTAACTGAATAAATGTTGGTTCCATTTATTAAGCTGGGAAACACTGGGGGAGGAATGGATTTGGGGGAGCAGAGTCAAGACAAAGTTCTAAACCTGTTAGATTTGAGCTGCCATTAGATATCCAAGAGGAGATGAGATAGCCAGTATTTGTTGGATACATGAGGCCAGCGTTCAGGGGAAGTTCAAGGTCTGAGATTTAAAGGAAAGAACTGTCAGTTTAGAGAATGTATGCAAAGTCGTGGGGCTAGACGGAAGCACAAAGGGAGTGAGTGCGGATAGAGAAGAGAAGAGGTCCACAGACTGAACCCTGGAGTGTGCCAACATTTGAAGGTCTGGAAGAAGAAGAAGAACAGTAAA
Source organism: Orcinus orca (assembly GCF_937001465.1). Taxonomy (NCBI): domain Eukaryota; kingdom Metazoa; phylum Chordata; class Mammalia; order Artiodactyla; family Delphinidae; genus Orcinus; species Orcinus orca. The sequence goes on from NC_064573.1 coordinate 16,569,623, forward strand.
TGAAGTTGGGTTCTGTGAATACTGTGACTAGGATAAGTTTAACACATTAACTGTTTCCATTTCAGATTTTGGGTCTCATTCCTATGATGTCCAAGGCAATGTTTGTGTCTGGCTCTGTTCCATATGGTCACTCAGGGACCCAGGCTGACAGAAGCTTTGTCACCTGCAACAAGTGGCTTCCAAGGTCACCTGGGCATCCACACACAGTGAGATGGGAAAGAGCAGGATAAAGAAGGCACTACAGGGGCTTCCCTGGTGGCGCAGTGGTTGCGAGTCCACCTGCTGATGCAGGGGACACGGGTTTGTGCCCCGGTACGGGAAGATCCCACATGCCGCGGAGCAGCTGGGCCCGTGAGCCATGGCCACTGAGCCTGCGCGTCCAGAGCCTGTGCTCTGCAACGGGAGAGGCCACGACGGTGAGAGTCCCGCGTACCGCAAAAAAAAAAAAAAAAAAAGAAGGCACTACATCCTTAGCTAGGGATAATAGGAACTCTTGTTTATATGCCACTGAAGGAACTAGGTTTCTGCCCCTAGCCAGGTGGGAAAAGGACCCGGGAAATGCGGTGACCAGCTGAGCAGCTGCATCCCAGAAACAGCTCTTAATGGAAAAGAAGGATGTGTCATCGGTGGACATCAATCTGACTCTGCAACAGCCATCATGATTGCCAAGTTCAGGAAGAAGGCAGTGATCAACCGGTAAAAACACACCTGATTTGTCACTCAGGTGGGATAAGCACTGCCTCATGGATTTGATGAGAGCAATTTGAGGGGGCGAGTGGTGGAGTCAAACACCAGATTGGAGTGAACGCAGGAGAGAACAGAGGACAGTCAAGACGGGAAGTATGACAAGTCTTTGGAGAAGTTTTGATGTAAAGGAGAACAGAAAAATGAGACATAGCTGGAGTAGGATGTGGGGAAAAGGGAAAATTTTTAACCTAAGATCAAAGAAATCCAGTAAAAAGAAGGAATTAATGATTCAGGGAGAGAAAGAGGGAGATTTCAGGACAAAGCCTGGGTTTCAGGTCCTTTGTCCAGAAGAGGACCTCACAATTGCTTCTAGCTCTGTAATGTTCCCATGACACTTTGATTTCCCCCTTCCAGTTATTCCTTTTTAAAGGATTCCTTTTGATAGCGGGTTTAATCAATTTGTGTCATTAAATTAGTTTTAGCTATTTACCATCATGAATCAGGCGCTACTTCAGAATTACCCGTGAGATCCAAGTGCAAAAAAGGTGATTTTTATGTATCTTCCCTGGAAGATTGGTAGATTTTGTTAAATTTATCCAGGATTTTTGGTGGCAGTGGTGGATGTGATTCTGCTCTCAATATACCATTAAATCAAGCAACAAGTAATCAGAAAGCGCCTTTCCAGGCTAATGTAGAGAGAGCTAGACAATTTTCTGCTTCTAACTATTTTCACAGCTCCCATCTTGCCTCAGATCCAAGGATTTAATTTTCCCAGCTTCCAGCCCTCTCTGTGAAAGCCATTATCTTTTGTCACCTTCTCCGGTCCCTCAGTAGGAAAATCCTCACTTGTCCAATATTCTGGCCATTAGCAATTTGAAATTTTACCTCTGAGAGTGATGCTGAAGGAGAAAGCAGCAATTTGCAGTCCATTTATTGTACCCTTTGTTATTTAAAAATGTTTAGCTCATTTGCCTTGATTCTTATTGCTGAAAGAGAATTGACCGTTAGCAGGAGAATATTTGCTGCTAAATGGAGTCTGTTGTAGATGATTCTAGAAGACCATTAGCTTTTCACTGGGGGGCAATTAGTGTTTACTGTTTATTGTATCGTGCAATTGCAGGCATTTTCCCCCCTAGAGGTTGTAAAACCTTTAGAAGCATTGAGAATAGGCTTTTAAAGCCACTTGAAAATGTACAAGCAAGATGGGGTAGAAAGAAGAGCTGATAGCAAGGGCTTTATTTTGCTCGTGATCAGGCTGATTTATCTGCCTTCTAACTCAGTATATTATTCCCCTTCCGTGAGCTTCGGAGTTAATCATACATAATGTGCATCAATTCGTTTCACCCTAAATGCAAATATCAGTCCTGGAACAAATATTTAAATAGCGCCAATCAGGGCCTTTTATGTTCTTTTATCAAACCCCAAAGTAAACAACAGCTTCTCAAAAGCCTTTCATTTCTGTGAATGCTATCCTGAAATCTGGCCTACAGGTTACAGGATTTGAACCTACCCTTTGGCTTCACCGGGGAGGAGAATGAGGCCCAGGGACGTGGCTGGGACCTGCTCTAGGAGATTGGGCGCTAGCGTGGGAACGAAACCCAGGTCTCTCAACTGCCAGCCGCGGGGCTCCCCTACCCCTCCTCTCCACACACACCCATTTGTTTCAGGGGTGGGGGATTTGCCCCTCTCCCGGCTTGATGCTCTTGCAGGGGAAGGGGGTATTACAGGAAAAAAGGACTCTTGTCTCATTGCAGGAATGGGGCAGACAGGAGTCTGTCTGTCCCTGGTTCAGGAGGGAAACACAAAGTCTTGCTTCCCAGGAGTGGGGCGGAGTTGGGAGCCTCTTTTTCACTTGAATGCTATGGGGGAGGAGGAATCCCTTCTTAGACCAGAGTGGGATGGGGGAGATCATTCCCTACTAGAGCCTGAATATCTCTCCTGTCCCTCCCCTTCTCTATAGCACATCCACCATACCAGTCCCAACTACCGTCACTTCTCACCTGGCTTGCAGCAAGTCTTCCAACTGGACTCAGTCGCTCTCTGCTTGTCTCCTCCCATCCAGTACCCAAGCAGCCCCAGTGAACTTTCTAAAATGCACTGACCACTCCGTGCAGGGGATCTCCAGTTTGGCAGGATAAAACCCCAACTTCACAACATGACTTACCAGGTAGTTAGTGATCTGGACCGTGTTGCTTCTTCAGCCCCATCACTCCACACCCCTCAAAAGAGGCTTCCAAAAGGAGAAACCTCCTACACTGTTGGTGGGAATGTAAATTGGTGCAGCTACTATGGAGAACAGTATGGACGTTTCTTAAAAAGCTAAAAATAGAGCTACCATTTTTAGAGCTACCAGGAGCAATCCCACTCCTGGGCATATATCTGGGACAAAACTCTAATCTGAAAAGATTCATGCACCTCAATGTTCATAGCAACACATTTATGATGGCCAGAACATGGAAGCAACCTAAATGTCCATCAACAGATGAATGGATAAAGAAGATGTGGTACATATATACAATGGAATAGTACTCAGCCAGAAAAAAAGAATGAAATAATGCCATTTGCAACAATATGGATGGACCTAGAGACTGTCATACTGAGTGAAGTAAGTCAGACAAAGACAAATATCACATGATATCACTTATACGTGGCAAGTGATATCCAAATGACTTATTTACAAAATAGAAATAGACTCACAGACATAGAAAACAAACTTATGGTTACCAAAGGGGAAACGGGCAGGTTGGGATAAGTTAGGAGTCTGGGAGTAACATATACACACCACTATATATAAAATAGGTAAACAACAAGGACCTACTGTCTGGCACAGGGAACTAATTTCAATATCTTGTAATAAGTTATAATGGAAAAGAAAATGAAAATTTATATATATATAATTCACAATGGCTTTGTTTTGCTTTGTTATATAGGTATGTATAACTGAATCACTTTGCTGTACACCAGAAACTAACACAAAATTGTAAATCAACTATACTTAAATTTTTTTTAAAAAAAGAGCCTTCCAGCAGAATCTCTCTCTCAGCCCTGGGCCTCTGCGTCTGCTGTCCTGCTGCCTGGAGTTTTCTCCCTCTCCCGCCCACTCTTGGTACAATTATTCATTTAATGTTTGTCTCCTCCAATACACTGAAAGTCCTGTGAGGGCAGAGTTATGTCTATCTCAGTCGTTGTTGTGTTCCTAGCTTTAGCATAACGCTTTGGGCTTAAAAGGTCCTGGGTAAACACATGAAAATGAAATGAACAAATAAGTGAACTTCTGCTTGTCTTTCAAAGCTCATAATAGAAGTTACTTCTCCCACGGAGCTTTTCCATGATTCTCAAGGTTTAGAAGTGCTGACCTAGGTGCTTCCACCACACCTTATACCACCAGGGCACTCTTCACACTAAGGTGTGACTGCCCGTCCTCTCCATCTCCCCCGAGGTCAGATGCTGAGAGCCAGGAGCACAGAGAACGAGTCCTGTTGGCTTATTCCCAGTATCTAGCCCAGGGTCCAGCACATAGATCCTACTCAGCATTTGTCAAATGCATGATATATGCCTAACTTTTCTGATTCCCAAGTTTTAACCAAAATATTTGCTTTCAAGGAGAGTAGAAAACAATAGTATCAGTGTCAGACTCATCCATTTATTGTTTATTTTGTGTTGGGCATTTTGACGAGGGCTTTACACATGTCATCAGGTACATCCAGGTTTCACTAGCTTATGAATACAACTGAGGACCCTTGTCCCATTATTACCCAGTTATCATGGTCTTGAACACCCAAATACCAATGTCTATATAACTATTGTTTTCTTTCTCTGATTGCCTGAATTCTTGCTTTTCCTGGTTTGTGAATCTTTTTCTCTCTCTCTCTCCATTTTGTGAATCTTCTCAATCAATCAGTCAATCAACCAATCTCTCTCTGTCATATTTTTCTCTGCTTCTTCATGTAAAGCTAACATTCAAACTGGATGACTTTGGGTAAATTATTCAACTTCTCTGTCTTTCCCTTCTATAACTATAAATTGGAGATGATAATAATAATACTTCATAGGGTTATTGTGAAAATTAAAGAAAATTACACATATAAAACAATAAGAGGGACTTCCCTGGAAGTCCAGTGGTTAAGACCCCACGCTTCCACTGTAGGGGGCACAGGTTCCATCCCTGGTTGGGAAACTAATCCCACATGCTGCCCAGCATGGCCAGAAAAACAACAAAAAACAACAATGACAACAACAACAGAAAACTTAGGAAAATGCTTGCCACGTGTTAAGTTATGCCAAGGCTGCTGCTGTTGCTGTTGAGGTGTAAACTTCCAATCATGCCTGCCCCAATCCAGGTTTACATCCCTCCCAGGGAAGCAATCAGCAAAGATAGACAGCATCTCTGCCCAATTCCAAACTCCCAGGAGACCCAGCACAGGTCAGATGTTTAATCAGCTATAAAGGGGACCTTAAAGGTAGAGATAAAGTGCAGGACTATACTGCCTGTTATGGGCTGAATTGTGTCCCCACCCAAATTTATATGTGGAAGCCCTAACCTCCAAATGTGACTGCATTTGGAAGTAGGGCCCTTAAGGAGGTAATTAAGGTTAAATGAGGTCACCTGGGTGAAGGTCTAATCCAGTAGAACTGGTGTCCTTATAAGAAGAGGAAGAGAGACAAGGGTGGGCACACATGGAGGAAAGGCCATATGAGGACACAGGGAGAAGGTGGCCACCTACAAACCCAAGAGAAAGGCCTCAGGAGAAACCAAACCTGTGGACACCTTGATGTCAGACATGTAGCCTCCAGAATGGTGAGAGAGAAATTTCTGTTGTTTAAGCCCCTGGTTGGTGGTAGCTTCTATGGCAGCCCTAGCAAAGTAACTCATTACCGAGACAGTTGGTGGTTCTCACTTTTGCTTTGGGTGAGTGATTCTCACGACTTAGGCAGGCGGAAAAAAGTTTTCTTTTAAACCCGGTGCCTGGAACAGGGTAAGTGAGCTGTGAGTGGTCCTAGTTGTTTCTCTTATGGTCATCACTGCTGCTGTTGTTTTTGTTGCTGGTAGTCACGCTTCTGTTACATTCATCGTCGAGAGGGGGGATCTCAGACCACTCTACAGCCCCAGAAGGTACAGAGACCCTCAGAAAAAGGCAAACTTAACTTCTGTGTTTTCTACACACAAGATTTTTTTTTAAGGTGTAATTGACAAACATTATTAGTTTCAGGTGTAAAACATAATGATTTGACATTTGTGTATTTTGTGAAATGATGACCCCAGTAAGTCTGGTTAATACTTGTCACCATACAGAGTTATGATTTTTTTTCTTGTGATGAGAACTTTTAAGATCTACTCTCTTAACAACTTTCAAATATGCAGCACAATATTGCTAGCTATAGTCACCATGTTGTACCTTACATCCCCAGGACTTATTTACCTTATAACTGGAAATGTGTACCTTTTGAACCCCTTCACGCGTTTTGCCCATCCCCCATCGTTCCCAGTCTCTGGCAACCACCAATCTGTTCTCTGCATCTATGAACTCGCTTTTTGTTGCTGTTGTCTTTTTTTTTTTAAAGATTCCACATATAAGTGAGATCATACAGCATTTCTCTTTCTCTGTTTTATTTCACTTAGCATAATGCCCTCGAGGTCCATCCATGTTGCCACAAATGGCAAGAGTTCGTTCTTTTATATGGCTGAATAATATTCCATTGTAAATATATACACATTTTCTTTATCCATCCATCTGTTGATGGACACTTAGGTTGCTTCCATATCTCGGCTGTTGTAAATAGTGCTGCATAACGTGAGGGTGCATATATCTTTTCATATTAGTGTTTTTGTTTTCTTTGAGAAAATACCCAGTCGTGGAATTGCTGGATCATATGGTAGTTCTAGTTTTAATTTTTTGAGGAACCTCCATACTGTTTTCTATAGTGACTACACCAATTTACATTCCCACCAACAGTGAACAAAGATTCTCTTCTCCACATCCTAGCCAACATTTGTTATTTCTTGGTTTTTTGATGAAATCCTTTGTAACAGGTGATATCTCATTATGGTTTTGATTTGCATTTCCCTGATGATTAGTGATGTTGAGCACCTTTTCATGTGTCTGTTGGCCATCTTTGTATCTTCTTTGGAAAAATGTTTATTTAGATCCTCTGCCCACTCTTTTTTTTCTCCCAGTTTTATTGAGATATAATTGACATACTGCACTGTATAAATTTAAGGTGTACAACATAATGATTCGGCTTACATACATCATGAAATGATTACCACAATAAGTTTAGTGAACATCCATCACCTCATAGACACAACATTGAAGAAATAGAAAAAGATATCTTTTCCTTATGATGAGGACTCTTAGAATTTCCTCTCTTACAACTTTCATGAATAACATACAGCAGTGTTCATTATACTTATCATGTTGTATATTACATCCCTCATACTTATAACTGGAAGTTAGTACCTTTTTTGACTGTTCTTAACCAATTCCCCCTTCCTCCACCCCTGCATCTAGTTACCACTGATCTGATCTTCTTCTATGAGTTTGTTTGGTTTTGAAGTATAATTGACCTACAATACTATATTAGTTCCTGGTACACAATACAGTGATTTGATATTTCTAGACATTTCAAAACGATCACCATGGTAAGTCTAGTTGTCATCTGTCACCATACAAAGATATTACATAATTGTTGACTATATTCCCCACACTGTACCCTTCATACCTGTGACTCACTTATTTTGCAACTGGAAGTTTGTACCTCTTATCTCCCTCACTTATTTCTCTCCTCCCCCAACCCCTCTAGCAACCACCTGTTTGTTCTCTGTATCTATGACTGTTTCTGTTTTGTTCTGTTTGTTCATTTGTTTTGTTGTTTAGATTCCACATATAAGTGAAATCAAGCAGTATTTGTCTTTTTATGACTGAGTTATTTCACTTGGCATGATGCCCTCTAGGTCCATTCGTGATGTTGCAAATGGCAAGATTTCATTCTTTTCATGGCTGAGTAGTATTCCACTATATATATATATATATTTCACATCTTTTTTATCCATCCATCTATTGATGGGCACTTAGCTTGCTCACATATCTTAGCTAATGTAAATACTGCTGCAATGAACATAGGGGTGAATGTATCTTTTTGAACTAGTATTTTTGTTTTCTTTGATTAAATACCTGGAAGTGGAATTGCTGGATCATACAGTAGTTGTATTTTTAATTTTTTAGTAATCTCCACACTGTTTTCCTTAGTGGCTGCATCAATTTACATTCCCACCAACAGTGCACAAGTGTTCCGTTTTCTCCGTATCCTGGCCAAAACTTATTATCTTTTCAATAATAGCCATTCTGACAGGTGTGAGGTGGTATCTCATTATGGTTTTGACTTGCATTTCCCTGATGATTAGTGATATTGATCATCTTTTCATGTGCGTGTTGGCCATCTGTATGTCTTCTTTGGAAAAATGTCTATTTAGGTCCTTTGCACGTTTCCTAATCAGGTTGTTTGTTTTCTTGATGTTGAGTTGTGTGAGTTCTTTGTCTATTTGGGGTATTAACTCCTTGACAGATATATCTTTTGCAGATATCTTCTCCCATTCAGCAGGTTGCCTTTTCAGTTTGTTGCTAGTTTCTTTTGCTGTGAAAAAGCTTTTCAATTTGATATAGTCCATTTGTTTATTTTTGCTTTTGTCTTCCTTGCTTGCGGAGACATGTTTCCTTCTAGATCACTGTATCATTTAAACATTTTGAAAATGACTTGAAATGTTTTCCTAAATGTCTTCAGAAAATCAGTTTATTTTGTAGTTTTAGCCAAAAAGTGCCCTTTTGGTCACTGAATTCATCTAGCATTCATCATTTTTTTCCATACAATGAAATGCCTTAAAGAAAAAAAAAAAGTAATGGACTGGCTTTCTGGTTTGGGTAAAATGTGCTTAAAGCCAGAGCTCTTCCTCAGTATTTGATTTTTCCAACTTTTTTTTTTTAATACATATAGGTGCTACATTTATATCTGCCTGTTTAAATTCTGCCATATTTCACTTCTAGGCTTCTAGTGTGGCAAATCATGTTTTACTTTCAATTAAGCATTGGTAAAGGAATATCTGGTAATGCTAGGAAATAATTCTGTTGTAACTGAGCTTTGTACTCACCACATATGGATCAGTCCTCATCTGTAATGTGCCCCAAATGCAGCTTCATTTTCCAGATACTGTGATGCAGAATAAAGTATTTCATTATGAGGTGCAAAACAAAAACAAAAACAAAAACAAAACACTTCCTTTTAGAAGTTTTATGGTTTCAGGTCTTATATCTAAGTCTTTAATCCATTTTGAGTTTATTTTTGAATATAGGGTTGAGAAGGTAGTCCAGCTTGATTTTTTTTTTTTTTGCATGTAGCTGTCCAGTTTCCCAACATTTATTGAAGAGGCTGTCTTTTCCTCATTGTATATCATTGCTTCCTTTGTCATAGATTAATTGCCCATATAAGTACGGGTTCATTTCTGGGCTCCCTATTCTGTTCCATTGATCTATGTATCTGTTTTTGTGCCAGTATCATACTGTTTTAATGACTGTAGCTTTCTAGTATGGTTTGAAATCAGGGCACATTCTCTGCCCATTTTTTAATCAGATTGTTTGTTTGCTTTTGAGTTGTATGAGTTCTTTATATATTTTGGATATTAGCCCCTTATCAGATATATGATTTGCATGAATGGAATATAAGCTGATTTGATTGGAATTCAACATCAGGGTTGACAATAATGAAGGTAGTAAAGATGGCGGAAAGCATTAAAACTGGTGAAGGCAAGATAGAAATTATGAAAAAAGGTGAGGGGGAAAGCCTATGAAACCAACAGTAATGGAGCAAATAAGAAATAAAATCACATTAGGTAAATAATTGATAAAAGTTTATCCTGCTGTTTATTTATCATATCAGTGTGACAAAATACTTTCTGTATAAACTTTTTTTTTTGAGGCAAAGAAAAGGTCTATCCATTTTCCTTTCAGTGTAATAAAGCACTGTTGCCCTTTGAGTTGCTGTGAATTATGTGGACTCCTGTGTTCTGCCTCAGAATCTTGCTGCCATTTTTATATTGTTCAATGGGGAAATTGTTTGGCAAATAAAATTCCAAATGAATTTTCAGTTACGACATGCTTATAAATTGGACCAGATGATTTCCAGTTTTAAAAGGAGGCTGTGGTTCCCACCAACACTCAGACTGGTATATCACATCCTGTGTGAAAAAAGAAACTATCCTATCATACCCTATCCAATGAGTTGAAATTCATTCCCTGCCTTGTATATGTGGTCCTGATATAAAAGGCTAACTTCGGCTCTTTGAAACTCTGACTTAGGTATTAGTGAATTAAAAAAGATTTTTCAAATATTTAATGTTTTGTGAATTCCAAAGTTTCTACAACAACATGTTTCATTTTTTAGCTATCAGAAAAACAATATAACAAACATTTTTTTCAAAAGGAAATAGACTCTGGAGCTTCCTTTCATGTGATTCTGAAAAATCAGAGTTGAAAAAATTCCATTTGGCACTGAGAAGATTTCATTTGATTCCGCCTCTCTTGAACAATGCCACAAACTTCATTTGCAATGTACTACGTTTACCTTTGGATAGAAAATTGCCGAACAGTGGCGAGGGCAGGTGTACTTTATATGCAGGTAGCCTCATAAACTTCAAATTATTCTTTGCCACCTGTTACCAGCAACACCTGCCTAATGGACTGGATGTAACAAAAGAAGCATTCAGGGGCAGAAAACTACAGTTATACAGTTGAAAGTCAAGCTTGCATCTTTGGTGAGCTGACCAGATAGCTGTGGATTTTTTTTCTTTTTCTCAATGGTAAATACACATGGTTCATGAACTTAAAATGGAATGCTTTACAGCAAAAACTTTTTCAGAAAATATTAAATAAAATTAAAACCATTTGGGAAAATAAACCAACTTTTTTTGTGTCCCACATCTGTGCAGTTTTCATCCCCAAGCCCTTACAGGTCACTAATTACTTTGATCAGTTTCAGGTATATTCTTCCAGAATTTCTTCAGGCAAATACAAGTACATATGACCTCATGTATATTTTAAGCTGTGGATCACTTAAAGAACATAAGATCTAGTGGGAATGATCTTCTTTCAGAATTTTTTCCTTTTTGGTATAAGAAAAAAATATTGTAGTGAATGTTTATACGGTTTTAGTTTCCTAACAATAGTAGGGATAGCCCAGCCTAGTAACCAGTGCTGGGCTAGGCATCAACAGATGTGCCATTAGTTTAAACTATAACTCTGAACTACAGTTCTTTCTGCTTCAGCTGAGATGGAGAATATGCATCTGTGACTGTGCAGGGAAAATGGAAACATGGATGTATCAGTGCTTTGAAATGTACAAGCTCCTGAGCAAAAGGAAGGTACTGGTGATTACCTTCAAAAGGACTATGACATCTTCTAACCTTAAATTATAAGCCTTAAATTATACCTCTAAGCCTTAAATTATACCTCAGAACTATTAACTAGGTTTGCAAAGCAAGACACTGCTACCAGACATAATCTTTATAATGAACTCATCAACCCAAACTTCTATTATTACTTGTAAGTGTCACTACCATTAGCCAAAGTTTATTGAACTTCAGTAATGTGCTTTCTACCACCCAGAGTTGGACGACTTACTGGGAGAGCTCTCTGGACATCTAGAATATCTGAAAAGGCAGTCAGTAAGCAGCCACAAGAGATATCTATGGGAAATTGCTAAGGAAGCAATGGAGATCTGCCTTCTTTCTCTCAATATATCTAAGGAAACTAGTTTAACTGAACAGGATTTCACAGCATGGTTTTATACAAATCAATATTAATTTATAGATTACATTTTAAGAAACTTGTCTCGTACCTTTGATCAATCTAGTCTACGGAAAACATTTGCCTCATTTGTTTTATGTATCTATTATATATAATTTATAATATATATATTATATGTTATACATATATAATATTTTTCTGAACATTTAAAAAGAAGTTGCAGACATCAGGCCCTTTAATCCCAAAAGATTTATTTCCTAAGAACGAGGGCATTCATTTATGTAATCGTAGTGCAATCACAAAAATCAAAACTTTATCATTGAAACAATACCATTTTCATGTTTGTGGATCTTATTCAAATTTCACCAATTTGTATCAGAAATGTCCTCTACAGCAATTTTAATTTTTCTGGTATGGAGTCCAATCCAGGGTCACTCAATGAATTTAGTTTCCTTTAGAATAGAATAGTTCCTCTGCTTTTGTCTTTCACAATATTGGCATTTTCAAAGAACACAGTTGTTTTATATGGTATCTCCCATTTCATGTGCATCTAATGCTTCTTCATTATTAAGTTCAGATGTGCAAAAATGAGGGGCACACTCTGGAACTGATACTGTGTTCTTTTTAATCATTTTAATTTTAGTCTTCCTGGTACACTTAGCATCGTTTCACGTTGTACTTCTCATGGGCAGTTCTCTTATGACTAATGAGATTTACACATTCTCATGTTTCTTAGCTCTTTGGATACCACCTTTTGTAAAGTGCATGTTCCAATCTCTTGCCCATTTTCCCCCTTTACTCTCTTTTTTCTTATTGAATTGTAGACATCCTGTGTATATTCCAAATAGAAGCCCTTCTTGTTATGTGTATTACAAATACTTTCTTCCATTTTGCGGTTTGCATTTCACTCTCTTAAGGAAATTTATTAATCTCTTCCTTTATGTGTAATGAATTATGTGTGCTGCTTAAGTAATCTTTCCCTGTTAATCTATATTACTCCTGTTATGGTTTTACTTTGTACTTTTAATCTATGATCAGCCTGTTATTAACTTTAGCATATGGTTTGAAGCAAGGGCAAGTTATGTTTCCTTTATATGGGTGTCCAGTTATCCAGCGCTGTTTACTGAAAGGACCATTCCCTACTGCTCTGAAGTACCATCCTTGTTATAAGTCAATGTCTGTCTATGCATGGGTTTATTTCTGGAGTCCCCAGTCTCTTCCATTAATCTGATTATTTCTTGTTGCACCATCATTCTATTACCTAATTTCTGTAGTTTCATAATAAGTCTTGACAGTAAAGTATGTCTTCTCACCTTATTCTTCAATAATACCTTGGCTATTCTTGGTCCCTTGCATTTCTATTTAAAATTTAGAATTAGTTGGTGAAGTTCCAAAAAATAAAAGTAAGAAAAAAAACTTGTTGGAGTTTTGACCAGAATTGCACTGAATCCATAGATCATTGGAGAAAAGAGACATTTTTACAATATTTATTTTATGAATCTATTAACATGGTTTATCTCTCTATATATTTAGATGTGTGCACATTTCTCTCAATAATGTATTACAATTCTCTGCATAAAGCGAACATCATTTGTTAATTTGCACATCATTTGTTAATTGTATTTCTACATACTTGATTTCTATGTTATTGGAATGTTATATCAGGCCCTTTAATCCTGAAAGATTTATTTCAGGATTAAATTTTTAAGTAGACATTGTATGCAACAAACTTTATTTATTCTAAATGTTTATTCCTTTGGCATTTTATATGTATGTATTCATATAATCTTCAAATAATGTCAGTATTATTTCTTTTTTTCTTTTTTTTCATATTTTCCTATTCTTTATGCCCCAACTAGGACCTCCGATACAGTGTTGAATAGAATTTTTCGTAATAGATATCCTTGTGGCAGTCATGGAGATGTGCCTCTCAGATCTCCTTTCCAAGTTAGCTCACAGCTTCTAACTGCAGGTGCCTTCAGGATCTCCTTCTGGCCCATGCACTTCCAGAGTAGCCTCCAACCCTTGAATGATCATGGCAGTGGCAGAAGGACTCACCTCATTTGCCCTGCCTGGGGCTCCTCTGGGGGAACTCTTTGAGCCACAGCTCCCCATTGGGCTGTCAAGATATTCTCACATTCTTGCCTCCACTCTCCTTTCACAGGTGAGACCTGTGTCTTTCTCTGCCCAGTCCTGCTCCCTGTCTTGATCTTTCACAAGTATTGCCTCCAATAAACAACAGGTACATTTGCCTGACACGCAGCAAGCCAAATGTTGAGATACCGAGGTTTACAGCCAAGAAAGGGTTTATTCACAAGGCAGCCAGGTGAGGAGACAGGAGAACAACTCTCAAATCTGCTTCCCCAAAGAGGTTTGGGATATTTATGGGATAAGTAAGATGGCCTTAGGCATGGGGAAAGGTGATTGGAGGTAGGGAGAAAGATGAGGCAATCAGTGTTTTGCTCAGGTGCATCTGGGTTACATGCTCTTGCATATTCAAAATGGAGGCACTTCCTGCTAAATTCAGGAATAACACAATGATGTCCACTCTTGATACTTCTATTTAACATAGTACTTGAAGTCTTAGCCACAGCAATCAGATAAGAAAAAGAAATAAAAGTTATATAAATTGGAAGGGAAGAGGTAAAAGTGTCACTATTTGCAGATGACATGGTACTCTATATAGAGAACCCTAAAGAATCCACCAAAAGAATATTAGAACAAATAAATGAATTCAAAAGAGTTGCAGGATGCAAGATTAATATACATAAACCTGTTATTTCTATATACTAATAATGAAATATCAGAAAAAGAAAGTAAAAAAAAAATCCTGTTTAAAATCACATCAAAAAAATAAAATAGCTACAGATGGACTTAACCAAGGAGGTGAAAGACCTATACATTGAAAACTATAAAACAATGATAAAGGAAATTGGACATCTCCAATTCTTCAAAGAAATAGAAAGATATTCCATGCTCTTGGATTGGAAGAATTAATATTATTAAAATGGCCATACTACCCAAAGCAGTCTACAGATTTAATGCAATCCTTATCAAAATACTCAGGAAATTTTTCACAGAACTAGAACAAATAATTCTAAAATTTATATGGAACCACAAAAGATCCCGAATTGCCAAAGCAATCTTGAGAAAAAAGAATAAAGCTGGAGGTATAATCCTCCCAGACTTCAGACTATAATACAAAGTTACAGTAATCAAAATAGCATCGTATTGGCACAAAAAACAGACACATACCTTAGTGGAACAGAATAGAGAGCCTAGAAATAAACCCATGCACGTAAGGTCAATTAATCTATGATAAAGGAGGCAAGAATATACAACAGAGAAAAGACAGTCTCTTCAATAAGTGATGCTGGGAAAACTGTGCAGCTACATGTAAAGCAATGAAATTAGAACATTCCCTCACACTATATTCGAAAATAAACTCGAAATAGTTTAAAGACCTAAATGTAAGACATGAAACCATAAAACTCCTAGAAGAGAACATATGCGAAACACGCTTTGACATAAATTGTAGCAATGTTTTTTTGGATTAGTCTCCTATGGCAAAAGAAATAAAAGCAAAAATAAACAAATGGGACCTAATTAAACTTAGAAGCTTTTGCACAGCAAAGGAAACCATCAACAAAATGAAATGACAACCTGGGAGAAAATATTTGCAAATGATGCAACCAGCAAGGGGTTAATATCCAAAATATATGAACAGCTCATATAACTCAATATGAAAAAATAAAATCCAAGCAAGAAATGGGCAGAAGACTTGAGTAGACTTTTTTTTCCAAAGAAGAAATACTAACAGGCACATGAAAAGATGCTCAACATCTCTAATTATTAGAGAAATACAAATCCAAACCACTATGAGGTATCTATCTCCTCACACCTGTCAGAATGGCTATCATCAAAAAATCCACAAATAACAAATGTTGGAGAGGATGTGGAGAAAAAGGAACCCTAATACACTGTTGATGGGAATGTAAATTGGTACAGCCACTATGGAAAACAGTATAGAGGTTCCTTAAAAACTAAGAACTACCATATGATTCAGGAATTCCACTCCTGGGTATATATCCAAAGAAAATGAAAACACTAATTTGAAAAGATACATGCACCTCAATGTTCATGGCAGCCGTATTTACAACAGCCAAGACACTGAAGCAACCCAAATGCCCATCAACAGACAACTGGATTAAGATGTCATATACATATGTATATGTATATACACACACACACAAACACAATGGAATATTACTCAGCCATAAGAAGTATGAAATACTGTCATTCGCAGCAACATGGATGGAACTAGAGAATATTATGCTTAGTTAAATAAGTCAGACAAAGAAAGACAAATACTATATACTATATGTCATTTATATGTGGGATCTAAAAAATAATGCAAATGAACGTATATACAAAACAGAAACAGACTCACAGGTGTAGAAAACAAACTTATAGTTCCAAAGGGGAGAGGGAAGGGGGGAGGGACAGGTTAGGAGTATGGGATTAACAGATAAATACTGCTATACATAAAATAGATAAGTGACAAGGATATACTATATAGCACAGGGAATTATAGCTATTACCTTGTAATAACCTATAATGGAATATAATCTGCAAAAATACTGAATTACTATGCTATATACCTGAAACTAACACAATATTGTAAATCAACTATACTTCAATTTAAAAAAAAAAAAAAGAGGGACTTCCCTGGCAGTCCAGTGGCTAAGACGCTGCACTTCCACTGCAGGGGGCATGGGTTCCATCCCTGGTTGGGGAACTAAGATCCCGAAGGCCATGCAATGCGGCCAAAAAAAAAAAAAAAGAGGCACTTAGCGTGATCTGAAGGTGGAGTTTTCCAGTCCTCTGCTGTCAACAGGCCATCCCTGGGACATCTATACAGGCCTAGTTTTAGGGTCAGTGGATCACACTGGGCAGGACCTGACTCAAAGTTCCTGTAAAACAACTGGGCTGTGTGAAGCTGGGAAGATACACAATTAAAGAGAGGAAAAAAGAAACAAGAAAACAACTAACTCCAGTTAATCAGTGAAGGTAGTTTACAAGCAGAGGGGCATTAACAAGCTGTTCCCTTATCTGTTGTTCTGTAAGACAAGTTCAAGAATGTCTATTAGTTAACAGCTTCTGTTAACTCTGTGGGGCACGATTTCACTGCAAAGTCAAAAATATTTACTATCTGGTGGCCCAGAAGAGTACATTAAACATAAATGTATGGTTTCAACCAGAGGTTGTTTTAAACCGTACATATAAATCTTATGCACTTTCCTGTATTGATGGTATATTTCACTTTATTTTTAAAAGAGCAGAAAAGAAAAATGAATGGGATTAACTCCTAATATGGTTCATATTCACTGATTTTTATAATTTTTGTTTTGAAAATCCACTCTGAGAATCTGATTCAAGGATTATTTGGTGTAATTAAATAAAACCCACTCATTTCAGTTCATGTAAAGGGAGACTTATTATAAAGAAATGGGACCCCAGGAACATTGAGCTTCAGGATTTGGGTATAATAACTCCAGGCAGTTTCTCTCTGTCTCTGCTTCTCTCACTGTCTCCCCCTCACCACTACCTCCCTGGCATCTCTTCTTTGCTGCTGTCCCAAAATGGTAGTTTAACCCCAAAACTTGATGGCTTTCTTGTTTGGTCCTTCACAGATGATTTGCTCAGTCTCTATGTCCAAATTCTGAAGAGAGAATCTTCTTGTCCCAGCTCCAAATTCCTGGAAGAGATTAAATGTCCCAATTTAGGTAACATTCACTTAGGTCTGAAACAGGAGGGAAGGGGGCAGGGCACGACCTTTAAAAGAATGACATAGCCATAGGACATGACAAAAACTGATTAGAACCAACTAGGTACAAGATGGGGGAAGATTCAACTTCCAGTCTCATTGAGCCTCATTATACACTCATTGTAAAACGTTAAGATGCTAAATGACAGACTCACCAGCGCCATGCAAGTTCTGAGGCCAACCATAAAAGGTCAAAAAGTGGGCGGTGGCTCAATTCCTGGAAATCTCCTCCCTTCCCCCCCCCCCCCCGCCCCCACATCCCACTCATTAGCCTATGAAATTACGCAGCCCATAAATACTAACCATGCCATACTTCGAGGCCTCTGACCTTCTGAGATGGCCCACACCCTGTCTGTGGAGTGTGTTTCTCTCTAAATAAATCCACTTCTTACCTATCACTTCATTTCTGAATTCCTTCATGATGAGGCAAGAACATTAAATTCACCGGGAACAGGTCCAGTTTGTAGTAACATGGCAGGTAGAGGTAGCTCTGTCAGCCTGTAGGAGGGGAGGCATTTCTAAGAAAAGACTGTGGATGGGGAGCAAAGATTCCATATATCTAACAAAATAAGAAAGGAACTAGGATGGGCATTGCTTAGGGGGCAATAAGCACGTAGGGGGTGAGTGACATAGGTGTTGAAATGTATTGCAGGATCCCTTTAAAGTGCATAGGAGGATTCATTTGCACCCTGTCCTGAAAGTATTTACAAATACTTTCAAGCCCTTGAAATAGAGAGCTAAATTGGGGGACAGGCGGGAGGAGAATGGTGAAATCACTGGGGGCAAAGGGTGGTGGATGAGAAGGAAAGGCAAACAACAATGGCTTTGAAGAACAGCCTTTGAATGAGATTGATTTGCAAATGAGCATATGAGAATACGCACATTTAAATAATTGTTTACGTCAAAATAGTAGTCCTGGAAGTTCTGCATTTATGATTAACATGCTGGAAATCAGAATATATTCAACTCTTCGTGCAGGATGTGTGCTGGGCTCTTTACACATGCAAAACAGAATTTAGCTAAAATACCTTGTACTTTGAGATGCAAATGAAATTAACTGGAACTCTATCACACTTGCAGAGGGGTAGCTGTGGTGCGGTTTTCCTAACCACCTCTACCTACTGTTGGCAGCATGGCTTAATTGCTTCCTCTGCTGACCCCCCCATGACTCCCCAGCTGAGGAGAAAAGTAGCTTCTACAGTAAATTGGGGGTTGGAATATATTCTGTAGGCAATGGACTGGGTTATTTCCCTCCATCTGACATTTGCTGCAGTGGACATCACTTTGGATAAACTTTTAAATATATCATACATGCCCAGAAGTGAAATGCCTCATTAAAAGGCGTGAACATTTTATTAAAAATTTTTATTGGAGTATAGTTGATTTACAATCTTGTGTTAGTTTCAGGTGTGCAGTGAAGCGAATCAGTTATACGTATACGTACATCCACTCTTTTTTTGTTTTTTAGATTCTTTTCCCATATAGGCCATAATAGAGTAGTGAGTAGAGTTCCCTGTGCTATACAGCACGTTCTTATTTGTTATCTATTTTATATACAGTAGTGTGTATATGTCAATCCTAGTCTCCCAATTTATCCCTCCCTCCTTATGCCCTGGTAACCATAAGTTTGTTTTCTACATCCGTGACTCTATTTCTGTTTTGTAAATAAGTTCATTTGTACCCCCCTTTTTTTAGATTCCACATATAAGCAATACCGTATGATATTTGTCTTTCTGTGTTTGTCTTACTTCACTCGGTATGACAATCTCTAGGTCCATCCATGTTGCTGCAAATGGCATTATTTTGTTCTTTTTATGGCTAATATTCCATTATATATATGTACCACATCTTCTTTATCCATTTCTCTGTTGATGGGCATTTAGGTTGCTTTCATGTCCTAGCTATTGTAAATAGTGCTGTAATGAATATTAGGGTGCATGTATCTTTTCTTTTTTTTTTTAATTGGAGTATAGTTGCTTTATACTGCTGTGTCAGTTTCTACGGTACAACAACGTGAATCAGCCATATATGTACATATACCCCCTCTTTTTGGATTTCCTTCCCATTTAGGTCACCACAGAGCACTGAGTAGAGTTCCCTGTGCTATACAGTAGGTTTTCATTAGTTATCTATTTTATACATAGTAGTGTATATATGTCAATCCCAGTCTCCCAATTTGTCCCAACTCCTCCTTCCCCCTTGGTATCCATACATTTGTTCTCTACATCTGTGTCTCTATTTCTGCTTTGCAAATAAGATCATCTATCCCACTTTTCTAGATTCCACATATATGTGTTAATATACTATATTTGTTTTTCTCTTTCTGACTGACTTCATTCTGTATGACACTCTAGGTCCATCCATGTCTCTACAAATGACACAATTTCGTTCCTTTTTATGGCTGAGTAATATTCCATTGTATATATGTGCCACATCTTCTTTATCCATTCTTCTGTTGATGGACATTTAGGTTGCTTCCATGTCCTGGCTATTGTAAATAGTGCTGCAGTGAACATTGGGGTACATGTATCTTTTTGAATTATGGTTTTCTCTGGATATATGCCCAGTAGTGGGATTGCTGGGTCACATGGTAGTTCTACTTTCAGTTTTTTAAGGGACATCCATAGTAGCTGTACCAATTTACATTCCCACCAACAGTGTAGGAGGGTTCCCTTTTCTCCACACCCTCTCCAGCATTTATTGTTTGTAGATTTTTGATGATGGCCATTCTGACCGGTTTTTGGTGATACCTGCATTTCTCTAATAATTAGTGATATTGAGCATCTTTTCATCTGCTTTTTGGCCATCTGTATGTCTTCTTTGGAGAAATGTCTATTTAGATCTTCCACTCATTTTTTGATTGGTTTATATATATTTTTTTGATATTGAGTTACATGCACTGCTTGCATATGTTGGACATTAAGCCTTTGTCCGTTGCTTCATCTGCATATATTTTCTCCCATTCTGAGGGTTTCTTTTCATCTTGTTTATGGTTTCCTTTGCTGTGCAAAAGCGTTGAAGTTTCATTAGGTCCCATTTGTTTATTTTTCTTATTATTTCCATTTCTCTAGGAGGTGGGTCAAAAAGGATCTTGCTGCGATTTATGTCAAAGAGTGTTCTGCCTGTGTTTTCCTCTAAGAGTTTTATGGTGTCCGGCCTTACATTTAGGTCTTTAATCCATTTTGAGTTTCTTTTTGTGTATGGTGTTAGGGGAGTGTTCTAATTTCATTCTTTTACGTGTAGCTGTCCAGTTTTCCCAGCACCACTTATTGAAGAGACTATCTTTTCTTCACTGTATATTCTTGCCTCCTTTGTCATAGATTAGGTGACCGTAGGTGCATGGGTTTATCTCTGGGCTTTCTATACTGTTCCATTGATCTATACTTCTGTTTTTGTGCCAGTAAAAAAGGCATGAACATTTTTGAAAGCTTTGGACCTATATATTGCCAAGTTGGTTTCCAAGCAGTTGTAGCAAATTACACCGTCCCCAGCAAGGCAGAGGTTTCCTGTTCCTCAGCATCCTTGATGGTACTAGGGATGAATTTCTCTAACTTGGCAAGTGAAAAATACTGCCTTGTTGTTTTAATTTGTGCAGAATTACTTTTGATGAGCGACAGATATGAATGGATAGATAGGTAGATAGACAAATTCTAAACTTTTAAAAGGTGAAAAATCTCTACAACTGAGATCAGTCAAAAATGCCACAGTCAGAAAATAAATAAAGATAAAGCCCCCGAAGGAGAGTTTCCACAGTGCTGTGAGCAATAACGGCGTGACTAGAATAACAATGTTCAGGAAAGAAGAAAACATATATTTTCTCTGGATTAGTATGATTTGTAAATAATACATGCAAAACAACTGGCATCTAATAGGAGATCAGCATGGTATTGTGTGCTGTTTAAAAAGTCACATTATTTTAAAGACACACCCCAAGGGTATCAGATGTATTAGCAAATCTGGAGAGAACAATAAAGGTTGAGTTCAGGAAGTGATAGTCATGAAAAATACTCAGAACCCTCTGACCGCCCCCCCCACCCCAGGGCGGAGGAAGCTTACTGCCGCCATGTGGAATCACAGAATCTGTTTGTGCTTCAAGATTTCCCATGAGGTGTTTACAAAAGTAACCACAGTGTTCAAACCAGTTGATCCAGTTGCCCACATATCATACCTAGATCCATCTAGCAAAAATCTAGAAAAGCATACAACAGTCCACAATTATCATACCAAAGATGCTGTTTAAGGCTATATTTGGCATAATGAATCACAGGAAGTGGAACGGCAGGATAGATTTACAAGTAGATACAATCACCAAAGCAAATTAGTATGTATGTAAAATGTTAGTTCTATAAATGTGTATATCCTGAGGTAATTTTGAATTTTAAAAATTGTTCTATGCCCAACTGCAGTTTTAACTTTTTATTTTGAAATAATGATAGATTCACAGGCAGTTACAGGAGAAAAAAAAAGTACAGGGAAAGTCTGGTATACCCTTTGCCCAGCCTCTCCCAGTGGCAAAATCGATAGTACAGTATCAAAGCCAGGAAATTGATGTTGATTGGATCCAGAGAGCTTATTCAGATTTCACTAATTTTACAAGCACTCATGTGTATGGTGTGTATGTGTCTGTGTGTGGGGGGGGATGGGTCTCATGCAGTTTTATTACATGTGTACCTTCACGTAACCACCAACATAATTAAGATACAGAACTGTTCCATCACCACGAGGCTGCCTCATGTTGCCTTTTCATATCCCCTCCAGCTCCCGTCCCCACCCGCCGAAATCACTAATCTGTTCTCCCTACCTATAATTTTGTTACGTTAAGAATGTTATATAAATGAAATCGTACAGTATGTTACCTTTGAGATTGGCTTTTTTCCCTTGAGATCCATCCAAGTTGTGGTGTGTGTCAAGAGTTCATTCTTTGTTATTGCTGTGTAGTGCTGCATGACATGGATGTACTGCAGGTTGTTTAACGAGTCACCTATTGAAAGACATCTGGGTTGTTTCCAGTTTGAGGTTATGGTGAATAAAGCTGCTGTCAACATTGGTGTACTGGTTTTGCATGAACATAAGTTTTTATTTCTTGGAATAAATGCCAAAGAGTGCAACTGCTGAGTCATATGGTAAGTGCTTGTTTTTTTAAGAAACTGAAAAACGATTTTATAGAGAGGCTGCACGATTTTATATTACCACCAGCAATGTGTGAGAGATCCAATGATTCCATATCCTTCCAGCATTTTGTGTTATCACTACTTTTTATTTTAGCCATTCTGATAGGTGTGTTGTGATATCTCATTTTTTTTTATAAAGCATTTTTTTAAATGTATTGATTTTATTTAATTATTTTTGGCTGCGTTGGGTCTTCATTTCTGTGCACAGGCTTTCTCTAGTTGCAGCGAACAGGGGCTACTCTTCATTGAGGTGCGCGGGCTTCTCACTACGGTGGCTTCTTTTGTTGCGGAGCACAGGCTTCAGTAGTTGTGGCACGTGGGCTCAGTAGTTGTGGCCTGTGGGCGCTAGAGTGCAGGCTCAGTAGTTGTGGTGCACGGGTTTAGTTGCTCCGTGGCATGTGGGATCTTCCCAGACCAGGGCTCAAACCCATGTGCCCTGCATTGGCAGGTGGATTCTTTAACCACTGTGCCACCAGGGAAGTCCTCTCACTGTGGTTTTAATTTGCATTTCCATAATGGCTAATGATGTTGAACATTTCTTTGTGTGCTTTGTCATTTGTATATGCTTTGCAATGAAATGTCTGTTAATTTTCTTTCTTTTCTTTTTTTTAAAAATTGAAGTGTAGTTCATTTACAATATTATATTATTTTCAGGTATGCAACATAGTGATTCAATATTCTTATAGCTTGTACTCTGTTTAAAGTTATTATAAAATATTGACTATATCCCCTGCTCTGTACAGTATATCCTTGTACCTTATTTTATACATAGTAGTTTGTACTTCTCTTTTTTTTTAATCCTCAAACTAGCCAGTTGCTTGGTTTGATTTTCTTTTAATTTATTTATTTTTGGCCACAGAGTATGTGGGAATCTTAGCTCCCCGACCAGAGAACAAACCCATGCCCCCTGCAGTAGAAGCACAAACTCTTAACCAGTGGACAACCAGGGAAGTCCCAGAATGTACCTCGTAGTCTCCTACCCCTATCTTGCCCCTCTCCTCTTCACTCCCCCACCACTAGTAACCACTAGTTTCTTCTTTATATCTGTGAGTCTGTTTCTGTTTTGTTATATTCATTTGTTTGTTTTTTAGATTCCACGTGTAAGTGATAACATACAGTATTTATCTGACTTATTTCACTAAGCATAATACACTCAAGGTCCATCTATGTTGTTACAAATGGCAAAATTTCATTCTTTTTTGTGGCTAAGTAATATTCCATTGGATATATGTACCACATCTTCTTTATCCATTCATCTGTTGATGTACACTTAGGTTGATCCTTATCTTGGCCATTATCAATAATGCTTTAAAAATGCTGCTATAAACATTGGGGTGCATGTATCTTTTTGAATTAGTGTTTTTGTTTTCTTCGGCTACATACCTAGGAGTAGAATTTCTGGATCATACAGTAATTCTATTTTTAGTTTTTTGAGGAACCTCCATACTATTTTCCACAGTGGCTGCACCAGTTTACATTCCCACCAACAATGTACAAGTGTTCCCTTCTCTCCACATCCTCGCCATGATTTGTTATTTCTAGACTTTTTGATGACAGCCATTCTGACAGATATGAAGTGATATCCCATTGCGGTTTTGATTTGCATTTCTCTGATGACTAGCAATGTTGATCATCTTTCCATATGCCTGTTAGCCATCTGTATATCTTCTTTGGAAAAATGTCTAATTCAGGTCTTCTGCCCTTTTTTTAGTTGGGTTTGTTTTTTTAATACTGAGTTGTATGAGCTGCTTATATATTTTGGATATTAACCTCTTATCGATCGTACCATTTGCAAATATTTTCTCCCATTCAGTAGGTTTTCCTCTTGTTTTGCCAATGGTTTCCTTTGCTATGAGAAAGCTTGGTCCCACTTGTTTATTGCCTGTTTATTTTCTGATTGGATTATTTGGGAGGTTTTTTTTTTTCTGTTGAGTTTTGAAAGTTTAAAAAATACATTCTAGATACAAGTCCTTTATTAGATATGTGCTTTGCAAATATTTTCTCCCTATCTATCCCTTGTCTTTTCATCCTCTTTCACAAAGCAAAAGTTCCTAATTTTGATGAGGTCCAATTAATCAGCTTTCCGAGGGATTGTGCTTTTTGATATCAAGTCTAAAACCTCTTCACTCAGTCTTGGGTTTCATAGATTTCCTCTTATGTTTTATTTTTCCTAAAAGTTTTTAGTTTTGCATTGTACATTTAGGTTCAAACCCTTTAGCACCATATGCAAAGCCCACCACTTTCCAGCCAGCCACGTCTCTAGCCACATACCCTTTAACCATGGTACTGAGCCACTGCCATCTGTGGAACAAAGGGGCAGGTGTGCAGAGTACTGCTGGCTCGTGAGGCGGAGGATGTCTGTTTGCTGAAGGAGTTAAAAGTAGCTTGAGATGAATAGTCATTATTTCGAAGTTCTAAACATGAGAGAATCTGCCCAGTGTTCACTGATAGAGTTTTTAGTTTTGAATTTGCTCCCCTTGCAAGGGCACTTGTAGTGGTAGACCTTGCAAAATAAAAGAATGATAGAGAATGAGGCAAACATCTCCCCTATTATCAACCCAGAAAAATGAAATTCCAATCCCCCCCCAAAAAAATATAAGCCTCTTTGCTAGGTAATTGATATTAATACCCCAGGCTGTATAGCCATAGGATAAACATGAAGCATCTCTTTCTAGAGTAGTAAGTATTTAAAGTATAAGTAATTTAAAATAAGCGCAGCAATATTATAGAGTATAATGCCATATCCACAAGCACTTAAAAACTAACATTTTAGACCTCAAAGAAATGTTATACCTGTGGGGTGGGGAAGCGAGGACGGGATACTTGAGCGTCAGTATCCAGACTCTGTGAGGGATCCTTACTCCGTTTCCTCTGCCTTTACGCATGTTATTCCTTATTTTATTTTTAAAAGTTTTTTTTTGTGGTACGCGGACCTCTCACTGCTGTGGCCTCTCCCGTTGCGGAGCACAGGCTCCGGACACGCAGGCTCAGCGGCCATGGCTCACCGGCGCAGCCGCTCCGCGGCATGTGGGATCCTCCCGGACCGGGGCACGAACCCGTGTCCCCTGCATCGGCAGGCGGACTCTCAACCACTGTGCCACCAGGGAAGCCCTAGAAGTTTTTTATATAAATCTCTCTATCATCTTTTACTTAATCAGATCCAAAGAATGGGAAGCCTCCACTTTTTAGTTATCATTTATTGAATTATTTCTACATTTTGGGCATCCTACTAAGCATTCTCTCTGTATGAACTCATTGAATCTTCAGAATTCTATGAGATAATAAAAATAGCTACCACTGTAGTACTTATATCGTATTGACTATGTGCCAGTACTCTCTGAGTTTCACACGTATACGTTTGTTATACATCTATAAGTTGTATATATATATCCTGCACCACCACCCTGAGATAAGTATATCATTATCATCCTCATTTCACAGATGAGAAATCTGAAGCCCAGAAATGAATATCTTACCCAAGTTCATTCAGCTGGGAAATGGCAAAGCTGGGCTTAGAAATTAATCACCACTGGCCAATGATTTAATCAAACATGCCAACATGGCCAGCTTGCAGGGCCCATGTTGGAAACCACTGCACTCTACTACCTCTGTGGGTACCATCCCCATCCTATTTTACAGACGAGGAAACCAAGGTGGTGGGGGACGCCATGTGATTTCACCAGTGTTACCCAGCGAGTCAATGGAGGAGGTCACATTCAAATCCAGGTGTCTTTGACCCCAAAGCCCCCACTGTTGACTATCACATTATACTACCTTTCTCAATATCTTCTAGAACCTTCTCCTCTCATGCGCAGTATTACCTCCGCCATCACAGATACTTATACCTTCAATCATTATTAACATTACAAAGGCCTTTCATATGCTCTGCTTTAGTGTATATAAAATACTTTTGACCATGCCTGGAAATGGAATATTTATATTTATATGTGTGTGTGTGTGTGTGTGTGTGTGTGTGTGTGTGTGTATGGTGGGGGGTGGAGAGAATCTCTCTAGAATTGTTACTATAACTCTATAAAGTGGGAATTATTATCACCTAGATTGTGGATGAATTCAACGTGTGCTCTTAGTACTTGCCAGGCGTTGTTCTGGGCCCTGCGGATGCAACAGGGAACAACCAGACAAAAATTCTTGCCTTCATGGGGTTTACATTTGAGTTAGTAGGCACAGACGGTGGACAGATTTTTAAAATATAGAATGGCAGATGGCGATAAGAGCTAAGGATTACAAATAAAATAGGAACTGGGGTAGGGAGCATGGGAAGGGGAGGCAACTGTTGTAGTGTCAAGCACGACGGTCAGGGGACCTGCACAGGGATGTAACATTTGAACCTGAAGGGAGAGGATGGGGTTTGAGAGAGGTGAAGTGACTCGCCCGTGACCCTCACCATCGGCCACTAACTCCTAACCCTGTGCCTGCTCCCTGATTCCAGCGGTTGTTTTAGTTTCATAAAATCAGGAGATGTCAGAGATGGAGGTGATTGTTGCGGGGTAGCCATAAGTTTCTCTTCATGTCTACGACAAAGAAGATCCTAAGCTTATTACACGAAAAATGGAATCTTTGTGTCAACTCAGTGACTATTGGTGGCTTCCTAGATCAGTGTTGAGCAGGATTCAGAGGTTAGGTCTGGGCTCAGAGCAGAGTGATATTTGCCCAAGTTCAGGAGGAGGAGTGGTGACATGAGTTAACCAACCCCCTGTCCCTCAGCTAGTGGGACCCTCTCATTACATGGATGAGGAACCAGATGCAGCTGGAGTGGAACACAGTGAGTGGCTGGGTTTTTTTAATTTTTTTGGCCATGCTGGTGGCTTGTGGGATCTTAGTCCCCCAACCAGGGGTTGAATCTGGGACTGTAGCAGTGAAAGCACCGAGTCCTAACCACTGGATCACCAGGGAACTCCCTGGATTTTTTTTTTTTTTTTTTTTGCGGTATGCGGGCCTCTCACTGTTGTGGCCTCTCCCGTTGCGGAACACAGGCTCCAGACGTGCAGGCTCAGCGGCCATGGCTCACGGGCCCAGCTGCTCTGCGGCATGTGGGATCTTCCCGGACCGGGGCACGAACCCGTGTCCCCTGCATCGGCAGGCGGACTCTCAACCACTGCGCCACCAGGGAAGCCCCCTGAATTTTTTCAATGGTCATCAACATGAAACATTTTATGCCTTAAGTACTTTCATGATTGAGTTCATTGAAGTAAAAGAAATGGAGTAAAACACTGTTGGTCACCTTGAGAAATGTCCCTGCCTTTGAACCTGTGATTTTTCTCAGGGAGACATTTTTTCCTGGGTTTTGGGCAAGTCTCCAAAAATGTGGCTCCCCTCTTCTTCCTTGTGGATTTCCTATCCCACACCCACAAAGGTGCTCCTTGGACTTAGATAAAAGAACACAGAAGATGCTCCTTGGACTTAGATAAAAGAACACAAAAGATGCTCCTTGGACCTAGATAAAAGAACACAAGTCAACATGTTTCTTTATCTCTTACCCTGGTAAAAGAAGCTACCCACATCATTCACCCTGTCAAACAGGGAGAGAGGTCCCCCTTATCCCGTGCAGCCAAATGTCCCTGAAGAAATCTGAAGCAGCATTTAAAGTAGTGCAATCATGTTTAAAATGCCCAAGGAGTATGCACTTTTTAAATTATGCATAAACTGAGTTGTATATAATAAAACAAAATCCCTTGATTTATTTGTTTGGTAACTTTTGTTTTTTTTGTCTACTGGGTTTCTCTAAAGTATACAGCTATGTTTAGGCATAAGCTGTTTTCATGGTTATCTTTGTGTCTACATTACCCTCCATGTTTTCAAGTGCTTATACCTTCAATCACACCACCTGTGGCTCAGGAACCCCATCTATATGTAATACACTGGAATTACGAGAGGGCAGCAGAAAGAACTGATCTTCTTGCCAATAGCTGCTTCAGATAAAGAGTGTGACTTGAGGCTAGGCAAAAGGAGGTTGATTATTTTAGACTGAAAAGTTCTCAAGAACAAAAATGATGATGCCAGAGTCCAGAGGATGGTCCTGTGTTGGTTTACTGGTTGGAAGAAGATCTCCCCATTCCCCACCCACCTCAAAACACACACACACACACACACACACACACACACACACACACTATTGGGCTCAGTGACACCATATAACAACAGTGACAGGCTTGAGCACAGACACAGCTGCACTAGGCTGCTATGGCTGGTGGGCCTTCCCCAGGGACAAGGGTCAACCTCCACTCACCTGGGTGCGGGGAGGGTCTTATGTCCACCTGTGGTCAGCCTAGGAGTCAACAGACAAAATCAGGTTCAAGTGTGATTCATAAAAAAATTTCATGCTGAGACGACTTCGTGCAGCCTTCTTGAGGGTGAAGGGTTGAACTAAGTGGAATTATAAAAGAATCATCTTCAATTATTCCTGTGGTCATGGATTCATCCATTTCAGTAGGTATATCCCATGCAGCTCTTTGTACCATTGCTGTTCTGAGCACTGGGTTTACAAAGATTAATAGGACAGACTGGGTCCCAGGCCACCAAAAACTTACAGTCTAGAGGAGAGCTGACCAGTAGAAATACAATGTGAGCCACATGCAAGACACATATGGAATTTTGAATCTTCTAGTAGCCACAGTTAAACAGCAAAAAGAAACAGGAGAAATTGATTATAATAATATATTTTATTTAACCCAGTATATCCAAGAGATTAGTAAGGAGATATTTTCCTTTCCTTCTCCTACACTAAGTCTTCAGTACCTGGTGCGTATATTCCAGCTATTGCATGCCTCAGTTTGGACCTGGCAGGTTTCAAGTGTTCAGTAGCTACACACGGCTCACAGCTACTGTCTGAGACTGTGCAGCTCTAGAAAACACAGTTCTATGTGCCACAATTTACATGGTATACAGAGACTTATTTTATTTTTGAAAGACATTTTATATGCATATTCACAGGAGAATGGCTAAACAAATTGTAGTATATATGTAGTGTATAATATATAATACTCATATATTATATAGCAGTGAAAATTAATGAACCAGAGTTATACATACCAAGCCAATGGGTTACTCAATGTTGAATAGGAAGGGCAGTTGCAGTAGAATGCAGGTAGTATTATTCTATTTATAAAATGTTTCAAAATATGCAAAATTAAATAATATATCGTTTAGAAATACATGCATATGTGTTAAAATATAATATAAAGAAATGCCTGGGAATGATAAATTCCAAATTAAGTATAAGCCTTAAATTCAAAGAGAAAGAAAGGAATACAGAGGGGGCTCCTATAGTGGTAATATAGAAGTAATATTTTATTCCTTCCACTGGGTGGTGAGTGCATGGAGATGCGTTATGGTGCCCTTTACCTTTAAAATTGTCTTAATTAATTCATGGCCAAAATGTCCAGGGAATTAAAAACAACTACACCTTATCTTGATATTACTATTATCATTATTATTAGTGTTATTATTTTGGTAATAGCTTACAACTCTGAGTAAGCTGACTCTACTTGAGAAGAAAATCTTTAGGAGATAAAAGAAGGGTAGAGATCGGATACCGTACATGAAAATAGTCAAACCTGTAGGTCCCTCAAGTGTTTAAAAGCCAGACTTGAACTTGCAGCTCTTTCTACCCATCAGCTAAGAAAGGGCGGACACTTTCAAGAATCCTTCACTTATGAGAGGTGGAGTAGAGAGTGTAGGAAACTGATGTCATCTTCTCCACCCCTGACAGCAGACAGCAGAGAAAGGGAGGCTAGATGGTTCCCTGAGATAAAAGACAGGTCATCAAACCACCTTGTCAAAAACCAGGTCTGATTACCCAGCCTCCGTTGTTCCCTAGCCTGCCATGTGGAACACAAACTCCAACCTGATTAGGTCTTGGGCATGACATTCACCTTCAACTCAGTCCTGACGTGAATGTTGAGGGATCCCTTATGGAAAAGTCTACTGTAACCACAAGCCTTATCTGCTTCATAAGATGGCCAAACATCACAGACTTGGATCATTCATTCTAAGATGAGAAGTAACTGTGGCCCTTGAGCCTGTGGAATATACTGGCCACGAGTCTATCCTTAGATAGAGACCAAAGGATAAGATTGCCGCTGTCTACCCTGACAGTTGAGGTCACTGACAGGAGCTGGATATCAATATGTGGATTTGAATTTTATTCTATCAATTCACAAGAGAGGAAATGAGGGCAAAAGCATTTGTCACGTGTGGAAATTTTTTATTTTTCTGGATGAATTACGGTTATTTATTGCATTCTTCCACATACTCAACATTGCTTTCAAGGGAATTCCCTGGTGGTCCAGTGGTTAGGACTCCATGCTCTCACTGCCGAGGGCCAGGATTCAATCCCTGGTTGGGGAACTAAGATCCCACAAGCTGCATCATGGGGGAAAAAAAAAAAAAATGCTTTCGAACCAAAATATGAAGTGAGTAAAATTTGACTTTTGTTCCTTCATTCGTGGTTCCCTCCCCTTGCCTTATTATTTTTCTTTAGATGGTGAAATCAGTTAGGATACCAGGTCATCTGCTATAACAGAGGGCCCAGAATAATACTGCCTTAGTATACTCTTAGTTTACAGGTTTACTTCTCTGACACATGAAAGTCCAAGTTAGTATGACAATACCAGCCATACCAGAGATTCCTTTAGGGCCTCAACGCTTACCTAGTTACTTTGCAGTCTTCAGCTTGTGGTTTTTTAAACTTCTCGTGATCCAGCCGGGCTGCTCCTTGCCCTGCTAACTCGATCAGTCAAGGGCGTGACCTGAAAATTAAACACAGCACTTCTGCTCAAGCCCCATTGGCCAGAATCTAGTCCTATGTCCACACTAAGTGGCAAGGGGGTGGGAGGGTTGATTTAAAGCACTGAACAGGGGGCTTCCCTGGTGGCGCAGTGGTTGAGAACCTGCCTGCCAATGCAGGGAACACGGGTTCGAGCCCTGGTCTGGGAGGATCCCACGTGCCGCAGAGCGGCTGGGCCCGTGAGCCACAGCTACTGAGCCTGCGCGTCTGGAGCCTGTGCTCCGCAACAAGAGAGGCCGTGACAGTGAGAGGCCCGCGCACCGCGATGAAGAGTGGCCCCCGCTCGCCACAACTAGAGAAAGCCCTCGCACAGAAACGAAGACCCAACACAGCCAAAAATAAATAAATAAATTTTTAAAAAAAAGCACTGAACAGTGATTGGGATTCAAAATGAAGGGCTGAGTAATTTAGAAAAGGTTACATCTGTTCACTATGTGATACGTTGGTGACTAGTTCAAGGCTGCGCTATGGAGGAGAGCCAGAGACCTGACTGCACCAAGAAGATGCTGACAGACTCAGTGGTGACAGGAAGTGACCCTCTGGCCGGGAGAGGAGAAATCATAAGTAAAGGAGAGAAATTAGGGGATTTTTCCAAGAGGGGGCTTGTGGTGTTCCCTTTCTTCTATCAACCCAGAACTTCCTGACCATTTGCAAGATTTACCATGTGCAGGAGGATCCTGGGAGGCCCTGAGAAATTTACATTGGGAGTAAATTAATTATATTGTTTTGTCAAAACATGCCACTCGCCAGCTCTAATTCCACACTCTAAGCAAAGTCAAAAGTTCTTACCTTGGTCACAAAGCCCGTTGTCATCTGGCCCCCACTCGCATCCTCCAACTCCATCTCCCATCGTCTCATCCGTTCTTTACTGCGTGACAACCACACGGCTCTCCTGGCGATTCCTAAAGGACACAGAGCATGTTTCTGCCTCAGGGACTTTGCACTCGCTGTTCCCTCAGTCTGGATTGTTCTTCCCCCAAATATGTACAAAGCTGGCTCTCCCCCACCCCTTTCAAGTC
The DNA here is from genome assembly GCF_937001465.1 of Orcinus orca. NCBI lineage: Eukaryota > Metazoa > Chordata > Mammalia > Artiodactyla > Delphinidae > Orcinus > Orcinus orca. Next base: position 16,601,926 of record NC_064573.1, read on the forward strand.
TGTGCTCAAATGTCACCTCTTTCAAGAGGCAATCCCTGACTGCTCTCTTTAAAACGGCGCTACTCAAAGTAGGGTAACACACTGGAGTTAGTCTGTGAATTGTTTGTTACCAGTTTGCTATAAGTACAGAAGTGTTGAGGGTGTTTCCCCAGAATGGGGGTTTTAGAGGAGTTCATGTGTGGCTGAATTCAGGTGCTGAGTCACTTATGGTGTGAACTAAATGCTAGTAGGACTTCGTGATACTGTGTGATAGTTTAAGGTTAGCGTGTCAACTGTAACCCAAAATATTAAAAAATTTATAGAAAATGTAAGCATGCATTAATTTTTTTATAACATATTACATGATCTTTTTTTTTGGTGGGGGGGTGGATACGCGGGCCTCTCACTGTTGTGGCCTCTCCCGTTGCGGAGCACATGCTCCGGACGCACAGTCTCAGTGGCCATGGCTCACGGGCCCAGCCGCTCCGTGGCATGTGGGATCTTCCCGGACCGGGGCACGAACCTGTGTCCCCTGCATCGGCAGGCAGACTCTCAACCACTGCGCCACCAGGGAAGTCCATATTTATTATTTTTTTCATGCTTAGGCATTTAAATTTTGTTCTTAAATAATCTCTGTGAGCTGTTACTAACTGACAAATTAAAAGAGGCCTTCACAGGATACTCTTTGTATATAGTTCTCTTCTAATATGACACTGGAAGTGTGAATAATTCTTGTTCTAAACATGAAAAACCAAGTTCGGTATATTCTTACGTTTTTAACGTTCTAAAAGATTATTGAAACATCTTGATGTACTATAGAAATTTGATAAAATATAGGCAAATCTGGTAAAGATCACCTTGAGTTAGATTCGCAAACCTCCTTCCATCTTTTCCTGCCTCGGGAACATGTTACATATCAATATCGACACGAGATAAAGAGGCATTTGGAAGAAAAATCCTCAAATTGTTGGAGGTCTCTGGTTCCCTAAACTCAACAATTTCTAATTGTTTCAACTCTAGGTCAGAAGTGAGGGGAAATTTTGTTTCTGTGTGTTGACTGCTGTGTATGGAAATGATCATGTGGAGGCTGGTTTGTATTCATAGTTACACTGTGGTGGATAGAATCATGGTCCCCCAAAGATGGCCATTGTTCTAACCCCAGAATCTATGAAATGAACTTTAAAAACGTGGTTACGTATGCTGGTGGGGGAGGTACTACAGTCTATTTTCAAATTGGTAGAGCCAGCCTTGGCTGCAAATTTAGAACTACCTGGTGAGTAGTTGCAAATCTTGGTGCCTGGCCGCAGCCAACAATTAAATCAGTATTTTACAAATTCCCCAGGTGATCCTAACGTGCGTTCAAGCTTGCGTGACACTAGTCTGGAGCAATGCTTCTCAAACTTTAACATGCATGTCATCACCTGGGGGTCTTGTTAAATGCAAATTCCAATTCAGTAGGTCTGGGGCGAACCTGAGATTCTCTAGTTCTAGCAAGCTCCCAGGGGATGCCGCTGCTGCTGGCCTAGGGACCACACTTTGAGTAACAAGCCTCAAGATAATAAGTGGCAATGCTACAGGAAGGTGCAACTAATGAACAATTACAAGGACAATAGGCAAGACTGTAGAAAAATATCTTCAGACGCATTATTTTCATATTGTGATAAAATATATCGAATTTAAAATTTATCGTCTTAACCATTTTTAATGTTCGGTTCAGCGGCATCAAGTAGATTGTTTTGCAACTGTCACTACCATCCATCTCCAGAACTTTTTCATCTTCCCCACCTGAAACTCTGTACCCATGAGACACTAACTTCTCATCCCTCCTCCTCCCCTCGGCCTCTGGCAACCACCATGCTACATTCTGTCTCTATGAATCTGACTCTGGGAACCTCTATGAGTGGAATCATATATTTGTCTTCTTGTGGCTGGCTTATTTCACTTGATATAATGTCCTCAAGGTTCATCCATGTTGAGGAGTGTATCAGAATTTCCTTCCTTTTTAGGGCTGAATACTATTCTATAGTGCTCATAGAGACATCATGTTTCAGTAAATTTATCTCTGTAGGAAATGGATAGGATCATCCGTTTTGACTGCAGAAGAACATAGCCAGAGAGCTTCAGTGCATAAGGAATCTGTTAGGTAGGGCAAAAGTCACTGCCCTGAATAGGCTGTCCTTTGTAATATGAAAATGACCTGGTTTCATAGGGCCAGGGCCCCGACTGACCATTCTTTTCCCATTTAACGTTAATTGGGAAATTCCTGGTGTGAGAAGGAATTATTAATGACCTAACTATGGTAGCAAGAAGTCAGCCACCCACACGGTGATGACAAATCTTCTGGATCAGGAACAGCTGCTGGACCAGGTCCAGGAGGATGAGGTCACCCATGCACCTTGGCTCCCAGGCGCTGAGGCTGCCTCAAAATGACGGAGAAGCTTTAGGTGGAAACGCCTCAGTGACAACTACACAAAAGCAGCTGACGTCTAGGGCCAGCTCTGGCGACCATTTTTTCCTGGTAGATGTACTGCCTTTCTAAAGAAGGATTAAAGAAAGAAAAGAAAAGAAAAAAGAAAAAAACCGAAAGGAAATGAACAGTGACTTCTTTGCTGGACTGAAATGAAAGGTTGACACCCAAGAATAAAACAATGTAAAAAAATTCCAAAGGAAATACTCTGTCTCTGTTTAGAAATGTGAGACCTTACTTCCAGCAAACCAATAAGAACCAAACTGACAAACGGGGGGAGGGAGGAGGTTCTTTTCATGAGTCTCAAGTATCAGGAAGCTTTCCCCGAAGGCCCAATCCTGATATAATCTCGCTGTGATCTCTGCAGCCCTTGGTTTATGCCTTCCTTGGAGCATAAACTTTTGACCTATCGCTCTTTTTCTGTGTTTAATTCTCATTTGTGAAAAGGGGCTTATCTAATAACTCTTGAATGGAAGGGATTTGTGTTCTCGATTCCAGAAACAGCTCGGTATTAGTGGCATGATCTTGGTAGCCTTAGATTCAAGAGGCCTACACTATAATCCTCCTCTGCCACTTACCAGCTTTGGGCAAGTTATTTATTTATACCGTCTCAGCTTCACTGATCTCATTGGTAAAAGGAAGCTAACAATACCCGCCACATCGGATTATTATGAGGATTACGTGAGACGGTGTTTGTAAAAGTGTCTGATTATAGGGGGCACTCTATGAATACTGGTACCCGCGTCCTCTCTGTATTTATAATCCAGGCACAGTTAGGTAGAAGGATCCAGGGGTGAACAAAACTAGACAACAACCCTCAAAGAACTTACAGTCTAGAGGGGAGACAGATCTTAATCAGTCGCAAATGTCCAGTTGATCCTGGGTCAAGCTCTGTGACAAAGGAAAGGTGCAGAACGCTATGAGGGTCATGAGAGGCGTGGATACGAATCTCAGGAAGGATTTCTCTTGGAAGGGATGACTGGCCCGGAATCTGAAGCATGAACAGGCGTTAGTCAGATAGAGATGGAAGACTGTTCCAGGCAGAAGCTTCCAGATGGGGGAGAAGGGTGGACCATGGCAAGTGAGAGGACTTAGAGAACAGTAGGACATCTGGAGGCAAAGGGATACCCTGAGACAGTGGTGGGGGAGACACCAGACTAGGGGGAGTGCTGTTGGCCACACCCAGGAGTTTTGTCTTTATTCTGAGGCCAAGGGAAGCCTTGGTGTGTGTGTGGGAGGGTCACTTCTGAAGGCTAATATTTCATTTTTAGAAAGCTCCCTGGTCCAGGAGACAGATGATGGTAGAATGGGATGGTGGTGATGGAGATGGAAACATGGAGATGAACTGGAAAGTTTGGGGGAACATAAAACCCTAGGCATCACATTTTCTACATGTTTATAGAACAATGAATCAGTGGCCTTTCTAATGTATAGGACTGATGGTCGGCCCAGATGCCAACCTGAAGCACACGCAAAATGATATGTGTGTATAATTTGGCCAGAAAAAAGAACAAAGTACACGCTCTAACACAGACGTACCTTGAAAACATTACGCTAAGTGAAGAAGCCAGTCGCTAAGACCACATATTGCATGATTCCATTTATATGAAATGTTAAGAATAGGCAGAGGCTATAGGGACAAAGTAAATTAGTGGCTGCTGGGGACTGGAGAAAATGGGGGAATTAGGGGTGACAGCTAAAAGGTATGGGGCTTATTTTTGATGCGATGAAAATGTAAAATCGAATGTGGAGGTGGTTGAACATCTCTATGAATGTACGAAAAAGCATTAAGTTGTACACTTTAAATGAGTGAATTATATAAAATTACATATATATAATTTTCAAATTATATCTCAGTAAACCTGTTACCAAAACATATTTATGTTTATATATGTTTATACTTATACTTACAGGGGCGAGAAGCCCACAGTCATAAACACTGCCACCCATGGCCAGAAGATTCCACTGGGCATGACCTCCAAGGTGCCCAGGTTGGCATTTCCTGACCCAGCATCCTCAGGGGAGGAAAGCATCCTTAGCCCCACTCTTGACCCTGGCTTCTGACTCCTTCAAGAGCAAATGAAATGGTACTGTCTGCCGACTTCAAGGGACGGAAGAGAGAGGGCATTTAATTTTTTTTAACCACCTTGTTGCCACCTTCTTCACTCTGTGGATCTGGAGTGAAGAACTGTCACATGACGGCAGCTGTCACTGGACAGCGAGTGGCTCCGAGAGGACAGAAACTCCTACTCATCCTCCAGGTCTCTATTTAGATGTCACCTTCACCGAGAAGCCTTCTGTGACTTCTAAGTATGAGTCAGGGCCCCCCCACACACACACACTGCCTTCCTACCTGCCTTCTGCCTTGACGGCACTGACCCTCCTGAGTCAGAATTGCTTGTTTCCTTACCTATGATCCCACTGAACTGTCACCTCCTTCAGGACAAGCATGGACGCTGGGTCACTTGTTGTGTTCCCCAGCTCTACGGGCTTGTGCATAGGATGCGTTCAGTGAGACTTTAGTGAATAAATGAGACAAACACAGCCCTGAATCTGTTCACAAGGTAGATATCCCAGCTTTCCAAAGATGGCTCATGAAGTCTTAGACAAGAAAAGAGTTTGCAGTAGCAGTGGCCAAAACAGAGATTGGTCTGAGGGCGGTGCTGGGGAGCCAGACCTTTCATAGAGCAAACAGAACAGGAATCAGCACATGCAAATGACTTCATGCTTCCCTAAAGCAAGGATGGCTTTCCAATTGCTCATGCTTTGGGAATGTCCCTTCGCAAACAACTTCAGGTTGTAACAGCCATGACGCTTGACCTACCACCTTCTTATCTTCTACCCTCTGGGGGAGAAACAATAATCCACCAATGCTGATACCAAGGTATTTCCTTGTTTTTTTCTTTTCCCTTTCTATACACCTGAATTTCTGGGACTTAGGGTTTAAACGAATGTCTCCTTGGGGGGGTCCCAATAAAACATTTTCTAGGAAAATGGACACATACTACCCTATTTTGGTTTCTTTCAAGCTACAAATGTTCAAAACCCCCAACATCTGCAACACAGTGTCATTTGGCTTTTTTTTTTTGACCGTGTGGCTTGCGGGGATCTTAGTTCCCTGACCAGGGATTGAACCCAGGCTCTAGGCAGTGAAGGTGCAGAGTCCTAATCACTAGACCACCAGGGAATTCCCTCATTCGGCATTATTAATAGCTAAAAAGTACTTGCATTTAATTGAAACACCTTGCACTCACCTCTACTTTGGAAAGGCCAAGCGGGCTGTGCTGGGGCCATTGAAACTGTCTATTTCGCTTGGGTCTGCCATACCCTCTGCTCGGGGCCTCCCTTTTCCTCTGCGTAAAATGGGGGGTTGGTTGAGTGTTTTAAGGTTGCTTCTCTTTCTCCAAGATCACATTCTATTTTTTGCTTGCTGACTCCTTTCTTAAAAAGGTGGAAATGTTAGTCGTACCATTTAGTCTCCCCTTACTACAGTGAGAAACTGTATTTAGCTATGAGCCGCAGAGAACTGAGTAACAGTGACTTAAATACACAAAGTCTGGGAGGCAGTCTGGGTTTGCGGTGTGGCACCGTGATGCCATCAGGGACCCAGGCTTTTCTTATCTTTCTGGTCCATCCTTCTCAACACATGGCTTCCATCTTCAGCATCCCCTGAGATCCAAGAAGGTGACCAGCTCAGCAGTCATCACGGCCACCTTGCCGATGAGAAGACTGAGAAAGAGGACATGTTTACTTTTAGAGCCTTGTTGGAAGTTCCATCTGTGAATGGAAAATGCTGCTGTCATATTAGTAAACAAGGGATGTTGTAGCCATCAAGCCACTGCGGCTGCCCAGGACAGTGCACCCTGAGGGGATTAGGATGGAGAAAAGCAGGATACTGGTCCTAGACAGGTAAGGTGCATATCAAAGGGATGATTTCAGTGAGCCCAGACACTTGCATCTTACCATACATAGAAATGTGCTAAATTCATTAACTTGAGATATCTGGTTTTCTTTAATTAATAGTAATCTTTTGAAGTTCCTACTACCTTTGTTGCAAAAACTCCTATATAGCCTGGCCCCCCCTTACCTCTTTGGAGCAGTCCCTCAGAGCTATCTTAGAGGCTGCCTCCTGGGCTTAAGTCCTCAGTTTTGTCCACCAAATAAAACAGAATTCTCAACTTCTAGGTTGTACATTTTTTTCAGTCGACACATCCAATATTCTGCCTATACCTCACGGTCCAGAACTTAGTCCAGTGGCCGCCTATAGCTGGAGGGAGACTGGGACGTGTGGTCCTTTCACTGGGCACATTGCTGCCCCAAGTATTGTCAGTACCTCCTCTGTAGGGAGGAAGTAGAGAGTAGACGTCGGGCTGGGCACCTAAAGTCTCCACCACACTAGTCTTTAACCTAAACAGCTGTGAGTGTGAATGACAGTCCAAGTGAGATAAAGTTCCTCTTGTGCCCAGGGTGACAGGACTCTTGTGTCCTTCAACCTCGGTTGGTCTCTTGCTTCCGGAACACTGGGCAGTGGCCCCTGGGGATTTCTGGGTCTCTGAGAGAACACCTGCTCCAAGAATTCAGGAAGGATCTCTTCTCAAACTTGATTGGAGCCACTGCCTAAAATTTCACCACTGAAGAGTTATGCCATTGAGATAAAACATTAACTTCTATTTAAAATGAAGATACCCTTGAAAGGGTTAACACATGTGGCTACAACCTGTCATTTCTCTCTTTCAGCTGACACCTAGCGGGAGAGGATGCATTGAATTGTGGGGAGAAGACAGAGCTGTCCCATCACAATCACCAAAGTCCTCTCTTGAAGCCGGTGGGCCATCAGAGGGGGGCCTGAAGTTTTCCAGCACCAAGAGAGGAAGAATAAGCCTGGGAGTGGGAGCTCCTGGGAGATAATATAGGAAGTAGCCCCAGTGGACTTCAGATCAAAGACTTTGAGGTGTTTTGGGGTTTTTTTGAGTTAATTCTTATTGATCCTGACCTCTGTCATTTGCTGCCCTTCACATTTTATTTTATTTTATTTTATTTTATTTTGCTGCACCACTTGGCATGCAGGATCTTAGTTCCCCAACCAGGTGTCGAAACCATGCCCCCTGCAGTGGAAGTGTGGAGTCCTAACCACTGGACCTCCAGGGAATTCCCAAGACTTTGAGTTTTGAAAGGGACCTTGGTGATCATCTAGTCACATACCCATTTTACAGACGATGAAACCAAGCCTGAAAAGGATCACATGGCATGAAGGAAGCACGCAGATGGCTAGTAGCAGGCACAGACCTCAGACCCTATCTGCTGATTCCTAGTCCAGGAATGGTACCACCTTACCAGTCGTTTATTTTATTCCACAGGGGATTAAGGTCCCCTGGAGAAGGGCTGAAGAAGAGAGGGGAAGGGGTGAGGCTCTGGGGAGATTTACTGGGTTGGAACCAGGTTCCATGGGGCCTGAAGTTTATACAACTGGTGGAAGGGTGAGCTCCTTAAAAAAAAACACAACTACAGGGGCTTCCCTGGTGGTGCAGTGGTTGGGAGTCCGCCTGCTGATGCAGGGGACGTGGGTTCGTGCCCCGGTCCGAGAAGATGCCACATGCCGCGGAGCGTCTGGGCCCGTGAGCCACGGCCGCTGAGCCTGTGCGTCCGGAGCCTGTGCTCCGCAACAGGAGAGGCCGCAACAGTGAGAGGCCCGCGTACCGCAAAAAAACCCCACACAACTACAAAATTATAAATACAAAATCAGGCAAAAGGCCTTGGAGGGTGCCTGAAGTTTCAGTACCATTAGCTTCTTGGTGAGCCTGCCACTGGGGTCCCCCCATGGATTCAAGCAGGTCAGTTCCTCCAACCTCTGTATTACACCATACGCCTGCTTTAAGGTGTTACAGTTAAAATTTAAATTAAAAAAAAAAAAGTTGGTAAAAAAGTTTGAAAATCACTGCTCTGCACTGGCTGTCATTCAGCATTGCTTAGGACCAGACACAGTAGCAAACATCGTCACCTGCCAGCATTTCATTGTCAACATTTTTGAGAAATTAAATTATTTTAAGTGAGTCATAGGACATATGCTTGTACAGGACGTACAGGCTGGGACTCAGGGAAGCACAGTAACCTTTGACTCACAAGATGGAATTTGAGTAACCCTTGATCAGGTGCCCCACAATAAGATGTCTAGATTGTTTAGATTTTAATACCTGTAGGTTTAAAAATTACTTCCAAATGAAATGTACCTTAAAAAGCCAAAATTTTTTTTGGTGTGTGTTTTTTTTTTTTTTTTTTTTTTTTTGCTTTACGCGGGCCTCTCACTGCCGTGGCCTCTCCCGTTGCGAAGCACAGGCTCTGGACGCGCAGGCCCAGCGGCCATGGCTCACGGGCCCAGCCGCTCCGCGGCATGTGGGATCCTCCCAGACCGGGGCACGAACCCGTGTCCCCTGCATCGGCAGGCGGACTCTCAACCACTGCGCCACCAGGGAAGCCCTGGTGTGTGTTTTAAATAATGGCATTTATTTCCATTAGTGGATGGGTGAAGGCACATCTGCTAGAATTCTCAGTGCATGAAAATGTGAGGCACGTCTCGGAACCATCCTCATACTAAGGAAAGAGGGAGATTAGAGCAATGAGCTTTATGCACCTTCAAATCCTTGATAATCTAGAGGAGAGAGTTGTCCTGAGTGGAGTGTGGAGTTTTCTGGGTTAGCTCCAGGGTCTGTGGGTTGTTCTTGGGTTCTAAAAATGCTGTAATATATTGGAGTCCACCCATCAGTGCTCTGGACCCTACTGAGAGGGTAACAAGAAAAAGTGGGGAGAGGCATTGCCTCTGTAATGACATTTCTCTCCTTTCTCCCACAGACCCAGGGACAGGTTTCTTTGCTTTGAAGCTCCAGGGGACTGAGGTCGACAGTGCCTGATAGAAGACGGTGGTTCTTGGCCGCAGGAAAGGAGGAGATTGCTCCCAGTACTTAACCAGATCTGTCTGTGAGTTCTCCTGAGCTAGCCTCTGGGGACTGCCTGACGTATCTGAGGAATTTGTGGAACTCTCTGCTAGCAGGTGAGGGTCAGACTGCGAACCATAAGAGAGGTGATTTTTCTCTCATCTCAGATTCAAATTCCACAGTACTATTCAAACCCTGTTCCAGAGAGAAACATGAAAGGAAACACTGTGCCCGAACCACCCCCCCCAAAAAAAACCCCACAAACACACAAACAACCCCCCCAAAATAACAAAACCAAAAACCAACCAATCCCCAAAAACAAACTACACCCCGCGCTACCAGCATTTGTCTTGTTCTAATCAGGAGATAGAGCCCCGCCAAAGTGCCTTCCAATAAGCAGGTCCTGGTAACTCCCCATAGATCAGGTATTCTAAAGCTACAGGATTGTTACTGAACCAAAACTTGGGTCTGCTAGCCTGGGTGCAGTAAAGCCAATCTCCTGACACCAGGTTGTGGTGAAGGAAAGTGCAGCATTTATTGCAGATGCCAAGCAAGGAGTCCAGGGCAGCTAGCACTGCAAAAAACGCCAGCTCCCTGATGGGTTTTAGGAAAGCATTGTTAAAGGCCAGGTGAAAGGAGTTGCAGGGTGTGTGATCAGCTCGTGCACAGTTCTCTGATTGGTTGATGGTGAGGTAACAGGGCAGAGTCACAGGGTTTAACATTATAACCCTTAGGCTCCAGTAGCCCTGAGGGCTATGTGTTCATGGTCATTAAGTATTTAACATCTTCCATTTGGTGGAGGTTTTAGCATCTGTAGAACAACTCAGGAAATGTACATCAGATAGTGTTATCTAGGTACTTCAGAGAGAAGCTAAAGCAGAGGATATGGGAGAGGGGTCTGTCCCGGAAGGGCTCCATAGTGTCTTGCTATGTTACAGGATGAATTGGAGGTATCACGGTACAAATACGTGTTAAATGTACAGCAAAGACATCCTGGCAACTCTTTGTACAGTAAGAAGAAGAAGATGTGTTTTGTATTACTCCCATTTGTAGTATTGTTGAATAAAGGTATGTAATACATTTCAATCTTTGATACCCAATTCTAATTTATAAGAAAAAGAGGGGAAGGATGTGTTAACTAACTTTATTGTGATAAACATTTCACAATATATATGTGTATCAAATCATCACGTTGTATACCCAAAACTTACACAATGTTATATGTCAATTACATCTTAATAAGGTTGGAAAATAAAAAGAAAAGCTATGAGAAGGGATCAGCTCCAATAGGTGTTAAATAAAATTAGAAAGCCCTTCTAGTTAACACAGTGTGGTACTGGTACACACAGAGGCAAACAGTCCAGTGGAATAGACACAGATGCAATTGTCTGATGAGTACATGATAAAAACGTCATCTCAAATCACTGAAGCAAATGTGGGCTTTTAAATAAATGAATCTGGGACATTTTGTTAGCCATTTTGAAGAAATAAAATTAGATTAATACTCTACAGCATACACAAGACATAAAATCCAAATGGATAAGGGATCTAAATGTAAAAACAGAAAGAGAGAGAGAGAAAGGGAGAAAAGAAAGAAAGAAAGAAAGAAAGAGAAGTTAGAAGCTGATTAGGAAATATGATTTTTTTAAATTGAAGTATAGTTGCTGTATAATATTAATATAAGTTATAGGTGTACAATATAGTGATTCACAATTTTAAAGGTTATATTCAATTTGAAGGTTATATTCACAATTCTTTATCAACTCATCCATCAATGGGCACGAGTTGTTTCCATATCTTGGCTATTGAAAACAATGCTGCAATGAACATGGGGGTGCCTGTATCTTTTCAAATTAGTGTTTCTGTTTTCTTTGGATAAATACTCAGACGTAGAATTGCTGGATCATATGATAGTTCTATTTTTAACTTTTTGAGGAACCTCCATAGTGTTTTCCATAGTGGTTGCACCAATGTATATTCCTACCAACAGTGCACAAGGGTTCCCTATTCTCCACACCCCCACCAAAGTTTGTTATTTCTTGTCTTTTTTTTTTTTTTTGCGGTACGCGGGCCTCTCACTGTTGTGGCCTCCCCCGTTGCGAAGCACAGGCTCCGGACGCGCAGGCTCAGCGGCCATGGCTCACGGGCCCAGCCGCTCCGCGGCACGTGGGATCCTCCCAGACCGGGGCACGAACCCGTGTCCCCTGCATCGGCAGGCGGACTCTCAACCACTGCGCCACCAGGGAAGCCCACTTCTTGTCTTTTTGATAATAGCCATTCTGACACATGTGAAGTGATGTCTCATTGTGGTTTGTTTTTTGATATTTTTTTTCCTTTTGGCCACACGGCTAGGGATGTGGGATCTTAGTTCCCTGATCAGGGGTCGAACCTGTGGCCCCTGCAGTGGAAGTGTGGGTTCTTAATCACTGGACCACCAGGGAATTCCTCATTGTGGTTTTGACTTGCATTTCCCCAATGATTAATGATGTTGAACATCTTTTTATGTACCTGTTGGCCATCTGTATGTCTTCTGTAGAAAAATGTCTATTCAGATCTTCTGCCATTTAAACAATCAGACTGTTTGTTTGTTTTGCTATTGAGTTGTATGAGTTCTTTATGTATTTTGGATATTAGCCCCTTATCAGATATACGACTTGCAATTATTTTTTCCCATTCAGTAAGTTGGCTTTTCATTTTGTTGATGGTTTCCTTTCCTGTGCAGAAGCTTTTTAGTTTGATGTAGTCCCACTTGTTTATTTTTGCTTTTGTTGCTTTTGCCTCTGTTGTCAGAATCAAAAAATCATCACCAAGGCCTATGTTAAGGAGCTTACTGCCTATGTTTTCTTCTAGGAGTTTTATGGTTTCAGGTCTTACGTTCAAGTCTTTAATCCACTTTGAGTTAATTTTTGTTTATGGTGTAAGATAGTGATCCGGTTTCATTCTCTCGAATGTGGCTGTCCAATTTTCCCAATACCATTTATGGAAGAGACTGTCCTTTCCCCATCGTATATTCTTGGCTCCTTTGTGGTATACGGGTGGGTTTATTTCTGGGCTGTCTATTCTGTTCTGTTGGTCTATGTGTCTGTTTTTATGCCAATGCTACACTGTTTTAATTACTATAGCTTTGATAACATAGTTTGAAATTAAGGAGCACACATATTTTTTATTTACACACACATACCCCTTTTTGTACTTTGCATTTTCATGTAACAATGTATCTTGGAGATGTTCCTAACAACAGCCCAACCAGATCTCCCTAATTTTAAAAACTGGCTGATAATTATCTCATTGTGTGGATGCAACCTCTGTTAATGGACACTGAGGTCACCTCCCATCTTTGCAATGAAAAACATGGGGCAATAAATATCTATGTACATTTACCTTTGTGTAAATGCTCAAATACATCTCTAGGATAAATTCCTAGACATGAATTCTTAGGGCATGTATGTTTAAAATTTTGATATGTGTTTCTGAAGTTCCTTCCAAAGAAGTTGTATAATTTGCACACCCACCAACCGTGTGTGAAAGCCCATGTCCTTGTGAACACTGCCAATGCAGTGCAATACCACACTGTTTTTTGTTTGTTTTTGCATTTAATTTGCTTTTCTTTAATTTGGAGGAATAATAACCACTCATGCTGGCTGGCAGTTTAGGAAAATAAAAAAGGAAGTACTCATACAAAGCATAGGTTGCTATAACTTTATGGAAATCTTGAATACCATTCTTTCTATTGTTCCAATAACAGCATCAAAGACTTGCTCATGGCCTATTTCTAACAGAACAAAAACTTTTCTTGTATGGGAGGCACACCATTTCTAGACTGAAGTAAAGAAAGACAAGTCACACTCACTAAAAAATAGGAACCAGAGAGAAATAAGACATTTAGAAGCCATTAAAATAGTTGGTGGGTTGTGATTGATCAGATATTTCTGGAAGCTAATCTGATAAATGCATAAATATTCAATGATAGCAAATGATTAGATAAATCATCAGCAGGAGAAAATACTATACAAGTATTGAGAATATGACTCTGCAGACCATTCATTCATTCTACAAGAACAAACAGGCACTTGGGGTACTAGAACAATGTTCTAGACCAAGAGAGACCAAGTAGAATAAGACCCAGTTTTGGGGTCTCAAAGGGCTCACAGTACAGTGGGGAATGAGACAGATCAACGATTAAAATACAATGGAATAAAGGCTTCTCTAGACCTTAGGTGCAAAATGCTTTGGGTACTACTCTCTGGGGGAGATTGGGGCAAGGCTTTCCCAGAGGAAGTCACTTTGGAACTGGAGATCTGGCAGATGAGGACATTTCAAGCAAAGGGAACAAGTGCTATTCAGAATTCAGTGAATTGCAAGCAGCTTGGGATGGGGGGAGCTTAGGTCCCCAAGGATGAGGGATGAAGTTGGAAAGGTAAACGTGTTTTCATGTCACAATGGTAAATGATGAAAAGAGAGCATAAGGTAATACAGACAAACTTCTTACAATCACATAAAAACATGGCTACGTATTCTAACAATGACCCCAAGGTATTTTCAAAAATTGTTGATTACACAACATTGTTAATTAACTACACTCCAATAAAAATTAATTAAAAATTTTTTTTAAATGCTTAAGCCACAAAAAAGCATTGATTAAATGTCTAAATTAATTATATGAATTAAATTTAATTAAATTTAATGTGTCATATTATTAATATATTATACTAAATATTAATAAATCATATTATCATTACATTCCATGTAGATAACAGGTTATTAAAATCTCTGCCTTGTAGAAAAGAAAGAATTGTAGCCTAATCCTAATCCTATACATTTACAAACTCATGAATATGGAAGAAAGACAAGTGAATTTTAATAATAGGGCCAGGAATAACATCTCTTGCATGTGAAGCATAGGTGATAACAAATTAACTGAGACACATTTTGTTGCCTGATGCTTAACATTCCTTTTGCAAATCTAATTTAAAATGTTGGTCAGAAAAAAATGTCACTTAGTAGTAAAGGAGGTGGAACGCATATAAGTCAGAAGGAATTTGGAAAATTTGTGCAGGAACAACAATATATCATCTGTATCTGTTGTTTTAAACACCATTTAAAACAGACTATTTGAAGCTTCTAGTGTCACTTGTTACAAAGACAGGATCACATAAGACGTACCTTCTTATCATGTTTAAAATTCTGGAGCTGGTCCTGGCTGTGAAGAATGTGCCTTCCAGCTGAGTTCATCTCGACTGCCAAGCGCGGGTTACAACAGCACCTAGCGTGGCATGAATACCTTTCCATTGGCATTAAATGCTTTAGCTTAAATGACCACAGAGCTTAGCAAAGAACTGAATACAGGCAGTATCTCCTCCCTTTAAATGTATCTTTTACCCCTTAGCTCTTAGAAAAAAAAATTCTAGGAAAAGAATTTTTAGTAAAATTGAGCTAGTTCTCTTGGCAACCTCCCCAGCCTTCCTACCTACATCATGGAAATGCACAGGAATGTTGCCAAGGAAAAAAAAAAAATGAAAGAAAGAAACAGAGGAAACTATGAGCTACAAAAGCTGAAAAGCATTGTCACCCTCTTATAGAAATGACTGTTTAATAATTTCCCCCAGCGGCTTGCAAGGTAAAGGTGTTGGTTATTGATTGGCAGTGGCTTCTATACAAAACCGGACCGCTTATTCAATCCCATCTTGGAACGCTGAGCAAGTATGCCTGAGGCTCGTGGGATCGGGGCTGCCGCCTGGACAACGAAGCCATCACTCAAATGACTCAAGAAAGACACATTTCAAAATCAATCGCCGTTGCATGCATGAGACACTTTCAGTCATTGCCCTGATGAGGCAGCCTGAAATATGGCACAGTTCTTTCAGAGATGTCAAGGGTCATGGCTTCCAGGTGAATGACTTCCTTTAACAGCAACATCAGCTGACATGCACTGAGAGTCTCATTCCCCCAAACCAGGAAGATGCAAAAGACTTACATGTGGGAAACGCAACAGGACAAGGTTTGACCATGCCCGTTTCTTGTGGGTTCCAGGTAAGATAAGTTTTCAAAGAATTTCTCTCACCTAGGATGAAACTCCTTTACCTTCCTGCAAGGTTTCTTCAAATATAAGAAACCTTTCTTCAAATCCTACCCTGACCATATTATTTAAAATTGCACCTCATTTTCCCACTTCTAGTCTCTTAACCCTGCTCTTTTTTCCCCTAGGTGATGCCCTTTCTTTTTTTTTTTTTTAAATTGAGGTATAGTTGATTTACAATATTATATTAGTTTCAGGTATACATAGTGATTCAAAATTTTTATAGAGTAAACTTCATTTAAAGTTATTATAAAATGTTTGCTATATCCCTTGTGCTGTACAATATATCCTTATAGCTTATTTTATATGTACTAGTTTGTACCTATTAATCACCTTCTCTTATCTTGCCTCTCCCCCCTTCCTTCTCCACTAGTTTGTTTTCTGTATCTGTGAGTCAGTTTCTGTTTGTTGTATTAATTCCTTTGTTTTATTTTTTGGATTCCACATATAAGTGATAACATACAATATTTGTCTTTGTCTGACTTATTTAATTTAGTATAATACCTTCTAGGTCCATCCATATTGTTGCAAATGGTAGGATTTCACTCTTTTTTATGGCTGAGTAGTATTCCATTGTGTGTGTATGTGTGTGTGTGTATGTGTGTGTGTGTGTGTATGTGTATGTGTATATATATATATATATATATATATATACCATTTCTCCTTTAGTCATCTGTTGATAGACACTCAGGTTGCTTCCATACCTTGGCTATTATAAATAATGCTGCTATGAACATTGGGGTGCATGTATCTTTTTAAATTAGTTTTTTTTTTTTTTCAGGTAAATACCCAGGACTAGAGTTGCTGGATCATATGGTAGTTCTATTTTTAGTTTTTTGAGGAACCTCCATACTGTTTTCCACAGGAGCTGCACCCATTTATATTTCCACCAACAGTGTACAAGTGTTCCCTTTTCTTCACATCCTTGCCAGCATTTGTTATCTGTGGTCTTTTGATGATAGCCCATCTGACAGGTGTGAGGTGATATCTCATTGCGGTTTTAATTTGCATTTCCCTGATGATTAGTGATGTTGAGTATCTTTTCTTGTGTCTGTTGGCCATCTGTATGTCTTCTTTGGAAAAATGTTTATTCAGGTCTTCTGCCCATTTTTTAATCACGTTGTTTGTTTTTCTGATGTTGAGTTGTATGAGCTCTTTATATATTTTGGATATTAACCCCTTTTTGGTCATATCATTTGCAAACGTTTTCTCCCATTCAGTGGGTTGCCTTTTCGTTTTGTCCATGGTTTCCTTTTGCTGTGCAAAAGCTTTTACATTTAATTAGGTCCCATTTGTTTATTTTTCCTTTTGTTTCCTTTGTCTTAGTAGACAGATCAAAAAAATATTGCCACAATTTATGTCAAAGAGTGTTCTATGTTTTCTTCAAATTTTATGGTGTCTGGTTTTGCTGTTTTTTATTATTTAATTTTTTAGTGTGCAAATCTTAAGTGCACAGGTTGTTTAACTTTTATGTATGTACACACTAGTATAACCACCACCCAGTTCGAGATATAGAACTTTTACGGTGCCCTAGAAGGCTTCCTCAGTGGCGCCCTCCCAGCCAGTCCTGTTCTATTTTTTCAAAGCATTTGTCGCCTTTTAAGATACAATATGCCTGACTGGTTCATTGATGTATCCAAGTCACTAGAACGGTGCCTAGCACATAGCAGGGACTCAATAAACATTCGTTAAATGAATAAATCTCTCAAACAACACCCATCCTGTCTCACTGTCCACACCTCCCCCTCCCCATCTACCCCTCCCCCACCCCTCCCCCTCTCCCTCATAGTCTGTAAGAGAAGCAACCTAGCTTGTAGTCTTCAGTGTCTACACAGGGATGTTAAATGCAGCCGTGGGGATGGTATTTATCAGAACCGGGCACGGACGTGGATTGGATGTGTTTGAATATAGTTTCTCTTCTATGCAATGTTTTCTTGGACAGATTGAGCTCTTGCTGGGATGTCTGCAAGGAGGAAGGGATCCCTCCTTTAGTCTGGAGTCATCTCTTGATTCCTAGGTTTACTGGCATTTGCCCTTCTCAGCAGCCTCTCTCCCCTCCACCTCTCTTGTTCCTCCTAATACCGTCACCCAGTCTGGAGAACTTGGCTCATCTTCCACGCTTCCACCTGCCAGTCGGGTGCAGGTTCTGGCCACTCTGCACCCTGGCATTTCTCCTCCGTGGTGTCCCTGGAAGCTCCTCTTCCTTTTCATTTCCACTGGCAACTCCTTCAGGCCCACCTTATGCTACTGTACCAAGTGGTATCCCAATCTTAGCCTTATCCTTTTCCAAACTCTCCCCTTTACTTTCCCTAAAACACAACCTGATCATGTCCCTGCTGTGGTCATGAACTTTGAATCGTTTGCAGGTGCTGCCAAAAGCAAGCCCCCCAACGCTGTAGCCTGCCTTCAATTGGGACCTGTTTCCAGGCCCCAATTCCCTTACTAGTCTTGTTTACCGATGCACTGCCAGCCATCTGGTCTACCCCATTGTCACTAAACAGGCCCTGTGTTTTCTGGCTTCTGGACATTTGCTCTGTTGTTGGGCTCAGAAAATAAGCGCTGGAAGGAACTATTTGAGATCATCTGGTCCAGACTCATTTTATGGATGAGGAAACTGAGGCTCAGAGAGATTAAACGACTGACCAGCACCACCTGTGTTTAACAATATCGGTTGAATCTTTCATATACTGAAGATCAAATTGGTGGACCACTCTTTGAATATCCTCCTCATGCAACCCGGATCCCAGAAAGTGTGGATCTTTGAGTTCCACCTCAAGCATGGCCTCTGAAATGAAGTCTTCCTTAAGCCCCCAGTTTGGAGTCTGAACTCTTGGCCTCTCTGATCTGCAGATAACTTGCTATTTGTCTGTGAGTCCTATCTCCCCTAGTACATTTTCAGCAAACTCTTTGATTCATCTTTGACTTTCCTCCATTCTTATCACAGAGACTTTTCCATAGCAAGTGAGCAGTAAAATTCTGCGGAACAGAGTTTCTGGTGTAAGGGACGGTGCTTCAAAGCGCCCAGACACCAGCTAGCAACCAGGCACGTGAGTCCAAAAGTTCCAATTACACCGCACCATTCGCACGCCGCGCCCTGGCTCCTTTTGACTCCAAACCCGTAAAGGTGAGGGCGTTTGGTTTCAGCCGAAAGCCTGCTTGCTGCAATTACAGGATAAGTTTCTCGAAGTCTTTTGGCGCTGTCTCTTCCCCCGCCCTCCGTGCGGCGAACCGCGACGCGCATTCGGTGACCGGTCCCCGAACGTGACTTGGCATCGAGAGGGTACAGCTCCCCTTACCGAGGGAGCTCAGGTCCCGGGCGAGCCGCGGCCTCGCCAGCTTTCCGGGCTGGCGCGGTCACCGACCTCAAGCGGCGGTCAGACTGGCCGAGGGTGGCGGCGAAGTGACGCGGGGCTGGCGGGGCGGGGTGGCAATCGCGTCCCCAGGGAGGCGGGAGCGTCCGGGGAGCCGAGAGCGGGCCAGGCGAGGCGGGAGACGCGCTCGGGGCACGGCCTGGGTGACCCCCTAACGCCGGGGCGCACGAGGGCACGGGGCTCGACCTGGGTTGCGTCTGCCCGTGCCGGGGCTCACCGTCCAGCTCTTCTCCGCCCAGGGGAGGAACAGAAGGAGGGCCGACGGCCGGGCCCGCCCCCAGCCCCAGCTGCGGCTGCCAGTAAGAGACTAGAGGCAACACCCGGGAGCGGAGAAACCAGTTTGGCTGGTCTCGCGGAGCGGAGGGAAAAGGGCGGCCGCAGAGGAAGGGGGAGCGTACGCGGGGCGGGGGCAGGCGGGGAGCCACTGGAGAGCTGCGAGAGCCGGAGGAGCCTCCGCCAACTGGACACGCTTCCCGGGGCCCCGGGCCAGCCCCGTGCGCCATGAAGCGCTAGCGCTGCGGCCAGCGCTGGGGCCGGGCTGGCGGGCGGCGGCTGCGGGCAGGTGCGCAAGCGAGCGCGCGGATAGGCGCGCACCCGGCGGATGCCCCAGTCGGGGCCCAGCGAGCGCCAGGTAAGGAGGGGCGCGGCGCCGGGACCCCTGATCTGCCGCACCCCGCGGGCCCCGCAGGTCCCCTGGCCGCCCGGGGGCGGCGGACTCCGGAGAACAGGGATGCAGTGGCAGCAGCTGTCCGCGCCCTCGGGCTCCTGAGCCCGCAAGGGTGGGATTTGGGTGGCGGTGCCGGGAGCCTTCGCTGCCTTGGGGATGGGGAGACGCAGCTGGTGGGGCAGGCAGCACTGTGGAGAAGGCCATGGGCTTTTCACCTGCTGGAGGAGAGGGAACTTGCGGGAGGTGTTTGGGTTCTTTCGTTTGCTACGCTCAGGTCCGGGCTTAAGTTCCGAGGGGCAAGCCTGGCAGGGCCTGTGGGTACTTGAGGAGCGCCGCTGGTTTCCCTGCAATATCTGTCGCCCCTCTGGAAGTCCCTCTTGACAGGGTTCTGCTGGTGGCCCCTTTGGGAGCGGATGAAAACGCGTACGAAAAAAGACCTTTGGGCCGAATGCACCGGCAGCACCTTCAGGGAGGGATGGAGGGTGAGGTCGCCCCCACCAAGCCTACTGCGGGACCAGGAACCCTCCAGACATCTTCCGAGGGCCTTAGTGCAGGTTGGGAGGTGATGCGGAAGAGGGGTACTTTTTCCCCCGGTGATTGTAGCGTCGTATCCGCCAGCTCCCATGGCACTGCCAACAGGCCATCTCCTTCCCTCCCCAGTTTGATGCCTGGCGCTGTCACCTCGCTCTGGGCGTGCGGAGTGGCAGCTTGTTGGGGGAGGGGTGTTGCAGGGAATGGCGAGTGTTTTAACCCCCCCACTTCCCCACTCCTCCCCAGGTGAGGGAAGAGCTTGTAATTGTCCGCCCAGCTTCTCCGGGGAGTGTAAGCGCCTGGTCCCCGACGGGGGTGGGGAGGGGAGACTTGGAACACTGATCAGTAACAGCTGTAGGGGAGGACGAGGGTGCTGAGGGGATGCAGAACGGGGGAGGAGGTTCGATACGCGCGGGGAAAGGGAACCCGAGCTCCATTTCTGCTTAGTGACCTCCTCAACCCCGCCCGAACCCTTCGTCCTGCCCGCGAAGCCCTTGGCGCGCTCGAAGTCCTTGGGTAGCTCCGGACGCCGCCAGTTTCCCCTCCCGGAAACGGCCCGCCCTGTTGGCTTAAGAAAAGTTTCTCTCGCATCTTCCTGGTTGCATTGCCTTCACATCTCTGCCTTCATTCCTCGAGAATGAAATGAGACAACACAGGCGGAGTACTGAAAGACCACCCAGCACGCGGTAGGCTCCAGAGGAACGTTAACTGCTTTTAAAAACAAAAGCCAAAAATGATGTGTGATAAAATCTCCAGTGATGGTAAACACAAGGGCAGATTAAAAGAGAAAACAGCACAAAATGTGAAGTAGAAGTTCTAATTTTCATGTCTGGGGAGTACTTTTGTATTGGACCTAAAATGCCATTCATTAATTCCAGGCCTGTTGTTGAAGCCCTTATTAAAACCTATTATAAATGCATATACTGTGCAAAAGGTGATGAACGGTTATTAGCTGTCGCTTGTTACTTTCTGGGGGAGAAATCTGCCTGCCTGCAATTATTCCTCGGAATCCTCTTAATGGTATTCATTAGGTAGTGGAGGCTTCCATGTTCTAATGTTAGGTGAGAAATCTTAACCTCTGTTCCTTTGCCATTTTATGGTGACCGTACATTCATAATTTTTAGGATTTCTTTGGTCTGTTATTGGGGGCCAAACAAGACTCAGACAACTTAATACTAGTGAACGGAAATGCCATCTGCGTGAAAGCGGCCTTCAGGTTTTCTGGTTTTTATTTTAAGGAAAATGCATATCGGTATGCCCTTATTACTTGTTAGTGATAGAAATAGGAGGGGTTTTTCTGTTTGCATGTTTTTGTAATTGAGCCTTTAAAATAATGTGGTGAAAACGTGCATGTGTAAGTTGTCTGCAGGTGTAAAGCGAGTTGAGGACTGGCTCTGTTTCACCTGTATTTTTCTGTGGTCTTGGCAGCAACAGCACTGACCACATGCAGCTGTGGAATGTTTCTTGCCCTATCTGTTGCCCTTTCCCTCCTCCTTTTTTCTTTTTCCTTCCTTCTTTCTCTGTTTTCTAAAGCAAGGAGTCGTGGAAAACATATGGATTTAGATCCCCACAGGTTTCAGTTCTTTTACTTTAAATTGCATTTAATGTTTGCAATTTATTCTTATTTATTTACTTTAAAAATTGTATAACCTTAGATGAATTCCTAAATTTTCTGAATTTACTCATTTGCTGGAAAAAATATTTTTCAGCCTCCTTGGGTTGTTGAGGATTAAATGAGAGAACAGGCGAACCTTCCTTACACATAATAGGTGTTCGAATGTTGCTTTCTTATTTTCTTTATTAAATGGATATTTAAAAAAAATTAGTAAAAAAAAACAAAAAAAAAAACAAAAAATTAGTATGATGCCCAGATAGTTGGTGTATTTTAAATATTTTATTGCCTTACTAAAGTTTGAATTCAATTTTAGTGTTTCCCAAACATTCATGGAATCCAGGTGATCCTTATAACTCACCTGAGAGAGATTTTAATCTACTCGTTACCTTTGCTCTTTAGTTTCAATCATTGTAAAAGAAGCCTGCGCTCTTAACGAATGCAGAGGAACTTGCTTTTTAGATACCAGAGCAAGTTTTATGGGGTCTGTTCATGTCCCATGTCTGTAAAGAGAGGTGCCTTTACAATTTCTTAGGCACTTAATTTTAGAATTTGCTTCTATATCTGCTTCTAGATTAGTCTCCTGGGATGTGTTTTTTTTTGGTGTCTTTAGGTATCTTGTGAGTTTTCAGGTCTGTTTGTTGGCATTGTTCAATTAGATTAATTGCATTCATGCCTGTGGGTGTTGTTTTGTTACTTATTAAGATAAGTAAAAATTAATTTGCTACCAGAAGAGTTTTAATAACACGAAAAGAAGACAGGTTTATTCTGTTAAGCAGTTTACTCCCAAATCCCCATCCCTGTGCCCAGCTATAAATAATATCCAGTCTAAGAGCTTTTGAGGTCCTGTGTCACCGAAGAGCTGGCGTTATGGAAGAAGAGTCTAGAAGGTATACACACACACGGACATCAGTGTGTGTGTGTGTGTGTGTGTATAAAACAGTCTTGTTTCTCATTTTTATTAGAAAACAAAGGATTTTTTATCATCTGATTATTTAGGAACATATTAATACTTTTCCTAATTCTTCTAAATGTGTTGCATGTTAAAATAAATTGTCACCAAAACCATGCACAATGGGAACTATGTTTGATAACTGGTCCCATGGAGACTGAACCCAGAGGCAGCAGTGAGGGGTTAGTAGCAGGTGCTTTGGAGTCCTGTGACCTGGCTTGGAATCTAGGCCTCACTGCTCCCTAGCTGTATAACCCAGGGCAAGTTATTAGTACTTAACTGATCTAGCTTTAGTTTCCTCATCTGTAAGATGGAATAGTAATAGTACTATCTCAGAGCGTTGTGTGCTGAGTTCCAAACGAGAGAATTTATCTAAAAGGGCTTAGCACAGAGCTCAATTAAAAGTAGTCAGTATTATTACTGTTGTGTTGTTGATCTCTCTCAGCAAATATTTATGGCTCCTGCAGCCATTGCCTTTCTCCTAGACTATGCGGGAAACGGGAATCACTGTATGTTAGTATTCATTTAGCAAACATAGGTGTCTGTTTGCACCAGGCATTGGTAAGAAAGAGTCCCCTGGAGCAGGGGCGAGGTTCTGAACTTTCAGATCCAGGGCTTGGGTTCTGGACCCCAAGTGTCTGGGGAGTGGCACGAAGGACCAGGGCGCTCAGTGACCTAGGGATGTGCTCACTCGGTCACAGCCACGAGGGGTGGCTGCTATCCTCCTGCAGAGTGGAGGGAGGCCCTTGGGACATACTGAGCACTGCTGGGTCTCCTTTCCCCCCACTTCCCGTCTGTCTTTCATCTTCCTCACCTCTGTACTCTTGTATTAAAAAAAAAAAAATTAGGGCTTCCCTAGTGGCGCAGTGGTTGAGAGTCTGCCTGCCGATGCGGGGGGGCGCGGGTTCGTGCCCCGGTCCGGGAAGATCCCACATGCCGCGGAGCGGCTGGGCCCGTGAGCCATGGCCGCTGAGCCTGCGCGTGCGCAGACTGTGCTCCGCAACGGGAGAGGCCACAACAGTGAGAGGCCTGCATACTGCAAAAAAAAAAAAAAAAAAAAAAAAAAAATTACTCTTCCCTGTTCAAAACTTGGGAGTTTCTGAACCTTGAGTCTTTTTAAAGGATCGGTACTTTCTGCATGGTTTCTGAGTTGTGCCACCTGGTAAGCATCGCTAATGACAGAGACCTTTGCTACAGTCCCATCCATCCATCCATTCATTCATTTAAAACAATGGCTTGAACATCTTCTCCAGGCACTGGGCTGGGGATTACCCACTTGCTTCACGGAAGCCTGCGGGATTCATGGAGGGCCTGAGTCGTGTTTTTTTCTCTTTTCCTCTTTGGTAAGAAAGTAGATCTGGTGTTGTCTTTCTTCCTGATCTGGACTTTGTCCCTCTCTGCCTGGAGAGGTGGTTGTCTTAGACCATGGAGGGTGGCCCTGGCCGCTCCCAGTTCTGAAGCTCTGTGTTCATTATCAGTCTTCAAGTCCAGTGAATTTGCATTTAATAAAGGAGAGCTGGGCCTGGAGGCTATGACAGATCAGTGGTAGGAAGCTGGCTCTCAGTCTTGGGGAAAGGACTCCTGGGGCTGGGGGGTGTCAGGTCACCCCGGTTCTGGGGCCATCCTTCTGTGGTGATGACACCTCCCCCTAGCGTGACCGAGAAGCCTGGCACTGCTCACTGAGTACGTGTGTAGCCTGACCTTTGGCTAGCAGCTCTGGTCTTTATTTACAGGGCTGTCATTTATGGCTTTGTCTCTTTGCTGTGTGGCTTTTGTTCACCAGAGTTGAGGTTTGCTTGATTTAGAGCAAGGCAGCATTTGAAACCAGTTTTCTAACCTTTACTCAAATTGAGTTGAGCTGGAATAGCCTCATCGGAACAACTCGGGCACCAAGCATTATCCGCTTACAGTCTCTGATCGCCCGTTCTTGCTGTCTGGGGAAGTTCCTGTGAGTTGGATGCATTACTTATTTTATAAAGTGTGATATGATTTGTGTACGAATCTTTACTGTGTCTTCTTGGGACACAGTGAACTATTGAGACTATTCTCTAAGATCAGAGATCTGTGCGTCCAGGAGAAACATTTAACACTCTCTATAAGAAAACAGCCATTTGACTTTGGTGGTTGAAATAGTCACTCGTGTGGGGAGGCAGGTCGGGGTTTATATATTTCACACTGGGAAAGAGTGGCCCTACCACCATATTGGAAACACATGTGTGGGCCTCTAAGCCAGGCACGGGCAGATGCTCTATAAGCTCAGAAGTTTTGTTAAAACAATGAAACTAAGAGTGTAGGCTTCTTCAGCTGCTGAGATGGTGAGAATTAAATGAAAATCTATGCTCTGTTTTTGGTACCAGAACAACACTGGGAGGTGAGGAGGTTCCTCATGATCTCGTTCTAGTGCAGAAGTTTATTTCATGGGCCTTTTGTTTTAATCATGGTAAAATATTTATAAAATCTGTCATTTTAGCCATTTTTAAGGTGAATTCAGTGGCGTTAAGCGTGTTCACAGTATCTTGCAGCTCTGCCACTATCCATGTCCAGAACTTTTTCGTCATCCCATTCGGAAACTCTATCCATTCAACTGTAACTCCCCATTTCTCCCTCCCTGTGGCCGCTCATAGCGTCTGTTTGTCGCCATGGATTTTGCTGTTCTGAGGTACCTCATGTACGTGGAATCATACAATATGCGTCTTTTTGTGATGCTGATTTCACTCGGCATAATGTCCTCAAGGTTCATCCTTGTCACGGCATGAGTCAGAATTTCCTTCCACTTCCTTTTCAAGGCTGAATAATATTCCACCGTGGGTCTATATCCCACATTTTGTTGATCCATTCATTGGCTGAGGGGCGTTTGGGTTGTGTCCATCTTTGGCTATTGTGAATAATGCTGTTGCAGGCATGGGCCTATGAGTATCTGTTTCTTCACGGGAGCTGTTGAGATCTGATTCAGTTTTGTGAGATTCATTGTTCATAGAACATGGTTAAGATGGGCAGGGTCATGTAGTATTTACTATCACACTTTCCTCCAAAACATCTTGGAGATAAGAACAGGAGGAACTGCAGGGAGGCTGGTTACCTGGAAGACACGTGAAGGGCAGCCTCATTTCTCATTTTCACCTGCAGCTGCTCTGACGAAGCTGGTGGTCCTTTAGCGTATCATCACGTGCTGGCCTGCAGTGTGGGTGACACTGTGCTGTGTGCTGGGGTGGGCATAAAAGCTCAGGAGACCCGGCTGTACCGTCTGGAGACCCATGCTGACCACAGCTGCCTTCCAGGGAGGATATTCTCTAGTGGAGGCAAAAATCCTTAACTTTCCCCCAGAACTGACTTGAATGAAAGATAAAAAAAAATTGTTTTTGGAGGAGGCAGGGTTAGAATGAGAGAAAAATTGATATTTAATGTCTGAAAAATGCAATACTTAAAAATCAGATTGTTTTCTACCTTAGGGTACAATCCATGGTTTTCAAGATAGGCTTTGAAGAAAGGCAAGAGATCACTAATAGACTGTAGGATGACAGAATCATCAGGTGTTGCATCTGTGTACTAGTGTGCTTCTTTGTGGAGCAGGATACAACCAGAACCCTTTCGATCATGATTAGATGTCAGTCTATTAGGCTAAAGACATCTTAATCTGTATTTTCTAGAGAACAGTAGACTCTTTTGTTTGTTTGTTTGTTTGTTTGCGGTATGCGGGCCTCTCACTGTTGTGGCCTCTCCCTTGCGGAGCACAGGCTCTGGACGCGCAGGCTCAGTGGCCATGGCTCACGGGCCCAGCCGCTCTGCGGCACGTGGGATCCTCCCAGATCGGGGCACGAACCCGTGTCCCCTGCATTGGCAGGCGGACTCTCAACCACTGTGCCACCAGGGGAACCCGAGAACAGTAGACTCTTTATGTGAGTTTTTGCTCATACGGTGCCCTGAAAATTAGCCAAGATAAGGATATTTAAAAAGCAAGGCTTTTTTTTTAAGTAAACACACACACACACACACACACACACACGCACACACAGACTTCAAACTAACCCCAAATATCACCATTCTTGGGTATCATTCCATCTTCCTATCCTGTGCCAGTCCCAGCCACAAAAAGGGTATTAATCTCTTGGCGGTTTGATACTTTGTCTAGCTCAATTTGAGATTGTTTAGAATGTTTTTTTAAATCACTCTTAGCCTTTCCCCCTTACCTAGAGAAACATGGTGAAAATTCTCAAAGGTCAGTTTGAGAACCTCAGACTCTTGAGTGGTGACATAGTAGCATCCAGTGTGTCCTGGATCCTTGAGATCACTCGGACCAACACTCTTTTTTAAAGCTGAAGAAGGTTTGCTCAGACCCTGTACTCTTAGTAACTGCTGGTCTCATTTCCTGAGTTCTAGCGTCTTGAGTGGCTAGAGAAGTAAACTCATGGCTTCTCCCAGGGAATTTCCTGTCTCCTTAGTCAATTCACAGAGTGGACCCTCCTCCTTAGCCTTTAAAGTCCAAAACAAACAGCTAGCTGGCCAACAGATACTTACGAAGCACATCCTGTGCGCCTGGCACTTGGCATCTGTTAGTCAATCAAGGAGCTAAAGAGCCTGCCCTCAACGAGCTCACGTTCTAGGGAGGGAAGGGAGACTGTGGATAATAAATAGGTAAATTACATGGTATTTTTGAAGATTGGTGCTGCAGAGGATAAAGAGAGAAAGCTGGACAGGGTAAAGGAATTGGGAGGGTGTGCAAGGGGGCAAGATGCAGTTGGAGAGTGGAGAAGGTGGTATCTGGGTGAAGGCTCAGCAGGGAGAGGGTGAATCACAAAGATCTGGGGGTAGGGAGAGTGTCCCAGGCAGAGGGGACAGATGACTCGGTGCCTGGCTGGTGTGATGCAGGCAGTAGTTGGCTATTCCTCCAACCTGTGAGTGGGGAGGGCGGGGCATGGGGAAGACAGAGCAGAGAGGTGGGGAGCCCCATCGTGCAGGGCTTCCTAGCAGCAGCAGGACTTTGGCTATGACTGTGCAAGATGGATAGAGGGGTGGGGGGGAGTCGGTGCAGGCTGTTGCCCATTGGAGGGTTGTGATCTTTCATTTGACTTTTATTTTAAATAGTCCTTCTGGTTGCTGTGTGGAGACCAGGCCAGGGAGGGCTCTTGGGTTGGGAGACTAGTTAGGAGGCTAACCCAGGTGAGCTATGTTGGAGCCTGGGACCAGCGTGAGACGTCTGAGAGAGAGAAGGTTGTGGATGTTTTTTTAAAGGTAGTGCCAACAGGATTTCCGGACAGATTGGATATGGGGTGTAAGAGAAAGAGGAGGCAAAGATAACTTTCTTTGCAGAGCTTGGGCTGCAAATGGAAATCTGAATTTCAAAACGCTGTAAATTCAGTGTGCTCAGATCACTCATACTAGGTTATAAAGAGGCTCTTCAGAGATACACATTTATATAAGGTGTTGGTTCAGAGAACTTCAACAGAGAACTTTGTTTATCATTAGAGCATGTTCTACCTTGCTGGAGGGAGAGGGGAGGTGGTAGAAAATGATGATTTCCAGGAAGCAGAGGCCTTTGCTTGTATTGGAAGGAAGATGGTCTGTAACCAACGGGGTACGCGGGGCCAGGAGGCCTCCTCTGTAAGAGAAAAACAGGCTGCCCCTGCAGGCCAGCGGCCAAATTGCAGGCAAGGCTGTGAACCCTGCCCCACTCCTCCCAACCTTGCCATGCATTGTCTAATTGGGAAGGCAAGCTTTTTCCAGCCTGCAAACTCAAGCAGGCCACCCCCATCTCCACACACACAGGTTATCTTTTTTCAAACAGTTTTATCGAGATATAATTCATGTACCGTACAGTTCATCCTTTTACAGTGTACAATTCCATGGTTTTTAGTATATTGACGGAGTTGTACCGCCATCACCACAGTCTATTTTAGAAGCTTTTCATCACCCCGAAAAAGAAGACCCGTACCCTTTAGCTGTCACTCATATTCCTTCTCCCCTTAGCTCCTGACAACCTCTACTCTACTTTCTGACTCTCTATTTGCCTACCTGAACATTTTATATAAAAGGAAGCATACAACATATGTTCTTTTGTGATTACTTATTTCACTTAGCATAATGTTTCCTTGGTGCTTTGCTTAGTGTAATTGTCCACGTTGTAGCATTTATCAGTATTTAAGTTCTTAATTGCTGAGTACACAAGTTACTTTTGCACATGAGGCATTCTTGAAAAGAATACAGGAAATGGAAATGTATGTTAGTTACAAACAGATTGACTAATGTTAGAAAGGGAACTGTTTGTGCCCAGAGAGCTAAATATGTCTCTGTGAAGGGGTGTGTGTGTGTGTGCGCGCATGTGTGCGCGCACACGCGCATGTGCATTAATTTATTATCTTTCATAGCTGAATACAAAGTACGTGGAATTTGTGAGTGAATCTGAAGACTAGTGGCTTTCTAGTGACCTAATGATTTTCTTTCATTTAAAACGTCAACATTTGCTTATTAAATGCCCACTACACTCCAGCTCCCGTGCTAGGTCCTGGTGGTTAATTCTAGGATGAACAAAACAGACAGGGGCTGCCCCCTTGTGACACTTACGGGCTTGTTGCGGGAGAGGTGGCAGGAGTCGATATTGAACAAAATATTGAACAAAAGAGATATGAAACAGACTGATATTAGAATTAGAATCTGTAATAAGCACTTAAAGGGAAATAAGACATGACTGAGAATAACGAGGGCTGACTCCAAAATGGCCCCAGAGGAGCCCAAATGGTCGTGGAAGGATGGATGGATAAACACAAAGTGGTCTATCCATACAACGGAATACTATTCAGTCTTAAAACAGAAGGAAATTCTGACACACACCACAACATGAATGAACCTTGAAGACGTTATGCTGCATGAAATAAGGCAGACACAAAAGGACAACTACTTGTATGATTCCACTCATATGAGGTACACAGAATAGTCAAATTCATAGAGGCAAAAAGTAGAACAGTGGTTACCAGGGGCGGAGGGAGGGGGAATGGGAATTATTGCTTAATGAGTACAGAGTTTCAGTTTGGAAGGATGAAAGAGTTCCCGAGGTGGATGGTGATGGTGGCTGCACAACCGTGTGAACGTACTTGATATCACTGAACCGTACTCTTAGAAATGGCTAAGATGGTGAATTTTATGTTGTATATATTTTGCCACAATAAAAGATTTAGCCCAGGAAGATGTCTTGGAGGAGAACATTAAGTTGAGACCAGTTGAGGCTTTTCCTGGTCCAGCCCACAGGAGCAGCATGTGCAAAGGCCCTGTGGTGAGAGCTCAGTGCTGTGTTCTGGGAACTGTGAGAAGGCCAGGAGAGCTGGGGAGAAGTGACAGTGGGGCTAAGAAGCATGGCATGAGGTAGGCAGAGACCAAGCTGATAGGAAGGCATTGATGTATTTGTACGCAGTGGAGTGCCATGATTTGATTTCCGATTTCAGCTGAAAACTCAGGCTGTGATGTGGAGAATGGGTAGGGGCGGAGGGGGCCAAGACCAGAAGCAGGGAGGAGACCAGTTAGGAGGCTGCTGCAGTGGCCGAAAGAGAGAGGTCATGGGGGCTTGGGCCAGGATGACAGAGCAGAGGTGAGACGCAGAGGGCGGGAGCTGCATTTTAGAAGTGGAGTCTTGATCTTGGTGATAGATCAGATTCGAGGACCTCACGGAAGGGAAGGAGCAGGTGATTCTCAGGTTTCTAACATAAGGGATGGGAGATAATGATGTCAGAGACAGAGGAGCAGGCTGGACGATTAAGAATTCAGCTTTGGTCGTGTTAACTTCCAGTTGCTGGGACACCCAGGAGGGGCCAGAGGTCGAGCTCTGATAGATTCAGAAATCTTGGCTGGAGACACGTAACCTTGGGAACCAGAAGCGCGGAGTTGGGTATGACGATTTCCACAGGGACGTTGGAAACCTTATGAAACCAGTGCTTGCCATCCTCGGGGTCAGCCTTTTAATTTTGGCCTTTTTTTGTGAAATCATACATTCGACTGTTTTTTAGTGCCAATAAAGCAGTGAAATTTGAGGAAAGAAAGCAGCTGTGCAAATGCTCTAGCCCTGCTTTACGGACAAGGATGGCAGTGGAAGCCTGATACAGTATTGCCTAGTTGGCAGGACCAACACACAAAATGTTTGTAGCAGACGCGGGAAGGGGCCAGTTGTATATTTAATGGGAACTCGCTAAAGTCAGGGAACTTCTCATGGACAGTAGGGTATTTAACATGGCTTGTGTGGCCTCGTCTAAAAACCAAGTCATGGGGCTCCCCTGGTGGCGCAGTGGTTAAGAATCCACCTGCCAGTGCAGGGGACCTGGGTTCGAGCCCTGGTCTGGGAAGACTCTACATGCCGCGGAGCAACTAAGCCCGTGCGCCGCAACTACTGAAGCCCGGGCGCCTGGAGCCCGTGCTCCGCAAAAAGAGAAGCCACCGTGATGAGAGGCCTGCGCACCGCAACGAAGAGGAGCCCCCGCTCGCCGCAAGTAGAGAAAGCCTGCCCGCAGCAACGAAGACCAAACGCAGCCAAAAAAAAACCACCCCAAATCATGCTTTTTAATGTGTGTATAGGGTGTATGACAAAATACACCTAGATCCTTCCCTCCTCTACCTCTGCCTCAATTGGTCTCCACTTAAATGTGATCCTGAGGTTTTTACTTTATGTCTTTGCTTGTTTTCTGGTCTGTTGCAGGCACCATCTTTAGACTAACTCTGAGCCTGCCATGTTTGCACACGTCCTTAGTGATATTCAAATAGCAGGGTTATTAGTATTTAATAACCCTGGTATTGTGGTAGACTCTTTTAAAGCAGGGGCTATTGTTTAAGGAGGAAAGCACTCAGCGCAAAAGGGAAAAGGATGACAGTGAAATATTTGATCATTAAAATGCTTTCCGTAGAAAAGGAACGTTTTCATTCCTGCAGTTAATAGTGCAGTCGCTGCTGCTAACTTTACCTGATAACAAATGTCATTTCCCTTTTTACCCAGAATTCTACTGGGACAGAGCACAATCCCTCTGTCTCAGGGTCTCTGCATATGCTGTGTTCTTCACCTGCGACCCTCTTTCCCCTCCCCCCCTCCACCTGCTGACCAGGTGCTACTTCCTCCTGGAAGACTTCCTGCTGCTTCACGCTCCCAGGTCAAAGTGAGGGGCCCCTCTTTGGCTCCAGTCCCTCTCCGTACGTTCCTCTCCCAGCTTGGATCACGCCATCTCAGAGACGGTGGCTAGCTTTTATTTCACATGCCAACTTGGCTTGATGTGTAGTAGTTGCCTAGATACTGGTTTTCGAAGTATGGTCCCAGAAGCAGCAGCAGCATGAACACAGCTGAGGGTCCCACCCAGACTTACTGAATCAGAAACTCAGGAAGTGGGACCCAGCATTCTGTGGCTCAACAGAACTTCCAGATGGTTCTGATGACGCTCCAGGTTGAGACTCACTGGCCTAGAGGTATTGGATGAGTAGGATTCCAAGGCAATGTCCAGCCATGGCAGGGAGGAGTGTGTTAGGATTCCTTGGTGACGACACCTCAAGCAGGCGAGAAGCAGGAAGGATGCGGCCCAGGGGTGTGTCATCCCCCGAACGCCATGGTGATTGCTGGTCTGTTTGTCTCTTGCATGAGGTTGTCACCTCGGTGAGCAGAGCCCCTTTTTAAGGTTCACTCATGTTGTAGCCCGCCGGCCCCCAGCACAGTGCTTAAATTGTAGGAGCTGTTCTAAATACAATTACATCTTAAGTATATTAAGTTGGTTGTTTTTGCAGTGACCCTGGGATAAAAAGAACCCAATATAGCCTGATCACATGAATTTTATGGCTTTCGTTCTTTTAGAAAGATGCCAGATGAGACTAACCAAGTTCTTGGACCTTATTACTTAGCAAAATAGTCACACACAAAAATAGATATTTTAAGATTTTGGCCCCACCTTTTGTAACTTACTGCCATTCTTTTGCAAATGCCACATAATACCGGGGATGACTGTTAGTTAGCTCCTATTTGGGAAAAATGCACTCTTGTGACATCTTGGTCTGGGTGAGAGATCTTTTTACTAATGATACTTGGAAACTTCTAGATCATTCTATAACTCTGAACTAGAAAATAGTTGCATCCAAGGGAAAA
The DNA here is from genome assembly GCF_937001465.1 of Orcinus orca. Lineage (NCBI taxonomy): Eukaryota > Metazoa > Chordata > Mammalia > Artiodactyla > Delphinidae > Orcinus > Orcinus orca. The sequence continues at coordinate 16,634,606 of NC_064573.1, forward strand.
CAGCGAATGCCTACATCCACTCACTGTTCTGGTTTGGGTTTACGTTATTGTCAAAAGATAATGAGTTTTCAGGACCTGGAAAGTCTTTTGGGGTTAGTATAACAATTGTTTTCCATGAGATGGAGCAAAGTGAAGCTTAATACTTGGGCTGCTTTTATTCAATCAATTTTATGTGCTTGTCCACAAAGCCAGAACATGAGAAAGTTGACATGATTTATGGGACACTTATCCTGGGTTGGCTGTGAACATGTTGAGACAGAAACAGGCACCAGATTTATTAAAAACTTTGCAAAAATATCCCTGACCTACTCAACCAGAGGTGATTTGGGCCCCCAGGGGGCATTTTTGGTTATCACAACGTAGGGGATGCTACTAGCATCTAGGGGTTGAGGCTGGGAATGTTGCTAAACAGATGATGCACAGGACAGCCTCCACCATGAAGAAGTCTCCCACCCAGAGTGTCAGTAGTGCCAGGGCTGAGAAATCCTGCTGTAAATGATGGACAGGCATGATCATAAAATGCTGGGGTTCTGCAGGACTCAGTCCCAGGCTTGCTTCCCCCTCTACGAGGTAATCACCTCTATTTCTTTTGTTTTTAATTTCTTTTTTTTAATAAATTTTTATGTATTTATTTTTGGCTGCTTTGGGTCTTTGTTGCGGTGCGCGGGCTTCTCACTGTGGTGGCTTCTCTTGTTGCGGAGCACGGGCTCTAGTCACGTGGGCTTCAGTAGTTGTGGCACGTGGGCTCAGTAGTTGTGGCACACGGGCTTAGTTACTCTGCGGCATGAGGGATCTTCCCAGACCAGGGCTCGAACCCATGTCCCCTGCATTGGCAGGCGAATTCTTTTCTTTTTTTTTGAGTGTATACAATACTTTTTAATATATTTGAAAGTTGTAAGACCATCACAACAATCAATTTGAGAGCATTTTCATCACTCCCAAAGGCAGGCGGATTCTTAACCACTGCGCCACCAGGGAAGCCCAATCGCCTCTATTTCTATGGCTTTAAATACTATTAATGTGTCGATTTCTGCTGACTTTCCATTACAGCCAGCTTTTTCTCCCTGCCAGCCTGTTCCCTCCACTTGAGTATCTCTTGAGAGCACCCACCCCAGACAAAACACATCCAGCACTGAACCCCAACCAGTTTAGAAGACGACTCCTCTCTAGCTGGACTTGAGCTGTGACCCCTTTCTCTCCCACACGACACCACCTTGACCTTCATTTCCATTCCATCTCCAAGATCTGTTGCTTCTACCTCCAGAAGATCTTGAATCCACCTGGTTCTCTCCACCTGCCACCCGCTCCCTCTCCTGGACCATCCCACGAGTCTCCTGACTGATGCCTTTCTCCATTTTCCACCTTCCAGCCCAGAGCAGCCATTCACCCCGAAGCACGTCCACACCCGCCTGCAAAACCCTTTTGTAGCTCAGCATTGCAGTTACAAGAGCATTTACCTCGTTTCCATGGCTCGCCGGGCCCGGCCCTGCTTCCTCCTCGCTAGGTCTGTTCTCGTCCTACTTCAGTTTCTGTGAGGAGCCCTTTCCTGTCTCAGCACCTACACATTTGTGGCTTTCTCACCTGAAAAACTCTTCCCCTGAATGAATCCTCATCTCTTGCTTTTCGGCTCAAGTGTCGTTTCCTCAGAGCGTTCTCTGACCACCCTAATGAAATAGGTCTCTCCCAATGTATGCCCTCTGCTCTTTTTCTCTTGTACTCACGAGCGTAACCCTTTATTTATCTGTGGGATGACTGGTGTGCTGCCCTATGAGCCTGGAAGCTTCTGTCCTGCTCACTGTAGCTCAGTGGCTGACAGAGTGGCCGAAGCTTGTGGTTTGATGACTATCAGTGGAATGTTAGTGGGTGGGGAGTGAATGGAGACCAGCCTGGAGGGGTGAGGGAGGGGTGCGTGAAACTTGAGGCTATGCGGGCACAGAGGAGGGAGTTACTAGCTCAGTTTAGGGGTGTTCAGGAAGGTTCCCAACAAGGGGTTACATTGGAGGGCCACCTTGAGGAATGATTTGGGTTCCTCAGAAGAATGACTTGGGAAATAATAAAAAGTTCCGATTGGGGTGGGGGTAATACTGGAAATTAAGTGGATCTTAAAGAAAATCCGGTGCCTGATTGTGCCCACCCATGGCTGGGATGGACCTTCCAGAAAGTGGCTACTTCTACAGTGTAGACCAGCGGTATAGTGTAGACCAATGGCTTCTCAAACATGAATGCACAAGTGAATCTCCTGGGGGTTCTTGTTAAAAAGTGGATTCTGGGGCTTCCCTGGTGGCGCAGTGGTTAAGAATCCGCCTGCCAATGCAAGGGACACAGGTTCGAGCCCTGGCCTGGGAAGATCCCACATGCCGCGGAGCAGCTAAGCCCGTGCACCACAACTACTGAGCCTGAGCTCTAGAGCCCGCAAGCCACAACTACTGAACCCGTGTGCCACAAACTACTGAAGCCTGCATGCCTAGAGCCCGTGCTCCACAACAAGAGAAGCCGCGACAATGAGAAGCCTGCGCACTGCAACGAAGAGTAGCGCCCGCTCGCTGCAACTAGAGAAAGCCCGCGCGCAGCAACAAAGACCCAACACAACCAAAAATAAATAAATTAATTAATTAATTTTTTAAAAAAAGGGCTTCCTTGGTGGCGCAGTGGTTGAGAGTCCACCTGCCGATGCAGGGGACGTGGGTTTGTGCCCCAGTCCGGGAAGATCCCACATACCGTGGAGCGGCTGGGCCCGTGAGCCATGGCCGTTGAGCCTGCGCGTCCGGAGCCTGTGCTCCGCAACGGGAGAGGCCACGGCAGTGAGAGGTCCACGTACCGCAAAAAAACAAAAAAGTGGATTCTGGGTTGGTGAAATTCTGTAATCCTCATGAGCTCTTGGTCATGGAGATGCGGCTGGTTGCAGACCTCACGTTGAGTAGCAAGGACACCAAGGATGGGGAGGACCAGGTACGTTGATGAAAGAACAACAACCAGGGACCTTTGATAAATGGTAGAAAAGATGACTTCTGTGTTTTCTCCAATACTTAATTTTCTTTTAGATTTTCCTGTGAATCGTGTCAAGAAGTATTTTATGGCTTCCTTTTCAGCATCTACCAGCTGTATTTGATCCTTTAAAGTTCTTATTTTACATGGGCCTGCCTGTATGATTAAAAGAAATAGAAACATAAAAAAGTTGCTGTTTTGAGACAGATGCATCCATCCCGTTTTATGACTGTCATCCTTTTCAAAGAACCACAATAAATACAGTAGTACTTCTCTAAGACAGGAATTCACTTAGATATTATTGTCTCCATGCCTTCATTCCTCCAGGTGCACTCTTCCCACTGTAATCTGACCATTATCTATTTTATTCCTTCTCTGTAGGGCATTTTTAGCCCAGACAGTCTGTTCTCCGCCACCTGTCATGCTTCTGGGCATCACCCCCCTGCCCTGTCAACCTGTGTACCTTCAGAAAAGACAAACTAGTATTAATCTAGGCCAGTCATCATTCAGAGGCTAAATCTGTTTTCCTTAAAGGACCACGTTACAGTCCAGACTGAAACAAGTGGATTTCATGTTCTCTGGAGCCTTCCTTGAGATGCATAAACCAGAGGTGCCTGAGGAATTGTCTGTGGGTGGGATCCTGCAGCCCATTCGTGGCTGTGCTGATACATGAGGTGGTCAAACTTGGCTACAAATTAGAATCACTTGTGGAGCATCAACTATATTGATGCTGCGATACTGGTCACCCAACCGGGGTGCACCTGGCGTCATTCTAACCCGACGTTGAGGCAGAGAACTGCTTGGATGCTGTAAGAGTCTGCTGTCTATGGGGTGTCTTTTAGTGTATCAAAAACTCACTCAAGTTTATGGAAATGTCTAGATATAAACATTGGGGGAAGTGATTGAAATAACTGAGTGGAATAACTCCAAGACATCGGACTGGATTCTGAAAAGCATCAGCTTGTGAGTGACCTTGATTCAGTCACTTAACCTCATAACTAAGGTCTGTGTAGTGATTTGCTGATTACCAAGTACCTTCACATGCTGGACATTAGTTTCACAGGAATTCTAAAGGGAGGGCAGGGCACTTTTTTCCCCTTTGCACTTTCTTGAAGGAACATAATTCTTTATTGCTTAAGGTTCCGCTTCAGTGTTCTTCTGGCCTGGAGCCCCTCCCGGGTACTTCCCAGGCTCGGTCAGGTACCAGGCTGGGTCAGGTATGACTTCTTCAAGCTCCCACTGCATCTGAGGCTTGCAACCCTCTCCTGCCCTTACCATATTGAACTATAATGATCTCTGTGATGGTTTCTCTCCTCTTGAGGAGACTGTCATCATATCTTATTCATCCCAGTGTCCATAGCCTACTAGGCATTGAATAACTGTTTGAAGTTTAGGTAATCCATTAATCACCACTTTACAGATGGAGACACTGGGGCGGGGGGGAGACTCAATACAGGTCCAGCACTGTCACCTCCCCTAACCTTTCTGAGCTCCAAATTCCTCTTGTAAAAATGAAGAGTTTGGACATTCTCTCTAATAACCCTTATGGCTCTAAAATAGGTGGTTCTGTTTTAAGATCTTAACTACTTGATAGTGTTATAAAAACTCAACAGAGCTCTTCAGATGGGTATGAAAGCCTTAAGAATAAAAGAGTAAAGAATATGATCAAAATAACTCATCTGTTAAGAACGGAAATTCATTATTTACATTTTAGCCTAGACCAGGAACCTGGTCCTAACTCTGTACATCAATACAATCTACTTTCCCAGGAGTTTGAGAAAGTAGACACTCATGGCTCCTCGCCCTTTTCTTTTTCTGACGGTCCCCAAGTGATTTGGAAACAGATCAATCTGAACTGAAGGCCTGCCTTTTGCTGTTCAGGAGGTCACACATCTGACCAGCAGTGGTTATGTGAATGGTCTGTAAGTCTGTTTAATGAATTTTAACCACCTGGCTGACTGTTTGCACAGCCAGCGTTGGCCAGGCCACATAAATCATGATTGCATTGCTGAGACAAGGAAGTTGTCTTCTGTCCAAATCATGATGGAATCAGGGACGTGGCTGCTGAAACTGGACTCTTGACCACTTAGAAATCATCTCCTAATCAGGGGGAGGGGGAGGGGCAGGTGAGCTGGAAAAGGAAATGTGAAGCCACATCTTTCTCCTAGGATAAAACCGTTCACAGGAAAACTAAGTTTCTCACATCTTGTGTGCAGTATTATTGCCATCAGGCAACCCCTTTGGCTGAAGCCAATGAACAGATTTTCAGGGCTGTAAAATGGGAGGAGTAGGCAAGTGTATCTGAGAGTTTAAACGAAGTAATTTCTCAGGCCTGGGGTATCACTGGCAAACTCTTGTAAAGCCCTGTTGCCAGTGTAATTGTGACTCTTCCGCCCACCCACACATCTTCCGAGTTTTCTTGGTCTTCCCCCCAACCCCGCCCTGAATTGGAAGCCAGCCTACCATAGTTGAGCAGGATATAAGACCTGACTCTTTTAATTGTTATATTCCCGAAGCTGTTCATATATGTAAACACACAACAGGATGTTCCTTACAGCTGCACATAGTAACTTGGGAGCCAGGCATTTACAGAGTGAATCCTGTTAAAACCTTCAGCTATGTTTAGAGCCAAGGCGAACTTATGCATTTTCATTTTAAAAGGACTTGTTAAAGAAATCGACAAGTTGAATATTTGTTAACCCTTTCAAGGGTTTACTTAAGTGAGGAAAAGAAAAAATCTTGTTTGCTTTTTTTTTTAACCTATTTTACATATACTGATAAGCTCGTGAATTTGAGAGTCATCATAATTGAAGACGAGGATCAGATATGTGAACTTCAAGGTCAGTTGATTTCTTCAGCTTTTGAACTCTAGCATTTAAATGCCACAGTGCTTTACAATGGGCTTCACAGAAAGCTAATGTTTGACATTACACCTGAGTATTTTATTTCTCTTTCATTGCACAAGTTAAGAATTGATAATTAATCATTCCAAAAAGAATAGGATATCGACACCACGTATGGTGTTGTGAACATAAAAAAAAATGAACATCAGACCATAGCTGATACCAACTTTGATGTTGAAAGTTAATTGTGAATTTTATTTTTGCCTCTTCTGGGAGCCCCCCAGCTCCATCCGTGAGTGCTTATAATGCCTCTTATCTTCCGAAGCTGGTCTGAGTGAAGTTGTGTCTCTCTGGTTTCATTTTACTGCGAGACACGCTTGTTCCGTAAGAGCTGTCTCAAATGACTTTTGACCAAAGTTGGGACCCTGCTACAATGTCTCAGGGTTCTCATTAAGTGTAGTTTGTGGCTTCTGTTTCTGGGTATTCACTCTCCTCATGTTTGGGCTTGACCTGATGATGCGCTTCTAACGCATAGAATGTGGCAAAAGGGGTGGCATGTCACGTCCAAGGCTAGGGTGCAAAAAGACTCCTTGGACTTGCACTTAAGGTCTTCTGCCCATTTTTCCATTGGGTTGTTTGTTTTTTTGTTGTTGAGTTGTATGAGCTGTTTGTATATTTTGGAGATTAAGCCCTTGTCTGTCGCATCCTTGGACTTGCTCTGAGCAAAGCTGGCTGCCATATTGTGAGCTGCCCTATGGAGAGACGCACATGGCAAAGAACTTAAGGTAGCCAGTAGCCCATGAGGAACCAAATCCCGCCAACAGCCCTGTGAGTGAGCTGGGAGCCTTCCTAGGTGAACTTTTAGAGGACTGCACCCTGGGTGACACCTTGACTGTAGCCTTTGAGAGGCCCTGAGCCGTGCCCGAGTTCCTGGGCCACTGAAACTGAGCTAATACTTGTGTTTTAACTGCTAAATTTGGGGGTGTGGGGTTGTTATGTAGCAATCAGTAACTAATACAAGGACAAAGATTTAAGGTACAATTAAAGTGTCCCCTGCCTTCAGGGAGCTCACCATCTAACTAGTAAGCTCTTCGGTTGCCAAGCACTGTGGGTAAGCCAAGATGCCAAGTCATCATCGTTATTTTTCTGATGAAGGGCTCCAGCGGAAATAGTTTCCAAGCTTCAGTTTTTGTTGCACGTATTGTTTTTCAGTTTAATTACCCTTCAAAAGGTATGAGAGATGTAAAGTGTAAAATAAATCTTCCTGCCCCCTTTTACCCTGGTCCCCCTCCCCCAAGGCAACAGCCATTGTGAGTTTATGGTTAACCTTCTAGAGACAGTCTTTGCATTTACAAATGCGAACATGCATATTTCTTTCCTTCCCCTAACAAATGGCAGTGGGATTTGACTCTCAACTTCCGCTTGGAATCGGGAGTATGGTTGATACGCAATAGATTGAAACCTTCAATAATTTCTGCCAACAGATCCTGCTCTTAATAGATAAGACATTAACTTGAGGAAACAGTTGAAGAACCTTTGAAAGGAAGATAACATATTGCATAATGATAGGGCAGAATGATAGGACCCAGAGGGGCCAACTGGTCTGTCTTCTTGCCTGTGGGCAGGAGAGTAGTTAAGACGTCCAGGGGAGCTGCGCTTGAGAGGCGCCCACAATGAAGCATCATGTTGGTCTTTGGGGAGAGGGGTGGTGAAAATAACTGTCCATATCAGAAAATAAATATCAATCAATAAAAATAAATATAAATAAAAGATAAAATAAGCAATGAAAATAAAGATCAGAAAAAGAAAAATTGGTTGTTCCAGACTTTTCTCCTCTCATCTTCCAGCCAACTTCTCCCTAAGAACCCTTTTTGTTGTGAAAAATTAGATTGTGTGTGTGTGTGTGTGTGTGTGTGAGTGTGACTTGCTTCTGGTCACCTCAGGGAACTAAGATGACCCTGGGTTAGATGTGGAATGAGTCCTGAGAACAGATATGAAAGAAAAAGTGACGGGCTTGCTTTATGCCTGTTTCTTTTTATCACCCCTGTGGTGGAGACCCCGGTGGTAGCTGTTGTTAATCGCGTGGATGGTGTCCCAGGACAAGAGTTTGCTCCTTCCCAGCTGGCCCTGAGACCTTTGCCACACATCTTAACCTGTTCATGTCTCCGTTAACCTTCTGCAAGGTGAAGGTGATTAAATCATAACTTTCAAGAATGGCAGAAGCCTAATTAACATGGTATTTGAAGACTAATAAATGCCTTAGAAGAAGGGGGCCTTATGAATTGAGGTGGTACTATCATTACAGTCATTACCTTTAAAATTCTAGATGGCCTGCCGAGCAAGTTGCAATGGAGGCGAAAGAACAATTGGGCAGAGTTCAGCTGAACACAGATGGTTCGTTTCGTTTCCTTAATGTGTAGTATTGGCTTTAAATGGAATTAAATCATGAAGTAGGCTGGTTTGTTATGCCGACTCACAAGATTGGCCAATCCTTTGCAGTAATTGTTCAAAGAACCATAGAAGAAGGTGGCTTACAAATGCTGATGATTGTCGTTTGGTGCCTCGCGATCCCTTTCATTGGGATCCAATGTATTGTGTAGTTTTTGTCCTGGCATTTTTACTAGATACTCATTAAAAAAAATTTTTTTTAACATCTTTATTGGAGTATAATTACGTTACAATAGTGTGTTAGTTTCTGCTGTATAACAAAGTGAATCAGCTATATGTATACATTTATCCCCATATCCCCTCCCTCTTGCATCTCCCTCCCACCCGCCCTATCCCACCCCTCCAGGTGGTCACAAAGCACCGAGCTGATCTCCCTGTGCCATGCGGCTGCTTCCTACTAGCTAGCTATTTCACATTTGGTAGTGTAGTTACTGATTTTAAATGAATGCTTAATTATTTCACTGCTCCCTGATAGTATCTCTTTCTATAGGTAGAAGAACCAGTTAATGTTTGTTTTAGGCCCTTCATCTGTGACCCTGATGATATGGAGTGAGAATCCCTCCCTCCCTCCATCTCTGCCTCTGTTTTCTTCCTTCCTTTCTGTCTTCCTTTCCTTCCTTCCCTTTCTTTCCCTTTCTTTTTCTTTCCCTTTCTTTCTTTCTTTCTTTCTTTCTTTCTTTCTTTCTTTCTTTCTTTCTTTCTTTCTTTCTTTCTCTCTCTCTCTCTCTCTCTCTCCCCCCCTCCCTCCCCCCCTCCCCTTCCTTCCTTCCTTCCTTCCTTCTCTCTTTCTCTCTCTCGCTCTTTCTCTCTGTTTTTTCATTCTGTCTCTTTCTCTGTCTTTCACCAAATATTTGAATACCTACTATGTGCAAGCTGCTGGCTAGAAGTTCTGGATACCACAGGGAGAAAAATGAGACACAGTCCCCTGGCCTCATGGAGCTTACATTCTCGTGTAGAGAGACCTTGGTCATTAAGGACATTAAGAAGTGGAATGTCATTTATCTGATACATGCAAAGCAAAAAATAAATTGGCACAAGGAGGGTAAAGAGTAAGGATGAAAGAGGTGAGGGCTATGGTTTTACACAGATTACTGGAGAGGCCTCATTAACAAGGTGACCTTTCATCCAATCAGCAAATATGCAAATGCCTCTGACCTGCAAGGCCTTCACAGTCTCACCTGAGTCCCCCTCTCCAGCCATCCCCTCCAGCCATCGTCTTCCTACACCTGCCTTCACTTCAGTAACTAAACCAACCCTGTGTCCTTCCATGCTCTGGAACCTTCGCACCCATGGTTTCCTCTCCTGAAATGTCTTGCTTCTCTTCTCATCTCCCAGCTGATCACAGACCCACCTGCCCTTCAAGACCCAATTCAATCAACTTCCTTCCTCTCTGTCCTTCCCTGAAGTCCCAGCTCTTCAGGTGTAATTGACTGCTCTTCCTATAGATTCCCCTCCTAGCACCTGTCACAGGAAATTATATTACGGTGAGATGTGTTTTTGTCACCGTTGCTGCATGGGCTGCAAGCCTATGAGGACGAGGACCGTATTTTATCTCTCTCTATACTTCATATACTTAGATATGCTTCATATGCTACGTGTACTTTACATCTTCATATATCTCTCTGTATCTTTATATACTTTATATATAACTAATAATTTCTTGCATTAATTTGGGGGTTAGCAGAGGAAATGGTGAAATTTTACATTTGTTCCGTATGATTAATCTTTACTCTTTTTGTAAAGCACTGATGTAGGTAGTGAAATTACAGGTGTGACATTGGAGCTGGCAGGGAGGTTCTTTCTGAACTTGGAGGTCTAGGATCTGGCTTATTTGTCTCAAAGCTAAAGGCCTCTTTCCTCGCAGGTAATCACGCATTTCTGGGCCTCAGGCTGTGCTCCCTTCTGAATGTGGTTTTTCTGGTTGTTCCAAGCAAAATACAGAATGTGCCTCTTGACATTACTGGAAAACTAATTTATCTTGTTTGAGAGCACTCAAATCTTCGGGAACTGGATGTATTCGGATCAGCTCATTGGTTTCCATTGTCAGGGATTACAGTAAAATTTAGTCTTGAGGCCAGTACCCCAGGGCACACCCCTCTGTGTGTGGCCTGAGAGACTTTTTTTGTGTGTGTGCGGTACGCAGGCCTCTCACTGTTGTGGCCTCTCCCCTTGCGGAGCACAGGCTCCGGATGCGCAGGCTCAGCGGCCATGGCTCACGGGCCCAGCCGCTCCGCGGCATGTGGGATCTTCCTGGAGCGGGGCACGAACCCGTGTCCCCTGCATCGGCAGGCGGACTCTCAACCACTGCGCCACCAGGGAAGCCCCTGAGAGACTCTTGAGGCATTGACAGCTCATCACTTGTTAAAAAGGAAATTCAACATTGGACTTTTAAAGTGCAAATGCCTGAAAAGGACTCCTCAGCCTGATTCTTGGAAGCTTAAGTAAGGAGAACCTGTAATCTCAGATCACTTAGGAATTATGAAGAAGGCAGATTGAAGGGTCAGAGTAAGGCGCAGAAGGGAATTATCTCAAAATATGAGATGTACAGAGTCCACTGCTGGGGGTGGGCTGTATCATGCTCAGTGAAGCCATCTGAGCGTGTGAAGGGTGACTAACATATCCTCTAAAGGAGGGAGTTTTTCGCCAACAGAAATAGCTCTGTTTTGATTTGATGAGGTAGTTGTGAAAAATGTTTTACTATCTTAATTCTCCCATCAGTTGTATCAGCACTAAGTCCACATTTCCTTCTGATAAAAATGAAAGTCCATTTCTTAGTAGAGAGGAGATGCTAAATAACCCACGTTTGACTGTCCCCTGTCCCTTTTCTGTCTCTCTTTAACATGTCCAGATGTTGTCACATGTGGGTATATTGCCATGCACTTGAGGTCTGCTGCAGGAGACAGGCTCCACACACCGGTCCTTCACACGTGGTTTGCCCCTCTGGCTGGTTAATCTCAAGTCCCCGTCCCAGCCTCTCCTTCTCCTCTAGCCCCTTCCCACCCCTGAAGCTCTTGTCTCAGTGGTTTGACTCCGAGGGCCCCTTGTTCTCACAGTGGGCTGGCTGGACATAGTGGAAGCGGTATTGTGTCGCACGCAGGTCATGGACCAAGGAAGACGGGGAGTGGAGAGAGGGCCTCTGGCCTTCCAAACTGAACAGAAACATGAATGCACAAGGTGACCAAGTTCCTTGGTATCGTTTTATGTAGAACACAGGCCTCTGGAGGCAAATGTGCATTTTGAGGACTGCTCTGGGAAGATCCCACCTTATTTCCAGACAATAAACTAAAATCTTAGCATGTAGGCAGCACGGGTGGGTAGGGTACTTGGGGAGGACTGTTGGGCTAAGGCAATTCTGCCTGAGAACAAGGAAAAGGAGTTCTCGGCATGATGGTTTTACAAGCAGGATGCTGGAACCACACTGACTAGATTTGCATCTAGGTTCTACTGTGTATTGGTTGTGAGATCCTGGGTGAGTGTCTTGACCTCGGTGTGTTCATCTGTAAAATGGGGATGACAGGACCAACCTCATTGGGTCTTTGTGAGCTTTATATGCATGTATGCGTGTGAGTGGTTGGAACGGTACCTGGCACAAAGGTTCAATAAATGCTGGCTAGTGTTATCATTAATACATTATTCAATCAGAATTACAAATAAACAATTCTTGGAGAATATATGCCATTTGCTATGCATCTGGAATGCTGTAAGCACAGGGCTCCTTATGAGTTAGTTTTCTTCTCCAACTCCCATCCTGACGGTCTATTCTGGGATCCTCTCTGGCTTTTTCTTGCCACTTGAGATAATCCACATACTAACTGCCTTTTGCTTTACCCCAGCACCCTCAAGGAGCCTTACACCGTTTCTTGCTGGTTGTTCCTGATTTTAACTAAGCCAGGAATTGGTAAATAAATGGCCTTCCATTCATGGTGGCTTGTTGTAGAAAGTCTCATGGGCATTCCTGGAAGGGCTCTAGAGAAACTGGTTTTAACCTGAGGAAGGATTCTAATCACGGAGTATGGAGGAAGGAGTTGATTAGATCTTCTCCATCTCCCCACAGGGCAGATCCAGGCAGAGACAGAGCACTGAGGGGGAGGGAGTTGCATGTAGGCTGGTGGAAAAGAGGGCTGGGGGTGGGGTTAGTGGTTGGCTGGGCTCTCCTGGGCTATTGAGTGGTTTTGAGCAATGCAGACACCAGCTCCTGTTTCTTTGTGACATGCCTGGTCCCGGAGAATGGGGAACAAAGGGGCTACATGTGGGCTGCCTGGGTATACTCCTCAAAGCCCCCGTCCCTTGGCATTAGGACCAGAACACTCAGGCAACCTGGAAGGACCCAGTTCTTCACTGGGAACTCGCCCACCAGATTCTTCCGGGGGGTTTGGAGAGTGGGATCTTGGCCATTGCCTCTCTACTCAGGCTGGTCAGTTACATCCTCATCAGTTTCCCAGCTGAGAAAATAAAAACATCTCCGTTTTCTGTTTTTTTAAATTTCTGTATTTATTTATTTATTTTGGCCGTGCCGGGTCTTAGTTGCAGCATGTGGACTTCTTAGTTGCAGCGTGCAGACTCTTAGTTGTGGTGCGTGCGGGATCTAGTTCCCCAACCAGGGATCAAACCCAGGCCCCCTGCATTGGCAGCGTGGAGTCTTACCCACTGGGCCACCAGGGAAGTCCCATCTCTGTATTATTATTTGCAGAAATTATCACCCACCTCTGGCTTCTCGCGCTTTTTAAGTGGCTAAAACTGATGGCTGTTGTGGTCAGTTCAAGGGTTAAACCTTTCTCCGGGCGTGTGTTTCATTTTACAGCATAACTCATTCCCTCCGTGCATCAATTTCCAGTTCTGTCCTTGGCTTGGGGTTTGTTACCAACTTGGCAGACGATACCGTTTGCCTTTTATTTTTAGAACTTAGAGTGAGGATTAGCAATGTAATATTAAGAATCCTGTGAATCGAATTAGGTAGGTAAAATACACAATAGAGAAGAAGCTGTAAACGCTTGACTGTTTTGGCACCTAAGCAGTAAAAACGGCCTTTTAGAACTTTAATCTAGGGTGTCTTATCCTCCCGCAATTCCCTTGGCCAGTTATTTTGAGGATTTCAAAATGGCTTTGGAGAATAAGTGTGATTTTAGGGTTCTTCTTATCGGCTTGGAAAAAGTATTCCTTGTATCTCCTTATGTAAATGCTATCTAGGGTATTTGTAGCTTGAATACTTATTGTGAAGGGCGACCAGTGGTCTAATTTTTTACTCTGTAATTTAAAAAGTCAATTTAGAACTGTATTTGTGTGTGTCTTCATGAGTGAAGTCTCAAAACAGTTGTGGGCTGGTTTCCTATAATAAAATCAAGATGCCTGGCAAGTTTTAGATCCAGTCCTGCCTAAATCTTCCAGACCAGTGTGTCCAGTAGAGCTTTCTATGAGGATAAAAGTGTCCTGTATCTAGTCACTAGACGCACGTGGCTATCCAGCACTTGAAATGTGGCTATAGTGCAACTGACTGAGGAACTGGCTTTCAATTCAATTTGAGTTAATTACATGAAAATAGCCTCACACGGCTGGTGGCTTACTAGTAGGTAGTCACAGCAGACTTGGACTATTCCCACCTGAAATAGCCTGTAACTCAGGCAGCAGTTGGCCGTCTGAGGAGCTAGAGCTTCAGTGGGGTTGGATGAACTAAGAATCAGAGGGACAGGTGCCACTGCCCCGTCTGCAACCCCTCAGGCAGTGTCTCTGCTGGAAGTAAGCCCTCCCTGGGATGTGATGATCTAACCTTAGTCCTTAGAACTTTAATGCTGAAAGCCCTTTCTAAGGCTCCACATCGCCCTGAGGATAAACTCTAGGCTCCTAATGGCTTTTACTATCTGTCACTTCTCAATTTCTTGCTCGTCACTTTTCCCTCTCATCACTTTCCCCATCATCCTCTGACTTCTCAACGTGTGGACAGACTTGCATTCCAAGATCAGGCTGTGTGCATTCTCACCTCTAGACCTTTGCAAACACTGTGCCCTCTGCCTGGAATGCCCTTTCCTTTCCCTTCACCTGGCTCACTCCTACATGTCCTATGGGTCTCAGACTAGATGTCAATTCCTGTAGCATCTCCTCTGGGGAAAGCTTTGTGCCCCTGCTGCTGTGTATCCTAGGTGTATCCCCATCATAGCACCTACCACACTTGTTTGAAATTGCTTATTTACCTATAAGTCTCTCCCCTTACACTAGAGCTTCACAAAGTGTGGTCCCTGGACCAGCCATATCTGCATCACCTGGGAGTTGGCTAGAAATGCAAATTCTCAGGTCCCAGACTAGACCTCCTGAATCAAAAATTCCGAAGGTTGGGTCTAGCAAGCCCTCCACGGGAGTCTGATGCCAGCTAAAGTTTGGGAACCACTGAGCTAAGCCATAAGCTCCGTGAAGGTAGGAACCTGCGACTTCCCATTTGACACTGTGTCCCCAGCCTTTAGCGTACCTCATGGCTCAGAGGAGTAGATTCTCAAGAAACACCTCCAAAGATGATACTTTGGTTATGCTTTAGGCAGCTTGTCCTGTCGGAAAATTTTTAGCTGAAACCAATTTAAATCTCTTCTCCTTTCTCCAGAGGAGATAAAGAACAACTGAGCACCCTTTTTAAAATTAGGGTAAAGTATACATAAAATTTGCCATTTTAATAACCATACAGCTCAGCGGCAGTAAGTACCTTCACATGGTTGTACAACCGTCATCACCACCCATCTCCAGAACTTCTCCATCTTCCCACACTGAAACTCTGTACCCTTTGAACACTAACTCCCCATTTTCCCCTCCCCCCAGCCCCGGAAACCACCATTCTCCTTTCTATTCTACTGTCTTCCTCTATGAATTTGACTACTCTAGGCACTTCGTATAAGTGGAACCATAAAGTATTTGTCCTTTTGTGGCTGGGTTATTGCACTTAGCATGATGTCCTTGAGGTTCATCCATGTTGTAGCGTGTATCAGTATTTCCTTTTAAGGTAGAATAATATTCCATTATATGATATGCCAGAATGTATCCATTCATCCATTGATGGACACTTAGGTTATTTCCACCTTTTGGCTATTATGAATAATGCTGCTATGACATGGGTGTATGTATATCTGCTTGAATCCCTGCTTCAACTCTTGGGTATATACCCAAAAATGGAATTGCTGGATTGTCTGGTAATTCTATGTTTAATTTTTTTTGTTGTTTTTCTTTTTGCGGTACGCGGGCCTCTCACTGTTGTGGCCTCTTCCGTTGCGGAGCACAGGCTCTGGATGCGCAGGCTCAGCGGCCATGGCTCACGGGCCCAGCCGCTCCACGGCATGTGGGATCTTCCCGGACCGGGGCACGAACCCGTGTCCCCTGCATCGGCAGGTGGACTCTCAACCACTGCGCCACCAGGGAAGCCCTATGTTTAATTTTTTGAGGAACCACCAACCATACTTTTTTCCACAGTGGCTGCCTCACTTTGTATTTCCATCAGCAATGCACAAGAGTTCCAACTTGTCCTCACCAACACTTATTTTTAAATTTATTGAAGTATAGTTGATCTGCAATGTTGTGTTAATTTCTACTGTACAGCAATGTGATTCAGTTATATATATATGTCTATATACATATATATTTTTTTCATATTCTTTTCCATTATGGTTGTTCACAGGATACTGAATGTAGTTCCATGTGCTATACAGTAGGATCTTGTTGTTTATCCATTCCTTATATAAAATAGTTTGCATCTACTAATGCCAAACTCCCAATCCATCCCTCCCCCATACCAATACTTGTTATTTTTTGACACCTGAGTACTTGAAAAAGAAAAGTTAACTTAAGGATAATGTGAGAGAAAGGGCCCTTCCTTAACTTTCTTAAATGTACTTCTTTGATCAATTAAAACCTATACACTGAGTACCTATTGTATGATAAATTGTATTAAAAGAAATAAAATCAGTAGAATTTATTCCAGGTGGTCCTTGAAAATGTTTGTTAGAATTTGGCGGAAAGAAAAAGGCATATGAAACCTTAAATGCCAACATGTTACTGCTATACGTGTAGTAGTGTTCATGTTCTACATGTAGTACTCCAACATGTTCCTTATACAACCTGTAGAAACAGAACTCCATCTTTAGAGAAGATTTTTTTTTTAACAACTATTCTATCCTTAGAATCTATCCTAAGGAAATAACTGGATAACTGTTCTATGACTCTATAGAGAACGTAAGAGAATATGGAGGGATGCTCTGCATTTAAGGCCTGGAAATTATTAGCGTAATGGTATTGATCCCTTCTGCCCACTCTTCAAACAGTTAAAAGTTAGAAAGTCCCTCTGGGAGCTTGCCTGTGTAAACAGGGGAGGCCATGCAGCTGACCAGGGAGGGAGCCCGGCCGGGGATCCATAGACAGTGAAGAAATCAATCATTAAACACTCAAATAATCAAGGATTAACTTGATGAAGCAGTTGATGTGAAATTGCCTAAACCATAGGAAATGTTATCAAGGTTTTTTTATTTTGGTAGGAAAAAAAATGAGAAGAATCGGTCTGTGTTCTAATTTTTCCCTTCCCAAAAGTTGACATGGTTATATAATGCATGAGTTTTACCATTGAAATAGGATGCGGTCATAGGAACAGTTTAATACACCAATTCCAGTGGGAGTGTAATATGTGAATATAAGAATACATTCAGCTTGGGGTTCTCCAATGTACAATTACACATTGTTGATAAACAACCTGGGACTATTTTGGGCTGGCTGGTATAGTGTGTCTCTTGCTGGCAAGAGACACACTGTGCATGGTGGCAGAGGTGTCAGATGTAAAGACAGTTTCTGTGTCTGAAAACAACACTTTCTCATTCTGAAAAATCCTCCTTTTATTCATT
This sequence comes from Orcinus orca, assembly GCF_937001465.1. NCBI lineage: Eukaryota > Metazoa > Chordata > Mammalia > Artiodactyla > Delphinidae > Orcinus > Orcinus orca. The sequence goes on from NC_064573.1 coordinate 16,651,743, forward strand.
ATGCAAAGATACGGACCAAAAGAAGTGTGGTCTAGATTATATTTTGAATTCCAGAGTTTGGGTTTTGTGACATGTTTTTCCTTTACTCGGGAGAGTTGAAAAAGCTGGTAATGGATACACCCCAGTCTGCTTTGTTGTGAGCAGCTGGGAGAGTAAAATATTTAATGTCTCCCTCACTACTAGGGTGACATTTTCCTGCGGCCCGAGCATGGCAGGTTACGAGCTAGGTATTCCCCTCCCTATGAATAATTCAACAGATGAAGGTAAATTTGAGCCCTGCATGGGCTGTAGTAATTTCTTAGCTGTTCCTGAAGCGTTTCTTTGGTCACACGTTTCTTCTAGTGTTTACTCCTCTCACGGTAAGAATTAGGACGGCTAGTATTTACTGCACCCTCCCTTTGGGCCTGGCTGTATTCCAGGAACTTTCTATATATGCGCTCATTTCATCCTCACAGCAACCCTAAGAGGCAGGCACTATTATCGTACCCATTTGACAGATAAGAAAACTGAGGAACAGCAGTGTGACTTAATGAGCTTTCCTGAGGTCTCACAGCTGGCGGGAAGTGTGGCTCTGGAGCCCATGCTCTTCACCAGTGCTGCACTAGGAAGAGCTGTGGGCATGTTAAGCATGCTGCTGGGTCATGACACAGGGACATAGCCTTGGCAACTGGAGAATTTGGACTTGGTTCCGGTTTCAGCCCTGTGGCAACCAGCTGTGGGCCTTGAGCACTCCCTGTAACTTTTCTCAGCCTCGGTTTGTGCATCCTTGAAATGCAGATAATTATATTTTACTCACATGTAGAGGAGAAGAAAACTAAGGATGGGACAGTATTTGAGTTAAAAGTGATTCTTAAAAAAAAGTTATAATGTTGGGGGTGGGGAGGGAGGGAGGGATAAATTGGGAGACTGGGATTGACAAATACACACTACTCTATATAAAATAGATACCGAATAAGGACCTACTGTAGAGCACAGGGGACTCTTCTCAAAACTCTGTAATGACCTATGTGGGAAAAGAATCTAAAAAAGAGTGGATATATGTATGTGTATAACTGATACACTTTGCTGTACAGCAGAAACTAACACAACATTGTAAATCAACTCTACTCCAATAAAACTTTTCTTTTTGAAAGTTGTAATGCACAAAAGCAAGATAAATACTAAATGTTCTTAGTGATCCAGAGCACATATGCCTCCTCAGGTATCATACAAATGGGGCAGCCCCAAACCTAGAAAATGCTGCAGTTTTCTGTGACATTTCACTTTATGAAATATTCAGTGAAATCCAACTTTTCACTTTAGAAAATATGAAATATTCAGTTTCACTTAACAATACTCTCCTTTTGACCATGAGAAGACTTATTTCATGTGAGTTATTTAATATGAGTTCACAAGATGGGCTAATGACCGCACAAAGCATGTGGTCCCTTCGGAGCCTGTGTTATGAATTAGGACATATACGCTGCATATGATGCTGACCCAATGGTAATACATGAATTTTAAGGCTCGTTGTTTGTTTCTTTGCTTCTAATTGAGGAAGATTTCAGACACATATAAAAATAGAAATAATCATATGATCAAGCCCCCTTGTTCATGGCCATGGCCAACAGGCTTTCATCTATACCTCTATTTCTTCCCTCCCCCGTATTATTTCAAAGCAGACTCAGCCAGTGATCTTTCCGTCGAACCCGGTTTTGGAAGTTGTTTGTTTCACTTTCTTCATTCCATGATTGTTTGCTATGCAGACTTGAGGACAGCAAAAATATGCATTTAAGTAGTTAGATTACTAACTATAACTGTTTCCTAGCTGTACAAGAGTGATAGTGTTGTTTGTTTAATTTGGGTCCACTTTTAGGAGGTCTTGGAGTTATCCTCTAGAAAGTATATAGTGCCTTAAATGATCAAAGTTCTCTGGAACCTTACCCCAGTGGCCAGAGACAAGGTGATGAGGGGAAAGGATGCAGGATTTGTATTCAGATGATAAGATCTGGTTCTGGTCCCCTGCTTGTTATGAGCTCTGAGAATGTGGATACAACAGTGACCTCTGAGCTTGTTCTTTATCTGTAAAGTTCTTTCATTTGGTAGTTCTTTAGTCAAAGGTCAGCTGTGTGTCAGCCACTGTTCTGAGCCATGGAGATATCCCAGAGAATAAAACAAAAATAATTTACTTTTCAATGACATTGTATAGCTCAAGTGCATTAATGGCATGTGAAAACTGTTTGCAAACTCTCAAGTAAAATACGAAGGTTCCTATTACCTTTATTTTCTTACTCTGCTTTTCACTTGAAAACTTCTGCTCACAAGTATTCTAGGCTTATAATAGTTTATAAGAAACTATTTAAGTTTTATTGAGAAATATATTATTCGTTTTCTCAGAGCTGTGCTGTCTTGCTGAATTTCTGATGAAATGGTTCACTCCGTGGATACTTGGGTCCCAGGTGCTGTGCACCCTGCTAGGGGTTTTACCTGAGACCAAGATTGAGCTTCACAAGGATCTGTAAGATAGGCATTACCTTCATTTTACAAATGAGGAGAGTTAGTGAGGCTATCTTCCCCAAGGTCCCATGAGTGGTAAAAGGTAGAGCTGGGATTTTAGCCCTGTCTCTTTGTCTTCAGACTGAAGCCCTTAACCATCCCTTGATCCTGCCTCAGTTGGGAAATAAGAGGAATAGGGCTTGGTCCTGAGCTTTGGAATTTACTTCTTTTTAAGAAACAAAAGCAACCATGGTACAAGGCAGAATACCAAGAACGGGTCAGGCAGACAGTAAGTTGTTCGCAAATGAAAAAGCCAGTGCATCAGGATTTGAGGATCTGGAAAAGGGATGAAAGTGACTTGCTGCCTTTGTGAGTGTGTCCCTGTGTGTGGGCAGGAGGTGGCTGGAGTGGGGCGGTGGGGGGAACCACGATGAGCGGGGCCAGAGCTGAGAGCCATAGCCTTTCTAATGCTAACGCAGATGTAAAACTAATCATTTCCCTAATGGAACAGACAGAAACCATCTGTCTGTAGCTTTTGAAGACAACCTGAATAATCTCCCAGATTTCCGCATCTGACCTAGGACAGCCTAGGTCATTGATTCAGTTTTCAGAATGTGTTGAATGTTAGTTGTTATTTTGTATTTGGTCTTAATGGCAAAATTTAAATCTCTTTTGAATGATTCCTCTCTTACTGATAGCGTGTCTAAGCCGTGACAAGCGTTCGTAAAGATAAATCCTCATGTGATACGCACAAACACGCACGGAATTAGCAGCATCAGGGTTGGGCGACGTTGTTTTCTCTGCATGGCATTTAGACTTTGGAAAGCTAAGACGCGAAGTCACCATCGCCAGATTTCTGAGGTGAAAATCAAAGGAGAGGGTGTGGCCTCTGAGTCTGGGTTGAGTGTAGGCAGCCCTGAGCCCAGGGGCTGACCTGCTAGGCAGGTCTGGCTGAGGAGTGTTCGGAGGTGGCCCGTTTTGTGGCCAAAACACCAACTTTGGGCCTTGAGTGTAGCTTGGCTTTTCACTGACTATAGGATGACAGAGTATGTGTGTCACAACTCAGATATTGAGGAATGGCCCATCGTAAATCCAGAGCATGGTCTTTTCAGAGTGCTTTCAAAATGGGCTTTAAAAAGATTTTAATTTGTTCCAGATATCTACTGTTCAAATCCATGTAGTAGTTAAAAGCTTTTAAGTAGTTTTTTCTTGGATTGTGTACTGTGTACACATATTCATTCCTGGCGTGGCTATGAAGATTGAATGATTATTTAAGCCCCTCATTTATTGATCGACTTATTGATGCTCTTCTCTTTATCCTTACACTACCTTTTTTTCCTTTTTTTTTTGGAAAGAGCTCTGGGCAGTCAGGAGGATTATTGTGTTGAAATATTAAGTTCAGGACAGTGAGATTTGCTACTCGTTGGGAGTTTATCCCTGGCATTGATTGATGATGGACAGTTGAGGGTTCGCTCTGGAGAGTAGAGGTGGGGTGGAAGGTGTTGGGGAGAGTCCTCTGAACACCTCCCCCAGGGCCTGCTTCCTCCCCAGCCCATCTTCCCAACTCAACTCAGAGTTCCACAGCATGCCTGCACCTAAACCAGGTGAGGTCACACGTTAACTATTACAAACGTTTATTAGCCTTAGTAACGGTATGATAAAAGTTATGAATAGTATGATGATAACAATTGGGCTGAGGAAGTAATTTTCCTGTGTCCATAGAGCAAGTCCTTGCAGGAGGTGAGGGCTGAAGTCTGGGTCTTTGGAGAAGGTTGGCATGTGAAAGAGCAAAAAATACTCAAATGTATTTTGGTTGGTGGTTTTACGTTTTATTTCACTTCAGCCTTTAAAAACAATGTTCTCTCGGTATTACATGCCTTTGTGTTCAGGGTGGAGTAGGTGTGGGAGAGGGGTAGGTATTGCTAAATCCAACGCAGGCCTCCCCACCATGTGCTAGTGCTCCCAGAAAGGTACACGGAGATTGTAAAGGGAAGCAAATATTGACCAAGGGGAGAAGAAAGTTTAGAATGAATTGGCATTTTTTCCTGGGGCCATGTTTTGTTTTTTTTTTTTTTTTGAGGTACGCGGGCCTCTCACTGTCGTGGCCTCTCCCGTTGCGGAGCACAGGCTCCGGACGCGCAGGCTCAGCGGCCGTGGCTTACAGGCCCAGCCGCTCTGCGGCATGTGGGATCTTCCCGGACCGGGGCACAAACCTGTGTCCCCTGCATCGGCAGGCGGACTCTCAACCACTGCGCCACCAGGGAAGCCCTGGGGCCATGTTTTTTAAGAGATGGAATAAAAAGCTTTTTTAATTGGCATTTTTTAAAACCTCAAAACATTTTGCAGCTGTTTTAATAAATGTTGGACACCTCTATAGGTTTTATGTTTTCTCTTAAAAGGCACATCAGAATAGATGTTTGTAGGAGGCCTTCATCAGTCGTTCCTGTTTGAGCAGCCTACCCTTATTTGCATTAAATACCAGTTGTTTCTTCCCGTTGTTCACTTCAAATAACTTGTAACCTAGTTAAGTGGCAAAAAAGTAGCATGTCTTATCTTTGGGTAATTAGGAGAGAGAAAACAGAACATGGTCATTTACATCTTAAGTGTATCATTTGTTATGAAAGCTAGCCACCTCTTTCCCTTTTAGGTTCACAGTCATGTGGGAGGTGAATTCTGAATTTGTAGACACACAATAAGCAGTATCTAACTGTAACATCTTCTGTTCCTAGGAATTAAGGAACTTAAAAATTTAAAACCACACATTGAAACAATGTATGTATTTACTATGGCTACTGTAACAAAGTACCATAAACTGAGAGGCTTAAACAATGGAAATCTGTCGTCTCCCAGTTCTAGAGGCCATAGAAGTCCAAGATCAAGGCCGTGCTCCCTCTGAAGGTACTAGGGAAGGATCTGTTTCTGGTTTCTTTCCCAGCTTCTGCTAGTTCCTTGTGGCAGCATAACTCCGATCTTCACATGGCAGTCTCTCTGTGTGTGTGTCTGTCTCTGTGTCCAAATGTCCAGATTTTATAATGACACCATTCATACTGGATTGGGGCTCATCCTCATGACCTCACCTTAACTAATTACATCTGCAACGACCTTATTTCGAAATAAGGTCACATTCTGAGGTACTGGAGGGTTAGGACTTCAACATATGAATTTGGGGTGACATTCGTAGCAGGCAGCATCATACGGGGAACAGAGCTAAAGCCCAGGAGTTGGAGACCAGCCAGCCGTGGTGTACCCCAAGTATTTGACATGCAATGCAGATGATTTTTTGAAACCTCCTTCTCTATAGGACAAAATTATTTTCAGTTAGCAATCAGGAAATGAAATGAATAAGAATAATTTTCATTTCTGGAAAAGAAACCCAGGCAGTGATGTTTTCTTTTATTAACCTAGAATTCATTTTGAATTTTTGGAGATAAGTCAGAACTCACTGTATGTTTCACTGTTTTAAATTTTGAATGCAAATATAAACTCCGAGTGGCTACAGAGGGTGTTGGAATTGAAGGAAGCATTCTGTTTTGTGATTGGTTGTTTTAAATTTCATGTCACTCTTCTGTCTCTTGTCTTTATAATTGCTCATTTCACGTCTGCTGCAGAAGCTCAGGCATATGTAATACCAGAGGCTGGAAGACACTTACTGCTGGAAGCCAGCCTCAAAGCTACTGTTGCAACAACACATGCACCTGAACTTCGGTGTTGGGGGGGGCTGTGTAACCAGGAGTTCTCAGAATTAGCTTCCATAGAATCCCACATTTATTGTAGCTAAGTAGTATTTTTTTTTAGTTTACCTATATATTATTGAAATTGAGCAGGAACTACAACAAAAAGATTTTTGAGAGGAGGAGTGTTTTGTCACTGACATCCATTCATGGTGATAATAATGTAAGAAAAACTATGACTTTTTAGTTGGTTTTGCTACTGTTTTTGACTCTTCTACGGGGAATGCACTTCCTCGTTGCCTGCAAGCTGGGCTAACTCCCTACTCCTTGTAGGTCCCTGCAGTGGCAGCCTGACCCTGACTAGCTGTGGGAACTCGGATGAGTCACATTAAACGATTCTGCACCCAATTCTAATGTGTGTGTGCTTTTCCCACACCACTAAGGAATTCTCTAACACCAGCTGGCTGTCCTACAATTCGACATAATTCTGACACTATCCGTCGTACCTGAAGCTAACCTCAGACCCCACAGGTTAAGGGCTCAGTCCTACAAGACTGCTCTCCCCCCAACTTCAGACACCAGTGGCATGTCCAGGTTGTCACCTGTGCTTCTGACCTACCAGCTATAGATGGGAGGTTCCAATGACCCCCTTTTGGGGTTCAATTAATTTGCTAAAGCAGCTCACAGAACTGAAATATTTTGCTTGTTCTAGATCACTGGTTTATCATAAAAGACTATAACTCAGGAGTAGGCAGATGGAAGAGGTGCATTGTACAAGGTATGGGGAAAGGTTCACCCTCTTCCCAAATCTCTGCCTGTTCGCCAACCCAGAAGCTCTTCAGACCTCTCCTTTAGGGCTTTAATGGGACTTCATTACATCGATGTGATGGGTTAAATCATTGCTATTGGTGATTGATTCAACCTGTAGCCCATTTCCCAATCCCTAGGTGCTTTCCTAAAGTCACCTCATTAAATAGCAGAAGACACTTTTGTAACTCTCACCACTTAGGAGATTCCAAGTTTTTAGATCTGTCCCAGGAACAGGACAAACACCAAATACGTATTTCTTACTGTAAATCATGATATCACACACATCTCTCATTCTTAGTTCCTGGGAGAATGGGCCAAGGCAGTGGTCATTTTATCTTTTTTTTGAAAGCCATAGTTCTTCAAATAAAAATTCTACAGTACACCATAGATTTAAAAGAGATGGCTAGCTTCCCTGGTGGTGCAGTGGTTGAGAATCCACCTGCCAGTGCAGGGGACATGGGTTCAAGCCCTGGTCCAGGAAGACCCCCACATGCCGTGGAGCAGCTAAGCCCTTGCACCACAACTACTGAGCCTGTGCACCACAACTACTGAAGCTCGCACCCCTAGAACCTGTGCTCCACAACAAGAGAAGCCACTGCAGTGAGAAGCCCGTGCACCGCAACAAAGAGTAGCCCTGCTTGCTGCAACGAGAGAAAGCCCGCGTGCAGCAACAAAGACTCAGTGCAGCCAAAAATAAAATAAATAAATTTATTTTTTTAAAAAAAGAGACGGCGGCTGAACTACTGAGCCCCTCTGCCCCAGGGGCTCTTCTAAGGACACTGCCAAGGGGCGCCTTTGGGACACCACATGACCTGTCAGCGTAGGGGGCTGGATGGGGTAGAGGGCAGGAGCCAGGCAGCTCCAAGGACCTTCTTCCTCCCAGGTAAACAGAGGGCAAAAGGCATTTCATATAAAGTCAGAGACCCGGATTCTAGGTGACAGCGAGGAATTCTCTTGTAAGGGTGAACCCACGCTTACCAGTAGTGACCTCCATTTTATGCCCCTCCCCCTTGCTCAGTTTCCTCAGAGGTCACCTTGAGTGGAGACATCCGAGGACGTCGAGGGCATCCTGGCTGGGCACACGCCCATACTAGCTCCAACACAAAGTTAACTGTGCGTCTCTTAGTTATACGTCTCCTCAGCTATAAATTGGATTAATTATCTCTTCTCCAACTTACCCCATGGTGATGCTCTTAGGTACAATTAAGGCACTGAGTGTTGCGACTAAGCATAGACTTTCAATAAGGAATTTTATCCCATGTACCTCCTATATGCCCTTGGGCAGAGAACTTAACCTCTCAATGTCAGTTTCCTCATCTGTAAAATGGGGATAACAGTTTGACCCTCAGCAAATGAAATAAAATAGTACATGCCAAGCTCTCAGCTCAGTGACTGATACACAGAATGTGAAGTCAGCTACCTTTAAACACTTACCACCATCATCCCAGGAAAACACTGGAAGCTTTGGAAGCTCTATAAGTATTCTCATAAATCCTTAAACCTATCAGATCTGTAGAAACTTAGACACTTCTGTTAATTGACCTGTCCAAAAATCTGAAAGCCAGAACAGATAGTTAGAATCGCTGGCCATCTGTAGGAAACCCTGGAGATCGTTCAAACCAAACGTGTTTCCAAGGGACATATAAAATATTAACCATGTGTTTGCAGTGTGATCTTGGTGCAAAACTTTGGGTGTGAAGTCAGCTGTCTGGGAAGAGTTTGTAATCTAAGTTGTGTCCTCTAAGCTGACTTTAAATACAGCAGGGGAGACAGTAATGAAATATCAGCTGTGCCCTTCATCCCTTCAATTTCTGGGACCCAGAATTTGTGAAGATGTTAATGTTCAAATGGACCAAGAAGTAAGACTCTGTGACCAGGCATAGACATTCATGAAACCATGACAGTGTCTTTTTTTTTTGGCTGCTTTGGGTATTTGTTGCTGCACTTGGGCTTTCTCTGGTTGTGGCGAGCAGGGGCTACGCTTCGTTGCGATGTGCGGGCTTCTCATTGCGGTGGCTTCTCTTGTTGCAGAGCACGGGCTCTAGGCACGCGGGCTTCAGTACTTGTGGCTCGTGGGGTCTAGAGCGCAACCTCAATAGTTGCGGTGCACGGGCTTAGCTGCTCCGCAGCATGTGGGATCTTCCTGGACCAGGGGTCGAACCCGTGTCCTCTGCATTGGCAGGCGGATTCTTAACCACTGTGCCACCAGGGAAGTCCCCATGACAGTGTCTTGAAAAGATACCAAGTAGGTGCCCTGATCATCCTTGATGTATCAATCCTACATACTGTCTATTTAAACCTTGAAACGTATTTACAGATGAATATTTGGAAAATATAAAACATCTTTACATATAAAAAGGTACCACAAGGGAGTTCGTATTTTCAGTTGAGGCCACAGACCTTTCGGATGTCTATTATGATGGGATGAGGAACAACTAACATTTTAAATCATTTTGTCACTGGACCTCTGTCCAGGGCTCTTGAGGTCTGTTGTTTTTATTGCGTGAAGCCCGGAAGTTTAGTGAAGGTCGATAGTTTGGGGTCTCCATTGGCACAGAGGGCTGTAAGGGAAAAAATGGGCCCAGACTAGATTTCATGGCATTTCATGATCCTTAGGAGAAAATTGGGATCTTATATTGACTAATGCACCGGGAAGGTGTGTTGATACGAAAGATAAAAAGGTAGGTTTCATCTCTCCTGCCTTGACATGCAAACCTTCCCTTTTCAGGGCTCAGACCACCTCGGGATGAAAGCAACCTGCTTTCGCTCTTGCTTTTGGTTTTGTAATCATTTGCAAAGAGATAGGATTGATAGTAAGAAAGCGTGGGTGGGCATGGTCCTGATACCCTGACATCTTTTCTCTCCCTTTAAACAGCTCTGTGACAAACCTTAAGAGATTTGGGGGCAAACACACCTGGTTGAAATCTCATTCTGTGACCCTGGAGGAGTCACCTAACCTCTATAAAGCCTGCAAAATGAGGATAATACCTGCTTTTTAGGTATGTTGTGAGGATTTCATGAAATGAGCCCAGCACATAAGTGACTGCTGAACAGTCTTCAGATATAAGGGGTGGGTAGGTATTATCAGTTGTTGATTACTTTAGAAGAAAAACACACAGTGGGTTTCTTCTTCCAGAGCAAAAATCCTTTTCCAAAATACACATGTATGTGTTATTTACAAAGCTGCAGTAATAGGACACAATTATGATTTCTGTCTTTCCCCCAATTTAATGTTGTATTTAAAGCATTTCCTATGTTTCTAGGACTGTCATTTTTAATGGATACTCTAATATAATAATTTATAAAACCATTATCCTGATGGACTTTCAGATGGTTTCTATTCCCGCTTTATATAGCTGACGACAACAGTCCAAAATTTTTCTGTGAATAGAGTTATTTTACTTGTTGAATTGTTTCTGTTGGAAATGTTTCTATAAATGAGATTATTGGGTCACATGTTATAAATATCTTTAGTGTTATTGGGACATAAAGTGTTGCTATATTGTTTTCCATTGGAATGTACCAATTTCAGTGTCAGCAGCAGGAGGCCTGTGTGTGTGTGTGAGTGTGTGTGTGTGTGTGTGTGTGTGAGAGAGAGAGAGAGAGAGAGAGAGAGAGAGAGAGAGAGAGAGAGAGGGAATTCACTCAGCTTTACAACTGCCCAGCACTAGATGTAGTCATTGAATATTGTTAATAGGCATAAAATGGTGTCTTACGTTTTCATCAGTTTGCCCCTCTTTGATTGCTAGCAAGAGTAATCTTTTCCTGTGTGTTTGTTCCCATTTACGTGTTACATCAGACCTTTTTCTTTCCTTTTATTCAAACAAGCAGTTCCTATTGAATCTGAATGGGGAATACACATTGTCTCTTTGTAGAATGAAAAGTTTAAGATTTATATTCCGTTCTGCAAGATTCTGCTGATTCCTATACCCTGTAGTGTAACCTTTCTGTTACTTGCATCCATCCATCAATAGGCCGGTGACTCTTCAAACATTAAAATGAATTCAACTCGACAGACTAACTTTTTATTTCCCTTGGAGGTTTGGCTTCCAGGCAACTGTCAAATATAAAGCCCCAGTGATTTTATATTATTTAAGCACGAATAGAAGTGAAAAACCTAATCACAGAGGCAATAGTAATGAAGTAAAATGGGACCATTGTCCCTAACAAGTAAGGATGACGCCTGAATGTAAAAATAACAATGTTTTTCTCCTGGTAACTTGCAGTATTTATGATCAAAACACACTGTGGATTGAAGCTGTGCTCCAAAGTCAACCTGTGGGGAATTCTGGCATTATTATCCTACAGGAATCCATTCTAGTCTTCTGTTTATTTTTCTTAGTTTTCCAGACAAAAGAATGGCAGCCCCACCCAATCTTAATTTGAAACACATTTTTCTAGTTGCCACCACCCTGTTTCGGGCCTGTGTTCCTTCTGGCAGCGGCTACGTTCACACGCTGAGCGCTATTGCTGAATGTGGCCACAGAGGTAATAGGGCCGAACTGCTTGGCTTTACCGGTGACAGGCGTGCCTGGGAGATTCTCAGTGTCCACTGTGACCCCTGGATGGTCTCCCTGCCTGGCTCTCACCTTCCTGGCCACCCACACTCCCTCCGCTATCAGATTCATCCTGCTGCAGCACCGGGCAGATCGGATGTCTCTCCTTGCAGATACGTTCAGTGCTTCTGTCCACTGCCTGGAATAAAGCCTTGTCAGGTCCTCGTAGGGGGGGAAGATGACTCCAACCAGCCTGTCATGAGCTCTGCCCCAATCCCCCCTAAATCTTTCAGCTGGGCAGGTGCCTTATATTTACTTTCCTGCCGCTGTTTTCACTCTGTTCCTCATTCCTGAAAATGTCTCTCCCATCCATGCAGAGTTCTTGCTCCCCTCTGTGATTCCCACACACATTGCCCAGCTCCTAACAGCTAGGAAATGATTATTGATTTCCATACACTCTAATGTGACATAAAGGGAGAAGCTTTTTTTTTTTTTTGCGATATGCGGGCCGCTCACTGTTGTGGCCTCTTCCGTTGCGGAGCACAGGCTCCGGGCGCGCAGGCTCAGCGGCCATGGCTCACGGGCCCAGCCGCTCCGCGGCATGTGGGATCTTCCCGGACCGGGGCACGAACCCGTGTCCTCTGCATCGGCAGGCGGACTCTCAACCAGTGCGCCATCAGGGAAGCCCAAGGGAGAAGCTTTTAAAATTTTACAACTCATCCGTGAAGGAGAGACCTGTCTGTAGATGCCAGAGTTGGCTTTAGTTTGTCACGTTCTCCATTTCCTTTGCTTACGTTTTTCTTGTGACCTAGGAGGCTCTAAGTTGGTCTGTAGACAAGGACAGCACTTGCCACTTGCAGTCGGGGAGTGGGCTCTGATGCTTCCTGGGTGGAGCCTGAATGCCACTCTGAAGCCCCAGTGCGTGTACTGCACCACACCTAGCACAGAGCCGGGGATGCGGTAAGGGGGCCTGCATCCAATCTATGTTACCGCTTAGGAGCTAAATAACCTTGGGAGGGTTCCTTAACCACCTTAGTTTTCTCATTGGTAAAATGGCAATGATAGCACCTGGCCACCTGTCTCAGAATAATTCCACGACAATTGTGAGAGAGGATGTATGTGAAAATACTTAGGAGTGAACGGTAAGGGGCAACCTCGTGGTAACAGGAAGCAGTCATCATTACTAGGATATGCTGGGGAGCCCATGACAGAGTTGGGATGACAGTATCACGAAGAAATCCTTTAAGTTTTATCAGGAGAATGAAAAAAACCGCCCTTCTCGAGAGGTCAAAGTTTTGAGGTTTCCCCTGCACCTTTTTAAATGGTAGCCGTCAGAGGTGTGTGATGTGAACTGGAGGTCGGTCTTCCTTTGTGGCAAAGGGCTCTGGGTGGACTTTCAGAGGAACAGAGGATAAAGCTGTGGACCCAGAGAAGGCTTTTCTATCATGAGTAAAGGCCCTGGCTGAATTGTCCCTACAACGGTGATATTAATGGTCCCTCAGTTTTGTGTTAATTATCCCAGGCTTCTAGGTTTTCTAGGCTTCAGTTTGGGAGGAAATAAAAATTAGAACCCCATTTGTCCTAGGAACAGTAATTGTATTGTTTCTAGAACAGTATGAAGTTTGAATTTAATCTAGATCTTAGGTAGGTTTTTTTTTTTTTACATCTTTATTGGAGTATAATTGCTTTACAATGGTGTGTTAGTTTCTGCTTTATAACAAAGTGAATCAGTTATACTCCCTTCCCATATCTCTTCCCTCTTGCGTCTCCCTCCCTCCCACCCTCCCTATCCCACCCCTCTAGGTGGTCACAAAGCACCGAGCTGATCTCCCTGTGCTATGCGGCTGCTTTAGGTAGGTTTTATTACTGTTGGTTCATGAGTTTTTTTGGTCTAATTACAACGGTCGTCCAGCTTATCAGATTTTACTCTCAAGAGTATTGAGCAACTAACACAACATTGTAAATCAACTATACTCCAATAAAAAAATTAATTAAAAAAAAAAGAGTGTTGAGCAGATTCCAAACAGTGTGTGGCATGTGTCTGGACTGACTATGAGAATAGAGATTTCTGCTGCCTCTTGGATGGGACTCTTCTTTGGAATTACTTGGAAATAATACCAGCCATATTAGGTGCCTTACCATAGAATTCTTATTATTTGTGATTAATGGTATGTGTATTAGTTATTTATTGCTGCACAACCAATTACTCCAAAACGTAGAACAACACGTATGTTGTCTTACAGTTTCTGTGGATCAGGAATCTGACCACTGCCTAACTGATTCCTCTGCTTCAGGGTCTCTCACAAGCCTGCAGTTAAGGTGTCAGCACAGGCTGGGGTCTCATCTGAAGGCTGGACTGAGAAAGGATCCACTTCCCAGTTCCTGTGGTTGTTGCCAAAATTCCTTTCCTTTTTTTTTAAATTCAAAAAATGTGCTTATTTGTTCTGGTTTTTTGAGATATAATTGACCTATAACATTGCATTAGTTTAAGGTATACGGAATGATTTGCTGTATGTATATATTGTGAAATGATTACTACAGTAAGTTTAGTTAATATCCATCATCTCACATGGTTACAGTTTTTTTTTCGTGTGATAAGAGCTTCTAAGATCTACTCTCTTAGCAACTTTCAACTATACAATACAGTATTGTTAGCTATAGTCACGATGCTGTATGTGTACAAAATTCATTTCCTTAAGGGTTGTTGGACTGAGGACCCCAGTTGCTTGCTGGCTATTGGCCAGATGCCCACTCAGTTTCTTTCCATATGAGCCTCTCCGTGTGACAGCTGCTTCATCAAAGCCAGGAAGGGGTGAGGGGACGAGAGCTGGCTGGCAACAAGGAAGTCACAGCCTCTTATAATCTAATCACGCACAAGACACCCCATTCTATTGGTTAAAAGCAAGGCATTATATATGTATAGCTGATTCACTTTGTTATAAAGCAGAAAGTAGCACACCATTGTAAAGCAATTATACTCCAATAAAGATGTTTAAAAAAAAAAAAAAGCAAGGCATTATGTCCAGTCCATTCTCACGGGGAGGGGATTACACAAGAGCATGAACACCAGGTGGTGGGATCATTGGAGGCATCTTAGATTCTGCCTGCCAGAGTTGTAATTTATTTATTTATCTATTTTTATTTTTTGGCTGTGCTGGGTCTTTGTCACGGCACGCAGGCTTCTCTGTAGTTGTGGCACGTGGGCTTCTCTAGTTGTGGTGTGTGGGCTCCAGAGTGCATGGGCTCAGTAGTTGCAGCATGGGGGCTCTCTAGTTGTGGCATGTGGGCTCTCTAGTTGTGGCACAGGGCTCTCTAGTTGTGGCACGTGGGCTCCCTAGTTGTGGCACACGGGCTTCGTTGCCCTGCGGCATGTGGGATCTTAGTTCCCCAACCAGGGATTGAACCTGCATCCTCTGTATTGGAAGGCAGGTTCTTACCCACTGGACCACTAGGGAAGTCCCCCAGAGTTGTAATTTATTATATTTAGTATGAAACATGTAACTAAAACATGCATAGATAGCACAGAGCATATAGAAATATAATACACAAATTTATTATATCGTGAGATATGTTAAATACTTTGCATTATCTATAATAATAATAATAAAAATAGACAAATGAAATGAGGAAAATTCCATTTCAGAAATACCCTTTCTTGCTGAGGACTTTAAAGAGCCATAAAAAAGATGATGAAGAATGAACAAAAATGAATATTGTGAATCTTACTTCCTGCTTAGGCTGGAGTCATCCCGGACGTGAATCAGTTTATACCCCAGGGATATCATTGTTCGGGGACTCTTGGCCTTCCCCAGCCTCTGAGTTGTGTTATGTGTACAGATCAGACCCTAGCAGTGGCAGAACTCAACTTTTTTCGTTCCTCCTTTCCCTTCATTTGAATCTAGCAACCTTGTGATAGCAACAAAAGTTTGTGCTTTCATTACTTCTGACTTCAGAGTTTTCTTGCAAAGGCAGAAAGGTATTTCTTTGTGCCTGGGTTTCCCTCTCTCTCCTTCAGACCCCCTCCTCCACAAAGGGAACAGAGAATTTCATGAATTCATTCACTTCACAAGCATTTCAGAGCCAATTATCTAAAGATGGCAAGTGATAGATGTTAGCGGTTCAGATTTGGAAATCCTGCCGTTTACCCCTCCTGTCTTCTGGGGTTTATGACCAAGAGGGCTGAATACTGCAGAAGGCAGGATGGGAAATAAGGCATCTTCCTCCTCTGCCCTTTTTTTTAACAGATGAGAAAAATGAGCTTCCAAAATGGTAATAAAGTGGTGAACGGTAGAGCCGTCGTTTGAATCCAGACCTATGTTCTTTCCAATTAATCACGCTGCTTTTCAGCCTGACCAGCAGGAGCTGAGGACATTTCCCTAAGATCATGTGACCAGAAGAATCCTTGAATGCTAAATCACATTGATGACTTTTTAAAAATCCTGATAAATCTTTTGCTTCCTTGCTCTAATATTTATTCACATTTATATCCAATGTCGAGATTATAAGCACATGGATTAATGATGAAATACTGCATTGAACTGGGTATTGGCAGGTGCGTGACCACAGCTTCCTCACAGGAAACGGGTGTGTTGTTACCTCAGGCGTTTGGAATTGCGTGTCTTTTCTAGTTAAACAGCTATGCAGCAGTTGAAATAGTACCATTCCCAATCAATAGGGCAACTGTACAATTTAGGGACATTTCCCCACCACTACACCTGGTGTTTTATTTCACATTCCCAAAGCATGCATGATTTATCCGGGTCAATAATGATTTTATGTGACCATGGGCATTTGATATTGACCACTTCTTTTGTTGCTGTCTCTTATTATCTTTTCTTTTAGTTCAGGGGTCAACAGACTTTTTTTCTGTGAAGGGCCAGATGGTAAATATTTTAGCCTCTGAAGCCATCCGGTGTCTATCACAGCTATTCAGCTCTTCTGTTGTGCAAAATCAGCCATAAACAGTACATAAAGGAAAGAGCAAGGATGTGTCCTAATAAAACTTTAGTTACAAAAACAGATGGTTGGCCAAGTCTGGCCCTCAGGCTGTAATTTGCTGACTCCTGTCTAGACTGTAAGTCTCCAAAGGACAGAGTCCAAAGTGCCTCCTGTGTGGTTTCTGGAGAGGCCTCTCTGCTTGGCCGCCATCTTGCAGCATCCCCATATGGCCTTTCCTCTGTGCACGTGCAGAAAGAGAGAGCTCCTGGGTGGTTTATCCTTTTCTTATAAGGACGTGAGACCCGTCGGATTGGGGCCCCACCCGTATAACATTATTTAACCTCAGTCACCTCTTGAAAGGCCCTATCTTGAAACACAGTCATGTTGAGGGTTAGGGCTTCAATCTTTGAATTTTAGGGGGAGGCAGTTCAGTCCATAACCCATAGGAAGGGTCTAAGCAGGAGAGTGGCATGACTCTGGTGGCCGGGTGGAAGTGGATGGTGGGAAGTCCTGTTAGACTCCACCTGCAGCATTTCAGGAGAGAGATGATGGTGCCTGCACTAGGGTGGTGGCCGTGGAGACGGAGAGGAAGACATGGGTTGGAGGAACGTGTTTGGGGAGAAATGACAGGCCTTGCTGTGTCCCGGGGCTGTCACACATAATTTACTTACCCGTATCCCTCAATAACTTGGACGATGGTTTGGTTCCCAGTGCCTCCGGTAGCAGTCTGCACCGAGCAGGTGCTCAGTGGAGGTTGAATAAATGCACAGGTGTCTGTGACGTGCTGGAGTGATGGGAAGAGACATTACAAAGTTTCCAAATCCATGTGTGTAGTGCCTTCTTTACAGAGATCATGGTTTAGACCTGGAAAGCTGCTTTATGTCACCTAGGGCTTCCAAGAAATGATTTCTAGCTAACTTTTCTTTGGTAGCCTAAGATGGCAGAGCTAAACTATTCCATGAGTGTCTGCATTACACTCACGTACATACAGCAAAGAACTTCCTGCTCAGCTTAGAGGTCCCCACCCAGCTTTCCAAGTCAGCCGCCCAGATCTGGCCTGTGGCAGGTGTTCGGCTGGTGAGTTGCTTGGTTGTGCAGTGGTTTGCTTTCTTTGAATCCCATGCTTGTGGTTGTAAATCTCTTCCTTTTTGTTTGTCTCCTCCTTCAACCTCGAAGGACTGGATTCGGACTGGATTCCATCTTTAATCTTTTATTTGTTTGTTTGTTTGTTTTGGCCGCACCACGTGGCTTGTGGGATTTTAGTTCCCTGACCAGAGATTGAACCCAGGCCCTCCGCAGTGAGAGCATGGAGTCCTAACCACTGGACCACCAGGGAATTCCCTGGATCCAATTTTTTAAAATTTTATTTATTTATTTTTGGGTGCATTGGGTCTTCGTTGCTGCATGTGGGCTTTCTCTAGCTGCAGCGAGCAGGGGCTACTCTTCGTTGTGGTGTGTGGGCTTCTCATTGCGGTGGCTTCTCTTGTTGCGGAGCACGGGCTCTAGGTGCGTGGGCTCAGTAGTTGTGGCTCACGGGCTCTAGAGCGCAGGCTCAGTAGTTGTGGCGCATGGGCTTAGTTGCTCCACGGTATGTGGGATCTTCCCGGACCAGGGCTCGAACCCATGTCCCCTGCATTGGCAGGTGGATTCTTAACCACTGCCACCAGAGAAGTCCCCCTGGGTCCAACTTTAACATGGGAAATAAGCACGGAGACGCTTGGCAATAATGATAACAAAATGATCATAATGCCACTGACCTGGATACTTAAAAATGGTTAAAATGGTAAATTTAGTTGTGTATATGTACTACAATAAAGAAACTTTCTCTATGATGCTTTCAGACTTTTCAATATTTTCTATGCCCCTGTAATGAAGAGATTAGATACTAACTCTGCCACTTACTAGCTGAGCCGCAGTCTCCTTATCTGAAAGATGGGTAGATAACATCTCCCTCACAGGGTTTTCCTGCTTGACAGATAGTAGGTGCTCAATAAACGGTCACCACTTTTATTATGTTTGTTCTGAAAAATTTCTGGTGAAAGTCTGCCTTTGAGAGTTTGGGAATTTTTTAAGGATTATATTAAAATATTAGCTAAAGCATAAAACCACAAGTAGGGCCAATTAAACACATGTAAAATCCCAAGAAATAGTCATTTACTAACCCGCAGAAAATTGGGAGAGAGGAAAAATGTTTTACTTGGCAACTAAAGGTTTTAACTGTGAATACGCCTGTGCTTAAGTATAACCATGTTTTGTAATAGTCTAATATTTTACTTCCCAGTGAGGGGCAGATGCATTTTAGAAGTGATTTTTGGAGATGGAAAAGGCAACAGGGATGGATTCCCCACACTGTTCCATTTGTTATTATAAAACACAGTTTTTCTAATTACGGAAATAATTGTTAACAATAATAGCGACTGACGTTTGAGTACTTTCTGGCTAAATACCAAATCGAGCCCTTTCCATGCATCATCTCACTGAGAATCACGCACGGCAGTTGTTGAAATTTGGGGAAATGAATAAATGTCTGCGAAGAACTGGGACTATTCTGTACATGTGGATCGTTAACTCGCCTTTCAACTAAATGTGTTTGGGTTTTTGCAGCGTCATTAAAAACTTGTCCCACCGTGATCTAAATTGTTTTGCGCTGTCCCATTGTGTGAAGATGCCACCATTTATTTACACAGTTGCTAATCACTGGATATCCACGTTGCTTCTGGGTTTTGTTTTAAATAATATTGGACAAATTCCTCACATAAGTATTTGAACATTTCCTAGATGTACACCTATGGTTATAAAAATGTAGATGTTCAAGATGCTAGATTGGGTATAAAGCATGCAGCCAGCGAAATGGTTCCACTCAAGGCAACTAACACTTGATGAAAATATCTAACGAACTGTAACATAAACGTAGAATATAAAAGATGTCTCCTTGGAAAGCAATTGCTCTTGCTTCAAAATTTCAGTAATTATTGTACAAGTTATCCAGCGTTGCAAAGGTTTGGTTTTCTCCTCTATAGAGTACAAATAACAATACCACCTTCACTAGGGTGGTATAGGGCATTTCAAGGAGCCATGTTTATAAAGCATTTCATGCGGAGCCCCGCACGCAGTTAACACTAAATAAATGTGAGCTGCCTTTATTAATGATAATGAGTACATGTCGGTATGAAGCTTATGTAAATAATGCCAGGCTGTATGTCTGTCCTCACAAAGCCTGGGGTATTACTGTAAATATTTTCCTAATATAAGTATAACTGAGGTTGTACTTGGCACTTATAAAGTGTCACTTTATAGAGTGGTGTATACACAAACAACAAATTTTAAATATAGGGAGTGGGTGGTGGCAGTTAGGCAGTAGGCTAGGATGTGCTTTCAAGAAGTCATTAGTAAAGTTTGAGGACCTAAGCTTGTATTTAAATGCATCACAGAGGAAAAGCTCAGAATATTAGCGTTAGCAGAAACCAGATATCTTAGGACAAACTTTGCCAGCAATCCACAATTTCCAAAAGAAATTCATTTCCATTAAGACCCACAGTGCAAACTTTGCCAGCAATCCACAATTTCCAAAAGAAATTCATTTCCATTAAGACCCACAGTGCAAATAAATGTATATATGTGTCTGTTTTGTAAAACTGTTCCCCAAACAGTACTAACTCTTTTTATGCGTGCTGTACTCTGATATTTTAAAATCTGTTTCACTTTATTTTAATGTTGGTTGTGAACCAATTAAATTAATTTTGCTGGGTAGAGACCCACGATTTGAAACACAACCTTAAAGCCTGTATACCCTTAAAAAAAGAAAGTTTGCAGCTACATTACAGTTGTAAATTCTCACCCAAGCATTTAATCAATAATGAATGGTTTTGTTGTTATTTGCATGATAATTTGAACTTTGGGATCATTATTCAGGCATATTTCCATGTTAGTAAGTCAGGTTCTGTTAAAAGCGTTGTAACCGGGGCTTCCCTGGTGGCGCAGTGGTTGAGAGTCCGCCTGCCGATGCAGGGGACACAGGTTCGTGCCCCGGTCCGGGAGGATCCCACAGGCCGCGGAGCGGCTGGGCCCGTGAGCCATGGCCGCTGAGCCTGCGTGTCCGGAGCCTGTGCTCCACAACGGGAGAGGCCACGACACTGAGAGGCCTGCATACCGCAAAAAAAAAAAAAAAAGAAGCGTTGTAACCGAATGCAGGCACAATTCAACCAAAAACTGGGTATGAGCCATGTTTCACTGTGGTTTCCCTTTCTTTTAAACCAGGTAGTTCCAATTTGCCAGCAGAATGAATACAGAAAGAGACTCAGAAACGACATTTGAGGAGGATTCTCAGCCTAATGACGAAGTGGTCCCTTACAGTGATGATGAAACAGAAGATGAACTTGAAGACCAGGGGCCTGCGGTGGAACCAGAGCAGAATCGAGTTAACAGAGAAGCAGAGGAAAACCGGGAGCCATTCAAAAAAGGTAACACGCTGGGACCTGGCAATGAGGTACTCGTCCGTCCTCACAAGGGCAGTGGCAACAGGTGCAAAGGACAGATGGTCCAGGAGGCATCTTCCTTCTCTTAGCTTCAGATGAAACTTGAAGCGCTTGGAAAAGTACACATTGTCCTCGGTGTGGTAGGGCTGGTGGACCGTAGCTGACAAGTTCTGCAGAGGAAATAGAAGGTCTTGCTTCGTGCCTATACATTTAGAAGGAAGCTGAGTGTGGAAGAATTTGCTTGTTACCACACCCAAGAACCTTGGAGTCACCATACCTTTGGTTCAGTCATTTGTGAATATAAAAGGGTTTTGACTCTCCAGTTAAAAAAAAAAAAAATTATGGGTCTCCGCTCGCCACGAGTAGCCTGTGATGCAGCAGACTGTGCTCCCTGCCTAGAATCAGGGCAGCTTCAAGGCAGGGTCTAGACCACGGATTGGCAAACGTTTTCTGTCAGGGGCCAGGTAGTAAATATTTCAGGCTTCGTGAGTCATACAGGCTCTGTCAAAACTACTCAGCGTTACTGATGTTTCTTGAAAATGGCCATAGACAGTCTGTCATTTAGGGTAACAGAACGTAGCTGACTTGCATGATTTTGCTTTTTCCCTTGTGGCTTTTCTGTTTCATTCCCTGCTGGTTCTCCCACCCCGGCAAACACGGGTGTTCTTTTTTTCCTTTGCTCCATGAGGAAGCTGATCCTTTTCTCTTTAGACCCCAGATCTGCTTCAGATTTCAGGTTGAAAATGTTTTCCTCCACGGTCCCTTGCATTCCAGCTAAATAACTTCAGTTTCCCATTCACAGAAATCTCCAGGAAATTGTTTTATTTCTGACTCTCCACATACACCTCTCCCCAGCCTCAATCAGAATAACCTCTGGTTTTATCTGGTTTCCCCAGAGCCTCTGTCATTGCTGATCTGCCCTTCCAGGCCTGCCAGAAGCCTGCTTTCCTTATGTCACTCCCTGCCCGTCTCTCCCTCCAGGATTCTGCTGCCTGTTAAGCTGGTTTTTTTTTCCCCCAACAGGTTTCACCTGTAGAAAAAGTGACAAAGCGTGAAATCCTACTTATGTAATGATTCTTCCTGCTCTCTGGTCAGATGGTGCCTGTCTTCTGCTCTTCTGTGTGGGGACGTGCATGTACCACAAGGGCCCCCTGCCACCGCAGGCTTCAAAACCTGGGAAGGCCACTGTCTCAAGTCTATTGTTTTCCCATCCTCAGCTTTCCATATCAAACATTTAGAATTATCAGATCTTACTGTGGATTTCTGGCTGTAATTTTCAGCTATTGAGTGTAAGTGCTTTCTGCCTTGACGCAGAAGGCACTACAGTCACAATAATGGAGCTACCGTGCAATGGAATCACTGCCAATCTGAACAGGAATGTGGCGTCTGTCATAACACGTCCAGACTGGATATCGTTCAGGCTGAAGTAGCCTGACGAGTTAGCACGGGGAGTTCTAGCTGATCGCCGAAATAGTAATAACGTGTTTCTTCCTCATTCCTTCTCCCACCGTGCTTCTGAGTTTCATATCTCTACCACGTGTGGGTATCTGATGAGCTGACACTGCAGTTCTCTAGGGGTGAACTTTGCTGTTGGTGCTTTCTGCCATGTTATCAGATGTGTGGTCTGGGACAAGGCCAAGGGATGGGGTTGGGTGCCTTCGGAAATGTCAGAGGGGCACGTAGTGGGCGGGAACTCTCACCTCTGTTTTTTTCCACCTCTGCCTTCACATGCTGCTGCCCTGGGCACTTTCTGATTGTTCAGTTCACAGGTCATGTTTCTTGTAGATTTCTACCCCCAGAGCACAGGCATTGAGGGAGCTCGGACTTCTTCAGAGTCTTTTCCAGTGGTGGTTTATATTTCTAGGGGAATTTGGTGGTTTTCAAAAACCCTTGTCAAGTGACTTTGCCTGTGACTTTAAAAAAACATTATTATCGGGCTTCCCTGGTGGCACAGCGGTTGAGAGTCCGCTTGCCAATGCAGGGGACACGGGTTCGTGCCCCAGTCCGGGAAGATCCCACGTACCGCGGAGCGGCTGGGCCCGTGAGCCATGGCCGCTGAGCCTGCGCGTCCGGAGCCTGTGCTCCGCAACGAGAGAGGCCACGACAGTGAGAGGCCCGCGTACTGGAAAAAAAAAAAATTATTATCATTATTATTAACTTCTTTTTGGCCTTGCTGCGCGGCTTGCGGAATCTTAGTTCCCCGGCCAGGAATTGAACCCAGGCCCCAGCAGTGAAAGTGCCGAGTCGTAACCCCTGGATTGCCCGGGAATTCCAAAAACATATTATTGTTCTAACACCTCTGTGTGCCCTTTCCAAACACAGAGGGGGCATTTATTAAGTGCTAGACCTCTTTACTTCCGTTCCCTCGTCTGCCCTGTGTCCCTTACGGCCCCTCTGCTTCCTCCCCACCCCCCAACCCCTTCCTCCCTTCTTTCTCTGCATCCGTCTTCCCCTCTTTTAATTTTTCTCCCATATTCTAACTTGGGCATTTTCTCAGTGAGGGTCAGTGTCACTCTGACTTTCCTTTTTAACTATAATCTGTCTGTCTTGACATTTTACGTGGACAGTTTTCTTCAAAGAATTCACTTCTTTAGAGCACTGGAGCGTGAGTCACTCTGCGAAGTACCATCCAGTTGAGTGACACTGGGGACCCAGGCCTATTACAGCAGAGCAATGTCTAAAAATGTGTGAACCATGTTCATTTTTTTAGCCGTATCTTTTTTTTTTTGGTGGGGGGGGGCTGCATTGGGTCTTCGTTACAGTGCGCGGGCTTCTCATTGCGGTGGCTTCTCTTGTTGCAGAGCATGGGCTCTAGGCGCCCGGGCTTCAGTAGTTGCGGTGCGCGGGCTTAGTTGCTCCACGGCATGTGGTATCTCCCCAGACCAGGGCTCGAACCCGCATCTTCTACATTGGCAAGCCGATTCTTAACCACTGCACCACCAGGGAAGTCCTTTAACCATATCTTAGTGCAGAAAATTGGTTTTCTTTTTTTTTAAAGATGATTTAGCCCCACTGAGCTTTAGTAAGCCAGTGTTTTGAGAGACCATTGCAAGTGCTTTTCAGTGGAAGGACGTTTCTTGTGTGCTGTGAGAATCGAGAACGGGTGTAAGCCTGCTGTTAGAATGTGCCGTGAAGGAAGAAAGAAGCCCACAGATTTTACTAAAGTCCCTTTACCCTTGGTTTCCTTTGAGCAACTGGTGACAAAAACGAGTGGGGATGTTTCCATCTGATGGAATGAACATTCTCATTTCCTGAACACACAAGAACGGTATATCCCAGAATGTGTTCTGAGAAACAGTAGTTCTGCCAGACATTCCCAGACACAAAGGTTCTGTGGTCCCTGAGACCAGAAACTCAGAATTCTTTATCCTTTAATTGGAGTTTAAGGTTGTCCATTAGCAGAAAATGATGCAAGAAAGTTTAGGCTTTAAAGAAGCCAGTTTAATTTTATTTAGCCACAGGTTCCTAAAACTCCTTGACTCTAGAATTCCTTGACTGTAGGTGCTTTTCTGGTTTGTTTGTGTAGCTTACCCCTCCACCATCCTGGTGTCCCCAGGTCAACTCCCTGGGTAATTCTGTGCCAGTCGGGAACCAGCTTAGAGACGAAGTCCTTGGGAATCAATAAGTGCTCTGCGTTAGTGCGCCCTGGCTCGCTCTTGTGAGCCTGCGGATGGAATGAGAAAGCTGTGTCCTACCTTGTTGGCACCGTTGCTTTGTCAGTTAACTCTCCCCTCTTTCCGCGCTGGCTGGCTTACAAATACACTCACCGCTTGTCCTACAGCAAACTCTTACCTGAATCCTGCTTTCTGCCTCTGGCTGCTGTCCTGTCTCCTGTTCTCATGCCCAAGCTTCTGAAAACCCATTTCTCTACCATCACATCCACCCGTTCCCCCGGTCCTTCCCCTCTGTGGGCTGCCCCACCTCCCTGTGGGACACATTGTCTTAAAGATCACCAAGAACCCCAGTGCCAAGTCCAGTGAGCTTTTTGTCAACCATTCTCTTCCTACCTCTGTTTGCTCTGAAGCGCTTGACCTTTTTGAAAGTCTCTCCTTCAGTAAACGCTGGCCTCCCTGGCAGGTGATGACACCTTCTCGTCTCAGTACTCCTCCTGTTTCTCCTTCCTCTGGCTGCTCTTCCTTCCACCCTTAAAATGTTCCCATTCCAGGTCATCCTTTGTTCTCTGTCTACAGGCCTGCCTTTGGCAAGCTAACCCCCTTTACTCCACTTCATGTACCGCATCTCTGTACATGACCCTGAAAGGCAGCGTGCACGGTGGTGAAGAGGGAGGATGCTGGGCACGGGCTGTGTGGATTTCAGCCTTGGCGTCACCACTTTCTAGCTGTGTAACCTTGAGGAAAGGACTTCCTCTCTCTCTGCCTCAGTGTCCCCATCTGTAAAATGGACATGATATGAGTACCTACTTCATTGGGTGGTTGTGAGGATTAAGTCAGAAAACAAATGTAAAGGAATGAGAACAGTTTCAGGCATGCAGTAAATACTCTATAAATATTAGCTGTTATCACCCCCACCCGTCATCTCCTCTCTCGTCTTTCCATCGTCAGATCTTCTTGACCCTTCCACTTCCTTCTGGGATATTCAGATTCCCCTGGACCACCCCCCAGGCTGAAGCTGCTGAGTCACTCATTTTGTTGGATCCTTCCATCCCCACATCTACGCAGAGTGAATGGGTGGATGGATGGAGAGGAGAGATGGATGGGCTGAAGAACAGTTAATTTCCCAGCAGTGAGTTTGCCCACATATTTAAGGAGAGTTCCGGTGATTCAGTGTCATCCCTGCCTCTGCCATCTTATAAACCTTTCCTGTTAGTACAAGCTTCTCCAGCCTTCTCTTTTTTTTGCAAATCTGTGGGCAGTTATGCTGACCCCACCCTCAGGCTTTCCTAGGCTCCAGTGGGTTCTCAGATAAAACCTTAGACTGGGTCTCCGATAGTTCAGCACACCTGCGGGGGGAGGGGGCAAGGCATAAGAGTCTTCATACAGAGAAGACAGAGAGCTGTAGTTATGGAAAAGTCCACCCACGCACACACAGAGCGACTGGAACAAAGCTAAAGTTTGCAAAAAATGTCTCGCTCATGCAGTGACTTGGTCTTTTAATGGATTGACCTGTGGTTCAGCTCCAAGAGCTGTGACAAAAGAGTCTGCCCTGGATGGGGGTCAGGGAAAGCTTCCTTGTGGAAAGGCATGCCCATGCTGTCAAGTGACAGATGAAGAAGAGTTAATTAGGGGCGGGGAGAGGAAGGAGCCTCCCGAGTAGGGGACCACATCCAGAGGCTCTGTGGCAGGAGGGAGGGTGGCGTGCCTGTGGCGCGTGGCGGAGCTGGACTGCAGCCTGGGGGAACGAAGATGTTCTGAGCAGAGGACTAGTAATCTCACTCCCGTCCATTTCAGCACCCAGCACATTGTAACTTAGAAATGACTGGTTTCTATTTTATGCTGATTGTACATTACCCATCTTCCAGCTAAAGCTGTAAGTGCTCCAAGGACCCAAGGTCCAATCTGTCTTATTCTGAGCTGGTGTCAGGGCAGCAGGCGTGGGGGGCATTTGTCATAGAGGCTTGGCGGGCGTTGGTGACTGACAGCATCGGAGGCTTCAACAGAGATATGAATAGGGAACCAGGTGAGCGCTTCAGAGGCCTTCCCTGGTCAAGGAAGGCTTCCTGGAGGTGAGGACACCTGCGCTGAGTCCTGAATAAGTGTGAGAGGCAAATTGGTCCCCGTGGTCTCAGGGGCAGGGCCTACCAGGCCGACGCAGCATGAAGGAAAGCCCCAAGGGGCTGAGAGTTCAGGGAACTTCGAGTGATTCTTGGAGCTCAGTGATGGAGTGGGGCAGTGGCCGTGCTGAAGAGTTTGGCCTCTTTCCTGAGGGCCTCAGGGAGCCATGCCAGCAGTTCAGGCTGAAAGGAACACAGCTGAGAGTGCAGCAGCGGTCTTCTCCCACCACAGCTGCTCCGTAGCTATGTTTCCTCCTCTCAGTCGTATCTCCATGGTGGCAAAAGACGGCACTGCACTGGGATCTGATTCCATCTCCTTTCCTTGGCGGCTCAGGCCCGTGTGATTGGGCCCCATCTTCCTCTCCCGGCCGAGCTGGCTGGCTGGCTGCCTGCAACTTGCAGGCTTATTCACACGTCCCATTCACCCTGTTCTACGCTCAGTCCCTGGTTCAAGCAAGTCTTTGCTCCTCCACGACTTTCCATCCACTCTTCCCCACGACCAGAGGAGCCCCCTTCTCTGTGGCCATCTCCTTCTCACCCTTCAGGGCTTGATATAGGCATCACTTCCTTAAAGAAGCCTTCTCTGACCCCCAGCCTGGAGCAGACCCCTGTCGTCTGGTTTCAGAGCCCCTTGCACTTTCCTTCATACCCTGCGGGCATTAATGATTATGTCCTTGGATGACTGTGTGAAGTAGGGATGAAGCTTCCCCAGTAGACGGTTGGCTTCATGAGAATTGAGGCCATATCTGTTCCATCAGAGCACGTAATAGACACTCAATAAATATACACTGGGTACATACATTTGTTTAGGAATCCTACATTGGCAGCAGTGGGGAGAAGGGAGTAGATAATAATCTAAGTGAGGATCAAAACCAAGATGGCCAGGATGCAGAGAAGGGGACAGATCATGACATATGTTAGGGATTTGACATTCACAAATCCCATTAGATGGGAGGGTCAAGGGCAAAGGATGCCTGAGGAATAATTTCTGGCTTAGCTGCCCACCACCCCGCCCTACACGCAGTGGATATTCCAGTTATCTATTGCTACATAAAACATAATCTCAACTTACTGGCATAAAATGACCATTTCACAATGTTCACAGATTCTGTGAGTCAGGAATTCAGATAGGACACAGCAGAGATGACTTGTTTCTGCTCTAAGATATCTGGGCCCTCAGCTATGGAGATGAACAGCTGAGGTGACTGGGGCCTGGAATCATCTGGAAGCTTCTTTACTCCTATGTCTGGCATCTGAGCTGGTAACTCAAAGGCTCAACTGGGTCTTTCAGTGGGAGCACCTCCACGTGCCTGGGCTTCTCCCAGCATAATGCTGGGCTGCCATGGGAGCATTCTAGAGGGACCATCTGGAGAACCAGTGTCCCAAGACATCAGAGTAGAAGCTGGTCACAGAATTCATGCAGCATCCCTTGTGCTACCTGCTCTTGGTTACGGAAGAGTCACTGAGGCCAGCCTTGATTCAAGGGAAAGGAAATTAGACACCTCTTCTTGATGGAGGGGTAACAAGGTCACGTTGCAGGATTGGAGATACTGTTGCAGCTGCCTTTAGAAGGTGCCTTCTGCCTCAGTGAATAACAGAGCTGTTTGTGGGGATAAGTAGTGGTGGGGGGAGCCCCTTGTAGGTCAAGGAGAGGGTGGTGGTTTTGAACTTGACCAGTTTTGGATATTTGTAGGAATTCCACTTGTGTTGCTGGGTAGCTGGCAGCTTAGAAATATAGGATGAAGTAAGAAATGACCAAGAATGGTGCAGCATCGTCCCTGGGAACCGTTAGAATTTTAAATTCCTAAGCGTGCGGTAATCGCGCTGAACTTTAGTTCCCAGACTGGGTATTCTTAGGGAGAGGTGAGTTCAGTTTTAGGAGAGGAGCCCCTCCATAAGCACACAGGCACCCCCCGCCCCCGACCCTGGGCTCCTGGAGTACACATTTGCCCAGTTTGCATACCGTCTGTGCTTGTGAAGTTAGCAAAGACATGCGACTAATGTCCAGGAGAACTGAATAATTCTGATTCTGCAACTTTGGAATTGGAGATGATTCAGACAGAGGCTTTAGTGTCATTTATCTTTTTGTTTTTTGTTGAAAGCCAAATAATACTGTGAGGAAGATTGTGCAGGCGATGCTAAACCACTTGCAGGACCACTTCTAGGCACCTCTGAAGCACATGCCTGCAAGCAGCTGGCAGGCTAGGCACGCACCTCTCTCTCTCCTTGAGAGCCCACCCGCAAAGACCTGTCTTCTTGACGGGGTTGGGTGGCTCTCTGTGCTTGAAAATATAAAACTGCATTTGTTTAAAAAATCTTTTCCAACTCAGAATTTCATTGATCAAAATCCTGTTCAGGGGCGAAATGATCATTGGTCGACAGTATTTAAGGTGGAATGTTTAATCGTTAAGGCTTAAAGATATCACCACAAGAGCATCAGAACACAGAGGGGAAGTTCTCTCTTAGCGCATACATTCGGACCAGATGTGGCATCAACAAAACAAGGGCAGCTAGCTCGCTGGTGAAAGTGCTATCTTCAGATAAAAGTACAGAATTAAGGGCGTTCATCTTTAGAGCGTCCATGAATTTTTATCTGGAATCAAAAAACAGATTAAGCTAGTCCATTAAAATGTGGAAATCCTAGGAAATCCGGGAAACATGCTGAGGAGCTCTGTTTTCCACTTAATTTGATGCATTTGGAATTTTTGACCCACACCCCATGTGGAGATTCTACCTTGGCTGCTTATTTTCTTTCTCTAATCAGCCATAAACTTCCTTCCACTACAGCAGCCTTAAGAACACCGCAGGAACTGGTGGCTTGTAAACGAAAGGCTGTGTGGGGTGTTCCTGGCTGAGTGATTTGTAATGACGGAGCGGGTGTTGAGACTGCGTTGTCTCACTTCATAGAACTTGCTTTGAGCAATGTCATTTATGACTGAACCTCAAGTGAGAAGCTCTTTTGCTCATGGACACCCAACTCAGCTATTGCTTTCCTGGTGCCACTTTGGAACCTGAGTCTCTAAAGTAGGTGTTTAATGATAGAAGTCACCTTAGGAGGACACTAACTAGGGTTTTTTAAAACATATATATAAATTTATTTATTATTTTTGGCTGCATTGGGTCTTCGTTGCTACGCATGGGCTTTCTCTAGTTGTGGCGAGTGGGGGCTCCTCTTTGTTGCGGTGCGCGGGCTTCTCATTGCGGTGGCTTCTCTTGTTGCGGAGCACGGGCTCTAGGCACGCGGGCTTCAGTAGTTGTGGCACGTGGGCTCAGTAGTTGTGGCTCGCGGGCTCTAGAGCACAGGCTCAGTAACTGTGGCACACGGGCTTAGTTGCTCCGCGTCATGTGGGATCTTCCCGGACCAGGGATTGAACCCGCGTCCCCTGCATTGGCAGGCGGATTCTTAACCACTGTGCCACCAGGGAAGTCCCTAACTCTAGGGGGTTTTAATCCTGCTGATGCATTAGAATCACATGGGGAGCTTTTAAAACTCCATAGGTGCCTGGACCCAGCCCCTGGAGGCGCTGATACAGTAGGTCTGGAGTGAGGCAAGGGGAGAATTCCACCAGGTTCAACCTCACATTACAGAATAGTCCATCTAATCCACTAATGCACCTGCTCTTCAAGCAAGGTCTACCAGTTGGCCTCACGAGGGTTCTGATTAAATGTAGAACCTTGGGCTCTTCCCAGATCAGCCAATCAGAATCTATTAACAAAGACCCCAGGTGATTAGTAGGCACATTCAAGTTTGGAAAGCACCATGAGAATAAAGATTTCAATGAGGAGAGGGGCATTTATTTTAAAATCTAAAGTCCTACCTTGCTCATACCCTGCAGTGTATTGCTTCAGTGACAAGGTGTGCTGTAAGGAGGGTTTGTCACCCTCAGATGGATGTGATGGAGGCAGGAGAAAGGCTGGGAAATGCTGCTCTTGAACAGTGGATAGCAGCCTTGCCTGCAGTTTAGGGTCACCTGAGACCTTTGCTGGGTTCACCCCAGTCTAATGCAAAAATCCCTGGGGGTGGGGCCCTGAGCATCCGGATAAAAGCCCGGATTCCAGTAGAATCAAGAGCAGCTCATCCCATGTCAAGGTGCATAGGAATTCATTGGGGATCTTGTGAAAATGCCCTTCTGGTGCCAGGTCTGGAGCATGGCCTGAAATTGTGCATTTCTAACTGGACGTCAGGTGATACACCTGGTCCACACCTTGAGTAGCAAGTGTGAACAAGAGTGAAGTTGTGTGTTTTTTCTTTTCTTTCCACAAGCAAACAGCAGCATTTGGCCTTTTGCTTTGCCTTCAGTCTATCAGTTTTTGAGTTTCTTTTTTTCTTTTACTTGGTGGTGGGAATGGGGAGCAACAGAGCTGAATGCTACAAACACCACACAGTCAAGCAGATAAACTCGATAAAATCTTGGCTCTAGCCTCTTACCTGCCCATACTTTGTGCCTTTCCCATTTTCTCAAAAGCTTTTCAAACTGTCACCGCTCTCCGGAGGGTGCTTCGTAAGTCAAGAAACTCAAAGCTGTTCAAACCCTCGCTTATCCTTCTCTGCCCCTCACCTTGAAGCCATCCCGCCTGCTCTACACTCCCCTACCATCAGCCATCCCCTCTCTTCCTGTTTCCTAACGTCCTCTCTCCTGGTCCCTTCAGTCTCCCCCTCCTAAAAAACACCTCCTGATGAGCCCAACTCCCCTTTAGTTTCTCATCCAGAAGAAATGTATTTCAGTCAGGTCACCAGTGTGGTTTTGTGATCACCAAATCATTGGGCATCTATGCCCTTTCTTACCGGGCAGCTCACTTCTTGCCCCTCCTGTTCTGCCTCCATACTCCCTTCCTGTGTAATCCATTCACTCTCATGATTTCAACTAACGTCTGAGTGTTGAGGACCTTCAAATCTGTGTCTTTGACCTGAACCTCAGCCTGGAGTTCCAGCTTGGTTTCTACAGCTCCTGGATGGACGTTTCCACCCTTGTGTCCTATGGGGGTCTTCAGTTCACCAGATCTGAAAATGCATTGTCCCCCCAACTAGATGGATACCTCTTGAGTTCTCTAGCACATCTGTGGCACCTCTGTTCATCCAGTCACCCAAAGTAGGATCCTGGGGTCACTTTTTTCTTATTTTTATTTTATTTTTTTAATTTATATATATTTTTATTGAAGTATATAGTTGATTTACAATGTTTCAACCATACAGCAGAGTGATTCCGATATATATGTATACATATTATTTTTCAGATTCTTTTCCATTATAAGTTATTATAATACAAGTTATTGAATATGGTTCCCTGTGCTATACAGTTGGTCCTTGTTGGTTATCTATTTTATACATAGTAGTGTGTATCTGCTAATCCCAAATTCCCAATTTATCCCTCCCTCACATTTCCCCTTTGATAACCACAGGTTTGTCTCTATGTCTATGAGTCTACTTCTGTCTAGTAAATAAGTTCATTTGTATCATTTTTTTAGATTCCACATTGAAGTGATATCATATGCTGTTTGGCTTTCTCCTGATTTCATTTTTATTCCCCATTCTTTCTTGCCCCCATTCAGTCAGCTGTCCTATAGCTCTTGAATCTGTCTTCTCCCCATTTCTGTCCCCTTAGCCCTGGGTCAGGCTCTCATCAACTCTCCCTTCCATGACTGAAGTTGTCTTCTGCCTTTAGACTTCTTCCCTTCAAATGTATCCTGTGTACTGCTCCTACTGTGACCCGGGCAAACCACGGTCTGGCCATGCCACTCCCATCCTGAAGCCCCCGGTGGATGTCCCCTGCCCTCTGCTTGCCGTACCAGGCCCACTCAATCCACTGGCTCTCAGCTCATCTCCTGTCCTTCCTGTGGTCCCCTGACACCCAGCTCTTCACATATGAACCCAGGCCAGGCTGTTTTCTGCCTTTGTGCTTTGGCCACTACAGTTGTATTTATGCCTGGAATGCCCTTCGCCCCTCTCCTCTCGCTGTACAGGCATGATTTGGGGGTAGCTTTTAAGAGTCCACTCAAGAGGTACCTCTTCCAAAAAGGTACGTCTTGACGCCACCATAGCCTGGCCGGATTCACTGCTGCTGCTTAGAATTCCTGTCCTGCCAAGGGCTTAGCTCTTTCCTTACATTTTCTTCCACATTAGACATTGTCTTCACTCCTGTATGTGTTTAGGTATCTCTCCCGCCTACAGTGGGCTCCTCAAGGTAGGGATTGTGTCTGATGGAGAGATGGTTTCCATTGAAATGAGCTCTAGTTCTACCTTATTTTGCTTTTTGTTTTTTTTTAAATTGAAGTATAGTTGATTTACAGTGTTGTGTTAATTTCTGCTGTACAGCAGTGACTCAGTTACACATACATACGTGTGTGTATGTGTGTGTGTATATATATATATGTATATATATACTTTTTTGTATTCTTTTCCATTATGGTTTATCTCAGGATACTGTGCTATACAGTAGGACCCTGTTGTTTATCCCTTCTATATGTAATAGTTTGCATCTGCTAACCCCTAGTTCTACCTTATTTTAAATTAGTGGTTCTCAGACTTGAGTGTGTGTGCGAATCACCGGGGGAGCCTTGTGAAAACACTTTGTCGGGGCCATGCCTGGAAGTTCTGATATGACAGTTCTGCGGTAGTGCCTGAGAACTGGCATTTTTAACAAGTTCTCAGGCGATGCTGCTGCCACTGGTCTGGAACCCTCACTCTGTGAACCACTGCTACAAGACATGTCATGGTTACAGCTGATCTGTGTTCTCTCCATCTGTATGTTCTAGAGACTATGAGTGTACATAGCGGTAGAGCCTAATCTAGGAAGACCAGAATCCCAAGACACCAGGGGGAGGAACTTTGTTTACTTTCCCAGGCAGGGTTGATCTCATGATTTGTTAAATCTCACCTTCTGTTCTACCCCTTGTGGCCTGTTGATGGTTCTGGACCCAGTTTAGAATGGAAGGACCCAGCGCATATATAGCTCAGTGACCGATATGCATTCGTGACCTGAGAGAGGTAGAGCCCCTCCTGGCAGCAGGGCTGGGTGTGGACAGGACACACTTTTCTCAATACCATCTGCTTCCACCTCCAACTTGACTCCCTCCAGGTCATGTCCAACCAGAGCCCCCAGGAGAACTTGGCCTGGCTCGCTGTTGGGTCATTGTTCCTCTCATTCACCTGTTCTCAGTTCTGGCTGTTGTCAGCATCCTGGGCTAGTTCCCTTCTGTCACTACTTTTTTTTTTTTTTTGCGGTACGCGGGCCTCTCACCATTGTGGCCTCTCCCGTTGCGGAGCACAGGCTCCGCACGCGCAGGCTCAGCGGCCATGGCCCACGGGCCCAGCCGCCCCGCGGCATGCGGGATCCTCCCGGACCGGGGCACGAACCCGTGTCCCCTGCATCGGCAGGCGGACTCCCAACCACTGCACCACCAGGGAAGCCCTGTCACTACTTTTATTCTTGCCTCTTTTTTGATCTACTTTTCCTGTATTTTGAAATACTGAAAAGTGCATAGGAAACAAATACATAGTTTAACAGATCATTATTAAGTGAGCACATGTGTAAGTACCACCCAGGTCCAGCACAGGAACTTGCTGGGGCCCCTGAAGCCCCACCCGAGTCTGTCCTGCCCACCGCTTCCTGCTCCCTCCTCAGAGGTAACCTCCATCCTCATTTTTATCGTAATAACTCCCTTGATTTCCTTTCTGGTTTTACCACCTACATATATATCCCTAAACACTGCAGTTTAGTTTTACATGTTTTCAAACTTTGTGTATAAATGGAATCAGACACTTGGAATGATTTGGAATGGAATACAGTGTGTGTGTGTGTGTGTGTGTGTGTGTGTGTGTGGCTTTATTCTGAGATATTTTTAACGTTTACTCATTGGTGAAGGTAGATGTGCTTTTTACCTGTGACTCATAGGTTTCCATCTTTTCCTGTCTTCTCTTGATTTACTCCCACCCACCATCCCACTGCCTTTAGAATAATATTTTTTAAACATATTAAACGTAATGGCATAATGACCATAAGAAAGTCAAGCAACTTACGTATTTGACTTATATGTAAACCTATAAAGGGAAGGAATTGAACTGCAAACCTGTCTTTTTCCAAAGGTAACACATGCACATAGAGCTGATGATAAAAGGGTACAGGATGAAAATGAAGTCTCCCTCCCTGCCTCTTCTGTGTCCCAGCCATGCAGTTTCCTTTCCCAGAAAGAAGCTGCTGTTACCAGTTCCTCGTATGTCCTTCCGGAGATAAACACACGCTCCTTGCGCAAAGAACACTTACAAACGTGAGCCCTTATATACCCACAGATACACGTACACGTGATCACATGTGTGCAAGTGTGTGTGCATGCATGCGTTCCTATTGTGCCTTCTTCCTGTATGTCACATCGCTTAAAGCATGGTAGATCCTCCCTGCTTTTATCACTTAGTGTAATTTGAAGATATCAGTACACATCAAGGTACCTCATTCTTTTTTGCAGGCCGCGTAGGCTGTCACTGTGTGGGTGTTTAGCAAGCTGCTCTTGGTGGTATTTAGGTTGTTTCTAATCTTTCTGATAAACAGGGATGCATTGAATAGCCCTGAGATATGTTGTTTCTTTATCCAAGAGTATATATACATTCACTCAGCGCGTGTGTCTGTGTTAAGGTTTGATAGATATGGCCAAATTGCTCTCTGCAGAGACCACCTAAGAGGGCCTGTTTATTTTGCCATTATAAGATAAAAATGGGCACGTAACTGAAGAATTGTACTTCTTTTTTGATGAACTTGAGTATCTTTTCATGTATTTAAGAGCCATTGAATTTCCCTGTGTATGAATGGTCTATTTGTCCCTTACCCATTTCTCACTTGGGTTGTTTGTCTTTTTCTTTTCTGACACTAAACTTTTGATTGTTTAACTCTGCTAGTTTGCTGCCGCTTGTACCAACCGATGCAACTTTTTGGTTGCAGAGTTGTCTATAAATCAAGAGTTCAGAATCAGCTGTGAGAGGATGAGAGGCCAGGCGAAGCTGACTTTCTTTGCTGGATGGTGATGATCAAAGGACTTGGTGACCCTGGGAGCACCCAACATCATGTAGCCATATTTGCATACATTAAATACATGTTTACCAGATGATTTTTGAGCCACAGCTGGCTGATGGTAAATGCAACATGCATTGATGATTTTATCAGGCACAACCTTTGTTAGCTGATTTCTCTCTATCTTTTAACCAAAGGGTCATATGGTGAAGGTGAATTTTTTGCTGGTTAGTGTATTACTTCTTCTCTTTTCTTGGTCAATATTTCCATTCTAGAAAATGGGTCAAGGTTCCTACTTTTTCTATGAATTAGCCTTGTGGTCCACGTGTCCGGTAAGGTTCTCTGTTTTAATTGGGTACCTAGTAAATGTTTGATCAAAACCATAGATTTCCAAGTGTCATTTTGCTACCTTTCCTAAAGGCATGTGCTTTAGCACAGCATTTCTCGATCCATATTAATAGGCGTTCTGTGATGTTAAAAATGTGCCTGTGGTCACATTAATTTTGAAAAGATTAAATTAAATAAAATTAAATGTTTCTTTACTACAGGACTTCTCAGAGCCTTTAATACACCAGTGGGTCTATTGCATATCCAAGGGAGGGATGTAGGCTGCTGTGTTTTGCTGTGTAGGCTGCTGTGTATTTGACCACA
Source organism: Orcinus orca (assembly GCF_937001465.1). Classification (NCBI taxonomy): domain Eukaryota; kingdom Metazoa; phylum Chordata; class Mammalia; order Artiodactyla; family Delphinidae; genus Orcinus; species Orcinus orca. The sequence goes on from NC_064573.1 coordinate 16,687,989, forward strand.
GAACACGTTTCACTTACTTTATGGTCTCTGATTGAAATATTCCTCAAGCAATTAGCGTCAAACTCAGGAAATTATCAGGAAAAGGAACCAATTTCTTTGCCTGCTGATTTGTCTGAATTAGGCCAAACAAGGAACCTTGTTAGAAATAGGGTTATTGATTACTTGACTGCAATCAGGTTTCTGAAATTAACTACAAATGCTTCTGTGGTTAAGCTCAGTATATTGTAGACGAAGACACTAGTTACTTTCTCCAAGCTCCCCAACGTGTTATTCAAACTGTAAAATTAAGAGACCAAGGTCATTTCTAGCAGACCCTTCACTGCCCCTACTTGAGGTCAGATACTACCCTCTATCTGAGGCATCCAATTCAAACTGGGCTGGGGAATGAGGGGGTTGTGCTGAGACAGGAACCACTGGCTGGAGGACTTAATTATGAAGCAAATTTAAAGGGCCACAAGGGGGACGAAGAATCCAACTCATTAACAGGCAGCTTATTCTTTCCTCTTGAGTATTTCTGAGATTGATTTTTATCCCTTCTCATTGGTCTTTTCTCCCTTCTCGAGGAATCTTGTCTGTTTTTCTTCTCAACCTTCCTGAATTTTTGAACGGCAGTTCTCAGAGGTATTCTAGAACACTCGTGACCAGGGATGTGTTACAAGTCATCTGGGAGCCAAATTAAACCTTTAAAAATTTGCAAGTTACCATAATATAGAATGGATTCAAGATTACCCTATAAAATATCTTTTTTTAACCTACTTTCATTTCGATCTCCTTTTTCAGTCGAAAAGAAATGTTCTGATTGCACACATTCTAACAGCCCTCAGGAGCTGTCGTGTAGTTCCATTTAAATTTTCCCTTTTGATAATATCGCATGTAAGCTAAAAAGATGCTTAGAACATTTCCATTTGTCATGACATAACAGTTATGATTACCCAATGAATGGCAGTCCAAATGATGCAAGAGAAATTTTCAATAATGGTATAGTGGTTTTTAAAAAGTCATAAGGTTAATTATTTGCTTTCTTCAGTAGTCCGCAATTGTTCCTTTTGCAGTATTATACGTACTTTCTTGGAAGTAAAAGTCTAGAAAGTGAATCATTAAAAAATGAAATATGGGGCTTCCCTGGTGGTGCAGTGGTTGAGAGTCTGCCTGTCGATGCAGGGGACTCGGGTTCGTGCCCCGGTCCGGGAGGATCCCACGTGCTGCGGAACGACTGGGCCCGTGAGCCATGGCCACTGAGCCTGCGCGTCCGGAGCCTGTGCTCCGCAGCGGGAGAGGCCACAACAGTGAGAGGCCCGTGTACCGCAAAAAAAAAAAAAAAAAAAGAAATACGTTTTTTTCTAAAGCATATTTAAGTTTTTATCATTGTATTCATAAGATTGATAATCTTATAATCCTTTACTTGTAAATGTTCTTTAATATAATCCCATCTCCAAAAAGAGTGTCTCACGAGTTGTTGATCCCCCTTCTGTGTCAGTTTGCAGAAGAAGGAGCTCATCAAGACCTGGTTCATGGAGGCCCTGGTGGCCTAGTGGTTAGGATTTGGCGCTTTCACTGCGGAGGCCTGGGTTCGCCCCCTGGTCCGGCAACCATCCCACGTGCCACACAGTGTGGCCAAAATACAAAAAACAATTTTTTTAATTAAAAAAAGAGTAATGTGGGGAAAATAAAAAAAACCACCTGGTTCACCCACTCTCGTGTGTGTCACACAAGGGAAGTTCATCTCACGTGCATGTTCAAACACACAGTCAGTGGGGGACCTTATGCCAAAAAGGTGCTTCCTGAACTTTTCTTCCTAAGTTATAATATCCTTGTCTTGAGCTTTCATAGCGGTGACAACTCATGCCTTCCTGTTAGGAGAAGAAGCACAGCCTGATATTAGGTAACAGTGGAAAGGTTGGCCCTATACTGATAAGTGACCGCCCCCCCCCCCCAAGTCTGCTCACTAACAAGGCAGTTCTCATGGTGGTTTGTAGCATAAATCACAAAAGAAAGTCCAGTCAGTAGAGCAAGGTGGATGCAGAGGTTGGCTTGGGGGTCAGACTGCCAGACTTTGAATTCTGATTCTCCCCCTGAATCCTGTCTCTGCCTCCGTTTCCTCAGCTGTAAAACTGACATATTAACTAACTACTTGGCATGATGCCTGGCACCTACTAAACACTGAACAAATGTTCCCTTTAGAGCCATATATCATGCGACAGTAGAATTCAAGAGCGGATGGGCAAAGACAGAACAGGTGGGTGGAAATTTCTTCCCTACAACTGTAGCCTGACTGCCAGGCTACTCATCTCTAGGTTGAAGGTCCCTTTGGCTGAAATTTCCATTAGGAGCTGGACTCCACCATTGAGATGGAAAGGAATCAGGCTAGAGATAAACTGTATCTCACTGTTTGTGAACTTTACCTTTCCTGTCCATTCAGAAGGTCGGCAAGCATGTCCTCGGAGGGTCCTCCCAGCCTGTCAGAGGTTTTATGGGAACCTATTGCCTGAGAGTTGTTCCTTTAGCAACAGAGAAGCCGAGGGCTTTCTAAAGTTCCCTGGAATTAGAACTGGCATTTGAGTGGTAGATGTGACATTAAGTGCATGGAATGAACTTAGGAAGACAGCAGCAGATGCTGGCCATCAGGATAAAGCCATGCACAGCCCCGATCTACGATCACGACTCAAAAGTGTTGAATTCGTCGGCGATACCCTTTTTCTTTGATTTATTCATTCACTAAGTATGTAATGGGTTATACATTTTACAGACCAAGTAAATGAGTTTGAAGTAATCATTTAGCTGTCACTTTGTAGAGCTCTGGGATTTTTGTTTGGGCCATGTTTAAATGAGGATTTCTCTTTTAGAATTGAATGTTCTATGGACAGTGGGTCAAGTTACAACATGGTCATTGGTTTGCTCAGGCTGCCCTAACAAAGTACCATAAACTGGGTGGCTTGAACAGCAGATATTTTTTGTCTCACAGTTCTGGAGGCTAGAAGTCTGTGATCAAAGTGTTGTGGTGTTGATTCCTTTTGAGGGCTGTGAGGGAAGGATCTGTTCCAGGCCTCTTTCTCCTTGGCTTGTAAGTGGCTGTCTTCTCCCTGTGGCTTCACACTGTCTGCCCTCTATGGGTATCTCTGTCCCAATTTTCTTTTGTCCTAAAGTCCTATTGGATTAGGGTCCACTCTAATGACCCCACTTTAACTTAATTGTGTCTGCAGTGACTATTTCCAAATAAGGTCGTATTCTGAGGTACAGGATGGGGGTTAGGGCTTCAATGTGTGAATCTAGGAAGGACATAATTCAACCCATAGCAACCTACGAATTTTCTACTTGATGGACTTTTTTCTCTTTCTTTTTTAAAGATTGTACATGGCAAGTCAAAGCAAATGATCGAAGCTTCCACGAACAACCTCATTTTATGAACACAAAGTTCTTTTGTATTAAGGAGAGCAAATATGCGGTAAGTTGATTTTAACTTCCTAAATTAATTTTAGTAAAAGCCAGTTTTCCCCAGTAGCCATCATGCTTACTGGCTTCGTGTGGTACCTGCCTTCCAGGTAACCCCTGGCCTGGGGCTACTGATAATCATCATTAGTTCTCTAGAATGTCATTTTTGAAATTGAAGTCTAGTTGATTTACAGTGTTGTGTTAATTTCTGCTGAACAGCGAAGTTTTTATATATATATATATATATATATATATATATACACACACACACACACACACACACACACACACACACACACACATTCTTTTAAAAGTTCTTTTCCATTGTGGTTTATCACAGGATATTGACTATAGTTCCCTGTGCTGTACAGTAGGACCTTGTTGTTTATCCATCCTATATATAATAGTTTGAATCTGCTAACCCCAAACTCTCACTCCATTCCCCTTGGCAACCACAAGTCTGTTCTCTAGGTCTGTGAGTCTGTTTCTGTTTCATAGACAGGTTCATTTGTATCATATTTTAGATTCCTAGAATGTCATTTTTATTCATCCCACTAAGATTAACTACCTTAAGGGTGTGTGGGAGTGGGTTAAAACAAAACAAAATTGTGTAGAGTGAAATTTCCCCTCTGTGTGTACAGAGCTCTTTTAAAAATATTTTATAAAAGAATCTACAGTAATATCACAGAAGCCTTGTTTTTGACAGTAATAAGAATTTGAAAGGAATCTTAGTAACTTATTTTCCCCTCCTCTGCCTGTGATGGATTTAGAGACTTTGAAGATATTTTCACCTCAAAAATGCTTATTGTCATTGAAATATAAAGAACCCCCACCCACTACGTCTGGGCTGAAATGTTTGTCTGTTAGATCCCTAGGACTGCTCTAATGAAGTACTACCACTCGGGTGGTTTAAGTCAACAGAAATTTATTCTCTTACGATTCAAGGGGCCAGGAGTCTAAAATCAAGGTGTGAGCAAGGTTGGTTCCTTCTGGAGCATCTGAGGGAGAATCTGTTCCAAACTTCTCCTGTGGCTTCTGGCTGACACTCCGTGGTGTTCCTTGGCCTGTAGACGCATCACTCCAATCTCTCTGCCTCTGTCTCCACAGGGCCTCCCTGTGTGTTTCTGTGTCTTTGCCCAATTTTTCTCTACTAAGGCCAGCAATCATTGGATTAGGGCCACCTTAATCCAGCATGACTTCACTGTAACCTGATTACATCTGCAAATACTATATTTCCAAATAAGATGACCATCGCAGGTATCGGGGTGAGGACTTGAGCATATCTTTTGGGGCACACAACTCAGCCACACCCGTCTCTTTTTCTCACACAGCCTCCATCCCTCTTACTCACACAGCCTCCATCCCTCTTAAGTAAAAGAACGTTCCTTTTCCCCCCGTGTTGATGTCTCCTATTTTCTTCCCATCTTTGCCCCATTTTCAAGGAGGCTTCTAAGGGGTCAAGGGACCCAACAGCAGGATCCATTTGGTCACAGCCAGATTTGCCACAGAGACCTTTGAGGTGAAATGTCTGCATCTTGTTACTGTCTCTGACATAAGCCTCCAAGGGGTCATTTTGAGACCCAGTTAGAAGTAAAAGCTTAAAGGAAATCTCAGTATCTTTCTGACGACTTACGTCCTTGGTCCCTGTAGGCCACAGGGCTTAGTGATTTTTGCAGGTGTATATACATTGTGACGCTGTGATAATTGCGTGGCATTGTTTAGAATGACTTTCTCATTTTTTCCAACAGACTAATGCAATTAAAACATACAAGTATAATGCGTTTACCTTTCTACCAATGAATTTGTTTGAGCAGTTTAAGAGAGCAGCCAATTTCTATTTCCTGGTCCTTCTTATCTTACAGGTAATGCCCTTTGATATCTTAAATCTGTTTTGAATTATGGTGACTTAATAACATTCAGGTTGTTATTGTTTAAGTTGCATATAAAATGTGAATAATCTTGAAAGTTTTCTATATGGACATCTGCGTTCTGCACGTAAGGGAAAGTGCCTTATAGACAACGAGCTCAACAGTGTTAAATGAACAGGGAATGGGAGTAAATGGAAATGTTATTTTAATTCTGTATTTTAAAAAATTCAATTTCCTACTGATGTCAATGGTAAAACTGGTTTCCCTGAAGTGAGTAAAGTTAAAATCTTCACTTTGTAAGATAATCGTACCTTAAAATTAAATCCATTTTTTCATGGTTGGCCTTTATTTTTTTATTTAGATGCCAAAATATTGATTTTTATTAGTATTTTGGTCATAATTCTCAAATTATTTTTGTGAACTAGTTTTACACTACTGGAAAGGCCTAATTTTTTCCTGAGGTTTTTTGTTGTTGTTGTTTTTTATCTTAATCGTGGCAAGGAATTCACGTATCTGGATAGCAAAGTGCTACCTTCCCTTTACTTCCTTCTAGACGGAAAAGGGGAGTTCCGCATATTGACAATAATGTGGGAAATGAGCTTTCTCTCTTCTAACCATCCCCTAATTATCTTTTCTGAAGGTACAGTGATCCAGATTAGGGAACTAGTAATAGCCCTAGACAGCCCTTTCCTTGCACTGTTACTTCACTTAATTCTTGTGCTCGTTAAGTACTATCATAACCTTCAATTTGCAGAGAAGAACTGAAGGCTGGTGAGGTAGAGGAACTTGCTTCAAGTCCTATCACCCTACGTGGCGAGGCTGGGTAGGACTTGGATCCAGGAGTTTGACTCCAAAGCTTGTCATTTTAACCACTACATGATATGGCCTGACGATCAATAGGATGGTTGCAAGAGGTCTTTACTTGCTTCCCAGTCTTTTATTCCAACTTGATGGCCATCTTGATGGATGCGAGGCTTCCTGCAAGGCCACCCTCTTTCTTGGCTAGACCGATAGCAAGGACCATGAAGGAAGCACTTTCTTCTAATGGTCCCATAGATGCCCCACCCAATCCAGAGCCAGCCACTATCTACTGCCGTTTTTGCCTCCATCATGGGACCCTCAGAGACCACTGCTGAGCAACCAGCAGCGTAGAGCCCGCTGTATGCAGTCCCTGGGACCCTACAGTGCCTGCCCGTAGTTAATTATGACTTTCACAAAAGGTCTGGAGCATTTCTCTCTTAGATATCATGATACAAAGCTTCCTTGGTGTCCAGTGAAAGCCATAATGAGACCAGGAGCCACTGTCCTCTGGGCTGTGTCCCAGGAGACCAGAAGTGAGAGAGAGACAGAGAGAGAGAGAGAGAGAGGCATGAGAAAGGGTAGCTGGATGCTTCAGCACCTTTTCATGCCTGCTTGGCAGGATGCAGACCTGCATGATAATGGAGATTAGCCTTAGAATCAACAAGCTTAGAGTTAGCAGTTGCCTGTAGGTTAGCTGTGCCTTCCTGGGCACACACGTACGCCTTCTTTTTTATCTCTTTCAGGCAATCCCTCAAATCACGACCCTGGCGTGGTATACCACCCTGGTGCCCTTGCTGGTGGTGCTGGGCATCACGGCCATCAAAGACCTCGTGGACGATGTGGTAAGGAGTTTTTGTGCAGCTGCCTCCTCACTGCTGCAAGCATATTTTCAAGTGGCATTAATACTTGGCATTTTGAGATTATTAAAATAGCCTTTCCCATCCCTCCTCTCAAGGCTCGCCATAAAATGGACAACGAAATCAACAATAGGACGTGTGAAGTCATTAAGGATGGCAGGTACCATGCTTTTCTCAATGTGTGACTTTCTTCCAAGGATGTGTTGTACAAATACATCTGGAAACATCCTTAGAGATAACTATTTGAACTTGAAAGTCTATCAGTGCATGAACCTTTTCCTTATAAAGGCCTCTCTTCACTTCCTAAGACAAAGCTATACCCAAGTTGGGGTCCAGGCGGTTGCCCGATGGGGCTCTGTGTCCTCGGCACTCCTGTGTTTACACTCATCCTGGAGTGTGCCGCTTCATCTCTGCTCTTCCCAAACTTATGCTGCCCAGTGCTTTGCCCAGATGACCTGACACCCTTCCTGACTCCCCAGCTACGGTGATTTCTTCCTTCACTGTTTTTTTTTTTAAATAAATTTATTTATTTAGATATTTATTTATTTCGTTGCTGCGCATGGGCTTTCTCTAGTTGAGGTGAGCGGGGGCTACTCTTCGTTGCGGTGCGCAGGCTTCTCATTGCGTTGGCTTTTCTTTGTTGCGGAGCACGGGCTCTAGGTGCGCGGGCTTCAGTAGTTGTGGCTCGTGGGCTCAGTAGTTGTGGCACGCGGGCTCAATAGTTGTGGCACGCGGGCTCAGTAGTTGTTACTCACGGGCTCTAGAGCGCAGGCTCAGTAGTTGTGGCACACGGGCTTAGTTGCTCCGCAGCATGTGGGATCTTCCCGGACCAGGGCTCGAACCTGTGTCTCCTGCATTGGCAGGCGGATTCTTAACCACTGCGCCACTGGGGAAGTCCCTCACTGTGTTTTCAGAGCGTTTTGTTTTCATCTTTCTTATTATGATCTGAATTTCATTAGAATTATTTGTGTGGAAGTCTCATCTCTCTGGGACTCTGAGTTTCTTGGGGAGACTGCACCTGGTGGTATTTGTTTTTGTGTCCGCCTGAGCACCCAGCGCACAGAACGTGCTCCTCAGTGTTTGCTAAAGTAATGTAGTCAGTGGTGACCCACGTGCCAACTCAGGGACCAGTGGTGAGTCGTTTTTTGAGCAAGAGCTTCCAGGCAGAACTACAAATTCAAGTGCTAAAAATAGCGACTAAGGCCCAATTCAAAGACGTTTCGTGTGTCAACACTGAGGAAAACAACCCGAGTTATAGCCACACTTCAGGGGTGTCTACTTTGAATATAGACTATTTTAATCTATAAATATGTTTAGATGCTTTTTTTCCCTTCCAAATAAATAGATTCTGTTCCAAAGGTTAACTTTCAAGTCACTTAGAATCACTGTCGTGGATGGTGGTGAGATTCACAGCCAGAGCCCCGTGTAGCCCACAGCCCGGCCGACTACACTGGTAAAGAGTAGCTCTGAGTAGCCTTGAACTGGGGTTAGGACTGCATATAGGCATGACTGTGGCCCCGACAGCCCAGGTATGGGGACTTGGGCATCCGTGGGGCAAAGTGACAGGGGTCTCCCAAGGGGAAACTGGACATCACAGTGGAAGAGTCAAACGGAATTGCTTCTAATACCCCTGAAGAGCTGTGGCAAGAAGGTGCTTAACTTATTCATTTATAATTGAGACCCACACGCAAATTGTTAATTGACCATTTCAGAAATATTAAAATGTAAACTAACTACCATTCCTCTTAGTGAAAGATAAGCCAGGTTAAGAAAAATCTTGAGATTAAAAATTGTGTATTAAATTCTTGTAAAATTGGGGAAACTGAGGTATAAGCGTATATTTTAAATGTACCTTAAATCTCCAGGTCTCTTTTATCCATAAATTAATGGGAGGACCAATATAGTAATTGGATTTCTGTCTCCAAAACAATTAAGGATATTAGTTGTGGTAGGTTCATAATATCTGTTAGGGATATCTTTTCTATAATGAAAACCTTTAAAACAGACAACAGGCAGCCCTTACTTTATTGCATTTTGCATTATTGCGCTTCACAAATACTGCATTTTTTTAACAAATTGAAGGTTTGTGGCAACCCTGCGTCAAGCAAGCTGCTGTATTTCCAACAGCATTTGCTCATTTCGTGTCTCTGTCACATTTTGGTAATTCTTGAAATATTTCAAACTTAATCATTATTATTTTTTTGTTATGGTGATCTGTGATCAGTGATCTTTGATGTTGCTTTTGCAAAAAGATTGCAACTCACTGAAGGCTCAGATGACAGAGTTTTTTAGCAATAGAGTATTTTTAAAGAATGTATGTACATTTTTTTTTAGATAGAATGCTATTGCACACCTAATAGACTACAGTATAGTGTAAACATAACATTTATATGCACTGGAAACCAAAAATTTCATATGACTCGCTTTATTGCAATATTTGCTTTGTTGTGGTGGTCTGGAACTGAACCTGCAGTATCTCCAAGGTCTGCCTATACTATATTTTTAAAACTTTTAAAAAATGTTGACTTGTTAAACATTTAAATGGGTGTTTCCAGTAGAATTGAATACTGAAGGAAGCAATCTTTTTATTTTATCAATATCCTTAGGAGTTTCATTAGGAAAGTGGTACACACTCATCAAAAAGATAACTTTAAACAGTAGAGAGGAGGCCAGCACTAGAGCTCCATGATGATTCCAGGTGGCCCATGTGGGAGCCATAGTGCATCCCTGTCCTGGGACCAGCAGGTGATGGATAACTGAGAGGAAAGGAAGGAGAAGGGCTGGGAGTACAGGACATGAGCAAAAACAGAGGGGTGGGCATGTGTCTCCTTCCCACACATTTAAGGAGCCCCCATTGACCCTCAGTTATACAACATAGAATGGAAAGGACACATCAAAGTCAGCACCGCCATTGTTCCTTCCTTCAGAGGAGATGACGGTCCTGTGACCCCTTAATCATCACATGGCTGAACTTCTGGCACCTTTTCCCTGTGATGTATATGTTTTCCCAGAATCTTTGGCTTCCAGACAGAATAATTCCAAATCCCTTGCCAGTAACTTTAAAAAGCCACTAAACTATCATTTTTTTTTTAATATTTAGGTTCAAAATTGCCAAGTGGAAAGAGATTCAAGTCGGAGATGTCATTCGTCTGAAAAAAAATGATTTCATCCCAGTAAGTGGACAAGCTCTGCTGTCTCATTCCTTGCCCTCACATCTGACCTGGTGCTCAGTTTTGCCTGGGGGGTCGGGGTCTCTCTGTGTTATCGGTGTGTTTTGTTTCAAACAGGCTGACATCCTGCTGCTGTCCAGCTCTGAACCTAACAGCCTCTGCTACGTGGAAACGGCTGAACTGGATGGGTGAGTGGGTCTTAGCTGGGCCTGTTGGAAGGCTAACCTTTGGAAGGCTAACCTTTGTTACATTGAAAGCTGTGCACTTGGATGAGAAGCCCTGAGGTCTGGCCTTACCTCTACCCCCTGCTGGCTGCCCAGCAACCTCTGTAGGAGAGCAGCCTCTCTTTGTCTTTGCCTTGTTAGTACCTAGAAGGACCAACAGTAAGATAACAGTGGTCTGACTCCCTAGTATACCAGCTTCTCTTTGCCTATTCCAGCGCCATATCTGAAAGCCCATTTTCAGGGAAGGTAGAAGGTTTGATGACACAATGTATGCCTGAGCCCTTTGTAAGCTGCTGATCAGTGTTCAGACACAGATGAATGACTATTAGTATCTGTTTTGGATAAAAAGAATAGATTTTTAAAGTCTTTGCCAGTGGACTATTTTCCCCCTTTGTAGGTTTTGGTTATTATGCTACCACTTGAAAAGATAAACTTCCATTTTTGACCATTTTGACCAGTTTTCAGTATATTTATGGAGTGCCGACTAGATTGCATTAGTTTTGCGTAGTAGCTCATTTAATCTTTTCAACAACCCTATGAGGCAATATTATTATTACCTCGAAGTTACCCATGAGGAAACTGAGGCACTGGAGGGGAGGCTGCCTGCCCAAGGTCGCACAGTGGGTGGCAGAGTTGGAGTGCTACTCCCCTGTGCTCGCTCCCAAGGCCAGTGCCTGTGCTTTCCATTCTGGCATGAACCCCTTTCCCCATACCCTAGATGTGTGTAAGCTTCGTTATGGAGAGCTGAGATCATCTGAGTAAAAACGAGGGCTTTCTTTGCTCTATACATCAGTCTGTTGATTGTTCAACCTTAACTGTACAACAGCTCTTATTCCCGTGAGTGAGAGATTCTAAAGTTTTACAAAGATATAAAATGCTAGCGTGCTCTGTCAGAGCAAACAGAATGGAAGGTTGAGAACCACTGGTCTACTTCTTAGAGCATGGAAATCCCCAGTCAGTATTTGTGGAACTTGAAAAAAGTCATTCATCATAGTAAGAAAGGCTTGCTTTCCAGAGCATGTGTGCGCAGCCTGGCCCTGCGTGTCCTCTTGCATGTGCCTAGCCTTCCACTGCGGTGGGAACATGCCAAGTATTGGGGGTAAGGTGACCATGTCCTTTTTTAGATAGAATTAAACTTTCAAAGACATAGGATCCAGTTATCACTCTAGAAAATATTAAATTGATAGAGTCTTGACCCTTTCAAACACAAATGTGTTTTGTAGAATTATCTTAGTGTGATTAAGTATTAGAAGCTGAGTTTTTAAACAGCAGTTTGATAGTTCAGGTTGGTGGTAAGAATTAAGTGAGTAAGAAGTGGGAAAGGAAGCTTCTGGGTACCTCTGTCCTACCCAGATTGCCTCACTGTAACAAACAGCAAAGGGGGCCAAGATTTCCCAGGTCAGGGATTTTTATCTAGTTCAGGGGATAACTTCATCCAAACCTGAAGTTCCAAAGTGAACAGAGAGTTTGAAAATAGAAAAAAACTAATTATTTACCTTTCACTTCCAGGTATGCCTAATGTTACTTTGTACAATTTTCTTTAACTTCCTGTTCAAACTCTGACATTTGTTCATTTAATTTTTTTTTCTCTTCCTTTAGAGAAACCAATTTAAAGTTCAAAATGGCACTTGAAATCACACACCAGCATCTCCAGAAAGAAAATTCATTGGCAACATTTGATGGTTTGTGCAAACATGTCTTCCTTTGTTTCAAATTTTCATTGCTTGATTCAGTCCGTATTAATTAAAACCAGAAAATCTTTCATATGTGAGCACTTATGTAGATCATATCTCCTTTAAAAGGTTTTATTGAATGTGAGGAACCGAATAACCGACTAGATAAGTTTACAGGAACACTGTTTTGGAGAAATACAAGTTTTCCTTTGGATGCTGATAAAATTTTGTTACGCGGCTGTGTAATCAGGAACACTGATTTCTGCCATGGATTGGTCATTTTTGCAGGTACTTTCTGAGTCTCTTGGGAAATTGATCTGTAGGCTCATTAAAAATTTAAAGGAGGAAATTGATTTTATGTCCTTTCTCCGTTGAAACCAAAGAAAGAGTCATTTTATTGACATGCCAGTGAATTGATTTTCCCCATTGTTGATCATATTGAATTTTCCATTTTTAGGTGCTGACACTAAAATAATGAAGAATAGTGGGAAAACCAGATTTAAAAGAACTAAAATTGATTACTTGATGAACTACATGGTGTATACGGTATTTATTTTCTGTTTTGGTAGATTGCTGTCTTTTGGTCTAGATTTGTTGACGCAGAGAAGTCTTATCTCTGTAGGCCAAGTAGGAAAGTTCACAAGGTGCACCAGAATTGGGAGGGGGTGGGTGGGAGAGGAGGTTCCCTCACCTTTTCTCAGAAATGCTACATTTCTAATTGGAGAATCTCCCTGGGAATGTAAATTTCAGTTGTTGGGTATCCTGAGTTGATGAGTGAAGTGATCAGTTGGGAAACCAGGGAGCCTTAGATAAGTTAGTGGGACTGGAGTCCTAAAGTCAATGTAGGGTTGATTTTACTGCTGTTAGTTTCCCATAGGGATAGTTCTCTTAAAAGCCAACCTTTTTTTTTTTGCCCCCGACATGTACTGTATGAGTCCAAATATAAGGCAAATTTAGGTATAAGTTCTCTCAAGGGTCCCCAAGACCACCCCCAGTTTTGATGATTCACTAGGAGGACTTATAGAATTCAGTGTATAGTTGTCCTTATAGTTAGAATTTATTATGATAATTCTTGCTTATTACAAAGCAAGATCAGCAAAGGGAGAAGGCTCATGGGGCAAAGTTCAGAGGAAACCAGGCACAAGCTTCCAAGAGTCCTCTCCCAGTGGGGTCATACACACCCAGTGGGGTCATACACACCAGACACACTTAATCCTCCCCAGTGACAACTTGTGTCAGCCCATGTGAAATGTTGGTTATACCAGAGAAGCTCATTAGAGACTCAGTGCCTGGGTTTTATTGGGGTCTGGTCGTGTAGGCACTTATCTGCCTGGCATGTACCAAAATTTCAGACTCCCTAAAGGAATGTGGGTATTCAGCATAAAACATATTGTTTTACACAAATAGTTAGGCACAGTGAGCCATTCTTGTCAGAGAATAAGAAATAAGGAATCAGGAAACCCTTCCAAAATCTAAGTTCCCAAAAGCCAGCCAACAGTCAACCTTGCAAACAGGCCTTCTAAGGACAGCAGTCTCAGGACTGCTATGTTAACTGTTCTGCATGTAGGGTGGCCCTAAATATCAGGCAGTCCTCCAGTTTGCCAATGAGAAGTTTTTTCAGGTATTTAGTTTAGTTTGGTATGTTCACAGGGGAGGTGAATTCCAGGTCCTTCTAGTCCACCATTTTGATCAATCTGATCTAGTTTAATTTGAATACGTAAACTTTTAGAGACTTATAATACTTACAGTACTTCAATTGCATATACATATTCAAAATTACATAAAAGTAATATATTAATTTAAGGACAATTTGTTTTTCCCTGCTCTCACATTTCATGAAAGCTTCATTTGAACTTTTCTGATGCATCTTCCATGTCATTGTCTTGGTTATGGCGTGAGCCTTCACAGGTGCTCATCATCTCTCCTCTGTGCCAAGTTCTTTTGAAATAGAGCACTTTCGGAATCTGTGTCCAGAAAATTAAATTTTCCCCTGGAAATTTTATTCTTACCCACAAATAACCAACTAGCACTAGGGCTGTTGACTTTTTTATTCATCCCTTCAGTATATGCTCAATTTCCACAACAGAATACTTAACTATATGACTTCTTAAAGGATCGTAAACGTTAAGTGATCATTAAACCTTCAGGAATAATTACCCAAATCTGGGTAAAATTTTCTTGCCTTCTTCTTTAAAAAAAAATCATTTCCTTCCAACATTTTCTATACGTATCCCAATTTAGCATTCTTTGAAATTGTTTCACACTAAGGTAAGGTGTCTTTCCCAAACAGCGTGCTATTGTTCAAAGGAAAAGTAATTGAGAGGATGTCCAATAATATGAGAATATTTAAAGATTTGAATGTAAGATACCACCTTCTCTTCTGAAAGATAATTTTGGGAACAAAACCTCACCTTATATGTGGTATGTAGGATAAATCAATCAACCATGGAAATAAATAGACTTTCAAAGCATTCTTATGACACTGTTTCTATTTTAAGTGTGTTGTTTTTACAGACTACTAAATTATCATACATAAGGAAAGTATTGATAAGATAAACTAGCATCTATAAAATGCGTGGGGTCGATAATGCATCTTTCGAATAAACTTAACTGTTGAATGTCTTTTAGATCTTTGTTGTTCTTATCTTGCTTTCTGCGGGTCTTGCCATCGGCCATGCTTACTGGGAAGCTCAAGTTGGCAATTATTCTTGGTACCTCTATGATGGAGAAGACACTACACCCTCCTACCGTGGATTCCTAAATTTCTGGGGCTACATCATTGTTCTGAATACCCTGGTGCCCATCTCTCTCTACGTCAGGTAAGGCTGTCTTCTCTTTGGCCTTTTGCTTTAATGGAAGAACCCAGTACATCTTCCCAACGTAACACCTTCAGCTCTAGCAATTCTTGTTTCAAAGGTCATAAGGAACAAGTAAGAAAATAGCTTTCATTTCAGATTTGAGGGTGATACGGGGAAAGGAAATTAACGTTGGTGTGTCTGCTCTGTGCCAGACACAGCATCTTTTATCTCGACCTCTTGACAGATACGGCTACCAGATTCAGAGATCAAACTCTACTCCTTAGTCACTTGCTTGGCAAGGTTCCTTCTTGGTGGGCTCCAAAGCCCAAGCACCAGAAAGAGCTGTGTGAAGATTTACAACGTCGTGGAATAACTTGGTTGTTTTCCTTTTCAGGAGCCTTCCTAACCTCTTTTCTGTGTCTTCTTTATTACCACCTGCTATACCTATTGCTTGGAAAACTCACTGGGTTTCCTGGATGCTGCCTTCTAATGGGAATACCACTCTCCCTGCCCACCGTCAACCTCTCAAAATGTTCTGTGTTTCTCATCTCAACCTCAACCGCGATAAGAGTCAGGATCGTATCTCTGACAAATGGTCATCACCTTGTTTTGTGATATTTCGGACTTTTTTACTTTTTCGTTTTTTAATATCAAAGTTCACTATCCCTGGTCAATTGAACTTCAGACCGTTGGGAGAGAAATGGTGCCTTGAGATATTCCCAGCATTCAGAGCTTCTCTTAGTTCCGAGAAGTAATAGCCCAGAGGCATATAGGGCCACATGCACACCTGTAATTAGAAGCATTTATTTTATTTTAATTTTATTACATGTGCATTTGTTTTATTTTTAATTTTATTACAGGTAGTTACTATTGTTCTTTTAACATGAAGTAAAGCCCTGGGGAGCCATGTGTTTGCAGTTATTTAAAAAAAAAAAAACTGAGATGAGTTTTACCTTTGTTAGGGGAACTATATTATACAGATGATTTTGTCTCTATCTATAAATGTATGTTATGAAATAAACCGTATATGTAGTTTTAGGTTTAAAAAGCCACATCATGTGACTAATATGATTTTCTTTGTTTCTCTTGGAAGTAAAGGTCCTTTCAAACTATAAATCGATCAGGTCATTTCAGATAGTATCTCTGCTTTGTTTTTAACCCTACAGTCTATTCATTCAGAAAAGACTCACTGAAGCCACGCTGTACCCACAAGGCCCATGTGATCTGCTGCTCTGCCCTCCACACCCAACCATAACCTCCAGCATCTCTACCCACTCCCTGGACTCCCTCATCTCTAGCCTCCTTGAATTCCTCAGTCGTACCAGTGCCTGCCACAGGGCCTTTGCGCCTGCTCTGACCTCCACCTGTAACATGCTTTTCCCCTCCGTATCTACATGGTTGCTCTTTCATTTCCTTCAGATCTCTGCTCAAAAGTCACCTTATCCCCCTGGCTTTTCCTGACGCTCTCTTTCTTAAACATCACTTCCTCTGCCTGTCGGTCTCCAGCTCCCCTCACCCTGCTTTGATTTTCTGCAGAGAATTTTCATCACCTGATATACTGTGTGTTTACCAGTTTGTTTATTTGTCCATCTCCATTAGAAGGTAACCTCCTTGAGAGCAGGGTTTTTGTCTCTTTTGTTTACTGATGTGTCCCCTGTACCCAGGATGGTGTCTGGTACACAATAGGCACTCAGGAAATACAGAAGGGAGGAGAGAAGGAGGGAGTTATTTTTCCATTTGTTTAGCTTATTATGGACACATCCTTTGCCCACTGAACAGTTAGTTGCTGGATGTGTAAGCACCTTTCTTACATAGTTGAGATAGATTTAATCAGTTATAGTTTTTAAATGGAAATTATCCTTTTAGAATATCGTATTTTGGACATTCTGTAACCTTATAAGAATTTAGGACTGTATACAAAATGGATAAATGACAAGGACCTACTGTTTAGCACAGGGAACTATATTCAGTATCCTGTAATAACCTATAATGGAAAAGAATCTGAAAAAGAATATGTAAATATAGGTACACATTCCTCAAAAAATATATATATATCACTGAATCACTTTGCTGTATACCTGAAACTAACACAATATACTTCAATTAAAAAATGGTTAAAAAAACAATTTAGGAAAAAAACATGCTTTAGGGGTTATCTGCCAAAAGCCCTTTGTCCCACTTGAGAGTACACACGGGTGTATAACCTAGTGGACCCTCACTCCCTTTGTCCTCCAGTTGAGGGCAAAGGTGAACATGCCTTTCCAGTTGTCTCTGAGTGCGATGGGGAATGAGAGAAAAGAGTAGAAGCTGTCACATCGTGGGGTGCCCCCTGCAGTGTTACCATGTCACCCGTGTGGGTGGCGTGTTCTGAATGTGGGGTGCCGTGGCCAGATGTGCTCAGGAGTGAGTAGGAAATCACACTGAGAGGACACTTTGACCCTGAAGCTGGAGGAAGATGTGTTTGGTCAGGAGAACCCAGAGACTGGGCACATGGGTCACCGCAGGGCTTGTCTCTTTGTATCAATAGATAAGCAGCTCGCTCCTGGCGCAAAGCTAGGACAAGATCCACTGCCTGCCACTCATATCTGAGAGCTCGATCAAAAGTAATCTTTTGTCTTCCTAGCGTGGAAGTGATTCGTCTTGGACAGAGTTACTTCATCAACTGGGACCTGCAGATGTACTATCCTGAGAAAGACACGCCCGCGAAGGCAAGAACCACCACGCTGAATGAGCAGCTCGGGCAGATCCATTACATCTTCTCTGACAAGACAGGGACGCTCACACAGAACATCATGACCTTTAAAAAATGCTGCATCAACGGGCAAATTTACGGTGAGTGGAAGCTGTGACTCAGTCCCTGGGCATGTGTGACCAGAGGCTGCCTTCCCAGAGTGGCTCGGGGAGGTCAGGAGTCAGAAATAGGTACACATTCCGCAAAAATGTAACTTGTCATGTGACCCAGCAGTTCTGCTCCTGGGTGCACACCCCAAATGAACCGAAAGCAGGGACTCGAGCAATATGTGCACACCCATGTTCGTAGCAGCATTATTCACAGTGGTGAAGGTTTAGAAGGAACCTGAGTGTCCATCAGTGGATGAATGGATAAGGAAAATGTGGTATATACACACAGGGATTTTATTCAGCCTTAAAAATGAAGGCGATTCTGAAACTTGCTACGACATGGATGAACCTTGAGGTCATTCTGCTAAGTGAAGTAAGCCAGGCACAGAAGGACACATATTGTATGATTCCACTTATTTGAGGTACGTGGAGGAGTCAAATTCAGAGACAGAGAGTAGAATGGTGGTTGCCAGGGGCTGAGGAGAGGTAGCGTTTAATGAGCACAGTTTCAAGTTTACCGGACGAAAGAGCCGTGGACATGGATGGTGTTGATGGCTGCACAGCTGTGTGATTGGACTTTAGTGCGGCTGAACTGTTCACTCAAAAATAGTTGAGATGGGGCTTCCCTGGTGGCGCAGTGGTTGAGAGTTCGCCTGCCGATGCAGGGGACACGGGTCCGGGAGGATCCCACATGCCGCGGAGCGGCTGGGCCCGTGAGCCATGGCCGCTGAGCCTGCGCGTCCGGAGCCTGTGCTCCGCAACGGGAGAGGCCACAGCAGTGAGAGGCCCGCGTACCGCAAAAAAAAAAAAAATAGTTGAGATGGTAAATTGTATGTTAACATGTATTTCACTACAATTATATTTTTAAAATTGATTTCCATTTGATATTCTGAAATGTGCTATAGATTCAAGGCGAATGCTGTATTCAAATAGGGTGCTCTAACTTTTAAAGAAAAATGATATAATTCTTTTAAAAGCTGTAAGCATAACATCATATGCTTTCCACTTGGAGGAAACTTTGTGCTGTGTATGGTACTTTCCCAGAACATCAGTGAGGAAGGTGGGATGCTGAGGGCTTGAGGAAGGGGTTCTCCTCTGCGTGGGTGGTGGTTCCTTCTGAGCTGGGGGAGGGCGGCGGTAAAGCACTTCATAGGACGTGATTCTGGCCCCAGAGGAGATGGCAGTGTAGACGGACACAATTTGCCAGTATTTGAACCTCTAGACCAGAACCAGCACACTTTTTCTGTAAAGAGCCAGATAGGAAATATTTTAGCCTTTGCCGGCCACATATGGTCGGTATCAAATATCTTCTTTGTTATGCTTTGTTTGTTTTTTAAAACTCTTGAAAAACCATTCTTAACTCGAGGGCTGTCCAGAAACAGGCTTCGAGACCCGTTGACTCAATTTGTTTTGTCCTG
Source organism: Orcinus orca (assembly GCF_937001465.1). Lineage (NCBI taxonomy): Eukaryota > Metazoa > Chordata > Mammalia > Artiodactyla > Delphinidae > Orcinus > Orcinus orca. Next base: position 16,707,068 of record NC_064573.1, read on the forward strand.
TTTGTTCACAGGAGACCATCGGGATGCTTCTCAGAACGGTCATAGCAAAATAGAGGTGAGTCCTTTCACTTAGGAAATCTCTTGGGTTGTGTATGAGTTTCCTGGGCTGTAACAAACCACCATAAAATGGGTGGCTTAGAGCAACAATAATGTATTCCCTCACAGCTCTGGAGGCTAAAAGTTTGAAATTAAGGTGTCAGCAGGGCCATGCTCCCTCTGGAGGCTCTAGGGCAGAATCCTTGCTTGCCTTTTCCTAGGTTCTGGTGGTTGCCTGCAATCCTTGACGTTCCTTGGCTTGTGGACTCAGCACTCAGAAATCTGCCTGTGTCGTCACATGGCCTTCTGCTTGTGTGTCTGTGTCCAGATTTCCCTCCTTTTATAAAGATACCAGTCATTGGATTAGGGCCCCCCCCAATCCAGTATACCCTAATTTTGATTACCTCTACCAGGACCTTATATCCAAAGAAGGTCCTATTCCCAGGTACCAGGGGTTAGGACAACATATCTTTTTGAGTGGACACAATTCAACTCACAACAGCCTGTGTTAAGACAGATGTGAGCCCCTTGACACTTCAGAACGTGTTAAAATCCTAAGGTGTGATGCTTGCATGAAGACACGGCTTCAGAGAAAAGTTCCTGTCATTTGTGAAGCCCAAGTTGTTTCTTTTAAATCACACTGACTTTTCCTCCTCTGCTTCTTTCAGCCAGTGGATTTTAGCTGGAATACGTATTCCGATGGGAAGCTTGTATTTTATGACCATTATCTCGTCGAGCAAATCCAGTCGGGGAAGGAGCCGGAAGTGCGACAGTTCTTCTTCCTGCTGGCGGTGTGCCACACGGTCATGGTGGACAGGCTCGACGGTGAGTGTGGCTCTCGCATCTCGGACACTGGGGACCAGTTTTTTTAGTTTACGGGGAACTCGTGCTTGGGACTCGAATGCACATATAAAGAGTTGTATGAACTAGAGGTGTTTCAGTTAGGTTTCAATTATGATATTTTATACCCCAGAGAAGTGCATGGCTTACATGGCATACTCCAGGGAGCCTTGCCTTCTAGATCCTGGGTTCTATTTCCCATAGGTAATTCTTTGCCAGAGATATCCTGCAAAAGGCATTTCTGATATAAGCTTTCTTCTTCCTAAAAAATATGATTGGTCTGTTTACCCAGAGGGCCAGCTGACAAAACAGTTAGACCAGGTCGCCTGAGTCCTTTTTTTTTTTTTTTTTACCCGCTCTGGGGAAAAGAAGTGAATGGATAGCAGTGCAACTGTCTTAAAGTCCTTCTCCCAGGGATCCTGTCACATATTTCAGAGAACCCAAACACCCTCAAAGTAAATGACTTCTGAAAATTCCCATCTCAACCTGGTGAGATTTAAACTTTAGAATCACAGGATCGTATGAATTATGATGGTATATCACGTCAAGTTTCAAATGATTGCAGCCTGAATCCACATAGCATATTGCAAATCATCACTAAATTAATTCAAAGTACAAATATAACAAGGTGTATACATATTTCCTATAATAACAAATATTACTGTCCAAAGGAAAAATAAAAAAAGAGTTGTGTGCGTGACAAGTTTGTCGAATCTCCACCCAAACGATGACTGTCTGTGGGCCCCTTCCACTAGATGGTATACGAGCCAGCAACCCATGAAACAGGCTCCTGGCCTCCGGAAATATACATCTCCTTCACAGTTCTAGCACCAGATGTGTTTATCACTTTGGAATTGAAATCTTATCAGTAAGAAAAATGATTGACTCTTGCATTCTAACAGAAGAATCACAATCTTCTCACTATCTGAGTACTTAATATTTATGAAGAGTCACACCTTATCTGGATGATAAGGGGACTTTAAACTTGGACAGTCTTTACTACAAAATAATTTCAGAGAGAACTTATTTTTTACATTCAGATATGTTTGGGGTTTGAAGTAGTAGCAGCCAAAAGCCTAGGCCTCCTGAAGGTGCCTTTTTCTTTTGAAGGAACATAATTCATGTGTATTTGCATGGGAACAAGCAAGCTGACTTGTAGGTTCCTCTGAAGAATTCTATTTTTTTAAAATTAACCTTTTTTAAAAAAATTGAAGTATAGTTGATTTACAGTGTTGTGTTACTTTCTGCTGTACAGCAAAGTGATTCAGTTATACATGTAGGTACATTCTTTTTCGTATTATTTTCCATTATGGTTTATCATAGGATATTAAATACAGTTTCCTATGCTATACAGTAGGACCTTGTTGTTTATCCATTCTATACAGTAGTTTGCATCTGCTAATCCCAAACTCCCACTGCATTCCTCCCCCACCATCCCTCTCCCTCGGCAACCACAAGTCTGTTCTCTCTGTTTGTGGGTCAGTTTCTGTTTAAGTTCATTTGTGTCATATTTTAGATTCCACAGATAAGTGATATCATATGATATTTGTCTTTCTCTTTCTGACTTCACTCAGTATGACAATCTCTGGGTCCATCCATGTTGCTGCAAATGGCATTATTTGTTTCCAAGTCTGCAGCATTCTTAAATGCAGCTTGTGCTAGCTTTGTTAGAGCAAATTTGTCGAGTATTAATGAAAGCTAGGTATCTTGTCACCTATGGACACAATGATACATTATATAGATACACATGTGCATTCTGGAGAGAGCAAAAGGTGCCCTTTTGTCATATGCATTCTCCACTTTAATCAGCCCAGCGTTTCTGTTTCCTGATGCTGAGGCTTCACATGTAGTGGATGAAATCTCCAGAGGAGAAATAGACATGAAAACTAAATGTGTAGAAGCTATTGGAGGTAAAGAAAAAATGATTTTGGCTTTGATACATAAAAGCACCTTGAAAGGGTCCATTGGAAGGGACCTTGGGAGTAACTCCTCCGAATGTTATAGATGAGGAAATTCAGACCAGAAGCACCAAGACCTACCTGATCTCAGACAGCATGTTAGGACTCATTTTAGCTGAGTCCTTCCACTCCACCATGCTGGTGTGCCTCTGCTCTTGCACTCTCATTTTCCCTCTTTTACAAGAAGAGTAGAGATTGGCTCATCTTTTATTATGCATAACATCAACAGTGAGAGGTGAGAATCTTGTCACGTATGCTCAGCAGAAGCCTTGTGTGGCCCAAGTGTTGAGTACATGGTAGGGCACGTGGAGGCTGAGTGTGGAGAAGCTGCATTGGTTTTCTGTTGCTCTGTAGTGGATCACCACAAGTCAGTGGCTTAAATCACCCATTCATCGGCTCACAGTTCTTTAGGTCAGAAGTCTGGGCACACGGCGTGACTGGGTTCTCTGCTAAGAATCTCCCTAGAATCAAGGTCAGGCCACGTTGTCAACTGGAGATCAGCATCCTCTTGCAAGCTGAGAGCAGGATTCAGTTCTCTGTGGTTGTAGGACTGAGGTCTCCATTTCCTTGCTGGCTGTCACCTGGGGCTGCTTTCTGCTCCCAGGGCCTCCCTCCTTCCTTGCCACATGGTTCCCCCTGTCTTCAAACCAGCAGTGGAGAATCTCCCTTCCATCAAACCCCTTTCATGCTTCAAATCTCTCTCTCCAGGAAGAGCCCCGTCCCTTTTGAGGACTGACCCAGTTAGCTTGGGAACACCCAGATAATCTCCTTATCTTAAGGTCAACCCCGATCTGGACCTGAATTATATCAATAAAATCCCTTCCCAGCAGTACCTTGGTTAGAGTTTGCTTGAGTCACTGGGAGAAAGTGTATGTATACACAGGGTGGGGAGACACACCTTGGGGCCATCGTAGCCTCCTGCCTCCTGCAGAGGCCATGGGAGAGAAGAGTTCGAAAGGCTTGGAGGCAATTATTTTGCCTGAAGCCCTTTAAGTTGGGATGAACCATGAGATTATGATTAGAGAGCTGAGTTTTAGGAGTTTTGAGCCAGGACACACAAGATGGGTGAGGAAACTGAGGACCTGGGTTAGCGTGGAGTCTTTGGGAAGGATGAGAAAGTAACAAATGGTGGGGGCGGGGGCGGGGCGGATAGTCAATCTGAGACGTAACTTGTTTCAAGACTGGTGACTAGAAGATTATCAGCCAGAGGAAGCTATGGAATCAGGATAATGAGAGGTGGGGTTTGTTGTTTCAGCATCTATTTTATTTGCATCAGTTCTGTGATCCACAAATTCGTCTGTAAAAGAAAAGAAAGTCTCTTTGGTTGTGTCTGAGCGTGTGGTAAATAAAGAGTTTTCTTCAGAAGAGGTTTCAGGAGGTTAATTTTTAGTCCAGGTTTCCTCCTGCAAACATAAAGTTGGAGTTTGGACCAGGTCTCTGAAGTTCCTCCTGTCTCTATTAGTCTGCAATTCTGTGATTCCATTACTAGAACAAAATGGAAGGATTTTCTTTTAATGATAAAAATATCAGTGTTCTCTCCAGATATGATTGTCTTACTCATGGGAACTTTACCACCTTTTATCATTTTGTTCCTTTTCTTTCTGTTGGAAATAAGTTTGCCTTCAGTATGATGCAATATATCCCTGCCAGTGAAACTTGCTGAAGGGAGGGGACTGTGTTCTCACTGCTGCTTGTTTAGCTGTGGTTAAATATTTTACCCTCTGGCATGTGTGTGTGTTTGTAGAATGGCTGGATTTAGCAAGTACATTCATAACTTCTGGTGTATGACTTTCTGGGTGAACAGATGGAGAGAGACCAACCTAACTGTCATCTTTAATTACTATTTGGGAGTGATTAATATTGACTAAGAGTGAACCACCTGCGTATGTATGTGAAGGGAGTAGGGTAGGGACGGGGCGTTTAGCTCTACCTACAGCTGTGCACCCTGGGGCATCCGCCCCCTCCCCATAGACGGATGGGGTAAAGAACTGCCCATCCATCTATGGGTGCATCCTGATCATACCATGGTGGAAAACGAAATGCCTTTTCCTGTGGAGATTCATCTGACTATAGAAATACTTTTCATTCTACTTTGAGATGGAAGAACTAAGAGCAGAAAAATAGAAACTCTTGGATAGGCAGAGCTTTTTTTTTCTTTTAATTTTTTACTGAGGTACAACATGTATACAGAGACAAGCATAGAGCTCGTTTTCACAGGTTGAATACTCCCTTGTCGTGAGTACGCAGATTTTTACAGACAGAACATTTTCCATCCCCTAGACATCCCTTTTATGTTCCCTTTCAGTCATTGCCCCTCCAGGGGTGACTACTGTCCTGACTTCGAACAGTGTGGGTAGGCTTTGTCTGTTTTGCGGTTCGTGTAAATGGAATTATGTGGTCTGTACTTGGTGTCTGGCTTCTCCACTCAACATTGTGAGATTTACTCCTATTGTTGCAATTTAGTTGTGAAATAAAGGCAGTTTCCCATTATATAACTTTCAAATATCAAGATGTTGAACAGATTGATACATTTTGAGACTTTTTTAAATTATGAGAATATAGCTAAGTTGAAGAAAGCACGCTCTTCTAGAGGGAAGATAACCTGGTACAACCCTTTTAGAAAAGAAGTGAGTAAAGTATATGCCAACAGGTTTAAAAGTTACCAATATTCTTTACCCCAGTATTTTCACGACTAGGAAGCTATCCTTAGAAAATAGAGTCAGAAAAACCTTTATACACATACAAAATGCTTATTACAGTGTTTTTAAGTTATTTATTTTTTAAACTTTTTTTTAGTGGTTTGAAAGAAGGCAGTTTTGTTTGTTTGTTTATTTATTTATTTATGGCTGTGTTGGGTCTTGGGCTTTCTCTAGTTGTGGTGAGCGGCGGTCACTCCTCGCAGCAGTGCACAGGCTTCTCATTGCGGTGGCTTCTCTTGTTGCGGAGCACGGGCTCTAGGTGCGTGGGCTTCAGCAGTTGTGGCACGCAGACTCAGTAGTTGTGGCACACGGGCTTAGTTGCTCCGTGGCATGTGGGATCTTCCCGGACCAGAGATCGAACCCATGTCCCCAGCATTGGCAGGCAGATTCCCAACCACTGCACCACCAGGGAAGTTCACAATGTTATTTTTTAGAGTAAAAAAATTGGGGGAAGGAACTAAGTGCCTGTAATAGGAAAATGGTCACATGTTACATTCACAGGTTACATTCCTTTAAAATAACACATAGAAAGACTTTTTTAAAGCTATGATAACATGCTCAAAATACAATGTTAAAATAATCAGGATGTAAATGTATATTTAGCATGATGGAAACTATTACAGAAATAGGCATTTCCAAAAGGACTGGAAGAAATGATAACAGAATGTCAATAGTGTTGTTTTTCCTCTAGATGGTGGGATTATGAGATTTTTTTTTCCCCTCTTCTTGGCCAGATTTTTCTTTTTTTTTTTTTACTTCTAGTTTATATCACTGTTTATGATTAGAAATAAAAGTTTACCTTTTAAAAACTTTAAAATTAATGTTGGCATACTCCTTAAAAATCAGTGACTTGTTTTCTTGAGGCTGATTTGGGCTTCGCAATACAGTTGGTCCTCTGTGCCTGCAGATGCGGAACACCCGCTGTATCTGCGGTAGTCTGCCATTTTATAAGGGACTAGAGCATCCATGGAATTTGCCTGCGGGTGCTCCTGGAATCAGTCCCCTGCGGGTACCGAGGGGTAACCGTACATCCTCACCCAGCACGTGAACTGCACTGGTGAACCCTTGGTGGTGAGCTCAGCTTTTCTCGTTTTCTCTCCTGCCTCGCTTGCTAGGTCAGCTCAACTACCAGGCGGCCTCTCCTGACGAAGGTGCTCTGGTAAGCGCCGCCAGGAACTTCGGTTTTGTCTTCCTCACCAGGACCCAGAACACGATCACCATCAGTGAGTTGGGCACTGAGAGGACCTACAGTGTTCTTGCCATTTTAGACTTCAACAGTGACCGGAAGCGAATGTCTATAATTGGTAGGTCTCCCCTCAGGGTATGTCTGTGAATGGCTCATTGAGATGCTGCCTTTCACACATTTTATTTAGCGACACCAGGATAAAATAGGCAGTGAATGAACCCCTTGGCTCCCGGAGGATTTCCGCAGGCTTGTCCAAACTAGTGTTTTCTTTCTTCATTCTACACCATGTCCATCACTCGAAGGGACAAATGCAGTAGATCTGAATCTTGCAGATGTTGGTGTATCTTCAAAGATGTGGGCTGCCAGCTGTGGAATCTGGGTGGCAGCACCGTGGGTGGTAGACCCACATGAGCTTTTATATCGTGAGTCACTCTGAGGACTTCTGCTGGAGGCTTGAGGGACACCAGGGAAGGGAGAGTGTAGCAGGAGAGGAGCTCTGAGAAAAGCGAGGCTGTGCTTAGGAATCAAAATCATACCTCCAGCCCAGGCAGCCAAGTGGAGACAGTGATCACTTCATAATACTGAAATAATTTCAAACTTACAGAAAAATTGCAAGAACACTTGAAAGAACTCCTGTATTTTCTTCCATATCCACCATTGTTAGCACTGGTCACAAATTCTTTGTCATTATCATTTACAAGTTCTTGTTTTCTCAGCCATTTGAGAGTCAGTTGCAGATCTCATGCCCCTTTCCCCCAAATACTTAAGTAGGTATTCCCTAAGATCGGGAACCTTCACCTATTTTTATATACAGTACACTGATCAGACTCAGAAAATTTAACATTACAGTATTATTATCTGTACAGAACGTTTTCGAATTTTACCAGGAATTCTCTTTCTGATTCAGGACCCCACCTAATATTCCATATTGCGTTCGGTGATTGTTACTCTAGTCTCCTTTATTCTAGAAGAGTTCCACAACCTGTTTTTGATCTTTCATATGCTGACATTTTTGAAAAGCCCAGGCCTGTTATTTTGTCGAGGGTCCCTCAGTTTGGGTTTGTCTAATGTTCCCTCATAATTAGATTCAGATGACGCACTGTTGGCAGGAAGGGTACGTAGATCGGTGCCGTGTCTTTCCCAGCATATCACATCAGAAGGCATGTGACTGCTGGTCACATCAGCTTGGATCACTGGGTTAAGTGATATCTATAAGCTTTTCCACCATGAGATTGACTTTTTAACCAAAGAGATATATAGGTTTAACTGCCTCCTGAACTCGGATTAGGCTCATTTTACTGAGTGCTTTCTGCGTACCCAGCACTGATCTGGGCTGATATCATGCCTGGCATCTACCTTAGAGAACTTAAAATCTAGTTACTGATGAAACACGTAATACAATTAAATTACTGCAGAGATCAAAAAAGCCAAGAAAATGGTCACAAGGAGCGTGTTTTGGTCCCAGTATTAAAGGCAGTTAAGTGTTGTGGGTTTATAGGTAAGAAAGATTCCCACTGGCTGGCATGGACAAAAAAGGGTCTATGGAAGAAGCTAGCACATAGTAGGGAGTCAGTGAATATTTGCTGAAAGAATAAGCAAGGCTATGGAAAACTGAGCTGACTGAAGGAATCTGTTCATATTTATTTCACTATTACATTCTATGTAGACAGTGGCTTACCATCGTTGAGAGCAACATTTTTCTCAGTACATTGCTGATTTTAAACTAATTATGAATGTTTAGCACTGTAACACTTCAAATTAACTTTATGAATGTACTTTTCTTTTAAGAAATCAAACATTAACTTTTTTATTTGCTTTTCCTTCCCTTGCTACTAGTAAGAACCCTAGAAGGCAATATCAGGCTTTATTGTAAAGGTGCTGACACTGTAATTTATGAACGGTTACATCGAATGAATCCTACGAAACAAGAGACACAGGATGCCCTGGATGTAAGTCTCACTTCCACTCTTTATGCCACAGATTCCAAACTTATTTTCTGGTACTATCCCTTAAGCTGGAATGAAAGCTCTCTGTTAACTGTTGACCTTTCTATTGTCTTGGTGTAGTTGAGTGGAAAGAGCACCAAAGTAGGAATATGTTCTGTCCCTGATGCTGACTTCCTAGGAAATGACCTTGCTACCTCTTCCCAGCATCCAGGTCAGCAGTACCTACAGGACTGATCCAGGAGAAAGACTGGTCTTTCTTCTGGTGAACTCCAGCAAGCTACATAACCATCCTGTGCCGTAGTCTCCAAGAATTCCAACGTCCTAGTGTACAGTGAAGGAAAGAAAGCATTCATGTATGATAGGGCATGACAAAGCAGTGCACTGGATAACCAAGTTCTGATATCTTTGTTAGAGAATCACTTTGGTCTTCATTACTTCAAACTTGCTATTTTAGGGGACTATGTACTCGGTCCAGTGATACTGCAATTATTCAGAATGCTTCTGGAAATTTCTCTTTTAGAATCGCCTACCAACCCTTATATTGTTTTGCTTATATATAATGATGGCAATGAAGTATAGAGCATATCTGTCAGATCTGGTGTCCCAGTTCTGCCTCTTTACTTGTTTTGTGCCCTCTGGGGGGAAATGGTTGATGTCTCCGATGAATCATTAATTGCCTGTGTGGAAGAGGAAGGGGATAATTCCTACCATGGATGGTTGGTGCAAAGCCTCTTGGATGAAAACCATCTTGCACAGCCCCTAGCACTTAGTAGGTGCTTAATAAAGGGTTTTTTTCTTCCCTTCACTTGATGGGTCAGAGTTTGGGGGCCAAAGGTCCTTCAGAAAGAAGCCTGATGAATATGATGTTTAGTAAGTGGGGTCACATTTTAAGGTTATATATGTTACTGAAGCAGTTACACTGGATAATTTCTCATGAGGAGATGAACAAGGGCAGTCTAATCAAATACATGCAGAACCTTGCAAAGAGTCTTTGACAACAGACCCTCAGTTGGGTGAAGCAGTTCTGCCATTTTGGGCTAGACAAGATGTGATTGTGAAGTAATGGAACATTTTTACTGGTTCATATTTAAGCTATTTAAATTGGCTTAAATCTGTTCACCATGATTAAATCTTCCAGACTCTTTCATTAAAATGTTTTATCTCAGCTTTAACAGTGACTCATGTATTTCAGAATTGGTTTGAGGGAATAATGCTTGGTTGAGAGTTCATAGTTGATTGGACTTGTAACAGTTTGTAGAAACAAATTATAAAGGTGTCAGGTCTGGTTTACAAAATCATTATACCCCAAGGCAGCTTCCTTGGTCTGTTATTTTCTTCGTTAAGAGAAAAAGGGTTTTTTTAATTCTCATGACTTGATTTAGAAGAAAGATATGCTTTTCCCTTGAACTAATTTTGGAACGACGAATATATTCCTAAGATATTGAGAATACTTAGAAAAATAAAGTATTTGTTTAATCTCCTCTATGGAATGTATGTGTACAGAATTCATCTTTCACAGTCTTTTAAAATTCTCTTATTGTATTATTTCAAAGTAAGATTTCAAACTTGATCTTGAATTACATAAAATTAACTATTCTTTGGGTGAATGGATTGTCTTTTAAATTAAACAGATCTTTGCAGGTGAGACTCTTAGAACCCTGTGCCTTTGCTATAAGGAAATTGAAGAAAAAGAATTTGAGGAATGGAATAAAAAGTTTATGGCTGCAAGTATAGCCTCAACCAACCGGGATGAAGCTCTGGATAAAGTATATGAGGAGATTGAAAAAGACTTAATTGTGAGTTTTAACCTTTGTAACTTTCTCCTTGATATTCCAAACAGAATTGGAAATTTTATTAAGTTTTATTACAGTTTTGATCTCATGCTTGAAAGAGAATTCCAACTTCAGTATTTGAAATTGGTGCAGTGGATCTAGGTCACCTGAATTTCTTTTGTTCAGCAAGCAAAATAGGAGTTGCCATTAGGAGAAACCAAATGACAGAAAACACGATGAGATTCTGATTCTGTTATTTTTATATCACTTACTAAATTCACTGTGATTTGTATGCAGTAACAAGCCCGCATATACTTATTACATTGTGAGAATTACTGAGATGATTTATATTTTGCAAAATCTTGAAATGAGAAAATATACCATTTGTTAAAGAGACTTTTTAAAGTTTAAGACTTACTGCTTTTAGTGTTTATATTAAAAGGAAATGTTCAGTGAATAGTACTGACTTTTAGCAAGAGAAATTGGCTTGTGTCCGTGTAAAGTAGTATACACACAATGAAAGTATCTTTTTATTGTCTTTGATTTGTACTTACATTTTGTCTTGGTGAATTACTTTAAGAAAAAATTTTTGGCTGTTTAGTTTTTGATGAGTATGACACACGACAGCCTTCCCAGTTAATGCTGGCCACTGGCCCCAATAGAGCACCAACTGGGGTGTATTTAGTCCTTTTTACAGTTTGGCAAACTGCAATTAAGAACATTTTTGGCTTATTTGCTAATTCCTTTCTTTTAATGTACATTTCAGCTATTGGGAGCAACAGCTATTGAAGACAAGCTACAAGATGGAGTCCCAGAAACCATTTCAAAACTTGCAAAAGCTGACATTAAGATCTGGGTGCTTACTGGAGACAAAAAGGGTAATTTAGTTTGCACGGAAGCATATCTGTCAATTCACAAATATTCATAGCTCCTGTTTCCCTTGCTCAAGGTGACCTCACACTTTCCATCCTCTACAAACACTGTCTGTTTCTTTGGGACAGAGACTCTTTCCCTAAGAAATCCTTCTGTTATTCCAGCCCATCCTGACCGCATCCTTCCCGAAGCTCCCTCAGTAGCAGAGTTTACTCCTTAAAATTGAGCTCTTTGTCGTGTCTTCCTGATTGTGTTTAGTCTTCTCTCCCCCACCAGATGTGGGCTGCTATACTGGGCTGCTATACTCTGGTCCCTTCTGTCCTCCCCAGCACTTTGCCACCTGTTGGGCAGAGTAGAACAGTACAAAATACTGAATAACAACTTTTGTTTTCTTGCCCCTTTTACTGCTTGAAAATTATAATGAAAATTTTATACCCAAGGGAAGATTTTCATTTTTAAATTTAGAGCTCAACAAGTTGTTTTTATTGATTCTTTACTTCAGAAGCCTCCCATGGGAAACTAGATCACTTCTCTTACTCTGATTGACATAGTTGATGGGTTACACACTTTGATAAGCTAAGGGATTAAGTCCTGACCTAAACAAATAATGGTGGTGGAAGAGGGGGAAAAAACCTCCAGTAGGAACCCCATGTGAGGGCTTATGGAAATGGTTATCCTTCTCCCCCATAACAGAATGATTAAACCACATGAACTAAATGTGTTCAGTATTTCAATCAACATTGATTTATTAAATAACCGGTTTATGTATTTGATATATAGCACATTTTATTATTGAAAACATCTCAACCAGACTTTGACTTATTACATTTACTTTATTACAGAGAAAGGGATTTTTTTTATGTGATTTCTAGACATTGCTACAGAAAAACAACATATCTGATTGAATCTGGTTCATTAATTGAAAAAATATCATTACTAAAGTCCATTATTAAATTCATCAGTAGGAATGACATTTGACTTAACTTTTTTCTGTTGCAGAAACTGCTGAAAATATAGGATTTGCCTGTGAACTTCTTACTGAAGATACCACTATCTGCTATGGGGAAGATATCAGGTGGGTAAAGGGCCTGCAGTATGAGAATGTCACGTCTCATTTTTATAAAAGCAAGACTAGACCCAGTAGACACAGCAGATACAGAGAAATGGGAGCTAGAATGTGTCAGTTGGCACAGTTTCCTCAAGTTTAAATGAAGCAAGGAAACAACAGGCAGCTCCAATTCACCATGTTTCGACCTTATGTTGTAGGAAAACCTGGGGCCTTGTTTGCCTTTTCAGGGGCCGTTTTTCTGTATTCCTTGGAAGCACTCAGTGCTTGTCCGCTGAAAAAGGAAGTGGGCTTGAGACACCACTATTTAGTATGAATTATATACGTATTTTTTCTCTTCCAGCCTTTAGTGACTTGTCTTGATCACTCCTTATTTTCAACTTGCAAATGAGAATTAATGTGGAAAGTGAATAATAAATACCTAATCTTCTAGTGCAGTGGTTTTCAACTGGGGTAGGGGAGGTGGGGACTTTGCCTTCTGGGCAACATTTGGCAATGTCTGGAGACATCTTTGACTGTCACGGTGGGGAAGGAGGGGGGTGCTCCTGGCTTCCAGGGGGTAGAGGCCAGGGATGCTGCTGAACACCCTACAGTACAATAGACAGCCACACGCAACACGGAATTGAGTGGCCCAAGACGTCAGTAGTGCCAAGGTTGAGAAACCTGTTCTTAAAGGTGAAGAATAAAGGCTCTATGTGTGTAACGAGGAAAACTCTGGCTGAGATTTCGGAGTCCTGAGTCCTCATTGCAGTTTTCCCATCAACTCGCTGCAGGCAAATCACGTTCTCTCTCTCGGGCTTGATTTCCTTATTTGTAACGTGAAGAAATTGGATATTTACAGTCCCTTTTACTCCAAAATTCCACGACTCATTTTTCTATCCCATGAGTGAGTCGTATGTGGTCTTCTCAATAATTTGTTGATATAAAGCACTGAGAACATCTCAAAAGCAGACATAACTTTGTGTGGAAATAAGTTTTTTTCTGCCCAACAGTGGTCACTGTTAGTAATACACTACGGTTCACCCCTGTGTATTATAATTCAGATCAAGATTGCCCTCCTTCTGTTGCTTGTGAACCCATTTTCAACTGTATCTTCCTTTAGCTGCCTTTGGCAAATAATGAAGTACCGTGAACATGGTGCCTCCGTGGTGGAGGAATCAAGACTTAGTAAGATTATATGCCACTTAATTAAAAAATGGCCAAAGGACTTGAATAGACATTTCTCCAAAGAGGACATACAAATGGTCAATAAACATATGAAATAATGCTCAACATCACTTAGCATTAGAGAAATACAAATTAAAACCACAATTTCACCTCACACGATGGCTACTATTTAAAAAACACAGAAAGTAACAAGCCTGGGCAAGTATGTGGAAAAATCTGAACCCTGTGCACTGTTGGTGGGAATATAAAATGGTGCAGCCACTATGGAAAACAGTACGGTGGTACCTCAAAAAAATTAAAAATAGAATTACCATATGATCCAGCAATCCCACTTCTGGATATATATCCAAAAGAATTAAAAGCAGGGACTTGAATAGATATTTGTCCACCCATGTCCATAGCGGCATTATTCACAATAGCCAAGAAGTGGAAGCAACCTGAGTGTCCACTGACAGATGAACGGATGAACAAAAATGTGGTATATCCACACAATGGAATATTATTCACCCTTAAAAAGGAATAAAATTCTGACATATGCTACATGAATAAACCTTGAGAACAGTGAAATAAGATGGTATTAAGTGAAATAAGCCAATCACAAAAAGACACATACGATTCCATTATATGAAGCAGGGTGGTGACTACCAGGAGCTGGGGGGAGGGGAGAAGTGGGGAGTTGTTATTTAATAGGTATAGAGTTTCATTTTAAAAGATGAAAAAGTTCTGGAGATTGGTGATATGAATATACTTAATACTACTGAACTGTATACTCAGAAACAGCTAAGATGATAAATTTTATGTTGTGTTTTTTACCACAATTTTTAAAAGATTATATGTCAAAATTGTCTCACAGTCAAGGGCCTGTTCATGGTCTTGTACTTTAAACACTTAAATTTTCCCCCAGTGCTCTTCTTCATACAAGGATGGGAAACCAGAGGAACAGAAGTGGAGTCTATGCAAAATTTGTACCCCAAGTACACGAACCTTTTTTTCCATCTGGTGGAAACCGTGCCTTAATAATCACTGGCTCTTGGTTGGTATGTATTAGTGTCTCTCCCTTTGGCTCAAACTGAAGCAGGTCATTCTGGACCAATTTTAGATGGTGTGTCATATTAATTACCAACCTAAAAATCTCTTAGCCCATAAATAAAGTGCAATTTCCCAAGTCTGAGAGTTTATATGATACATGTAATATTATATGATACAAACTGGTGGCAGTGGTTATTACTAGTTTATCAACTAACTAGTTGATCATTAATTTAAATTTTCTTCTTTGTATATTTTAAATTTTTCTACATTTTTATAGTAAATATTTTATAATTGGAACAATATCATCAATGATATAACCCAAGAATTATCCTTCAGATGATTAAAGTCTTGGGAATGGTACTTTTTTAAAAAATAAATTTATTTATCTTGGGCTGCATTGGGTCTTTGTCGCTGCGTGTGGGCTCTCTCTAGCTGCGGCAAGCAGGGGCTGCTCTTCGTTGCCGTGTGTAGGCTTCTTATTGCCGTGGCTTCTCTTGTCGCAGAGCATGGGCTCTAGGTGCGCAGTCTTCAGTAGTCATGGCCCGCAGGCTCAGTAGTTGTGGCTCACGGGCTCTAGAGCGCAGGCTCAGTAGTTGTGGCGCACAGGCTTAGTTGCTCTGTGGGCATGTGGGACCTTCCCGGACCAGGGCTCGAACCTGTGTCCTCTGCATTGGCAGGTGGATTCTTAACCACTGCGCAACCAGGGAAGCCCGGAATGGTACTCTTGTTATTAAACCCCAAATGGTTAGAATCCTTTCCCTTTCTGATTTTCACAGAATGAAATTCTTCTCGAGAAAAAGACCAAGAGAAGTAAGATTTTGAAACTGAAGTTCCCCAGGACAGAAGAAGAAAGACGAATGAGGACACAAAGTAAGAGGAGGCTGGAAGCTAAAAAAGAGCAGCAGCAGCAGAACTTTGTCGACCTGGCCTGTGAGTGCAGTGCGGTCATCTGCTGCCGGGTCACCCCCAAGCAGAAGGCCATGGTGGTGGACCTGGTGAAGAGGTACAAGAAAGCCATCACGCTCGCCATCGGAGATGGGGCCAATGATGTCAACATGATCAAAAGTGAGTCTCGCACATGGCCAGTGCCACCTGAATTGGTAGAGAGGAAATGGCAGGAACATTTTTGGGGGTAGTTTTTTTCTGATTTCATTGCTTGGGCTTTCATGAAGCAGACCTTTAATAAAGGCACTTAACTGTGGTAACTACACCTGTGACCCTGCCCTCAGGAAGCTTACAGTCCACTCAGTAGGAGAGCGCAGGCATGATTATTCTATACAAAGAGTGCCAATTCGAAGATGAGCTCTGTGTGGGTGAACTTATCCTTATTTGTTTCCTTCTTTTACATATGTTTGGATTTGGTTTTGTGTTTTCTCCTGCTGCTTCTCCTCCCATATTTCTTCAGGGCTTATTAAGAACCCTGCTATTTAATGTTTTGCAAAAATTCCTGCTGAGCTTGGCATAAATTATTGAACTCTGTTATTTGTTTTGGGAATATTATTCTCCCACACCTAAGCATTGTTTTCTGGGGCTTTCTTCTTGCCTTTGGTAAATCTGTTGAACTTCACCCTTAGGTGACCTAGTGTGAGCTCAGTGTAACATTGAAGCACAGCTCTGACATCGCCTCAAAATTCTCCTGACCTCCCAAGGTCATTCTGCTGGTTGGAGGACCCTAGCTACCCACAAATTGACAGATTGAGTTCTGTCACTGCAGAAATACAATTTTGCTGGTATTAAAGGCATACGGAACCAAACCCTCATCAATATGTCTGAATCCTGGTCCTTTTTCTCCCTGTATTACTTATACAGGAGTATCTTGTAATGAAAATGCCCAAACTAATGAGACCTGAATACTTGTCCTCATCCTGATGCCAGCATGCTGTGTCACCCTGGGCTCATGCTCAGGCCTCAGTTTTCTCATTTGAGAACAAGAAAATTATCTCTGATGTCACCTCTAGCTTTGTAGTATTTCTCTTAAGATGAACTATCCATGGCATGTATACACACGTCCTGTGGTGCCAGGTAGCTTAAATGCGTCATATGTTTAACTAGACTTTTACTTCAGCCTGTTTCGTAACTCTTCTCTTTCTTTCCTTAGAGTCTCTTCCTTCTCCTCCTTGATATATACTAAGAGTGTTCCAACTTTATCTCCCTCAAAAGGAGTCAGCTATATAATGTACGTTTTCTCGCTTCTTCGTGTGTGTCTGTGGCCACGGCCAGTTTAATTTCTTTCCACCGTGTTTTGCACATATTCATCCTGCCATGCGAATGGCATTTCTTGCTCTGAGTTAGATCTATTTCTTTCCTCTGTAGCCAGCTCTAGTTTATTTTCCATTATGTACCTTTTAACATAAATGACTGTGCCAAAAGGGCAAGTAACTCAAACATTATTTTTCTTCA
This sequence comes from Orcinus orca, assembly GCF_937001465.1. Classification (NCBI taxonomy): domain Eukaryota; kingdom Metazoa; phylum Chordata; class Mammalia; order Artiodactyla; family Delphinidae; genus Orcinus; species Orcinus orca. The sequence goes on from NC_064573.1 coordinate 16,724,040, forward strand.
GTTATAATGAAGACTTCTAGATGCTGGGAAAGGGGGACTCCGTTTCAGATTTCCCGATTACGTGACTGAGACTTGAAAACTCTTGTTCCTCTGAGTTCACCAACTGATAGCAAAAGGGATCACACAAAGTTGGCATAGATAACCTCCTAGAGACTGTTTTTTCGTTTTCAGAATTTTATTAAGCTCTGTTATGTGATACACACTTTTATATATAATGTAGGAGACATCCACTTGGGATGAAAATCAAAGAAACTCAGGTCTCCTTGGAAGTCAGTAGCTTAACCCAAGTATTAAGTGCCTTTTTGAACTCTGTGAAAACTGTCATCTCTTTTACCTACATCAAGAACAATGAACCAAAGGAAACTGTTTGTTGTTTATAAAGAAGTACAGTGAAATTTAAGTGTCCAAAAAATCTGACCATTTGCTAACATGTTTCATGGTTAGTGGTGTAGTCTAGGAGAAGTGGAGGGAACTGCAGTCCACCATGGTTTGCCCCTAGCAAGGATCCAAGGACCCTCGGATACTGCCCTCTCTCCCGCTTGGGCCTGAAGATGGCTGGTGGCTGTTATTTTCCTTGGCCTAAATCCTGAGAATGAACAGGCAGCATTAGAGAGGCAAACGGAAGCGACCAGCTTGTCAGGGAATTATGAAGTGGCCTACCGGGCAGGCATTTGAAACCACATCGGCAACTTCAGGGAAGTCTAGGTGCCTATGTTTAGGTTTTAGGAAAATACAAACAAAAAGCAGTGTGGCCTGATAAAGTACATCTGTTCAGTTGCCGCTTTAACTGTGGCAGTGTACACTTCACATACGGTCCCTTGGTCTGCTCGGCAGAGGCTGGACTGGATGTCAGGGCCTGGGGCGGTGGCTCCTCTTCCTTGTCTCTGACAGAATCTCAACATTTCCCCGTTATTTGTTCAGAAAAGAAGGCCATGGTTTGGTAGGAAAGAAGAGTTTGGCAACCACAACTGGTCATTAAGAACTATTTATGTGTATAAAGAGGTTGTAAGTATTGACTGAGATGCAGTTAATTCTATTTTATAGAATTGCAAAGTGTTATTAAAAACTTAGGTTTTGGACAAGTCACTGTGTTAATGCCAGACCTTGTATTCTGCAAGTGGGGCAGGAGTTGTGGAGCTTCTTTTAGTTGGAGACTCTGCTGAGCTGGCAGGCACTTCTCAGGGTCTGAGTAGTAATAGGTTGTATTCTGCAACACATGTTCTAAAAATGATCTCACTTCCATGACTCTTAAGACCTAGATAAAACTCGTAATTCTCTAAGTGGAACATGTGGTTTAATGACTATGGGGAGGATGGATAAAATTGGGACTTTCATTTTTATCCATTCTGGAAACCTCCCCTCCTCAAAACAACTGTGTCTTGGGGTCTCAGTGGGCCATGCATAAGCCTTTGAAAGTTTAACAGTATCTAAGTTTAAACACTTTTGGTTGCAAGTACTGGAGAACAATTCAAGTTAGCTTAAGACAAAAAGAAACCTATTTTAAAAGTTACAAATATGTCTCATGCTGCTCAAGAAGCCAGGCCTCAGGAATATGCTAGAACCAGGACCTGAAGCTGCACCAGGAACCCAGTGTCTGCCCTTCTCTCTCATCCTTTCTCTAGACTACTTTATTTCTCTGCCCCTCAGAAAGAAGTATATCCATCCCACAACTCAAAAATTTACATGTTAAAATTCCAAACACAAACACACCCAAATCCTAACTCCAAAATACCAAGAGACTGAGGGAAACAGATCCCTTTAGGTACTTTAAGCAGGAAGTGATTAATAGAGGGGACCAGGTGCTCATGAAAATTCTGGATGAACTGAAGAAGTAGGTTCTAGGCTGTGTCTGCACGTCTGGGTCACTCACCAGAGGAGCTTCTAGCTTTGAGGCTCCTCTGAAGAGCTTTCCAATTGAGAAGCCCTTGCAGTTGTTTATCAACATCTGGGCAGCTGGAGAATGGATATGAATTCTGCTGCAGAAATGCCAAAAAGGGAAGGGATGCTGGGCTCCAATTTGCTTCTGCTTCCAAGTCACAAGCAGGTCCAAACAAGTGGAACTTAATTCACAAAGAGAACCTAACTGCAAGGGAGTCGAAGCAATGTAGGGTTTTTATTTGCTTTCCCACCTCTCCAATTAGAACAAAAGTTCTAGAATGAAGGAGAGCCAATTCGTAGTATCTACCATAGATTATGTATCTGCCCATGGCTGACTCAGCTGTGGCCAGGGAGGCAGGGACACACGGTACACATGGATGCCTGGGGCTCACCCTTTGGGTGAGAAGGATGGCTTATGAGCTGGGCAGATAATCCAAATGGAATTCATTACCCACTTGAGATCCTTTCACAAATATTTATGGAAGCCCAACCACGTGCTATGTTTAGCAACTCGTACTTCTGAGTTCAGAAGCTGGGGGTGGGGGATGGTGAGCAACAGTTTTCACATTTATTGTTTCATAAATTTGAGGGTTTTTTTGTATTGCTACGGAAACATTTTTATCATCTCAATGTTTTGCCTTAAAATAAGCTTATGATTCAGTTATCTTCTCCCCACCCCCACAGCTGCCCACATTGGTGTTGGAATAAGTGGACAAGAAGGCATGCAAGCTGTCATGTCAAGTGACTATTCCTTTGCACAGTTCAGATACTTGCAGAGACTGCTGTTGGTGCACGGCAGGTGGTCTTACATAAGGATGTGCAAGTTCCTACGATACTTCTTTTATAAAAACTTTTCATTTACTTTGGTTCATTTCTGGTACTCCTTCTTCAACGGGTACTCTGCACAGGTAATATACCATCATCATTATTATTAAATGAGTAGAGCTCTTCTCTTACATGAATAAAACTACGTCTGAAATTTTCTTCCCCCTCCATATTTGCAGTTTTGGTGCTCTCTCTTAACAGCTGAGGTACAGATTAAGTTTATGAATCTTCTAAAATGTTTCTGGTGCTTTAAACCTATTTTATTTTGCCTTTAAAAAGGTAGGATTTGTTCCTGGTCTGTTGACTTTTGTTTATGTGTCTTTGCCTTCACCATAGATTTTTTTTTTTCCCAAGTCACCTTGCCATTAAGAATAGTGATAACAAATTGTTCAACTTTGAAAAAATTGTTCAAATTTAAGTATAAAATTACATTGGGGCTGAAGGGATTATATAAATTGGGGATGATCATAGATCTAACATCACGTCTCCACTGTTGGTTTTTAAATTTTAACATTTTGCAATGTTAAATTGTTGATATGGCAGAAACACACCATTAGCAAAAAACCTAAGTCAGTGCCTGTGGTTGTCCAAACTTCTTTGATGCTATGCTACAGACAACTGGCATGAGAGGAGGCCAGGTGTAGAAACTGGAGGCCACGATGTCTTGGGGTTTTGAGCAAGGTTGGGGCCTTCTTCCTGTTTCTGTGCAGGATGGTGTATCACTGTTGGTGCTGAGTAAGCCCATTTCCTCTATCCCCCACTGAGGACTGGGGTGTGCACAGCCTTGCTTATCCTTTTCAGAAGCATCTTATATTCAAATTCTGGTTTATAAAATGTTTAAATGGAAATGCTGGACCGGCAAGAGAAAAGTATATTTGAACGGTACTTACATGCTTTTGAACCAGTTGTATGTAATCTAATTCATTAATAAAAGGGATATTAAAAGACGATGAACAGATTTGTTTTCCAGCATTCTTCAAATAGACCAGACTCCTTTTCCAAAAACTTTTCAGTCTATTTCCCCACTTATTTTACGGGGAAGATAATTGCCTGTGGAAAGCCCTTTGATTCTGTCCATTCCATCAAAACAAACTCGTGCCTGCTACTGGCATAGCTGGTGGGGGGAGGGGTGTTTACTTTCCCTGGGGACACCCCTGCTTTGAGGGCAGATGCGCACGTATTAACTAGGTGGGCAACATTTCTTCGTCGGTGACACAGACTCTGTCATCTCCTCACAGACCGCGTACGAAGACTGGTTCATCACCCTCTACAATGTGATCTACACCAGCCTGCCCGTCCTCCTCATGGGGCTGCTCGACCAGGTAGGAGCCTGGCGCTGACAGGGTCGCTTCTGGACAGACTGAGTGACTGTTTCAAAGCAAATATTTCAATGCATTCTTTTGGTTTTCACTTCTTTCTGAGTAAACCCTACTATATTTCTGCTGTCAGGCAACAAGAGCAACTGCTATGCTTGTTTTATAGTAAGAAAAGAGGATTTCTGTGCCTGGGTTGAATTCATTGACAAAAGAGTTTATTACCCTCATTTCGGACACTAAGATTTTCTTGTTAGATACCTAACAGTATGTCTCTACAATAACAACTTACACATCTTTAAAGTAAATTATTTTAATACCTCCCCAAACTTACAGGTTTAATTTCCAAATTAGTCCGCATTCTATCTAGTAGCAACTTTTACAGAAACTGCTTTCAAGAATAAAAAGAATAATTTGGAATTAACTCATCGATGTGTATGTGAAAATGCTTTCCCAAAGTATTAGAAAAAATGTATTCTCAGAAAGTAAAAATGGGCTTCCTACACTTCTTTAAACATTACTGATCTGCTTTCTTAAGTAGCAAAATAGTAATACTTTACCTAGTCTCAGAATTAAATATCAAATGATGGTGGACTACAGTAACGAGGTTGCTCTCTGCACAATGAAATTATTCAGGATTTATCATCTTGTTTAGTTTTTGCCTTCCTAGAACTTAACAAGTTGCAACTCCTTTCGAGATAGAGGTTGTGACGTATCTCTTGAGTTCTTTGATCCTGATGGACAGCACTCAACTGTAATTGTGTTTTCCCCTTAAGGATGTGAGCGACAAACTGAGCCTCCGCTTCCCCGGGTTATACATGGTGGGACAAAGAGACTTACTATTCAACTACCGGAGATTCTTCGTAAGCTTGTTGCACGGGGTTTTAACATCTTTGGTCCTCTTCTTCATACCTCTTGGAGCTTATCTGCAAACTGTGGGACAGGATGGAGAGGCGCCCTCAGACTACCAATCTTTTGCTGTCACAATTGCCTCTGCTCTTGTAATAACAGTCAATTTCCAGGTATGTGGCTTTAGTCAACTGTTTTCAGTACCTGTTGGTACTGTATGCATTTCTGTATGTAGACCAGCGTGCACATCCGCCTGGCTCCCATTCTTCCTCCAACTGAGGCTCTGCTGCTTTGCAAATATGAATGGATGCTATTCTCATCCCTTATACCAAACATATTTCCTATTTCTTGCCTGAGCCAAAGATAGCTTCTGATTGTTCAGTATCCAAGCCATACCATGCTTAAATTGCTGAATTCTATTTTCAGAATCCTTAGATCCTTTATTTCTTGCTAACTCCCCAAAATGAGTGCTCTGTTTTTCTCTGGTTTCCCAACAGATTGGCTTGGATACTTCTTATTGGACTTTTGTGAATGCTTTTTCAATTTTTGGAAGCATTGCAATTTATTTTGGCATCATGTTTGACCTTCATAGTGCCGGAATACATGTTCTCTTTCCATCTGCATTTCAATTTACAGGTTGGTATTTTCTAAATTCCAAAAATAAATAAATAGAAAAATGTCATTAATTTAGATTCTGACATAACTTCAGGGTAAGTAAAAACATAAACTGTAAATTACTGCTAGGGAAAATTAATGTCCTGACTAGAATTGGGGGTGGTGGGTTGGAAGGGTGGTAACGTGATGGGAGGAAAGCAAATTAAAATAACTAAGCTATAATTGTGCTTTTTTTCTTCCATAAAACCTAATATTAGTAGGTTATTGGGAAACTGGGAATACATGTATTGCTGGTAGCACTATAGTTTAATCTTTCTAAAGCACTACCTAGAAATATGTAATGAATTTTTGTGTACATTTTGATCCAGGACTTCCACATGGGGAAAATACCCTAAGATGAAACACACCAAATTTTGGAAAGATAATCTGTACAAAGACTGTATCACTACAACATTTCTAATTGTCTTTTAAAAATTGGAAATAACCCTCCCTAAGACCTAAGAATATAAAATTAGCTAAACAAACTATGAATCCCAGATGATGGAATTCTAGAACTTAAAAGTGGACTGCATCATTGGAAATACATATACAAAGCAATAACTTATGGAAAACAAAACAGTTTACAGCTATATAAAATATATGACAAATTGACAAATGCTAGAATGAAATGATAAATATCAAAATATTATAAATAGCATGAATTAGAATTTATGAACATCTTATTATGGATAGAGTAGTTTGGATTCACAGTGGAAAAAAATTCCCCATAAACTCATTTCCCTGTAAAAGATTAGGTTTTTCTTTGTTTTAATGATCAGTTGTTGGGTTATAAAAGACAATTGCTGTGGTAACCCTTTTCTTATTGGGATTGAGCTCATTTTTTTTATGACTGTGTTCTTGCTTACTGACTCTGTGTTTTAAAATTTTAGTACCCACTTACTTAGAATATTCCCACAGGGAATGTGTTTTAAACCCATACACATTTATGCTATTATTTTTATAAACTCACAGTGTAAGTACAGAAAATATTGTGAGAAATTTGGTTCTAGTTTTAAAATTGAGTAGTATATGGTCACCTGATTGTATTACAGAATTGAATTGTTACTTCCTCTGACATAAAAACTAGTAGCCTAATTCAGTGGTAAAAGCCTAGCTCTAGTCAGATGGACATGGGTTTTAATTCAGGAGTTGCCATAGCTAGTTCTGTTACCTTGGGCAAATTTTTTTACTCTCCATTTCTTCATGTGATAGAGGGCAATACTCCTCTCTCAGAAATGATTAAGTGGCATGACCTAAAACACCCAGCATAAGGCTTATCCCACAAATGGCAGTGCCCATTGTTAATACATGGCGTTTCAAACCAAAACTATAAATTGGAAGTGCTTTTTTAAGTTCCTGAAAAAATCCAAAAGTATAAATTGCCTACTTTTCCATTTTTAATTAATGCAATGTCAACAAATGTACTTTCTTTTTTCGCTATTTATATGTTCACTTATATACATTTGCCTTGTTCCAAAGAATATGTGCCTAATTCTGCTTTGCTTAGTCTGGTTTTAAAATGTTCATTCCTTGAGCAGTGGTGGGATGTTCTTGGGAGGGCAATCTGGTTGTAAAAGCTCACCACAGAGAATCCACTTGTGGACTGTGGAATATCAGCTATGCCCCCCCTTGGGATGAAAACCACTGTGATTCATTCTCTGTGCTTCTTCCAGGCACAGCTTCAAATGCTCTGAGACAGCCATATATTTGGTTGACCATCATCCTGACTGTTGCTGTGTGCTTGCTGCCTGTTGTTGCCACACGATTCTTGTCAATGACCATTTGGCCATCAGAAAGTGATAAGGTATAGAAAAAGAAAATCTTCTCCTAACTCTGAGTGCCTCTCACAGAAATCAAAGCATTTCCCCAAAGCAGCTTTCCTGCAAAATTCTAAGCTCTTGGGAAGTTTGGTCTGAAAATTTTTTAGGACTACTCTTTTTTTTATTACAAAAATTACCAAATATCAAAGGAAAATAGTATAATGAACCCCCATATATCTATCCTCTCAATTTAGCAATTATACTATTAATATTTTGCCCTGCATACAGGTTGGGGTTTTTCTTCATTTAAAGGAAAATGAAAAGTCTTGTAGCAGGATCCTTTGAGCTACAAGTAACAGGGAGATATGGCTCAAAATGGTTCAATGATGATGTATCACCTCCACTCACATCATAACTAGGTTTCAGGCTCAGCTGATGGGCAACTTAATGTTATCAAAAAAGAACTGGGGTTTTTTCCATCTCCCCCCTCTGCTGAAAGATGGCTACAGGAGTTCCCGGCATTGCGTCCTGACATATCAATATCCAGGGGAAGATTAAAGACTGATTATGCTGTTGCTTTCCCTTAGGAGCCTGGCAACTTTTTGTTTTGCCTGGCAACTTTTTATGGAAGGGCCCAGCACTTTTCTCAGGCCTCATTAGCCAGAATTAGACCACATGCCCATTCCTGGACTAGTAGAGGGCAAGTCAAGTCGATCAGTCCTACCCCTGGGGGTGGCGTCCACATGGAGGAATGTGGCTGTAAGCAGGAGGATGGTACCTGAGTAAACTCCATTTCCATCAGAAAGGAGGAGAGAACAGCTGCTAGGTATCACTATCCTCCAGCTTTCCCTCCTCCACTGACAAGGGTGTGCAGTAGCAACCCAGAAGGAGGCTAACAGTCTTTTCTAAACCTGTATCTTTATGAAATGGAAAGAGCACTAGTTTAGGAGTGGGAATCCTGGCACCCCATTTTCTAGCTCTGAGAGCTTAGAAACGTCAGGTAACCTGCCTCCCTCCATTTCCTCCACTTTAAAGCGAGTATGGTTATGCCCGCCCCCAAATGAGGCAGGTGTGCAGCCAGTTCTTTTTAACCTTACCCCATCTCTCCTGCTTTCGTAGATTCAGAAGCACCGAAAGCGGTTAAAAGCCGAAGAGCAGTGGAAGCGGCGGCAGAATGTGTTCCGCCGGGGCGTGTCCGCACGGCGCTCGGCCTACGCTTTCTCCCACCAGCGTGGCTATGCCGACCTCATCTCCTCCGGGCGCAGCATCCGCAAGAAGCGCTATCCCCTGGATGCGGTCATCGCCGATGGGACGGCAGAATACAGGCGAACCGTGGAGAGCTGAGGCATTTGCTTCAGGTGACCTGTAGCAAAACAATCACACAAAGTAAAATGTCTTCTTTTTTTATGAGAGACTCGACTTTTTGGGGAAAAAAAAAAAATTTGTCACGAGGATGTTGAAGGCAATAACCTTTTTAACAAGCTACAATACTTGGGTTGGACTACTGCAATAGCAAAGCCAAGGAGACCTTTTGAAAAGTCGTATTCTTCAACTGTTGATGTTTTGTTTTGATTCAAAGTGAACGTTTTTAACCCCATCTCAATCTAGGACAAGAGAATTAGAAAACGTCTTATTTCAGTTCAAATGGTATTGTACTGTAAAATTACAATTAGATTTTCCTGTCTGGGATCTTCAGCACAAATTTCTCAGACGCTCCTTTTTTCCGGGAGTCCACCCTACTAACAAAGATCTTTTATTTACAATGGTAGTAACGAAAGATTCATGAATGTTCATCCCCTAGAAGCTAAGTGGTCTGATGACTTTTTCAGAGTCGATAATGGGGCTGCCTGGTTTCATGTTCTCATATTGGTTTACTAATTCAGCTCAATCAACAAAAATTACTTCACGTTTCATAAGTACAAGGTTTTGATCTGTTTCAGTTTACTACCAGGTTAAAAGAGCACATTACATACGTTTACTCTTACTATTATATATTATTTCAGACACTTCCTGTAGTACCAAGTGCATTTATTTTCTACTGTCATTAAAAAAAGATACTTAAATATTTATGGGCTTTTTAAAAAAAAAGCTTTTAAAAACTGAGGGTATCAGTGATAAATTGCAGAATATTTTGCAAAGCTTTCTTTTGAAAAGCAAACTTTTGTGCTTGCCTATATGTAAAGTATTTTATAAGGGATTTGAACAGAGACCTCACTCTTTTCTACTTGTCTTATGTCTTGAGAGAAAAGGCTGTTGGTAGCCATATTTCTAAGACTAACAGTGTATCATTTTAAAACTGAACATAACTTTAGGCAATTATGGAAACTATCCTCAAAGAGGTAAAAGTTATTTATCCAGGGGCTTTTCTCACTCTGTGTGTTTCACACACTAGTTTCCATGTTTCAGTGAAGACAGAGAAGTGTCTTCAATAATTCTGTTCTTTACCATTAGGTTGTGAATGTTCACAATATCTGTTCCTTTGAATTCCTTATGAGGAAATCACAGCATGTATATAGTTCATTGTCTAGATATGAAAAGAATATAGCTCTTTAGTCTACGGAAGTAAATTTCCGGAAGTTTACAACTTTTCTTTATCTTGTAAATTTAAAAATTGTAAGTTTTTTTGTGTAATAATTCTGTCAGTTTCAGATTTCTCTCCCGTTTTGCAAATTGTGGGAAAGGTCGACAATGCAAATGTGTCAAAGACTTACATGGTTGGGTGCAATATTAACAATTTTAAAATGCAAATTGCTTTGGATAAATTATTTCTATATTCTGTAAATCTGAGATTAATGTATATTTTTGTTTAAAAAATAAATGCTTTAGTAAAATCTTTGGAAGTACAATCTTTTAAAATATTTTTTAAGCTGAGTTTTTTATTTTAGACTGGGGCAGATGATGGAAGAATCTAGGCCTGCCTGGTTTTTAAAGGAACATAGGTGGTAAGAAGTAAGTTACTGGCAGGGTACTAAGTGTTAGGGTCAAAGTGGCTGAGAAAAGGATCAGACTACAGAGGTAGAGGGTATGGATTTATGGTTGGCAAGACCAACTGTATCCCGGGAGGGTGCATCTTAGGATATTAGGGAACAGTTTTTCCAAGTGACCTCAACTCTTTGGAGCCAGAATAAAAGCAAAGGTAAGCCTTGACCAAAAGTAGGGGCTGGGAAGTGAGTGCTGCCTTCATGTGATGTGAATGAAGCTTAGGAAAATTTTAAGACAGCTTCTAAAAGTCTTGTCAGAATCTGCTTCTAAGTTATAGCTGTAATAAAACTTCTGGTGCACGGGACTTCCCTGGTGGTACAGTGGCTAAGAATCTGCCTGCCAATGCAGGGGACACGGGTTCGAGCCCTGGTCCGGGAAGATCCCACATGCCGCAGAGCAACTAAGCCCGTGTGCCACAACTACTGAGCCTGCGCTCTAGAGCCTGCGAGCCACAACTACTGCAGCCCGCACGCCTAGAGCCTGTGCTCCACAACAAAGAGAAGCCACCGCAATGAGAAGCCCACACACCGCAACAAAGAGTAGCCTCCGCTCGCCGCAACTAGACAGAGCCCGCACATGGCAACAAAGACCCAACTCAGCCAAAAAATAAATAAATAAATTTATATATTAAAAAAAAAGGCTCATACTCTCAGACCCACCTGCACCAGGGCCCAGCACAGAAGGAGCCAACTGAAATGCACCCAGACTTTATGTAAGAGGCTTTATTGCTTACCTTAGAGTGCTGGTCCGAGGGGCAGGGGTCAGATTTAACACACATGCCTGCTGGGGTACCCTCCAAGGACAAAGGCTGGTGGATGCCATCTTTGTCTCACTCCTGCCGGCAGGGCACCATCTTTTTAGTATTTTAATCTACATTCTTTTTTTCCCCAGTCAGCACCATCTTTATGCCCTCCCTATGCTGCAATGTAGAGCACCAGCATCTCCAGAGGGGAGCTTTTACATGCATCTGGTATCCTTTTTTTTTTATGTCTGGTACCCTGGTTTTTGTGACTACAACTCAGGGGACACCCCTGATTGCCTGGCTCTGGCGGCCAGTGGGGCTTATGCTCATGGGTCCAGCAGGCCTGTAACCAACAGCAAAAGAGTTCTTAACCGACTACCATCTCCAGGGCACAGCAAGAGGCAACAGTCCGAGGAGTCTTACTATGAGAGGCCCACTAACTTATCTTCATAACTGTGGCCTGAGATTTCCAAGGAAGCACACATCTAAGTGTCTACTGTAATGCTCTCCAGCAGCCTCAGAGCGTGAGCACTCTCTTTGCGCTTTCACCCTACAGCCATCAGAGCACTACTGTCTCCCAGGGAGGAGCTCATACCTGTGTCTGGTCCCAGGTTTTACATCTGGTGCCTCAGTTTTTGTGGCTGCCACCTAGGGGATGCCCCTTAATCACCTGCCTCTGGGAGCCAGCAGGGCTTGTGTTCCTGGATCCCATGGCGTTGTTATAAATGGGGAGACAGTTCTTGGCCTGCTACCACCCCCAGGGCACAGTGAGACAGCAGACTGAAACAAACCCCAGTCATTCTGTGATAAAGGAATATTTGCTTGTCCTGGAGCTTTGGCCTGAGGGGCAGGCTTCTGGTTGGATGTAGGGACCTACTGAGATGCTCTCCTTGGACAAAAGCCAGAGGACACCATTTTTGTGCTCTCCATCTGCCCACCAGTATCTCTCAGAAAGGAGTTTGTACAGTTGTCTGGAGCCCCAATTTTTGTGACTGATACCCAGGGGGACACGTTTAGGGTATCCAGCTTTTGCAGCCAGCAGGGCTTATGCTTGCAGTCCTTCAGTACTGTATATATTTGTATATGCTGCTACCTGAGAGTCTAGCTTCCAATAAGCCTGCTAACCGAGACCCTCCTCTATGGGATACTGACAGGTCTTGCACATGCTCAACAACTGAGAGCCTCTAAAATTAAAATGGGCAGCCTGGACAATCACAAAGGTATGAGAGACAAGCAAGAGCTAGGGCAGGGCTGGATGACAAGGTTCTCCTACATGAGGCCACCCCCTCAAGATTAAGGAGAGGTGGCTGTTTTACCTCCGCATAGACACCAACACAGAGAGTCAAGGAAAATGAAGAAATAGAGGAGTATGTTCCAAATGAAATAAGATAAAATCTCGGAAAAAGAATTAATGTAATGCAGATAAGTAATTTACCTCATAAAGGGCTCAAAACAAAGATCATAAAGATGCTTACCAAGCTCAGGAAGGGAATGGATGAACACAGTGAAATCTTTGACAAAGAGATAGAAGGTATAAGAAAGTATCAAATAGAAGTCACAGAGCTGGTGGTTGGGGGGTGGGATGAACTGGGAGACTGGGATTGACATACAGACACTACTATATAGAAAACAGATAACTAATGAGAACCTACTGTATAGCACAGGGAACTTTACTCAATGCTCTGTGGTGACCTAAATGGGAAGGAAATCTAAAAAAGAGTGGATATGTGTATGTGTATAACTGATTCACTTTGCTGTACAGAAAGAACTAACACAACATAGTAAATCAACTATACTCCAATTAAAAAAAAAGTCACAGAGCTGAAGAAACAATGATCAAACTGAAAAGTACACTACTGGGGTTCAACAGTAAACTAGATGAAGCAGAAGAAAGGACAAGTGGGCAGTGGACTTCACCTAATCAGAGAAACAAAAAGAAAAATGAAAAAAAGTGAAGATAGCTTAAAGGACTTACGGGACAACATCAAATGGACCAACATTTGCATTAAAGGGGTCACAGAAATAGGAGAAAGGAGAAGACTCATTTGAAGAAACAACAGTTGAAAACTTCCCTAACCTGGGGAAGGAAACAGACACCTAGGTGCAAGAGGAACAGATAGTTTCAAATAAGAACTCAAAGAGACCCACACCAAGACATATTATAATTAAAATGTCAAAAGTTAAAGACAAGGAGAGAATCTTAAAAGCATGAAGAGGAAAACAACTTTTTATGTACAAAGAATCCCCCCTAAGACTATCATGAGATTTTTGAGCAGAAGTTCTGCAGGCAATATAGGGAGTGGCATGATATATTCAAAGTGATTAAAGAAAAAAAACTTTGAACAAAAGAACACTGTATCTGGCAAAGTTGTCATTCAGAACTGAAGAGATAAAGAGTTTTCCAGACAAGCTAAAACTAAAGGAGTTCATCAACACTAGACCAGCCTTACAAGAAATGTTAAAAGGACTTCTATAAGCTGAAAGGAAACTGTGCTAATCAGTAACAGGAAAACATGAAAGTCTCACTGGTAAAGGTAAATATATAGTAAAATTCAGAATAATCTAATGTTATAAAGGTGGTACATTAATCACTTATAAAGCTAGTATGAAAGTTATGTAAAGGCCAACTAGCCCGAGGCAGGGGAACGCAATCAGACTCACAGGTTGCATCAGACGGAAACTTTCCAGACCACCCAGTTCCAGAAACTGACCTGGAGACATTCCGGACCACCCAGTTCCAGGAACTGACCTGGGGACTTTCCACCCGGCCCAGCCTTCCCGCTTTTGAGGGGCGGGACTAATGGTCCCAAGACTGATGCAACCAGCACCGGATATTGCCACGATACCCGAAGAGACCACCAAATAAGGAATAACCTGCTCCCTCCCAGATTCACCACACCCCTTTCCCTTCTTCCCCTATAAATTCTGCCTAAACCCTCACCCGGATGCGACTTCTCTGGCCCCTTTCTCTCGGACCAGTGAACCTCGCCCGGGAGCGTTCCCAAATAAAGCTTGTTTAAGCTCTCCTCCGTTTCTTGGTGCTGTTCCTTACAAGTTAAAGGACAAAAGTAGTAAAAAATGTAACTATAATAATTTGCTAAGGCATACACAAAATAAAAAGATGTAAATTGTGACGTCAAAAACATAAAAGAGGAAGCAGAAAATAAAAATATAGAGCTGTAGGATGCATTCAAACTTTTAAGTTGTTAGCACTTTAAAATAAACTGCTATAAATATAAGTTGTTACATGTAAGTCACAGAAAAAAACCCATAGTAGATACACAAAAGACAGAGATAAAGGAATCTAAGCATACCACTACAGGAAAGCATCAAATCAGAAAGGAAGAGAAGAAAGGAACAGAAGAACAATAAAACAGCCAGGAAACAAGTAACAAGATGGCAATAAGTACATACCTATATATAATTACTTTAAATGTAAAAGAACTAAATTCTCTAATCAAAAGACATAGAGTGGCTGAATGGATTAAAAAGAAAAAAGATCCATCTACGCTGCCTACAAGAGACTCACTTCAGATGTAAAGGCACACAGACTGAAAGTGAAAGGATAGGAAAAATATATTCCATGCAAATGAAAACCAAAACAAGCTGGGGTGGCTATACTTATATCAGATAATATAGAGTTTAAAATAGTCTGTAATAAGAGATAAAGAAGATCATTACATAGGTACAATGGGGTCAATCTAACAAGAGGATATAACATTTGTAAATATTTATGAACACAACATAAGAGCACCTAAGTGTATACAGCAAATATCAACAGACCTGATGAGAGAAATAAAAAGCAATACAATAACATTAGGTGACTGTAATACCACAGTTTCACGAATGGATAGATCATCCAGACAGGAAATCAATAAGGAAACACTGGTTTTAAACATGTTAAAGCAAATGGACATAACAGATATATACAGAACATTCCATCCAAAAGTAACAGAATACACATTCTTCTCAAGTGCACATGAAACATTCTCCAGGGTTGATCATTTGTTAGGCCACAAAACAAGTCTTAATAAATTTAAGACTGAAGTCATACCAAGCATCTTTTCTGACCACAATGGTATAAAACTAGAAATCAATCAGAAGAATAAAACTGGAAAAATCACAAATATATGAATATTAAATAACATACTACTGAACAACCAATGAATCAAAGAAGTAATCAAAAGAGAAATTTTAAAATACCTTGAAACAAACGAAAATGGAATACAACACACCAAAACCCATAAGATGTGCCAAAAGCAGTTTGAAGAGGGAAGTTCATAGCAATAAATGCCTTCTTCAAGAAACAAGAAAAATCCCAAGGATTTTACACCACCTCAAGGAACTAGAAAAAGAAGAATAAAGCCCAAAGTTAGTAGAAGGAAGAAAATAACAATGAGCAGAATGGAAATAACTGCTCTAAAGACCAAAAAAAAAAAAAAAAAAAAAAAAAAGATTTTAGAAAAGATCAATGAAACTAAAAACTGGTTTTTCAAAAAGATAACAAAATTGACAAACTGTTAGTGAAACTCACCAGAGAGAGAGAGAGAGAGAGCTCAAATAAATAAAATCTGAAATGAAAGAGGAGAAATTACAACTGATACCATAGAAATACAAAGGATCCTAAGAGATTACTATGAACAATTATATATCAACAAATTGGACAACCCAGAAGAAATGGAAAATGTCCTAGAAACATATAATCTAACAGGATGAATCATGAAGAAACAGAAAATCTGAACAGACCAAATACTAGTAAGGAGATTGAATTAGTAATTAAAAACCTCCCAAGAAAAAAAGTCTAGGGCCAGATGGCTTCATGGGTGAATTCTACAAAACATTAAAAGAATTAATACCAATCCTTCTCAAACTCTTCCAAAAACCAGAAGAGGAAGGAACACTTCCAAACTCATTTTATGAGGCCTGTATTACCCTGATACCAAACCAGAAAAGGATGCCACAAGAAAAGGAAATTACAGGCCAATATCCCTGATGAACATATATGAAAAAAACCTCAATAAAATATAGGCAAACAGAATTCAACAATACATTAAAAGGATCATGCACCATGATCAAGTGGGATTTATTCTAGGGATGCAAGGATGGTTCAACATCCACAAATCAATCACTGTGATACAGTACAGTAACAAAATGAAGGATGAAAATCACATGATCATCTCAATAGATGCAGAAAAAGCACCTGACAAAATTCAACATCCATTTATGATAAAAACTGGGTATAGTGGGTATAGAGATATTATGTTGAGGTATACATACCTCAACATAATAAGGGCCTTATATGATAAGCCCACAGCTAACATACTCAATGGTGAAAAGCTGAAAGCTTTTTTTCTTCTAATATCAGGAACAAGCTAAGGATGCTACTCTTACCACTTTTATTAAACATGGATTTAGAAGTCCTAGCCAGAGTAATCAGGTAAGAAAAAGAAAAGGCATCCAAATCAGAAAGAAAGAAGTGAAACTCAATATTTGCCAATGACATGATATTATAGAAAACTTTAGACTCCACCAAAAAACTGTTAAAACTAATAAAACAGTACAGTTGCAGCATACAATATCAATACAGTTGACACTTGAACAACAGAAGTTTGAACTGCATGGATCCACTTACACATTACTTTTTCTCAATAAATACACACTACAGTACCACACAATCTTGGTGGTTGAATCTGTGGATGCGGAGTGCCAGCTATAAAGTTATATGCAGATTTTTGACTGTGTGTGTGTGTGTGTGGGGAGTCAGTGCCCCAAACCCCACGATGTTCAAGGGTCAATTATATATAAAAACCTACTGGGTTTCTATACACTAATAACACAAGAGCAAAAAAAAAAAAAAGGAGGTGAAAGGCCTGTACAATGAAAACTGTAAGACACTGATGAAAGAAACTGAAGATGACACAAATAAATGCATAGATATTCCATGCTCATGTACTGCAAAAATTAATGTTTTAAAAATGTCAATACTACCAAAAGCAATCTACAGATTCAATGCAATCCCTATCAAAATTCCAATAGCATTTTTCACAGAAATACAATAAATAATCCTAAAATTTGTAAAGACCCACAAAAGACTCTGAGTAGCCAAAGCCATCTTGAGAAGGAAGAACAAATCTGGACTCATCACACTCCCTTATTTCAAACAATATTACAAGTTATAGTAATCAAAACAGCACAGTATTGGCATTAAAGAGACACATCAATCAATGGAACAGAATAGAGAGCCCAGAAATAGACCCATGCATATATAGTCAATTAATTTACAACAAATAAGCCAAGAATATAAAATGCAGAAAGGACAGTCTCTTCAATAAATGGTGCTGCATGCAAAAGAATGAAACTGGACCATTCTCTTACACCATACACAAAAATTAACTCAAAATGGACCAAATGTTTGAACATAAGACCTGAAATAAGTGGTAAGTTCCTTGATATCAGTCTTGGCGATAATTTTTTGCATTTGACATGAAAAGCAAAGGCAATAAAAGCAGAAATAAACAAGTGGGACTACGTCAAATTAAAAAGCTGCACAGCAAAGGACATCACTGAATGGGAGAAAATATTTGCAAATCATTTTTCTTATATGGGGTTAATATACAAAATATATAAAGAATGCATACAACTTAATAGCAAAAAAACAAACAGTACAACTAAAAAATAAACATTTTTCCAAAGAAGACATATAGATGGCCAACAGACACATGAAAAGGTACTCACATCACTAATTATCAGGAAAATGTAAGTCAAAGCCACAATGAGATATCACCTCACACCTGTCAGAATGGCTATTATCAAAAAGACAACAGGGCTTCCCTGGTGGCGCAGTGGTTGAGAGTCCGCCTGCTGATGCAGGGGACACGGGTTTGTGCCCTGGTCCGGGAAGATCCCACATGCTGCAGAGAGGCTGGGCCCGTGAGCCACGGCCGCTGAGCCTGCGCGTCCGGAGCCTGTGCTCCGCAGCGGGAGAGACCACAGCAGTGAGAGGCCTGCGTACCGCAAAAACGAAAACAAAAACAAAAAAAACAAACCAAAAAAGACAACAAATAACAAGTGTTGGTGAGGATGTGGAGAAAATGATCACCTGTGCACTGCTGGTGGGAATATAAATTGGTGCAGCCACGATGGAAAACTATGGAGGTTCCTCAAAAATAAAAATAGAACTACCACACAATCCAGCAATTCTACTTGTGTATTCATCCAAAGTAAATGAAAATACTGTGTCAAAATGATATCTGCACCCCCATGTTCACAGCAGCATTATTTACAATAGCCAAGATATGGAAACAAACTAAGCATCCATCAATGGATGAAAGAATGAAGAAAATGTGGAATATATATACAACTGTTGTATTATTATTCGGCCATGAAAAAATAAATAAAATTTCATCATTTGCAACAACATGGATGGACCTTGAGGGCATACTAAGTGAAATAAGCCAAAGAAAGACAAATACTATATGGTCTCACTTTATATGTGGAATCTAAAAAACAAAACAATAAAAAACAAACAAACAAAAACAAAACCAAAAAACTCCTTTGCTCATGGATACAAAAAAACTGGTGGCAGATTGGGAGGTGGGAAAAATAGGTCAAGGGGGTAAAAAAACACAAACTTCCAGTTATAAAATAAATAAGTCATGAGAATGTAATGTGCAGCATGGTGACTCTAGCTAATAACACTGTATTGTACATTTGAAAGTTGCTAAGAGTCTTTTTTTTTAATTTAATTTTCTTTTCTCTCTCTCTCAAATCTCGCCCGTGAGGCATGCAGGATCTTAGTTCCCTGACCAGGGATCGAACCCATGCCCCCTGCATTGGGAATAATGGACTCTTAACCACTGGACCACCAGGGAAGTCCTGAGACTAAGTTTTAAAAGTTCTCAACCCAAGAAAATAAAATTGTAACTATGTATGCTGAAGGATGTTAACTAGACTTACTGTGGTGATCATTTCACAATATATACAAATATCAACTCATTATGTTTGAATATTACATGTCAATTATATCAATTAAATTTTAAAAAAATTTAGAAAGGGATGAAATGATAATACACGCTACATAGTGGGTGAACCCTGAAAACATGCTAAGTAAAAGAAGCCAGATTCACAAGGTTACATATTTATGATTCCTTTTATGTGAAATACCCAGAATAGGTAAATCCATAGAGACAGCTGATTGGTGACTGCCAGGGGCTGGGAACAGGAGGGTACAGGGAACAAATGCTAAATGGGTGTATTAGTCAGAGTTCTCCAGAGAAATAGTACTAACTGGTGTTTAAGGAATTGGCTGACACCATTGTGAGGGTTGGCAAGTTTCAAATGTGCGAAGTAAGAGGTTGGCAGGCTGAAATTCCAATAAGGGTTGATTTTGTGGTTTTGAGTCCAAAGGCTGGAAACTGAGCTGAGTTTTTATGCTGCAGACTGGAGGCCAAATTCCTTCTTCCTTGGGGAACCTCAGACTTTTATCTTAAGGCCTTCAACTAATTAGATGAGACCCACTCACATTACAAAGAGTATTCTGCTTTATTCACAGTCTACTGATTTAAATGTTAATAACACCTTCATAGCAACATCTAGATTTGTGTGTGACCAAACAGTTGGGCACCACAGCCTACCCAAGTTGACACATAAAATTAACCATCACAATGGGAATGGGCAGTGAATTAGTCCATCAGCAGCATCTATCAGAGGCATCATTACTTCTTCATATTTATATGGCGAGAAGACCTTTAAACTGAT
Source organism: Orcinus orca (assembly GCF_937001465.1). Classification (NCBI taxonomy): domain Eukaryota; kingdom Metazoa; phylum Chordata; class Mammalia; order Artiodactyla; family Delphinidae; genus Orcinus; species Orcinus orca. The sequence continues at coordinate 16,743,800 of NC_064573.1, forward strand.
CCTAAGTAAGCACTAAAACCTTGAAGGCTAAGGTGGTTTTAGCTTTGTTATTGTTTTGTATAAAAAGAAAATCAGTTTTTCTAGTATTCTTTCAGTTGATGTGAAATTCATGTACATAAAAGTAACCATTTTAAAGTGTACACTCATAATATTGTGTAAGGGGATATATGTATAGCTGATTCACTTTGCTGTACAGCAGAAACTAACACAACAATGTAAAGCAACTACACTCCAATAAAAATTTTAAAAAATTAAATTAAAAAACAATGTTGGGCTTCCCTGGTGGCGCAGTGGTTGAGAGTCCGCCTGCCGATGCAGGGGACACGGGTTCGTGCCCCGGTCCGGGAAGAACCCACATGCCGTGGAGCGGCTGGGCCCGTTGAGCCATGGCCACTAAGCCTGCGCGTCCGGAGCCTGTGCTCCGCAACGGGAGAGGCCACAACAGTGAGAGGCCCGTGTACAGCAAAAAATAAATAAATAAAAAACAATGTTGTGTAACCACCACATCTATCAAGTTCCAAAACATTTTCATTACCACAAAAGAAAAGCCCATACCCATTGTGATGGTTAATTTTAATGTGTCAACTTGGGTTGACAGATGGCAGAGAGAAAATTAGGTTACTGACATAGTTGAACTGCTAGTAGTACCTCCAGACTACTTCCATATGAGAAAAATAAATCCTTACTTGCTTAAGCTGTGTTAGGTTTTCTGCTACTTATGGCTGAAAGCAATTCTAAATGATACAACGGAAGAAATAACAGCAAATCCAAAAAAGGAAGAAGTTTAAAGGGGGAGAATAATTTGAATACAACTAGACAAAAAAAAATAATAAATTAGATACATAAAAATTGTGAGAAAGGAAAAATGTATTACTTTTGAAGGTAATATGGTGGTATTCTTGGAAAACACAGTAGAGTCAACTAAAAAACTATGATAGTTAGAATTCAGCAAGATAATGGGAACAAAACAAATATAAAGATAACTTTCATTTATACCAAAAACAAACAGAAGATATAATGGGGAAAAGATGGTACAGTTGACCCTCGAACAAGGTCGGGGTTAGGGGGGCTGACTCCCTGCACAGTTGAAAATCTGCACATAACTTTACAGTTGGGCATCCATATCTGCAGTTCTACATCCATGGATTCAACTAACCATGGACTGTGTAGTACTGCAGTACTTATTGGAAAAAAAAATCCACAAAGTGGCCCTGTGTAGTTCAAATCTGTGTTGTTCAAGGGTCAACTATGTTTACAATTGCAACAAAAATGATAAAATACTGAGGAATAAACTTTACAACTAAGACCTCTATGAACAAAGCTTTAAAACAGTAGTGAATTCAAAAGAATAGTTAAGCAAATAAAAGGCATGTCATGTTCCTGGATAAGACATAATACCATAAAGAGTTGAGTCTCACTAATATATAAATGGCATATGATCCCTATAAAAATGCCAACAGTTTTCTTTAATACACAGACTGATTCTAAAGTTCATGTGAAAAGATTAATAAGAGCCAGAAAACTAACAGAGAAAGCAATGAGGGGAGACTACCGCTACCAGACATTAAATGTAATTTTAAAACTGATTTAAACAGTGTGATTCTGATGCTTGATTACACATTCCATGGAACAGATCAGAAGATCCAGAAATAGCCCCAAACATATGTAGAGATTTACTACACATAAAGGTGGTATCAAAGATCAGTGTGGGGGGGGGGGGTGTGCTTCACTGGTAGCACAGTGGTTAAGAATCCGCCTGCCAATGCAGGGGACACGGGTTCAAGCCCTGGTCCGGGAAGATCCCACATGCTGCAGAGCAACTAAGCCCGTGTGCCACAACTACTGAGCCTGTGTTCTAGAGCCCATGAGCCACAACTACTGAAGCCCATGCACCTAGAGCCCATGCTCCTCAACAAGAGAGGCCACCACAATGAGAAGTCCGCACACTGCAATGAAGAGTTGCCCCTGCTCGCCACAATTAGAGAAAGCCTGTGCGCAGCTACGAAGACCCAATGCAGCCGGAAAAAAAAAAAATCAGTGGGGGAAAGACAGGCTTTTTAATTAATGGTGTTGGAACAACAGGAAAACAAACTGAATACCTTACACTGTAGTAGAATAAACTGCTAATAAATAAAAGATTTGAAAGTAAAAATACTCATAAAAGTACTAGAAGAAAAACATCAGAAAATTCAAATACAGACTTGGAGTAAAGAAAGCATTTCTAATTAAGACTAGGGAATTACCTGGCGGTTCAGTGGTTAGGACTCAGTGCTTTCACTGCCAAGGGCCCGGTTCAATCCCTGCTGAGGGAACTAAAATCCCACATGCCGCACAGCACAGCCAGGAAAAAAAAGGGCACTGGGGCTAAAAACACAAAGCTTCAAAGGAAAGGCTAATAAGTTCAAATACATAAATGTAAAAGCCTTCCTTATTGCAAAAAACAAAAAAACAAAGATAAATGGTAGGGACTTCCCTGGTGGCACAGTGGTTAAGAATCCACCTGCCAATGCAGGGGACACACGTTCAAGCCCTGGTCCAGGAAGATCTCACACACCGTAGAGCAACTAAGCCTGCATGTCGCAACTATTGAGCCTGCGCTCTAGAGCCTGAGAGCCACAACTACTGAGCCCGCATGCCTAGAGCCCATGCTCTGCAACAAGAGCAGGCACTGCAACAAGAAGCCCGCACACCACAATGAAGAGTAGCCCTTGCTCACCACGACTAGAGAAAGCCCGCACGCAGCAACGAAGACCCAACACCGCCAAAAAACAAATAAATAAATAACTTAATAATAATAAATGGTAAAGTGGATAAAAATACATTTGCAACTTGTGAGACAAAGAGCTAATTTCCCTAATAAATAAAGACTTCCTTGGATCTGAAAGACTCCAACAATCCAGCAGAAAAAAAATGGGCAAAGCACACAAAGAAATCACGAAAAAAAAAAACAAAAGACTCCTACACACAAAGATGTTTAACCTTATCTGTAATAAAGGCAAATCAAAATGATTCAGTGGACCACGTTCACCTATCAACTTGGCAAAAAAGAAAAAGGCTGGCAATGCAACACTGAGACTATGGCAAACAAACCCTCTATTTTATAATATTACTGGTAGGAATATAAATTGATGAAAACTCTTAAAAACTTAGCAACGTCTGTTAAAATTTTAAATGTGTATATCTTTTGACCTAGCAATCACATTTCTCAAATTTATCCTGCAGCTATATTTGCCCACAAGGGAAATGACATGTACTATTGTACTGCAGTACTGTTCATAATAGCAAAACACTGGCAATGAACTAGAAATCCATCACAAGGGACTGGTTAAATGAAGTAAAGTACATTCCCGCGACAGAACACAATGACACTGTAATGGAGACTATCAGAGAATAAGATCTCCATGATTCATTATGACGTGAGAAAAGCCAGGTACAGAACTGTGTTTGTGGTGGCTACCTTTTATGTATAAAACAAAAGAGGGGAAGGAGATTAAATTGATCTATAGATTCAACAAAATCCCAATCAAAATTTCATAGGATTTTTCGGGTAAAAATTGACAAACTGATTCTAAAATTTAAATGGAAATGCAAAGAACCTAAAATAGCCAAAATGAGAAAGAAAAATAAAGTCGGAGAAGCTAACATTACTTGATCTGGAGAATTATTATAAAGCTATATAGTAATCAAAACAGCATGATATTGGCCTAAAGACAGAAAATAGGTCAGTGAACAGAGTAAAAAGTCCAGAAATGAATCCACGTATATATGAACAACCAATTTTTGACAAAGGTACAAAGGAAATGAAATAGAGAAAGGATAGCCTTGTCAAAAAATGGTGCTGGAACATTTGGATATTCACACGTAAAAAAACCAAAACAATGAGCTTGGATCCATACCTCAAGAGTAGCAAAAGATTTGAATAGATGCTTCAACAAAGAAGATATTCAGGAGTAATGTTACCAAGATGGCAACATCGGTTGTTCCTGACTTCACTCCCCCTCATAAGGAGATCAACTAACAACCATTCATTGACAAGACTCCACTGAGAGGATCCTAGGAGGCTGGAGAGAGGCTAAAGCACCCCCCTGCAACACAGACCAAGACAGACCTCCTTAGAAGGGTAAGAGGAGTGGTTACACGCTGATCACACTGCCCCTCCCCAAGGCAGCATGGCCCCACTCTGAGGGGTCTCCCTGAGCCTAAAGTTCCTGCCGTGGAAAAAGAGCCCAGGGTGCACACCCAGCTCCTCCAGCATTCTGGGTTGTTCCTTGGGAGCTTACACTCTGGTCTTGCCCCACAGGGACTGTGGGTAGATCTGCAGTGCTTGACCACTGGAAATCTGACTGTGATGGAGAGGGGAGAGGGGCTTGCAACAGCCAGTGCTCAGATCTTGGCAGAATGAGTTTACCTGTAGCACACAACTGACAGCCCCAAGCGGCGGCTGTGCTCATCTGCAGAGCCAAGAACGTAGCACACCTTGACCAGGGAATTCAGTGGGGTACAGATCTGTCTGACTTCAGTCTTCAAACAAAGAGCTTTGCAGCCCTGCAACCTGGCTTTCCCAACAGGGGCAGGGGAGCTGTGTCACAGCCAGCATGCTGATTGTAGCTCCCAATCCCTCTAGGCCAGAAAGTCTGACCTGGTTCCACTGTGAGGCTGCTTGGAACTAGCCTGGGCAGGGGAACTAAGTTATAGCCCCACCCACTGCTGAATAGAGCCTTCGGTCCACTCGACCAGGGAATCTAACCACAGCACTCAGGAACCTGTGTAATCCGCCCAATAGCCCTGCTTACAGTGGTACCTGAACAAAGAGCACAGCCTCTGGCTTTCCCCATCTACAGAGCAAAAGCAGTAGCCCCATCTTGCCAGGAATTCAGTGCACAGTCTTGCCTGATTCAGGTTCCCAAACAAAAGGCTGTGCACCCCCTGGAGCCTGTCCTGCTGCCCCACCAGGGCAAGAAAGCTATTTCATAGTGCCATCTACTGCTGAGTACAGTACCTAGTTCCAATCATCTAGTAAGCCTGGCCAGAGTACCCATCTCACAGCCTTGCTTGGGCAGGGAACCAAGCCAGCAGTCCTATCTAACTGTTCTCAGCCAGAGGCATTCCCCCATTTCCCAACCCCAAAGCTCAGGCAGCGTCCTCACAGAAAAATAAACCCTGATGGTAAACCCCACCTGTTTATTACCAGCAGACACATCCAGAAGCCCAAACTGAGCTGACTGGTGAAGAAATGTCTCAGCCAAAGTGAATAAAGTCTGGAAGAGGAACCTGCTAACTCAGGTGAGGAGATAACAACATAAGGAATCATGGGCCATGAAAAATCAGGTAAACATGACATCACCACAGGAAACTAATAAAGCTCTGATAACTGATCCTGAAGAAATGGAGATTTACCAGCTGTAAGATAAAGAATTCAGAATAGTCTTCTTAAAGTAGCTTAGTAAACTACAAGAACACACAGGCAACTAAATGAAATTAGGAGAACATTGCATGAGCAAAACAAGAAGTTCAACAAAGTAACAGAAACCCTCAACAAACAGATACCAAGAAATCCTAGAGCTGAAAAATACAATGACTGAACTGAAGAATTCAATAAAGAGCTTCAAAAGTAGACTTAACCATGCAGAAGAAAGAATCAATGTTCTAGAAAACAGGACATTTGAAATCCCGTCACAGGACCAAAAGAAAAAAGAATTTTAAAAAGTGAAGAAGGTATGTGGGACTTAAGGGACACAATCAAAACAATAACTGCATCGTGGGAATTCCAGAAGGAAAAGAGAAATAGAAAGGGTAAGAAAGTATATTTAACGCAATAATGGCTGAAAACTTCCCAAACCTGGGGAAAGAAATGGATATCCAGATCCATGAGGCCCAAAGGAACCAAATATGTTGAACTCAAATAGGGCTACACCAAGGCACACTATAATTAAACCATCAAAAGTCAAAGACGGGGCTTCCCTGCTGGCGCAGTGGTTGAGAGTCCACCTGCCGATGCAGGGGACATGGGTTTGTGCCCCGGTCCGGGAAGATCCCACATGCCGCGAAGCGGCTGGGCCTGTGAGCCATGGCTGCTGGGCCTGCGCATCTGGAGCCTGTGTTCTGCAAAGGGAGAGGCCACAACAGTGAGAGGCCCGCGTATTGCGAAAGAAAAAAAAAAAAAGTCAAAGACAAAGAAAGAATTCTAAAAGCAGCAAGAGAAAAAAGAGAAGTTATATAAAAGGGAAGCTCTGTAAGACTATAGGTGGATCTCTCAACAGAAATTTTTCAGGCCAGGAGAGAATGAAATGATATATTCAAAATATTGAAAGAAAAAAACCTGTTAACCAAAAATTCTATATACCTGGCAAAGCTGTCCTTCAGAAATGAAGGAGAATAATTCAATAACAAAACAAACAAAAAAACAACCCAATCAAAAAATGGGCAGAAGACCTAAATAGACATTTCTCCAAAGAAGATTTACAGATGACAAATAAGCACATGAAAAGATGCTCAACACTGGTAATTATTAGAGAAATACAAATCAAAACTACAATGAGGTATCACCTCACACCAGTGTGAATGGCCATCATTAAAAAGTCTACAAATAGGGCTTCTCTGGTGGCACAGTCGTTGAGAATCTGCCTGGCAATGCAGGGGACACAGGTTCGAGCCCTGGTCTGGGAGGATCCCACGTGCCGTGGAGCAACTAGGCCCGTGAGCCACAAATACTGAGCCTGCGCGTCTGGAGCTTGTGCTCTGCAACAAGAGAGGCCGCGATAGTGAGAGGCCCGCGCACCGCAATGAAGTGTGGCCCCCACTTGCCGCAACTAGAGAAAGCCCTCGCACAGAAACGAAGACCCAACACAGCAAAAATAAATAAATTCATTAATTAAAATTTTAAAAAAGTCTACAAATAATAAATGCTGGAGAGAGTGTGGAAAATAGGGAACCCTCCTACATTGTTGGTGGGAATGTAAATTGGTGCTGTCACTATGGAAAACTGTATGAGGTTCCTTAAAAACTAAAAATTGAGTTACCATATGATTTGGCGATCCCACTCCTGGATCTATACCTGGAGAACACTAATTTGAAAAGACACATGCACCCCAATGTTCATGGCAGCACTATTTACAATAACCAAGACATGGAAGCAACCTAAACATCCATCAACAGATGAATGGATAAAGAAGACATGGTATGTATGTGTATATGTGTATAACATATGCACATTCATACATGTACACACACACACACACACACTGGAATACTACTAAGCCATAAAAAAGAATGAAATAATGCCATTTGCAGCAACATGGATGGACCTAGAGATTATCATACTATGTGAAGTAAGTCAAAGAAAGACTTATGTGTGGAATCTAAAATAGATACAAATGAACTTATTTACAAAACAGAAGCACAGACATAGGAAACAAACTTTTGGTTACCAAAGGGGAGGAGGGAGGGGGGAGAGGGATAAATTAGGAGGTTGAGATTAACAGATACACAATACTACATATAAAGTAGATAAAACAAGGTCCTACTGTATAGCACAGGAAACTATATTCAATATCTTGGAATAGACTATAAAGGAAAAGTACATGAAAAAGACTATATATATAGTTTTACATACATAAAAATATATATTCATATATATATACAAAAAACTGAATCACTTTTCTGTACACCAGAAACTAACACAACATTGTAAATTAACTATCCTTCCATTTAAAACAAAGATTTAGAAAAAAGAAATAAAGGAGATGAAAGACTTTTCCAAACAAAAGGTGAAGGCATTCACCACTAGACCTGTCTTACAAGAAATGCTAAAGTAAAAGGACACAAATTAACATCACAAAAACATAATAAGGCAGCATAAAACTCACCGGTAATGGTATATATATATATATATATATATATATACACACATACATACAAAAAGAATCTGTACTATGGTAACGGTGGTGCAAAATTCACTTACAACTCTAGTTTAAAAGTTAAAAAACAAATATAGTGGGCTTCCCTGGTGGTGCAGTGGTTGAGAATCTGCCTGCCAATGCAGGGGACATGGGTTCGAGCCCTGGTCTGGGAAGATCCTACATGCTGCGGAGCAACTGGGCCCGTGAGCCACAATTACTAAGCCTGCGCATCTGGAGCCTGTGCTCCGCAACAACAGAGGCCGCGATAGGCACACCGTGATGAAGAGTGGCCCCCGCTCGCCTCAACTAGAGAAAGCCCATGCACAGAAATGAAGACCCAACACAGCCATAAATAAATAAATACATTAAACAAATAGTAAAAATAACCATAGCTACAATAATATGCTGTTGGTCACACAATATAAAAAATATGTAAAATGTAACATCAATAACCTAAATTGTGAGGGGGCGAGAAGTAAAAATTGTAAAGCTTAGGAATGTTATTGAAGCTAAGTTGTTATCAACTTTAAAATGGGTGTTATAACTTTAAGATATTTTATGGGACTTCGCTGGTGGCACAGTGATTAAGAATCTGCCTACCAATGCAGGGGACATGGGTTCGAGGCCTGGTGTGGGAAGATTCCACATGCTGTGGAGCAACCAGGCCCGTGCGCCACAACTACTGAGCCTGCGCTCTAAAGCCCAAGAGCCACAGCTATCAAGTCTGTGTGACCAGAGCCCGTGCTCCGCAACAAGATAAGTCACCAATGATAAACCTACACACTGCAACTAGAGAAAGCCCATGCGCAGCAATGAAGACCCAATGCAACAAAAAAGAAAAAAAATGATATTTTATGTAAGCTTCATAGTACTCACAAGTAAAACTCCTGTAGTATTAAACAAAAGAACATGATAAAGAAGTCAAAGCAGGTGATGAGCGGAAGATGGCGGAAGAGTAAGACGCGGAGGTCACCTTCCGACCCACAGATACACCAGAAATACATCTACACGAGGAACAACTCCTACAGAACACCTACTGAATGCTGGCAGAAGACCTCAGACCTCCCAAAAGGCAAGAAAGTCCCCATGTACCTGGGTAGGGCAAAAGAGAAATGAATAAACAGAGACAACAGGATAAGGACAGGACCTGCACCAGTGGGAGGGAGCCGTGAAGGAGGAAAGGTTTCCACACACTAGGAAGCCCCTTCGCGGGCGGAGACTGCGGGTGGCGGAAGGGGGAAGCTTCGGAGCTGCGGAGGAGAGCGCAGCCACAGGGGTGCAGCGGGAAAAGTGGAGAGATTCCTGCACAGAGGGTCAGTGCCTACCAGCACTCACCAGCCCGAGAGGCTTGTCGGCTCACCCACCAGGGCTTGCGGGGCTGGGAGCCGAGGCTCGGGCTTCGGACGGAGCGCAGGGAGAGGACTGGGGTTGGCGGCGTGAACACAGCCTGCAGGGGGTTAGTGCACCACGGCTAGCCGGAAGGGAGTCCGGAAAAAAGCCTGGACCTGCCGAAGAGGCAAGAGACTTTTTCTTCCCTCTTTGTTTCCTGGTGCGCGAGGAGAGGGGATTAAGAGCGCCACTTAAAGGAGCTCCAGAGACGGGCGCGAGCCGCGGCTAAAAGCGCGGACCCCGGAGACAGGCATGACATGCCAAGGCTGCTGCTGCTGCCACCAAGAAGCCTGTGTGCGAGCACAGGTCACTATCCACACCTTCTTCCAGAGAGCCTGTGCAGCCCGCCACTGCCGGGTGCCCGGAATCTAGGGACAACTCCCCCAGAAGAACGCACGGCGCGCCTCAGGCTGGTGCAACGTCACTCTGGCCTCTGCCGCCGCAGGCCCGCCCCGCACTCCGTGCCCCTCCCTCCCCTGCAGCCTGAGTGAGCCAGAGCCCCCGAATCAGCAGCTCCTAAATTTAACCCCGTCCTGTCTGAGCGAAGAACAGACGCCCTCCGGCGACCACGCAGAGGCAGGGCCAAATCCAAAGCTGAGCCCCGGGAGCTGCGAGAACAAAGAAGAGAAAGGGAAATCTCTCCCAGCAGCCTCAGGAGCAGTGGATTACATCTCCACAATCAACTTGATGTACCCTGCATCTGTGGAACGAAGAGACAACGAATCATCCCAAATTGAGGAGGTGGACTTTGAGAGCAAGATTTATTATTTATTCCCCTTTTCCTCTTTTTGTGAGTGTGTATGTGTATGCTTCTGTGTGAAATTTTGTCTGTGTAGCTTTGCTTCCACCATTTGTCCTAGGGTTCTATCCGTCCGTTTTTTTCTTTAAAAAAATTTTTTTTCTTAATAATTATTTTTTATTTTAATAACTTTATTTTATCTTACTTTATCTTATGTTCTTTCTTTCTCCCTCCCCCTCCCCCTCCCTCTACTCCCTTTTATTCTGAGCCATGTGGATGAAAGGCTCTTGGTGCTGCAGCCAGGAGTCAGTGCTGTGCCTCTGAGGTGGGAGAGCCAACTTCAGGACACTGGTCCACAAGAGACCTCCCAGCTCCACATAATATCAAATGGCGAAAATCTCCCAGAGATCTCCACCTCAACGCCAGCACCCAACCTCACTCAACGACCAGCGAGCTACAGTGCTGGACACCCTATGCCAAACCAACTAGCAAAACAGGAACACAACCCCACCCATTAGCAGAGAGGCTGCCTAAAATCATAATAAGTCTACAGACACCCCAAAACATACAACCAGACGTGGACCTGCCCACCAGAGAGCCAAGATCCAGCCTCATCCACCAGAACACAAGCACTAGTCCCCTCCACCAGGAAGCCTACACAACCCACTGAACCAACCTTAGCCACTGGGGACAGACACCAAAATCAACGGGAACTACGAACCTGCAGCCTGCAAAAAGGAGACCCCAAACACAGTAAGATAAGCAAAATGAGAAGACAGAAATACACACCAAAGATGAAGGAGCAAGATAAGAACCCACCAGACCTAACAAACGAAGAGGAAATAGGCAGTCTACCTGAAAAAGAATTCAGAATAATGATAGTAAAGATGATCCAAAATCTTGGAAATAGAATAGACAAAATCCAAGAAACATTTAACACGGACCTAGAAGAACTAAAGATGAAACAAACAACGATGAACACCACAATAAATGAAATTAAAAATACTCTAGATGGGATCAATAGCAGAATAACTGAGACAGAAAAACGGATCAGTGACCTGGAAGATAAAATAGTGGAAATAACTACTACAGAGCAGAATAAAGAAAGAAGAATGAAAAGAACTGAGGACAGTCTCAGAGACCTCTGGGACAACATTAAACGCACCAACATTCAAATTATAGGGGTTCCAGAAGAAGAAGAGAAAAAGAAAGGGACTGAGAAAATATTTGAAGAGATTATAGTTGAAAACTTCCCTAGTATGGGAAAGGAAATAGTTAATCAAGTCCAGGAAGCACAGAGAGTCTCATACAGGATAAATCCAAGGAGAAATACTGCAAGACACATATTAATCAAACTGTCAAAAATTAAATACAAGGGCTTCCCTGGTGGCGCAGTGGTTGGGAGTCCACCTGCTGATGCAGGGGACACGGGCTCGTGCCCCGGTCCGGGAAGATCCCACATGCCGCGGAGCGGCTGGGCCCGTGAGCCATGGCCGCTGAGCCTGCGCGTCCTGAGCCTGTGCTCCACAATGGGAGAGGCCACAACAGTGAGAGGCCCGCATGCCACACACACAAAAAAAAAAACCCCTAAAAAAAAATTAAATACAAAGAAAGCATATTAAAAGCAGCAAGGGAAAAACAACAAATAACATACAAGGGAATCCCCATAAGGTTAACAGCTGATCTTTCAGCAGAAACTCTGCAAGCCAAAAGGGAGTGGCAGGACATATTTAAAGTGATGAAGGGGAAAAACCTGCAACCAAGATTACTCTACCCAGCAAGGATCTCATTCAGATTTGATGGAGAAATTAAAACCTTTACAGACAAGCAAAAGTTGAGAGAGTTCAGCACCACCAAACCAGCTTTACAACAAATGCTAAAGGAACTTCTCTAGGCAAGAAACACAAGAGAAGGAAAAGACCTACAATAACGAACCCAAAACAATTTAGAAAATGGGAAGAGGAACATACATATCGATAATTACCTTAAATGTAAATGGACTAAATGCTCCCACGAAAAGACACAGATTGGCTGAATGGATACAAAAATAAGACCCATATATGTGCTGTCTACAAGAGACCCACTTCAGACCTAGAGACACATACAGACTGACAGTAAGGGGATGGAAAAAGATATTCCATGCAAATGGAAACCAAAAGAAAGCTGGAGTAGCAATTCTCGTATCAGACAAAATAGACTTTAAAATAAAGACTATTACAAGAGACAAAGAAGGACACTACATAATGATAAAGGGATCGATCCAAGAAGAAGATATAACAATTGTAAATATTTATGCACCCAACATAGGAGCACCTCAATACATAAGGCAAATACTAACAGCCATAAAAGGGGAAATCGACAGTAACACATTCATAGTAGGGGAGTTTAACACCCCACTTTCACCAATGGACAGATCATCCAAAATGAAAATAAATAAGGAAACACAAGCTTTAAATGATACATTAAGCAAGATGGACTTAATTGATATTTATAGGACACTCCATCCAAAAACAACAGAATACACTTTCTTCCCAAGTGCTCATGGAACATTCTCCAAGATAGATCATATCTTAGGTCACATATCAAGTCTTGGTAAATTTAAGAAAATTGAAATTGTATCAAGTATCTTTTCCGACCACAATGCTATGAAACTAGATATCAATTACAGGAACAGATCTGTAAAAAATACAAACACATGGAGACTAAACAATACACTACTTAATAATGAAGTGATCACTTTAGAAATCAAAGAGGAAATCAAAAAATACCTAGAAACAAATGACAATGGAGACACGACAACCCAAAACCTATGGGATGCAGCAAAAGCAGTTCTAAGAGAGAAGTTTATAGCAATACAAGCCCACCTTAAGAAACAGGAAACATCTCGAATAAACAACCTAACCTTGCACCTCAAGCAATTAGAGAAAGAAAAACAAAAAAACCCCGAAGTTAGCAGAAGGAAAGAAATCATAAAAATCAGATCAGCAATAAATGAAAAAGAAATGAAGGAAACGATAGCAAAGATGAATAAAACTAAAAGCTGGTTCTTTCAGAAGATAAACAAAATTGATAAACCATTAGCCACACTCATCAAAAAAAAAGGGAGAAGACTCAAATCAATAGAATTAGAAATGAAAAAGGAGAAGTAACAACTGACACTGCAGAAATACAAAAGATCATGAGAGATTCCTACAAGCAACTCTATGCCAATAAAATGGACAACCTGGAAGAAACAGACAAATTCTTAGAAATGCACAACCTGCCAAGACTGAATCAGGAAGAAATAGAAAATATGAACAGACCAATCACAAGCACTGAAATTGAAACTGTGATTAAAAATCTTCCAACAAAAGCCCAGGACCAGATGGCTTCACAGGTGAATTCTATCAAACATTTAGAGAAGAGCTAACACCTATCCTTCTCAAACTCTTCCAAAATATAGCAGAGGGAGGAACACTCCCAAATTCGTTCTACGAGGCCACCATCACCTTGATACCAAAACCAGACAAGGATGTCACAAAGAAAGAAAACTACAGGCCAATATCACTGATAAACATAGATGCAAAAATGCTCAACAAAATACTAGCAAACAGAATCCAACAGCACATTAAAAGGATCATACACCATGATCAAGTGGGGTTTATTCCAGGAACGCAAGGATTCTTCAGTATATGCAAATCAATCAATGTGATAAACCATATTAACAAACCGAAAGAGAAAAACCATATGATCATCTCAATAGATGCAGAGAAAGCTTTTGACAAAATTCAACACCCATTTATGATAAAAACCCTGCAGAAAGTAGGCATAGAGGGAACTTTCCTCAACATAATAAAGGCCATATATGACAAACCCACAGCCAACATCATCCTCAATGGTGAAAAACTGAAAGCATTTCCACTAAGATCAGGAATAAGACAAGGTTGCCCACTCTCACCGCTCTTATTCAACATAGTTTTGGAAATTTTAGCCACAGCAATCAGAGAAGAAAAGGAAATAAAAGGAATCCAAATCAGAAAAGAAAAAGTAAAGCTGTCACTGTTTGCAGATGACATGATACTCTACATAGAGAATCCTAAAGATGCTACCAGAAAACTACTAGAGCTAATCAATGAATCTGGTAAAGCTGCAGGATACAAAATTAATGCACAGAAATCTCTGGCATTCCTATACACTAATGATGAAAAATCTGAAAGTGAAATCAAGAAAACACTCCCATTTACCATTTCAACAAAAAGATTAAAATATCTAGGAATAAACCTACCTAATGAGACAAAAGACCTGTATGCAGAAAATTATAAGACACTGATGAGAGAAATTAAAGATGACACAAATAGATGGAGAGATATACCATGTTCTTGGATTGGAAGAATCAATATTGTGAAATGACTCTACTACCCAAAGCAATCTACAGATTCAATGCAATCCCTATCAAACTACCACTGGCATTTTTCACAGAACTAGAACAAAAAATTTCACAATTTGTATGGAAACATAAAAGACCCCGAATAGCCAAAGCAATCTTGAGAACGAAAAATGCAGCTGGAGGAATCAGGCTCCCTGACCTCAGACTATACTACAAAGCTACAGTAATCAAGACAGTATGGTACTGGCACAAAAACAGAAAGATAGATCAATGGAACAGGATAGAAAGCCCAGAGATAATCCCACGCACATATGGTCACCTTATCTTTGATAAAGGAGGCAGCAAGGTACAGTGGAGAAAGGACAGCCTCTTCAATAAATGGTGCTGGGAAAACTGGACAGGTACATGTAGAAGTATGAGATTAGATCACTCCCTAACACCATACACAAAAATAAGCTCAAAATGGATTAAAGACCTAAATGTAAGGCCAGAAACTATCAAACGCTTAGAGGAAAACATAGGCAGAACACTCTGTGACATAAATCACAGCAAGATCCTTTTTGACCCACCTCCTAGAGAAATGGAAATAAAAACAAAAATAAACAAATGGGACCTAATGAAACTTCAAAGCTTTTGCACAGCAAAGGAAACCATAAACAAGACAAAAAGACAACCTCAGAATGGGAGAAAATATTTGCAAATGAAGCAACTGACAAAGGATTAATTTCCAAAATTTATAAGCAGCTCATGCAGCTCAATAACAAAAAAACAAACAACCCAATCCAAAAATGGGCAGAAGACCTAAATAGACATTTCTCCAAAGAAGATATACAGACTGCCAACAAATACATGAAAGAATGCTCAACATCACTAATCATTAGAGAAATGCAAATCTAAACTACAATGAGATATCATCTCACACCAGTCAGAATGGCCATCATCAAAAAATCTAGAAACAATAAATGCTGGAGAGGGTGTGGAGAAAAGGGAACCCTCTTGCACTGCTGGTGGGAATGTGAATTGGTACAGCCACTATGGAGAACAGTATAGAGGTTCCTTAAAAAACTACAACTAGAACTACCATACGACCAGCAATCCTGAGAAAACCATAATTCAAAAAGAGTCATGTACCAAAATGTTCATTGCAGCTCTATTTACAATAGCCAGGAGATAGAAACAACCTAAGTGTCCATCATCGGATGAATGGATAAAGAAGATGTGGCACATATATACAATGGACTATTACTCAGCCATAAAAAGAAACGATATTGAGGTATTTGTAATGAGGTGGATGGACCTAGAGTCTGTCATACAGAGTGAAGTAAGTCAGAAAGAGAAAGACAAATACCGTATGCTAACACATATATGGAATTTAAGGAAAAAAATGTCATGAAAAACCTAGGGGTAAGACAGGAATAAAGACACAGACCTACTAGAGAATGGACTTGAGGATATGGGGAGGGGGAAGGGTAAGCTGTGACAAAGCAATAGAGTGGCATGGACATATATACACTACCAAACGTAAAATAGATAGCTAGTGGGAAGCAGCCGCATAGCACAGGGAGATCAGCTCGGTGCTTTGTGACCACCTAGAGGGGTGGGATAGGGAGGGTGGGAGGGAGGGAGATGCAAGAGGGAAGAGATATAGGAACATATGTATATGTATAAATGACTCACTTTGTTATAAAGCAGAAACTAACACACCATTGTAAAGCAATCATACTCCAATATACATGTAAAAAAAAAAAAAATTAAAGCATATTGATACTAAAACTTACCAAAACACACACAAAAAAGGCAGAATTAGAAATGATGGATATACAAAACAGCCAGAAAATAATCAACAAAATGGTAATAGTAAGTCTTTACCTATAAATAATTGCCTTACATATAAATTGATTAAATTCTCCAATCCAAAGACACAGAATGAATGAATGGCTTTAAAAACAAATAAACCAAAAAACCCAAGACCCAATTATATGCTGCCTACAATACAAATACTTTAGCCTTAGAGACATGCATAGACTGAGTGTGATGGAATAGAAAAAGGTATTTCAAGAGAATGGTAACAAACAAAAACAAAACAAAAAAAACCCCAAAATTTATTTTTAAAAAAGCAGGGATAGCGATAGTTATATCAGACAAAGTAAATTTTAAACTAAAAATGGTAAAAAGAAACAAAGAAGGTCATTGTATAATGATAAATGTGTCACTCCATCAAGAAGATATAGCAAGTGTAAATATTTATATAACCCAACATCAGGGCACCTAAATATATAAAGCAAAAACTAACAGAAAAAGGACAAATAAACGGCAATCCAATATAGCTGGAGATTTTAATACTCTCAACAATAGGCAGATCATCCAGAGAATCAATTTAAAAAAAGCAGATCCAGGGCTTCCCTGATGGCACAGCGGTTAAGAATCCGCCTGCCATTGCAGGGGACACGGGTTTCAGCCCTGGTCTGGGAGAAGACAAGCCACAGAATAACTAAGCCCGTGTGCCACAACTAGTGAGACCACGCTGTTGAGCCCCCGCACCACAAATACTGAAGCCCACGCGCCTAGAGCCCATGCTCCACAATAAGAAGCTACTGCAATGAGAAGCCCGTACACCACAACGAAGAGTAGCCCCTGCTCACCACAACTAGAGAAAGCCTGTGCACAGCAACAAAGACCCAACACAGCCAAAAATAAAGAAATAAAATAAATAAATTTATGTTAAAAAAAAAGATCTGAACAACACTATCGATCAAATGAACCCCATGGACATAAACATTCTATCCAACAAAAGAACACACATTCTTTTCAAACTCATATGGAACATTTTCTAGGATAGACCATATGTTAGGCCACAAAGCAATCCTTGGCAAATTCCAAAAGTTACAACCGCACCAACTTCTCTGGCCACAATGGTATGAGACGAGAAATTAACAATAGGAGGAAAACTGAAAAATTCACAAATACAATGGAAATTAAACAACACTCTCCTCAACAACCAATGGATCAAAGAAGAAATTAAAGGGAAAATTTAAAAAGTATCTTTAGACAAATGAAAATGGGAACAACACACCAAAACTCACAGGATGCAGCATAAGCAGTTCTAAGAGGAAAATTCATAGTAATAAAATGTCTTTATTAATCATCAATAAAGATTTTAAATAATCAACTGTATGACTTAAGTATCTATAAAAAGAAGAACAAACTCAGATCACACTTAGCAGAAGAAATAATGATTAGATCAGAAATAAATAAAACAGCAGAAAAAAATGTTTAAAGATTAAAAGAACAAATAGCTGGTTCTTTGAAACAATAAACTTGACAAACCTTTAGCCATTCTAATGAAAAAAAGAGGGCCCAAATAAACAAAATTATAAATGAAAAGGAAATATTACAACTGATACCCCAGACATACAAAGGATCATAAGAGCCTACTATGAACAACTGTATGTAGAAAAACTGGGCAACCTAAAAGAAATGGAAAAATTCTTAGATGCATACAACCTACCAAGCCTGGATCAAAAAGAAATAGCAAATCTGAACATACCAATTACTAGCAAGAAGACTGAATCAGTAATCAAAAATCTCCCAATGAAAAAAGCTCAAGACCAGACAGATGGCTTCAGTGGTGAATTTTACCAAACATTTAAATTAGAATTAATGCCAATCCTTCTCAGACTTTTCCAAAAGCTCGAGGAGGACGAAATACCACAAACACATTTTATGAGGCCAGCAGTACCCTGATACCAAACCCAGAAAAGGACTACAAGAAGAGAAAACTACAGGCCAATATCCCTGACATACACAGATGCAAAATTTTTCAATAATACCAAACCAAATTCAGCCGCACATTAAAAGATCATTCACCCTGATCAAGGAGGATTTATCCCTGTGATCAAGGACAGTTCAACATATGCAAA
This sequence comes from Orcinus orca, assembly GCF_937001465.1. NCBI lineage: Eukaryota > Metazoa > Chordata > Mammalia > Artiodactyla > Delphinidae > Orcinus > Orcinus orca. The sequence goes on from NC_064573.1 coordinate 16,762,112, forward strand.
TCAATCAATGCCATACAACACATTAATAGAATGAAAGAAAAAACACGTGATCATCTTCATAGATGCAGAGAGAGGACTTGACAAAATTCAACATCTGTTCATGATAAAAACTCGACAAAGTAGGTACAGAAGGAACACCCCTCCACATAATAAAGGCCATTTATATCAGGCCCACATTTAATACCATACTCAATAGTGAAAGGTTAAAAGATTTTCCTCTAAGATAAGGAACAAGGATGCCCCTCTCAGCACTCCTATTCAACATATTACTGGAAGTTTCAGCCAGAGCAATCAGCAATAAAAAGAAATGAGAGGCATCAGAACTGGAAATGACGAAGTAAAATTTTCTATTTGCAGATGAAATGCTTTTATATATAGAAAATCCTGGAGACTGGTTCAAGATGGCGGAGTAGGAGGACATGCGCTCACTCCCTCTTGCTAGAGCACCGGAATCATAACTGCTGAACAATCATCAACAGGAAGACACTGGAACTCACCAAAAAAGATACCCCACAACCAAAGACAAAGGAGGAGCCACATGAGACGGTAGGAGCAATGCAATCACAATAAAAGCAAACCCCATAACTGCTGGGCGGGTGACTCACAAACTGGAGAACACTTATACCACAGAAGTCCACCCACTGCAGTGAAAGTTCTGAGCCCCACGTCAGGCTTCCCAACCTAGGGGTCCAGCAACGGGAAGAGGAATTCCTAGAGAACCAGACTTTGAAGGCTAGCGGGATTTGACTGCATGACTTCGACAGGACTGCGGGAAACAGGGACTCCATTCTTGGAGGGCACACAAAAGGAGTGTGCACATTGAGACCAAGAGGAAGGAGCAGTCTCCCGATAGGAGACTGAACCAGACCTACCTGCTAGTGTTGGAGGGTCTCCTGCAGAGGTGGGGGGGGGGGTGGCTGTGGCTCACCATGGGGACAAGGACACTGGCAGCAGAAGTGCTGGGAAGTACTCCCTGGCGTAAGCCCTCCCAGGGTCCCTCATTACCCCACCAAAGTGCCCAGGTAAGCTCCAGTGTTAGGTTGCCTCAGGCCAAACAACCAACAGGGAGGAAACCCAGCACCACCCATCAACAGTCAAGTGGATTAAAGTTTTACTGAGCTCTGCCCACCAGAGCAACAGTCAGCTCTACCCACCACCAGTCCCTCCCATCAAGCCTCTTAGATAGCCTCATCCACGAGAGAACAGACAGCAAAAGCAATAAAAACTAAAATCCTGCAGCCTGTGGAACAAAAACCATATTCACAGAAAGATAGACAAGATGAAAAGACAGTGGACTATGTACCAGGTGAAAGAAGAAGATAAAGCCCCAGAAAAACAACTAAATGAAGTGGAGATGGGCAACCTTCCAGAAAAAGGATTCAGAATAATGACAGTGAAGATGATCCAGGACCTCGGAAAAAGGATGGAGGCAAAGATCAAGATGAAGAAATGTTTAACAAAGACCGAGAAGAATTAAACAACAAACAGATATGAACAATACAATAACTAAAATGAAAACTACACTAGAAGGAATCAATAGTGTAGGAATTCCTTCCTACATGAGAAGGAATCAATAACTGAGGCAAAAGAACAGATAAGTGACCTGGAAGACAGAATGGTGGAATTCATTGCTGTGGAACAGACTATAAAGAAAAAAGAATGAAAAGAAATGAAAACAGCCTAAGAGACCTCTGGGACAACATTAAACGCAACAACATTCGCATTATAGGGGTTCCAGAAGGAGAAGAGAGAGAGAAAGGACCAGAGAAAATATTTGAAGACATTATAGTCAAAAACTTCCCTAACATGGGAAAGGAAATAGCCAGCCAAGTCCAGGAAACACATAGAGTTCCATACAGGATAAACCCAAGAAGAAACACGCTGAGACACAGAGTAATCAAATTGGCAAAAATTAACAACAAAGAAAACTTATTGAAAGCAGCAACGGAAAAATGACAAATAACATAGAAAGGAACTCCCATAAGGTTAACAGCTGATTTCTCAGCAGAAACTCTACAAGCCAGAAGGGAGTGGCATAATATATTTAAAGTGATGAAAGGGAAGAAACTACAACCAAGATTACTGTACCTGCCAAGGATCTCATTCACATTCGATGGAGAAATCAAATCCTTTACAGACAAGCGAAAGCTAAGAGAATTCAGCACCACCCAACCAGCTCCACAACAAATGCTAAAGGAACTTCTCTCAGTGGGAAACACAAGAGAAGAAAAGGACCTATAAAAACAAACCCAAAACAATTAAGAAAATGGTCATAGGAACATACATATCAATAATTACTTTTGGGCTTCCCTGGTGGCGCAGTGGCTGAGAGTCCGCCTGGCAATGCAGGGGACGCAGGTTCGTGCCCCGGTCTGGGAGGATCCCACATGACGCAGAGCGGCTGGGCCCGGGAGCCATGGCCGCTGAGCCTGTGCGTCCGGAGCCTGTGCTCCACAACAGGAGAGGCCACAACAGTGAGAGGCCTGCGTAGCGCAAAAAAAAAAAAAAAGTGAATAAATGCTCCAACCAAAAGACACAGGCTCACTGAATGGATACAAAAACAAGACCTGTATATATGCTGTCTACAAGAGACCCACATCAGACCTAGAGACACATACAGACCGAAAGTAAAGGGATGGAAAAAAATATTCGATGCAAATGGAAATCAAAAGAAAGCTGCAGTAGCAATACTCACATCCGATAAAACAGACTTCAAAATAAAGAATGTTACAAGAAACAAGGAAGGACACTACATAATGATCAAGGGATCAATCCAAGAAGAATATATAACAATTATAAATATATATGCACCCAACATAGGAGCACCTCAATACATAAGGCAACTGCTAACAGCTATAGAAGAGGAAATCAACAGTAACACAATAATAGTGGGGGACTTTAACACCTCACTTACACCAATGGACAGATCATCCAAAATGAAAATATAAATACGGAAACAGAAGCTTTACATGACACAATAGGCCAGATATTTAATTGATATTTATAGGACATTCCATCCAAAACCAGCAGATTACACTTTCTTCTCAAGTGTGCACGGAACATCCTCTAGGATAGATCACATCTTGGGTCACAATCAAGCCTCAGTAAATTTAAGAAAATTTAAATCATATCAAGCATCCTTTCTGACCACAACGCTATGAGATTAGAAATGAATTACAGGGAAAAAAAGGTAAAAAACACAAACACATGGAAACTAAACAATATGTTACTAAATAACCAAGAGATCACTAAAGAGATCAAGGAGGAAATCAAAAAATACCTAGACACAAATGACAATGAAAACACAACGTCCGAAAACATATGGGATGCAGCAAAAGCAGTTCCTAGAAAAAAATTTATAGCTATACAAGCCTACCTCAAGAAACAAGAAAAATATCAAGTAAACAATCTAACCTTATACCTAAAGGAACTAGAGAAAGAAGAACAAACAAAACCCAAAGTTAGCAGAAGGAAAGAAATCATAAAGATCAGAGCAGAAATAAATGAAATAGAAACAAAGAAAACAATAGCAAAGATCAATAAAACTAAAACCTGATTCTTTGAGAAGATAAACAGAATTAATAAACCATTAGCCAGACTCATCAGGAAAAAGAGGAAGAGGACTCAATAAAATTAGACATCAAGGGCTTCCCTGGTGGCGCAGTGGTTGAGAGTCCACCTGCCGATGCAGGGGACATGGATTCATGCCCCAGTCTGGGAGGATCCCATGTGCCGCGGAGCGGCTGGGTCCGGGAGCCATGGCCGCTGAGCCTGCGCTCCTCAATGGGAGAGGCCGCAACAGTGAGAGGCCCGTGTACCGCAAAAAAAAAAAAAAAATTAGACATGAAAAAGGAGAAGTTACAACAGACACCGCAGAAATACAAAGCATCCTCAGAGACTACTACAAGCAACTCTGTGCCAATAAAACGGACAATGTGGAAGAAATGGACAAATTATTAGAAAGGTATAACCTTCCAAGACTGAACCAGGAAGAAACAAAATATGAACAGACCAATCACAAGTAATGAAATTGAAACTGTGATTAAAAATCTCCCAACAAACAAAAGTGCAGGACCAGATGGCTTCACAGGTGAATTCTATCAAACATTTAGAGAAGAGCTAACGCCCAGCCCTCTCAAACTCTTCCACAAAATTGCAGAGGAAGGAACACTCCCAAACTCATTCTATGAGGCCAGCATCAGCCTGATACCAAAACCAGACAAAGATACTACAAAAAAAGAAAATTACAGACCAATATCAATGATGAATATAGATGCAAAAATCCTCAACAAAATACTAGCAAACAGGGCTTCCCTGGTGGCGCAGTGGTTGAGAGTCCACCTGACGATGCAAGGGACGTGGGTTCATGCCCCAGTCCGGGAGGATCCCACATGCCGCGGAGCGGCTGGGCCCGTGAGCCATGGCCACTGAGCCTGTGCGTCCAGAGCCTGTGCTCCGCGGCGGGAGAGGGCCGTGTACCAAAAAAAAATACTAGGAAACAGAATCCAACAACACATTAAAAGGATCATACACCACGATCAAGTGGGATTTATCCCAGGGATGCAAGGATTCTTCAGTATACACAAATCAATCAATGTGATACACCATATTAACAAACTGAAAAATAAAAACCACATGATCATCTCAATAGATGCAGGAAAAACTTTTGACAATATTCAACACCCATTTATGATAAAAACTCTCCAGAAAGTAGGCACAGAGGGAACCTACCTCAACATAATAAAGGCAATACACGACAAACCCACAGCAAACATCATTCTCAATCAAGAAAAACTGAAAGCATTTCCTCTAAGATCAGGAACGAGACAAGGATTCCACTCGCACCGCTATTATTCAACATAGCTTTGGAAGTCCTAGCCACAGCAATCAGAGAAGAAAAAGAAATACAAGGAACACAAATTGGGAAAGAAGAAGTAAAACTGTCACTGTGTGCAGATGACATGATACTATATAGAGAGAATCCTAAAAATGCCACCAGAAAATTACTAGAGCTAATCAATGAATTTGGTAAAGTTGCAAGATACAAAATTAATGCACAGAAATCTCTTGCATTCCTGTACACTAATGATGAAAAATCTGAAACAGAAATTATGGAAACATTCCCATTTACCATTGCAACAAAAAGAATAAAATACCTAGGAATAAACCTACCTAGGGAGATAAAAAACCTGTATGCCGAAAACCATAAGACACTGGTGAAAGAAATTAAAGATGATACCAACAGATGGAGAGATATACCATGTTCTTGGATTGGAAGAATTAATACTGTGAAAATGACTATACTACCCAAAGCAATCTACAGATTCAAAGCAATCCCTATCAAATTACCAATAGCATTTTTTACAGAACTAGAACAAATCATCTTAAAATTTGTATGGAGACACAAAAAACCCCGAACAGCCAAAGCAGTCTTGAGGGAAAAAACGGAGCTGGAGGAATCAGACTCCCTGACTTCAGACTATACTACAAAGCTACAGTAATCGAGGCAATACGGTACTGGCACAAAAACAGAAACATAGATCAATGGAACAAGATAGAAAGCCCAGAGATAAACCCACACACCTATGGTCAACTAATCTATGACAAAGGAGGCAAAGATATACAATGGAGAAAAGACAGCCTCTTCAATAAGTGGTAGTAGGAAAACTGGACAGCTACATGTAAAAGAATGAAATTGGAACACTCCCTAACACCATACACAAAAATAAATTCAAAATGGATTTGAGACCTAAATGTAAGAGTGGACACTATAAAACTCTTAGAGGAAAACACAGGAAGAACACTCTGACATAAACCACAGCAAGATCTTTTTTGATCCACCTCCTGGAGTAATGGAAATAAAAATAAACAAATGGGACCTAATGAAACTTCAAAGCTTTTGCACAGCAAAGGAAACCATAAACAAGATCAAAAGACAACCCTCAGAATGGGAGAAAATATTTGCAAATGAATCAACAGACAAAAGATTAATCTCCAAAATATATAAACAGCTCATGCAGCTCAATATTAAAGAAACAAACAACCCAATCAAAAATGGGCAGAAGACCTAAATAGTTATCTCTCCAAAGAAGACATACAGATGGCCAAGAAGCACATGAAAAGCTGTTCAACATCACTAATTATTAGAGAAATGCAACTCAAAACTACAATGAGGTATCACCCCACACCAGTTAGAATGGGCAACATCAGAAAATCTGCAAACAACAAATGCTGGAGAGGGTGTGGAGAAAAGGGAACCCTCTTGCACTGTTGGTGGGAATGTAAATTGATATAGCCACTATGGAGAACAGTATGGAAGTTCCTTAAAAAACTAAAAATAGAATTACCATGTGATCCAGCAATCCCACTACTGGGCATATACCCAGAGAAAACCATAATTCCAAAAGACACATGCACCCCAATGTTCATTGCAGCACTATTTACAATAGCCAGGTCATGGAAGTAACCTAAATGCCCATCGATAGACAAATGGATAAAGAAGTTGTGGTACATATATAGAATGGAATATTACTCAGCCATAAAAAGGAACAAAATTGAGTCATTTGTTGAGACGTGGATGGATCTAGAGACTGCCATGCAGAGTGAAGTCAGAAAGAGAAAAACAAATATCGTATGTTAACGCATGTATGTGTAACCTAGAAAAATGGTACAGATGAACTGGTTTGCAGGGCAGAAATTGAGCCACAGATGTAGAGAACAAACATATGCACACCAAAGGGGGAAAACCGTGGTGGAGTGGGGGTGGTGGTGTGCTGAATTGGGCGATTGGGATTGACATGTATACACTGATGTGTATAAAACTGATGACTAATAAGAACCTGTTGTATAAAAAAATATATAAAATAAAATTCAGAAATTCAAAAAAAGAAGAAAATCCTAAAGACTCTATCAAAAATAACCTGTTAAATCTAATCAATGAATCCAGTAAAGTTGTAGAATACAACATTAACATTGAAAAATCAGTAGCATCTCTATTATAATAAATAATCTGAAAAAGAAAGAAAATTATTCCATTTACAGGAGCATCAAAAACAATAGCATATTTAGCAGTGAATTTAACCAAGGAGGTGAAAGATCTCTACTCTGAAAACTACAAGACACTGATGAAAGAAAGAAATCAAAGACAACACAAATAAATGGAAAGGTATCCTGTGTTCATGGATGTGAAGAATATTGCTGCAGTGTCAACACTACCAAAAGCCATCTAGAGATTTGATGCAATTCCTATCAAGATTCCAATGGCATTTTTTACAGAAGTAGAAAAACCAATGCTAAAATTTATATGGAAGCACAAAAGACTCTGAATAGCCAAAGCAATCCTGAGAAAAAAGGACAAAGCGGCTGGTATCACTTTCCTGATTTCAAGCTATACTTACAAAACTACAGGAATCAACAGTATGGTACTGGCATAAAAACAGATAAATAGACTAATGGAACAGAATCAAGAGCCCAGAAATAAACCCAAGTATATATGGTCAGATAATATTTGACAAGGAAGCCAATAATACTCAATGGAGAAAATAGTGTCTCTGCAATAAATGGTAAAAATTGGATATCCACATGGAGAAGAATGAAATTCCACCCTTATCTTACACCACTCACAAAAATTAATTCCAAATGGATCAAAGACCTAAATGTAAGACCTGAAACCATAAACCTCCTAGCAGAACACAGAAAAAAAGCTCCTTGACATGGATCTTGGCAATGATTTTTTAAAATATGACACCTAAAGCACAAGCAACAAAATAAAAGATAAACAAATGGAACTACATCAAATCAGAAAGCTGCACAGCAAAAGAAAAAAGTCAACAAAATTAAAAGATAACCTTTGGGGGCTTCCCTGGTGGCGCAGTGGTTGAGAGTCCGCCTGCCGATGCAGGGGACGCGGGTTCGTGCCCCGGTCCGGGAAGATCCCACATGCCGCGGAGCGGCTGGGCCCGTGAGCCATGGACGCTGAGCCTGCGCGACCGGAGCCTGTGCTCCGCAACGGGAGAGGCCACAACAGGGAGAGGCCCGTGTACCGCAAAAAAAAAAAAAAAAAAAAAAGATAACCTTTGGAATGGGAAGAAGCATTTGCAAACCATTTATCTGAAAAGGGGCTAATATCCAAAATACACAGGGAACTCATATGCACAAAAAATAAGAATCCAATTTAAAAATGGGCAAAGAACTTGAATACATACTTGTCCAAAGAAGATACACGAATGGCCAACAGGTACATGACGACGCTCAATATCACTAATCACTAGAGAAATCCAAATCAAAACCACAATGAGATATCACCTCACTCCTGTCAGGATGGCTAGCATCAAAAAGACAAAAGATGGGCTTCCCTGGTGGCGCAGTGGTTGAGAGTCCGCCTGCCGATGCAGGGGACACGGGTTCGTGCCCTGGTCCGGGAAGATCCCACATGCTGCGGAGCGGCTGGGCCTGTGAGCCATGGCCGCTGAGCCTGCGTGTCCGGAGCCTGTGCTCCGCAACAGGAGAGGCCACAACAGTTAGAGGCCCACGTACCACAAAAAAAAAAAAAAAAGACAAAAGATAACAAATGTTGCCAGGATACAAAGAAAAGGGAACCCTTGTGCACATTGGTGGGATTATAAATTGTTTCAGCCACTATGTTAAACAATATGGAGTTCCTCAAACCATTAAAAACAGAACTACCATATGATCCAGACATCCCACTTCTGGGAATATACCTGAAGAAAACAAAAACATGTGAAAGTGATATCTGCATCTCCATGTTCACAACAGCATTATTTACAATAGCCAAGACATGGAAACAACCTAAGTATCCATCAATGGATGAATGGATAAAGAAGCTGTGCTATATACACACAATGGAATATTAGTGTAAGAAACGAGGAAATCCTGCTATTTGTGACAACATAGATGGCCCTTGAGGGCATTATGCTAAGTGAAATAAATCAGGGAGAGGAAGACAAATATGAGATGATCTTACTTATACGTGGAATCTAAAAAAATAGCCAAAATCATGGAAAAAGTGATCAGATCTGTGGTTATCAGAGGTGGAGAAGGGTGGGAGAAACTGGATGAAGGTGGTCAAAAGGCACAAACTTCCACTTATAAAATAAATAAGTACTAGGGATGCATGATGACTACATGCATGATAAATATGTATGTAAGTTGTATGATAAATATATATACATAAGTTGTTAAGAGCATAAATCCTAAGGGTTCTCATCACAAGGAAAAAAATTTTTCCTTTATTTTATATTGATATGAGATGATGGATGTTAACTAAACTTAATGTGGTAATCATTTCACTATATATGTAAGTCAAATCATCATGCTGTACACCTTAAACTTACACAGTTCTGTATGTCAATTACACCTAAATAATACCAGGGGCGGGGGGAGAGAACACATATGGCAAAACAGCACAAGAACAGATGTTCAACATCGTTAGTCCTTAGGGAAATGCATGAGGAAGGATTAAAAGAGGCACGAGAAAACTTTTGGGGGTGACGAATCTGTTTACCATCTTGATTGTGGTGATGGTTTAATAGGTATATGACATGTTAAAAAATATAAAATTGCACACTTTAAATACAGTAAGTCCCCTACATACGAACCTTCAAGTTGTGACCTTTCAAAAATGTGAACGTGCGGCCCATCAGTCAGGCATGAGTGAAACTGCAGCTTTCTCCTACTGCTGATGATACTTCAGCTCTACCACCTCCCACCTCCTCTCCCTCCTCCAGTCAGTAACTCTTCTTGCCTGCTCACTCGATGTCAGCCCCTGTATGCCAGCTGTTGTACTGTACTACTATACTTTTCAAGGTACTGTACTGTAAGACCCAAAATGTTTTTATTTTTTGTGTTTGTTTTTTATGTATTATTTCTGTGAAAAGTATTATAAACCTATTATAGTAAACTAGTATTAATATATAGCCGATTGTGTTGTGTACCTAGGCTAACTTTGTTGGACTTACGAACAAACTGGACTTATGAACATGCTCTCAGAACGGAAGTCGTTGGTATGTAGGGGGCTTACTGTATGTGTACCTCAAAAGAAGCTGTTTTAAAGAAAGAAAAAAAAGCAAAGTGGGGAGACTTTTAAAAGTGAATTATTTTTTCATGTTTTTAACATTTTTTAAAAGTTTTGAACCATATGAATATATATTATCTACTCCAAAAATTAAATAACAATAGAAATGACATTTAAGCCAAAAAAGGGTAGTTTGAGTTGATATTTTTCCTGCTTAAGTTACAAATCCTCTCAAAGGATTTCCCTAGCCCACAAATTCCTCACTAGACCAGCAACCCTCAGCTGTTTACTCTGCTCCCTTGGGTGACTGGGAATCCAAAGACATGGTGGCTTCCTGTTCATGGTTATAGACTGAGAGCAGTGTTCTGTTAGGCCATGTATATGTACATATGTTTTCTTTGACCTCAGAAGAATCTGACTAACATCTTAAGGTCATGTCAAATATGGGGTAGCACCAATAAAATCTGAGAGAATGTTCCAGATTCAAAAACCAGTATAGATTTGCTTCTGTGCCACCCAGTATCAGCTAAGATGAGCTCAGCAGTAAGATGCATAGGAAGAAATAACTCTCATAGTTTTTAAATTATCAGAAATTTGGCCTCGGGAATTCCCTGGCAGTCCAGTGGTTAGGACTGCACACTCTCACTGCCAAGGGCCCGGGTTTCAATCCCTGGTTGGGGAACTACGATCCCACAAGCCGAGCAGCACGGCAAAAAAAAAAAACAGAAAGGAAATTTGGCCTCAAAACTCCCGTTTTTTTTTCTTTTTTTGGCTGCGCGGCTTGCAGGATCTTAGTTCCCTGACCTGGGATGGAACCTGTGTCCCCTGCAGTGGACGCGCAAAGTCCTAACCACTGGACCACCAGGGAATTCCCTGGCCTCAAAACTTGAATCGGGCTTCCCTGGTGGCCCAGTGGTTGAGAGTCCGCCTGCCGATGCAGGGGACACGGGTTCGTGCCCCGGTCCGGGAGGATCCTACATGCCGCGGAGCGGCTGGGCCCGTGAGCCATGGCCGCTGAGCCTGAGCGTCCGGAGCCTGTGCTCCGTCCGCAACGGGAGAGGCCACAACAGTGAGAGGCCCGCGTACCGCAAAAACAACAACAACAACAAAAAACAAACTTGAATCAAATTATAATGCAGCTGTTTACAATAAACATAAGAGGAAGGGAAATTCTAACATGGAGAGAAATCCAAACCTCCCAACCAACTATGGTGGTTAAAAACCCAGGGTGCTCCTGCCAAATTCAGGATATGTTACTCACTCCAGATAACCTGCCTATGATCTCCAGTTGGAGAGACGATCAAGGTTCCTTTGGCCCCTGATGCTGTTCAACAACAGCAATCATTCCCGAGGTGCTGTCACAAGCCAGGGAATGTTTCTGTTTTTTTCCACCAAGGGATTAAAGATATTGGATCTGGACTGTGAGGCCAACGAGGGACGGTTCCATTGTCTAGCATTTCTCATCAGGAATCAATTCTCCCAAGTGATAAGAATCAACCTTTAGATTAGAGGTCAATTTGCCAAATGGGAGTCATCTTGCAGGTTCGTTACAAAATGGATGCTGAGCCCTGCTGCATAATGAGTAAGCCAGTCTATGGAAATCCTACACGAGGCTTCCTGTTACCAGTCACTTTGGAATGCTCACCTACCTTCAGCTTCCTCATTTAAATTTTGTGTGACTGACATAGAAGTGCATGCTTATTGAAGAGTTTAACAGAGATAACACTAAGGACTATTTATAAAAGTAGAGTTACAGTTCAAGTTTTTGGAAAATTTGCATCAGAATTTCACCATTGTAAACACCTTGAGTAAATGTGGACCAGAAGAGCTCTTTTCAGTTTACTGGGTTTATCCAAGACTGGTATATTTCTTAGGATTTTGTGGCTTTGGGTGAAAATACCTTCACTTTGATCTGCTCCAACAGCAAACAACAACAAAACACCCCATAAACCAAGATATCATTAGCTGGGCCTCTAGAAGCCTCAACTCCTGCTAAACTGACACCATGATTGCTCTTCAAAATCACCTGGAGGAGGTCTCCCTCATTGCTTTCAGCGAACACAATTCACTCTGCTTTGAAAGCTTCCCCAGCTCCTTTCATTTAACTCTGCCTTCACCTTTCTTTAAGGCTACCCCAAATCCCACACTGTACCCAGGACAATTCAAAGAAACTACCCCTGGCTACTGTGAATTGTGCTTTCAGAAAGCAACAAGCAGCCAGAGCACACGCAGCCCGGTGAACCTGCAGGGGGAGCTGGAGAATGAAATGATGGGATTTATGTTTCTAAGTGTTGGCCCTGGTTGAAGTGTAGAAATTAGAATGCAGAACTAAGGAGGATCCAGAACACAGGAGGAATGATATCACAGCTGAGCCCTGAACACATTGGTTGGGGAGGGGGAGGTGTGTCAGGAGCACCCACTCGGCAGAAAATCCAAATACAACCTTATAATCAACCATCTGCAGATTCAACTAATCTCAGGTGTGTAGTACTGCAGTATCTATTAATTGAAAAAAATCCACCTATCAGTTCAAACTCGTGTTGTTCAAGGGTCAACTGTACTTACATGGTACTAGAAGGTAAGGATGGGTGTTGAGGCTGAAAAGTTTGAGTTTTGAGGAAAGACCTTCAGAAGGCTCCTATTTAATGGCTTGAAGCAAGAGATGGGTCATTTCCTGAGAAGTGGGGCAGTGGAAAGGATCTCCAGGGTCTGAGATACTTTGAATTCACTGGGGGGCGAAGGAGGGCGGGGCAGGGGATGGGGCGGGCCCAGAAGCCCTCAGCAGCTTGAAGGCTTGAAAGTGTGATTATGCAGGATCGTGGAACAAAAGAACCATGATTAACTATCGATATCATTTGTGTCCTAATTCAGAAGGCTCCCTAGATACCAAGCACACACTAAGCATTTCTGTATAACTTAACCTCATACCAACCTCACAAAGGCAACCTTTCCAGAGGATGATTAGCATTTTACAGTCGAAAATCCCGTGGCTCAGAGAGGTTAAGGAACCCGACCAGGGTCGCCGAGGCAGAACGTAAGAGCCCTGTGTCCTACGGTATCTGGCTTCAGAGCCCCATTATTTACCCTCCTTAAAGGACAGCAGGACTTTAAAACAATTTCACTCACTTTTTAAGGGAGAAATTATAGATAAAGCTAGCAGTTGACGAACGTGAAGGAGCCTGAGAATCACTGAAATAAATTAACAAGCAAACCTAAGTGTTTACATTTCACTCTACAAGTTACGTTTTCAGTTCCGTAAATTAATAGTTTCACCGTAATGATAACCCACTTTTTGTCTGCAATTTCAAACCGGTTTTAACTATTACTGAGATTTTCTTTTTTTGATTGCTTGACCAATTTGCTAATGAAGCAAACACTAGGCCTCTCCTCCCAGCACCCACCCCCCCACCCCCGTTCCCGGCCCCGGGATGGGGAAAGGTGCCTGAGAGGCGCTTACAGTGATTTCTGCCTCTTCTCTCTCCGAAACTGTTTTGAGGAGCAAATAACTGAGTGCCTGAGAAAGCTCTAAAGACGCCTGTGAGTTTGCTCGGAGATGAAACGCTGAAAGCATCGCTCGAGGTCCGGCCTGCCCACAAATCAGCGATGCGCGCGCAGCCGGAAAAGCAGGACCAGGTGCGCACACGCGGAAGTGCCCGGAGACAAAATGGCGCCGCCGCCAGCGCGGGCTTTAAGCGCAAGTCGGCGGCCAGCTACGGTGGCCCTCGGGGGCCATTACAGTGTTAGGACCGCGACTTCGCTTGAGCGAAGGGGACGTCCGCCGAGAGACTAGAACAACCCTGACTGGGCGTGGGGCCGAAACATCGAGGACCGCTAGACGAGGGTGCTCCCAGCAGGCCACAGTCAGATGAGGGAAAAGAGCAATGCCATTCACTGAATTCATTCATTTATTCATGCACTCATGAGCACCGTCAAACTTCAGTTTGTTCTTGGAAGTGACCCCTTCCGCGATGCTGTAAGGGAAGTTCTGCTTCCGGAGGGAGGCTGGACTAAACGAGATTGTCCCCCCAACAGAATGATACCAATCACTTACTGAGAGCAAGGCTCTGTGCTAAGTGCTCTGGAAGGATGCCAGGATGGCCTCTTACCTACAATCCGGTGGTGACATGTATGGGCCACCTACCAGGCACAGAGCAGAGGCAAGTTCAATGCCGGTTGTGGGTAAATGAGGAGAGAACCGCCCTGGGAAAGAGGAGGTGCGACCCGACCACTTTGTTTTTATTACTGGGGGTAGAGGCTGAGGGTAGTGGGCAGAGGGGCTGGCCTGCAGTAGCCCTGGAGCTGTGTTCCCTTCTCCCACTTCCATTTCCTGTGGTCCTCACTGGTGTTAGGAGAGGTTGTCCTTCCCTTGCGCAAAGAACAGTAAAGATTTCTGCCTACTGGCCTCAGTGTGGGTCACAGACATTTCAACTCCTTCACAGAAACGAAAATACCTGGAGAATTGTTTGAAACCAACAAACATACAAAAAAATAATAATATGCATTCCACTATGGGGGAGATTGCACCCAACACTGTCTATCACACCTCGCAGGGTGTCATAACTGCCTCCCAGTAGGCTATACAGCTCTCTTTTAAGCCAGATGCTTCTGGGTAATGGGGCATGTATCAGTCTACTATTGCCACAATAAAGCTGTGTAACAAACTGCTCCAGAACTCAGAGGCAAAACACAATCATTTATTCTCACTCATGCATCTAGGAGTCAAGCTGGTGTGGGCTGGGTTCCCATGGGCTTGGCTCCAAGCTGCAGACTGGGTCCAGGTCACATTTCTATCACCTTCCTTGGACCAGTGGGCCTCTTGGGGTTCACTCTTCTCATGATGGTAGGAGCAAGAAAACAAACTCAACTGTACAAGTACAGTTTAAACCTTTGCTTGCATCACATCTGCCCACCTCCCATGGTCAGAGAAAATCCACATGGCCAAGCCCAACATGAATGAAGCAGCAAAGTACATTTCTCTCACATAGAAAAGGGAAGCATGTGTGAATATTTTAAGCAATAATCTAATTTGACACAAAGCACATGATTACACAGTGAACTCCACAGTTATGCGCCCACTGTCACACTTCCTTCATTGAAAATGTGTTCCCTGGTTAGAGAAGATGCTGTGTACTGCGGAGATGGACATAGCATTCTCTAAGTCCGCAGATGCCAGGGCGGCAGGCAGGGAGGGTACAGCCGCATGTGGACAACCACTCTACAGTTGACAGGCATATTGCTGCCTCCTCCAGGAGTTGAATGTAACCCACCAGCCACCAGCTGGACACCTGGTCCCCCCAAAGATTAGTGTCCTATCAGGTCCTCAAAGCTGGCTTCTGCTGTTGTCAGGCTGGGTCCTCCGCAGTGGTAGTCAGGCAGCCAGATCAGCCTTGATGAAGGGCAGCCCATGCCATTGAACCCATGCATAGCCTCCATCCTGTTACTACGGCGACTTTGTATATGGTTTCTTTGAACAAGCACTGGGGGTCTTGGGCTGGGGCGGGTGTGAGTGGGAAAGGCCAACATCCACAGTTTACAAAGACCTCCTCTATACTGAATGCCTTCTCCTGGGTATTTACACAGGGCAAGATATCTTCACATTCTGGGCCCATGCAGAAAAATTCATCCACATACTTCCCCACCAGACTGCCATCCCTAATCTCTAATCTTGTTCTTTCCAAGTCTCTGATCAACTGGGCAACCCTTTAGCCAGTGTCCATCAGTCCCTCAGGCCATCTCCACTCATGTAAGAAGTGGAAAACCAGTCATCCACTCAACGTTCTAGCATCTGAGATGATTTCCCTTCGCCACTGTCTTTTCAGAGCTGCACCCAAGTGAGGCTGTAATACAATAGCTGCTCACGTCTGGCTCATGCCAGCATATTATGCAGGCGTCACGGACCGGACACGGGTAAATCCCCTGAGTCTGTACGTGTGGGTTGAGGAGTGGTCGAAGCAGGTGTTACGGGAATCTGTCATTTTCAGGCCCAGTCCTGTAGACCCACTTTCCTCTTTACAGTGGAATGTTTCTGTGTACATCCAATTTTATGGATCAGGTGAAACTAAATTCATGAAGGGTAGTTCAGATGACTGTTAGTGCCACCTGACAGGTCCTGTGGCCTTCAGTTGAAGGTGCAGCCAGCCTGCAATGAGGGAGCTAGGGGAATATGTACCCCTACTTCACTCCATCCTTGCCAGTGCTCCCCATTGGCTGCATCTGACCAGAAGCCAGAGAGCCCACTGATGTGTCCACATAAGCCAGCCTCTGGGGGCTCAAAGCAGGATGAAGGGGAGAAATTCATTGGTTGGGCTGTGGTGTCAGCCTCTAGTATGGCCCCCAGTGACCTCCACCCCCTGGAATTCACCCCCCATGTAGTCCTCTCCCATATTATACTAGGGATGGTCTGTGTGACCAGTAACATATAGCGGAAATGATGAAATGTCATTCATTGGTTAGGTTATGAAAAGGCACTGCAGCTCGGGGTTTAGTTGTTGTGGCAGAGAGCTTCCTAAGATGGCCCCACGATCCCTGCCACCTGGTATTCGTGCCCTGGTATAAAACCCTTTGAGTGTAGGCTGGACCAAGTGACTCGAATCTAATGAACAGAATATGGCAAAAGTGATGGGATACAAAGGACCGTGGCTTCCATCTTGCCTGCATGTTCTCCTTCCTGCTCGCTTGCTCTGATGAAGCAAGCGGCCCACCGGAAAGGCCCACGTGGCAAGGAGCTGAGGGAGACCTCTGGCCAAGAGCCAGCGAAGAACTGAGGCCCTCAGTCCAACAGCCTGTGAGGAACTGAATCCTGCCGACACCCACAGGAGTGTGTGGGAAAGCATCACCCAGGTGAGATTTACAAATCTTAGCCTGTGCTCACTTCAGCAGCTCATATACTAAAAGTGGAAGGATACAGAGATTAGCATGGCCCCCATGCAAAGATGGCACACAAATGCGTGAAGCATTCTGTATTTTTGAGTAATCTTACATACAACTTTCAAATCAAACTGCTAAAAAAAAATCTTAAATTAGCCCCAGCTGACACCTCGATTGCAGTCTTTTGAGAGACGCAGAACCTGAGGTCCCACCTAGGCCTTGCCCAGATTCCTGGTGAGAAAACGACTGTTCCTTGGAGTTTGGGGGTACTCTATTATACAACATAGGCAACCAATACAGTCCCTCTCTCTCTCTCTCTCTCTCATATCACTTGCTTCTGTGGGAACTCAGCTGCCCCGTCACTGGCAGCCCTCTGGAGAGCCCACCTGACATGAAACCACAGCCTTCTGCCAAGAGCCATGTGTGCGCCTGGCAGCAGATCCTCACCTAGTCAAGGCATCAGGTGACTGCAGCCCCTGCCCACAGCTTGATTCCGGAGAGACCCTGTGTCAGAACCCCCGGCTCCGCTACTCCCGAATGCCTGACCCTCAGAAACTATGTGAGGTAATGAATTTGCCTTGCAGCAATAGATAACTAACACATGAGCAAAGAGAAACCATTCAGCAAAGAGGAAAAGGGGAAAGTCCATGAAACTGGGGGAAATATTCTTCAAGAAAAGTATCTGGTTCATATTTTTGATAGACTCGGAACCTATGCACAGAGTTATTTTTAGAGTTTCTTTCATAACAAGAGTTTGTTTTCCTTTGATTCAGGGACAAACTCTGGTATTCCACTAAGTTGAGAATGATGACGTTACCTACCCTTTACTTAGTACCTACGACTGCTGGGCAGTGAACTTAATCAACCTTCACAAATAGGGAAATTGAAGCTCAGACGGGTTAGCTCATTTATCCCACGGCACACAGCAAAAGGCAGAACCAGAATTCCAACCAGGTTTGAAGCCCTAGTTCTTTTCACAACGTTATCACGGCCTCCGTAATAGTGACTCTTGTAACTTAAAATAAAAACACACCCTATAGTCCGAGTGACAAATACAGAAATATTCATTCGTTCATTGAAGTTAGAAAGTTAAAACATCTTCATATTTCAAAGCAATTAGTGAATGGGAGACAGGACTACCCTTAGCTCCGTCCCTGACCCTTACCTCCACCCCCAGCTTGTGGCTGGAGCTCAATGTATTTGATGACGACGTTAATTCCACAAGCATTCCACTATCTGGGGATGTGGAACGCAATCCAGGATCCGGTTTCCGGAAGGGCCCTACTGTGCCCACAACGGGAGGTGGGGGGTGGCGCGGAACTGGAAGATTCAGCGGGAAAGTTGGGGAGACGCAGGCCGGGGGGATCGGGACTGCAGCGCCACCCGGATTTCAGGGAGCCAAGGAGTCCCAGGTGGTGCCCCCGGGAGCCCCCGGTGGTGCCCCCGGGAGCCCCCAGCTCACCAAGAGGGAGCGAGGGGAGCGGGGCGGAGCCACACCCGGAAGTTGCTTAGGCCCGGACCAAAGATGGCGGCTGCGGCGCCGCTCGCCCACGCTCCGTAACCTCCTGTAACCAATGGAGCCGCGACGCTCGGGTGACTTACTGCGACGACTTCTGCACGACATTATCTGATGCAACCAACCTCCGAGTTGAGGAAGCCGCAGGTGCACTTTGCGGGTGATAAGGCGGCGGCGTGTTGGAGGTGATGTCCTTGGAGGTGACCAGGGCGACCGCGGGGATGGTGCTAGGTGAGTGAGGCTCGGGGACCCCGGGGTGTGTAAGTGGCGCGGCGCGGCGCTCCTGCTTGGGGCAGCAGCCTTGTTCCGGCTGAATACAGCTCTTACCCTGGTGCCTGGCGCAGACTGGGCGCCCCGCCGCTGTTTACGTGAATGGTGGGAGGAAGGAGGGGCTAGGACCCACCCTGGGTCCGCGCTCGCCGAGCAGGCCCGGCTTCCCTAGAGCCCTGGGTGCCCCGGCTGGGGTGGCGGCCGCTCCCGGCCCGGGTGGCGGCCGCTCCCGGCCCGGCCCCACTGCGAGAAATCCCGTGATTCAGCTGAGACGTAGGCAGAGCGAGGCATGGCCAGACCTCAGGGCAGACCCCAAATATGTGATTCTTCCAAGTGACTGGCAGGAAAGGACTTAAGAATGCGAATTCTTTTTCACATATCCTCACTTATATTGAGATTTCCTGGGAGACCATCTGGTGCAGTAGGAAAAGGAAGAGATTTAGGAGACCTGGATTGATGTCTCTGCTCGCTTACTCCTTGTGAGGCCTTCAGTTTGTTTAACCTCAGCGCTTTGGTTTCCTTTAAAGACCAGAGCAAACCGGTATTTGATTTCTGTGCTCTAGCACCAGCATATCTGATTTATATATTTCATCCTCAGTACTTAAAGATGGGTATTGTTTTCCTCATTTTATAGGCTCAGAAACAAGCCCAGAAAGGTTAAGTGAATTCTCCAGGGTCACTCTGGCTTTTAAGGCACAACATCCAAGCTTCCAGTTTGGTCTGGCCAACTGAAAAGCCATTGCTTTGTTGTTGGGGATTCGAGTAGATAGAAGCAGTACCACAAATGAAAATGATCAAAGTTCCTTTTGAAAGCTAAATTTAACTAATCCCTTTTTATGGGATGGATGTCCTTGGATAGGGAGTGGGAAAATAATTATGATATAATTTCTTTCGGACCTTGATAATTTTTACCAATCAGATGCTTGTTCTGTTTACAAAGATAAAGAATGGATAAAGTAGCTGCAGTATGAGGTGACTGATAATTATTGGCCAAGTGAGTAACTTATTCTCTTTTTGTGAAACAGCAGAGCTGTATGTCTCAGACCGAGAGGGAAGTGATGCTACTGGTGATGGAACCAAGGAGAAACCTTTTAAAACAGGCCTTAAGGTAGTGCCTCTTTCTCATTAGGAAAACGACTTTGCATTTATTAATGACTCATGTCAGTTATTCTGTGACTTGTCAGGAGTTTTATTTAAAGCACTAGGTTTGAAGAGAACTTTCTGAAAAGGGCAAGTAAGGGGTATATACAGATATGTAGCTTTAAGGGTATTAGATGATCTACGTCTAAACTTTTTTTGGCCGCGCCTCAAGGCTTGTGGGATCTTTAGTTCTCCGACCAGGGATTGAACCTGGGCCCTTGTCAGCAAAAGCGCCGAGTCCTAACCACT
Organism: Orcinus orca; assembly: GCF_937001465.1. NCBI lineage: Eukaryota > Metazoa > Chordata > Mammalia > Artiodactyla > Delphinidae > Orcinus > Orcinus orca. The sequence continues at coordinate 16,782,187 of NC_064573.1, forward strand.
GGACCGTCAGGGAATTCCTCTTGAACATTTTTTTTTTTTTTTTGGCGGTACGCGGGCCTCTCACTGCTGTGGCCTTTCCCGTTGCGGAGCACAGGCTCCTGACACGCAGGCTCAGCGGCCATGGCTCACGGGCCCAGCCGCTCCGCGGCATGTGGGATCCTCTTGGACCGGGGCACGAACCCGTGTCCCCTGCATCGGCAGGCGGACTCTCAACACTGTGCCACCAGGGAAGCCCTCCCCTTGAACATTTTTAATAGGTATCTTCTTTTCTTACCATACGGCATCGCATCTCGGAATTTTTCTCTCCAGTGAGTCCGTTGGCCAGTTTTTTAATTCTTGTAGAACTAAAAATCATCTTCCCGTAGTCATCTGAGTTTATGCTCACATTTCTTCCAAACTGACTCCTAAGAGTTCTCACGGTGAATTTACCACTCGAATCCAAATGTGATCTTGAGCCTTGAGACTCAAAGACCTGATTTATATCAGTACCAAGAACAGAGCAGACACTCATGAACTCAGGAGTCTGGAGCCTAAAGCCAGGATGCTAATTTAACAATATATTATTGTTTCTCAGGGTGTAGAATCCTCCTATGAGTTTAGCGTATTCTCTTTAAGCAGACTTACATGGAAAGCCAAATACAGTTCAGATGGGTTCTTCAAGAGCTTCGACTCAGCATTGAGTAGGTACCTGATGGCATTGGGTTACGGTGTGGGCCAAGAAGACATCCCTCTGCAAGTAGCCGTGGGCTTGCCTGTAGACTGGAATGGCTACAGCTGCTACATAAGGAAGTTGATTAAAGCCCTCTCCCAGGACAGCACCAGGAAGCGCACTGCCCTGACACTTCTTTCTGTGTATCTGTGTCTGGCCAATCCCCCTTCTTGTGAGCTTTGTTACAGTATTCATTTAGGTTATTATCAAGTGTTTCTGTCCTGGGACCATTCTCTCCTCTTTTAGCTCATACTCTGGTTATGTTTTGGTGTGTCAACCATGGATCTTAATTTTTTAACTCTTAGAGGGAAATCTTTCTCATTTTGGATTGTTGGGGTGATTCCTGTGGCTGCCCAGAACTGACAGTAGTGTTTAGATGAATGTTTGCAAAATGTTGCTGTTAGCCGAAGTGTGCCATTCTGATTTGGAGAATCACAGTTTGACTCTTTCAATATCACTGATTAACAAAGGAGGGATTGGTACAGACTGTCAGGTAGTAAATGAATTCTTAGTGATTTACAAACATCCTTACAAAGTCTAATTGTTAAAAGGAGGAACTGAACTCTCCTGGATGTTTCCAAAAGATCCAGGTTCCCTCCTCCTCTGTAGCAATAATTGAGTTGAGACTAGTGTTAAATCAAGATGAAAAGTATTTTTCAGGTTTGGAAACTAGATCTTAAGAAAAAGTCAGTTTTCATAAGCTTCAGATCTTACACGAGAGACAGTCATTCATTGCATTTCTTGGTTGATAACTTAGGAGAAAATTTGAAGGAATATTTGAAGCAGTTAATAAAACACTTATCTTTTACGTACTTTCAACTATCTATTTTTTTAAAAACGAATACAAACTATAAAATATTAAATGATAATATTGATGTCTGATATGTCCCAGTATTGGTGAAAAGAGGTACATACATTCTACACACAGGAATTTTTCCAATTAAATGAAACTTAGCCTTCTGTGTACCTAACCACTGTGCTCTTGAGAGAGTTTCAGAAATGACTTCCCTGGTTTCTTCGCGAGGATTAATCGTCTGGATGTGCCCTGCAGTTGGCCTTTGCCATCAGCTGTCTCTTCTGTTGTTGTCAGCGTACCTCCTGTCGGTCCCCAGGGCCACTTAAAATCTGTTGTTTCTAGTCCACATGGGAAACTATATACTATGTAACCGGACTTGCTAGAATTGTTTGGGAAAGGACGTTCTACCTTAAGCAGAATGTTCTTTGAATGTTCCACCATTCCTTCTGTCGACATTGACCTTTGGCTGGTGGGGTCTTATGCTTTCTTCTGGGCTCTCGATTATTTTCTAGGTGATCAAAGTTACCTCATAATTCAGGTGTTATTTTGATTTTAAACATTGTACAATGTTAAAGAAATGTCCTTTTTCCTTGTCCCTCCCTCCCCAAGGCTTTGATGACAGTTGGAAAAGAACCCTTTCCTACCATCTACGTAGATTCACAAAAAGAAAACGAGGTAGGGTGAACCCAAAGCTTTGCAGAATTAGATTTTGTGAAGAAACCGTCATTAGAATACAGTGGTCTTGAAAACATTAAATATCTGTTTATCCCTCCAGAGGTGGGATGTTATTTCTAAATCACAGATGAAGAACATTAGAAAACTGTGGCACAGAGAACAGATGAAGAGTGAATCCCGGGAAAAGAAAGAGGTGAGCAGTAGATTTGCTCTGTGAACGTTTTTCAAGTTGGGACACCAGAAGCCATGTTAACAAATTGCCTGGTTATTAAAACTAGGCAGAAGACAGTTTACGAAGAGAGAAGAACCTGGAAGAAGCAAAGAAGATTACCATTAAAAACGACCCAAGTCTTCCCGAGCCAAGTTGCGTAAGTGTGATGTGTATCATTTCAAATATCATGGACTCACGGGGTCAACCTATTATTTCTGTGTCTGAGGGGCATGCCACGTGCTTTGTTCCTTTGCACTGTTTGTCCCTTCTTTTCTTTCAAAAGGGAGAGAGCGCAATAATGTTTGAGAGTTATGAGGCTGGTCCTTGCGGGGCTCCTTTTTTGATAGAATTTAGTAATTGCGTGTTGAACGAATTCTGTCCCGACTAAAAGCTGGCAGCCCTGGCATCCAGGCGGGGCGGGCTGTGTGGGCTCAGACGAGTGATTTTACCCTCCCCTGGGTGTCAGTTTCCTCACAGTAAAAAGAAGAGGTTGAAATCCATGATTTCTTAAATAAAGAAAAAGTTTTTGAAATTTGATTATGTCTATATTCTTTCTAGACCAGAATGCTGGACTGTGAATGGACATGGTTAGAATTCGAACGGTTCTTACTGCTGCTGGATTGCCATTGTTTTCTTGCTTCCTCAGTGAGGAAGCTGTTTTCTTGGCCACACCCTGCAACCCCTTCCTCCCCTCCCCTCTCTCCTCCATCCCTCAGAGGAAAAGCCAGCCTCAGTAGCTTCCACCACCCAGGGTGGTGGGAGGGATGGTGAGGTCAGAGAGAGGGCTCTGCGTGGACTAGGCTTGTTGCTATTGTGAATTCATTGATTTTATATAACAGTATCTGAAGTTCTGATTGTTTCGCTGACAGTTTTGCACTAAGAGAAAGAAGACTTGGATTTTTTTTTTTTTTAACCCCTCCAGTGTGGTGAAATTTTTTGGCTCTGACCTGTAGTAGAGTGACTGTCAGAAGTTTTACACCACTTGTGAATTTTTAACACTTTTCTGCCATCTATCAAATATTCGTGACAAAGTCGGTATGTGATAAATGACATGCTGGGTCAAATGTTTTTTATTTTAACTTGACAGGTGAAGATTCGTGAATTAGAAGGATATAGAGGCCAAAGAGTAAAGGTATTTGGCTGGGTCCACAGGCTGCGTAGGCAAGGTAACTGGCATAGCTGTCCTTTTCTCTCTTTAATTTTCAATATCCCTGCTCTTAGATGATGAAGAACATTAAAAAAAAACCATTTACTTGGGGATATTTTTGTTTGAGAGTGCTAGCTTTTTAAAGGAAGTACTAATTTGTATCCTAACTTGGTTCTTATTTAATATGACAATTGAAAGTTTAAAAATTATTTAAATGGTACTTAACTGTAAGCAGTCACAGTGATCAGGAGGTATCCAGGAAATATTGTCTAATTTAATTGAATTCTTTAAGGAAAGCAGGGGGTATATTACCGGAAGTGCAGAACCAAATCTGAAACTTACTGATGGCAGTGATGTTGATTTTTATAATTAGTATGTTTGTACTTGGTCGTGATGTTTTGCTTTCTCTTTCTGCTTTTATTATTTTACTATATGTCTTTTATTGTAAGTGGTTGTCAAGTCCTTCGCAAAAAGAAAGGGGGCATAAAAAACCAAGAGTGCTTCTGTGCGGCAGTATATATCACCCCCCGCTGAATGCGCTTTGCTAGGTATTGCAGGGGACTCAACGGTGAATAAGACTTAATCCCTCGACTCACATGCTTACTGTCTTGCTTTCCCGTGATCGTGTGGGTCAGGAGGCTCACATAGGGTTTAAAAGTATGAAGGGTTTGAAACATGAAGAAGGCAAAATACTTTCCAGATACTGAGTAGTGATATTACTGGTGAACCCTTCAGAGGAATGGGGCCGTGTGGGAGGTTTGAACTTTCAACATTTAACCTTGGAGGTTCCTTTACATAAGAATAAGTTATGAGAAAGTGCTTCCAAGTGCCTCTCTAACAATCTAGCTAAACTTCTCTTTCCCGTTTTTTTAGGAAAGAATTTAATGTTTCTGGTGTTGCGGGATGGTACGGGTTATCTCCAGTGTGTCTTGTCAGATGATTTGGTAAATATTTTCATATTTACGATGAAAAGTCAGTTTTTTTCAATAGGTTACTTTATTGTTAGTTTTGGGAATCTTAGGGTCTATACTTATTTTAACTGTTATTGTGGGAAATTTCCAACATCTCAAAAATGGAACAGTAGGAAGAAACCTCACATGCTCATCACTCAGCTTCAGTAACATCTTAGTTGAGCTGCTGTAACTAAGTACCATAAACTGGGTGGCTTGTGAACAACAGAAGTTTATTCCTCATGGTTCTAGTGGCTGGAAGTGCATATCAGGGTGCCGGCGTGGTCAAGTTCTGGTGAGGGCCCTTTTCTGGGCTGCAGACTACCCACTTCCCGTTGTGTGCTCATCCTCACATAGCAGAGAGCAGAGAAGGGTTTCGACATATGAATTTGCAGCAGATACACGTTAAGTCCGTAACGAGTAATGATTAATATTTGGCCAGTTCTGGTTTACTGCTCCCCCCTTTTACCTCCCAGACATCATATTTCATATAAACATACTTGCATATGCATCACCAAGAACAAATATTTTTAATATAACCACACTACCATTATCACACACCCCCAAAATTAGCACAACTCCTGAATATCCAGCCAGATTCTCCCAATTGATTCATGATGTCTTTTTTACAGTTGGTTGGTTTGAATGAGGATCCAGACAAGATCTACATGTTGCATTTAGTTGATATGTCTCTGAAATCACTCTTAATCTATAACAGATCTCCCTTTTCATTCTCTTTTCTCCACCCCACTCCCCCTTGCCATTTATTGGAAAAAGTCTGGTCATTGGTCCTGTGGGACTTCTCACATTCTGGATTTGGTTGATTGCATCATAAGGTGTATTTTAACATGTTCCTCTATCCTTTGTATTTCTTACAAGCTGGAGGTTAGCTCTGGTCAGATTCAGGTTCTGCTGCTGCTTCTTGATATAACTACTTCATGGACAAAGCTGTATTCTTCCAATGACATCACATCATGAAGCACATAATTCTGATTGTCTTTATGATTAGTGCGTTCAGATGTTGATGGCCTGATCCCTCCTTTATAAAGTTTTCCATCACTTTTCTCCTAATGATTTTAGCCAGTATTGATTATCATAGTCTAAGTGAACTCCCTGTATTATTTTAATAGTCTAAATTTTAAAGAAAAAGAGAAACTTTCCAGATACTTTTGAGAGATATGGACTAGTGTTATTTATGCATGTGCATGTATGTATTTACATATATATGTGTGTATCTGTATATAGATGAGTGTTTGATGGCTGTCTTATTTTACTAGTTTTGGACGAGAGAACTTGTTTGTAAGTAATTCCCTTTGCTTTCTATATGGTAGACTATTTTAAATGTAAATGTGAGTAACTGAATTTGAACTTGATCTTCTTACAGTGTCAGTGTTACAATGGAGTAGTCTTGTCCACCGAGAGTAGTGTCGCAGTGTATGGAATGCTAAACCTTACCCCAAAGGGCAAGCAGGTGAGTGCGTCGAGTTCCTCACTAAGAGAAGAGTTGTGTACTTGTTTGTTTTCCAGTGTCTTTATTTGTATTGATACTTTTGGTATTTGGCATATAAATAGACAAATGTGATGTACTTGGTAAATTTAGAATGCCTTTTCCTGTCCTGGTGAGATATGTATACTGTACAGCTTGTGTGCTCTTGTAACGATCTCAGGGATTTTCAACCTAAGGAATCCCTGAATAAACTTCATGGGTGAGAACAATTTGCTGTGTGTGTGTGAATAATTTTTCAGCTAAGTGGAAATGAAAATTTAGTCTACCAAAAATTTTTCTGGAAAGAACAGTGATCTAAATCTGAAACTTTGGGGATTTCCCTGGTGGTCCAGTGGTCAGGACTCCTCGCTCCCAATGCAGGAGGCCCAGGTTCGATCCCTGGTTAGGGAACTAGATCCCGCATGCTGCAATGAAGACCCGGCGCAGCCGAATAAATATTTAATAAATAAAATAAATCTGAAACTTTTAAAATAGAATTTGAAAGCCTCTTTTTAAAAAAAGCTAGGCTTGATAGTCAGAGAGTTGTTTGTTCCCCAGCCAACAGGCATGTAACCTATACCAGTTAGAGTTACTTGTTGGTAATTATTGACCAAGTAGCAGTTGTGGTTATATTTGTTTGTTGGGAAAGAAAACAAACAAACGTGACATATCAACCACCAGAGGGAGCCCATAGTGTCCTCCTGTTAGACTAGAAATACTGATAAAAGAGAGTCTCCCAGAGTCTATGTGAGGAACCTATGTTAAGAGTGAATATCTGGTTCAAGTTTACTGAATTTTCCTTGAAAGTAATGTAATTGCAAAATGGAATGGTTTTTGTGATATTACTTGCTGTCCAGTGTTTGGTACCAAGATAGCTATATATTTCATACTGTGTGGCTTCTAAAATGTAATGCTTTCAATGGAATTATTAGGGAGAATTTGAATTTTTACTATATATATATATATATATATATATATATATGTGCCAAAGAGAAACACCTTTTAGTAAAACCTTTGTATTTAAGGAGTTTTTCAATGTGTGTATTATGTTACTTTTAAATTATTGGGCAAAGGCTAGAAAGATATACCAAAATGTTGACAATAGTTAGTGGTTACTCCAAGTCGTGGGATTATAGTTTATCTTATTTTCTGGTTTGTGCTTTTCTATTTTTTAAAAATTGTGTACGTGTGTTTAGTCTGAAAGAAATATTAAATAAATATAAAATTCAATTATCGGGTCTTCATTTTTAGAAGGGTAGGCTAATAATGATAAGGTTCTTAGAAATACGAGCTTACTAAAAACTTTTATATAAATTAGAATCTTTCCTACTGTGAATTTTCTGTTTCCTTCTCCCTCCCGACCCCTCATTAAAAAATGCAGGCTCCAGGGGGCCACGAGCTGAATTGCGACTTCTGGGAATTGATCGGGTTGGCCCCCGCTGGAGGTGCTGATAACTTAATCAACGAGGAGTCTGACGTTGACGTCCAGCTCAACAACAGACACATGATGATCCGGGGAGAAAACATGTCCAAAATCCTAAAAGCGCGTTCTGTGGTCACCAGGTGCTTTAGAGATCACTTCTTCGACAGGGGGTACTGCGAAGTAAGTACGCGTTCATCATCCTTTGCAAACAGTGCCTCTTGGCATTTTTGAACTTAAACAGTGGTGCTCACAGAAGGCCTTTATTTACTCCTTTCCGCCTGAATAGATCAGTCCTCCAACGTTAGTGCAAACACAAGTGGAAGGCGGTGCCACACTCTTCAAGCTGGACTATTTTGGGGAAGAGGCATATCTGACTCAGTCCTCTCAGCTGTACCTGGAGACGTGCATTCCAGCTCTGGGAGATGTTTTTTGTATCGCACAGTCATACAGGGCAGAACAATCCAGAACACGAAGGCACCTGGCTGAGTACATAATTGTCATTTTGTTTTTATTTAAAAAAAATTTTTTTTTTTTTAAGAAAATATGTTTAGAGAAGCAATCTTGATGTAGGTAAATGATGTCTGTGTAAAAACCTCTGATGTATTAAGAGGCTATATGAAGGGCAGTTGAATAAATTAATGGAAACTGTCTAAGAAGTTTTGCCTCTTAGGCCATAACTCACTAAGGTCTGTTCATTCACTTTGTCTTGATCCTTTATGTGTTGAGGAATAAACAAGAAATGACTATTAAGGTGGAAAGGAAGGCGGGTGGGCTAAAACTACTCTGGAGAGTTGGGAGTTGATTAGCAGGGCGGGAGTTTTCCCTTTCTGGACAGTTTCCCAGCATTAAAACCCTTGCTTAAGAGAAACTTTGTGAAAAGAAGAGAGGCTCTGAGCTACTCTCTTGTTCCTCAGATACACTCACGTGGAAGCAGAGTGCCCTTTCCTGACCTTTGAGGAGCTCCTGAACCGATTGGAGGACTTGGTCTGTGACGTGGTCGATAGAGTCTTGAAATCACCCGTAGCAAGCGTGGTGCATGACCTCAACCCGGTAGGTCTGCCATTGTGTGGAAACACAAAACTAGGATCCTGCTTCGGAAGGCAGTGAAGTCTTTTTTTTAGACTTTTAGGTTTTTTTCAATAGATTTTTTTTAGGTTTTTATAGATTAAATAGCTTTGAAATAAATGATTAATATATATATATAGGTATAATTGATATATAACGTTATATTAGTTTTAGGTGTACAGCATAGTAATTATATATATCTAAAACAATACAGAGTTATTAACTCTAGTTACCATGCTGTACATTACATCTTGTTAATGGAACTTAACCTATTTTATAACTGGAAGTTTATACTTTTGGACTCCCTTCACTCATTTCCAGACTAATTTTTTTTTTTTTTTTTGGCCGTGCCACGTGGCTTGCGTGTCTTAGTCCCCCAACCAGGGATGGAACCCAGGCCCTCAGCAGTCAAAGTGTGGAGTCTTAACCACTAGACCGCCAGGGAATTCACCACATTGTTTTTAAGTCTGAAATAACATTTTATAATAATGATAAATAGTGTTTCTTAAAATGGAAACGTTAGTGTGAATAGTTTCTTTATGTACACTGTATTTCTCCTTTCTGCTGTAGAACTTCAAGCCCCCCAAACGGCCTTTCAAACGGATGAACTATTCAGATGCTATTGTGTGGCTAAAAGAACACAATATAAAGAAAGAAGATGGAACTTTCTATGAATTTGGAGAGGTATGTATTCCTTTCTAGTCGTTGTTTCAAAGGTAGCCTTGTGCTTAAGTGGATTTCTACTTCCGGTTAATTAATGAGTAATGCAGATGGCATCTGCTGTTGTCAAATAAATGATAACGACGGACCCTCCTTCTTGGGGTTGTCTGAGGATCCATGGCTTAGTAGAGGTAGAGTAGACCTTAGAGCAGTGCCTTTTCTGTAGTGTTCAGTAAATATTAGCAAGTTTGTAGCCTTCCTTCACATCCCATCCTTTATCTCTTTCCTCTTCCATGATCACTCTGTGGTCTTGACTTACCAGCTCTAGCTATAATTCTCTAGACTGGCAGGATGCTTAAGAAAGTTATAAACTTTGAAATCACATGCAGAGTGTTGGTATGTGTATACATTTGTTTTGGTTTTCTAGAGAAACCATCTGGCTCTTTCAAAAAGGATTCCTCCCCCCAAAACAGTGAATTATAACTCCTTCACCTGGAGGCAATTCAAAGAAGAAAATCACCACTGATTAAAATGCAAAACCAAGAGAGGAGGCTTTGTTGGGGAAGGCGGCCCGGTGCCCCAGATACACTGAGCATGTCTGTCTTGCCCAGGACCACCCTCCCAGCATGTTTTGGGGGTATAGATTGTTAACATTATTCTAAGCCCTCTTCCCTGTGCATTTAACCACTCTTTACATAGTATTTGCAAATCTGTTTTACAGATGAAATGTGAGTAATAGCTGCTAACTAGAGTTTTCTTTCGTTTTTAGAAAGAATTTACAGAGGACAGACAGTGTACTGGGTCTATGTAAACTACTTTTATTGTATCATGAATTCAGTTGATGATGTATAATAACCAAATTCTGTGCTGAAAACCTGAGAACTGTTATCGCCCAGCACTCAGCAGAGTAGTGTGATTGAGTGGAAAGAGCACAAGCTTTGGAGTAAGAAGCCCCCCAGGTGGGCTTTGCTCCCACCTCTGTCCTTATTGCTGGTTAACTTAAGGCCAGCGACCCCGCTCTCTGGTTCCCTATCTCTGCCTTGGAGGTAACGTCCACCTTGCAAAGTTATGAGAACTTAATGAGCTAAATGCTTAGCAGGGCCGAGGTGCAGGAAGTCCTCCATGTGTGCCAGCGTTTCCTCTTTGTGTCAGTATCATCCCATACACATGAGGGCGCTAGAGTAGAGAAGAGGTCTTCAAACTTTTCGGAATGTGCAGTAGGACCCCTTTCCCCCAGTTCAATTGTATGCAGGACTCTAGTATGTAAAGCGGTTACAGGTGGAGAGACCAGAGCTCTCCCACTCACCTCCCGTTTCCTCTCTAGACTTTAGACGACGCAGGGCTCCAGGGATGAGAGCTTGAAAACAGCTGTGCCAGGTGATGGCTAAGCTCCCTCTCAGTTTCTTACATTAAACAAATCAATGAGTCTTGTCCAATTCTCTCAATCTGTTTTTACTGGGACAAGAGTTTTCAGTTTTAACTTGAATTTATGTGTGGTTTACTGAAGGATGTTTGAGAGGGAAGCAGATTAACTTGATTCATCATCATCTAACCTGTCTTGGCTAACTGCTCCAGGTGTGGTTACACTTACAAACTTGACACTGGTTATTTGTCTTATGACTGTGCCTTACTGCCACTGAAGGCATGCAGATTTATTGTAACAGGAAAGAAGCAGAGAGAACAGGAGAGTTTAAAGATTGGTGTTATTAATAACGTACTCTGTGTAGATCACTGAAGTTGTGGAGCATTCACTGATGATCTTATGCCTTGTGGGACTGAGTGGACTGCGTTTGCTTCAGACCTAGATAAAACTGGCCACTGGAAAAAAAAAAAAACTGAGCAGTATCTGGGAGGTTGTTTGTTTTGTGTGTGTGTTTTCGTTCCTCAAGCAATATGGCACAGATATACTGCAGGAGGAGACAGATCTATTTACAGTTCATTTTGCAGAAATTGTCCCTAACACCCACGTGGTTATGGGTTATGGGTGGGTGTGTATTCTGGACTCCGTTGCATGAATAAGATGAAGGGCTGCTACTGGGTCAAAGAGCTGCTTCTGTCTCGTTGCCTTTCGAGTTGTAAATGTTAATGAAGTCTTGTTTAACCTCAGGATATCCCAGAAGCTCCTGAGAGACTGATGACAGACACCATTAATGAGCCCATCTTGCTGTGTCGATTTCCTGTGGAGATCAAGTCCTTCTATATGCAGCGATGTCCCGAGGATTCCCGCCTTACCGAATCTGTCAGTTTGGGATTCAAATAGTATTAGAGATTTTGCTTTTTAAAGGGGCGGGCACTGCCACTGGAATAAGATACAGCTCACAGCAAATATTTCATTATAAATCTACAGTACTTAAAGAAGTGTTTTTTGTCCTCTGGGTTTAACCTATCTTGTTAAATTATAGAATTTGAATAATATCTGAATTATGCGTGATCATTGTGCTCCTTTAGTTATAGGAGCTTAATTATGATTTTCATTTAAACTCTAGAGCAAAGGCGTGACTGAGAGCCTAGTAGTAACCGCATTTTATTTACTCATTTTTGAAAGGTCGACGTGTTGATGCCCAATGTCGGTGAGATTGTGGGAGGCTCGATGCGTATCTGGGATAATGAAGAGATACTGGCAGGTTATAAAAGAGAAGGAATTGACCCCACTCCCTATTACTGGTACACAGATCAGGTAAAAAGAAATTTTGTTAATCACTTTAAATTTTCTTCACTGTAATAGTTCTGTATAAATTGAAACTTTTAAAAGGGAAGTATTCAGGGTGATACTTTGAAATTTGAATGAGCTATATTCAGTTTCATGGTTATAATAATGTGGCATGGGAATACTGCTAGTTTTGTCTTTGGCCAATAATATGTTAACTTAATTTGAAAACCTATTAACTCCTGGCCTTGCTTGTAGCTACTGAATTTTTTAAAATGTCATTAGATGCTACCAGTATCTAGTCTTTCATTTTCTTCTGATAAACAGAGACATTAACTTAATTTAAAAGTTTGAAATCTCTTCTTTCCAGGGTGGCAAATCCTTGGTTTATTTTTCATACCAAATTATTTTTTCACATGTGGTCCATGAAGGAGTATAGATTAAGGGTTGAATTCTTTTTATTGTTTTGTTTGTTGTTTTCAATTAATTTTTATTGGCGTATAGTCGCTTTACAATGTTGTGTTAGTTTCTGCTGTACAGCAAAGTGAATCAGCTGTAAGGGGTTGAATTCTTAACCACAATAAGCTGACTCATTTTACAGTAGAAAATTTTAACTATTTCATACAAAATTTATTTTTTTAATTTTCTTTTTTGGCCATGCTGTGCAGCTTGCGGGATCTTAGTTCCCCGACCAGGGACTGAACCTGGGGCCATGGCAGTGAATGCGCAGAGTCCTAACCACTGGACCGCCAGGGAGACTCTGGACAAAATTTTAAACTGAGCATTTATTCCTCTCTATCGCTCTCCCTCTCTCTCTCTCTCCCTTTTTAAACAGAGAAAATATGGCACATGTCCACATGGAGGCTATGGCCTGGGCTTGGAACGATTCTTAACCTGGATTCTGGATAGATACCACATCCGAGATGTATGCTTATACCCTCGATTTGTCCAGCGCTGCAAGCCATAACCGATTCCTCCTGGAGATTTAAGCAAAGAACACGGTTCATGGAAGGAACAGGCTGCCTCTTTAAAAAAAAATAAAACAGCCAAAATCTTCCCTTTTTTATTCCACTGGGGTATATCCATTTCTGTTTTCTCTTTTTGTTTTTTATTCCTGCTACCGTGAAAAGCAATCCAAATCATTTGAATATCAAGTGACATTGATGGTGTCACTTTAAGAAAAAAACCCATTACAAAGTTTGGGGGAAAATATGTGGCATGTAACTGCCGTCATGAGTATATTTCAGCATTTTATCCAATTTTAGGTTATAACCTTTGTGTCATATATACCACATACATGATTAGTTTTAACTTACAGTCTGAGACATTCCAGTAACTTAATCTTTCTGTCCTTATAATTGTAACTGGAATTCTTTAATTTATATCATTTTATTGTATCAGTGAGTGAAAACACACACCGTGGGGAAAAATTGACAATATGCTGTAGAAATCTGCTAGTATTAGAACAGAGTATAAATCAGCAGTAGATACAGGAATGAAATGAATAGTCTTTTGCCTCAGTTGTTAATCTTTTCTAAATCTGATAGCTGCTTATATAATTCTAAAGCATACGAATTTATTTGGAAGAATTTGTAAAAGTGGAGTGGCCTTAAACAGTTTGAAGTAAGAGCAAGTTTTTTGTTTTTGTTTTTTGGCACCTCAGTGAACAGCATTCTTCCTAGCATTAGTTCAAACTAAAGAGGCAGGGTGATCTTCACTCTTCCCTGGCAGCTCCTAAGTAATTAGGGCTTCCCTGGTGGCACAGTGGTTGAGTATCTGCCTGCCAATGCAGGGGACACGGGTTCGACCCCTGGTCCAGGAAGATCCCACATGCCGCAGAGCAACTAAGCCCATGTGCCACAACTACTGAGCCTGCACTCTGGAGCCCGTGAGCCACAACTACTGAAGCCCTCGTGCCTAGAGCCCGTGCTCTGCAGCAAGAGAAGCCACTGCAATGAGAAGCCCGCACCCTGCAACCAGAGAAAGCCCACGCGCAACAACGAAGACCCAATGCAGCCAAAAATAAGTTTATTTTTTAAAAGTAAATAAATAAGTTCCAAAAGTATTTGCAGCTGGAATCTTCATGACAGCCCTGCATGGCTGTTGGAGTCACCCCACACTGTGTCTTTAGGTCTAATCTATGCTAACTTATTAACTTGCAGGCTTATTGAATGGCTTCATTTCAGATTTGGTTAATTTTCCCCAAAAATGCATGTCATGTATCCTCAATGAGCTGTATTCCCAGCAATCAATAAATGGATACACGTAAAAACTCTTTGCTAACTTAATTTTTTTTAAGCTGATTGTCGCTGTTTCACATTAATTAGTTCATGCCTTTTGCATTTTTTAAATCTTTATTTTTCATGATTTGTATATGTGAAACTAGATATTCCTGAATTTGGTAGGTATTAGTAAAAGTACATGGTAATGAAAAGGAGTGGTTTTTAAAAATTAGATGTGGGTCCTAGTTACATCATTTTTATCATCCTTTTTGTATTAATTTTGGACACATTAGATTATATCTTATTTTGCAGTTAAGTAAAATGACAGATGGAAATGGGGCATTTGTAGTATATTTGGCCTCTATCTTTAAATGAAAAATACATGTAAGAATGGGAATGAGCTCTAACTGGATGCAACTAGGCAGTTCATTTGATCAGAATTTAGGTGACGAGGTTAGGCTCAGTTAGATTAGATTTTAATTGTATAAATGGGCTAAAAGTTTTAAATACTGAGGGAGAGCTGTGGGATTAGGTGGGGATAACGGAGTCAAGATTGTGGTGACGTCAAACCAAGAACCCGAGCAGCGCACCTCACGCACGTGGACTCACATTCCCTTTTCTCTGGTTGTCCCTGTAATCTAAGCGTCACAAGCCCATCCCATATCCCTGCCAAGTGTCCACCTCACAGACACCCGGTTCTGAGTTCCTGCTCTCGTGGGACTCATCTCACGGCCCTTTCCTGCCTGAAACTTCTTCCTAATACGTGATCCTCACGCCAGCAGCCCCCTTCGCCTTTGGTACTTGTGTAGCTGACCTGCTTTGGAGACAGATGGGAGGCTAATACTGTAGCAATTCAAATGACTTCAATACTGACTTTGTCAATGTCCTACAGCCGTTTCCACCCACCCAGCTCCCCACACATGGCTGCCTCTAGCATTTCCTAAAAATTTCTTGTTTAGTGTATAGAGCAATGAGATTCTGTCATAAGCAACCTTCCTACGCATTGGAGTCACCCGGGCCTCATCCCAGACCAACCGAATCCGGATTTCAGGGCTGGGCCCAGGATGCCTTTTTTTTTTTTTTGTGGTTCACGGCCCTCTCACTGTTGTGGCCTCTCCCGTTGCGGAGCACAGGCTCTGGACACACAGGCTCAGCGGCCATGGCTCACGGGCCCAGCCGCTCCACGGCACGTGGGATCTTCCCGGACCGGGGCACGAACCCGCGTCCCCTGCATCAGCAGGCGGACTCTCAACCACTGCGCCACCAGGGGAGCCCCCAGGATGCTTTTTAAAAGCCCGCCCAGCTGAGGCTGTGGCAGACTTAGTGTGACTGTCACTGAGTAGCTACCTCCCTCTTCTAAAGCCAGCCTTAAGCCTGTCATCATCATGACTGTAGGTCCTCATTCATCTCACATTAATCTCTTTTGAAATTGTTCCCAATCGCTATGTTAAAATGGGAACATTGGGGCAAGGTTGAGACTGTCCAATATTGCCAGTGGCCACAAAAACGCTACACCTGTGCACTCGTTAGCTTTCAAGTCATACTGGGAAATTCTCAAAATGATGGTAGCTGCCAATAATGGATTACTGGTTTGTGTCAGCCATGTACTGTCACATGCTTTAATCCCCACAATAACCTCTTGTGATAATTATATAAATTATAAATTTATACAATATATGTTATAATTATAGCCCTGTAATCCCTATATATGGATAATAGCCCTATTACCCCTGAGGTAATGGTTGAGAAAAAGTTAAAAAACATGCCTGAAGATGCACTGTTAAAAGTGACAGAATGAAGTTTGAAACGCCAAAGCTTGAATTCCTTTAAACTTAGAATCCTATTATCTCATTCAGTCCTTCTAAGGAAAAAAGATATTATGATGTACAAATGCTGTCATTCATAGTATTTGCTAATTGCTGGTCAATTAAATGATTCCGTTTCTTATGCTGAAAAGTTTCCTTCTACCTCATAGATTACTACTAACTTGATAAGATGAATATTATCTTTGAAAAAACATTGGTGTACTCTGCAGTTCAAAGATGCTGGTTTGTGGCGTCAAAATTTAATACAGTGTAGCACCCTGGCTCACAGAAGTGGTGGTGCTCAAAATTTTAACTTATTCTTTAGGCATTTACTTCCATGTCATGAAGAAAAACATGCTTCTATTACTTTATCGATTTTTCGGTTTTAGACACTCTCTACTGCTCTTCTGCAGAAGATTGCACTTCTTCCTCTCCCTGTCCCACCATTCATGTGCATGCTTCTCTTCTCCCCCTCTTTCCAGCTTAGTTAAATCATTACTTTGGTTGACCATGTCGTATACTATGACTGCTTTTCCTTTTCTGGCCAACTTTTCATTTTGCCCATAATTAACAGTCATCTTATTTTTTTCTTTATCATTAATTCACTTTCCAAAGATGCTCAGACACATCAGGTGCTCATCAGTTATATCTTCCCACAGAAGCTTCTCTGAGAGCTTGTCTGCTGTAGTGTGAACCAGCCACACTCCAATCTTGAAATATAGTTGTCGTCCTGGGATCTTCTTTCGCTGTCATTCCATGTATCCCCTTCACCTTTCTCCTCTATGGACAGCCTGTTTTCTGTATCCCATGTTTCCCTGTTCCTTGGTTTACTTCCTCTTTTTGGTGGAGCACATCCTCCAGTATTTTCCTGAGAAAGGGCGCATGGAATGTCAATTCACTGAGAACTTGCCTATCTAAAAAATGTTTTTAATCTATCTTCACATTTAAACCATAGTCTCTATATAAAATTGTGGGTTAAAAAGCATTTTTCCCTCAGAATTTTGAAACCCTGGCTTCCAGTGTTACCATCCTAGCTTCCAATGTTGCTATGGAGAATTCCCAAACATTCTCATACATGGTCCTTTACATATGACCTGTCTATTCTAGAAGCTTGTCCAGAAGCATGTTCTGAAATATGATATTCCTTGGGACTGTTCATCATTCTGCTGGGCAGTTGGTAGGCTCTTTAAATTCAGAAAGTCAGGGCCTTCAGTTTTGAAAACTTTCTTAAACTGTTTTTTTTGTGTGTCCCCTCTTTTGTTTGTTTTTCTTTCTTTCTACAACTGCTATTATTCAGATAGTAGACCTCCTTTTATCTTTTTTTTTGCTTGCTATTTTCTGAGAGCTTTCCTCAACTTTTCCCCAGTCCTTCTATTGGATTTTTCATCTCTGTTAGCATAGTAAAATTTTAAAAATTTTTTATTCTGACCTCAGAAAGTTCCATCTTTATGGTCTTTTACTCAAGCTTTCTTCTTCCTGTATGTTTTCTTCTGTTTGCTTGGGTCTCTGTCTTTCTTCTTAGAGGCTTTTTTCAGATGTGAGGTGATACTTAGTTTTCTGCTGAGAATTCCAAATAGCAGATAAAATGCTTTTGAAGTGTGTGGGAGGAGATGTGAGCCCTCCTGTAGGGTGAGCTGCCTGAACTGTTGAGTATGTTGAGTATGGGAGTCCCTGATGTCATCATCCTTAGATCTTTCCTCTTGGGCCGGTTGGATTCCAGATGTCAACACCCTTAGATCTTTCCTCTTGGGCCGGTTGGATTCCAGACTCTTCCCACCTCCTGTGGGGGGAAAGGGGTGAAGAGGGCTATGTGTCCACAACTTCGGTAAGTCTAGTTCCCCAAATCTATCTCAATGTAGCATCTCTCCCTTTCATCCCCACTTCCAGGGCTACCCACTGCTGCCAGTCTGAAACCTCCTAGGGATTCTGTCATGTAAATCCGTATGGTTCTTGTCTTAGGATGGCCATTTTAAGATTCAGGGTTTTTTGAGTTTGCTAAATCATGAACCATTTATCCATCTGCCTTCCAGCTCCCCAAATTTGTTGCTGTCATTCCTTTTTCTTTTTTCCCCATCATTTTAGGTTTGTGCTTGAAAACAAACAAAACACACCATCACTGTCAGCAACAACAAAACCTCTCTTGACATTTTAGTGGGGTTTGGGGGTCGGAGTGAAATTACATCCATGTGTTCAAGCCCCCATTTTTACCCAGAGATCTTCCCTCTGTATTTGAAGATAAATCAAAAGGGAGTGGACATAGGTGAAAGAGAATAAACATTCAATTATTGTTAGCTATTAAGAAGGACAAATTAGCAAGGAGAGTGATGAATTCTCCATAAATTGTTTTGTAAAACGAATTAATGATTAGGGCTTCCCTCGTGGTGCAGTGGTTAAGAATCGGCCTGCCAATGCAGGGGACACGGGTTTGAGCCCTGGTCCTGGAAGATCCCACATGCTGTGGAGCAGCTGAGCCTGTGCACCACAACTACTGAGCCTGCACTCTAGAGCCCACAAGCCACAACTACTGAGCCCGCGAGCCACAACTACTGAAGCCCATGTGCCTAGAGCCCATGCTCTGCAACAAGAGAAGCCACCGCAATGAGAAGCCCGCATACCACAACGAAGAGTAGCCCCCACTCGCTGCAACTAGAGAAAGCCTGTGCGCAGCAACGAAGACCCAACGCAGCCAAAAATAAATAAATAAATAAACAAATAAATAAATTTATTTTAAAAAAATGAATGGTTGAATGAATGGTCGGTTTCAATCCTTATTTCTATGTAGGTGACCACTACAACTTTCTGTTGGATGGCTGTACCTGTTTGTCCTTCTTGCAATGTAAAACATACTCAGGCAAAAACAAAGACAACATGAAAACAACAAATATAAAAAAGTGCATTCATCTTTGCCTCAAACCAGCTGTCCTGCTGACTAATGTATTTCTCTTTTTTGGTCTCACTACTGCTGAAGAACTTGAATTACCCGATTCTGCCCTCCCTCTAATCTCCAGTGTGCCATTACTTGCCTATTTCTGTCTTCACTTTCCTTGGCCACGCCCCTCAACACCTCTTTTGTGAATGGCGGCCACTGTCTTCTATTTGTTCTCCCTGTCTCTCCTCTCTTATAACCTGGACCCTGCTTGCTCAATCCTTTTCCTCAGAGCACAGGCTACTCTTCTCCATGACTGTCATGACCATGCATGACTCCCGTTCACCTACCAACAAAGGTCCAATTTCTCAGCACGTTCAGGCTCGGTCCTCAGCCTTCTCTCACCATGCTTATCTCTGAATCCTTTCCAGATGCTGTGCGGTGTCCAAGTGAACGTCTTGCTCTTGGTAATCGTGTGCTCTTCTGCCTTCAGAGTGTCCCCTCACATTCAGTATACAACAAGCCTACTTTTCTTGTAAATTCTATACCACCCCGATGAAAAAGCATCCCTGCATCCTCTCAGCCTGAAATCACCACTCATTTTTATCAGGGAAACTTCTGCTCACCTCTTCCTCTCCCACTATAAACAGGTAACTCTACCGGATAAATATAATAATTCCACACAGACCCTCCTCTTAGCTGAGTGAAAGGAACACCTCTAGGCATCAGAATTGGAGAGGAGGGAGTAGAGAGGGTCTCTAAACCAGAGCTGTTAGGTTGGGTATGGGAGTTAGAGGGAGAATTGAACCCAGATAAAGGCACTCGGGGGTATTTTTAAAAGTTATACTAGGGATTCCCTGGTGGCACAGTGGTTGAGAGTCCGCCTGCCGATGCAGGGAACATGGGTTTGTGCCCCGGTCCGGGAAGATCCCACATGCCGCGGAGCGGCTGGGCCCGTGAGCCATGGCCGCTGAGCCTGTGCGTCCGGAGCCTGTGCTCCGCAACGGGAGAGGCCACAGCAGTGAGAGGCCCGCGTACTGCAAAAAAAAAAAAAAAAGTTATACTAAAGTATACTATTCGTACAAAAAAGGGCACACACCATAAGTGTGCAACACTACGAATTTTCACAAAGTGAGCACATCATGTACGCAGCTCCTACAGTGCCCACCCTACGCCCAGACAGGAAAGTGGACCAAGGGCTAGACCCCTCTCTGCATGAAACAGAGACTTGGGGGGCTGGCCCTTCTGTGAAATCTAGAAAACTGGCCCTGTAGCCAGAGAAGGACATGGAAGACTGCCACCTGCCCAGGGCTCTGGACAGGGAATGACAGCTTCCTGGAAAAAGTCAGCTTTCCTGGTTTGAATGTATCTGCAAGGGGCAGCACTACGAAGCCAAGAAGTGTACAGAAACCCCATCTAAGCCTGGTGGGACCCTGCAATCCTGGCAGAGGCAGACCAGAAATGCTCTGGAGGGACCCTCCCACCACCCCGGGGGCAGAGACCTCGCTGGAGAAAAACACTCTTGCCCAATATGATCTCAAAAAGAATTAGAACCCTTAGGAGAAAATGAAATTATTTAGTCATGTGGTACGTGTCTTAATACTGGCGCAAGAGCTCCAGTTTTCTCTCTACACCGCAGGCAAAGTGAACCTTTTGAACCGTCAGCATGGATCGTTCTGTTAGAGGGAGATCACTTGATAAGATGAAGTCTTTCATCACCTAATAGGCCGAAACTCCTTCCCCTCCACCCCACACACTCTGCTCAAGACACGCAGTCTCTTTACTGTCCCTCAAGGCCTTGTTATGGGGTGAACTGTGTCCCTCTCCCTCAAAAAAAAACCCGATATGTTGAAATCCTCCCCTCTGGTACTTGGAAACGTTATCTTATTTACCAGTAGGGTCTTTGCAGATGTAACCAAGTTCTGATGAGGTCAATAGGGTGAGCTCTTAATCCAATACGACTGGTGTCCTTCTAGAAGGGAAGATGGTTATGGGAAAAGAGACACACAGGGAGAAGGCTACATGACCACAGAGGCAGAGATCGGAGTGATGCTACAAGGCAAGGAAAGCCAAGGGTTGCTGGCCACTGCCAGAAGCTAGGAAGAGGCAGGAAAGGATTCTCCCCGACAGACTGCTGAGGGAGCGTGGCCCTGTTGACACTGACTTGGACTTCCAGCCTCAGAACTGGAAGACAATACATTTCTTATTTTTTTCAGTACGCGGGCCTCTCACTGTTGTGTCCTCTCCCATTGCAGAGCACAGGTTCCGGACACACAGGCTCAGCGGCCATGGCTCACGGGCCCAGCCGCTCCGCGGCATGTGGGATCTTCCCGGACCGGGTCACAAACCCGTGTCCCCTGCATCGGCAGGTGGACTCTCAACCACTGCGCCACCAGGAAAGCCCCCATTTCTGTTGTTTTAAGCAGCCTGGTTTGTGGTATTTTGTTCCAGCAGCCCCAGGGAACTAATACAAGCCTCAAATGTGTTCCAGCACTTTCTGATCCCTCTGCTTGCAAAGCCCTTCCACAGAGAACCTCCCTCACTCCCCACAGGCCCCTGTTCAACTGGCACCTTTGCGGAGAGGCCCTGTCCCACTGCACCCCCGAAACTAACATTTCCTGCCTCTCTCCATTCCTTTGCCTCATTTATTATTTTTCTTCATGGTTCCTAGTCACAGCTAACCTTATGGTATGGATCTTTTGTTTATTGTCTGCCTTGCCTTCTAGAATGTAAGTTTCATGAAAGTAGAGATAGTCCAATTCATTGCTGTAATGCTCAGTGCCCACCACGTGCCTGACCTAGGCATGCCCTCCATACATATTTGTTTCATAAATGAATGAGCTACTTGAGAATACAGTTTATTTTTTTATGCTTCCCAGTATCCGATATAACGCTTTGCTCATAGTAGACTCTCAGAAAATATGTGCACATGAACTAATAAACCCATCATCACTAGTGGGCTTAAGGCTCTGCGTGGTTAAGAGTGGCAGTCAAAATGCACATCGCATTGGCCTGCATTTGGTGGCCTCTTTGCTTAAAACAGTTGTGGGGACAATCGGTCAGGTTTCTCTGAGTAATCATCAGAGCTCACCATTTGTCTGCTTCACCCAGCCACTGTGTCTCTTGCACTGAAAGCCCCCATCCTCGCCCTGTTGTTCTGATTAAGGAGACAGAATTGAGTAATCTAAATGTAGTTTGTGTAGCTCAGAGGTGCCAATCATGGCAAATAATGAACTAGGGGATCTCCCCCCACCCCTTTCCTGAAGCATTGAGCTGAAACCAACAAATTCATTTTATTTAGGATCACAGGTTGGATTCTGAGTGCTGTCTGTGAGAAGAGAATGCTTTCTTCACTAATTAAGTCACCAGAGCTCAGGCAAACCCTATCCCGGGGGGTGGGAGTGCTGCTTATCTGAGTTGGCCCAGAGAATGTGCTTTCTGTTTGTTAAGGGAAGTGGTTATAATTTTGGTACAGATATTTAAGCCAGAAAAAAATGCATTTATATACACATACATATGTGTATATATACATAAAATATATACGTATATATATAAATCTCATATAGTTTTATAAATTTCTTTAGCCTTTCAAGGGCTCTCTGGATTTCTTAGTAAAACCCGTATTTAGAATTCACATCTTCTGATTTAAGGGCTGTGTTTTCCTATCAGTTTTGAAAAGGACTCATATAAAGCATATTTTATCTGTTTTCACTTCAAAAGAACATAAAAATTTACTCACTGAAAAGCTGTTGTATTTGATGCCTTTTGTAAGAAATAAGCCATAGATTAGAAATAACAAATGTCCTGAAGAGCTCTTTGGGGAAAAATAATGAAGTTCTGTTTCCATTTGTAACCTATGAGTCTTAATATGTGTGTCGGGAGGTTTTATACATGAGTATAATTTTGAATGAGTTTTTTAAGAGTCAGTAAAAGGAAAAATGAATGAAATGGTGCTGATTCATGTTTTAAAATGTTATTATGTTGATATAGTTAATAAAACATGGTTTGTTAATTCCTTTTTTTTTCTGGCCAGATACAAATTTAACTTGCCCCAATGTTGATTACATGAGATTTGGCACCTTTATGCCTTGTCACTAATCATCAGCATTTCCCTGGGAGGGACCAGAAGACCCCTGCTATCTCCACTTAGCAGGAGCGGTGCAGCACCCGGGATGGAAGGGTGACTTATCCTGGGCCTCCTGAGCCGAGAAGAGCCCACATAGCTCAGTCCTTAAAAACCCTGGGCTTTTTCTACTTCTCTGGCCTTGTCGACACTTTTTCCAGCACAGCATTTCAAACTGTAAAGACGTTTTGTGTAGTTGATTTAAAAGCAATGGGTTTAGGCTTTAGGTAGAGGAGTATATTATCTATAAAGATCACCTCTTCAAAGGGCAAATTAAACTAATGTAATTTTCATTCTGAGAATGGAGAGCTAGCAAAATGTATAGGAAAGCAGTCGATACGAGGAGCAAGTTTTACTGTCTGTTTCTCAGGGGACACCTCTTGCCTGATTTGAAGATCGTGTAGATAATATGAAAGGCAATCCACTTAAGTTGACATTTTACACCAAGCTGAAAACCAGAAAGAGGATCCACTTTAATAATAAATAAACGAATTCAATCAAGAGCATACATTTTAGCTACAGAAAACTGGTTTTGCACTCAATCTAGACTCCATTTTCCTGGAATGTTCCACGTGGCTTGCCCCCTTACTTCCTCAGGTCTTTGCCCAAATGTCAGTGAGGTCTTCTCTGACCCATCTATTTCAAATTGCACTAGCCTCCCCTCCCTCATCTCCCTTACATAGCTTCATTCTTTCTAACGCTCATCATCACCCTAAATACTACATATTGTGATTATTTTCTGTCTCTCGCCTAATCCCTATGTAAGCCCCTTGTCTGCTCTGTTCACTGCTGTTTCCCCAGTGCACACAGTAGGTGCTCAATACTTGTTCAGTGAATGAAAGAATGGTGCCTGACACCTTTCTATTCCAAAGGTTGGTCTTGTACTTCGAGACGCACTGAGCATTAGGGCCAGATGGGCGGGCAGAGGTGTGGGAATGTAGCAAGGGCTAGAAATGCGGGGGGCACCTGTTCTGTGCGCGGGATTGGGGCCAGGCAGTCACCCTGCGAAGGTGCACAGACATGATACTGACAGACCTCACCGTACCAGCCCACCAAAAAATGTGTTTGTCGGACTGGCCTTCACTTTTCCTAATGCTATCACGTTAGCAGCCTAATGTTTGCTTTCTGGTCCCAGCTGTGAAACTCTGCTGCATAGAGATACTACAGAGGAACTTAACAAGTATGTCATGAGTGTCTGATATAAAATAATTCCTTTTCTCATTCTGAAAACAAAGCAAAATAAAACAGGGTCGGTACAGTTGTGCTGTAACTAGGCCACAAAACTGGAGAATTGAGGCAAAAGCATTGTCATATGTAAGTGATAGTAGTGGAAATGTGAAGAAAGTTCTTTGCGTTGTCATGGCTGCAGTTCCTGCCTTGGTCAGGTGGGCGCATGCAACCAGGGCGTTCGTTCAGGGCAACCCGCACGGATTTTTGGTGGTTTGGGTGGAAGGTGCCAATTGCACAGCCTGGGACCCTTTCTCTACCCGGGGCACCTCGCTGCTGCAGGGCGGGCTCCCGGGGAGGGGCGTGTCTCCACCTGGCCCCGCCCCTGAAGCCCCGCCCCTGCCCGGCACCAATGAGCGGGCGCACAGCCCGGGCGCAGGGAGTGGCCGCGCCTGATAAGGAGGCGTGGGTGGTGGGTGCTGAGGTCTGCTGCTAGCTGTTGGTGGGGCCCGCGCCTGGGTGTGCTGCAGCGGGAGGAACCCAGGTCCCGGGCCGAGGCTGCCCCGGGAATGGTTTTAGTCAGCACAAACATGGCTGCGGCCCTGCGATCTGCGGGCGTTCTGCTCCGCGATCGGCGTAAGTGGGGCTGTCGCGGCCGCCGCCGAGGCGGGGACAGCGGGCAGCTGGCGCTGGGGTCCCCGGGCCTGGGAACTTCCAAGGAGCGGCGGCGGGCTGCGCAGGAAGCTGCCCGCGGCGGGGCGAGGGGCGGAGAAAGGATCCGGAAAGGGGCGCTCCACTGGGAGGGGCGAGAGTGGGTTACGTGGGTCCCCCGAGGACCCTGAGAGGCCGCGGGGAGGGGTCCCGGAGTCACATCGGTCAGCTGGGTGGCCGTGAGCAGTGGCTGAATTTCTAAGAGCCTTAGTTCTTATCTGTAAAATAAGAATAATGATAGTCGCAGGATTGTTGTGATTTCGGGAGGCAGAGTGTGTTAAGGGCCTGCCACAGACAGTACCGTTGGCATCATTATCCTCATTATCACCATGGGCATCTACCCTGGGGTTCCCTCTCTGGTGGTGGAGGTCACACTGTGTCCACTGCTGCCCTGGCCCCTGGCGTCACCCGGTGCTCACTTGTCCTTGGCAGCAGGACCCACCGCGGGGCAGCTCAGGCTAGTATTTTCTAGAGATATTTGGAGAAGAAATAAGACCCATGGACAACCTCACACTTTTCTGATACAGACGTGAATGTAGGTTGTGTCCACAGGAGGAGCGGACGGGACTCTGGTTCAGACACACCTGGCTGGGTCACTAGCTCTGCAGCATTCCTGTGACCCCCCTGAGTGAGGCTACCTCATAGGCTTGCCGTGAAGATTAGCAGGATACAGGTAAAGCCTGTAGCACAGTCCCTGGCACACAGTAGATGCATAGATAACCTCAAAATGTTCAGTTATTATTATGTAAAAGGCTGCCACCTACTAAGATGCTTAATTTGTATATTTGAATGATGACTGGACACAGACCTGACTTTTTTTTCTAAGAAGTTCCCTAATTCATCAATCTGTCACCTACTGAAAAGGAGTGGAGAGTCCACTCTGAACCTCCATATCTTATTACAGGTGCCTTTGTTGGAAAAATAATAAGGACCCAGTGTCCAATGACAATCAGGTCACTAAGGGCAGTGGGAGACGAAAGACATTATCTTTTAAGAAAAGGAAGCACAGTGCCAGTAACAGGGCTGAAAGAAGTATCAAATTAGTCTTTTCTTTCACTGACCCTTCCTGTGGCAAAGAAAGTCTGACAGGCTCTAGAGTTGAGGTCATAGAACAATATGAGAAACTTTAAATGCTTTGTTGTCCAGGTTATAAGTAACCAAGTGGAAGGATTCAGAAACCACAGCAGAAGTAGATTTGAAGTTCAATTGAATTACAGACTCTGATTTTAGATGTAGTTATAATACTTTATCTTGTTTTATATGAAGGGATTAACATCTGGGTTAGAAAAAATTGAGTAGTATTTCTCAAAATGAATTCTCAAAGTAGAAAAGCAAAGTTTTACACTCTATGTTTTTAGCATAGTACAGAATTAATAAGAAACTCCCTAGTATATATGTATATAGTATATACGTATATTTTAGAAAGTTAATAGAATAAAGAATTATTGTTTCTTTGTGACGTTTTCTTTCCAGATTTTTTACGTTAGGCATATATGTTTTTTGTAATTGGAAAAATCAAATCTAGAATAATAAAAAAGAATATCAATGTTTAAATTAATACATGAAAACATTCTGGCTCCATACTAGAAAAATAACAATTTTTTTCTTAAAGCCTCCCCTCGCCAAGTGTTTATTAATAGTTACAATACAGAACCTTATTTCTGTTAATTTTTAAAATGATACTCATGTTTATAAGGACCTTTTGAAATAATCTTCATCTGCTGTGTGATAGAAAAGGGCTGCATTAGGTACTTGTGTATCTTGTTTTCTACCCTCCCACGTACCACCCCCAAGCATCCAAAATATTAAATAATAGTTTTGGAGAATCACTTGATACCCATGAACTTCTTAAGTCACAGGTATACTTTTGAATGATTCACCTATTGGGTGTGTCCAGGAATTAATGAAGTTTTGTTTTCTTACATCATCTTTTCTGCATATCCCTTGGTTTTATAGCTTTTATTGTTTGTAGGCCTTCCAAAGGTAGACCAGTTGTCCATGCCAAGAGTAGGGTTAGAGTTACCTGGTCTTAGTTCATAAGTGGGCAGATCCTTAGTATTGAGTGTTCTTACTTCATGCATTGTGCCAGACACTGTTCTTGGGGCTGGACATAGATTTTTAAAAATTTTCCTAATCTTTACAACAGCCCTGCAAGTTTGGCCTTATCACTGTTTTACAGATGAGAAAAGTGAGGCTTGGAGTAGCTCAGTGAGTTGCCCAATTACTGTCACACAGCTTGTTTGGTCCTATCTGGAATTTCTGCTCAGATCTCTCTAGCTCCAGAACACACACTCTACACCACACGATGCTGCCTGTGCCTTTGAATTTCTCTTAAGCTGTGAGCTGAGTGCATTCAGGAGTCTCATTTGGTTCTTTGAATAATTACTTTAAACTTCTTTAGCTAGATTAGCACTAATCATTTGGTAGGAGATACTCTGTTTTTCTGGAGTCTTCAGATCATCAAGGGAGAGGAGTGTTTTAGAGAAGTCCTTGAGAGGTGGGTGTGTTAACCCTATGTCCTGAGCAGAAAGGATCCATCATTAGCATCACCTTCTTTGAGAATTTATTTAACCTCAGAGAAGAGAATTTTGTAAGTAGGGGGCATGGCAATAGTTTTCGGCAGCTTGAAAACCTACCAGCTCCCAAACTGTACTAAGCAATGCTAATGTACTGGTTGGAGACTCTAGTCTCATCCTTATTCCCCACCCCTACCCCACCCCCTTTTAAAGTTTGCAGGAGGAAATCTTATTATATTACCAGCAGTCAAATTATGTAATGCCAAAGTTCTATTCTGATACCCCATGGAATCTGATATAACCTCATTTATATAAGGAATTGCAGACATCGCAGCTTGATTGAGAACCTGGTTAAATCTCATCGTGCAGTTCAGAATTGAACTTGTCTGAAATAAGGAGATGTGAGTTGGTTTGAGACTTCATGTGAGCGGAATTGAAGTTCTTTATGTCAATCTTTGCACTTCTGCTTTGAGTTAATAAGGATTTTTCAGCTCAAGCTCACGTAATTGGCTCTGTTGGGAATGTGCACAATCTGGATAGTTGGAAATCTAAGTGGCCTGGAAATATCATTCTCCTATATTTTATAGACCTGCTAGGTGATAAGAAAAAAAGAAAGAAAAAAAATCAGAGAAGGTGTAGTCCCTATGCTCTAGACACTTACCAAGGAAAAGAATACTGGTACCAACATATGAGGCAGGCCCTGTGAAGAGTGCTGCACTGCCTTATCTGCTGTAATCTTTACACGGATGCAGATAACAGGGTTTCACCATTTTACAGCTGGGGAAACTAAGGCTCAGAAAGATTATAACCCAGCCCCAGTGACATTACTAGTAAGTGGCAGAACTGGATTCAGAGTCGGGTCCGTTGGTCCACAGCCCGGGTTCCTCACCAGAACACCTTTGACTCGTAAGTAGGAGGAGGGTAGAAGGAGACTGATCTCAGGCTGGTTTCAGACCCGCTGGTTTGAGACTGGGGAAGGGAGGTTGTGTGTATACTGCGGGGCACGGTAGTAACTACTGTCCTGCATTTTGCGATCTTGAGTACCTACTGTGTGGTTTCAGTTTAATTTCACTCTGTGTTATTTAAGGATGAGTACCCTTCATGCTATAACTGGGTATGGCCCATGGACTCCTCGATCCAGATAGGCTCTCCAGGCCCACAACTAACTTTGTGGTGCCCAGGACAAGACCCGTATACAGCAAGCTAACAGACTGTGAATTATGTTCTGTTCTGCTGTGCTGACAAGTAGACCTTGCTAACGGCCTGGAAGGGTGAACTCTTGAACTCTTCACAGTTCCTGCAGAAATGCCGCGGCCTTGAGAAAGTTGCCTCGGGCGGGCAGACTTCCCTGCTTCTCTTCCCACTCCTGGCCTGCCCGGCATGGTGAAGAGTCTTGTGCATACTCCAGTGTGTGTGTATGTTCAAGCTCCATTCTTGACCCTATGAACAGCCACCAGTCGGCTACCCTTCAGATCAAGAATTGCTTATACTGATGGTGCGATCTGCCGTCAGGAGGATGGATGCAGGAAAGAGGCCTGCACCAGACCCTGGAAGTGGAGCTTTTGGGGCATGGAATTCTGAGGTCCTGGGTCCTGGGAGCCTGGTCAGGAATGGGGGGCATGGACTCTGGGGGTCCATGAATCCTTGGCCATGCAGATGGCATACCCCATGGGGCAGGGTGCAGAAGGAGGCGGACCAGAATCGGCCCTTGAAAGCAGAGCACCTCCGTCCCCCGGCCCTTGTCAGAGTCCAAGGGCAATTCTGGGGTTCTTAGTTCTGGTACTATATTGGAGAAGGCTAAGAGGCAGACATGAGATCTGTGCAAGTGGTGGAAAACTGGCCCAGTTTCCACTCCTTAAATCAGTGTTTCTTAACCTTTTCTGCAGGCTCCTCACCTTTCATATGAGCAGTATGCTGCCGTCATAACATGCATGATCTCATGAGGGATCATGTTAAAAGCGGCGGCCAAGGCAGTGAGAGGAGGTGTGTGTGGCTTCTAAAAAGCCTCCATGCAAGTCCTGTAAGCCATCCTAGGGGACGCTATCTCACCCCCTCAGAGAGGTCTTAAGAGCCTTCACCCGCCTGCAGTGAAATGCTGGGGAAATCACCTCTGCTGTAGCATCTCTATTAAATTTTAGATCCAGGAATTATGCTCTGAGGACCTCTTCAAAAGCAATTACTTTCCAGCTAGATTTCATGCTGCCACTTTACTTTTGTCACAGTGGTATATGGTGGCTCAAGGGCCTGTCAGCCACGGAGGTGCCAGTCGAGTGCAGCCACAGCAGCAGCTGCCACAGAAACAGTCCAACGTGCCAGAAGCCCCAGACCTCAAGTCCAGCCGGGGAACAGGTACGAGTCTAATTTTAGGTACTAATAAGGACTTCTCTTTCTTGACGCAAACACCGGTGGATACCAGCTACCTAGGAGAAGAGGTGTTGGGAAAACCCAGTATGTAAGGAGTGGTATGTTATTTTCCTGGCTTGCTTTCAATAGCTGTTAAACTTATAGATTGCACCCCCAATTAAGGCTTTAAAAGTGTTTTTGAATTTTGATAGATTTTTTACATTTTCTGTTAAAATTTTTTTCCCCAGCTTTATTGAGGTCTGGTTGACAAATAAAACTCCCACAGGGCTTTTGTTAAAGGACACAGAGTTGAGTACAAACAATCTGCAAATCGTGTGGGGATTTAGTTTTGGAATATGTCCCATAACAGAAATTATGTATATGCTGGAAATATGTTTATGAACCTAACATGATTATACTTATGAAATACATCTCCTGTGCAGGAAAAGGAATAACGAATCCACCAAGAATTTCTGTAGTAAACTGTTAAGGCAGTGAATATTATTGTAAATGCCATAATGTGATTTACAGTTTATTAAAGAAACAAAGTACGTTCCCTACCTCACCTCTGCTGTTTGCGGGTGGACGTCAGCAGGCATGGCGTTGCTACTGGGTGTCCTCTTCAATATCAGAGGCCACAGCTGTTTTCAAGTCTTCCTCTGGTACAGAGGCAACAGAAGACTGCAAAGGTCGCTTTTTAGATGAGTACACAGATAGGAGTAATGCACTTTAACACTGGGCAGAGAGAAAGTAGCCGTGAACTATTAATGCCTTGACCTTTCTGGTAGACCAGATGTTCCACGAGAGCTTTACAGCTTTGAAAATAGTCATATTTTGTGTTTGTTACTTTTAATTGTGTGATCCTAGGTATGATGATGGAGCACTTAGTGAACTGAGGTTTGTTGGGGATAGGGCAGTAGGGTGGGGTCCCAAATCATCTCCTTTCGACTCTCTGGCCTCCTGAAAAACCACACGTGGGAAGGGAGACAGGAAGCACAGACACTGTCTCCATCCTGGGGGCATGCCCAGCAGGATGCCACTCCTCCTTGACCCCCACGGCCCCTCTTTTCTCACCTCAGCCATAGTACAAAGTGCTTTAAGTATTTAGGGTTTGGGGTAAGTATTTGGTGTAAACTGAAGAACTGATTGGACGTGGAACCCTGGGAGAAAAATTATTTCATTACTATGTTATCCTGGTGGCAAAAGTCAACAACATAAATTGCCTTAAGGGCTTCCCTGGTGGCGCAGTGGTTGAGAGTCCACCTGCCGATGCACGGGACACGGGTTCATGCCCTGATCCGGGAAGATCCCGCATGCCGTGGAGTGGCTGGGCCCGTGAGCCATGGCCGCTGAGCCTGCGCGTCCAGAGCCTGTGCTCCGCAACGGGAGAGGACACAAC
The DNA here is from genome assembly GCF_937001465.1 of Orcinus orca. NCBI lineage: Eukaryota > Metazoa > Chordata > Mammalia > Artiodactyla > Delphinidae > Orcinus > Orcinus orca. Next base: position 16,813,108 of record NC_064573.1, read on the forward strand.
AGTGAGAAGCCCGCGTACCGCAAAAATAAATAAATAAATAAATCGTCTTAAGATTAAATTATTAAAATTGAATAAAAATCTAAAAAGACTCCCAAATTCTAGTAAGTAACTTTATATCATATTTATACAAAAGAAATCGGTTCATTTTAGAAAATACAGACAGGAAAAAAAAAATCACTGATAATCTCACCACCCAGTATTTTGTCTCTATACCTGTATCTATTAATATTTACTCAGTATATATTTATCATAATGTGATAATACTACATATATTATTTTTATAACTTCCTCTTTTTATTTAATGTCTACCACATAACTGTAAAAAGTCTACATAACTTTTATAGACTAAGAGTATTTTATTAAATCTTAATTTATTTATCCAATCTCATGTTATGGGGCACATAGGTTATTTCTGGGTTTTAAATATTAGAGATGATGGGGCTTCCCTGGTGGCGCAGTGGTTGGGATTCTGCCTGCCGGTGCAGGGGACACGGGTTCGTGCCCCGGTCCGGGAAGATCCCACATGCCGCGGAGCGGCTGGGCCCGTGAGCCATGGCCGCTGAGCCTGCGCGTCTGGAACCTGTGCTCCGCAACGGGAGAGGCCACAGCAGTGAGAGGCCCGCATACCGCAAAAACAAAAACAAACAAACAAACAAAAATTAGAGATGCTGAAGTGGTGAGTGTCTTTGTGAGTCATTCTGATGCCAGATATGATGAAGGCCTCGTGCTGCTTAGTGCTCAGACTACTCTAGACAGTGCTACACTACAAATTTGTCCTCAGAGGGCTGAGTGGTACATGTTTTCAGGCTTCGTGGGCCATTTGGTCTTGTTTGCTGCTATTCACCTCCCCCATCATAATGTGAGAGCAGCCACAGGTGATACGTAAACAAATGACTGGAACTCTGTTCCAATAAAACGTTTTTTTAAAAAATTAATTTATTTTATTTATTTATTTTTGGCTGTGTTTGTGTTGGGTCTTTGTTGCTGCGTGTGGGCTTTCTCTCGTTGCAGCGAGCAGAGGCTACTCTTCGTTGCGATGTGTGCGCTTCTCATTGCAGTGGCTTCTCTTGCTGCAGAGCACGGGCTCTAGGTGCACGGGCTTCAGCAGTTGTGGCTCATGGGCTCTAGAGCGCAGGCTCAGTAGTTGTGGAGCACGGGCTTAGTTGCCCCGTGGCACGTGGGATCTTCCCGGACCAGGGCTCGAGCCCGTGTCCCCTGCATTGGCAGGCAGATTCTTAACCACTGAGCCACCAGGGAAGCCCTGTTCCAATAAAACTTTATTTACAAAAGTAGTCAGGGGGTGTGTGGGCAAATTTGACCCATGGACTGGAGTTTGCCAAACCCTGTTCTAGAGGCAGTATAGATCCTCTGGCCAATTACATCTTGGAGATTTAATGAAGAGCTGGGATTTGTTTTTTATCTTGATGATGACTATATATAGTAGAATAGAATTAATCTGTTCCTTTGTTAATTGATGAGCTTAAGTTTTGGTTTGTCCAGTTAATAGTTCAAAGGAAAAACCTCATATTTTGAGAGTGCAAGAATATAAATGGCAAAATGTGGCAACCTTTTCAAATGAGAAGCTTTCAATATGTTTGCCTTACACGCTTTTACATTCAAACAAGGGGAACTTGACCATTCAGACTTTGGTGTCAGATGTTCTGTGTCTGGAGGGGAGAAGAGACAGCAACCCTTGACTAAAGCTTTGCAGTTCACATTCGGGAACAGAGGGATGTTGGACTAGGGCTTCCTAATGCGCCATTCGTCATGCGCAACACAGTTTTGAATTAAGTGCAAGCGTATTTAGGTATTTTCATGTATAAGATCAACATGGTTTGCAAAACATGGGTTTGCAGGGTAGAGTAACATCCCATTTAAAGCCACTCTTGTTCTGAGCTCAGGTGTTATAGATGAAAAACAGTTCTAAATCCTGTTTGCACATTGATGCCCTCTGTGGCTTAGGTAAGTCTCTTAGCGTGGGGTTTCTTAACCAGTAATCTGTTAACTGGCAGCAATCCATGGAAAAATGCACTTAATTTATTGTGAGTCACAGCTTTTGAGGGTGAGAGACAGAATCCCAGAACACCAGTGGCCTAAGTAGAAAGATTAAGGGAATATTACAATTTCACAATATAATGAATCTGGAATTTTCAGGTATCAAGAAAACAAAACACCAGTTTGTTAATTCATTGATAGGACTTCTGGCCCGAGGGGGTAGAAAAGTTATGGAACAACAACTTCAGTGTGGTTGCTTGGTTTAGTAAAAAGAGATTAAACCCCTTTCCTCTAACACAGTGGTTCTGAGCAGAGGGTGGGATGGGGGATCATTTGTGTCCCTGGGACGTATTTGGCAATGTCTGGAGACATTTTTGATTGTCACAGCTGGGGTAGGTTGTGTGCTATTGCCATCTAGTAAGTAGAGGCAATGTTGCCACTAAACCTCCTACAAAGCACAAGACAGTCCCACAACAAAGGATTATCCAGCCCCCAATGTCAGCAGTGCTGAGGTCAAGAAACCCTGGCCTAAGACAATGATGCGGAAAAAGTGAATTTGCTTAATCTATATAATGGGGTCTAACTTAGAAAGTCCCTGAGTTCATTGTAATGCAGCACTTCCCTTTCCCCAGAAATTGGTTCTTATTTTGAAAACTTAGGCTGAGCATTCAGATTTCTACTTCATCCACCTATACTGTGTTTGATCAAGAAAATGGTTTCTACTTGTATAAATTTGACACACTCTGTTGCCTAAAATTATTGCCAAACATTATTAACATTTTTTCAAAAATTACAATTAAAATGTCATCATGATATCATTAGCTTTAGAACACTTGAAGAGCAATCTTCCAAACGAGACCCATCTCAGCAGGATTGCGGTAGTCACTGCATCAGCTAGAGGTGGTCTTGGCGTAGGAGATTTGGAAAGTAGACCCCTCGGCATTTGTAACAATGGTGTTTTAAATCGACATCAGGCTGCTTGTTCCTCAGCTGCTTCATCAAGAGTGAGTGGAGAGGATACCCATACGCTGGAGTATTATTCAGCCACGAAAGGGAAGGAAGTACTGATTCATGCTACAATACGGATGAACCTTGCAAAGTTTATGCTAAGTGAAAGAAACCAGACACAGAAGGCCACATATTATGACTCTATTTCTGTTAATAGGCAAATCCATAGGCCCAGAAAGTAGATTAGTGGTTGCCAGGGGTGAGGGAGAGGGAGAATGGGGAATGGCTGTAACGGATAAGTGGGGTTTTGGGGGCTGAGGAAAATGTTTAAGAATTAGATAGCTGTAATGGTTGCCTAACCTTGAGCATATATTAAAAAACACCAAATTGTACAGTTTAAAATGGCAGGTGTTATGGTATGTGAATTATATCTAAATGTTTACAGTGCACAAAAAGAAAAAAAAGGATGAGTGGAAGAAACACTCCTTGTCCTTTCTTTTCCCCACCGGCAGCCTCTTTCACTCCTGTCACAGGAGGAACGACAGGCCCGCAGTTCTCCACGCTCCCATCTCAGGCTTTGACCTTGTGGCTCCGACCAGAGTCATGGTCTTCTGGTGGCTCCCCGAAGCTCAGGGAGACACTTGGTCCTGCTCTGGCTCCATCTTGCCCCCTGGCTGGTTTAGGAATAGAGAACTCATCCTGGCCTGGCTCACTTCGACGGTGCAGGCCTCAGAGCAGCTGTGGATTTTATAAGTTTACATTTTTGCATAGTCCTTTTTAAAAAAAATTTCCCAGAAGCTGCATGACTTTCTTTTTGTTTCCTTTTGCTCATCCAGTGGTTGATTCTTTAGCCTGGGACTAATCTGAACAATTCAGAACAGTGTTTTACAGGAATTACCTAAGTCGTGGGTTTTAGATGAAGGATGGCGAGGTGAGTGTAAAGTGAGAAACGTAGTTTATCACAGCAGGGGACACTGAGCAGGAGTAAAGGCAGGCTCTGGAGAAGGAGGCAGAGTAGCAAGAAATAATTTAAGCCATTAATAATTTAATAATTAACTAAAGAGAAGGGAGTAAATAAGGGCTGATAGTTTCCTGGGGAGGTTTAAAATTATAGGGAAACCCACGGCTCCTCTGTGTAGAATAGAACCTACTGTTTGTGGCAGCTTATGCTGAATAAGTACATTATGCACTTAATTCTCAAAATAACTTTTTGAGGTAATTGGTGGACTCTCTATTTTACAGATGAGGAAACTTAATCTTGGAGAGATCAGGTAACCTGTGTAGGCACGAGGCAGTCATATGAACAAGTGTTTCAGCCTCAGGACAATTTTAGGTTTACACCTTGACCCTCAGCCCCCAAAGAATGGGATCTTTGTTCAGGGCTGACAGTTTAATAGAGGAATATTTGGAGCTCAGGGAAAGTCCAGGGACAGGGATGGAGCTAGACGGTGAAGGTCAGAGTCTGAGCTGGGACCTTGGACTGTGCAGAGCTGGAGGCCTCATGTGTTCACTGGGATGGCAGTGAAGAGATCTGTAGCTTTGCATCTTTGCATTGAACAGATTAGATGAGAGTTTGCTAGCAGAAACAAAATTCTACCCTAGAAGTGTTACAAATCAATTGTTGCCTTTTGATTTATGTAGGAAGCCGAAAACTGGAATATTAATGCTGAACATGGGAGGCCCTGAAACTGTCGGAGAAGTTCACGACTTCCTTCTGAGGCTCTTCTCGGATCGAGACCTCATGACACTTCCTGTTCAAAAGTAAGATACATGTAAATGCCTATACTTATCCATAACCTGTGCAGTGCATTTTGCCTTCCATGTATCTCAGTTCTGTAGTTAAAAAATAAATAAATAAACGGTTTTAGTGCACATCTGGTAGTGCTAGAGCAGCATTCTTATTTTCTATTAGTTATGAGAAGGCTATGATGTAAGAAGAATTGTAGGGGATAGAGAAAGCAAGTTAGCGAGGATTCCCCTTGGGCCGTTTCCTTCCCAGAGCTCTGGAAATTGCAGCGGTCTGGACACAGCTGAAGGAGCTATAAAGATGTATTTGTACTTTGTACTTAACTAACACTCAGGGAAGCAATGAGTATTATTCATTGGTGCTGTGGAATTGAGTTTTTGCTGTCCTTCTTCCCTTCCTTTCATTCTTTCCTCCCTCTTTTCTTTCTTTATTTTTTTTTTGAGGTATGATTGATATTTGCTGTATATTTTGATGTGTATGACTGAGTTTCACAATATCTTTTTTTAAAAATTGGAGTATAATTGCTTTACAATGTTGTGTTAGTTTCTGCTGCACAGTGAAGTGAGTCAGCTATATGCATACACATATCCCCTCCCTCTTGGACCTCCCTCCCTCCCACCCCTCTCCCCTATCCCACCCATCTAGGTCATCACAGAGCACCCAGCATAGGGTTTTGGTGGTTTTTTTTGCGGTCCGCGGGCCTCTCACTGCTGTGGCCTCTCCCGTTGCGGAGCACAGGCTCCGGACGCGCAGGCTCAGCGGCCATGGCTCACGGGCCCAGCCGCTCCGCGCATGTGGGATCTTCCCGGACCGGGGCACGAATCCGCGTCCCCTGCATCGGCAGGTGGACTCTCAACCACTGCGCCACCAGGGAAGCCCAAGCATAGGGTTTTTTAATAAAAAAATTTATATATGCATACGATAAAAAATTGCAAATAGTTAATAAGTGTTTATAGTAAAAAGCAGGTGTTTCTTTCCCCTTGGACTCCAGCCTGCCACTTACCCACCCCGGAGGTAAGCACTGTTAGGTCCAGAAATAGTCCAGGCACATCCAGGTGTATATATACATGCACACACACACACACACACCCCTTTTTTACACAAACGTGAATGTACTTATGTACATCATTTGGCACTTTGCTATTTTTTTTTTGAAACTTAATTTTTCTTGGAGATTATTCCATAACAGATTATATAGATCTGGCTCATTCTGTTTTCATGACTGTATGGAATTGCACTGTATGGTCATACCTTAATTTATCTAACCAGTGCCTCACTGACGGACACTTAGATTGTTTTCAGTGTTACAATGAACATTCTTGTGCATACATCTTTGCTCACGTGGGCAAGTATATCATAGGATTAACATGCATTTTCTTAAATAAGAGGGCTGCACGCTGCCTAATGTCTTGTACGTCCTAGTTCCTATTAGGTACAGGATCCAGAGGTGGTAAGTTAGTAGCTAGCACACAGCCAGGTGCTCTGCACAGGTGTCTGAGCTCCCGAATCTTCAGGGCCTGCTGCTAGAACAGCTTGTAGGGCAGGGTGGATACTCCTCAGAGACTGTCTGGTTCTCTCTCTCTGATCTGGGCCGAAAGAGCAGGCTGTTGTCAGTGACCTCGAGCTTCTGTTTTTAAAGGCTTGATCTTAATAGGCTCTTCTTAAAATTTTGCTTATCTTTTTTTTTTTTTTAATTGAGTAGAAAATGTTTCTGAGGTTACTTAGCTGGAATAAAATGATTTCAATGTTCAATGATTTAGTAAGCTGGGACCATTCATTGCCAAACGCCGAACCCCCAAAATTCAGGAGCAGTACCGCAGGATTGGAGGCGGATCCCCCATCAAGATGTGGACTGCTAAGCAAGGGGAAGGCATGGTGAAGCTGCTGGATGAGTTGTCCCCGCACACAGGTATGGTGTCTCTCAACTCACATCTCACGAGGTTTGTTCTTTCAAAGTATAGTTAGGAAACCCACAACACTGTTGGAAGCCAAATGCAATTCTGGGTACCAGCAGCTCTCAATTTGCAGGGGGTCCTACCTGATGCCCGGCCACTGAACTCAGTTCTTGTGGCATTTTCCTTTGTTCCCAGATGTATGCCTTTTCTATTACTTCCTTATGTTACAAATAAAAAAGCTAAAGTTTCAGAACATTAGTCTCAAAAGGAAGTTGGAGGTGTGTGTTAAGTTGAGCTGGATTATAAGGAAGAGGCTACCTACCATGAAAAAACAGAGGCATACATCATCGTCCTGGAAAGAAATCCTTGGGAAATAGGTTGAGGCTGCTGCTATTGCTGTTTCTGTGTGGATGACTAATTAGATCAGCATCTAGAGCAGAATTAGCTAGCTGCTACTGCAGCCATGAGGCTCTAAGCAACTTTCAGCAACCGCTTTCAGCTCTTGGCAATACCATGATCGTGAGTCATTTAAGTGCCTCGTTGGGCATGGCACTGAAAAGAGGATTGCACACATCTGGTGACTGTTCTCTGAGAGCCTCTAACGCAAGTTATAATGTGCAGAATGAAGCATTAACTACACGAAGGAACTCTAAGTGCCGTATTTAATTGCATTCAAGACACCATTGATTGCTGGACGCACCATTGTTTTTATATAATATGAAGACACAAGACCTCTGTCAGTTAATTTTAAGATGGTGTCTGTTGTAGACCAATATAAGGTGTTAAAACAAATACTGTGCATCTTAGGACACATGAAATGTGTTCATTGCAGACAGTTTAGGGCTCAGGATCAGGACAGTGTGACACAGTGTGGACCCTCACGGAGAGCAGCCCCGCTAGGCAGGACCAAAAGCGTTTCACTGAGCAGCAGCTCGAGTTGCTCTCAGAATCCACTGTTTGTGTCACACATGGGACAAAGGGCTCCAGCCCTCAGCAGAGCATCTCACTTGGAAAATTGTTCACTTGTGCTTTTGAATATTAGGTTTTCTCCCTGCCTTCACTTGTGGCTTCAGGGCATTTCTTATACAGCTCAGCCACATGTGACACAGTGTATCTTTTAAAATGTGGGGTGAGGGAAACTTGGCTGACCTCACCTCACACCTACCCGATGGAGAACAAACTCTCTAGTCATGACCTGCTTATCACGATAAAATGTTTAGCGTGAACCAGATCTGCAATTGCTATGCTGTCTTCGGTGGACGAAGGCAGCGGAAAGATGCCATTTTTCCTGGTGACGTCTTAGTCTAGCACCCATCACCATAACAACCCTAGTAGAGCTGTCAGCCTTGAAAAAGGAGTATACATGCGTCCTTCCCACTTCCTTCTTTCTCTGTGGTGAGACTGCTGGCTTGTCCAGACCAGACAGGCCAGCAGTGGCCTCTGCCTCCCTGGTTGGTCTGGAAAGAGTCCCATGGAATGACCTGGATGTATAGCAGTGTCCCACTCGCTATCAGATACCTGGTGTTGATGACCCTAGGGCACATCACCAGCCTCTGTGGCCCACGCTGGGACCCCCGAGGCAGGCAAGTTCAATTCTGCCTTTCTGCTGCGTGGTAGATGACCACCTCATCATTTAAGCAAGCCTGCTTTGGGGGTGTTTAATGCGGCCCAAGACCACCCACGCGTTCATTGATCAGTGGCCTACTGAGTGCCCTGCGCTGGTCAGGACTGCTACTCACGGTTGAAAAACATGGTTTCTACTTACAAGAAGCTTCTAGTCTAGTGGGGCCTTGCTGCTGCAGGCCAGGCTGCTCCAGGGGCAGAGAGAAAAATCCTTTGAAGACTTGCTGGAGGGATACCCTACAAAACGAGTATAGCAGCTGATGATCACACAGCGTGTGGATATAGGAAACAGGAAACAGTCTCAGAGTTTAGCAGGTTCTTTGGGGGAACTTTGCATTGAAGAGCAAGAAGATTACCAGATGTGGCCCTGTGGCCCCCTCGGGGCTCGCCCAGGTTACCCAGAAAGAAGCTTCTTGTCCTGCTGTTCATGCTTTGCTGAGTGGACCTGAAGCTTGGCAGTGAAGCCCCAGCTGCCGCTGGGTGGGGCTAGCACTGGGTTCCCTCCCTCCCTCACCCCTTCCTGCTGCTTCTCCTTCCTGCTTTCAGGTTTCCTTTCTTTCTTTCTTTCTTTCTTTCTTTTTTTTAACATCTTTATTGGAGTATAATTGCTTTACAATGGTGTGTTAGTTTCTGCTGTATAAAAAAGTGAATCAGCTATACAGAACACTCTATGACATAAATCACAGCGAGATCCTTTCTGACCCACCTCCTAGAGAAATAAAAACAAAAATAAACAAATGGGACCTAATGAAACTTAAAAGCTTTTGCACAGCAAAGGAAAACATAAACAAGACGAAAAGACAACCCTCAGAATGGGAGCAAATATTTGCAAATGAAGAAACTGATGAAGGATTAATCTCCAAAATTTACAAACAGCTCAATATGAAAAAGCAAACAACCCAATCCAAAAATGGACAGAAGACCTAAATAGACATTTCTCCAAAGAAGATATACAGAGTGCCAACAAACACATGAAAGGATGCTCAACATCACTAATCATTAGAGAAATGCAAATCAAAACTACACCGAGGGGGCTTCCCTGGTGGCGCAGTGGTTGAGAATCTGCCTGGTAATGCAGGGGACACAGGTTCGAGCCCTGGTCTGGGAGAATCCCACATGCCGCGGAGCAGCTAGGCCCGTGAGCCACAACTACTGAGCCTGCGCGTCTGGAGCCTGTGCTGCGCAACAAGAGAGGCCGCGATAGCGAGAGACCCGCGCACCGTGATGAAGAGTGGCCCCCGCTTGCCACAACTAGAGAAAGCCCTCGCACAGAAACAGAGACCCAACACAGCAAAAATAAATAAATTAATTAATTTAAAAAAAAAAAAAGGAGGTGAAGGACATGTCACCTTCTCCATTTAAAAAAAAAAAAAAAACACTACACCGAGGTATCCCCTCACACCGGTCAGAATGGCCATCATCGGGTTTCCTTTCTATTCATCTCTTTCTCATTCCTCCTCCATTCTTATACTTTTTTTCCTACAAAATTATAAAATTTACTTTTGAACTGTGTCTATTTGTTTACATGTATTTGGAAAAGTTCTCTTTAGTCAAAAAAAAAAAAAGTGATGATTACAACCAGATAAAAATGTTTCAGACTCTCATTTTTGGGGCAAGTAGTTGTTGCTTGGTAGCCGGTATAGATATTTTGAGACTTGCACAGGCTCTGCATAGAATTACTATTGACTAATTACAGGGCGTTACATGAGGGAATGTGACTTGGAATTGGTTTCGTGTAGTAATACTGCATTGCAGTCATTTAGTGGACACAGAAGGAAATAGATGAGAAGTGCAATCATTTCACTTCATGAAAAGTCTAAATCTAAAATACATTTTAAAAATTATAGTTTAGTTATACATGGCTGCTTTTAATGAAGCTCTAAGTAAGTGCTACTCAGTAAAATAATTTTGTTCTTTATTGGATGCAAAATGGGTTCATTTCAGATGGAGCTGTCTTCCCCATCCCTGGTTGTATGACGTCAGGCAAATAACTTACCCGACTAAACCTCATCTTGAAAATGGGGATGATAACAGAACCCAACTCGTAGGACCACTGTGAAGATGAAATAAGATAATCCTGAAAGGCATTAGCACGGTGCAGCGTACATGATAAAAATTCAGGAAATGTGAGCTTTTATTATTCACCGTTGGCATAGGGTTCATGATCTGATACAAGTAACAAAGCATTATAATAACTTCACACCATTCTCTCAAAGAATCATGTACAAATCAGACATTTGAACTATTGCACGTGCTAAATGAATGGACTGGAGATTAATGAAGTTTTACTGTTTAAAAAATGGCTTTTCTATTCGTTCCTTGTTTTACTTCTTTGCAGTTCTCACCCAGGCGTGTTCACTGAGCAGCTGCTCTGAGGGTGGATGAGGGTGGGCCAGCGAGTCGTGTGTCTGGCGCTCACTCTGGCCAGATGTGCTGCCCACCAGATGTGGTGCTAGATGACATCCAGGAGACTCCTTCCTCTCCCCGCGCTCCTGCGGGGGGAGCCAGGAGCCTCCGTGCGTGCTTGTTAGCTCTTCAGGATAGACCCAGTCGGAGACAGTGCGTTGTCACTTTTTCTAAAATATGTTTTTGCAGGCCGTGTTGAATTGGACCGTTTAAAAGCATTATCTGTTCTTTCCAGAGTATTTTACTCTGTCTCACTTCCAGATATGGTCACCGCCTTGCTTTTATCTGTGAGGGAGGCCTCTCCACCTCTCTTAATCTGTAACATTTGAGGAACTCCCAGACCCCAGGCATTTAGGCTACAACTTTCAACTACCGGGCAGCTGAAAAGAAAACAGGAGAAGCTGGTTGACCCCCAGCATTCAGGGGATCTTACTGTGTCAATCTGATCATTGGATTGTCTCAAGATAGATTAGAAAGCAAATTCCACTCCAGCCTCAGCTCAGAGCACCAAGAGCTCCTGAAAAGTGGACTTGATGATGCTGTTATAGTTGGCAGTTTTAGCACGAACCACGTAATCTTTGAACAATCGGTCAATTGGAGTTTGCTTACAGGGCCATGCCCTCTGGGGTGTTTTAACTGCAGGTCACCATATTTTATGCAAGAGACCAAAAAATTGGTAGCCTAGAAGGGACAGGCAGCTGAGAATGATTTCATTTGTATCCCTTCCTTCCTCTTTTTGTAGTTCCCAACCGGAGAATATTGAATCAGACTGTCCTTGCCCTGCACAGACATGCTTCTATTCCCCTATCGATATTCTGCTTCTGTTCTTGGCAACATGCTCCATTGATTCAGTCCCCTGGGTCAAGTTTCTGAGGAATGTTTTCTATATCTATATCTATATGTAGCACACACATATATACATATATATAAAATATACACACACATGTATATACACACTCATAGAGAGAGACACACACACACACACACACACACACACGCAATCAATGTATCATCTTTTTCTTCACTTCAACCTATATGTTTCTTGTGGCAATTTAGTGTCATGTTCTTAGTTGAAGCCCTGGCTTATGCCTGGACAGTAACGTCATCTCAGGTTTACTATTACTTAATGTTTATGTAGTGTATTTTCAACTTCATCCCTGAGTATAAGTTGAGTGTCATCCTATGAAAAGACAAGGAAATAAAACTGGGTAACTTTAGGAAACTTTCAGTTTTATGATTTTATAAATGCCTAAGAAATTGGTTGAAGATGCTTTAAAAATACAGGAGGAGAGAGGAGAGGGAATTGGTAAAGTGATAGAAGGACCGCGAAGATGTGCCCTGACTTGGGCCATTTAGGTGCCAGAATAATGATTTTTAAATCCCACTTAGCGCCTCCAACTTAAGCATTGTTGTTGGTTTGTTCGTTGATTTGTTTTTCATATAAGTGAGGAGAATCATTTGAATCATTTGTTATTCGTGCATTTTTATCGAGTATCCCAGAGCTTTTATATAAACTAGGTGGCCTGGGGTCTGAGGGAACAGAAGGAGGGGACCCGGGTGTTGGAAGAGGCTGGGGGTGAGCCATGGAAGGAGCACAGGCTTTGGGGTGGGGAGACCCACGTTGCAATCTCATCTCAACCATCGGCTAGTTGTGACTTTGGGCAGGTTCATTAACCTTTGAGAGTCTGTTTCCTTATCTGAAAAATGGGGTTTAGATGAGAAAAAAAAAAAAAGCACAATGTCTCCCATGGTATCTGGTACATGAGAGGAGGTTATACTTTAAGGATAAATGCTCTCTGCTCTTGAGTCTCTCTTATCTCAGCCAAGAGCAGAGAATAAGGCCCAGAAGCTTGAGTTTTAAAAACCATATGCTAAATGGTTGAACACAGAAAACAGTGGTTAAAAATCCATATACCAGCAGAAGACTGGCTACAATCCAAGGACTATTCTAAACCTGCTCACTTTATCAGCACCATAGGAAATTAGGGTAACTGTCTTTGTTCTGGACACTGCATTCTGTTTGGAATCTATATCAAGATGAATGCTTTCTCCTTTCCACACATGCTTCCTAATAGCCCCTCACAAATACTATATTGGATTCCGGTACGTCCACCCGTTAACAGAAGAAGCAGTTGAGGAGATGGAGAGAGATGGGCTGGAAAGGGCGATTGCTTTCACACAGTATCCACAGTACAGCTGCTCTACCACAGGTAAGGCTTCTCTCTGACAGTGAGAGGGTAGATCTGGCCCTGGCAAAAGTAACCAGGGAAGCTGAGCGCGGAAGGAAACGATAAATCATTTTCGATTTGAATGGCAAATCCAGTCTGTCTGCTTTAAACATGAGAGTTCAGGTCAGTCCGTTGGAAATCTCATGGTTCATCTGCCCCTTGAGTTATTAGCCAGTTGACTGAGAATTACAAATGGTGGGTGAAAGGCAGTGGCTTCCAGTGCTCAAATGCAACTGTATAATGGATCAGTAATGAACCTTAAGCCACTTTCTATGTTTGTGTAATAACCCTTATTTTTATGGCTACCCTAATATTCTTATTAATGTAGCAAAGTTGATAGCTGTTTCCATTTTGCCAGCAGAGATGTCCATATAACATTGGAAATATTGGTATGTATTTTGGTTATGCTTTGGTTATGGGTTGGTTCCTGGTTAAACCAAAACCCAGTTTAGGGTTTCCTTTGCAAACTTCTCTCAGGGAAATGTTACTAGGTGTTGTTTCCTATATATTTAATTGGAGCTGGAGAATAATCTGTTTTGCCAATCTCTGTATCACGAGGTATAGGTAAATCTTCTACTGTCACCCACAAATACATTTGTTTACATCCTTTCTCAAGGCTTGCGGTCAGCACATTTTTACTCCCAAATTGCTTTTGGACATTAGTGCATATGATTTCTATAACTATAAGGAGAAAACAAAAGGCTACTGGAAGAAATCTTGGAAGCCTGGTGTGTGCCTTAAATATTTATTCAGAGCACCTGTGAAAATGTCTGAGTTCTCAGACACCCTCAAGAGTTTGAATTGTGATTTCTTTTGGACATGTACCTCAATAACTTTAAAATGTCTGGTAACGTTATTGGAGAATAAATCAGATTTTATAAATTTCTAAGCTATACTTTGGCCAGGCTTTCAAAAATATAACTCAACATGTAAATGTCCGCTCTCAAAATTAAACAAGTTCAGAAGATGGTTATTTATATGACAAAGGATTGACTAGGGTTTCATTTCACAGCTGGCTCTAGCAGTGTGTTTAAAACAGTAGTGTCTGTAGCTTTTCCCTACTACCTCTGGTGTAAGGGCAGGTACATCCCTACTTCAGAGATGTGAAAGCCTTTGGGAAGCATGTTCATTCTTTGAGGCCACTAGAGTGTCATTTATCTGTTGTTTTATTTAGACACATATTGTGGCAGCAGCAGTATATTCTATGTATCAATCACTTTTTTTAATCATGCAATTTTTTTAGTTACGCTTTTCCCTTAATTACTACCTTTGATAGTTCATTGCATGTTTCTGAGTGATTCAGAAGACCCACTGTGGCTTCTCGAAGTCCTTCTGTACATCTGAAGATGCTGTTCACCTGTGAAATGTGGTTTGCAATGTGAAGATGGTGGTGACTACTTTGTGATTTCTGGAGGGATGGTTTTTGAGCCTGGAATGGACTCAATTTGGATTTATCTGACCCATTGTATTCTCAGAAAAATGGAACTCCATTTATTTTTTTGAAAATTGAGTCTTAGCCTGAGGGTACATGTGATTTAAATATGGCTTTGTCCTGGCTAGCATTTTAATTTGGAGACCTAACTGATCAATAGTTCTCATGGAGAGACCGGTGGTGTTGGGAAGCGTGGCAATGTTTTGGAGCATTTGCCCCATGTGAAGATTGAAGAAGAGGCACCATGTTAGGGTTAGCTTCCTAGGATTAAGGCTTGGCTCCAGTGCCAGCTCCTCTAGGCCAGGAAAAAAATCGCACTGTGTTGTCACCATCTGCTTTCCCTTAGTCTTCGAATTTTCGTGGTTTCCGTCTCTTGTTTAGAAATACAAGTTTTGTTAGATTACCTGTAAGGATTTGGTATTCATTTAACTTATTCTAGGGAGTGATGATAATTTTATAAAGCAGGTAAAAACAGAGAATGCGCTTAGAAACCTTAATAAGCTGCTCTTCTTATCAAACAAGCCATTAAAAAGGATGGTTATAAAGCTTTTACTGTAATGTGGAAAATACTCATCTCATAATACTAAGTAAAAATGCCCTAAATACTCAGGATACAAAACTGCACATGTCCTAAAAAGTATAACTTTGTAAAACAAAACAGCTGTAAAGAAAAATAATTGGAAAGAACTACCTTAGAAGAAAACAATGACTGTATTAGCATTCTGGGGTCATGGCCAGCTTCTTTTTTGCTTTCTTTCCCACCCCTACATTTTCTGTAAATGGGGTTGATTACCTTCATAATGGGAAAAAAATTTAACATGCTTTCAATTGTAAGACTTGGTCTTTGCAGATAATGACTGCTTGTATTTCATAAATCCGCTGCCATTGTGCTTCTCTAGAGAAGTGGTCTCAATGCTCTTTGAAAGGCCATTGAAATTGATTGCTTTTTAGTGATCTTCATTTGCAGGGTAGTTAAATCTATATGCATTTTAGAGCATTGAAGTGATTGTAATTAGACTGATTCAGTGCGGAAGACTTACCTGCTTTGAACTTATTACTGCCTTTACTAGTCTGTTTTTTATTTTCACCATAGCCCACATGCGTGTACTAAGTGGCCCCTGTATATTTCAGGCAGCAGCTTAAATGCCATTTACAGATACTATAACGAAGTGGGCAAGAAGCCCACGATGAAGTGGAGCACGATTGACAGGTGGCCCACACACCCCCTCCTCATTCAGGTAAGCCAGCCACTGCCAGCTGCGTCTGTCACCCCAGCTTCTGGTGTGAGTCAGGTTCTTGTCCCTGCCTGGTCTGTGGGTGTCCCGAGTCTTACTGTTCTCTTACTTAAATTGTGTGCTGGGGATTAACAAAAGGTATTAGAGTCTTGATTTATTATGACAGGAGGAAATAAATTTAAAGATTAAAGGGTAAACTCTTTTCTTTCTTCAGATTAATAGTATTAGTTACAGACCATGGCAGAATTATGTTTTGAGTTTTGTGTTTCACAGTGACCAAAAGAACATTAAAGATTATGCGAGGAAAAAAAAAAAGATTATGCACGTTGTTTCATTTAATCTCCATTCATAGACTGAACAGCTGACAAACAGATCCTCTATTTTCTAAATCCTTTAAAATATCAAAAGATTTAAAAATTTTAAAGGTAATATATCTACATGTTCTGAGACAGAATAAATTTAACATTTCAATTGAGAAAGTTTCATATATTAAAAGAAATTTCAAATTTCTCCTACATAGTTTATATTTGTAATATTTATAGTAGTAGATGTTTGATTTTAGGAGAATCGGTTAAAGCTACAATTCTAAAGCTTTGAATTGGTGTTATTATGTACCTTTTCGCCCTTTGAATAGGGGAGTACTACTGGCTATTGTCCTTGATCAAACAAATATTATTTTTTTCTGTTGGTGGAAGTTTCTACCTTCGAGTTAGTTTAGGTAGAAGAAATACTAAGTGATGTGGATTTCATCCGTTTATTTTTCTTTCCTCGGACCGTCTCTGGCAAAATACCAGCTTAACACTTTTTTGAAGCCTGGAGTAACTTAAAATCGATAACCACTAGATGGTGGTAGACATCGTTGAAAGCAGGCCGGCTCGCCCCTGAGCAGACGGTGTTTTCCTTAGGCCCATAGGTGCTGTCAAGGGTTAGCGCTTAGGTTGAAATCCAGTTTTAAGTAAAAAGTGCGAAGTGAAAGGGAGGCACCTTCCCTCAGGGATGGGTGTAGTTTTGGTCTCAGTGTGGTGTCCTCCCCCACAACCTCCCCCCAAGTTTGCTCTTTGCTGGGTCCAGTCCGGACCGCCTGAGCCCCAGCCTGGCCTGCCTGTTCTGCTCTTGGAGGCCTGTGACTGGAAAAAAGGGGGGTTTCAGGTTAGCACTGACATGTGGTCGCAGAGAACCGAGGGATCTGCACAGCATCTGCCTGCCCTAATTGAGGGAGTAATTAGATTTGCATTAATATTCAGTCCTTTGAAAAGGGGGGAAGCAGAAAGATGGAAAGGTCTCTTCACTGAGGAAGTCTCCCTTCATAAAATGAAAGGGAATTTTAGAGGCATTTATCTGCCCTCCTATATGGTGTGATTGAAGGCTCTGAGTGCCGCCTGCTTCTTTCATTCTGCAGAGGGATTGCACGTAGAAAATACCGCAGATGGATTTTAGATGATTTCAGGAACACTTCTGCTCGCCCACGGCTCCTCTATTTAGATAAAGGCTGAGTCTGTTGTAAGCTGTAACAAATTGTGTTTCTACTTGCAGTTATGCAAGATGATAAAAGGAAAAAATACTACTAAAACTTTGAGGAAACAAAAATTTATGGTTAGATTTTATTAGTATCATGACGATTACGTGAGGAGATTTGATATCTAGTGGAAATAGAAAAACACCCCAACTAAACAAAAACTAAAAGTAAAAACTGAAACTAAAAATTGTGTGTTTAGTCTACATTTCTATCAATACGTATTATAGGTAGTAATTACTCAAAATAGTCATTTTACTACTGTATCTAGCTGTTGGGATATTTGGTGTAAATGTATGTTCCAGGCTCCTACTTAAACTTTGCATTGGGCCTCCTTATCTAGGCTTTTGTACAGTCTTTTCTGAGCATCCTTAGTCTCCAAACACTGCAGAGACCACCAGAAAATATTGCTTTTATCTGTATCTAATCCTATCACATTGACTCTATAGGTAAATTATAAATTTTGAAAAGGGAACTAACTCTCTAGGTACCACTTTGTGCCTTAGAGCATTAATTTGTCAAATTTTGTGGGTTCTGGAAAGATTAATAATATCCCAATATTTATTAGGTAATAATTTGCTCATCCTTTAGTATTAACCACTGATATATCAAAATGCCAACAAGTACAAATTTACATGGTTCTGGTAAATTGTCCTTTATAATTTTTTTAAATAATGCTTTAAAAACCTTTTTATTTGGAAATAATTTCAAGCATTGGAAAAGTTACAAGACTAAGAATATTACATAAGGAACTCTCATCTCTTTGTTTAGATTCACATATTAATAACATTTATCCCACTTGCTTTATCAGTTGCATGCTCTGTGTGTGTATGCATACGTATGCGTGTCTATGTATACATAATTTTTTTCCTGAACCTTTTGAGAATAAGTTTTTTATACACACACACACACACACACACACACACACACACACACACACACATACAGACTTATAAAACCACCCTTTACACCTAAACAGCAGGCATATTCTTTTCCATAACAATGATACAATAATCAACTTCAGCAAATTTAACATTGATACTTAAATCTATCTAATCTACATTCATATTCCAGTTTTGTCCGTTGACTCATTAATGTCCTTTGTAGCATTTGCTTTATAAGTTAAATGACAGAGTGATTAAAGAGTGAGATCAAAGAAAGCCTCTTCAGATCTGGTATTTCAGCACCTATTGTTGTGACTGAGGGACGTGCCAACTAAGGAAAGGAATTAACTGGTCTGGTAGAGAGAGATGTGACGAGGAAGGGGGGCTGCGTTCTAGCCCAGGTTCCGCAGATGCCATGCGGCTGAGCGGGCTGAACGGGCCCCCCAGTCAGCCTCAGCTCCCCACTCTGTGGATTTAACGAGAGTTGTACAACCTCTCATCTGTTGTTATGAAGGCTGTCATGAAGGTTGACTCAGTGAGGAAAAGGTCGTAAAAATAGAATCATTTTCTTATTCCTCTGTTATTTCTGTCTAATGTATTTTAATGTGATAGGCCTGAAAGCCAAGCTAAGGGAGATTTAGTAAGACCCTGTAAGCTGTTTTCCTGCTAGCCGAGCAAATGAGAGGTCTTAAAACAACTTCTCCTTCCCATCTGTGTTTCCTTTCCATCTGGAAGTGTGCCCTGTGCCTCCCAAGGGGAAGCGTCCAGAGCGTTCGTTTTCAGTGAGCCATTAGCGAGCTTTAGAAGTTTCCCATCAAATTCCCCAGGCCCCTGAAACCGTTATGAGCCATTTTGATGATGAACCAAAGCAAGAGAGACTGTACAGTTTGCAGTTTTTTTTTACAAAGACAGTTCTGATGTTTGAGGGCTTCACTGAGAGTTTTGGTGTCGCTCTCATTTAAAAAATATTTTCTTTTCCTTCCATGTCTTTCTTCCCACTCCCTCCTTATCCCCCTTTCTTGGTGTTCCCACAGTGCTTTGCCGACCACATTCTGAAAGAACTGGACCATTTTCCACTTGAGAAGAGACGCGAGGTGGTCATTCTTTTTTCTGCTCACTCGCTGCCGATGTCTGTAAGTAAGAACATTCTGTTGGATGACCCAGTGGTAGAGGATTTCGAAATGTGTGACATGGACTCAGCTTCCGTTTGGCCTAAGCCCAGTGCAAGGAGGAACTCTAAAATCTCAAACTGAACTTGGTGCTAATTTTAGACTCGTTTCTTGAAGCCTAATAACAATTCATTCAGACTATACTATTGTGAATAGACATTGTCTTAATAAGTCCCTTTAAAATGGTAACTTGAAGATATATTCCTACCTAAGGATTTTTAATAAGTGGGACAGTTAAAAGGAGACTGCTTTTTGCCTGCCCTGTTGAAGGAACTCAGCCTGACGTTTCAGGGTGTTGGATTGTAGACTGCGCCCTCAACCCCATTCTTTAGTCCTCAAGACTTGGGCTGTTTGAATTCCCGGAAGTGATTAGTTTTTAATTTGCCAAGGCTAGGGAGCACATTTTGGCCAGTGAATATAGAGTGTGTCAAATTATGATCTGGTTGCTCCTGAGTTTCTCATATTACACTGGGTGTTCATTAAGATACCGCATCTGTGCCATCACTGTTGCATTTGTGGAGACAAGAATGATGGAGCTGGTGTATGTATGATATACAGAAGTGCTTGGGATAAGCAGCCAGTTTCATCAGCTTAGAACCAGCATTGTACCCTAAAAACATTGCTTGCAAAGCTGGAGAGGTAGAGAATTACATTTTCTCAGGTGTTATTAAGGTTTTAACTCCAGGGATAACGGAGTTAATACAAGTGTCGTGTCTGGGGCCACTCTTCTAATTGGTCTGTACTGCCACCTGGTGGTCACCAGGGGCAAGCCCGTTGCAGCTTTTCTCTCCTGCATGTCACCTAAGCGGTGCCAGGTTCAGCAGTAGGTAGCTCTGGAGAGAAATTTCTCTCTTCTGGAAGCCTGCCTGTTCTCTTTTCTGGTCCCATGCAAATTCTCTTCACATGTCCATCCTCTTGCTCTGTCCTTCTCCTTTTTATAACCGTCCTGTGTGTGATGAGGCCGTGTCTGAAGTGCAGAAGGGAAGCTCTCTAGCCAGGAAAGGAGGAAGCACGTTTTTATACGTGCATGATTCCAGGTGCTGCCTTCTCTCCTCTCGTCTCTCACTTCACTTCCCGTTCTTCCCCTCAAGGACTGAAGATGCTGCTTCCAGGTTTGCTTATTTGGGTTTTTTTTTTGCTGCCCAGGGTCTTGGGTGAGACTGAGAAATACCATGAAGTCAGGAGGATAAGGATGGGGTAGGGAAGGCAGAGGGATTGTCGAGCAAGAAAACTGTTCTCACAAGCTCTTCTTTTTCCCCTGCATTCGCTTCTAATGACTTTTTCCCCATAATGACTTTTTAAAAACGTATTATGTTGAAGTCATTTTAGACTTACAGAAAAGTTGCAAAAATAGTACAGTGTTCCCTTAGCTTCTCCTAATGTTGACATCTCACATAACCAGAGTCCAGTGATCAAAACTAAGGACCAAACGGCGGTACAGTGCTGTTACCTGAAGGCCTTACTCAGATGTCTCCACTTCTTCCTCAGTTGTCTCTTTTCTGTTCCAGGATCCAATCCAGGATCTTACATGGCATTTACTTGTCACGTCTCCTCAGGATCCTCCAGTCTGTGACAGTTCCTCATACTTTCCTTGTCTTTCATGACCTTGATATTTTTGAAGAGTGATTTTAGTAGAATGTCAGTTATTTTGTAGCATGCTCCTCCATTTGGATTTGTCTGGTATTTTCTCATGATTAGACTGAGGTCGTGTATTACCAGAAAAAAAAAACCCTGGGGTGGTCTGTCCTCAGTGTAGCATATCAGGGGAACATGCTGGCAGTATGTTTTACTACTCGTGACGTGATCCCTGGTCATTTGTCTAAGGTGGTATCTTCTGGATTTGTCCATTATAGAGTCACTATTTTTCTCTCTGTAATTACAAATATCTTAGGCAAGCTACTTTGAGACCGTGCAAATATCTTGTTGTTCCTCAGACTTTTGCCCACTAATGTTAGCCTCCATCAGTGGATATTTCTGTGCTGTTCTAATGGTGACTTTATATTTCCCTCATTCCTTCTACATTTATGTTTCTAATGGCAAACTAACTTTTAGTAATATCATGAAAAGGTTCATCATTTTATTTCGACAATGTTTGTTGAACACTTACTATATTCCAGGCAGTCATCTATCCTC
The DNA here is from genome assembly GCF_937001465.1 of Orcinus orca. Taxonomy (NCBI): domain Eukaryota; kingdom Metazoa; phylum Chordata; class Mammalia; order Artiodactyla; family Delphinidae; genus Orcinus; species Orcinus orca. The sequence continues at coordinate 16,834,316 of NC_064573.1, forward strand.
TATCGTAAGATATGGGAATGAACAAAATAGACAAAAATCTTTGCCTCCAGAGAATGGGGGAAGGGGGACGGATGATAAACGTAATACATAAGAAAATAATCTGGAACATTAGGAGGTCATAAGGGCTATGGGAAGAAATAAAGCAGGGTAAGGGGGTTAGGGAGTTAGTACACAACTAAATATTAAAGAAGTAAAAGTAACACTTCTACTGAACATTTTCAGAGGTATTAGCAAGCTGTTCTGGCTGTGAGTAGCATTTACAGACACTGTGCACAAAGCATTGCCACGGTCCGCTGTTGTGGGAAGAGTGGGGAAAAGGGATTAGAAGACACAGGCCATGCTCTTGAGGAGCCTGGAGTCTGAGCCCGCGTGCCGCTTCTTTCTCTTATTCCACTAGTGTTTACTCTGTGTCCACCTGGTCCCCATAGACTCAGTAGTTCTGTACACTGTCCGTACAGCACTCTTTCTTTTCTTTTTTGTTTTTTTTTTTTGCGGTACGCGGGCCTCTCACTGTTGTGGCCTCTCCCGTTGCACAGCACAGGCTCCGGACGCGCAGGCCCAGCGGCCATGGCTCACGGGCCCAGCCGCTCCATGGCATGTGGGATCCTCCCGGACCGGGGCACGAACCCGTGTCCCCTGCATCGGCAGGCGGACTCTCAACCACTGCGCCACCAGGGAAGCCCCGTACAGCACTCTTTCAATTTCATTTCTAAAATCAGGGAGTTCCCTGGTGGCCTAGTGGTTAGGATTCCAGGCTTTCACTGTCGTGGCCCGTGTTCAATCCCTGGTTGGGGAACTGAGATCCCACAAGGTGTGCAGCGCAGCCAAAAATAAAAATAAAATAAAATGAAATAAAATCAGCCCCTCAGGTGACTACCAAGAGTGAAGGCCCATCCCTTGTTGCCTCTTCCTTCCCAGCTTTTCTGCCTCATTTTCCCTATTTCAGATGGGGGATTGAAGAAACCCATCCTCCATCGTCATACGTTGTCAGTCTCCCATGAATAACATGGACACAGAATTTGACATGTTCCTAAGGACCTTAGAGATGATTGAGTACAGTGTTCTCCTTTGGCTGATGAAATCGATCCAAGGAAGTTGGGCGTTGAGCTCAGATGGCATGGGCGTTAGCGCAGAAGACAAGGGGCGGCCTCAGGTCCAGGGCTCACGCCAACTCACCGCATAGTCCAGGGCTCTCAGAACCCTTCGCGGTGTTGGTGACTGAACACCCGTGTCTCTGTTGCAGGTGGTCAACAGAGGGGACCCCTATCCTCAGGAGGTGGGCGCCACTGTCCAGAGAGTCATGGATAAGCTGGGTTACTCCAATCCCTACAGACTGGTTTGGCAGTCCAAGGTAGGTGGCTTCCACACATCTGCAGGCAGTCAGCTCTCTTGAGGATGTGTATTTTAGGACATAGTTATAAAATGATTAGATTTGGCCCTTTCACGTAGGCAGAATGTTCTGTAACCTGACTGCTCCCATGAGCAGAAAGAACTCTGCAAGCAAATAAGGAGGGAAAATCAAGTGACTACTGGAATTCCTCGATTCCATTGAAACAATAGATTATTTTTAATTGTAATCATAGGAATTGTTATATTTTGCCAATTTCGAGAAGGATTCAAGCTTAATATAGAAATACCAGAACCCATTAGAGAAGGTGTAAAACGTGGCCTTCACTCTTACAGGGGGGTGTGTGTATGTCCAGGGCAGTGGGCTGTGGTGAGACGTGGGTCCCGGTGTGCATTCATCCTCCTTTCTCACAGGTTGGCCCGATGCCCTGGCTGGGTCCTCTGACAAACGAGGCCATTAGAGGGCTTTGTGAGAGGGGGAGGAAGAATATCCTTTTGGTTCCGATAGCATTTACCAGCGATCACATTGAAACGCTGTATGAACTGGACATCGAATACTCTCAAGTTCTAGCCAGTGAGGTAAGTGTGGTTATCAATCCCATTGTGATTTGTTTTAAAAGGAAACTCTCTCTGCAGTGATCTAATTGTGTCATTCAAAACTATTGTTCAGTATATATGTTTGCAGGTACTGTGGCCTCATTGTTCTGAATAATACTTCATCTGAGTACTGATCCGAACACATCAACTTAATTGCATGTTTGCAGTGGGAAAGCACTCTTGTGCCTTTGTAAAACTAGGCAGCCCAGGGATCACTGCAGGCGATATCATTTTGTTTAGTTTGAGTTACTGTACCCCTTGAAAGTAATAAAAACTACATTTCCTTAAGAAAAAAATAATTGTACTTCTCACCAGTTTGGAGGAAAAGAACTTTCTTGTTCTATAATTCCTCTTCTTCACCTAAGAGTACCCTTTACTTGGGCTGTTACACTGCTTCTGGTTGGGTTTCGAGGCACATAGGAGTCATCGCCATTTAAGAGAAGGGCGTGGAATGAACACTGGCACAGTATGTGTAACTTCCTTGACCTCTGTATGCACTCACTTAATCAGCTCTTTGCTACTATGTTGTGATCAGTCTGATTATTGAAATAACAAATACCATTCTGAGTTGTCTTGTAATGTAAGATGGATGTGACTGTCATTCACATGGAGAAAAGCTATTGTTGACCCATCTCGGGGCTTCTGAGGGCCGGCCAGAAACCCGAGTCCACTTCTTAGCATCGTTTCTATGGGAATCGTGGAACCCTTGGGACCCAAGGAGCCCTTCCCTCTCATCTTCCACCAGACCTCTTGGCCCTGTCACCCCACGTGTGATGGATGGGGCCCCGGCCTCGAAGGACACTTCACCCTCTCTGGGACCAGGGGGCAGGTGCAAGGAAGGGTGGAGAGTGGACTGGGGGAGAGCTTCAGCAGCACCCGACCCCACAGGTCTTTGTACGGATGTACTGGTCATCAATCACACATTGATGAAGGTAGAGGGTGCCTAAGTTACTTGTCAGTAGTTCTGATAAGGAATTTATGGGGAAGTTGTAGTTGGCTAACATGAGGTTGTAGGGTTGTCTATGGACTTCATTTGCCGATGCCTTCTAGGGACTTCCCCAGCAGTCCAGTGGTTAAGACCCTGCACTTCCACTGCAGATACAGGCGATCTCTGGTTGGGGAACTAAGATCCCACATGCCATATGGCACAGCCAAAACAAAACAAAAAAATGATGCCTTCTATATCCCAGCAATGACCTTGGCTAATGGCGACCTCGCTAGAAAACTGAAGTGCAATGGTAGTTCATACCAGTGTATTTGGAAAACAAATTTTTGTTTGTATTGCATGATAATTCACTCATTCATATAACCAAACTGAGGTCATCCCTTCGTAATCAAATGGATTATTAGTGACTAACATATTAGCCTATACAGAGAATAAAGAAAACCATCTACTACAGTTAATTTCCTTATTTTGCAGGGAGAATACACTACATTTAAAACTGTTAACTTTCTCTAAAAAGTAGTTTGAAATTTTTGCCCAAAATAGAAATTATTGCTTTTTGATAATAAAAATAATAAAGAACTCATTTCAGAGAAGTGTGACATAGAGAGTAGAACTCACTCAGACTCTTACCCCTGAGAGATATGTTAATATTTTGTTAAAAATAAGTCCCTTTTCCCTCTAAATGTGCGTGTATCTTAATGAAAGTGGTATTCTTCTACACATTTAGTAAAAATGGTATTTTATTCACACTGTTTTTGTAACTTTTTTTCCTCTTAAAAATGTATTATGTATACATTAAAAATGTATTAGTATACTTTTTCTTTTTTTTTTTTTTACATCTTTATTGGAGTATAATCGCCTTACAATGGTGTGTTAGTTTCTGCTTTATAACAAAGTGAATCAGTTATACATATACATATGTTCCCATATCTCTTCCCTCTTGCGTCTCCCTCCCTCCCACCCTCCCTATCCCACCCCTCTAGGTGGTCACAAAGCACCGAGCTGATCTCCCTGTGCTATGCAGCTGCTTCCCACTAGCTATCTACCTTACATTTGGTAGTGTATATATGTCCATGCCACTCTCTCACTTTGTCACAGCTTACCCTTCCCCCTCCCCATATCCTCAAGTCCATTCTCTAGTAGGTCTGTGTCTTTATTCCTGTCTTACTCCTAGGTTCTTCATGACATTTTTTTTCCCTTAAATTCCATATATGTGTGTTAGCATACGGTATTTGTCTTTCTCTTTCTGACTGACTTCACTCTGTATGACAGACTCTAGGTCCATCCACCTCATGACAAATAGCTCAATTTCGTTTCTTTTTATGGCTGAGTAATATTCCATTGTATATATGTGCCACATCTTCTTTATCCATTCATCCGATGATGGATACTTAGGTTGTTTCCATCTCCTGGCTATTGTAAACAGAGCTGCAATGAACATTTTGGTACATGACTCTTTTTGAATTATGGTTTTCTCAGGGTATATGCCCAGTAGTGGGATTGCTGGGTCGTATGGTAGTTCTATTTGTAGTTTTTTAAGGAACCTCCATACTGTTCTCCATAGTGGCTGTACCAATTCACATTCCCACCAGCAGTGCAAGAGGGTTCCCTTTTCTCCACACCCTCTCCAGCATTTATTGTTTCTAGATTTTTTGATGGTGGCCATTCTGACTGGTGTGAGATGATATCTCATTGTAGTTTTGATTTGCATTTCTCTAATGATTAGTGATGTTGAGCATTCTTTCATGTATTTGTTGGCAGTCTGTATATCTTCTTTGGAGAAATGTCTGTTTAGGTCTTCTGTCCATTTTTGGATTGGGTTGTTTGTTTTTTTGTTATTGAGCTGCATGAGCTGCTTGTAAATTTTGGAGATTAATCCTTTGTCAGTTGCTTCATTTGCAAATATTATCTCCCATTCTGAGGGTTGTCTTTTTGTCTTGTTTATGGTTTCCTTTGCTGTGCAAAAGCTTTGAAGTTTCATTAGGTCCCATTTGTTTATTTTTGTTTTTATTTCCATTTCTCTAGGAGGTATACATTTAAGATGTTTCTAACTTTTTGCTTTCATAAACTGCTCTGTAATAAACATCATTTTTCCAATTATTTTCTTAGAAATAATTCCTAGCAGTGGAATGTAAATGTTGATACATATTTTATCGGATTGTCCTACAGAAATACATCCTTTAAGTCTCCCATGAACAGTGTTTGAGAACACTTGGGACTCCCCTGGTGGTCCAGTGGTTAAGACTCCTCACTGCCACTGCAGGGGGCGCGGGTTCGATCCCTGCTCGGGGAACTAAGATCCTGCATGCCGTGCAGTGTGGCCAGAAAGAAAAAAACAGTGTTTGAGAACACTGACCAACTGGTTATCCTGCTGTTACTTCTACATGAAGTTTTGGAATATGATCAATGTCTTTTTAAATTGAGAACTATGTGTTTGCTGAATCTCACCATTTTCCCCTTCCCAGTCTTCTAACTTAAAAGATAAAGCAACAAAAAGGCCATCAGCATTTCAGAAAGGGAAAGAGAAGATCCTAGCTACCTGAGTAAATAAGAATTAGATACTTCTCAGTTATTTGGGGGATAATTAGCTGGAATCAACGGGATATTTTTGGAGAGGGGAGCAGGGATGGCTGTAAACAATCCTTAGGTTTTTAATTTAGATTTTTCTATGTAAGAATATATTTAAAAACCCAACTCTGCGTATTGGATCCAATCTAGTTTCAATATACATTAAATTAATTTACCTCTTTTCAATATACATTAAATTAATTTACCACTTGGAATCAAAACGTATAAAAATTTAAGTCATTAAAGCAACATTCTGCTTAGGTAGAGTCTGTAAAAGTATGCATTAGAAAGGTAGACTAAAAAAAGAATGGTAGGGCTTCCCTGGTGGCACAGTGGTTGAGAGTCTGCCTGCCGATGCAGGGGACACGGGTTCGTGCCCTGGTCCAGGAAGATCCCACATGCCACGGAGTGGCTGGGCCTGTGAGCCATGGCTGCTGAGCCTGCGCGTCCGGAGCCTGTGCTCTGCAACGGCAGAGGCCACAACAGTGAGAGGCCTGCGTACCGCAAAAAAAAAAAAAAAAAAAAAAGAATGGTAAGCAGATTTAAATTACTTGAGTATTCTATCAGATACAAACCTCAAAAATGGTTTGGAAACAAAGCACCCATGGGAAGGTAATGGGATGAGGGAAGGAATAGAAATTGAAGAGCAATTTTATGATAAAGGGGTGAAAATCAGCATCTATGTCTGGTCCCGGGACTGTTTTTCATTTCTGGGTAGTCTGGGAACACTTTGGTACTAAGACTTCGAGTTGTGTTTGTGTATGTGTGTTTATTTATTTATTTTATTTTTTGTAGCAGTTTCTTTAAAAAAAAAAATAAAAGGAAAATAAAACGTGTATGTGTTTTTCCTCCCTTTTCTCATTTGATTTCAGTGTGGGGTTGAAAACATCAGAAGAGCTGAGTCTCTTAATGGAAATCCACTGTTCTCGAAGGTATCTCTAGTGTTACAACCATTTTAGTAGAACATGTCGGAGAGCAGTCCTCTGAGAAACTCTTACAGAATATTGGTTTTCTCACATATTAGAACATTTTGAGTTCCAATTAATTACAAAAATAAAATCGAATCCCTTATGCTCTCGCTCTTTTCTCCTTTGGAGAGCCCCCGTTTTCTTATTTCTACCCACCTATCGCTATGTCTAATTAAAAATCTGCCTTTCAGAGACAAGGTTCAGCAGGTGGGGTGAGAGGATATCCTTCTCTAAAACATGTATTTGAAACTTTTCTCTAAGCTGAGAATTCTTAAGCAAGGAAGACATCATAGAATTGGGTTCAAAGGGTTCATAGGTTTTGAATGGGGAGATGGGCGAGGGGAGGTGTGGGAAGCTGCGGCCGCTCTGCTGCTGATGGGTCTCTCCTGCTTGTTGTCTGTCTCCAGGCCCTGGCCGACTTGGTGCACTCACACATCCAGTCCAACGAGCGCTGCTCCACGCAGCTGACCCTGAGCTGCCCGCTGTGCGTGAATCCCGTCTGCAGGGAGACCAAGTCCTTCTTCAGCAGCCAGCAGCTGTGACCCCGCCAGAGCGCCGCGGGGATTTGGCCGGTGCCCAGCCTCCAGACACCTCTGAGGTGGAGGAGGATGTATTTAGCATTAGGGAGGGAGTCACACTGATGTGGGCGTAGCCTTTGGCCACTAATTGTGTACCTTCTTGAGGAATGGACTCTGAAATCCTTATTGAGGGGTATTTTTATAGACCAATACAGTAAGCATTTATAGTTCCCCTCTCTGGGTTAAGTTACTAGTTTGGAATGTCCACTAGGCTATTTTAAAAATTTATCTTATGAGATGCACACGTATTTTCAATACCGATTTTGGTTTTATTGCGCCCCAAAACCCCTGCAGGGGTACGGAGAGTGCCCTCTGTGGGGCTGTCAGAGTGAGTGAGGTCTGTTTACAATCTCATACTTGTTTTTTAAAGTGAACATAGTTGAGTAAATGAAATATAATTTGAAAAAAGAAAGGGTACCTGATCTTTCCGTCAGCCCCTGGGTTACAGGATGCTGGTCCGGTGATGTGGTTCCTACAGTGGTCCTTGTATGTGAACCTCACTTTCCTCACCATGAAACCGAATCAAGTGTAGGTTCCAAAAGTGCCTTGAGATTCCCCAGGCACACAGGGCTGATAAACGTGTAGCAATCCCGCATTTGTCATCCCCACCTTGGTGGGAATCGTTGGTGCCACAGGAGAGGGGGGCTGGAAATGCTAATGAAGGGCTTCATGTCCAGAGCTCCTCTCAGGACCTTGTGGACATTTCCATTGAGCATCTTCTTCATCTTGGTTGAATGTCCCGTTTCCGCATATTTGTTTGAAGATTTATTTTATAAAGTCAAGGACGTTTGGTAACCTCAAATTCTTAATTTACAATTTTTATTATAAAAATTATATAACCGTGCTATAGGAAATTTAAAAAATAGAGAAAAGGAAAATAACCACTCTAATGCAACAAATCTGATTCATATTGTTGTATTTCATGTTAGTCTTTTCCTGTGGATATCTTAGATGCCATTGTAACCTTGAATTTGTGAGTGAAAAGTTGTCCTAAAATGTAGAAATAATGTAGGATCAGAGTCAGATCTTCTATACCTGGATTTATATGGATTTTAAAAATCTCTGATGGATCCATAGTGAATTTGTAGGAATTACTTTCTCTTTCCTTTAAGCCTTACAACTTTGTTCTTTGAAAGTGCCTTTCTTTTTTTTTTATTTAAGCCAGTGAAAGTATTAGTGGAGTCATAGATCTTCTATATTCAGTATTTACTATACTAATAAATATGACATCATTAAGGTTTTAACCAGTCTGATTCATTCTCTCTGTTAAATCAAAAGTAATCCAAATTCATTACTAATCAAAATTATTAAATAAGAGGAATTTACTTTGTAGTACAAGAAAAGTGACATGCCATCCACGTTAGTTAATAGTTTTCCCACACTGATAACCGCTCTGAAATTTGAGTAGCATCTACACTTTTTTTTTTCCAAATTGGCTTTCCTTTTAGTAGATTGTGTTTCCAGAAGAGGGTACAAGGCATAGACAGTTGTTTAGAATTTTCCTCTTCTGTTTCCACGCACTTTGGGGGGACTAGGTTCAAGGTAGGCTTTGAGTGACCTTGGCGGGATGGCGTAAGGAGCAACTCGTGTGTTAGCCAGAGGGCAGAGTTTAAAGCTGGCGGCCATAAGAAAGAACTAACATTTGTGTGTGTACACATGCGCTGGTGTGTAAGCCTAGAGCCCTTGACTGCACCCTTGGTACTGCATCTCTAAGCTCTCAACCCAGCCTATAAAACCCCTTCTGTCGGATCCTGAAAATGGCCCAGGAACGTGCTTCCCAACATTGGGTGGAAATGGGAAATTCATTGAGATGTTGCAAGCTGGAAAAAGAAAATTCTGAGTTGACCCCAAAACTAGTGTCCTAAATTAAGGTCGTTCAGTTTCTCCGTCTTAATATGGAAATCCTCAGAGAAAGAGAAAAGCTAATCTTTTCTTTCCTTATTTCTAAAAATTATAAAATTAAAAACATTTCATCAAGGTTGTACCCCAGACTTTGTAAATATCATTCCTAGGAGTGTTGTTCTAATTGCCTAGTAATTGAGATTCCATTGTAAAAAAAACCCCTTCAGTAACTTCTCCCAGTCCAGATGGCCTTCTGTGACATTCAGCTTTCTTTTTATAGAAGCTAGCATCATAAGGTTTCAGGGAATGTACATCAAATGAATTAAGCCTGAATATCGGATGGCTCAGGAAACCTGAATTCTGCTTAAATCATTGCCAGTTGAACTATCTAATCATGTCATAATTATATTGAAGTTTTATGTGCTTGCTTTCTAACATTCCTGGTTAATTCAAACAGTGGCACCTGAAAACTTGATCTTTTTTTTTTTTTTGCTAGATTTCTTCCAGCTGGACAGTTGTGTGGTATGACTATTATCTAACCTTTGCCTTAAAAGGCATGCTTCTTTTCTTAATACACTTATTTTGGAAAGTATAAAGTGTGCCAAGCCATAAGGCACCGAGGTGAGTGGTGGGTACCGGTGGGCAGCCCAGAGAAAGAAGCTGATGCTGCCAGTATTCGCTGAATAGCACCAACATGACAAGCAACAGCCGTGGGCGCCCTTTAGTGGAACCACGGCTCCCAGCGTGAGATGAGTCTTAGGAGGGCTCTGGGGAGTGGGTGACGTCCAGAGAACACATTCACAATCTAGGCTCCCAGGATAGGAAGAAGTGCTTCTGCTTTTGCTGTGGGAATCTTATTAAGCCTTTCAACAGGGAAGAGGAAGTGGAAAACAAATGCACCCGTGATAATCAGTTTCTTACAATACATTCTGATAGTGTCCGCTTAATCGTTTTTAGCAGAAATCATTAGCTTCCATTTTTAGCATTAACAGCTCCTGGCTAAATTAGTCTACGGTAAGCCATTAGGAGGGATGTTGGAATTAAAAACATCTTTGGAAAAAAGCCTGGTTTGAACCTGTGTTATAAGCCCTTGGGCAGGAGTCGCCGGGTCCTGTTTCTGGTTGTTTGACAGCTGTCACTCTGATGTTCCAGGTGCTCTCTCAGCAGCCTGCTCCTGAAATGAAATTGCACAGGCCGGCTTTTTTCCTTCCACTCTCCCCAAGGGGTTGAAGCTTTACTTTCCTGACATATTAAGAAGTAATAGATTTTACCCTGAGAATTCATGAGGTATTTTTACCTTTTCCTTATTTAAAAAAAAAATTATATACATGAGATGGGATTAACTGCACAGGCATACAAGCAGGGGCTTGCTGGCCAATTGTTAAAATTTCAGGTTGTTACACATAACAATTATTAAAAGTGTTATATCTTACAGTTTAATTATATTTTAAAAAGTAACAAATACTCAAAAATCATTTCCCTATTATTTTACTATATTTTATCATCTTTATTCTAGAGGTTATTTATGTTTATGATACCTATATGATGAAAATACTATATAATGATGATGAGCTACTGTACGTCTCCAGCTTTGTTCAGTGACCGTGTTGGTAGCTTGAAATTGGCTACAGTAGGGCTATTTACGTGTTTGGAAATCAGCAAATACTACAACTTAGGGCTTCCTTGATTGTTTTGTTGATTACCTAGACTTAAAGTGGTGGAAAAAATGTTCATACGTATTAAAAGTTGTCATGTCTCTAGCCATTACATCGTGAATAGCACAAAAATTTGAGGAAATATCCTCCCATTATGTGAAAACTAATAGCCGATTTATCCAAGTGAAGTTTTGATATACAAAGTTGTTTTACATTTGCATTACTCATTAATGTAAATGAAAACACCAGCATTCATGTCAGAACTATATAGGGCGGCTACAGATGCGAGAGCTTGATAAAAGTCAACACAAGCATTCTTTGAGAATTAATTGATTATATGGAATTTACAGTAAAGAGAATTATGTATTTTATTATTACTTGTAAATTGTGCATCCTATATCTTTTATACTGGTGAAAGTTAAAATAAACATACACACATGTATGTATAGATTGTTTTTTCAGAGAGCTGGTTGGTGACCATTTACCAAAACACTACTGCCTCAAACGGAACTTTTCTGGGATGATGGACGTGGTCTATGTGGATCGCATGCTTGCGTTGTTCCCAGATTCATTATATATAGAGAGGTAGCTCGCTCTGTAGATCGCTGTCTCTTTAGAGTGGAAGCTACCCCATGGTTACTAGACATTTTAATCTTTTTAGTAAGATGCCAGTTGTGTCCAACAAAATCCCACGGGCCTGTTGTACTAACAGGGGCCCTGAGAGGCGAAGGTTTGCTTATATCTGATAAACATCCTTATAGACAGAATCTTTGGACATATTCTCAGTCAGTTCCACAGGAAATATCCCTTAGAAGTGGGTTTTCTGGATCAAAGGATATTTATGCAGATTTTAAAAAGAGGATTAAATGAGATCACATGCCTAATGTATTTAGTAAGGTGCAGTGTTTGGGTGGTGTGTGTGTGTGTGTGTGTGTGTGTGTGTGTGTGTGTGTGTTAAAAGCCCAATAAATGGTAGCTATTATTGACTTGTGTTACTCACTCGGTTAGCAAACGATGGCTGTCTTGTTCTCAGTGTGACTTTATTCTAGGAGGTGGAATTTTACTGTGTTGTTTTTTCATGAAGATGTGATGGCAGAACGAATGTTATCCGCAAAGTTCAGAGCACTCACAGAGCCTCTAGGAATCAGGGATCAATTCTCTAGTCCTGCCTTTTATGTTCCTTGTTGCATTTACTTTGGGTCACTTGCCCTGAGAAGGTCACAGGTAGAGAGAGAAGAGACAGACCCTAAAGCTGTCGATCCTTCTTCATCAGTAACTTTGCAAAGAGTTTGAATGTCGGGAGAAAGTTGAGTTTCAGGTTTAAACAACTTGGGGGATGATGTGTGGATTTCACTTACCCTTTACGGGTCTGCAGGTACCTGAGAGTTGCCTGTGTGTGTCCCGCCTGCCAGCCTGTCGCCGTGTGGCTCTCAGAGGGCAGAGCCGTCCATCAAAGCCGGGCCGGCCTCCAACTCAGGTAACCACTGCACTTGCACAATTCTCCCTTTAAGAAACGTCCGCGGGGAATGTGTTCCTTCCTGTTTCTGCGCTTCTGAAGGTTTTCATGTCCATGCTAACCCACCGCGGGTCTGGGCCAAGGCCAAGTTGCCCATCAATATTGTAAAGTAGCAGCATTATAAAATTTATGGAAGACGCACAAAGGACAATTCCCTGAAGTGACCAGCCTGCTGAGAGGGGATATTGGATAAAAGGGGATTTCCCACTTGCAAACAGTGTGACATCAAGTGCCCAGCTGGGGAGACCCTTTATACTCGTGGGCTCAGAGCTTGGGGAAGAAGGAAATCTGACCTGGTTTCAAATCCCACCTACAACTGTTAATTTATTTGGTTATCTATTAACAGTCTCCTGACAGCTTACTTTTATGTTTAAAATTAAGTGCTTGATTGATTATTTTATGTAATAGCGATGGGCTGTTGTTCTATACATAAACCAACCCATTAGTGGGCTCTCTCATTACTGATCTCTTTCCTTCTTTCTTGGTTCATTGTGTGTGTGTGTGTGTGTGTGTGTGTGTGTGTGTGCACGTGCGTGCACCTAAAGGTTGGGAGAGCTGGAGGAAAGGACTCTTTGTTCTGGGCTTGTATACATTCCCCAAACTACACATCCACAAGGATTTTCCAGCGTCCAAGGATTAATTCTCAGCATGATTCACAGGTACAGGCAGAGTCCCAGAGAATCTGTTATTATGCTAATTTCATTTTATCAAACAATCTTAGCATAAGCTCTCATTTTTAAAAACCTCGACTCTCCTTTTGTCTGCTTTTGGAGGCATCTTCAAATCTTTCTGTCTTTCTAAGATTTGCGTCTGATGACTGGGACTCTATTATTTTAAGTTGGGTTTATTAAGTATTAAATAGGTACTCAGAGATATCTGTAAGGGAGAACCTGCTGACTCCTGTGCTCGGGAAGTTTCCTCGTGGTCTGGCTGCTTGCTGGTCTCTCGGCCCTTGCGGTGGACAGGGGTGGCCTACACTGGCCTGACCTCCCAGGATGTTCATCTCTGGCCATCAGCACAGTATTGTTCCAGGCTCTTCGGAGCAGCACATACAAAGCAGGATCTGACCTGTGTTCTATCTGAAAAAGGTTGGGAAACGCTGGAAAGAAGTGTCAAGGATGACAATCAAATGCACCTCTGTGTCCACAGTACCGTGTAAGAAGTAAACTGTGTTGTTCTTTTTCTAAGCTGCCCTCATTTGGGGTAGATGGTCCTTCCGATCTATAGATGAGAAGAATAGGTACAGGGACAGATGATCCAGTCCATCAGCCCTCCCTGCTGCTTTGCCTGTCATCTTAGAAGATCCATCTTAGAAGGAAGTCCAGCTCCCTTCATCTCACAACCCGAGGATTCATCGTGAATAAACAAGCAATCTGTACCGTGGACCATACTTTAAGTAAGAAGCGTGTCCCTAAGATTTCTATGGAAGCGGGTTTTGTAAATCTAATTACATTTGTCTTTTCTTTCCTTTTTTTTTTGTGGCCATGCTGTGCGGCTTGTGGGATCTTAGTTCCCCGACCAGGGATGGAATCTGTGCCCCCTGCCATAGAATCATGGAGTCCTGACCACTGGACCGCCAGGGAATTTCCTAAATCTAATTACACTTAACATGTATTTTGGGAGGCAAAGGAATCTAAAGGGAAGCATCAACAAAGTAAAGAATGTTTCTCTAACACACTCTCACCTCGGCTAATTTGTAAATCTGGGTTTTGGACTCAGGCTAGAAATGTCTGGGGTCAGTTGCCAAGTCTTCCTGAGAAAGAAACTGGGCTCCATTAGGCAAAAAGTAGATGGAATAATAGTCCAAAAAGCTATTATTAGAAGCTGTATAATGGTAAAGGGCATGAGGACGGCACGTTGGTGTCTGGGCTGGGGGGTGGTGTTAATTTTCCAGGTGGCCTTTTCGTTCTCATCCCTCCTGCAAGAATAGAAATTTCAGTTTGACAGGACCTGCTGCTGCAGCACACAGATAGGGTTGGCCCCCTCTGGATCCACAAGTCCTAAAAATGCACACAACTCTTCCGAGAGGAAATCCTTATTCCATCTCATCTCAGTTCGCGAGGGCTGCTGTAACAATGTACCTCAAACTCAGTGGCTTAAAAATCCCAGAAATTTATTCTGTCTCTGTTTGGAAAGCAAGTCCAAGGTGCTGGCGTGGCTGTGCTCCCCACAGAGGCTCTAGGGAGGACCTTTCCTTGGCTTTTCCAGCTTCTGGTGGCGCCAGGTGTTCCTTGGCTTGTGGCTGCATCACTTCAGTCTCTGCCTCCATCTTCCCATGGCTCCTCCTCAGTGTCTGCATCTTCGCTGTCATCTCGGACAAGGAGATGTGTCGTTGGATTTAGAGCCCACCAAGACAGTCCAGGGTGATCTCACCTTAAGATCCTTCATTACATCTGCAGGGACTCTTTTTCCAAAATGGGTCACATCCTAGGTCCTGTGGGTTAAGCCACAGACATGTGTTTTAGGGAGATCCCTTTCAACCCCCTGGAGCCCCCGTCTTGCCTTTCCCAGAAGCCACTCCCACACATGCCTCAGGATCTGGGATGCTCCCATCTCCTGCTTTATGGTCAGAGCATAGAAATGGGGTCCCAGGGCTGAGGTGGGTGGTTACAAGCACAAGCCTGGATTCCAACAGGACCTGGAACCCAGCCCTGGCTCCCCATGTACCAGACATGAGACCTGAGTAACCAAACCTCTCAGGATGCTGGTTCCTCATCTCTAGGATAAGAGTAATATCTACTAGCAGCTTGTAAAGAAAAACCGAGATGCCAGGTAAGAAGCAAATGCTGTGGACCAGAGTGATCACTCACTATGGCAGCCATTATTATGGGCTGGGAATGGAGGAACCTGGGTGCTTCCATCTTGCCTGGTCCCAGTTAGCCACGAGACCTCTGGTGGGTCCTGCCCTCTCTGAGTATCAATGAAACAGATAAAGAGGCAGTGCTCCGACAAAGTGATGCCCGGCCTTTTCCAGCCACAGTGGCCTTGAACCCTCAACCAGGCAGAAACTACCCAGGAGTGCTCCGAGGCTCTGGCAGCTCTCAGTTTTGACCAGCTTTAGTAGAGTTCCTATATACTCTTAGACTGGGCTTCCAAAATAGTGTGGGGAATTTTGCAGCCCATTTAAAAATAATGTTTGCTGCTCAGTTATCCTTCGGAAAATGGTTTTGGTGGGTTGTACTTCACTTCCTGAGAAGGAAGCAGGTTATGGGATTCCTGAGTTAAAGAACAGTGTTAGAGAGCCAGCTCCTTCGTCCATTCTCCCATGTCGAGGTACGATTGTCCAGAAACAGAGGAATCATGACAGATTAGAGGCTGTCCTGGCACCTGAGCAGAGCCTGTGCTGAGCGGGCCCTAGGAAGGCACAAGTGCGATTTGAATTTAGATGAAGAAATCGAAGCTCAGAGAGGTGAGGTGACCTGGCCAAGGTCACACAGAGCTGGTCTTCCGACTCTCAGACCAGCATTCTTTCTTTCTAGGGTTCTCATTTCATCCACAATGACTTTTAGGTCCCACTGTTCAGGACACATTGTTATTCAACGCAGTTGTGCTCCTGTTCAGATATCATTAAAAATTTAGTCACCCCTCCCAGGGAAATGACCATCTGATGTGAAGTTAAAAGGAAAGGAGGAGGCTGTATGAGATAGAGCAGAGAGAAAATTCTTCCAAATGGAGGGTCTGCGATGAGGGCCTGGATGATCCTATATAATGTTTCCATTTCACAATAGAAGACACATTTTATTTGCAAACCAAATCTTTATTTAAAATGATAAGGCACATCTATGTTTTTCTCCCCGTGGTCTAGTCTCTGAACAGAACTTCTGCTCATACAAGGTTATTGGGCAATGTTCTCAAGATCTATTCATCGGTTTCTCAGCACCAGCATCTTCTCTGGCTAAGCTAGATATACTTTGATGTATATTTTTTAAAGAAATGAAACTGCTATAGTAATAAACAATGAGAGCACCGCCTGTTCAGCTCCCGAACTATTTGAATTGTATTTCTCATCATTTCAGAAATTAGTCTGACCTTTGCCCAGGGGCATGTGTGCCAGGTATTAAGGGCTGATGAGGGACAATCTGTGTGGTATGGGAGGTGACATCTGTTCTGCAGAACATGACCTGCTTTGTGGGGCTAACCTTTCACCTATCTGACACGTCCTTGTCTTTCTTATTGGCTGTTTGATCCACTGCCTCTCAGCCTGTTTCTGAGGATGGTTCTGGTGGCCAAGGAGAAAGCCCTTGGCCTTTGATGGGCCTCACACATCTGTCCACGTCAGGCTTCGCCGCTGGGCAAAACTTCGGAAAGGAAAATGCTTGATTTTCGAATGGTGGTGGTGTATTGACCAGCATGTGTGTGTGTGTGTGTGTGTGTGTGTGTGTGTGTGCGTGCGCACACACATGTGGGTGGGGGAGGAGGGGAGGAAACCAATTTATAAATCACATCTTACAAATCCTTCCATTTTGAGCAGGTTGTAAACTCATTTCTTTGCTCTTCTCAAGCTTTGGTTCATGTGCTGGGATCATGGGATTTGTGTCCCTTCTTCTGGCCTAAGTTTGGGTTTAGCAAGATACTCCATAAGTAACTCGCATGCTCTGGGCTGATTGAGTTGCATCCTTCATGTGACCGTTTTTAGATGGATTGTCGCTGTGGGCCTCTGTCCTTTTGTTTTCTGGGGTTCAGAGGTTACATCAAAAACCTCCCTGCCTGCTGCCTGATGTGACCTTTGAACTCCAAAGGGCACAAGATCATGAGGCCATAAAATCAGGCACAAACACTAAAGGTGTCATTCTGATTGACCTCCGAGGACAGGAGTTTAGGGCTGGATCACATGATTCCGGGTGGAGGAAATACTGAGAGAGCAAAAAAGCAGGGAGCACTGCACATCTGAATCTCAATCCATGGCCAGGAAGGATGTGAGAGAGCCTCGGGGGAGGGACATTACGCCAATTGCTAAAAATGTCAGCTGCATCTTTCTCAGCCATTTCTGGAAGGACAGTCCCAAGAGTATGCAGCGTCCCCAGTCTGAGCCTGCTGGGTGGAAGATGTTATTTTTTAATTCATCTTAACCAGGCTCACTTTTCTGTGTGCTGCCTGCCTTGGCCTGCAGGAAGGCGGCAGGAAGTTATCAGGAGAGGGTCTCTGTGCTGACATTCAGTGTTCAAGCTCTCAGGAAGGACAGCAAACCAAGGCTGAAATCTGAGAGCTGCTGCCTGCCCGGCATGGAAAGAAGACTTCTATATTAGCCTCTGTTTTTTTTTAAAAGGGGAAGAAGCACGGGCTCAGTGTCCAACCTCCCCAGAGTCTGTCATTACAAAGGGGAGAAATCTATTTGGAATAATGATAAAGGTCTCCTTGTGGCTGGCTAGCATTTCAGGGCAAACCAAAACAAACATGCAAGGGAAACGCAGTGGAGCCCTGCGGGGCCCAGGTGGAAAGTGAGGGTTCAGGCTCCTTGACACCAAATAAATTATCCAGAATATTCTAAAATCATAAACCCCAAGGCTGTAGGGGAGTAATGAATGGAGGATGATTTAGACTGGCTGCTGGAGCAGGTTGGAGAAAGGGCAGAGAACAGCTTCTCTTTCACAGTGGGGTGGGGAAGATGCTCCTTCAAGCGCCCACACAGCTGGTTACCTTGGTCTGTGGGCCTGCGGTGTGCTGCCTGCACACCACTGTTTGAAGCCCACCTTTCCTCAAAAGACCTGGTTAAATACCCCACCACCACCACCTCCAGGAAGTCTTCCTGGGCCAGCCAGACCAGAGTGAGCTTTCATTTCTGATCACGTGGAGTACCATTCATTCAGCGTGTGTTATGCTTGGTTTCCTACTGTCAATTAAATAGACGGCACAGGGACAATTAAATAGACGGCACAGGGACAATTAAATAGACGGCACAGGGACATTTTTATGTGTATTTATCTACATCAACAACTAAATCCTTCTGCAGCTTAATTAAAGGTTCCTCCAGAGCAGGACATGTGTCTTTCCTCTCATTCATCCCCCTTTCTAAGAATATTTATTGGTTAATTGATATATTGACATCTCAGGTGCACCACACATCTTCCTTGGGTGGACATTGATTTGATTAGAAGCTTAGCAGAACAATGAGTGCAAATCCTCCCCAGCTTCCCTGCTTCAACGCTCTGTGAGTCAATGGATGTGTAGAATATCCACTCAAATGACAGCACCGTCCCATGTCACTTCCACACAGTGGTGCTCTTGGAAGGTCCAGGGCATAAGAGAATTCAGTTTTGGTGGCTGTACAGGGTGAATCAGGCCAGAAACCGGGGCTCTGACACCTGGACCCCACCCTCAGAGATTCTGATGTAAGTGGTCTGAGTTGCGACCTTGGTGTAAGTACTTCTGGTAAGCTCCCCAGATAGCTCTAATGTGTAATCAGGGTTGGGGATCACCGGTCCGTATGGTGAAGTAAGACTGGCTCCTGGCTCCTGTGTTTACCTGTTACAGTTTGCACCCACACAGGTCTGCAGTCTCTCTCAATTCCAAATCAGTGGGAGAGGACATTTGATTGGCTGAGCTTGGGATCAGGGGTCCACTTTGGTCCAATTAGCCATGGCTGGGGTGGCAGTGGTAGCGGTAAAGTCATGAATTACCAACCAGGCAATTGCTACTACTTTAAATTTGGAGTCTGTTTCCCAAGAGTGGGAGGTTGTGAGCTGGGAAGACATCCCCAGAGATGACCGGTACTCCCTGTGCCATTACAGTATCAAATTGTTTTGAGGTCTGTGAGCTCTTCAAAGACAGAGCCTGTCATTTGGGGAAACCCCATGTATTCATCATCGTTTTTATTTTCTACATGGTGTGATGCTTTGACATCTTGGGGCCTTGAAGACCAGGAAGAAATTGGCCCTCCCAGTGTTAGCTAATTCCTAGAGCTAGCAAACAACTGTCTGCAAGCATGCCTTTGATATGCAAACCAGCCAATCCCCAAGTCCATACACCACACTCACCTCCTTTCATCAGGCTCCACAGTCTAGGACATTATCCTCTGGTCCTAAATCACCCCAGGGCTTGGTACCAGAGAAGTGGGGACCACCTCTCCATAGCTCAGGGCCTGTGGAAGTTCTTCAAACTATCCAATGCCAAGCTTGCTCCGCTGCTCACCCTGCCTCACCCATTCCTCCCCATGAAAACCACCATAAAGGACTTCCCTGGTGGCGCGGCGGTGAAGAATCCACCTGTCAATGCAGGGGACACGGGTTCGAGCCCTGGTCGGGAAGATCCCACATGCCACGGAACAACTAAGCCCGTGCGCCACAACTACTGAGCCCGCGTGCCACAACTACTGAAGCCTGCACGCGCCTAGAGCCCGTGCTCCGCAACAAAGAGTAGCCCCTGCTCGCCGCAACTAGAGAAAGCCTGCGCGCAGCAACGAAGACCCAACGCAGCCAAAAATAAATAAATAAAATAAATAAGTTTATTAAAAAAAAGGAAAAAAGAAAACCACCATAAAGACACTTGCCCTTGCTTTCTCCTTGCTTCTTCTGCTTCCTGACTGACCCTGGCGCTTCCCTGTGTGGCCCTGCTATGGCATGGTGCGGTGTGGCATGGCGCACACCCTCCTCTTGGGAATTATAAGGATCAAACTATCTTTTCTTTTTCATGTTTGTATTCATCCACATAACAGCCACGCAGAGCATCTTATGTAACACTTTTAGCATCCCAGAAATTTCCTTCGTACCCCTTGCAAGTCAACACCCACCCACCCGGAAGTAACCCCTATTCTGACTTCTGTAAGTTTTAGATGTTCTTGAACCTCATGTCAATGGAACTCTTTTGCGTCTGTCTTCTGACACTCATCATTATCTCCACGATTCATTCACGTCATTGCATGTATTTGTAGCTTGTTCTCTTTTTATTGCTGTGTAGTATTCCACTGCATCAAGAATGGAATCTATAGGACTTGCTGATGGGTGTCAGAAACTGTCTTTTAGGGGCAGTTATCTCCTGATCTGTTATGATCTGTTAGCCTCACTGAACCCGAATTAAAACCAAAATCCTTGGTACATTTTAAAACACCCCAGCACCTGGCACAGTGCCTGTCACAGAGAAGGTGAGTGATAAATATTTGTTGAGTTGAATGGGTTGACTTGGATGAATGCATGGATGGATGAGCAGACCCTTGAGAACCTAGCGGGGGCATGGCTGTGACGTGATGTGCTTGATCCAGCCCGGGGGATGGATGCCCGCGCTTCTTCTCGCAAGCTCCCTTCCTCTGTCATAAGAGGAGCCATGGGTAATTACAGTGGAAAAACAGAATGGAGGGACCACGTGACTCCCTGGAAAACAGCAATCAGACTGAAGACCCAGGGCAGAAGAAAAGACGTGAGTTCAGTGGCCGTGATCTTGTGGGAGCCCTTCTCGGTGTTTGTAAATAGAAATGATGAATGAGCAGGTTCTGACATTTATGTCACTGTGCCGGGCTTTCTGCCCCCTTCTCTTCACATTCTCTCTCCAGGATAAAAGGTGCTTGGCACCAGAGGACTGTTTTCCCTTCCGGTCAAAACTGGGGAAACTGACAAACTCAATTCTGCTTCATTAGAGCCCTGGGTGAATTATGGGAAGTGGAGGGCAATCGTGACCGGAGCACAGTTAATGAACCCAGGACCTCCAGTGATGGATGGATGGATGGAAATGAACATTAATCTACTCTCACTTGCTCCTATGATGTCATTTTGAACCAGCTGTGAACATCACCCAGAAACCAACCTGGAGCCAGAGCAGTGATAATGGGGGGTGGCGTTGCTGAGGAGAAACGTTAACCGGATTTCAGGATTCTGACAGTTGGTCCTGCCACGAGTTCATTTAAATGCTCCGTTTAGCTCTTGAATTAAAACAAGACAGGGCTAAAACTTTAATCAATCCAGTTCAGCCGCCACACTCAGGCAAGAGCAGAGAATAAACTGAAGGTCACAGGAGAAGTCTGCGGGAGAGAATTTGACAGTCTGTGCAGATGAATGGGGGGGATGCCAAGTGGCCTTTGAGATGAAAAGGAGGCCCAGGCGGGCAGTTCATTTAGGACAGGAGTGGCAATCTGTTGATAGCTGGTGCCAGATTCCTGATCCCTGTTTTCCTAGAGCATGCAGACGTGTGTGTGTGTGTTCACCGGCCCAAGTGGAAAAATAGGGAAGAAACTGCTAAAAAAAAACCAAAACGAAACTCCTCTTCCATCCCGTTCACCTAATTAGAGACTTATTTATGTTATTTAGCAACTACTTTCCACGGAAGGTTAATCCATATTTTGACGTTCATGGTATTTCTCCACATAATCTGATTGCTTTAGTCTAGATTCCTGAGCTCAGGGAAGGGTGGGGATTTCAAAACCAGGGTGTATACACGACAGGCCAGGCCCGCGGCAGCATGAACAGCAGGGGACAAGGGGGCACCAGGGCCCAAAGAGCAGCTTCTCCTCTGGACTTTACTTAGCAACCTTCAGGCACCCCTCCACAAGGTATGGGGAGGCCCACTGTCTTCTGTGTGCTTAGGAGAGGCCCAGGGGTGGGGAGAGGACAGTGGGCTCAGAGGCCCGGCAGTGGGGAGCCAGGAAGATGCCGTGGAGACCTTGGGGACCATCGGTCACATCTGATGTGACTGCAGCCCAGACATTCTCCCTGTGACACCCACCTTCATTGCCTTGGCCCTTCATAGTCTGGTACTTAGACACTATCCCGGGAAAGGAGGAGAGAGGCCTTGTATTAAGTACGGCTGCTTCCGTCCTGCCTGCCCAGATAGCCTGATTGTGCCCTTCCTCCTCGCAACCTCTCTGACTTCGTCTCTCCCACCATCTCCCTCTCTCTCTCCACTCTAGCCACACTGGACTCCTTGCAGATCTGTCTATGCCAAGACACACTTCTGTCTCAGGGCCTTTGCACTTGCTGTTCTCACTTCCTAGAACATTCTATGCCCAAATGTGCTCAGGATGCCCTTCCTACTTCACTGTTTAAATGTCACATTTTCAGATAGGCCTTCCCTGAAACCTTATTTAAAATAATACCACCATCCATCCTGCTTAGTCCTCTTTTTTTATTTATTTATTTTTTGTCTGCAGAGCCCTCATCACCACTGACATTATATGTATACACCTCCCCCATATATACATTTATTTGTTTGTTTATTGTCTCTTTCCCCCTCTTAGGATGTCAGCTCCATGACAGCAAGGACTCCATCTTTTTGTATCTACGGTGCTCGGACAGAACGGTGCCTTCCCGGATGAATGGGCGAATCCACATGACCCCCTACTCTATGGCTCGGGCGTGCAAGGAGCACAGGGGACCGGGCGTGCAAGGAGCACAGGGGACTGGGCTTCAACCTGCACCTCAGGGGTTCTGTCACAGACCTCTGCCTTTGGGACCCACCATTTAAGCCCTCTCTTCCTTCTCTACTTCTCAGCCCCCTCAGCCCAGAGAAACTTTATCTTGCCTGGGGCAGAGCTGTCTGCCTCTGACTGATCACAGTGTTCTTCCAAATCTATTATTTATGCCTCAACCGTATGCCCTGAGTCCTTCAGGCCCGAGGCTTCTTAGGCTCAAAAGCCAGGCTTTGAAACACATAAAGCTTTCTTCCCTCCTTAAAACTCTAGTCTCTGCTGTTTCCAAAAGCCTATTTTGTAACACAGAAGCAAAAGCTGATTCCTTTTACTGCATTTTGCAGTGTCATCACTTTCCTAATGCAGGTCTTGTGAATGTCCCTGTGGCTGCCTGTATCAGAGGGCAGGCCAAAGGGTAAGGAATAAGGCAGGGTTGGTAGAGCAAAATATTATCTGCCACGTACTCTATAGTAGAGGAACTCCCACTAAGCGTTCCAAGTGCAAATGACCTCAGGAAAATCTCTTGAAAGGCACTTTCTAATGGGTGCTAAGGAATTAACAAACAAACGAGAAACAGTAAAACCCAGGGTTGCTGGGAATCTGCGGAAACACAATACATTGCTGATGCTGCACTCGTTTGCACCAGGATTTCTAGAGAGCAGACTGACAAAAGTATAACAAACAAGAGCTATGAAATAGGTAAACCCCTGGTGATGCATTGGTATTGCCCCTGGTCATCCCATCTGGAGAATATACTCAATGAGTATAAGCCAGAAGGAACAAAGGAAACAGTGTAATTTGTTCAAGGATAGTCGTGGCGTTATTTTGCAACAATGAAAACACCCGAGACAGGAGGGGGCAGCAGACTATGATCTGTTGAGATGTAACTGCTCTAACAAACGTACCAAGCCTTGCTGGCTTATCACAGTAGGAGTTTATTTCTTGCCACAGCACAAGCCAACGGGGGGCTTGGTTGGAGGAAGGAGTTTCTCTACACCATATAGTCACTCAGGGACCCACGCTCCTGCCATTAATGGCTCCACTGTTTCCTCTCTGCATAGCATAGGTGGATGAGGGAACAAGGGCAACAGAGGACAGAAGGGGAGCTTTCATGAACCGGATCTGGAGGTCTGGAGGCAACCTTACTTCTTCCCATAGCCAGAACTCAGTCATCTGGCTGCACTTAACTGCAAGGAAGTTACATCGTCACGTGCCCAGGGTGGAAGGGCGACAGGGTTGGGTGAACACAGCAATGACTGCCACATCTTAAAATGATGTGCATGTTGACTATGCTGACACGTGGAAATTTAAATATTAAATAATATTAAACAGAAAAAGCAGAACACAGAAGCACCAATTAGGACTAATTACTAGTAAATATATAATTGCAACTATGCAGATTCACCAACTGGGAAGTGATTTGAGAGTATTGTGAGCTTTTTAGCTCTTAGGGATCTTTTTTCCTCCCGTGAAATGAAAATGTGTGATAAGGTGGAAAGAGCGGGGGATGTGGAATCATGTGACTGGACGTTAAGTTCCATTATGCTGTTTACCTTTTTAAGAGTTTTTCACGAAAAACATGGGTGCTTTTCTCAACTATTTTTTTCCTGGCTAGAAAAATAAATGCCTTTCATTGTAGAAAATTAGAAATATATTTTTGAAAGTGTGTAATCATTTTTCAACTCACTGGTAACCACGCTGGACATTGCTTTCCAGTGTTTTTTCTTAGGCCTATGTTTATATATTTAAGATCTTATACTATAGACCATTTGCAGCCAGCATTTTTTCACTTAACACTATCTCATAAATATTTTCCCTTGCCACTAAAATTATTAGAAGATTAATGTCTTTATATCATTCCATTCTGTAGCTCTGCCATAATTCAAACCACTCTCCTGTTGGGGGGATATTGTTTCCATATTTTATTGGTATAAATTACTCTTGAAAGAATGTCTTTTACATACATCTCAGCCTACATTTCTGATCACTTTTTAGGATATTATAGAGGAATTACCAAGTCAGAGAACATGATTATTTTCAAGGTTCTTGATACTCATTGCCAAACTGCCTTCCAGAAAGGTCATACAATTTATATTCCTCTCACTTCACCTCTGTAGTGTCTAGTACTATAAATCTTTCCATATTTTACTAATTTGATAAGCAAGAAGCTGTTATTTGGTGACTGTATTTAATTTCTTTGATTACTTTTTGTGGCTGAATAGCTTTTCTTATGTGTATTAGGCAGACATATGTATTTTCTCTTTTGTAAATTGTCTATTCATAACCTTTGCCCATTTTTCTATTTCTTTTCCTTATTGATTTGTATAGATCTTTTAAATAGTAAGAATATTAACCTTTTGCCTGTCATGTATATGGCTAATATTTTTCCAGTTTGTTTGCTTTGCTTTTAATTTTTTAAAACTAGACATCAACATCTTTGTGTGGTATACTCTGTTAGTATTTTCCTTTGTGATTTTCCACATTGTTTGATGTTTGAAGAATTCTTCCAATTTGGGGATCAGAAATAAATATTTACCTACATTTTCTTATAGCTTTTTTATAATGGGAGGGTAATATAATTTCAACACGTCTGCAATTTATTTTATTTTATGATGTGAAATGAGGATGTAGATATTTCCCACCACCAAGACAGCCAATTTTTCTAAAATCACGTTTGAATAATTAATTCCTTTTTCCCTGACTTGTAATACCTCCTTTATTAGCTATGAGGCTCTTATCGAAGTGCAGATTTTAAAATCTGTAAGGTTGACATAATCATCTGTTGTTCAGCACCCAGAGCTGTCATGAAAATAGAATGAGATAAATCTATGTGACATGGTTTCTCAAATCCTGAAACATTCTACAAATGCTTTGGTGGCTAATGAAACTTAAGAAAGAGAAAGGAAAGAGAACATAGATGCCAAAGTGTTTACCATTTTCCTAAAGCAAACGTATGTGATAACATCCAGTCACTGTTGATTACCTTGGGTTTGAACCACCATGAGGGTTATTGGACTTTTCAATCTTTCTCTTTCGTAATTATGTCTCTCTTTGCTTGTAATCACATTTTGCAAAGCCAGGAGAGAAGAAAAGATAGACTGTTTTCCAGCCAAGTCTTATGAAGATGGGAAGGAAATTATTTGGGGGGGGGGAGTGGGAGGTTACAGGACAAGAGAAATTAACAACAGAAATGACATTTGGGCACTGTTTAGAGGTTTCCATTCTCTCTTGCTATCCTTATTCCCCAGGTCTCCAGATGAGAGCTGGCTGGATTCAACAGCTCAGTCAACCAAACAAGGATTTATTGAGGCTCTGCCATGAGCACTGCACTGGGTCTTGGTGAGAAATACACTGAAATGTAATGGACTATTTTGTGCTCAAGGAGAGAAGACTGTCACCCATGAAAAAGCCAACCGAACTAAGGCCCTATATAGGCAAGAGCCAAATGGGATCACAGAAGAGCCAGTGACTCATAAATGCTCCTGGTGATGGGAAATAGAAAAAACAAACAAACAAACAACCACCAATAAATCGATGCCATTTTGTGTGTCTGACCAGTTTAGAAAAGAAGACGAAGAAATGACAGCAGTGGGCAAGTTCAGAGTACTATACAAACAAAGATGACCTGAAATCAAGTTTAGGTCTGCTCCGTCGGGGAGCCGACCTGAAAGGAGTTCTTCTTCTGATGGAGAATAGGCACCAAAGGGGAGAATGATGTCAGTGTGAAGAGTGTGAGAGATGGTCAGATTTGTTTGTCCGCTGCTAGAAAGCTATTTCCCATAGCAGACACTTAGGGGTGGGAATGGGTTTAAGAGGAGACGTCTGGGGGAAAAAGGAGTAATGGAGAAACAGCTGAACATTTTTGTGGCGTTTTATTTCACCATACAAACTATTAGACGACAGTGGTTTTCAAAAGATTACATACTCCACGTGTTTAATCAGCTCTGGGCTGGTATACTCCTGGTAGACTTGATCTGTGATTTTGCTGGAACGTTTGTCTCATCGGGATTTGACAGCGTGCCACGAATAGAAAACCCTCACTCTTGCTTTCCTATGGATCTGACCAGGCCCATCCCAGTCACGCAGATCCCGGCGTTCTAGTACTCACAGCCTTCCTGCATTGCCGACTTTGCTGCTTCTATTTCAAAGCCAGACGAAGTCATATTGCTCCATATTCAGAAAGCTGAGAGCCTGGACAGGATTTTTTTTTTTTTTTCCATGGAGGACAATGGTGAAAGATCTACTATCCACTCCACATGGCCTTTGGTAATTTTTTTTGTCATCCTTTTTTTTTTTTTCTTGCGGCACGCAGGCCCCTCACCGCTGCAGCCCCTCCCGTTGCGGAGCACAGGCTCCCGACGCGCAGGCTCAGCGGCCATGGCTCCCGGGCCCAGCCGCTCCGCGGCATGTGGGATCCTCTCGGACCGGGGCACGAACCCGCGTCCCCTGCCTCGGCAGGCGGACGCTCAACCACTGCGCCACCAGGGAAGCCCTTTTCTGTCATCTTTAAGGATGATGCACAATGTGTGAAGATGGCCCACAACTGAGGCCTAATTACGATTTTCCAGCAAGTGTGCTGCATTTTGGAGAAAGCCTTAAATGAGCCCTTAAGCAGTAATGCCTCTGAGTATACCGCTGGGGGTCTGGAGCAGAGCTCTGATCCCTGTACCCGGAGCTGACGGCTCCCACGCTGTTCCCACGAGCACTTTTATCACCAAGTTATTAGACCATTATGGTCTACGATTGTCTTTTACTGCCTTTGATTTTTTTTCTGTTGTCAGACGTGAGGAAAGTGATGTGTAATGTGATCCAAAATGCTGTTGTTTGTTTTAATCTACCCTTTTAATATATTATGGCTTCCTGCCATTACCCTTCTCTGGCAGGGCCCTGGGGCCCCTTGGAGACAGTGGGGTCCTGCAACGTGCCAGGCACTTTGGTGCAAAGTGCGGGCACGCGTGCTGCTGCCAGGTGGGGACTCAGAGGTCACCGGGAAGGGAGGTGGCCTGGGGACGGGGCAAGTGGAAATGTCCCCCCAAGAGGTCTCTTACAAGCTGTGAGTTCCAGCAGGTGTTTGCACAGATTTGGGGTCCAAAGCCTTCCTGGGCTTGAAGTTAAGGTCACTGTCCGCAAACCCATCTTGGCCATATTAAAGAAGACACTCATCTCTGGGAAATGCTTCGCAGTGAGACTTTCATTGTTGGGGGATGTCGTATGTGACAATCACACGCAAGCCTGAGAAACTCTAGTCTTGGCTCTGTCGCTAACTGGGCAAGTCTCTTTCCCTCTCAGGGCCACTTGGGCCCTCATTTCTAAAAGGAGAGTGTGAGACTAAATGACCACAGGCCCTTTCATAGTTCACAACCCTTTCCTGTGGACCCCCCGTCATCTCCCCAGCCTTCGTGGGGGTGAATGAGTATCTTAGACACAGGCTGTGATTCCTCTTCTGGCTCACGAGAAACTGTTGGCTTGGGAAGGCCAGCGGTCAGTGAACCAGGGAAGGCCGCGAGCAGAGCTATCTGTGCTTCCTCTGCTTTTGTGGTGATCACCAAAGTCGTTCTGGAAAGTCCTCTGGGAGAGATGGCAGAGCCTGGGCCACTCTGCACGCCCAGCTGGATGCTGGCAGGGAGGCTGATCGGCCCTGTGGGCCTTTAGCCACAGAGCAGGCAGGCTCTTAAAACGAGACACGTGCCTTAAACTCTTCCTTGGATCAACCAAAAAATTTGAGTGAGTATGTGTCAGTGCATTAGCTCTTCTCCTCCTATGTGGCCCCGTGAGAAATGCAGGGAGAGTATTTATGTCCTCTTTATGGCTGACGCAGCTGAGGCTCAGAAGTGTTAGGGAACCATCGCCAGAACCGAGAGCAAGTACACAGAGACTAGAATCCGTGTCCCCTCACCATTAGGTCAGTGCTTTCCCCTATATCGCAGATGACAAAGCGCAGACAAACCCTTATCCCTCTACCAAAGCACTCACTGTTAGGGGAGAAGGAGAGGGGAAATGATTGGCAGAGTCTCTATACACCCCTTAAAAATGTTTCAACTTAAATCGTTGGAGATGAAAATTGGGCTCTGTTTAAACTTCCATTGAGACAGATCATTATTTAACAGTGAAAAAAAACTATGGCCAATAGAAGTTCTGCCATGAAAGTCAAATTCAAAAGTCATAGCCTTGTTCATTTTTTTATGGGAAACAATGGCTTTAGGAGAGGAGGAATACTTCCCTTAAAGACAAGTGGTCTTTTGGTTCAAGATGGCAGATGAACACAAAATCCCAGTGAAATGACAGTGAAGAATAAATCGATCACAGAGCAAGCATGGAACCGGGGAGGCCCCCTGAAGCCCAGAGATTCTGATTTCTGTAAGAGATTCAGTTAATAAACCCAAACAGAGTTATCTACAGGAAGGAAGCACGCTGTCTGGAGAAGGCTAGGGCTTCTCCTGTGTGTGCTGGTGCCGTACAGTAAAACTCTTTTAAATTTTTGGCAATGAGTTAGGGAGGGGGTATAAGGAGGCACCAGCTCTCAAGAACTGAGTTCCCCATCAGCCACCACTACTGCCCTGATTCAGGTAAGAGCCAGGTGATGTGTGGAAATGCACATCTTCTTAGAGGAAACCCATCATGGCTTCCTATACCAGTCACCTGAGCTTTTCATTCGTAACTATGAATGGGTAGTCCGAGATCAGCAGACAATAAAGAAAACAACAACACAGGAGAAGGCTAACATAAACAAAACCCAAAGGAAAAAGGTACCTCAGGAATGGAGAGAATTTTAATAATTCTGATTAGAATCCTCAGAGAGATCCAAGATCTTATACCCATAAAGCGGGAACAGGCAGCTATGAAAAAAATCTCCAGGAAAACCAAAAGAATCACTGGAAATTAAAAACATGACTGCTAACATAAAAGTCATAAAATGGCTGAAGATGCATTTGATGAAATCTCTCAGAGCACAGAGCAAAATAATGAAAAGATGAAAAATATGAAAGGAGAATTAAGAGACATAAATCCTTAGTCCAGAAGATCCAGCGTTCAAGTAATGAGAGGTCTGGAAAGAATGGATGTAAGGGAGAGAAAATGACGACACAAATTGTAGTAGCATTTGTCTAACAAGAAAAGAAAAACACACATTTTAAAAGTCAACAGGCACACCGATTTCTGAGCAGGAAAATGAAAAACGACCCATATTTTTAGGTGAAGCGATACACCACAAAAATAAGAAGATTTTAGACCTGCACTGTCCGACCGAGCCAGCTGTCACATGTGGCTGTTAAACCTGTGACATGTAGCTAGTCCAGACCGAGATGTGCTACCAGTGTAAAATATACACTGGATTTCAAAGGTTT
This sequence comes from Orcinus orca, assembly GCF_937001465.1. NCBI lineage: Eukaryota > Metazoa > Chordata > Mammalia > Artiodactyla > Delphinidae > Orcinus > Orcinus orca. The sequence goes on from NC_064573.1 coordinate 16,864,006, forward strand.
AGTGTGAGAAAAATAATGTGAATTATCTAAATAATAACATGTAAATTATTCACTACATGTTGAGATTCTACTTTGGATATATTGGATTAAGTGCAAATATGCTATAAAATTAATTTCACCTGTTTCTTTTTACTTTTAAGTGGTTGCTAGAAAAATTTTAAATTACATGTATGGCTCACATTATATTTCTATTGTACATTGCTGTTCTAGAAGCATCTAGAGAAAGAGAGAGAGAGGGAGGGGTTACTAGTAAAAGAATGAGTATTACAGGCATAAGACTTCTTAGCAAAATACTGGAGGACAGAAATAATGGTCTTTAAATTTCTGAGGGGAAAATAAAGATCTTAAATCTAGAATTTAATATCCAGCCAAACTTATCAATTAAATATGAAGGGAAAGGGACTTCCCTGGTGGTCCAGTGGTTAAGACTCTGTGCTCCCAATGCAGGGAGCCCAGGTTCGATCCCTAGTCAGGGAACTAGATCCTTTATTCTGCAACTAAGAGCCTGTATGCCACAATTAAGACCCGGGGCAGCCAAATAAATAAATATTAAAAAAAATAAATATGAAGGTAAAATAAACACTTTTCCAGCCATGTTGGATTCAGAATGATTTCAGAATCCTTATCTACCAAGCAACCTTTCTTTTTAAAAAATTTACAATATTTGAGGATGTACTCTATCGAGAGTACAGGAGAGAGAGAAGCAGCTTATGGCCCAGGAAACAGTGGTGGAATTCTAGGTGTGAAATGGAAAGGGTGACACCTCTGCAGCAGCCCGAAAAACACAGCTCAGATTAAAACACCAGATCAAAAGACCCTAAAAGGAATTCCTTCAAGAATAGAAAGAGGAAGATTTAACAGGCAGGACAATTAAGAAGCTGGGAGCTCTTAGCCCAGTGGGGAAGAAGACAGGTTTATTTTCCTCTCAACAAGAAAACAGAAGCCCAAGAAATCAGAAATGCCAAGAAAACAGTTGAAAAATTAGAGAAGAAAGTGTTGATTCAAATACAAGACGAGCAAAATTGTGGCCTGATCACTGATGGAATATAAGAGAGGTCATTTGACTTTAACCCTTGGGACTTTCTCCTTTGAGAGAATCGGTGACAAATCATATTTCATTTTCAGTGGACCTAATCACACTACTTCTGCAGTGACCAATATTTGAATGATCACATTTACATGATTATAATTAGATGGTTACTAGTTTCAATTTTTATAATCAAAACATAAGACCTAATTTTAGTTATAGAATAGAATGTGCATGTCATAAAAGACATTGTTAAGGTAACGCTCCAGCTGGTAGAAGTCAAGTTGAGAGCAGGGAGAAGGAAGGGCGAGTGTAGGGGCGCAACTTTCCTCATTTTACTTTGGGATGATACAAGGGATACTGTGTAAAGAAGACGGAACGAAAATACAGGATTATGCATACATCACTTAAAAGTATAAAGACAACTGATAGAAAAACCACACACACTAATATAACTAGCAAAACTCAGGGGAGAGAGAGGGACAAGTGGAGATGTGAGCTGAATTTCTTGTCTATCAAAGAGGATGGAAATGACTTGATTTCTACTGCTGGTAAATTAAGAAACTGAGATCTTAGCATATCATTTAGAATTATGGTGGTAACTTATCAGAAGAATTAAAAACAAAATGTTTGAAGGGGCTGCCAATGAAGTGTGGGACTTCGGTAGGCGAGGTGATACGGAGTTTTTATTTAATAACAGTACAGTACATGCTGTTTGAATTCTGAAACTGTGCACACGTTTTAAAATGTTTTTGAAAATACATTTATAAAAAATTGGTGTTAATAGGTATAAAGAAAGCCCTAATTAAAGAGTAATTCTTCCCTGCTGGTGACATTTGCTAGCTTCGGTCTTCAGCTAATGATGCATCTACTTGTCCTTTGGGGGGTCGCTGCTCTGCGGCTAAGTTCTTGTTCTTTGTGTTGACACACTCCATCATTCTAAATCAACATGTGCACTTAACAGTGCTATTTCAGCCTTAATAAATATTGTATCAACATTCGCAGGAGATGGTATGAAAAGAGGTGGGAGCTCATGAGACACGCACTTTTCTTATCAGGGCCATTGTGTATATATTTGTCAAAGAGATGCACACAAAAAGGAAACATTTTCACTGAGGTTTTGGAAAACTGGATGGAGAAACTTAGTGTCTTTATACATTTCCTCAGGAGCGGGAGAAAAACCAAGCGCTTTCTAGACTGCTCAGGGCTCATCTCCTGGCCCCAAGTACGTTAATCCGTTTCTTCCATTTGGTTTGCAGCCCCTGCGTGTTGTCAGCTGCACGGTCACCCAGAGAACACAGTGTCTGGGCGCTTTTCAGAGCCTTCCCACGGAAAGTAAAGCCCCCGCCATTCTACTCCAGCGGACACCAGGACTTGCCCCAGCCAGGGAATGGTAGCCTCCACCGGAAGCCATCTCTCCCCGGCTCCAACCTGGGGCTCAGGACCCCTCTTCCCAACAGAGCTCTGCTGACCCCTGCTCTCTGCTTTCGTCAGTTCTCTGCCGAGGAAAGGGCTGCTAACACTTGGCCGGTTCCTGACTGCACTTCTCTTGCTTTGTTGGGGGGCTCCTGGCTCCTCTCCCCCGGGACTGACCCTTCCCGTTTTCATTGTTGCCCACTTGCCTCTAAATCTCCCATCCCCCTTTGTGAAGATAAGAGACCGGTGACGCAGAAATGAGTAAAGTTCAGCCCTGCTTCCAAGCAGCTCACAGGGCGGTAAGGAAGGTGGCGCGTGATGGCGAGTCATGAGTGGCGAGTCTCATGCTGGTAGAAACACAGGGCTGCAGGGACGTGCACGGCAGAGACCACTAATCCAGATATGTGCCTTGAAAGCTAAATAGGAGTTCATCAGCCCAAAAAAAGGTGTTCTAGAAAGAGGAAAGAGAGGGCAAGGGGCAAGAAGTAGACGGAGCCTTTTAGGTACCTATGACTGGCACTCTAAAATTAGGATCTAAGGTGGGAGGCTGGATGGCAACGCTGCCGAACCAAGTTCATTTTTCCTGACGCACAGCAAGCCCAACTGCTGAGACACAGAGGTCTGCTGCAGAGAGGCCTTTCTGAGCAAAGGTAGCTGAACAAAGAAACAGAAGAACAAACCGCAAATCCACCTCCCCAGGGCAACGGGCCGGGGGTATTTATAGGAAAACGAACAAAGAGGCAGGGCTGTCTGCGGCGTGGGGAGCGTGGGAAGTATGGGGAACGTGGGGAAAGGCGATTGGAAAAAGGTGTGATAGTCATCGTTCTGCGCAGGTGTAACGAAGTTACAGGCCTCTGACGTCAAAAGGTCACTGAGCGGACACTCGCGCATGCCCGGTTGAAGCGACGGTGGTCCTATCCAATCTCCACCAGCTCAGCTTCAACTAGACACAGCTGATTTCAAGTTCCTGGAAAACAACTCTTATTGTTTAGGCTACATACTGCTTGGAGGATATGCCAGTCTTAAAATGACCTTGATTAGTGAAGGCAGGTGAAATAGATTTGACTAATTACCCACGTTTTCAGTAACAGGCGAGGCTGGAGATGTGGGCAGATTTCAGATCGAGAAAAGCCTTGAAAGACATGCTAAAGACTTGGGACTTTATCCTAGAACATTGGAGAACCACGGAAATTATTTAAGTAAGGAAGGGACAAAATCAGATTTATGATTTAGAAAAAGATCTGGCTGCAGTGTAGACAATGAATTTGAGGGAGACAGTCCTGGAGGCAAGAAGATTAGTCAAGAGACTTTGTAACGATCCAACAATGAAATGATGGGTGTGAGGCCTTGAACCAGGGCAGTGAGACAGGGAAAGGGGCAGATCTGAGAGATAATGAGCAAGTGGAATTGTCACCAATTAGGTAAGGGAGAAAAAGGATCCAAGGATGACTCCCAGTTTCTGGATTGGGTGATGGAGTGGCCATTCACTATGATGGAGAACACAGGGATGAATTTGGAGGAAAATGAGGAGTTGAGTTTTAAGTTGGTTTTCTGAGTTTCAGATAGCTATGGAATATCTATATAATATGCAATTAGATATATTTATAAGAAGCCCAGGAGAAAGATTTGGGCTATAAATAAAGTTTTGAGAGTTTTGAGAGTCCTCAAATAGCATATGGGTGAGATCAGTCAGGAAGACTCTTTAGAGAACATAGAACACTAGGGGCTTTTTTTTTTTTTTCCTGTATGCAGGCCTCTCACTGTTGTGGCCTCTCCTGTTGCGGAGCACAGGCTTCGGACGCGCAGGCTCAGCGGCCATGGCTCACGGGCCCAGCCGCTCTGCGGCATGTGGGATCTTCCCAGACTGGGGCACGAATCCGTGTCCCCTGCATCGGCAGGCGGACTCTCAACCACTGCGCCACCAGGGAAACCCAGGTACAACTTTTTTTTTTTGTTTATTTGTGGTACGCGGGCCTCTCACTGTTGTGGCCTCTCCCGTTACGGAGCACAGGCTCCGGACGCGCAGGCTCAGCGGCCATGGCTCACGGGCCCAGCCGCTCCGCGGCATGTGGGATCTTCCCGGACCAGGGCACGAACCCACGTCCCCTGCATTGGCAGGTGGACTCTCAACCACTGCGCCACCAGGGAAGCCCGAGCCTCTTAATTTTCTATTTCTGATCTTCGAGAGTCCTATCTAGCTGTTTGGGGGAAGAGGGTAGAAACCGAGTTTTACTATGTCACAATATCTCAGTCTCTTGCTGTTGAAACAATCTTTTTAGGAAAGAGCTGAATCTTATAGATTTCCTCCCCTTTCCTTCCTCCTCCTCCAAGTGAGTGTCTGGCATTTTCATGGGAGGGGAGAGTGAAGGGGAAGAAGGCCTATAAGTGGGTGTCGTAGGTTAGGTTCCCTGGGAGGCAGACCCCAAGATCCACACACAGGAGGTATTGGGAAGCGCTCTTGGGAGCAACCCCTGTGAGGCGGCAGGAGAGCAGGACGGAACAGAGGGAAATGCTGGCCTGCAGTCTCGGGGGTAAGTTCAACTCAGGAGGATTATATTAGGAAGTGCCTTTGGTCACAAATCCAATCCAACGTCTCCAATTCAGCTCTACCAATAAAACAGATTAAAAAATTTTAATGTTTAATTATTGTCTTGTTTCTTAATTAGTTCTGCACTCGAAGGGGAAGACAGGAGAGTTATTTATTGGTCTCCTTAAAATCCAGCCAGAGTGCTGAAGGTGAAAGTAATAATGACAATAACATGATGATGATGATATCCAGGACCACATAAAGCTCAAATGAGGTTACTCAAAAATAATCCTGTTAGGAGATGTATTTGTAGCCACTGGTTCATACCAACACCAGCTACTTTCTTTGTGGTTTCAATTTTGCAGCTCTTAGTGTCCTTTAAAAATTCATTTTTGTGGACACTTTGAGTACCCACAGCCAACAGTGAGATCTTACCTGCACTTCTATGTACTTCTCTGTGGTCTGGGAAGTCCCAAATCATTGCTTGTCAGCTCCGTGGAGTTCCATGCACATGTCCTGGATGGAGTTCCCCAAGGGCGAAATGAAGACTTGGAGCTATGAGCAAATTCTGAGCCATAACCTACAGCATCCCAGCTGCGAACACATCTGGTGGAGATGTTGGAGGGACATTTGAACTGTTTGTCTTCGCTTCCACCCACCTCTACTGCTTAGTGATCAGGACCTCCTGTTGGAAGAACCCAGGAGTAGGAGTCCCAGCTGTGAGCACGATAGTCTAAGCTCTGCCATTAACCCAAGGAAACGCTACACAAGTAAGAGCTTAGCCCTGGAGTCAGGCTGCCTCCTGTGTGACCTGCAGCAAGTTACCCCATCTCTCAACACGTGTTTTCATCTGTAATGTGGAGATAATTATAGTACCTGCCTCATACAGTAGTTGGTAGAACAAGATGAGCTAAACCGCACACATGGTAAATATCCATCCATGTGAGCTGTTATTATCAGGTGACTATGAAACCCTTCGCACTTAATTATTCCATGGGAATAATAATACCTGCACTACTGGTTGCAGGAAAAGTGAGATGAATAAATAAAGGAATAGGAAAGTAGTTTTTAAATCCCAGTGTAAGGTGTCATTATTTATATTGAAATTAACACATGCTCTCCGATCATTTCTAACATAGGATGTGGATAAAGCCTGAACTGCTGTTGTAATGACCGTGACTTACTGTAACAGGCTAGAGCACAGAGAGTGTGGTGGAATGTGTGTGCTGGTTTGTTCAAGCTTCGATCTGGGGGAAGTAAGTTGTCCTCATCAAGGGTGTGCAGCCCTGGGTGGTCAGGGAACATCGTTTCTGAAGGATCTCACTCCGGGGCAGCCACCGCTCACACTAGTGCTTCAGCCATCTACGTCTCAGTCAATGCCAGGCTCTGCTAATTAGCACACTGAATACCAGAAGTGGCATCTTAATGGTGAAAATAGTAGCCTATCAATTACCATGAGAAATGTGACCAATGGACTTTGGTGACGGTAAGATTAAAGGTGTTAAGATAGGTGGGTTGGAGAGAGAATACCTCCTGCACTCCCTTCTCTGCGCAGAATGTAAGAATCTCTGACACCTTTTGCCAGAACCCTTGGGGAATGCAAGGGAGGTCTGATCCCTAAAGGACCCTGTGTTCCATCTTTGGTTTAGGAGGTTGCCTGTTGTCTGATGCTCATACGGAATCTGTATAAGGATAAGGTCAGGATGGGTTATCTCTAAAGTTTTAAAGGGTTAAGAATAAGGTAATCTTTCTTTACAGGGGCATCCCTAAGCTTTTGTAACCGATGGCATGGATGACAGATCTGGTGATGATAAAATGTGCCTTGCATCCTGTCAGAGGTAAGCAGTTGCAGTCTTGCTAAGCAGAGCAACTTTACTGCTGTTCTTTATGAAACCACAGTGGGATGCAGTAGGGAGAAGGATGCTTAATCCTTTCCATGGAAAGAGAAAGAAGCCAGCTGAGACATGGTCAATGAATGAAAGCAGTTTATTTGACATTAATTGCAGAATTTACAGCACTACCATTTAATGAGAGGAATAAAAACAGAAAGAATCCAGTGTGAGCAATGTTGCAGACAAAACATCAGGGCGGGAAATGAGCGAAATTGAAAATGCAATTAACATTCAAAGAAATCTTCCAAAGGACTGGGAGCTTAGCAAGGGGTGAGCAGCCCCCCGAGAATGGTGTGTGATCCTCTTCCCCGCCAGGATTTCAGGGCAGCCACTGAACATTTACCCTGTTGACCATCCCTGGAAAATCTTTCAGCACAGTCTGACTTAACATGTCTGAGGTGGGGCAAAATCTGGGTTATATGTTTGGAAATATAGCTTAGGGTAAAAAGAAAATAAGAATGTGAATTAACTAGTGTGTGGGGTTTTTCTTTTTCAAAACAGACGGGAGTACAAATTTTAGGGGTGTGTTTTCCTGATTTTAAGTAGGAGAGGTGATGTCAAAGGGATTGACTGAAAATAAAAGTTTGAAGTTTTCCCCTATGATTTTCTTGGAGATAATATCTGCAAAAGCAAGGAAATAGAACAAGAGGTATGCATGTGACTCTTTGGTCTCTTATCTTAGAATCTAGATAGAGACCTATGAAAGGTGCCTGGACTTCTACTAAAGGGCTGGGTTTCTGGAAAAGCTTACTGAGAAGCCCCATGGTTGAGCATGGGCTCCGACAGGGATGGTTAACCATGGTATAGCCATTTTCCCATGGCTTATTGAGTCTTTTCGTTCCCTTTTAAAACTTTAAATAGAGCTGGGGCAAATTCTTCTCACTTTCCATCTTCCTTCCCTCATTTTAGTCACTTTCAAAACCATAAAGCAACCAACAGGTTGGAAAGGATTCAAGCCCCATAGGCCAGCATGTGAAATTAAAAGGTGTTTTTAATACCCCAAATTAATACATCTGAGGTCATCAGGGTCTAAAGTGAGAAAATAGCCCAAACTGACTCAATCCTGAGAACAAAAACCAATGAAAGAAAAGATATTGGAACTTGTTCTCACTCACTTTTGGTGGGAAGATAGTTTCTCTAGTAAGAATTCATTGACCAAGAGAGCATCTACAGCACCTGTATCAATAAAATATTAATTTGGGTAGAAGTATTAGAATAGGAAGGATGCAAAAATTGGCCAGGCTCTTTCCCTGCAGTCCAGGAAAACACCTTCTTGGAGAAAAGCAAAGGATGAAGAAGAGAACTAATGGGAATGCTGGTCAATCCCGAATCATCTTTGCCCATAAAATTCTTTGGCATCTGAGACCAGGAGAGGAGAGACTGAATGGTTCTAGGATTGAGGGGGAAAAAATAAGAGTTGGTGATTGGAAATATGGATTAAAAGAGACACCAGCACCAAGATTATGTCCGTATCACCTCAGCCCTTGCCTGCCAAACTCAGACGTTCTTTATCATTTTGTCAGCGTGAAGGTCGTCTTCTTGCTTCCGGAATTCCAACTTGCCAGGTGTCTTATAACCTTTCATGGTAAGAAGTTTGCTGGCCCCATTTAGACTTGTGTAACACAAAACGACATAGTAAAGAAAGGAAGTAATATTCTAGCTTCAAGGAAGTATCTGTTAATGGTATGACTAGGTAGTCATTGAAGAGTTAACCCTGCTTCCCAGGTAGCAGGTTTCCTGTCATAATTTGAAAATAACTTTCCTAGACAGTAACCAGACTCTGAAGCTAAATGCCAAATTGGGTCAAAGTAAGGGAGACGGGAAACCCCCAAGCTGTATAGCTTTTCGACTAGGATTTTCAAGCAGAGATAAAGGAGGCATTGGTGGGCCATGTTCTTGATTGGCTCAACAGCTATGGTTCAGCCTGTCCTCTAAGAAAGACCAGTAACGTGGGCAGTGTGCACGGCCCCCTGAGAGAGGAGCCAGGCACAGAGAGGCACTGGGGTCTCCTTTTCTCTTGTCTATTTTCCAGATCAAAGAACTAGGAAGAGCCAAAATATAAACTAGAAACAAAATGACAGAAAAACCCATTCACACCTTTCTTGGTTTTCCAAATACTTATTTGCCAAAGCTATAGATGGACTCACTAAACCAGGATGCAGAGGAAGAGTGATGAGGGAGATTCTGACTTAGAAGAGCCCCACTGCATTGTGGGCACCTGGAGCCTTTGCAGTAAAGTGATGGCGCAGGTCAAGCCAACCAGATGGACCGCCCACAACTTTGACTGGTGGAGCCCAGCTTGAGGATAGGTGAGTGCCTGGTGGGTGACAGACGATTCAGGATGGCTATGTTCTCTTCCTTGTCTTTCCTGTAAGAATCGGGGTCTGCCTTCATGCTGGCATGTGCTTAAGGCCAAGGTATCTCAGAGAAGTGCTGGGGTCAAGAAAGTGAGGTTAGAAAGTTTGGACCCAGCTCTCTTCAAAGCTGATAGTTACGGAGATCTCCTCCTAGAGCCAGACTCTACCTTCTAGCCCATGACCTTTCATTTCCCAGGCCAGGCCCATGTGTCCCCATGAGAACAGGAGTGAAATCCAGGCCAAGCTGAGGTAATTCCAGAGTGCTGTGTCTCCAAGGAAAAGGACATCCACCGGCACAAAGCATTGAGTAAAAACCCTTTAATAACAAAATAACATTCACGACGTAGCTACTTCAGTTGTCTGGAAAACTCAGCTTACACTTGATTCAACATATCACTTTCCACAAAGTTTGAAAAAAAAAAGGACATAAAATGGCATAACAAAATATACCTCGAGTTTCATAAGACAAGTCTTCTTGGCAAACCTAGTGAGCCAGACCCATGCATCTCTCGTAATAAAAATTGTTGGGCACACTCACGTCTCAGACACTCCTCTGTTTACTTTGGATCGAAAATACATTTGAACTTCATAGATTCTACGACATCTGCATCGTGTGTAGGTTTGTGAGTGTGAACAGAACTTGACTGAAACAAACATCGATTTGGTTTATTGCAGAAGAACACGTAAAGCTTTCTGGAAGATTAAGCACTACTACAATCATTAACTGTCTTACAAAAGCCGACTTAAAATTCTTGTATCCATTCCCATCTTTGGCAGATTAATAAGGGGAGAAATAAAAAAGACTGTATCTTACAAAGCTTTCATTATCACAATCTACTTTATAAGGCCAAATAAAATATGTTTCTTTGTATTATTAAAGAAAGCGCATTCTCAATATATTCCCATTGACAGGTCATATGAACGCTCTACCGTTGATGATTTCCAATATTTTGCAGAGCAGGCTGCTGCCTTCCCACCACTTTCCTAAGCTGCCCTCCTACGGAGAATAAAGTGTGCTTGGCAATTGATTTGGCTTTATGTCAAGCATACTGATTCGGGGAATAGGTATGAAACTTGAGAATGGTCTCAGAACCCAAATATAAGGAAGAATGAGTTTGCCCAATCCACTGCAAATGAAAGATACTTTTTGAGATATGGGGGGTCAGATAATTAGGGAGTTTAAACAAAGACGGTTTTCCTAAACGAGATTTCAAACCTTCTTATACCCCCTTTAGGATAGATGTAACATTGTTGGGCAGAAAAGAGTAAATTAGAATCATCTCTCACTCTAGGGAGGAAATATCATGATACGGCTGCACAGGTTATGTTTTGGGGAATGGCCATCTATTTTTGCCCCAAAGACTGAAACAGCTCATGGAGCTGTCCAGGAGAATGGACAAAAAGCCAGAGAATAATTATTGATATTGATGCCATTTGAATTGACCTGACAGCAAAATACTCTAGTATTCTTCCAAGAAACCAAGCACAAAGATCCAGGAGAGGCTAGAGCTGGATGAATTCGCATCTCCATACACGTGGCCAGTTACGTCTGAGGTCATGAACATAAAGCCAAAATGACTCCTTTTCACGGAAACTTAAGATGCAGAGTTGTTTTGCAATGCTTGTTTCCAAACCCCTCTCGCATGGAAGTGAGACAGCTGGGTTCTGAGGATCTAACCGCAGAATGTGAGTCGGCGAACTCAAACTTGGAATGACCCTTCTTATAACGTTTGAACTCGATTTAATCTGACTCATTTTGAAATCCCAACAGAGGTCAAGGTATTTTCGAGGTGAGACATCTCCCAATAAAACCAATATTACCACTGTCTGAGGCTGAACTGTGTACATTTTCACAGTTTAATGTATACACAACTGTTCCACAACCGCTAACGAACAACTGGCGCCCATGCATAAATAAAGTCCATTGAACCAAAGGGGAAGATCTAGTTCAAAATGAAAAATGTTGCTATTAAGACCACAATGCATCACACTGCTAAATTTTTAGCCTCATGCATAAAATTATAGCACTGATTGGCAGTTGCTAATTATAATACTACACTGTTAACACAGGACAATTAATTGTTCAGACCAAGTAGCACAAATGTAGAAAATAATAATTTTCTTTTTCAACAGAGCAAATGAACACAGATTGTTTCTTCAGCAAAATATGAAACTGTAAACTTTGGGCTCATTCTGCAACTTTCCCCAATCCAGAATAAATAAAATCCAAAGGGGAAAAAAAAGAACATACATTTTTTTTTAAGCGCACCTTTTCGTCTATTACAAAAGCACAACCTAAAACGTATAAAGCTTTTTTTCTTTTTTTTTTTTTAAATCACAGTTACCAAAAGAAACAGTGAATAATTTATTACATACGCTATAATAACATTACTCTAAACACTATTATCTATGAGGTATATCTGAGAAAATTCGGTAAGGAATTGCGCGGTCTGCATTGCCAACATGCCCAGGTTCATATTAAAGCTTTGGAACCGTGAAGAACTAGAAAAGGGAGAAGGACAGGGAAGGCAGAGGAGGAGAGATAGAGAAAAAACCTTTGGTATTAGTACAAATCTCGTTCTTTGCAGGGTTGCATTGCAAAGCACCACAGTACAATAAGCCCACCAATGTACTGTATGGAGGCCCAGTGGAAGCTGAGGTATTCACAGGAAGGATTAAAAAAAGCACAGAGAAGTCCAGACTGGCTAAATCGTTGCTTTGGTTCAAGCAAGGCACTCGTCCCGTGGTTACGTCACACTTTGCAAGTGAAGCATGAGGCTGAGGGGGGATTGCTGAGGAGAGGTCTGCCAATCGGGGATGTTTTCTGTGTTCAGGCTGCCACCGGTCTGCCTAGGTTCCCTCTTCTAGGGGCTCGGTGGTCGGAAGGCTGGGGAGGGCGGTGTTGGCTTACAGAGGAGCACTTCGCTGCTCAATGAAAAGATCTTTGTTGTGTCTCCCAGGTATTTGGAGAATTCTACTTCCAATAGGAATTTGGGAAGAAAACCAAAGCAATTTGCTGTTTGGAAGGCAGGCCTTACATCTCTGCCTGGTATGGAGGGGAGATGGAGCTTTGAGCCTGTTTGGACAGGAGAGAACTCTCACATGTGTCAGTACGGTGCTTGCAAACTACAGGAAGGGGGTAAGTGAGGGTTTCTTAACATCTGTCAACCTAACCTCTGATTTCTTCCACGGGATGCACTCTGGATGCAGGGATCGGATGAGTTGACTGGTCTTTTCCCTTCTTAGCTTCTTTGTCTAAATTGTCTCTTAAAAAGCTAAAAGAGAACTACGTTATGTGAAATGCAAAATACTAGTACTCAGTAAAGAACCATACAGGCTAGAGGCCGGTCTTTGCATATGTCTGAAACCCATTTGGTCAAAAGCTGAGAATGATTCATTGGCTAACATACAAATCACAGTGATGACTGAATCTTAGTAGTAAATCATTTAATGGAATCGGAAGAAACTTAAACAAGACCAATTCATTTCATGAGTAAGAAGGGAAAAGAGAATCAATTTTAAGTAATCATGTCTTAAACTGGCATATTGATTTCTCTGAAATTTTGAGGTCATCTTTTGTTTCCAATGAGTAATTTTTCAGCATCCAATGAGATAAGGCTTAAAGAAGTTCTCTCATAAATACAAAAAGTTGCCCTAGAAATGATGTATCAAGTCAAGGGGAAAGGGAAAAAGCTGAACAGCTTAAATGTCACGTGTGCAAACAGTGATCAAATTCCCTTTCTCTGATAAATACTGACCTAAAAATATGCGTAATAATTCAACTCAACAGACCAAGAATGCACTTTCTCTTCTCCCTTAATTAGAAGTTTATATATACAACACTCTGGAATGGGGAGGTTTTAGTGATCTCACTGGATCAGTGTGTACTTCCAGGCTGTAAACCCCTCTATGAGCTCTAATACATTAAGGCTGGCCATCTTTACAAGCAGTTGATCATATGTGACTTTACGTTGAGATTCTAACTAGACAGATACTGAAATGCCTGTGACTATTTTTACAGAGTAAAAATGTTCAGTGACAAGCCCCAGGCCCCCTTCCTCTTTGCCAACGTGTGGCCCATCTCAGGCAGAGGCAGCACTGAGCAATGGGCACAGACTGGAGGAGAATGCGGGAGGCTTGTCTGGGCTTTGCCTCTAGATAGATACTTGTGTTGGATAACTATTTCACTCCCCCGGGCCTCCAGGGGCTGGACTAAAAGATTCCTAGGGTCCCTTCCAGCTCTACTATTCAGTGATTAGAATTTCTATGGTCCAATCATTGGAAATCTCAACTGCGATAGCTCCAAAGCAGGGAACAGAGCTGGGACTGAAGGCCACTTCCAACCAGTCTTCTTCACCAATTTGGAGTTTGAATTTCAGGAATCCAATTACAGCAGCATCTGAACTTGCATCCTGAACATGTGGAGGGGACAGCGAACAAATGAGAGAAACACAGAAAATATCCCTTTCCAAATTAGCAGCCACTGTCGCATACATAACTATTTCTTTGGGGTATCTGAGCTGTGGCTGTACATACCATATGTCAGAGAGAATAGTTAAAATTATAAAAGAGCACAAGCAAAATGCAGACCGCACAGAGAAAGAAATCTTTGGTATCTTTGGTGTCATCAACACGATTAAAATTACAAATGGAAAAAGTCAGTGAGGTAGCCTTCTTTGGTTCTCACTAGAAATAGAAAGTTTTTCCTTTTTTTTTTTTTCTTTTTTCTGCTTTTTTTTTTTTCCTTTTTTGTTTTGTTGTTTTACACGCACACAGAGTTCATTCTTGGAAGCAGCTAGTTTAAGGGTTTCCCTCTTTTTGCTGTTCTGATTTTTTTTTTAATTTATTTTTTCCAGTTTCTGTACAGAAGCCCCAAAATCCAGGCTGGTGAAGCAGGGTCTCGGCTTACGTTTTCTGAATGCACAGGTTCGGGTTGAATAGTCATTGCTTGTCCACAAACTTTGCTCTGTTGTTCTGACAGCAAACAAACTGCAGTGCTCTCTATTGTTTTAAATAAAAAATATAAACTATATCGTGCACCTTTTGCAGATGCTGAATAAGTTAAATAAATAAGTTACAATATGAAGGCTCTGAGGGCCCCAATAATTAAAAGGTGAAGTTCGCCTGGTACCAGGTGGGGCTGTGAACTTAAATTAAATAATTTAATCACTGTTACTTAAACTATTTTCAAAGTTAATTCAAGAAGGAAAAATACCTCGATATTTTTTTTTGTAACCTGTATTTCTTCCCTGTCTGTAACAGAACTTCTCTGCTTTATAAAGCAAAACTTCAAGGGAATTCTAAAAGGGACTGTGCATCTCTGACGCACAATTGGTCTAGGTTTTCATAAATAAGCACAAAGAGTAAAACCAAAGTAAAGAAAGATGATTAAATAATTACGAAAATCCTATACACTTGTGTGCTAAAAACTAATTTAAATAAATTAATTACATTAATGGTACTTAGCTTGTTGGTCATAACCCAAAGAGATGAAGGGAAAAAAAAAAAGGTTTCTTTTGACTGTCTTCATTTTTCGATGGACAAAATGTATAGCTTCTTTCCATAGTCTAAATGAAAATAAAGCAGGAAATTCTAACGTCTACACTTTCTCACTTTAAAAAGACCATTTAAGTGTGACAAGCATGAAAAAAAAAATCACCACGTTCCCTGCTCTAGCTAGTGCAGCACCCCCAAGACCATGTCACCATTTTCTCCACCCTGGAAACCAGAACTCACTTTCTCCTTATTAGTTCATGCTTTACTTTGCTATTTTTTCCTTCTTTTTCTTTTTTTTTTCTCTTTTTTTTTGGTGTGTGTCCTTTTTCAGGTCTTTGGATTTAGCTTTAGTTATGAGAGATCCAGAATAAAGCTATTCAACCGAAGTTATCAAGCACATGTGTCATTCTTACACAGATGATTAAATAATATCCAAGTTTTCTTGAAAGTTGAGTTTATCTTGGACGTGCCCAAATGAAGGTAATTCCAAGTGTACAGAATGAAGATGCTGGGATACTTTTTTTTTTTCCTGCACTTTAGTTTTCAATGTTACAATAAATAATAAAAAACAATGTACATTGTAGAAGTACCACATACATGTTAAATGATCATTTAAAATGTATTTATTGTAACAGATGACTATGTACATATGAAGGTGTCTGTGCACACGTGTCTGTGCAGTCTGAACACTCAGAGGCAATGTGTGTCGCTGTGAGGATGTCTATGAGAATACGTGTTGAAAGGTGCATCTAAATCTGTATACACCCAAGCTGACAGACTGTATAAGGTTTAGGCAAACTTATCTACCAAGGTTTACGCTGTGAGAAATGCCTCTGCTAAAGATGGAAGAGAGTGGGAGACTTCCATGGAATGAACAGACCTGTAGCAATGTGTCTTTTTTTTTCCTATACACATTTTCTCCACTAAAAGGGAATTAGCTGGTTAATCCCAGGCAACCAAACTCAAAACTGGTAAGGAAAGCTTAGGCTCAAGCTTCAACTTGCCTCAGACTGTCAGAACCTTTTTGGTATCTGAGAACAATGAATACTTCCGGTCCCCATGGGATTCATGGAATACCCCATCAGCTTCAACTGTAAGTTCTGTGTCTACCTATGTGAAGCCCTATGTTATTTTAATATATATATGTATATGTATACACACACACACACACACACACACACATATATATATATAATTTTATAACCCATTCTGAGACTTTCTAAAACAAACAAACCCTCCCTTCCCCCTACCCTTGGAAAGAAACAAATCAAAGGTAGAAAATAGGCACTGGGACATCCATATTAAAAGCCAATGTCATTAACTTAGGAGATTTATACAGCAAACTTGGGTGCACCTTCTGCCTTTAGCAAGGATTTTGTGGCCTTATCTGAAAACTAGAATCTCCTGTTGTTTTAGAGGTGACTTGGTCTTAACTAAACGTACAAAAGTATTACGTTCTCCAGTCTTACAGGTAAACATCCGAACGTTACAGACATAACAGCTCTATCCCTTTTCTGTCTACCGTCTTTCACTCTCTCTTCCTGGTTAGGCTAACAAGTCTGAATCACAAGGCATCAGCAGCAACAGCAACAAAAAATCAGCTCTGATCTGTTAGGATTCGGGACAGTTATCATCACAGTACCTGTGTCTGGGCTTTGGGGTCAACCTTGACCACACGTATCACCTCTTTTTCTCTACTTTTTCATATACGCCATTATTCTTCAACAACGCTGGAACCCAGCTCGTTCTTCTTCTATGTTTAAAAATTCCTACTATACAACCTCCTGAAAAACAGAGTTCACCACAAAGGTATACTGTCATGACATTTCGGTAACAGTAATCAAAAAGACGCTTCTATAATTCTACCAGCATTTTTAGAAGTGGGATAGTGTTCCCCCTGCACCCAGTAATGATATTTAAAAAAAGTATGTTCAACTTTAATTTATTGGCATGACTAGGTGGGCACCCAGCACAGATAAAGTAAAATGGGTGATCATCTAAAAGGTATTTATGACAACACTGTAAAGCAGTTATACTCCAATAAAGATGTAAAAAAATAAATAAAAAATAAAAGGTACTTATATTTGGCTTTGAAATACATTGTTTGATTTACAAAAATGTATGTATGTGTATCAGATTTATTCCTAATTTTGATTTTATTTTAGCTAGTAATAAAAATTAGCTTGAATTTCCAAAGCCCATAATTGCCAAGAGCCTGCAGGAAAAGAGACACTGCAGAGGTGATGCCTTGATTTCTTCAAAGTGTCACGTTGGTACCTTCATGCCTCATTCCCGCCTGTACTGTTAAGTGGTACAACCTACACACTACTTTATGTATTAGAAAAGCCTTTAAATATTGTGGACGAGTTTTTATTGTTGTTGCTGTTTTCTTTTTAAAAAGAAATATATTGGCTCTTTTTTTAAATAAAAATTTCTTGGAATGAAAGAATTATATCCCCAGGACCAAAATCACATTGAAAACAAAAGTAAGCAAGCCTATTTCCCTAAAGAAATAAAGAATTTTCCACTCAATAGCCTTTGGATTTCTGTTGCTTCGAGGATGTGAACTTTGGTTCAGAACTGTCCCTTCACACTGCCCCTTTCATTGCTGGTGGCTGAGGCGTGCCTGGAATTTTTCTTGGATTGAGGAAATGGATCCTCAATCCAACAGGTTAAACGGTGAAGTCCAAAGAGTTATTTTTTTCTGAAATTATTGACTTAAAATAAGGTTTAAAAATGTTTGAGGAAACTTACTGGGTCAAATTCCATTACCTTCCAGTTTGCAGGGTTTTTTTTTTTCTTTCAGCTTTTTAACAAATTGAAATTCTGTAGGGCTTAATTTTTCAATACACAGATATATAGATACACACATGTATTTATATATGTACGTAAATAATTTTTTAGAAGCAAGCACTTCTCTCTGGTATGGCATTATCTGGTACGAGACATTTATCAAAAGTCCCTAGCGGGAAGTTCTTGCCTTTTTTTACATTATGACATCTTCCTCTGGTCACCAGGAGCGCTGAGGGTGTATGTGACTACACCTGGTTTGACCAGGGTTGAAATCTCAGGCCACAAAGGCAGCCTTTTTCAGTTTAGACATCTTCATAGGATGCCAGAGACCCAAATGCTGACATTAGCATGCCGAAGGATCACTAACCAAAGCAAGCAGGCTCGGTTCCTCAGTCCAATCTCTAGAAGAACAAGCATTTCCATTGGCCATGAGTCATTTAGAGATACCCAAGTTGAAATTCATTTTGATCCACCCATAGGAGAGTTCCCCTGCTGAAATATGCTCTTTTCTTGGTCATTTGACAAAGGAGACATGGAGAATGGGCAAGAGACAAAGTGACACAGGGCAAAGTCAAGGAACATCCCCAGGTAGGATGAATTATAGAAGCCATGGAAAGTCGCCTTCTTTAGTGGCTACATGGCTGCTGCCCCTGCAAAGGGAGACCCACACAGTGGGAGGAAGGAGGTGGCATAATAGACAATGGGGTTCCCAAGGGCAGGACTCTGGGGTTCTCCCCAAACCCTGCCTCGTGTTTTCTCTCTAGGACTGAGACACCCGCACCCCCCAACACCGCTGCCTCACCCCAGTGCCGGCCGTGGCTGCACACAGGCTTGTCTAAACTAATTGGTCATTACCACCCTGAGGAAACCTGATCAACCCATTGCAGCAGGAGTTGGACTTCCCCTGTGAGAAGTCCCTTTGGTGGATTTACTTACTGAGGGGCATCTGGAACACCCTGATGGGACAGGGCAGTTCCTGGAGAACAGACCTCTGGGCTGGCCTCATCTCTGTAACTGGTGGGAATGGACCACTGATCTTTCCCAGCAGTTAGAGAAGATGAACACTCCCTGGCCACGGCCCAGAACTGGTGGATGGACCTCACTCGCCACCCTGATAATGGTTGAGACATAGAATAGAGAAGACTCAAAATACAAACAAAACTCATTCGTCCCATGATCCACTTAGCAACAGGTTAACTGTTGAAATGCTTACACTTGACTTTCAACCTTTCCCAGGAATTTTCACGGAAATCTGAATACTCTAAATCATCCACAGCAGCAAATATACTCTGGGATGGCATGAGAAATGAGCAAAGTTCTGAACTGAATACTTAAGAAATGAAGCACTTGACAAAAACAAGATGTGAATTTGAACAGCAATAACTTTGGGTTATCACCAGTGTCAAGTTGAATCTATATATGTATTCATATATTATATATATCTCTTTCTTTAGAAATGCAACCTTTACAGCTGATTTTTAAAAAGCTAATAGAAAAGTAGAAACTGACAATTATTTTTACACACTTTCCCCCACCCCCAATGAAGCCCTGTTAGGATGTAGCAATCACGTGAAGATGAGGCTTGTCAATTCCTCTATAAATTCTTTGGTTCTGTGGCTTGGGAGAGGATGTGTCACCGAGACCCCTACCCTTGACCCTCACTCCCCTTCCCTCCCCTGATGATGAGACTCTGAACACAGAAGGAACCAAGACTAAGGATTAAGCGTAACATTCAAGTGACAATATTATTCCCCACGCTCCGCCGAGCAGAGAGGAGAACTGTTCAGTATCCCAACATCTTAAACTTGGACTCCATGGAACCCTTTGAGAGATTCCATGTCGGGTAGAAAAAGCCATAAAACAAAATGATAGGGAAACAATAAAATCAAACAAATGACCCTTTCCTTTCGTGGCTCAGAAACAAAATTGATTACCTTTACACAGATCAATGGCGCTATTAGTATTTAAGCCAGGCAAGAGGAGATAATGAACTGAAACAAAGGTGTGAGAAATCCTCATCTTTGGTATTGTAGCTGTTGAGGTTTCTGTTGCTCTGTTCCGTGTTCTTTTGAAAAACTGCATAGGCACAAATTAAAGACAATCTTCAACTTTTAGATTACCGCATGAGTTGTCAAATGAAGCAGCAGCCACGGAGGCTTTTCCTTCTTTCTCTTCCTGTCTCAACCCTTTCTTTAAAATCTGCTTCCAAAAAATGTCCCAAGAGGTCTGTTTGAACACAGTGTGTCTCGCTGTTTTTCTGTTTCTGGTTTTTGTTTTTTTTTTTTCTTTTCTGTCGAGCTTCCTTCTCGTTGGTGGTGATGTTCGGTGATTTACGTTTTTATTTATTTATTCATTTTAATGGGACAGTTTTGTTTGTTGCAGAAGTAGGTGCAGAAAAAGTTTCTTTGGTTTCGATTAAGTAATTCATAAAAAAAGTCAGTCTCAAGTGTCTGTAAAGAATCATTGCAGTGTTTGGCTTGCTTTGAACACCCCCCTTGGTGCCCACCTGGGGCCATTCACTGGTAAATATGCACATGGTGACCTTTGCAATCTCCCAGGGTTCTGTGGGCGCTCTTCCATTTGCCATGGGAAGGTGACAGCCAGGAACCAGAAAGCCACTCGCTGGGTGGCTTGGCTAACATCCTTGGTGTAGCCGGTCCACTCAGCCCGACGATGAACCAAATGCAAGAGCTGAATGCCATTCGGAGTTGCAGAGGTTTTCTGACTTCTAAGAAGTAATCACAGTATTTTTCAGGCTAGAAAATGGCAAGTAATAAATGTCTTTGGTTTGCAGTATTCTGCTTCTTTGGTGTGCTGTGTTTTCTCCAGATTTATTCAGCTGTTTTGCTAGATGATTCAACAATGGAAGAGATTCAGGACTAGATGACGGTTATGAGTAACACGTATGGTGGTTTGAATTATTTATTTTTTCCTTGCTATGAAACACTGAAAACGTCCCTACCGATGGGATGGACAAGGGAACAACCCAAATCTGAAGGAGCGAGAATGTATCATGTGGTCATAATGCACAATAGGAGGAACCAGGTGACAGATAACCAAGAAGGATACATTTATGATCTAAAAAAATCTAGATCTTTTAAAATGCTGCATTTGCTCCGTGTACTGTAACAGTTAAATTGGCCTCCTGAGTGTGCGTCTGCATTATGTACAAACAGAATTTGTAGCAAACTGCAAAATGTGCTTGAAGCCATATTCCCAATGATTCCCTCATGACTTCCTAACTGGTGTCTTGAAAATCGAGATGTGGTGAATCCAGAACCTTCCTGACTTCTCTGTTTATCTTCGTTGTGCTTGATACTTTGAGCTCAAGTGAACTGATCTGGTTTTTTTTTGATGGATCCAAGACCACGTGAGATTTCCAGGAGGTAAGGAAAAGAAAATTGTAAACTGGATCAACTTAAAGCTTTCTAAACCATTCAATGAAAAAGATGCCTGAGTTGGAAAAACAGGTCCTCGGATTCTTTTTTTTAACTTCCATATTTAAAACTTGTGCTCAGTAATTGTCATTCTGATGTTTTTTTTTATGTTATGGCTGTGAACGTTGGTGAACTATGGTATGATGAGGCTAAGCACTTGGAAAGCAAATGAGGTCATTCTTGTTGCTAGATTCTTCTCTTATTGTAGCATCTTGGGAACCCAAACTCAGAGTCCTTACACAGGCCAAAGTCCCACTATTACTCATGGGAACTTCGACTGAAAGAGGTTGACAGGACTCAGAGTGGGACCGTTGACATTCTAAGCAATCCTGAGCTTGACTGACACCACACTGAAACTGACTTGCTGCAGAAAGGCCCCATTTGGGTTTCTGAGGTGCTCAGCACACTCGCTCAGAGGACAATGTCCGGTTCAAAGAGATTAGTTTTCAGCTTGCACTTGGACTCCATAGCCACTAAAAACCAACGAACAAAAAGAACACCTGGCCTATGATTACAGCTAGAATAGAATTTTCTTTTCAAGAGAATTGTGCTTTCAAATCACCAGTGAAGGGCCCCAGCTAAGAATCCAGCGTCTTTTTCCTTTGCATTTTCTTCTGGTATCTTTTGTCCTCATTTGGAGGTGACTTGTGCCCAACTGAGAGTCCTTCCATCATGCTTTGGTACAGGTGCCGGAGGCGGACGAGGGGCCCCCTGTGCTCAGATCGTCCTGCCACTTCTCCAGGCTGCGGCGCCGGGCATTCATGAAGAAGTTGCTGACGGTCGTAAGCTCCAGGCCCAGCTGCTGGGAAATGGTGATCTGCATCTCCTTGGATGGGCGTTTGTTCTCCTTGAAGATGGCGAAGAGCGTTCGGCGTTGGAGGTCGGTGAACACCAGGCGGGATTTCTTCTGGGAATTGTTCCTGTCTTTGTTTGGTTCTTGCTCTTTGCGTTTGCACGCTTGAAGGGGAAGAGAAGAAGGAGAGAGTCAGTGCGAGCGTGAGAACGTGATCCATTGAGAACATTGACAAAGTCAATGGGGATGGAACGTCAAAGGGGATGTAAACCGTTAAACTTTATTGTGCAAATTGCCCAGCTGTCAATAACCAGCCTTCCCAGTTCATCTATGGGTGATGGAAAGCATCGGTTAGTGGGGGAAGGGAGAAAGGAGAAAAGAGCAGGGCTGTTTACACAGTCTGGTTTTGAACCAAATGCTTTCTCTTTCACTCCCTACCCACCACTGCCACCCCCTTAAAACTCTTTACCTGTGAAATCAGGTGCTCTGAAGGGATCAGTGACTTCCCCAGGGGGAAGCCTGGTTACTAAGTTCCTCTCTCACGGTCACCCTCTGGAATTGTTTACAGATGAGCCACAGTGACTTTCCGGAGTCAACACTTAAAAGTGCGTAATTTCTCAGAATCAAAGCTTCCACCCTCGTGACTCAAAGAATTGTTAACAGAATGAAATTAGAAGTGACAGAGTGATGGTATCATCCCGACCCCAAATCCCCTTCTTCTAGACTTTTGAAAAATAAAACAAATAAAATCAAACAGGGAGGGAAAGACTGTGAAAAAATTGGTTTAACCAGTTTTAATTTGGCTGGTTGGAAGTAAAGCCAGTACAAGAAGACCAGGGCTGAGGTTGGCAAAAGAACCCAAATTTACAGTGGATTATTTTAGGGCCCTAGATGTGTCAATTAGTAGATGCAGTCTCTGATTCAGTAGATGGGCATCCACATCTGGGGTGCCACGTGCAGCCAGGACATTAATTTATGTGTCACTACCTCTGCCTTACCCTACAAGTTTCTAGAAGGCAGGGATCAGGTCTGTGTGATATTTCCGACTGGCTCTTTCTGGAGCCACGGACATAAATGAATGCTTGGGATGCTGATGACAAGTGGTGTCTTGACTCTTTCAGGAATTTGCACACTTCACAGACAGATTGGGTCTCAGAAAAGTAACTTTTTTTTTTTTTTTTTTTTTTTTGCGGTACGCGGGCCTCTCACTGTTGTGGCCTCTCCCATTGCGGAGCACAGGCTCCGGACGCGCAGGCTCAGCGGCCATGGCTCACGGGCCCAGCTGCTCTGCGGCATGTGGGATCCTCCCGGGCCAGGGCACGACCCCACGTCTCTTGCATCGGCAGGCGGACTCTCAAACACTGCGCCACCAGGGAAGCCCAGAAAAGTAACTTTTAAGGGCTAAATAATATTGTGCATACAAATCACAAATTTAAACATGGGAACATGTGTTAAAATCACTGGACAGAAACCACAGCTCATCCAGGTGTTTTGTGCCGCCTCAACAGAGCTAATCCAGGAAAGGCGAGGAGGGAGCAGAGGGCCGGCTTTGAGCATCCTTCCCTGGATCAAATCCTACTGGACATTCTGGCTCCAGGTTGAGAATTTCTTTGTACTCAACTGACATTCCCCTAAGGCTAGCAGTCGTCTGGAGTGCGGTCTGGAAGCCTTTTCATACTTCTCAAAGCCCCGATTTGTGAGTTTCGCTTCTGAGCTTTTGGGTCAGGCCATTTTCTACTCTTTGCATTCTGCTGGGAGCATTTGGTATAGTGGGGCCGCTGGCTGCAGTTTGAGTATCAGGGGAACATCCTTCAAACGGATGGGTCTTCGGATTTAACCTAAGGATCAACACTCATAGCAAAGATATTCTGGAAGCTGAACTTCCCCCTACCCAACTGGCCATCCTCCCTGGTGGATGCTATCCGCCATGAAGGATCACTCCTGAAATAAGTGAAGAGCCATGATAAAAAGGGCAGGAACAGGAGAACCCTCAAAAAGGAACACTGTTGGGCTACGTCAGCTTTGCGGAACCCTCTCTTCCTGACTTTTCCTTCTCTCGTTTCTAAAAGTAAACATATGACCTTTGTAAATTAAACACAACACACACATACACACCTATAAAAACAGTATGTTTCCATCCCAAACCCCATTCTCTTGGGAGGTTTGGACGTTTTCAGATAAGGGGCATTTCCCCCGAAATGGGAACTCAGAGAGAAAGGGCTGAAACGGCTTACAGTCACCCTTCTCCCACAGGAATTTCCCGGTAATGATTTCTTCTTTGATTATCCCTGGGAGGATCTTACACTTCTGTTGGATGTTTGGATAGTTACCATAACCTCATCTGTAGACTTCCTCTCTCTAGTGCAATCCTCTACAACAGTGCTTCTAAAGTTCAAGGTGCACAGGGATCATTGGGAAGCTTGCTCAAATGCAGATTCTGAGGCAGTCAACCCAGGCGGGGCCCGAGAACCTGCATTTCTAACGAGCTCCCAGGTCATGCTGCTGCTGCTAGCCCATATGCCTCGGTTTGACTAGCGAGCATTTACCTGATTTCTAAAATCTCAGAGGAGCACCCTGATGGAATGGAATGTTCTGGAACCAGATGCCTGGATTCTCTCACCTGCGCTCCTTCACCTACAAGACTTGGGACCTCGGTAAATGACTTAACCTTTCAGTGTCCGTCTTCCTTACCTGCATAATGGAAGTAAGGTGCTCACCTCTGTAGAGGCTTACGTGAGGCAAAGTGTGTGAATGCTCCCTCCCCACCTTCCCTCTGGCTGCATAACCCCAGTAATCCTGAGGAAGATAAACAGCAGAATTATTCTCATTTTAAAATGAAATAAATGGAGACCTGAGGGTGTAAGCGATTGACCTGAGGTCACATTCCAAGTTGGCTGCAGACCCAGGGCAAGAATCCAGCCCTTGGGTCTGTCCATCTTTCTCTCCTATAGAAATGGCATCCCACGCCATTGGCACCTTAGAGGGACTCTATCTGCACGGCAGCCTCGGAGGTTCTACCCCCCCGAGATTCTGAATTTTACCTGGAGGGGCAGCGTTCTGGAATCTGGGGAGATATTGAATATAGTTCCCTGTGCTGTACAGTAGGTCCTTGTTCTTTATTTTATATACAGTAGTGTGCATATGTTAATCCCAAACTCCTAATTTCTTTCTCCCTCCCCATCCCCTGCTATCCCCTTTGGTAACCATAAGTTTGTTTTCTACGTCTGTGAGTCCATTTTTTGTTTGTAAATAAGTTTATCTGTATCACTTTTTAGATTCCACATACAAGTGATATCATATATTTGTCTTTCTCTGTCTGACTTACTTCACTTAATATAATAATCTCTAGGTCCATCCATGTTGCTGCAGATGGCATTATTTCATTCTTTTTATGGCTGAGTAGTATTCCATTGTGTGTGTGTGTGTGTGTGTGTGTGTGTGTGTGTGTGTGTGTACCACATCTTTATCCATTAATCTGTCAATGGATATTTATGTTGCTTCCACGTCTTGGCTATGGTAAATAGTGCTGCTATGAACATTGGGGTGCATATATCTTTTCAAAGTAAGAGTTTTCTCTGGATATATGCCCAGGAGTGGGGTTTCAGGGTCATATGGTAGCTCTATTTTTAGTTTAGTTTTTTTTTTTAAGTTTTTGGCATGGGGGATCCTAGGTCCCCGACCAGGGATCAAACCCATACCCCCGGAATTGGAAGTGTGGAGTCTTAACCACTGGACTGCCAGGAAGTCCTATTTTTAGTTTTCTCAGGAACCTCCATACTGTTCTCCACAGTGGCTGTACCAATTTACATTCCCGGCAACAGTGTAAGAGGGTTCCCTTTTCTCCACACCCTCTCCAGCATTTATTATTTGTAGACTTTTGAATGATGGTCCTTCTGACTGGTGTGGTGGTGTATTTGCACTTTTAATAGGGAGTTTAGACAGTATTGATTCAGGTCCATGTTGGCCTGTCAGGTTATATTTGAAGATATATCTACATATGATTTAAGAAACAAATGTTAAAAGTTTAACGTTCAGCAACCTGCAGAGAGAGAACAGATCATCAGATCCTGTGTATGCCTTCCCAACAGCTCTCCAAAGACAACAGACTCTACACCAACAAACGCAAAGCTGCAGCCTGTGGTCTGCCAACGTACGGCAAGTCCAAAAGCCCAAAATAATGAGGCTGCAGGTACATAACCTGCCCCAAGTCCTCACAGCTGACAGTTGCCACCTCACGATTCTTACAAAAGCAGTTGGTCAGGAGCTGAAGGAAAATACAAACAAGAGGGCACACGCCTGCTTTGAAAGTCTAAGAAAAAGTAGACAGATTGAATGATGTCTGGAAGCTGGCAGGAAGGTGGGAACCTCAGAATTTCTAAGACAAGGTGTGGAGCTAGCTTTGCCCAGAGGCACAGTCAGAGTGTAAATGGTTTTGGTGTTAGAACATTACACGCTACAAATGCCCATTTCAAAACAGCTAGGGAAATGTCAAGTAGCTCCCTACGGCCCAGGAATGTGTGTTACAAACCCAACAGACGGTGTTCATCAGTGGTGTGGATGGAGTGAGTTCCTGCCACTCACGATAAACTCTGCTCCAGGAGGTTGAGAGGTTAGCCCAGACTCCCGCAGGCACTGGGATCTGCTTCTCTTCCCTCTTCTAGGAAGGAAGCAGGGAGGGCGCACCATGGGGTGATGTGTGTGTTGCCTGACGGGAAGAGAGAGAAATCCCTCATTCTCCATCTTCCTTCCTCTTCTGGGGAAGTGGTCCCTGTGTGGGTCATGGAGGTTTGAGGGCTCATTTCTATTTCAAAGACAGGGAGAAATCATTTGTTTTTGCCCACAATGAGGCTACCTACTGGGGCTACAGTGCCTTTTCCCTCCTTTTGGGGGCAGGAACGATGTCAGCTCAGATGGGGAAGGCTGCCTGTCCCCCGTGGACCAGGACCTGGGACTCGCAGGTATATACAGATAGAGGTATCTGTGATTAGTAACAGAGGTGACAGCTACGGCCTAAGTAGGGTCCTGGGTAGACAAATTTTTCAAACCACTGGGTTCCCAGGGTGAAATAATAAGAAGGGAAGCCCTGGTTCAAGGCACAAGCCCTCCCCGAGACCGTGAGATGCCAATTCACCTCTTCCCAGGTGGCCACCCTCAGAGGGTCAGAGACGAAAGTGCATCTCCAAGCATGCGCCACTTCCCTGGAGCTGATCTTCCTAAACCAGGAGAGAAAGAAGAACTTCTCTCTACCACTGGCCCTTTCTCTTTGCCCTGCACACGGTCAGGCTGCTCCTGGGCATTCTCAGGAGCCCAGGGGAACTGGCCACAGCGCTGTCCAGTGCCCGCACAGGGGCAGCACGAAGGCGCGCCCCGTCAGGCACGTGGCAAGGCTGTAAAGCCAGAAGTCATTCCCATCAGGAGGCGGCTCACAGGCAGGTGAGGCAGGGTGAGGGGCGGTACCAGAGACTCAAGAAATAATATTAAGGAGGCCACGGAAAGCAGTGCGTCACCCCGGGGAGGGCCCTGGCGCCGACCCCAGAGGGCAGTGACTGTGTCGTTTCTCTGATGGAAAAGCCTCATTTTCACCCACCCCTCATTTTCCTTCTTGGGACAAAGGTCTTTGGTATTTGCCTGCTAGGGGTGGAGAGCTGTGGGAAGCTAGGGCCCGAGCCTCGGGGAGGGAAGGGAGGCAGGCTGAGAGGGAGAAGCAAAGCTGGGGAGGGCCGCCACCTCTGCGCCGCCCGCCTGGTTTTCGCCGTGGTCTCCTCTGGGAGGGCCCGTGCCTAGACGCGGGCGGGCGGAGCGACCTCGGCTGTAAGTGTCTGCAGGGTAAGGGGGGTGGTAAGGAGCTAGTTCTACGAGGCAGATCCAGGATCTACGAGGCAGATCCAGGTCATCGGAACCGCGCTTCGCTTTAACGCCTGGTCCCACAGCCGCAGGGGCTTCAGCTCTTCAAGGCCCCTGCGCGTCTCCCTCCGCCCATAACTCCATCCTCATGCCTGAGTCACAGAACGTCGGCGCTCCTGTCGGGTCTGGGGCTGTCGGTTTCACGTGGGGAGCTAGAGGTCAGCGAGGTGAGCCTGAGAGGCAGGCAAGGTCTGGACCCCCATGAGCACTTTCTCTCTTTATTTTTATTTTATTTTTAAATTTTTGGCCGTACCCCGTGGCATGCGGGATCTTAGTTCCCTGACCAGGGATCGAACCCATGCCCCCTGCATTGGCGCGTCTTAACCACTGGACCGCCGGGGAAGTCCCAGAACTTTCCACAGGCTCTTTGACGGGAACGTGGGGCAGAGGTGTGGATTCCCATTCTGCACGTGGTGAAGGTTCAGTGACTTGTTTAGGGTGACACAACTAGCGTCAGGGCTGAGACGTTGGCCTGGAAACCCCTTCCCAGCCCCCCCTCAGTCCTGAGGGGCCGGGGAAGTAAGAGGCACCCAACACCGGCCCGAATCCTCGGTCCTCCCTGCTCTGGAGCTGAAACTACACACGCTACTGGGATTTTGCCCCAAGAATTCAGGTCCCTGTTGAACAACTTCTGCTGTATTGGGCTGAAACGCTCCCATTTGTTTTTGGAGAATCCGGCCCCATCTCATGATTTGCTACAGAGTTAGGAGTACCGGAAGGGTCCCTCGGGCTCCTTCAACAAGCTGACAGGAAAGGAAAATGTCTCATGGAAATGAATTACAGACTTGAAACAAAAGCCTTTGTAGTTTTATTTTTCTTGAGGCAACTGATGGGGGGAGAAGACTAAAATGGACGAGGGCAGGGCGGTTTCCATCCAACCTAAGTTCAAATTCGGCTCAGCCATTCACTAGCCGTGTGACCTGGTATGATCACCGGGCCTCCCTCTCCCTTGGGGTGACTGGGCCAGAAATGACGGACGGGTCCATTCCATCCTTCAGATGGATTTGCCCTCCACGGTCCTCTCCCTCTGCCTGGTACTGTACAAATGCTGTCTTCGTCAGTGACATCTCCTGGAGGGGTCAGAAGAATGAAGGACATCGTTGGCTGTTAATCTGCGAGCTGTTAGACACAATCCACTCTGCCTCTCAAGTCCCATGTTGGGCAGGGGCCTCTTTGGGGGACACTTGCCCCACCTGCCTTAGTGAGAAATGGAATCGGGGCTTTTCTTTCCTTCTGGACTTGAAGCTTCTGTGTCTTTAACCTCCAGGACCGCCTCGCAGGGGTCATGAATGACCTGCTGGTGAAGGTGGTCTGAGTAGGTGCCGAGCGTGAGTCAGCAGCGGGGCAGTCGTGGTACAATGTGGTGTCGAGGTCTGGAACCGTCGGCCCCCTTTGGCTTGTCCTCTCATCTCTGATCTTGCCGATTTGTTTGCTCTCCGCTGGTTGTCTCCTTCTCATGAGCTTTCTGGCCTGTCCCAGTCCTCCAGGAATCCAGCAGCCCTTCCCTCTTCTGCCCCCGTGCTCCCCTTCCTGCCCCCCAGCTCCATGCTTCTCCTCCCTCACAGCCCAGCATCACCTCCCGTGTTGACCAGTTAGGCCTGGTGTCCTGTGGAAATGGACCTTTCCTTCCAACCCTCCTCCCTGGAAACCACAAACACACAGGCCGAAGAGAGGTCCTTGCAGAGGCCCTGGGGAGGTGAGGGGCCGAGCCCCCGCAGAGGAGGGGAACTCTGGCTCCACGAACATGATACCATGTCCAGAGATGCTCGAGGATGGGCAACGGAAAGCCACCCTCCAAGAGGTACCTGGAAGAAGCGCCAAAGTCTCAGGTGTAGGCCTAGAAGAATCTTTCTCAGTGTGGTTTCTGTCCCCAGGCTGGCTGCCCCGCCCCCAGGCTGGCTGCCCCGCCCCCAGGCTCCCCTCCTGTGCTGGCTGATGCTGAAAGCCTCCTGCTTCAGCCTAATCCAGTCAGTGGAAGGCTTAGCCCCTGCCAGACTGACTGCACCCCTTCCCCTTTGGAAGAGGGCCGTTTAAATCCCCCTCCGCAGTCATTCTGTGCAACGTCCTCGGTACAAATGAGACACGGCTCTGAGCGCAGGCTTGGAGACGGGGGAGCTGAGGCTTCCAGGAAGCAGGTGCCCCTAAGGAAGCAAGGCAGCCCCACAGTGGGAAGTGAGGCTGACTAATTGCAAAACTGGCCCCAATCCTTCTCGTCCCACCATCCCCATCTCCTGCAATGTCACTCTGCAGCTCCCCTCCAGCACGGGATGGAGTTCGTCTGTCTTTCCCGGATCTGGGCTGGTCTGGTGATTTGCTTTGGCCAACTGAATGTGGCAGAAGGAACAGCCCAGGCCTCGAGAAGCCGAGGGCTTTGTTCACGCTCTTGGAGCTCTGGCCGCCGCATGACAAGCCCAGGCCAGCCTGGGTCAGCCCACCCCAGCTGCCCCAGCAGCTGACTGCAGTGAGCCCAGCCGAGACCCCTCAAGCGTGGCCTGGACCAGCAGAACTGCCCAGCTGACCCGTAGACTCCCGGGCAAAAATAAACGTTCATGGCTTTATGCCACCGGTTTTGTGGTTCTGTGTTATGTGGCATTCCTGTGGTGATATACAGCTGACAAAGAAGCAAAGAACAGCTGTTGCCTTCCTGCCCAGGCAGGGAGTCACATGTAGGGGAAGAAGTCTCAGCTTGAAGTCATGACCTGGTTTCAAATTCCACGTTGGCCACTTATCAGCTGCATGACCTTGAGCCTCAGTTTCCTCATCTGTAAAGTGGGGATACTAATTGCAAACCCCTCTGGACATCAAGGGGCTAGCTGTCATGTTGGTGTACACAGTAGGTGCTTAGTAAATGTAAATATCCTTCCTTCCATCATAGAGAAAGAAGAAAGAGGAAGGGGGGGTGAGAAAGTGAGGTTAAGAATTCATAGTCTGAAATGATTTGCCAAGACTTACTCAACGGTAGATGAAGTGTCCAGAGGGCTTATAGCAAACAAAAGGTTAAAGATTTTTGTTTTCTTTGTGAAGCAGTCTCAGAGCCAATTCCCAGCCTCGTAGAAAAGGTAAGACTGTGATGTGTTTTCACATACGTGTCAGAGATCCTAATAGGTTTTGGACCCCTGGTGTTTCCTAACATCACTAATTTATGTCCAAATACATTCTACATATGATGGGTATTGTTAGCCCCTAATAAATAATGCAGACGTGCTCTACTCTCCTTGCATTCAGTGAATACTTTCCCTGAATTGTTCAATGTGATCTTGCCAGGGCACCGGGTGGGGTGGGGAAGGAAGTCATCGGGGTGTGCATTTTTCAGCGTGGTCACTTAACCTCCGAGTATCTGGGTTTGAAAACGATGCCGAAGGAGAATCGTTTCCAGCTTTCAGCTGGAAAGCCTGAAGCTGCCGTCTTCCAAGGGCTGTGCAGAGCGGAGAGTGACCTCCAGCAACAAGGGCACACCCACAGGGGCTGGAGTCGGGTTGGAAAGATCAACTGAGGCAACCAACTGGGTTATGCTGGAAAAATCAATTACAAAAGTAAGGTCGTATTTGTACCTCCAGCCTTGTTCGGAGAATTCTGTGGGGTTTTGAGGTAAGAAGAGGGAAATCAACTCCTTTTACTTCCCTTTGTTACTGTCAGGATGGGAAGGAGTGATGGCGTCCAGGAAGGCTCCCTTCCTCTGGAACTAATTTGCATATTCAAGAGCTTTTAAAATAATAACAGCATCCCTTGCATTCAAATAGGGAAGCAAGAATAGAAGAGTTACATACTCTGATAGTACATATTTAATGTTCAGGAAGCCATCAGTGCTGAACAATGCCATCAATGCAGGCTCCTCGGGCCAGCAAAGGGAGAGGTGCTGGCACACTGCTACAGGGACCTGGAGAGGAGGGGTGTGACACACAGGACTTGGGGCTCAGGCTCTGAGCAATGGCCACTAAGGCCAGAAGGTGGCGCACCAATCACTCACCGGGGAGGCGGGAGGGCTTGATGAAGGGGGAGGGGCTGCAAAGGACAAGGTCTTTTCATCATCATTTGATTATCTCGTGCTCTTTAAAACTTGGAAACTATAGGTAGTTTGCAGTTAGATGCTTTACAGTTTTCCCTGCTTCTCTTTGATTCCTGACCTTATTACTGAGCGCCACCTTGGTCCAGATGGTCACAGAGCTGGTAGGGTGAACTTGGCCCCTGAGAGCTAAACTCCAACTTCCCTCTTGTTTCTCCAAACATCCCTGGCCTGAGTCAAACGGGAAACTTAATGGCTTTGTCTCCAGGTTGGAGCTGGCTTTTCTCACAGACCAGATGCCCATCCACTCAGGCAGCAGAGCCAGTGACATCCAGACCAGCGTCCATTTGGGTGGCCAAGAGCAGAGACAGGGAAGTTGCCTGCGCAAATGGATTTGGAGTCATTCCCGGTCCCTGGGGTTTTAGCCCTCCTTTCACTCCCTTCTAACTGGACTTCCGTGGCGAGAAAAACCTCTAAACCATTTAGCAAATTATCCTGGACAGACAAGGCAACAGGATCCGGGCTGAACAACCCGTGTGCCAGTGAGGTAGCTGCTGCCCGGCCTATTAGAGCAAATATCACGGGCGGGAGATGCCAGAGCAGGAGGGAAAGAGGAGAGAGGAGGGAGAAAAAACAAGAGAGCAGGGGACCACGCATGCGTGAGCACACACCCCTCATTCTGAAGGCTCTGGAAGGGGTCGCATCCAAAGTGCAGAAAAGTCAGGAACCCCAGGAAGCCTGGCATTGCCCGGAACGCTTGAGCCCCACCTTAAGCTTCACTTCTGACCTGGGGCACGTCTCTGCCCATCTGGGTATCCCTGTGGTGTCCTCTTCCTCCCATTTGGAAATCACGGGTGGTAAGTGCTAACTCTCTCCGCTCCCTCAAAACCCTGCCGCCCATGACTTCACTTGGGTTGGGTTATAAACACGTTGGTTGTGACAAACCAGCACCTCCCAGGTCTATTTATTGTCGCATGAGAGGCAGCCATCCGGTCACCATTCGCAGTTGCCTTGCCTCAAAGACATCCTCTGAAGAAAACAAGTTTAATTTCCTATCCCTATTTTCCCTTCATTACAAAGTCACTGAAGGGGACTCAGCAAATGGGGTCCTTTGATGCCTGAAACTTGCTTATATAGAGGCCCAGTGTGGCCCCAGAGGGCGGATCTCCAGAAGAGGGTCGCCAGTCCTCTGCACCCGACTTGCCCACTCCTCCTACTGTCCCTCACAGCAGGCTCTGCCTGTAGCTGGGGCTCGCTCACCCAGCGTGGATGTGCATTCTCCTCCTCGGCTTCCCTTTCAGCAGAAACTCTGGGAGTAAAAGGGGAGCCCCAAGGAACAGGTTTCTAACAGCAGATGTTCCAGGACAGCTGGTAAAACCACCGAGTCCTAGAAGGGCAGGACGTTAGAGACCATTTGGTCCTATCCTTTAGTTTAGATATAAGGAGTCTGGGGCTCTTAGGGGCGTCATGATTTGCCCAACGCTGACCACAGGGAGTCAGTGACTGAGCCCTGAGGACCCAGATTCCCTTATTACTAGTTCAGTGGTGTTTTTATTTCCCCCTTGGCTATTAGAATAAATCTTTAGGGAGCACTCAGCCTTTGAAATCACGATTCCTGGTCATCTATTCTGCCTACGAAGAAGGCTGGCAAAGACAGACCTTTAGATCTGCTGCGTATCTCTACTCGGCAAGCTATCCAGGAGGTTGTGAGTTGCTGAAACAAATATTTAATTCTGGATAGAACATCTCACTAAAAGTGGTTAGGAGAACCCAGTACAGCCTCTCCTAACTTCCCACTAAAATGATCTCGAAGACCTGGAATAAAAGGTAAAACTCACCAAACTGAACACTAGGACTGCCGTCAACCTGCACGGGGGCATTTCTGAGGAATTCTCACCTAAACACAAGGCCAATGGAATTGGATTGAAAAAATAACACCTGAGTCCTCCAGCTGTTCAGAAATTCAAATTAAGCAGCCATCACTCACCTTGATAGGTGATGCCTTTTGAAATAGCCAGAGTGCTGTCCACTCCCTTCTACCTACTAATTGAGAACCGCAACTCTCAATAAACAATTGGGCAAAAAAATGGACGGTGGGGTGGGTAGAAGAGGGACTCCAGTGGTAGATCGAACCCTGGGAGGTATAGTTTCCACAGAGTGCTCCAGGTGAGCGTAAGGACAAGAGGAAGATTTGGCACTTGGTATCTTGGGGACTGATGCACATACATACACCATTTGACCAGCTTGTCAGCAGCTGAGGAATGGACGCAGGAGATCCATGTCAGTCCAGCAGGGCCAAATTACAAGAAAACTGGTTAGACTGTAGGAGCTGGGTTAGGTATATCAATTGACAATTTAGTGTAGGTCTACAAGGGTGAGTGCACCAACATCCAGAAAGGAGGCTGTGAGGACAACACACACCCTTCCTATTAATTATATCAGGCCTGACTGGGTTTTTCTCATTTGAGTATGAATACATAGGACAAAAGGAAAGAGGTGGAAAATACTGGAAAACAGGAAAACAGACCACCATCTGAAATCAGAGAAAATTCATCTGAAAATATCTTATAGACACTTAAAGAACATTTTAGAGAGTCATTTGGTATCTCAAGCTAATGCAAAAAGAGATGGCTTCTATGAAACAGGAACAGAAAATGATTAAGAAGAAAACAAGAGAGAACTCTATAAATAATAGTAGGTAATAAAGAAAACACAAGATAAGAGATGGGAAAGACAAAAAAAATTCTTGCAGGAAAATGAGAAATACATAGCATTGGAGGAAATTAAGAGCAAAATTGATACCATAGTTGTAATGTTAGAATTTATGCAGTTCAGGTGGTCTTTCCTGCAGGGAAGCACTCTTAGTTATATAATGACTCAAAAAGTATATCGGTGTACTCTTTATGAAAAGAAAACTGAAGACATACTCCAGCTTCCTTGGAACATAGCAAAATTAAAAGCTCAAGAATGTGATACTGTCCTAAAAAAGGACTGGCCAACAGCTCTGTGTGGCTATGAATACTCCTGAACATATCCCAAACATCCAAAGGGGTATCATTACATTAACAATCAGCACGTTTTTGGAAAGGCTACACCAATGAATCTTCAGGAAGGCAGAAGGTTTGGTGCCTCCTTTTGCAACAGGATTTCAATGGTATTTAAAAAGAAATAATTCCATTATTAATGATTTTCATCATTATGTAAACAGCATAGTTTGAAAAAAGGAAATTCTACTGTAAAATTATCTCCCCCTTGCAGAATCTAATACCGGATTCATAAGTGCAGTTAAAGATGATTAAATATATGTCAAATTATGAAAAACAAAACAACTAAAAAAAAAAAACCTAGAAGGAACATTTCAATGTGTTAAGTTTCAGGTGAGGCCTGAAAGCACCAGTATCATTCAGTATTATGCTGTAAAAGTAGCCAATGCAATAAAATAAGAAAAAACAATAAGAAGTGGGAATTTTAAAAGGAATGAAACTAATTGATAAAATGACAAAATTTGACATAAACTGAGTGCTCATGATTTGATGGGCATTTTTGAAGTTGTACTAACTCATTCAATTTTTAAAATCAACCTATGAGGTGGTTTACAATTAATTACCCTGAGTCACAGAGGATTAAGCAAATTACTTAAGATTACATAGAAAGTAACAGAGTTGGGTTTCAAACTCAGGTAGTCAGATTCTAAACTCCTTGTACCTAACAGCTACCCTATCTTGCCTCTCTAGGCAGAAACAGAACACTCATAAAAATAAGTTAAGATGATTTTTTAACCTAGAAAACCCAAAAGCTTCAAACTCAAATTATTAGAACTAATAAGAAAGCTCAATAAGGTGGTCAGTTTTAAGATGAACATACGAACATCAATATTGATTAACATCCACAGAAAATCCAAGATTATACACAGATAAACTATTAGAATGAATATGAGAATTTAGCAAGGTTCCTAGACTCCAGATCCATAGACAAAAATCAACTGTATTTCTATATAACACAACAAACAGAAAACGAAGACGATACCATTTATAATAGGATTAAAATATCAAGTACATAGAAATAAATCTAACAATAGGTATGTAAAACTTTGACAAAGAGAACTATAAACTTTGTTAGAGAAATTAAAAAGTACTAAATAAATGGATTGGAAGACTCAATATTGTAAAAAGTTTAATTCTCTCCATGTTGATCTATAGATCCAACCAAATCTTTAATAAAAATCTCAGCAGATTTCTCTCCTTCCCTTTCTTTCTTCGTTCTTTCCTTTCAGTTTTTGGGATTTGACAAGCTGATTCTAAAATCTATGTGAGGACTTCCCTGGTGGCACAGTGGTTAAGAATCTGCCTGCCAATGCAGAGGACACAGGTTCGAGCCCTGGTCCGGGAAGACTCCACATGCCACAGAGCAACTAAGCCCGTGCGCCACAACTACTGAGCCTGTGCTCTAGAGCCTGCAAGCCACAACTACTGAGCCCATGTGCCACAACTACTGAAGCCTGTGGGTTAAGAGCCCGTGCTCCACAACAAGAGAAGCCACCGCAGTGAGAAGCCCACGCACCGCAATGAAGAGTAGCCCCCGCTCGCCACAACTAGAGAAAGCCCTCGCACAGCAACAGAGACCCAAAGCAGCCAAAAGTAAATTAAAAAAAAAAATACAATCAATGTGAGGATGCGAAAAATCAAAGAACGTTCAAGCTCTTCTTTTTGGGGTTTTGTTTGTTTGTTTTGGCCACACCGCATGGCTTGTGGGATCCTAGTTCCCCAACCAGGGATGGAACCTGGGTTTCCTGCAGTGGAAGTGCAGAGTCCTGACCCCTGGACCGCCAGGGAATTCCCTAGTCAAGCTATTTTTTTTTTTTTTTTTTTTGCGGTACGTGGGCCTCTCACTGCTGTGGCCTCTCCCGTCGTGGAGCACAGGCTCCGGACGCACAGGCTCAGCGGCCATGGCTCACGGGCCCAGCCGCTCCGCAGCATGTGGGATCTTCCCGGATCGGAGCACAAACCCGCATCCCCTGCATCGGCAGGCGGACTCTCAACCACTGTGCCACCAGGGAAGCCCTAGTCAAGCTATTCTTGATGAAGAAGAGCAGATGGAAGGACTTGCTGTCTTAACTATCAAGACCTCTAATCAGACTCTAATTGTGTAGTATTGGGACAAGGATATACATACAAGTAGACCAGTGTAACAGAAGAGAAAGCCTACAAACAGATCCACACACCTATGGATATGGGATTTAATGAGAAGATTCGCACGTCAGAACACGAGGAAAGGTATTCTTTCTAATAACGGAGCTAGGGGAATTAGATAGACATTGGGGCAGGGCTTAATTCTTGGCCCCCTACTTCATGTCATACATAAAAAATAAGTTCTGTATGGATAACAGACCTTAGTGTAAATGGCAAAACAAAAGCTTTTAGAAAATAATATACGGTAATATCTTCATAATCTCAAAAAAGGTTTTTTAAACAAGACTAAAAAAAGTACTAACTCAGGGGCTTCCCTGGTGGCGCAGTGGTTGAGAGTCCGCCTGCCGATGCAGGGGACGCGGGTTCGTGTCCCGGTCCGGGAGGATCCCACGTGCCACGGAGCGGCTGGGCCCGTGAGCCATGACCGCTGAGCCTGCGCGTCCGGAGCCTGTGCTCCGCAATGGGAGAGGCCACAGCAGTGACAGGCCCGCATACCACAAAAAAAAAAAAAAAAAAGAAAAAAACTAACTCAAAGGAAAAAGACTGAAATATTAGAGCACATTACAATTAAGAATTTCTGTATATCAAAGGACACAAATAAGAGAGTGGAGAGAGGGAGAGAGAGAGAGAGGACAGCCATGGATATCTGCAGCACACATATGTTTGATAAAGGGCCTGAACTCAGAATATATAAAATCTTTTGGAAATCAACAAGAAGTCAAGACATCCCAATAGGAAAACAGGCAAAGACTTGAACAGGCACTTTACAGGAGAAGAAATCCAAATTTCCAACAATTATATAAAAAGACCCTCAAAGTTACTAGTAATCCAGGAATTATAAACTTAAAACAACAACATTATACATCCACCTACATGGCTTAAATGTAAAAATCTCTCAATACCAACTGCTGGCAAAGATATGGGAACTCTCCCAGGCTGCCAGTGGGAGTGTAAATTCGCCTAACAGGTTAGAAGATGGTTTGGCAGTATCTGATATAGTTGAATATATGCATGCGCTATGACCCAGAAATTCTGCTCCTAGATAGACTGCCTCGCTGCAGATGCTACCATAGGCTGGCACACTCCCTGGGCCTTTTGATAGCTGCCATCCCAATGGATGTGAGGACAAATAAACATTTTAAGAAGAGAACTGGCCGGCAGAGGTCTGAGAGAGAACCAGACTTCCAGAGTCTAGCCCGTGCCTAGCCACACATCTGCTAAAACCGAAGAAAATTTGTTTTCCCTATTCCTTCCCAAGTACAAGTTCTCAGGGCAGATTTCTCTGAGCACTGTCCTGTCCTTACCTCACGGTCCAGAAGAGGCTAAAGCGATGCTCACCTCCCACCGGGAACTCGGCCCCCTCTGCTGCCCTGGACCCCCTCCAGAGGACCAGTCCTGAGTGCAGGCTCCCCTCTCTCCCTGCATCCAAAGGGCAGGGGCGAGGGTGCAGCTGTAACCAGACCCCGTCAGAGCCGCTGAAGATATGCCTGTGGATCAGAGCTAATGGCATTAGGCGATCACTCAGGGAATAGAGCTGCAATTACTCCTTGGACGCCTTCTCCAAGATGACCACATGCAGAACACCAAGAGGGGAAAGAGTAACGAATCACCAAGTGAATTAACCGCTAGCCGCTCTAATTAGTTTTATCATTTTTCATGAAAACACTAATGAATATGAAATAATGTGGCCATGAAACCACTAAGACAATTAACGCTTCGGAGTAATTTGGGGTCAGAAAAGGATTCTAGAGACTGTTTAAATAGTCTCAACAATCGTGTGTTGAGAATTCAGAGGAAGCCCACGGCTTCAAAATCTTCTATTAGCAGGTAAGTTGCTACTTCAGGAAAAGCAACAGCGAGGTGTCTGTGGGTTTTCTTTCCTCCCTCCCTTCTTTCCTTCCTCCCTTCTTTCCTTCCTTCCTTTGCATATTAAGCCTCCTGGTTTTGGGAATAAAGATGATAGCATGAACCAAAACAGGAAGCTTCAGGGAGTGAGATGAGAACCAAATGAATGCACAGTGAGTGGTGGATCTGGGGAACAGGAGAAAGAGGCAGGGTCCAGCCATACTGAAACCAGAAAAGAGGGAACAGTCCTCAGCACTTTTTGCCTCATCGCTACCTGGACGTGGGAGAAAACAGCTTTCTGAAATGACTCCCAAACCGGCGATCATGATGCAGATATAAGATAAGCTGAGCCTTGCTGGCGGAGCTGTAATTTTTCTATGTACAACTGTACAATTCTAGCCAATGTAGAGTTTGTGCTCAACACATACCACACTCTCCAAATGGACCTTACCCCAGCATAAGTCAGTAAGCATGCAGTCAGAACCTACTGTGAGCACAGCAGACTTCCGTGTTCTAAGCACAGCTTAGCGAAATGCCTGTAATTGTTAAGAGTCTTAAAAGGACATGGGGGTGGGGGGGAGAGGGAGTGGTGGCAGGAGTGAATAACACTGCTGCATGTTTGACCAGTTTGCAAGGAGAGCATCCAAAGACCAATGTTGTGTCTGGCAATCTCTCTCGTCACAAATGCCACTGGTGAAAGTGACAAAAATTATGCTGAAGGATAGACCTGTCCATGTGAAATAGGGGATTATCCTGGGTATGAAGGAAATAAGATGTAAAAGTGCCAGGTGCAGTGCTAAACACTATGGTATCTCATTTAACCCGCACACCAACTATCTAGTCAGCACCAACATTATCCCCATTCTACAGAGGAAGCAACTGAGGCTCTCTGAGGTTAATGACTTGCATGAGGTCACATAGCTAGTAAGTGGTGTAGCTGGGACCTAAACTGGATCTGTCTAACCCCGAAGCTCACGCTCTTGATGACAATGCCAAGCAATACTCTTTTTTTTTAAAAAAAGTATTTTATGTATTTGGTTGTGCCGGGTCTTAGTTGCAGCAGGCGGGCTGCTTAGTTGCAGCATGTTAATTTAGTTGTGGCATGCATGTGG
This sequence comes from Orcinus orca, assembly GCF_937001465.1. Lineage (NCBI taxonomy): Eukaryota > Metazoa > Chordata > Mammalia > Artiodactyla > Delphinidae > Orcinus > Orcinus orca. Next base: position 16,903,797 of record NC_064573.1, read on the forward strand.
GATCTAGTTCCCCGACCAGGGATTGAACCCGGGCCCCCTGCGTTGGGAGCTTGGAGTCTTAACCACTGCACCACCAAGGAAGTCCCAAGCAATACTCTTGATATATAAAAACTATGGAAGAGTTGGTGACTCAGGCCAAGTCTCCTGCTAATGTACAGAGAAATTACAAAGGTAATATTAATCAATTAATAGTAATAATAATGATTCAACTAAATTAGCAAGTATTCACAATTGACCAGTTGTTCTGAGCATCTATATGCATTAGTTTATTTAAGGCTCACAATAACCTTATGATATACCCACTATTATCTGAGGCACAGAGATTGCTATAGACTGAATATTTGTCACACCCAAATTCATATGTTGAAATTCTAACTTCCAGAGATGATGACAGTAGTAGGTGGGGCCTTTGGGAGGTGCTTAAGTCAGGAGGGTAGAAAACCCTTCTGAATATGATTAGTGCCCTTATAAAAGAGGTTCCAAAGAGCTCCCTAACCCCTTCCACCATGTGAAGATACAATGAGAAGTCTGCAGCCTTGAAGAGGGCCTTCACCCAACCAGGCTGGCACCCTGATCTAGCTCTTCCAGCCTCCAGACCATGAGCAATAAATTTCTGTTGTTAATAAGTTGTCTGTGGTATTTTGGTACAGTAGACTAAGACAGAGATAAACAAGATAAACCTTGAAGACTCTGAAGATTCTACTCAATTCTGAAATGTTTAAAGGCTAATTAACAATGCAACAAAAAGTACATCTTTGGAACTTTTTTTTTTTTTTTTTTAGTATTAAAGCAGTGCTTATGGAATGTCAACTCTCCAATTACAGCTCTGTTACCGCAGGGTCCTTTGCCACAGAACTGAATGGGATGGCTAGTCAGGATAAAAGATGAGCAGGGTCTGTTTTTCTTGTCTTCCGGTGGCAGGTGGGTGGAACTGAGAGATAAGGCCTTTCTCCTGGGTTTTGCTTCCAAAGATACAAAACATCAGGAATCACACCTCTTCCACTGGGGATGATTCCTCAGACCGATAACCTTATCTGCTTTCAAACTCAATCTGGAATTCTACCCACCTCCGCTATGCAAATAAGACTTTTGTATGCCCTAAAGGGGGCAAGTGGCCTTGAGCTGGACTCTGAACTTGCAAACAGGAATTCCGGGACTCCAGCTAATCCATGAAAGAAGTTACAGGTTTCGTTCACAATGCTCAGCATTCGAATAAATCAGCCTGCCAAACCACAGGCACAAAAACACAAGGACGTTTTGGAATTACAGGGTGAACAAGTTCAGTAACCAGGGACAGCTTGTTATGAATAACAGGAGACTACACTTGCCTACAAGGGTGTCATTTCTTCACATCCATGGGAAGTATAAGCACTGGGCATTGATTCACAGGATGCCATTTCATATGCATGCAGAACAAATCCAGCTAAACCAAGTTATCTGCCCAATGGAACTCGAAAATATTTCTCAATTGAATTTTAAACAGACCTCGATGTGAAGGAAATTTAATTAGGTAAGTAATATAGAACACAATGAAATGTCCATCAAAATTGCTTCCAAAGGTTTAAAATGTTTTCCTTTTCAGACAATGTAGTTAGAGCTGCTAAGATATCTATGTTAGTACAGTGTCTTGAAAAGTGGGCTTGGGAAATCAATATGATCACCTCTCTGAATTAAGTATGCGCAAATGAGAGCAACTGAGGTCCACGTAAATCAGCTCAAGTAGCCCTCTGTGTACCAGACCATTAGAGGACAGGCAGAGAGGAAGGAAGATGCAAATAAACACATTATCTGAGGCATACTCACTAATGGAAGGCATCTCTTAACACCCACATTAAGAATCAAGACAAAACCCGTCCAGTATTTTTAACACTGTTTATGATTTAAAAAAATAAAAGGCATGCCAGAAATAGAACCTAAGGTTAAAAAAACAAAAAACCCAAAACAACCCTCAACAAACCTTAGACATTGTTAGAGTCACAAATGAGTAAATCGCTTGATCTTTTTGATATCACCTCCAAATTGCTTCTGTATTCACTGGTAAAATGAATAAAGTGCTGGCATCTTTTGGATGTTGTCTGCACAGAATAATGGAGATCTGCATTGGATGGCTTAACTTCTATAGGCAACAGATTTGGACTTTTTTTTTTTTTTTGCGGTACGCGGGCCTCTCACTGTTGTGGCCTCTCGCGTTGCGGAGCACAGGCTCCGGACGCGCAGGCTCAGCGGCCATGGCTCACGGGCCCGGCCGCTCCGCGACATGTGGGATCTTCCCGGACCAGGGCACGAACCCGCGTCCCCTGTGTCGGCAGGCAGACTCTCAACCACTGCGCCACCAGGGAAGCCCAGATTTAGACTTTTGTTCCTCAGATGGTTGGTGGTTATTTCAGTGAAAAAAAAAAAACAAAAAAGTTTAAAATGAAGTCTTATTTTAAAATACATGTAGAGGTATGGTGGCATCTGGTGGGGCTAGAAGGGACCTCCTGTTAGGACACCAGAGCTGTGTGACCCTGGGGATCACCTGCACTTACTGAGTGCCAACTATGGCCAGCACTAGAGGGAAGATGAAGGAGAGCAAAGCCGGGCTCCCTGCCTGCTACCATCTAGGGGGAAGGTCAGGCATGGCCACAGATCAGCCTAGTACGAAGAAACATGGCTTCTAACAAGCTGGGCATAGTTTGTTACTTGTATAAAGTATAAAGTAATAAAGGGTTTTGAAATACTTCCACACTTATTTCCTATTTGTTGCCAAATCTGCTGTCCTTATCCTATCCCAACCATAGGAATGACTTCCTGCAAGAATGGAAGTGAGCTAAAATATGTGGTAAGAGGTAGATGGCAAAAAATACCAAACCCCTCAAACTCCAATTCACCCTTTCCTGTACGAGGCTCCTTGCCATGGAATCTGGTAGTGCCCCCCTACTCTGTCTCTAGGCTCAGCCATGTGACTTGCTTTCACCAATGGAATGTTATTGCTTGTGCTTTCCCCTTTGTCATTGTCGTGAGGACATACCCAGGCTACTCCAGTGGTCCCAGGATAGGAAACATGGAACAAAGCCACCCACAGACGCATGATCAAGCCAGCCAAACCACAAAGGGAAACCCAGCTGGGATCAGCCTAGATCAGCTGAATCCTGCAGATATCGGAGAAAAAAATGTTTATTGTTTTTGTATATTAATTTTTATTGGAGTATAGTTGATTTACAATGTTGTGGTAGTTTCTGCTGTATAGCAAAGTGAATCAGTTATACATATACAAATAGCCACTCTTTTTTAGATTCTTTTCCCATACAGGTCATTACACAATATTGAGTAGAGTTCCCTGTGCTATACAGTAGGTTTTTGTTAGTTATTTTATATATAGTGGTGTGTATATGTCAATCCCAATGTCCCAATTTATTCTTCCTCCCCAAATATCACATGATATCGCTTATATAAGAAATCTTAAAAAATGGTACAAATGAACTTATTTACAAAACAGAGTCACAGATGTGGAAAACAAACTTATGGTTACCAAGGGGGAAGGCGGGTAGGGAAAATGCTTATTGTTAAACACCATGAGTTTTGGGGTGGTTTGCTACTTAGTATTATTATGGCAATAGGTAACTGATACATAGCACATAATACATGTTCAATAAAATCTGTATCTTATATCCTTTCTCTCCTCCTCCCCAACATCCAAGGCTGTCTTATCCCTCAGATCATCACTCTAGGCAAGGAATTCTGTGGAAAAGTCCTGATGACAGCTGATCAGCCCGTTACCTAACAATGATCTTACACAGATCATCTCTCATACTTACATCGTTCTCCGAGATGGACATACTATTCCTATTTTATAAAGGAGGAAACTGAGACCCTGAGAGGTTAAATCAGAGCTAGTAAATGGAAGAGTTATAATTAATATCCAAGCCTGTCTGACTCCAAAGCCAAAGATCGTTTGTTCTGCTGTGCTACTCTGCTGCTACTTCTATAAGATCAGCTCTGAAAGAGGCAGGGAGAAAGGAATGCTTGGTGCCTCCAATCCCTTCCCAACAGCCTAGGATAGAAGGATCTGGGTCCCACAGACACTATTCCCAGGACCTGTCATACACTCCCTCTCTTCTTAGCTTGGGGCTCCTTCCCCATCTCAGATAGGGATGCTCATACCCTAGGGACTTCTGGCGCTCTAAGGAGGCAGAATACTTGGGCTCCTGAGTTGGTGTGGCTTCCAGTAGAAAAGCCCACCTATCTCTACTGTAGATTTTCCTCCCTCTCCCCTCCAATCCAATCCTTACCTACCCCCAACTCTGCCCTTTTAACTGACTTTCCAGAATCTGTCTAGGGAAGCCCAAGTCCGAGGCTCTAGGTGGAGAAGTGGTCAGGGAGGGTGAACTCAGCAGTTCTCCTCCAGGTCCCACCTAATTCCTTTGGAGGATGGCAGAGGATGGAAGATGAGGCACCGGGAAGAAGGGAAAACAGGAGTGTGTGGTCTTTCTGGACATGGCATGTCCAGGCCATGGTACCCTAGCCAGAGAAGAGGGCGGCCTCTGAATAAGGGCTCAAGGCTCTTCAGAGAGGCCTCAGAGCTGCCTCTTGCTCTGCCCACCCCTGCCTGTCTCTGCCTCTGTGTCAGTGGAAACTTGTTTTGGCTACACAAGGCGCACAGATGACAGTCACTGAAGCCAACTGCTTACCAAGCATACCTAATTATCATGCAGCACAGCAAAGCACTCAGTTAAAGGCATTTTTAAAAAAAGGTCTGGAATGTCTTAATTTAAACATTCTGTTCATATATGCCTGGTCTTCATAGTTTGTTACTCATGTAATATGAATGTCAAAATGTAACTGTAAAAAAAAAATCTCCAGGCAACATATAATTTCCACCTAAGAGGTACAGCAAATTATCTTAGTTTCAGTTTCTCACTAAAGTTGAGATAATGGTAAAACCTCTTTTCACTCAATCGTGTATGGATATTATGAAGATAAGTGAGATTTATTCACTCAAATCTTAAAATTCCAATAAAATCAAAGGTGAAAAACGCTAGTTAATTTTTGTCCATGTGTAATTACTTAGATCAGTACTATGTAGGCAGAACTGTGTATATCCCTGAAAACCTTTGAACTACTGGGTTTCAAAGACCTCAAATAACTTTACGTACTCATTTGCCAAAATAAAAGGAAATGAGAAAGAAAAAGGGTAAACTTACAAAAATGTTGTCCTCTGGCTTTTTTCTTTACAGGTAAATTTAAGTCAATAAAAATCTAGGAATTTGTACCGTATCAAGTTACTGCCATTTAAATACAAATTTGGTTTACTGATAATTAAAATGACTTAAAAGAGGAAAATATTCCCTCTGATTTGCTGATGTGTTTGCAGCCTCAAATATTCTAAAATGGTAACATTTTCAGCTGTGTGTGGAAGCAGAACCACCTTTGTTATTTACCAAGCCATCATGAGCACTGTTTTCCCCATATTAAGCTTAGGTGTCATTTCAGGTTAACTCAGGAATCTATTTTTGACTGTGTAAGCAAGTATTTCTGTCAACGATCAAAATATTTACAAAAAAGAATACTCCCATTTGAAGAGTAGAGGCTAAAAAATGTAAAAAAAAACCAAAACAAAACAAAAGAAAAAGAGTAGAGTCTAGAAAAGAATGCCAGCTATAAGTAGACATACAAAACCTAACTCCCGGGCTTCCCTGGTGGCGCAGTGGTTGAGAGTCTGCCTGCCGATGCAGGGGACGCGGGTTCGTGCCCCGGTCCGGGAGGATCCCGCATGCCGCAGAGCGGCTGTGCCTGTGAGCCATGGCCGCTGGGCCTGCGCGTCCGGAGCCTGTGCTCCGCGGCGGGAGAGGCCACAGCAGTGAGGGGCCCGTGTACCGCAAAACAAAACAAAACAAAAAAACCCTAACACCCACACCTCCCCAACCCAGTGACTGAAATTAGGGGAGTCCATAAAAATGGCAGGAATGCATCAAATGACTCAGTTGAAAAAAAATGCCTATTCTGTGCTCAGCCATGGACCAGCAGCTGTGGGAGGCACAAGGATATGGCATCTCCCCTCCAGAGCCACAGGGAAGGGATACAGGAGAGATTAGAGAGGGGTGTAAGACCCCAGCTAAGAAGCTGCTATGCAGTTTGGAACAGATGACTGCAACCAGAGTTGAGCAAAGGGAGAAAAAAGAATGGGCTAGAGTTTGCTGGGAATGTTCAGAGATGGAGGACCTAAGGTGGTGGCCGGGGACGATCTGGAGAGGGACAGATGAGATAAGGCATTTCGGGCAGCAGGAAGAGAGCATGCAGGGACATCGATGTGGCGAAGAGGGCAATGTATGAGCAGGACAGCAAGAACTACCTGTTCGAGCAGGTTACCTTGGCAGACTAGAGTCAACTGGTAACAACCTAGTCTAGTGTTTAGTGATCGTTTCACATCCCGCACCTCACTGGAGTTACTAGTCTGAAACTTTGGATGGGAGATTTAACCCCACTTCAAGATTCCCTTTAAAACTCATACATACATGTAGTATCTTAGCTTAGGAGGCAAATGACATCAGTGAGAACTCGGTATCATGAAATATGAAATACTATCTCCAAATGATGCGCCAACACTGATGATTCTTTTTCGAATGCCATCCACTAACTTGGGGGAGTAAAATGGGCAGAAACAATGTCATGTAAAGGTATTCATTAATTTATTCATGGATATTTACTGGCTGCCTATCACATGCTCTATCCAATCTTTGGTCTCACAGAACCTACAATCTGGGGCGGGGGAAGGACACTGACAAGTAAGCAGGTGATACCTATCTGTGTTCTATGTGAAATGGGAGAAGTAGTCCAGGGAGACCCCAATTTAGGAGACCAGAGAAAACTTCCTAGACCTTTAAGCCAAGATTTCTCTTAAAGACAAGGAACTTTAAGCCACAATTTTGAGGTGAGGTTAGCTGAGTGAGGGGAAAAGTGTTCTAGGCTAAAGGAATGGCCTGGTGTGTTTGAGGAGCTAGGAGTACAGCATGTCTTGCGCGCAGAGTAAATGGGTGGAGTGACGGGAGATGAGGCGGGAGGTGAGCAGGGGTTAGTCTATCCTGCTCAGGGATCTGTACCTTCACCAATGGTCAAAGGGAGCTAACAAAGAGTTTTAAACAACAGTGTACTGTGGTCAGATTTGGGTTCCAGAAAAATCACTGTGGCTTAAGGCTGGAAAATGGATGGGACAAGGCAAGACTGGAGATAGGGAGACCAGTCAGGAGGCTGTTGAAATTGGCGATGCCTCCAACGAGGGCAGCAGTGGAGGGGATGGAGACAGATGTTTAGGAGGTATAGTCCACATGGCTAGTATGGCTGACCTGGGGGGAAAGGAAAGCGTTTGAGTTGACTTCCTGGTTTTTGGCTTGAGATTCTGTGTACAAGATGCTATTACTGAGAGAGAGAGAGAATAAAAGAAGAGACTCATATTTGGTGGTGGTGGTGATGGGGGCTGGGGGTTAAGAAGAATGAGTTCACTTTGAGATGGACTGAGTTTGAGGACACCCAGGCAAAGATGTCCAGATGCAGAAGGAAACAGGGACCTGGAACTCAGGAGAGATATCAGAGCTGGAGAGAGACCTGGAAGTCCTCAGCGTAGCAGGATGACAAGCAAACAGATGCAATCTTCCAGGGTGAGTATGATGAATGAATAAATAGAATAGCCTAGGCCTGAACGCTGAGCTAAATGGAGGGAGTCCAGAAAGGAGACCGAGAGGCAATAGCCAGGATTCCAAAAAGGAAAATTAGAGAGTATGGTATTTCAGAAAGTGTGCTCAGGAGTGTGTCACACGTCATGGAGGGGCCAAGTTAAGGTGAGAACTGAGAAGCATCCATTGGATTTAGTTACAAAGACCTCAACAGTGACATTGGTAAGAGCAGATTTAGCAAACAGGAGTGGCCAGAATGAGACAGCAAAGGCCTGGGACTGAAAGGGGAGGTGAAAAACGGAGACTGAGTTACAGCAACTCTTTCTAGAAGTGAAGGGAGGGAAGAGCTAAAGTTGGAACAGGTGTTGGGGGAGCATTAAAAAAATATAGGAGTCTGGAGCACAAAAATTCAGATGGGAAAATGCTAAGAAGAGGTTATAAACACAGGAAGGGATTGGGTTCTGAGAAGGTAGGAGAGGCAGGGGCCCACAATGAGGTCAAAGAATTGGTTTTCAACAGGAAGAGTGTCTCTTCCTTTTCAGAACAATAATAAAAAAAAAAGGATGAGAGGCGTTAACCATCAAGAGTGACTAAGGAATTCACCCTCATGCCTTGAACATGAACTGATATAAACTCTGGTATACGTTAGGAGGCATCTGAATCCAAGACTTAAAAACAAAAAAAACCTTTAGATTTGGAAATCTGTCACTCTGTTTCAGAAACACAAAAAGTTCTTTGAATCCACACTTTTTTTTTGTTTTTTAGTATTTGGAGTCAAAGAAGACTATTGGGGAGGTACTGTTTACACTGCAGTCTTCTCAAAATATCTTTTAAAAACCACATTGAGTTCACTAGAAAGGAAATGCATTTAGTATAAGGTCTTGCAGAGTACACAGCCTTATTTTAATAAGATGCAGTGATGCATATAAAATAGACTTGAAAAAAAAGGCTTTGCTTACTGTCAAATCCATGTTTTACCGGAAAAGGTTTTGATAGTGTAACCCAACAACTACTAGGAAATGCACGCCTGCAAATTCAAAGATCATAGGACTTGAAGAGACTGCTTTAATCAGAGTTTATCAAATAGATTTAAAACCAGTTCTTAAAAAAAAACAAAAACCAGTTCTTAGATCTAATTCAAATATGTTCCTGCTCATTTATAGAGCAAGAGTCTAGGTATTTAGACACAGAAGATGATTTTTTTCAACATTGAGAGTGAATGCTCTACCAGATTTGTTTTGTTTGGGGCTGGATTTTCTTCCTTTCATCCAAGAGCCACTTGGAATTTAAAGATGAATTGTCACAGGGAAGAAAATCTCATCTATCATGCCCTTGACTTTCTGTTTAAAGGGGATACACTTGTCTGTTCCTATGCTCCACCTCCCCGAGAACCACTTTAACAATAAATTAGGCTTGAACGAAAGTTTCTTGATATAAAGCAAAAGGTTTACATTTTAATTAGCTTTGGGAAGTCAAGGGCCATTTTACTAGAAACCTAAAGAGATGCGAGTTGTGCTTAATCACAGACCAAAGGACCCACCTGCCTCCTTTCTCTGTAATAAAAACACAAATAAAGCAGAGCTACTGAATGAAAACAGCCAGAGTCAGGGGTCAGTGCCTAATGTCAGCTCTCACCGTGGCCAGGGCCATGTGACTCCGTTGTGTGGCCTCGTGGAAGTGACACAACCCTTGGCCCACAGAAGCGGTGGAGAGGTTCCTCTTAAAGACAGCCCCATCAAGGAAAACTCTAAAGAAATCAAACCCACTTTCTAGATTTATTGGAGGTAGCCTGGCAACATTACTGCTTATATAATGCGAGAATCTTGCTTCACCTAATGAAAACCATGTTTGCAAAACTCACGTGGAGGCAGGGGTGGGGGGGGAGGGGAAATCCGTTTTTGTATATTTGTGTGTAGGGCAGCCAGACCGTAAACCTTGAAAGGAAACCCTCAATCTGAAATACCGTGCTGAGAGTAGCAGTCAGCGCCTGCAGAAGCCAGGAACATGGAGAAAAACATTTCAATTCCTCCGCCCCCGACAGAGGTAATGTTCTTCCTCTTGGAAAGGAAAGGGTCCTTTAGCATCTTTTGTCCTCTCACCGCCATCGCCTCCTCTCCCTTTATTATCGCTGACCTCCCACAGAGAAACGAAGCCACGAGCCGAGGGAGGAAAATCTGAGGCCCTGTTCTGTCTGGGGCTCCGAGATCTAGAGAGCTGGAGCTACTGATCGGGGTCCTGCCCGGATTTAACCCGGTAGAGGACCCACCTCCCTTCTCTGGGGTGAGATGCCAACTTGCTCAGAACCCGGACTGGGCGCTCTGGCTGCCAGGGCCCTCCGTGGCGCTGTTCGTGGTGCTGTTCGTGGTGCTGAAGCCTGCATCGAGGCGTGGAGGCAGCAACCCACGCACAGGCGACCAGCTGTCAGGGGCTCCGGACCCAGATCCACGTGAGGCAAGTCTGGAAACAGCTGCCGCCCACAGAGCTACAGCCAGCGCCACAGTTTGGCTCCAGGTGTAGCTCATTGGTTTACTTCTTTGGAACTGCAAAATGGCTGGTTCACCTTTTCTCTTCCCAGGGGGTTTCACAGAGCCCACCTCTGGCTCACCGATCTGGCATATCTCTTTCCTGATGTCCTCCCTGCCCATAGTAATTCTCTCACCCCCTCTCCTTCGTACAATACTTTGCCTTTGCAGAGCACCTTACAGTTGGTACCACCCTCACTGGCACCACCAACTGAGCCGTTTCTCTTACATACATAACCATTCCTCTTCTCTCCCACAGATATTTTTTGCCTTCTCTGCCCCTCATCTCTCAAGCAGGAGACTATTACCTCTGTGCAGGGTGGGCGAAACACCTTTACCCATCACAGCAAAACCGCTGATTTCTCCTTGGCAACGAATTCGGAGAGGCAGAGGTTAGAGTTCCAAAGGACCAGGAGAAAGTCCCCTAAGAAATTTCTAGGAAAATACGGGTAGTTGTCAGTAGGGTGGGGAATGGAGACACAGACACTAGGAAAAAAGTGAAGAAAAGAGTCTGGGCCTTCAAGGTGCAAGGCTTGTTGCAGTTAGAAGACTCCTGGCAGGTGGCACTCTAGCTCAAGGTGCTTTGGGTAGAAGCCTTGACTGTGCTCCTGGTTCCACCTCAAACTTCCTTTCTGCTAAACAACCCCCTAGCCAGGTTTGGAGGTCTGTCTTCCTCTTGATTCAAGCACTCTGCTAAAAAGCACCGTTCGCACAATTCTATTTACTGTAATACACAATGATGAAGGGAACATAAATAAGAAAGAGAGGGTCAGTGGGAGGATTTTTTTCTCATGTGTGATTGACGGTGCTCCGATCAAAACTGTGTAATCATCAATAACATGATTCAGCAATTGGGAAATGCAAACAAGTTGTGCAAGTGCTTGCTTTGGTCAAAGCCCTGGAGGGGCCCATGGGGCTGGGCCAAGCTTGAAGAGGGCAGTGCCAACAGGATGCCCTCCCTCCCACCAGGGCAGAGCTGGCTGTGCCTACAGCCTGACTGGCGTGACCTTTGCCTTTTGCAACACACATGCGGTTGGGCCGGCGTTAATGGCACTTTGCAGGGAGCTCCAATTGAGTAAACAAAAAATGCCTTGCCCTGTTCTAATGGAGCACATTATTCTGAGGCCTAAGCCTTCATCCAGGCCCCTGCAGCTGCTCTGCAGGTCAGTGCTACCAATAAAGCAATTAGCCAATGAGAAAACTCTTCTTCCCTGAGGGGGACTCGGAGGCTTTGTTGCAGTTGCTGTGCTTGGCTTTGGGTTTTTAAACAAGCAATCCAGGTTGATCTGAGCCTCTTACATCAGACTCCAGGATGAAGACACTGAAATTGTGTGTTTGCTGAGTGTGATATTTTAAGGAACTGGTCCCTTGTTCAACACAGACTGGAAAGCTCACTGCTTCCTGTTCAATTAACCTGAACCATAGCTGAACTCTACCCTTTGAACTCACTCTGCAGATAAATACATTAGCTCACCTAAGGAATCATTAATATTTTTCAATCACATAAAACAAACATGAATGTCTGAACACAACCCAAGAGATAGCCAATTAGGAATAGCACATGGAACATGTTGAAAAAAAAAATCACAAATGGATGTTATTTACAGAACAAAAAGGGTCAAGGAAGAAATAAAACGGATCATGCCAACAGTTCTGGAAACAAAGGCGACTTTCATTTTCATTTCTGCAAACACAAAGGGTACTGAGCAATATTTAGCAATTCCTGTTCCATCTACACTGCTCAATAAGAAAAAGTTGTACCTAACTCCTGGTCTGGTTTCTACCTACTTCCATCAGGACACACAACTCCAAGCCCTTCTCTTTGAAAGTGACTTCAGTGTTCATGCTCATATACAGAGTCCAAAATATTGCATTTCTGGGGACAATTTTATTCCCAATTTGCTACAAATGAACCAAAATAATTTTTGTGGCAGTATCACTGCCTTTAAGTGAACCACTGTAAATGAACCAAGCTAGTGGCTTGATTGAAATAATTTTACAGCAGCTGATGTTCCTGTGATGTTGTTACTCTAGCATCTAAACAGATTTTGTTTTGGGGGGAGGGAAAGAGAGAGAAGAGGAGAGAAGAGAAAGAGGAGATCGCTAAATGCATCTATTTTGTCCTTATCCCTGCATGTCATCTTAGAAGAATGAGAAAAACATTCCCCAACCAAGTCATTACACATTTCAGTCTGATTCAGTTTCACTTCCCACAATTCTGCCTCTTGACTCCTCCCCTCCTTCCCCCTTTTCATTTTTGTTTGGTTTGGAGTGTGGGCTTAATGCCCAGCTATCCTAGATGAGAACACTTAAAGGAATATCGCAAGCGCAAAGGGTAAATCTATTGAATGAGGGTCTTTAACTATGTGGTTTCCTTAAAGGGAAAGGTTGGATCAATAGGATCAATAGGAAAGGTTTCCCTGGCCCTGCATAAAAGGGTAAGGGCTTCTCTTTTCACTGGTTTAACTTTACTCTCTGACAAATGCAAATCAATGGATCTGTGTTTACAACAGATTCCCTAACAGACCCAACCTGGGTAAAGCCCAGAGCCTCGCCCTGCGGGTGGGGAGTCCAAGCTTGCTCTAGGGGGATGCTCTAGGGCAGAGCTTAAGGCTCAAGGCCCTGGGGGTAGAGTGGGCTTCCTGCCCACTGGGATCCTGCTGCTGCCGCCTGTGGTCTCTCCAAAGAGGACAGAAAAAAATGGAGCAATGGAGCTCCAGACTCTTCCAAAGATGCCTCAACCCAACATAAACATAAAGCCCAAATTCCTAGCATCTGGTGAGCCAGTCAACCTTGTTTCCTACCAGTACAGATCTGGGAGGTTGACTACACAGAGGAAGCTGGAGTGGGATACCTACAGTTGGAGCGGCCCATGCATTTCAGCTCTAGAATTCTCCTTCTGTCCTTCCTTAGGTGGTAACTGGCTCTCTTAGCTATTACAAGGCAAACCACTGAAACCGTGGGTTCTTTCCCCCTTAATTTTACCTTTCCCTTTAAAAACGTGATGCTTTCCAGAGATTACATGACTTCAAGTCAATACCAGTTACAGAGAAATTATTTTTCTTCCTGCAGGAGAAAGTATATGTATATTTGATTACATGAGCCAAAGTCCAATGCTGATTAAATTACATTGGAGGTGTGCTTCCAACCCAAACAAAGTCTGCTTTCTACAGAAGAGTAATGGATCTTCAAATGGCGAGAGAGGCGCCAAGGTGGAACGCAGAGCCTCCCTTCCCTCCGGGACAATTTGTGTTGGACAGTTTTTCACAACCATGTCCACAATGTCCACTTCTCCCCCAGTGAGACTAGCTCTGTGTGCACAGCCCGCAGCCTGCTTCCATGCCTTGCCATGCCTCAGACGGGCTGAGCTACCCAGGCTACCTCCCTGCCCCTGCAAAAACCTGTGTACACTTCTCAGGGTCTTCACCTGGAGCGAGACTTGGAAATCAAAAGTCAAGCTTTTCCCAAAGGCACTGAAGTGCATTGGGGGACAGACTGGGTGATGAAAGGGGGTGCTGATGGGCCCCCAGCCCACCTTGAACAGGCTCTGTACCTGACAGTATAAATGTCCCTGTTGGGTTCCCGCATAGTGGTCTCTCCCCACCATGAAAAGTATCCCCTCAGAGGAAGCAATTGTCCGCAGGTCAGGAAAAACAAGGATCTCTGAGAGGGTTGGGGACAAGGATAATCCAGAATCTGTAGATGAAGTTTAAGGCCCAGGGTTCCTCAGTATTCACCCTTTTCCCCAGGGCCCTTTATCCAGACAATTATTTCTATTTATTCCCTCCTCATTTTCCTTCCTTTGGCAAGAGCCCAGAAACTAAATCCCTCTGCTTCTCCTCTGAGGTTTTCATTCCTCCAGGGATACCCCCGACAGGATACCACTTTCCCTCAAGACAGTTTCTACCGACACCAGCCACCAGCAATAGTGTGGTGGCGTCCAGTACCTTCTTCCTGAGAACGCTTCAACCCCTTCGTCTGATCTTCCTTTAGAAACAGGTTCTAGAGCCCAGAAAACCAAGAGGCGACTCTGAAGTGAAATTTTGGATTGAAGAAAGCTGGAGAGGCAGCCTCTTTCCCCCTCAGGGTTCAGGCCTGGAGCTCTGGAAGGTAAACCCTGCCCAGGGTCCCCTGTTACCTCTGGGCAGACACGTGTCTCTGGAGAGAAGTGGGGCCGCTCTCAGAGACACAGAGAATCTGGGCGGCTCAGTTTCCCCTCTGCCCCACCCTCACCATTCACCAGGAATCCAGCCCTGTTTTAGGATTCTAAGATGGGGTTGGAGGAGACTCTAAGATTCCACCCTCCAAAAGCCCACTTGCCCCTCCCAGAACCTAAGAGCCCTTCACCGGGAGCTGGAGGGGAGGGGCCCGCTGTCCTCCTCACCAAAAGGAAACCTCGCCACCCTTTTTGGTTTCTGTATCTGATCACTGGACCTAGTTCAATGTAGGTTTTCAGAAGAGGGGTAGGGCTCATTCTGACTAGGAATCAAGGAGCTGTATCAAAGCTCCCTTCTCTAAGGAAACCCACTGGAAGGAAGACGACCCCTATCTCTGGGGAGGACAGAAAGAAATGACTGCTTCCCCTTTGCCACATGGCAAAGCAGAATAACGCAAGATTTGGGGGGTTTTCTCTCTCCTTTCCTTCCTCCTTTTTCTCATTTCGTTGTTGGAGAAGGAAAGAAAACACTCCTTTTCGTCCAGGTTGAAACCTTCTCTTGAAGGAAAAGCTTAGTATTTCTAAAACTGGAGAATTTATAATTTCAAAAAACCCGAACAATTTAGTTCTTATCTCACCCCCACTACCGTCCCAGCTCTTTCTTTCCTTCATCCACCTTAGTGTTCCTTCTGGAAGAATAAGCCATTTGGCGAAAGGAGCCATTGGCAGGATGTGGAGGTCTTCCTGCCGGAGGGAAGGGACAGCTCTGAAGTTCTTTCTTTTCCCGTCAAGGCAGGTGTCTCAGAGAAAACCTCTCTACTAGGGCCAGGTCTGAGTCCCGCGTCTCAGAGGGGAAGATCTCTCCAGCTGCTGGGAAGGGGAGCTGGGGCGGGGCAGTTCCCCAGGCTGGTGTTTCTTACCAGCCGGGGCAAGTAACAAGATTCTTCTCTGGTTGTGACCCAATTAGCCCAGAGCAGACCATTCTGAGGGGTGAAGCCCAGGCCATTGTCACTGGGGCCTCGTTTAACTGTCCAACTAATGCACCAGCGTAGAAAGTCTGCGAATGGGAACATTTAATGAGAATGTTCTTTCTTAACGAAAACAAGGATGGAGCGGATCCGCGGAACAGGAAGCTGCGAGGTTAGCAGGCAGCTTTAAAGACGTCGTTTCTATACGTCTGTGTCTCTAGCTCTGCTTTGCAAGGAAGTTCATCTGTACCATTTTTTCTAGGTTCCCACATATATGCGTTAATATTTGATATTTGTTTTTCTCTTTAGAGACGTCGTTTCTAAAGTTCGGCTTGGACGTTCCCGCATATGGAGAGGAGACCAAATTTCCCGGATGGTTTCCGTGGAGGAAAGAAGTTGCTCCCGGCCCTGCTGGACCAGATGCGGGCCGCGCGGGGCAGAGGCGAAGGCACGCTAAGCACGAGAGGACTCGGGCGCCGAACCACCCGCAGAGCCCGCGGCAGCGAGCGCAGAAAGCGGCGTTGCGCGCGCGGGGACCGGGGGAGAGGGCAGGCAGCCTGGCGACAGCAGGAAACCTCGAGTAGGAAGCGGCGGGCTGGAGCCGCGCGGGGTGAAGCAGCGGCCAGACCCGAGAACCCGCCTGCAGCTGCGGAAGCAGCGCGGCGGGAGCGCCGGGGAGCCAGGCCGCTGGCGAGCGCTCTGCTGGGAAGAGGGCGCCGTCGGGCTTACTGGAAACGCGCCGGATCAAGTTCCAGATCAATGAAATCTGGGTCTACACGTTAACATTATTGTTGCCAGCATTAATGCTCTTTTAATCTTCTAAACATTATCAGCATCGATCTCCCTCCATATACACATTTGTTTGAGAAAGTGACATAACCACATGGTGGAAAGCCTGGAATAAAAATAAATGCGCAGCCTCTCGCATCGAGGGCGCCCGTGGACTCAGGCTACTTCTCGCCCGCGCGTTCACTAACCTCCCTCGCGTCCCGCCGGCTCGGCCCAGCTCCCGCCCACCCTAATGTGAGTTGGGAAGGTGTTCTCGAGGCACCGGGGACTTGACCAAGCAAGGATGGTAGTGAGCTTTTCAATTATTAATCCGACCAGCCAGCAGGAGAAAACATCTTGTGTTCCGTACCGACGTGGTACATCCGGCCTCTCCGGCTCGGATCCCGAACTAAACCTTCGGGAGAGACCGGCTGAGCCCGGCCGAGAGGCTGACCAGAGGGAGGGGTGGGAGTCGGGGTGCGGGTCTCTGCGGATGAGGTCCCCGCCCCCGTCCCTAGGTTTAGGGTGGCCTGAGGACGTCCCCTGGCGCCAAAAGGAGCCGCGCACGCACGTGGTGCCCCTGGCAGGCGCCGCAGCGTTGTGCCCTGGCCACGCTCCGCTGCCGCGGGCGTCAGGTGGCCCAGGCGACATCCCGTTGGGTTGGTTAAGGGCCCTCCGCTGCCTCAACAAGAGGTGGCTCCGGACTGGTCGCTGGGAGCTGCTGCCTGGGGAGGGCCGGGCGTCTGTTCGCCGCGGGGACGCGAGGCAGGCTCGGGGCGGGCCGCCCCGGGAGCCCGGCTCACAGAAGGCGGAAACCTGGGCAGGGTGTGTCGTCGGAGGGTCTCTGCTCTGTCTTCCAGTTGTTGGAGGAAACCACTCCCGCCACCGGGGCCTCGGTCGTCCTCCGCGAGGCGCCCATCCACTTTCTTGCCTGGGTTCTCTCGGTCCCTCCTGGTTCGTGTGTGCTTAGTTCAGAGGCCTCTTGAGGATTTGTGCTTGAACACGCTGGAGTTTGTCCTCGCCGCCTCTTGCCGGGTTAATAAAAACTGCTCTGCCGGAGCCATATCCGGGGACCACGGAAGAGACCGAAGCCCGCATGGTTGCAAACAGTTTCGGCCCTCGCCACCTTTTATGAACGAAGTCGTGCACTTGGAGCCCATTTCTCTGAAATCTACTGTTGAGGCAATCTGAGCTCCCCCATCTTCTCCCTTCCCTTTTGCAATGCTATCCCGGGCTGTGGATACACCGAGGCGGTCGGCGCTTCTGTTGTGATGAGGGTGTACTTCACCTAAGGGTGCGGTTGCCGACACTGGCCCAAATCAGGCATCTTAACTCTGCGGATCCTCAAACCCCTATCTGCTTACCTCTGGCAAGACCCAAAATGAGAAAGAGAAAGCGAAATTAAAAGAGAGAGAGAGAGAGAAAGAGCTGGTCTCGATGAGATGGGGGGCTGGTCGGTCTCGGCGAGGTTCGGGCCTGGGAGTCAGGCAGAGCCACCCTGTACAATCACTGGGATTGTTTAACCCCCAGAGCTCAACGGTGTGGGCCCTCGGCAGCGTCCTGGCGAGATTCCGATCCATACTCCTGGAGGAGAAGGGCTCAGCTTTTCTTCTCCATTTGCTCCTGTCCCCTAGCGCCCCAAGTACATAATACCAGTCCCAGCTTCTGCATCAGTGTCTGAAGAGACTGATCTACTGACCCCAAACTGAAAAGCTTCCTATGTAATAATAACCACTCAACACACTTGTAGTTGCTGATCGAATGGCCAGATAAAAAGGCTAAAGCTTTTGTCCCTTTTCAACTCTGGGTAATAAAACAGACACATATTTGAATGCCTGAGCAAAGCGGGGTCCCTCGCAGGAAATTCCCAGTCGCTGAAGGAGGCTTTCAGACTCCCACTGAGGGGGCTTTCTTGCTCCTGCTCTGAAAATCCCCGATGCTGCCTGAGGCCAGCCCCTGAGGAGTGGCCCCGGGACTCTCCCGTGGTGGGTGGTGGGACTGGGGTCCCCCAGGGATGCCACACTCTCCCCCATCCCAGCAATGCTGTTGCAAAAATGCTTGAGACCGGCTAGCCAGGAAAGCATTACTTTCCAAATCACTTTCAGACATACATTGGCAGAGGGCACGTGTTTTAAAAATCTCTGTCTTTTTCGGGACAGGCGTGAGGGGGCGGCAGCGCTCTGAGATCAGCCTGACTAGAATAGCTGTCATCCTGCCTTTACCTTACCCTGGTCCCCCCTCCCCAAGACCGGCTGCCAAGTTTCTTCCGGCTGCCTGTGCCCAAGAAGCCAGCCCTTGCTGAAGCTCACCCGTGAGGGACTAGAGGCCTTTTCAGGGGCCTAAGATAAAGGGGTACCACACTGTTTGGAATTGTCAGTAAGCTTCCAGTTTTTCACGGATAATCTCTATTCACTGCTTAATCTTTGAGAGGAACCAAGAGCAATCAGAGAAAATTGTAGGAGAGGATGAAGAGTAAAAAGCTAAATGAGGAGAAAGATAAAGTAGGTTTCTAAATCCATGCAGAACTATTTGGAGTCCACCGATGTGGGGAAGCCCTTGGCGGCGGGTCTAGTTTCTTTACCTTTTCAGATCAACACTGCTGGGAGATTACTGACGGGAGATCCGAATCCTCCAACAGCGGGCAAAGGCGGAGGCTGTCAGAGTGGAAACGCCCCCTCCCCAAGCCTGGGCGAACACGTTGCCTGTCACACCCCCCAGCCCTGTCCGGCGTAAGTAGAGTGCACCGTACAAGCCAGACTCAGCGGTGCGAGGATAGCCCCGGGGAGCCGGAGAGGAAGCCTGAGCTCACAGCTCCGGAAGCGCGTTGTGTGCGGCTCGGAACCGCGCGCTACCCACTACCCGTACCTATGTAAATCACTGCCACCACGAATTGTCCGCCAGATAATCCGACGATCGGGAGAGACAGCCTCAATCCAAAAGACGCTGCCCATCTCGGCCTGCGTCCGGGTACCGTGCGCCCTCCCCAGTGGGGCGCCTGGACACTTTGCCCCTCTTGGCCCGTGGCAGGGTCCTGGGGGCAGCGCAATTGCCACGCGCACCGCGCTGGGTCTGTGCGCACTAAAGCGCGCAACTGTGTGCCAGTCGCAGCCACGGCTGCGCCTTTCTCTCTGGTTCCCGCCGCCCACGCAGGAGGTTTCTGCGCTCCTAGAACAATAGAGGGCTGTACCTCGCGGCTCTGCCGCTAGAGGAGGCACAAAGAGCCAAGCCGGCTACAGAACAATGTAACCAATGCGTCGACCCGTCCTCTCCAGCCGGCCGCAAGCCCTCCCCGTCGCCGAGCTACGCGCACAATCAGCGTCCGCTTAATGCAAAGGCGGAGCCTGTAGCCCGCGGCCAAGATGCGTTAACTAACCTGCATCTTAATTTTTTCTGCACCTCTTCCCGCGAGCTCCCAGTCTCTCCCGGAGGCCCCAAACCTCGGCAAATCCTGGCAGACGCTGGGAGCCGGGCAAGGGCGGCCGGCGAGTGAGGCAGGACGCTCTCTACTCTTAGTTGCTCCTCTCCCGTCCTCCCAGAGAGGTGGATGTGGCAGTCCCAACCTTCGTCCTTGTACCCTCCCCTCACTGTGGGCAGTGACAAGGGACCTGGCCCCAGCCTGCTCTTTCGATCATAAAGTCCCCGTGACAATGTCAAGGCTGGAAACGGGCTCGGGAAGCGCTGTTGTACCCTGGTCACCCGTTCTCCGCGTGGGCAAGGCTGTGACTCTTGTCAGTGACCAAACAAGTTTGCCTCCCGCTCCCCCACCCCAGCCCACCAACTGCCTCCATACAGGGAGACCAGGCAGCTTGGAAAACTGAAACGTATTGCCTAAGCAAGCTTGGAAATGTATTGTCTAAGCAAGAGTTCAAGTGCACAGGGTTTCCAATAAAGGCAATCCCCCTTTCCTGTGAGTCCTGGAAAGAGAGGGCTCCTAGTGGACACGGTGCACCCCCATCGCGACTCCCACAACTGGGTAAGGTCGGAAGGAGAGGGCAGAGTTGGCACGTTGACCAAAGCGCGAATAAAATGCGGGTGGGGGTCGGTCAGGAAGCCCAGGAGACAAGGAGGGAGGAAGGAAGAGAAGAGAAAGGGAGAACAGAAAGAAGAGAGGAGAAAGAGGAAACAGAAGAAGAAATAAAGTAGAGAAGAAATAGGAAGTGTGGAGAGGAGGCGAGAACCAGAGATGTGGCTAAGCGCCCTCACCCGGGGCCACAGGCACCCCGGAGCCCTCTCCCAGCACCCTGGCTCCAGGAGACCCTCTGGGCTTACCTGCCAGGCGTAAGGCAGACATGCGCTGGAACTCGGGCTCCTGCAGCCACTTCCACATCCTGCGGAAGGTCTCCCTGCCAGATTTGAGTTTACTCCACGGTTTGGGGTTCCGGAGCAGGTCGGAGAGAGTCCCCTGAGACCGGCACAACACCCTCTGCGCGAAGATCGCCTGTGGGATGCTGTAGCGCTTCAGCTCGGCGGTGATGCGCTGGGCCACCTCTTTGGTGTTGATCTCCTCCAGCTGGCCTGATGTGGCCACCTGCGATCCCGAAGAGGACGAGGGTGGCCTCTCACGGCTAGGCGCCAGCACCGGCCCATGGGACTGAGCGTGGCCCGGGTGGTGTAGGCCGTTGAGGTGAGACATCATGGCCGCGGGCGGGGTGCCCAGACCGCGGGACAGGTGTTGCTCACCGCGGGTCAGCATGGCAGTGTGGTGCGCGTCGAAGTTGGGGCTGAGCATTTTGTCGTGGCCCGGGGGCCCGTAGCTGGGCAGGTTCTGCTGCGCGTTGTGGAGGCCGCCCAGCCCGTTGCCCAGCGGCGTGGCGGCCAGCGGGGACAGGCTCTGGCTCATGCCGGGCATCTCCTTGTAGGGGCTGTAGAGGTTGTTCATGGTCGGGAGCCCTCGCTCGTCGCGCATGAGGGTGAAGCTGCCGCTGACGTTGCCCGACAGGCGCTGGTGGTGGTGGTGGTGGTGGTGGTGGTGGTGAGGGTGCGGGTGGTGGAACTTGTCCGACACGGTGGAGATGGGCGGCAGCGGCTGGAGAGGCGTCAGCGTGGTGTAGGTGTTGCTCATGCCCATGCCGGGCGGGGACGAGTCGCAGGACATGCTCATGGCATGATGGAGCGGGATGGAGAGCTCGGGCCGGTAGTCGCCGCCGTCCAGGATCGAGGCCATGCTAGTGACCATGGCCGAGCGCGACGCCGCTGCTGCCGCCGCTGCCGCCGTGCCCAGCTCCTGGTGCGCCGTTGGCGGCGGCGGCGGCGGCGGCGGCGGCGGCGGGCCCCGCAGCGAGCCAGCGGCGCCGCGGCCCGCGTGGTGAGGGCTGGTGCTGGCCAGCAGCTCCTGCTCATGGCCCGGGCCCCCGCCGCCGCCCCCGCCGCCCCCGCCGCCGCCCCCACCGCTGCCGCCGCCGGCCGGCCCGTGCAAAGTGCCCAGACTTTCCATTGTCAGCTCCGGGTTCATGGCGCAGCCTTCTAGGTCTTTGGTGAGGCATCGATAGGCGGTGTAGGCAGCCTTCATTCAGTCCATCGGGGCCCGGGGGCGGCGGGGGCGGCGGGGGTGGCCGGCGGGCTGGCAAGGCGCGCGTGGCGGAGCTCTGCCGCGGGAGCAAGGGAGGGCGCAGGAGTGCGTGAGCGTGTGGAGGGGAGCGTGCGTGCGGGTGTGCGCCCCGGGCTGCGGGCGGGCGGGCGCGCCCGGGGTGGGGGTGGGGTGGGGGCGGACGGGGCGTGTGTGCGGGAGACGGGAGGGGGCGGGGAAGGAGGGAGGGATCACCGAGTCCCGCCGCTCGGGGCGGCGCGCTGCCTAGCCATGTCCGAGCCCGCTCCGGTGCCGACGTCTTCTGTTTGGGTGAGCGGGAGCTGTCCAGAAGGGCTCTGCCGCTCGCCGGGGCAGCCAACCTACCTTCCCGGACCCGGGGCGGGGCAGTGCCCGATGGGCGCCGCGAGCAGCCACTGCGTGGCCGCGACTGCCCCGGGAGGCGGGCCTCCTGCGCACAGCTGCCAATGGCTGAGGAGCGGGCGGGGCCGCGCGTTTCACGTTTGGCTGACGGCTCTGTGCTTTTTTTTTTTTTTTTTCCTCCTTTGCCACTGGAATCAAACGTCAAGGAGAGGAAGAGAGGGAGGGGAAGAGAGGGTAGTGGCGAGAGAGGCGAGAGAGCGAGTGAGGGAGAGAAATTACGTTAAAGATGCCGCTCTGTTTCTCTCCGGAGCTGCTGCGACCTGGGCTAAAGGGCTTTGCTTCAGTTCCCCTTGCTTCACCCCAAAGCTTTTATCGAGGCAAGCCAGGAGGGAAAACTCCTGCTACGTGCTGATGTAAAAACAATCCCACGTCTCCTAACAAGCCACTTCCCAAGCGTCCCTAGCTGGGAGCCAGTAGTTTAGCCTTTAAAAATGCGGGCGCTAATGTATTCTAATGTAGGGTAAATTCCCGAGACTGGGGAGTGCGGAATCTACGGGGCGAAGGAACTCAAGCGCCCTCGCCGCCTGCTAGCTGCGGCCGGCGGACGCAAGCCCACCCGCGGCGCGGGCCGCAGTAATGCCTGCAAAGTTAACACAATAGCATCATTTAATTACCCGGCGAGCCCATAAATCTCTCAGTTATGAGCCTTCAGAAGGGCCCCTGCTAGATTGCAAAACAAAACTAGAACACCAGGAGCTACGGTTTCAAGGTGACCAAATGCTTGCTGCGCGAGCGAGTTGGAAAGGAGTTGTGGGAGGGGGCGGGGGCTGGAGGGGGGTAGTGTACAGCAGGGTTGTTGCCGATGCCTTAGTTAGCAAACTTCTCCTGGGGGTAGGGAGTATGTAAACGTCCGGGACGTTACTCGCGGATCTTCCCCCTAACACACACACACACACACACACACACACACACACACACACACACACACACACGTCTCTCGAATCCCGGGAGAGGAACGCCCTGGGTTACGGCTGTGGATAGATGACATGGAGCCCATATCTGTATATTCAAACCTTGTTTCTGAAAAGACCAGAGCCCTGGTGAGTTCTAGAACGCTCGCAAGCCGCAGCTTTGAAAAGTGTACCTTCATCTACCCAGGATTGCCGTTGTTTAGTAACCCCTGGTCGGCGACTGGGAGTGGAGCGGGGTTGTAGAGAGAAGGTGGAGATTTCTGCGGCCCGGGTTGGGGTGGAGGGGGTAGTTGAAGGCAGAGAGCCACTCGGCATTGAAAACCTTACAAGAAACAGATTCTTCCGAAGCAGGTTGCGTTCTGTTTGCCTGTGAAGATTCAAGCTAGCTGAGGTTGCGCAGATGTTGCCTTTGTTTAAAGAGACAGTAATTAAGGACAGGGTGGACGTAAGTTGGAGAAGCGTGACCTATTTTCTTTTGATCAGCTGTCAAAAGAAGAGCAGGGGGTCTCCTTAAGACAGCCCCCTCCAACAACTTCCAGCTGTTAGAGAAAACTTGATAAGAAAACAAGGACACAGTCTGGAATACT
Source organism: Orcinus orca (assembly GCF_937001465.1). NCBI lineage: Eukaryota > Metazoa > Chordata > Mammalia > Artiodactyla > Delphinidae > Orcinus > Orcinus orca. Next base: position 16,927,305 of record NC_064573.1, read on the forward strand.
GTATGTGCCTCTCTGGCGCTAGAGAAAGGTTTTATTCATTTGGAAAACAGTTCTTAGTCTTGGTGACCTTTTACGGCTGCCCTCCTCTCTCTTCTAGCTACAGAGCAAAAAAATCCACCCCCTCCCACATCATGCTGTCACATGAACGTACAGTGACACTATTTCTAGATCGACTTTATTGAATTCTGGCCAATACCTTGCCAATTATTCTTTCAAATAGCCTCTTCTTGTGATATCAAAGCCTGAGTAAGAAAGTGGATGATCCCCTGCTTTGCTAGACATACTTTTCTAGATGCTCACATCTTTTAATGTCACAGTACTAGACAGGTAAAATCACTCAGTTTTCTGTTTCTCTGACTTTCGTCTCTTCCTCACCTCTCCTACCATCTCTCTTCACCCTCCCCACCTTGTATATGGCAGCTGGACATTTGGGATAATTTGAAAGTTAATGTTTGAAATACACACCGAGTTGAACAAAAGTTCACAAGAGTGCAGTCCTGTTGGTCCAGGAGTGCTCAGACACTGAAATAAGGCAGGAGAGGAGCAAGACAGGGGAAAAATCTGTTTGATGTGCCCCAGTGCCGAAGGCAGCCTCCTCTGCCCTGGCTTCAGGCTCAAGCAGTGGCCAGTGACCCCAGGCTGGGACATCTGGTAGGCACTGCCTCCGTTCAGAAACCTAGGCATATAAATTGCCATTTAAATAAAATTTCAAAATTATAAACTCATTTCCCAGGCTACCAGGATAAATCTGCTCCTGGGTATTCCACCTCGGTGTGCCTGGGAGCAGTCACGTGCTGGGGAGTTGAAAGGTGAGTTGCATATTCTCGCTGCCTCGCTCCTTCCTCCCTCCCTCCTCCCCTCCCCTTCCCTCGATCAATATTGGCGATCTCAGGGAAATCATGAAATCGCATTGGCTTCTTTGTGTATAATTTCATTGGGCTAGATTAAAGCAGACTTTTCACATTGTTTTTCTGATAGCGGTTTGAGGTTTTATATTTCAACCCAAAACCCATTGAAAAGAAAAAATTAATGTGCTTGTTTACTCAGCATCCTAATTTTTACTGAATTAAGTTTGCATGTTTTCTCCCTTTCTTTTTAAACCGGAAAAATAGTATCTACTTGAAGATAATTTTAAGAATATCAGTACTAATACAATTTTCAAATATGTTTTGAAATATCTTTGATTTTTTTCTATATAGTTCTTCGAGAAAATAAAAAGGAAGAGTTGCTTTCTAACCACCCCTTGTTAAGCACACATGCTCTAACCTTCGGAAGTTCTACGACTCAAATTTTTTTCTTTTAATTTGAAGTTACACTCCTGTTCCCCCTGACCGTATAGAAATGTGGCAGCAGAAGTGCTACTTCACGACTGTTAGAATCTGGACAAACAGTTGCACCAGCCATTATATCAGGAGCAGGATATCCATTACTTAGAATACCCCATTTGCAGGGCCGATTTTCTTCAAGACCAAACACTTAAATGATTCAAAAGAAGCCTGTAAATAAAATGCAGCTTTGACAACAAATATAAGCTATTGTACTGTAAAAGAAAAAAAATTGAAGTTGAGCAAGTGCAGAAAAAGACTGGAAAATTTTACTGGACTTTTCGTATGTTTTTTCACATTAAAAAAATTTTAAGGGTCTGAGAGGGAGAGAGACATGAACATTCAATTAAAACAGAGACCCTATAAATTATTCACGAAAAAAATAAACACACCACAAGTAAACCCAATCTGGATAAGGGGTCCAACAGCTCTGTTTTTACTAAACAACTGTAACCACAGCCCAAACCCTGGGTAGAACGGGGGCTGCTTATTTCCACCCAAATGTTCAAAATCCTGAAGAAGGTTTTGTGTTGGGCAGAACGGATTTGCGCTACAACTAGGTTTATCAGAGCAATACAAAGAAACATAATGGTGGGCTGACTTGGACTATTTTATTTTTGTCCTTCCCCAAACCATCTGGCGTGTGAGTGTAGGGGTATTGATCAGGATCTGTGAGCTGCAGACCCCATGCCAATCCATAGCGTTTCTGGCAATCAGCGTCGCCCATGAATTGCAGCTGTCTGTGCAGCTCCTGAACAGAAATCTTCGAAAAAGTCCCCCACTTATCAAACACATCATCCGTTCAGGGGTAAGTCAATGTCATTTCTTTGTCATTCCATGAGCAGGGATTATGCAGGAGAAAGTTTTTGTTGTCTGTTGTATCTGCTGCTGTGCCTTTTTTTTTTTTTTTTAATGGAAGGAGAGCAATTTTCTAGCCATTGAATGGTAATGGTTTTCCAGAAAGGCCTCAAGCGTTTGTAGGAATCTGACGACAAATACTGTTTTAATATTGTGGGGGAATTTTAAGAGGAGGGGGACATTCTTATGTTGCTATACACAAACAATAATAGTGATAATAGAGGGTTCCTTTTAATGACAGAGGATTTTCTCCCCTTTTCTCGCAGCCCCTGGTGATGAAGATGCCGCAAGTCTGTGATTACACTTGCAGATGGACGGTGGGTGCTAGTGGCGGAAAAGGCGTCTTCGGAATTGTGGCTCTGTTTGATATCTCCATTAGCTGCAGTTTTCTTCTGCCTGAAAGCTCGGGCTGGTTGAGCATAGGGAGGAGAAAACCAAAACCGATGCCTAGCCCCACTAACTCCCTTTGGCCTCTGAGCTCAGAAATTCACTGATACTTCTGAGTTTCCAGGTGAATCTAGGAAAGTCTGAAACAAAGTTTTCTAGGTGTTGAGGCCGAACCGGTCCTTTTTCGTCTGCTTCTGGCTCTGCGTGGATGTTGTTAATATCGAAAAGGCCAAGTTAGAAGAGCTGGCGGGGGACTGCCCTGAACTTTTGGGTGGACAGACAGACATTTTGCGCCAGGGTCGGGGGAGAGTTGGCGTTTGTTAGTGTTCTTCCCACCCTCAGCTAGCCTCTTAGGAAAAGAAATACGAAGCTCCCGGAGCCCTCCCTGCCGGGGGAGCGTTCTCTCGGAGCCCTAAGCCCTGGTGCCTGGATTCGAAGGTGGGGAGTAGGGTCGCGGGGCGAACCCAGCGGGGTGTCGGAGCCTGGGCTTAACCCACCCAGCCTCAGTAGTCCAGGCGCGGGGAGTGGGCGAGCTTGGGGGAGGGGAGGGGCGGAGGAGACCCCACCCCAAGAAGCTTTGGCACCTGCTCTGGGGCAGCGGGTCTGGACAGGCAGCGGCAGCCCGAATCCAGACCTCCGCAGAGCAAAGCTTCTAGCGCGTCCGCCTGCCTAGTTTTAAAGAAGGCTTGGGACTAGGTCGGCCGACCTTGATCGCCTCCCTCCACTCCCTCAGAGAGGGGACTGCTGGAGTTTTGTGTCCTCAAGGACACACACACACACACACACACACACACACACACACACACACGTTTCTGTCCTCCTTCCTCCCTGCCCTCTCTGGGTTCCCCGGCCCCCTCTCAGGAGGAGTTTGCCCGGGCTGTGTGCCCGGGCCTCTGAACTGGACCCGAGATGACTGTCGCCAGGGCTGGGTGGCGGCACTGCAGTCCCTGCCAGGGGATTTCCTTCGAATTCGGTGCTCACGACAGACTCTCCTCTGGGGGCCCCCCTTCCGGTTCTGTTTTAGAGGCTGCTACCACTCGGGAAGCTGGTGGGAGAAATAATTTGACTCTTGGAGGAAATTTAAAAAGTGAAGGGGAATTTGAGGATTCAAAGCTCCGAAGATCAGAAGGCTGATTTATTTATTTATTTAGTGGGAGGAGGGTGGGCGCGGGGAGCCGGAAGCCTGACTCTCACAACTACGTAGGCTTTTTTTTCCCCCTGAAAGAACCTTGAGCTTTAAGAAAGCAACTTGTTAATCTGAAAACCACGACGAATTTTCTCCTCACAGGCCTTCAGTTCCTGTCCCATGATTTCTCTCCCCCCACAGCCCCGAAGTCTTGGTTTTAAACCGTGTGGAGCTGCGGTCGCATTTTCTTTTTACAGTGGGTTTCCAAAAGTACCATCCAAGTATACTTAAAAGTTTTCCTCTCCTCCAGTTGTCACCCCACAAAAGAATAACTGGCTTGAGGTCCTTTTGTTCAGGTCAACTTGTGCGTGAAATCTTTTTGTTGTCCTTTCAAAGGAAGGCAAAAGTTGCAGTTGATTTTAAAAAGGACGAATTTAACTCTCTGAAAGTGGAGCTGTTTTCAAGTTGCTCTGAGACGCTAAGCACGGGCGTTGCTTTTATTTATTACCTTCTTAAAACGATCATTTATTTGCTCTGGACATAACAATTTTTGATTGAGGATTCAATATTGTTTAGACATTAATACAGATACCTAGCACTTCCCCTCTCTATGAAAATGGGGGGTTTAAAATTTTTTTCGTATAATTTCAATCGTCTAGCTACAGTTGATTTTTTTCTTTAAAGTACAGAGTATTAAAAAAAAGAGTTGATCAGATTTTAAACTTGAAAATATTATTTCCGATTTCAAAGATAATATTTCTGTTGGAAAACTAAAACCCAACCCAGGGGTATAAAATATTTATGCGAATCAGACCATTTCTTTTTTTTAAAAAATCGCATGATATATATATATTTTAGATTCCTGGGATATCAGCTTCCAAGGATATTAAATAACCAAGGAGTCCGAGCTGATTTTTCAAGGTGATACAATCAAAAGTATAACAGAAAACACACTCGGATTATTTTAGGAGCATTTAATCTTTGGAAAATCGCTTCGATGCCACTTTTGAGAAATTCTGAATTGTTTCGCTTCCAAATGTGTAAAGAAAAGGCAACTCTGGCCAACCGTAGGGTTCAGGGGCGGCCGTGGTCGTTCGAGGAGCGGGCCACGGTCCCCGCGGGCCAATTCATCCAGCGCCGCGCCGGGCCTGGCCGGGCACAGGTGGTTTGGCTGCTTCTAAAGATGCCGGGCTCCGAGGGCGTCCTGCCGCCGGGGTTGGGAGAGCGATGCCCGCGGCGCTCCTGACTCCGGGGAGACCTGTTGGCCTCGAGGAAGCGGTGTTTGCACCGACCGGCCGGCTCGGCGCGGAGACCGGCGTCGAGGCCGCGGGCGCGGGAGGCTGCGAGCGGCTCCCCTGTCGCACCGTGCCCTCCAGCTGCCCGGGTCCTGCCCTCCCGGCCCCGCGGAGCTCGGAGGCCCCGGGGCCCGCGCCGAGCCGCTTCTCCGGGAGGGGCTGCGCGGCCCCGCGGCTCAGGAGGCGGAGGGAGCCGGCCAGGATTGATGTCTAAATCAATGCCGTTTCTAGGCGCTTCTCTCTACTTCTCTTCGTCTTTCTCAAAGGCAGATCGCCTCCCGAGGGTGGATTTCTTCTCCCCTCGCGAAGTCGGGGAGAGGAGAGCGTCCGCACTTAACTGAAACCTCAGCGCCACGCGAGGTCCCTGAGAGGTGGGGGGGATCTAGCAATAAGCACCCACATGGAGGGAAACTGCGGGCCTGGGAGCCGCTCGTCCCTCCTCATCCTCCTTTTTTCCTCAGGCTGCTGCCCCCTCCCGCATTGTTTCCTACACCCGAGCTCCTGCTTCCTTCGCCCACCCTGAATGGCGCCCCGGCTCGGGCCGCTCTCCCAGCGGTGGCACGTGGCGAGGACTGCCCCCGACCGCCCTTCTATATCCCAACTGGACCCCCCAATTTGACGGGATCCGGAAGGGGAGACCCCTAGTCTCCGACACCAAACCCGGCCCTGCTCAGGCCGGCCTGGCTACTTCTGATTTAATTATTCACTGGTGAATTAGACAGCTGCAATTGTGAAAAATCAGCGGCCACTATTGATTCCCGGAACGAGTAGGGGGTGGGGAGGCCGCGGGGCGCAGAGGGAGGGCGGGGAGTCGGCTCCGGCCCTCGAGTGCCCTCGACCGGGGTCCTCGCCGGGCCCCCCGGCCCCCCGCCGAGCACGCGGCTTCGTAGGGCCTCCAAGCCTCGGGCTCCTCTCCTCGCGCGAAGCCCGCCGGGGCCCGCCTGTGTGTGCGCGGGGCCGACAGGCCTGGTCCACCCCCCTCAGGCCTGCGCTGGCCTCCTGCGGAGGAGAACTGAAGACAAAGGGCAGGACCAGGGGAGGGACGCTCCCTCAGGGTTCGCGGGGGACGGCCTTGGGGGCGGCGGGGGCCTCAGGCTCGGCGCGGGTCTCAGACTCGGCGCGGGTTTCAGGCTCGGCGCGGCTCCCGGGCCGGCCCCGCGTCCTGCAGGCGGAAGGGCGCAGCGGCGGCGCTTCCGGTCCCCGCACGCCCGGCTGGGGGGCCTCGTGCGGCAGCCGCCGCCGCCCGGCTCCAGGATGCCCCGGAACACCAGCTCCCCGCAGAGGCCGCCCTCCTCGTGGGCAGGGCGGGCCACGTTCGGCGGATAGTGGAGACTTCGCGCCGCCGCCGCCAGAGCAACAAGTCCAGGCGGGCTCGAGGCGGCGGCACCCCGAGGGCAGGCAGTGGATGCCATTTCCCTCTCCTTTGTACCAAACTGAGCGAGAGATGTGTGTCCTGAGGAGGAGTGTCTGTGTGCCCTCAGAACCAGGAGTTGACACAACCGTGTGGAGAATACATGCTAAAGAAGCCGTTCTGGTTCTAACTGACTCAAAAAGGTAGAAAGATCTGGTGTATATACATAGCGTATGAGAATCACCCCCTCTCCCCGCCTCGCCCTTGTATCTATATCAGAAAAGCACTGGCAGCCAGAGAGTAGTCCTTTGACGTATACATTTTATGTCCGCTTCGTTGGGCGTCTTAAAACCTTGTGGTTTTCCATTACAATTTGAAATTATTTTCTTATACGACATTTTATAAGAATCAAATTATACAAGAAATATGTAGGCTATGTAGAGCAAAAGTATTACAGGTGTAAAACTCCTCATTCCCGATGTCTCACTTTTCTATTTCCTTCTAAAACGGCCCTTAAATATTTTACTGTCTTCCTTTGTTGGAGGAATGTGTGCTTCAGACTTTCTCCTGGAAAGAGTTGAGCACTGGCTCCCTGGAGATCAGATATAGAGTCAAAAAGGGCCCTCTCACTGCATTGCCTGCTTCATAATCCATGGGCTGAGTATAGGTCACTGAACACAAAATGGCCTTTCCTCTCTTGCTTACTGAGATGGTTTAATGGATTTTGTAATGGTTTTCCAACTATCAGACTGGGGAAACCTGGTTTGTGGGCATTGTTTTCACATCAACCAAATGCAGTGCATTTGTCAAATTCTTTACCTTATCAATATAAATCGGTGACAAGATAATGGAATTTTCTGGGATAATTTTGAAATATCATGTTTTGAAACACCAGGTTTCAAACATGCTTTGTAATTTTAAATGTGGAAAATCCTTAAAATTTTCCATTAAGTTGATCCTGGGCTTGGTGAAAGTTCTGGAAATCCTTTCAATAATATTCTATATATATCTGCTACAAAACTATGATGTTTGATCTGGTTGCAGTTTTTAGTAGGTCTCTCCCTTCCCACTTTTTTTTTTTTTTAAGTAGGAGACTTTGTCGGGGAGGGAGTGAATTAGGGTGAATTTCAACCTCCAGTAAAATAGAGGTGGGGTGAGTGGAAATATTTTTAGGAATTCACAAACCAACTAAGGTTACCTAGATTCATATGATTAAGGCAAGGATTTTGTGTTTTGGGAGGACAGAGTTTTTGCCTTTTGCCTCTGCAATTTTTGCCTTTGCTGTTCCCAGTGACGAACTATGTTCATCCCCAGTGAACTTGGCTAATATCAGCTCATATCTGAAGCTTCAGTTGCCATTTTTATACTTCTTTTTTGAAGCTATTTGCATATCTGATTTTCTTTGGAATTTTTTTTACTTTCTTTTTTTCTCATACTTTAGTTTTTCTCCCTGTTATTCTAAACTTCTCTTTTTAGAGTTATTACTTAATTAAATTACTCATTACTTAAGTGATACCACTCATAGTGGTAACTAATGCTATGAGATACTTGGGGGAATGATGACTAACCCTAGTTTAGTTAAATTTTTTTTTTTTACTTGACTCTTTCATCAAGAAGAACTTGCCTTTGTCAAATATTGTAATTTAGATATTGGGACATAAATGGGGATAACTTTGTAATGATTAGCTTCATATTCCAAAAGCTTTAAGGCTTCTCCTTTTCAAAAATGAATTTTCTTTTAGTTCTAATTCCAAGTGACGTAATTCAGTGAGTGGGTTCTGGGTTTTTTGGTTCCTATCTGTAACTAATTTACAGACCAAGAAAGACATAAGGAACGGAAAACAGAATGAGAGAACAGAAACTGTCATGATTTAAAGTGATTCATGAGACCAGAATTGCTTCAGAGTTATGTCATTTTTTGGAAAGTGTTACAAATTTTTGATTAAGGGATTTCTTCTGAAGGGAATTTTAAGTTTTATGTGGAAAAATTGCTTGTTTAAGTCCTGTTTTTTCAAAGGGGAACCATAGCAATATTTACTATATCATCAAAGTGTCCTGGCTGGAGAGATGTGGGAAGTTTCAAGGGTCATGTTTAACATCAGGTTTGTTACACAATATAAGCAAACAGTAGCAACCCTGGATATTTTGTATTCTTGATATTCTGAAAAAAAATTGGGTGTCAATCAAATGAACATATAAGGTCACTTACCTTGTAAATGAACCTTCTGGATGTACCCATTTTAAAAGTGAATAATCCCTTGGAAACCAATTATTTATAATTATATATACATATATATGCTTAAAATATAGATTTCTGTAAGTTGGGGTTGCTTACAGTAGTGAGTAGTTAGGGTGGGGTGGGTGGGGTGAAGCAGGCAGTGGAAGAAGTTACATCTATAGGAGTTTATCCATAACGGGGTAAAATTTATCCCCATGGTTTATTCTCCCCTTTATGACACTTCAAATCCTACCAACCTTTAATACTGTGTTTGTAAACTTTCTGGGTGATATCCACAGTAGGAAATGGATTTTACATTGCAACCCTAGTACATATATATGCACATTTCAGGAAGCAGAGACATCTTTTAAAGTGCCCTTTTGTAGCCAAACTTGTATTTGAAATTAATTACTAAATTTTAGAACCTTGTCTGATTGTTCTGAGAGGTGTCATTTTCTTCTCTGTATACCATGTGTTTTTCTTGCTGCTCATTCAGTACATATCATCTAAAGCTTGGTATTGTTACTTGTGTATGAAGTTCATTGGCTGTTTTAGATAGTGAGCACTTGAGGATGCCTTCCTGGAGGTAAGTCTCTAGTGGTATGCTACAGGGCCCTTGACCCTATCTTGCTCAATATTTTTTTTGAAGTCTTTACTGAAGGTTAGAAGGTCTACTCATCAAATTTTTAGGTGTCACAGAGCTAGCAGTCATAGCTAATATATTGAAAGAGAAAATCAAGATTCAAAATGAAACATGAATGTTGGAAAGAAAACCAACATGATTTAATCGAACAAAGACCAGTATGAGAGCCCTTTATTGAGGCTGAAAATATAAACCAAAGGAGGTTCCTGGATTGTCACAATGCATGTGCAAAAATGGAGGTATTAGTGTACTCTAAATGCAAAATGATACAAAAGTATTATGTTGCATAAAAAGCTAATGTAATTTTAGGCTAAACTACTAGAAATGTGGCATATAGCTTACAAAGAAGGTAACAGGTTCCCTGTACTCTGGGCTGGAAGCTTATCTAGCTCTAGCTACCTCATTTTAATATAGCTATTGATAAGCTAAAGATTACCGTGGGCTCTCAGGGTGTGAGGGAAGAGGAAACCATGCTTTATGTGGAAGAGTTAGAGCACATGTTTAAGCTGGGGAAGAGGCAAATGGTGTGGTACATGATTGCCACTTCAAATATTTGCCTAGCTGTCATGTGGCAGAGGGGGTAGAGTATTTTTTCCTGATCCTCGGGGCAGAGTTAGGACCAAAGGGTAAAAGTGACAGGGGAGTTGACTTTGATTCTAATAATTAAGGTTGTCCAAGAGTACAGCAAGTTACCACATGAAAAGTGCATTCTTCATCCACAGGAGTATTCTGCACAGGCTGAGTGAACATCTGGCTAGGATGCTATTAATAGGGATCAGCTGAATTAGGCAGCAGGTTGAAATAAGTGATCTTTCTGGTTGAATTCCAGAATTTTCTGAATTAATTATTTAAAAATATTGTGCAAGTGATTTTATATAGATGATTTTAAGAGATAAATTAATGTTAATACGCTTGTAGGAACTTTAAATGTACATGGTAGAGCATTTTCTGTCTCAAAGTGCTGTAAAACCAATCCCTTATTTATGAAAAACACAACTTCATTATTTCTTGTCTGCATTTTTAAGATCCAAAAAAAGCTCCGAAAATCAAAAGTTTTTCTAATCTCATGTTGAAATAGCCTTAACTGAACTGATGTGAGACTATTTCAGTCTTTATCCCACTTAGAATGAACATTTGTACATACCTCTGCAGAAATATTATTGTGTTTAATTACAAGGTGCTTTCCCAGACCCTGTTGGGGCTATGTAGTATGTGATTTTTTGCTGCTAACACGTTTCAAATATCTGAAAAATTCTCAATTCTAAACCATCTATCTCCAGAGGATTTGGTTAAAGGATTGTTATTATTATCCATACTTACCTTATAATTAGATAGTTCTTGTTTTTTCAGAGTAACTTGAATCCATTGGCCAGAAATCTAGATGATAAGCTACATTACGAACCTGTGCTAGAATGATTCTCAAGAACTATTACTGAGTCCCTAAACCTTGTCACAGAAGGAATTTGCTTTATAAGCCAAATTTATACTAGATAATGAAACGATAAGTTGCTCTGCTGTTTCCATATTTATTTTATGAAGAGGTTAGTGGCAAAAATGATCAATGTCAAAGGTCTTCTCCCAAGCATATCTGATATTCCTTAAGGCTGGCTCTGGGTGACAATATCACACTTTTCTGGCCTAGGTGGAGGATTTAGTAGGATCACTTAATTAATGGCTTTTATTTTACCAATCATTTCTGTAACTATTACTCATTCTGTAGACATTTATGGAACACCTACTCCAGGCTGGCCCTCAACTAGGCAACAGACAAGATGAATGAGATGAAAATAGTATCCTTAATATGCCCACATACTAATTTGATCCTCAGAACAACCTGTAAGGTAAGCAAGGCAGACATTATTGTTCCCATTAAAGATGAAAAAATGGAGTCTCAGGGAAATTAAGTGACTTTCTTAGGGTCACACATCCAGTAAGTGGTAGAACAGGACTGGAATCCAAGGCTTTAGTTCAGAATCTACTTATTTTTCCATCGTATTAACATATATTAAGGACCTGTTGTTCACGATACAAATTGTATCTTCTCCTCACCCAAAATTTATCATCAACTTTACTTTTACTTGGCTGCTCAGAATTTGTAGCCACTTTTTATGTTTGGAGAAGGCATTGTGAAATGAGTTTTTACGGGAGGTTGGCTTCCAACTTCTTACTATGAAAGCCCAAATGCCCAAACTCTCCCTTTTCCATCCCCTGGCAGTTGGGACTCAGGAACATCAACCAAGCTCAGTCAATAAGATATGCCTCCCTCAAGGTCGAACAGCAAAGAACAAAGGAGTGGGAACAGCCTAGAATTCATGCTGGTGAAGCTGGTGTACTCTGCGTCCAGCAATGTCAGCTGGTTCTTTGGCTGTGATTCCTTATGCCTAAACTTCATTGATTTCAGACCATTTGCTGGACTTGGTTCTCATCCCTTTTGGGCTATTCTGTGAGCCATCTGATTTCCTTTCACTAAATTTGTTGCAAAAGTCAGCCTGAGTCAGTTTCTGTTGTTTTCAAGCAGGAACTTCAGAGAACCATTTTATAGACTAGGTAGTGAGAATTGGTCAGATTGTGGACATATTTTGAAGAGAGACCTGACAGCATGTGTTGAGGCATTGGATATGGAATGTGAGAGAAAGAAGTCAAGGATGCCTTCAAAATTTTTGTTCTGAATAATGAAAGAATAAAGCTACCATCAGTTCCAGTTCTCTATTACTGCAAATCGCCCCCCAAATAGTGGACTAAAACAGCAACCATTTTTATTATCTCTCCGTTGACTTGGGCCTCTCACAGCATAATGGCTGAGTTTTGAGAGGGAGCTGTCCCTGAGGATGGACATTCCAAGAGAACCTGGACATTCCAAGAGACCTAGTCTCAGAACTCACATTGTGTCACTTCCCCCCGTATTCTATGGCTAGAATTATTCACAGGCTCATCCAGATTCAAAGACGAGGGGACTCTGGAACAACAAAGAATGTGGACCCATGTTTTGAAACATTTATTAGGGAACTCTAAGAAAGGTGGGGAAGACTGGGAGAGGAAAAAGTTGAGGGGGGATATCATGTGTTTGCACTTGTTAAGTGTAGATGTCTCTTAGGCAATCAAGAAGAGATAGTGAGTAGGCAATTGGGTTATGAGTCAGGTGTTCAGGTGAGAAGTTGAGGCTAAAGATATAAATTTAAAAAAATATTCTTGTATTTTTTCTATAGTTTTGTTTATTTATTTTATTGGACACACCGTGTGGCATGTGGGATCTTAGTTCCCTGACCAGGGATCGAACCTATGCCTTCTGCAGTGGAAGCATGGAGTCTTAACCACTGGACCGCCAGGGAAGTCCCTAAAGATATAAATTTAAGAGTTGTATGTGTGTACCTGGTGTGTAAAGCCATGGGACTGGTTGAGATAGATCAGCTAGAGATGTAGCCTTATAATATGTTTTGAAGTCAGGGAGTGTGATACCTCCAGCTTTGTCATTCTTGCTCAAAATTGCTTTGGACATTTGGGGTCTTTTGTGGTTCTAAATAAACTTTAGGATTGTTTTTTCTATTTTGGTAAAAAATGCCATTGAGATTTTGATAGAAACTGTGCTGAATCCTCAGATCACTTTGGAAAATGTGGACATTTTGACAATGTTAATTCTTCCAGTGCATGAACCTGAGATGTCCTTCCATTTGTTTGTGTCCTTTAAATTTTCTTTTGTCATTGTTTTGTAGTTTTCAGCCTACAAGTCTTTCACTTCTTTTGTTAAGCTTATTCCTAAGTTTCTTCTTATTTTTGATGCTACTGTAAGTGGAATTATTTTAATTTGCTTTTCAGGTAGGTTGTTGTTAGTGTTTAGAAACACAATTGACTTTTGTATGTTGATTTTGCATCTTGTGGCTTTACTGAATTTGGTTGTTAGTTCCACAGTTTTTGTAGAGCCTTTAGAGTTTTCTACATATGAAGATCATGTCATCTTCAAATAGAGGTAATTCTACTTCTTCCTTTCTGATTTGAATGGCTTTTATTTCTTTTTCTTGCCTAATTTTTCTGGCTAGGACTTCCAGTGCTATGTTGAACAGGAGAGGTAAGGGTGGGCATCCTTGCCTTGTTCTGGATCCTAGAAGGAAAGCTTTTGGCTTTTCATTGTTGAGCATAATGTTTGCTGTGGGCTTTTCATAAATGGCTTTTATTGTATTGAAGTAAATTCCTTCTATACCTAATTTGTTGAGAGTTTTTAATCATGAAAAGATATGAATATTGTGAAATGCTTTTTATGCATCCATTGTGATGATCATGTGATTTTAATCCTTCATCCTGTTAATGTGGTGTATCATGTTAATTGATTTATATGTGTTGAACCATCCTTGTATCACAGGGATAAATTCTACTTAGTCATGGTGTATGATTTTTAAAATATGCTGTTGTATTTGGTTTGCTGGTATTTTTTTTAGGATTTTTGCATCTATGTTCAGCAGGATATTGACCTGTAGTTTTTTTCTTGTGGTATCTTTGTCTGCTTTGGTTTCAGACTGACCTCATAGAATTAGTTTGAAAGTGTTTCTTCTTCTAATTTTTAGAAGAGTTTAAGAAGGATTGGTATTCTTTTTAAATGTTTGGTAAAATCCACACATGAAGCCATCTGGTCCTGGGCTTTTATATGTTGGAAGTTTTAAAATTACCCCTTGAGTCTTTTTATTTGGTATGTGCAGAGTTTCTGTTTCTTCTTGATTCAGTCTTGGTAGGTTGTGTGTGTCTAAAAAATTCCTCTACCTTGTCCAATTTGTTGACATATGCTTGTTTATAATAGTCTCTTATGATCCTCTTTATTTCTGTGAGATTAGTTGTAATGTCTCCTCTTTCATTTCTGATTTTTATTGAGTCTTCTCTCTTTTTTTCCCTTGTCTAGCTAAGGGTTTGTTGATTTTGTTTCACTTTTCAAAAACCAGCTTCTAGTTTCATCAATTTAAAAAATGTTTTTCTATTCTCCATTTCATTTATTTATGCTCTAATATTTATTAGTTCCCTCTTTCTGCTAATTTTGGGCTTAGTTTCTTCTCTTTTTCTAGTTCCTTGGGGTATAAATTTAGGTCGTTTATTTGAGATCTTTCTTTTTTTTCAATGTAGGTATTCATTGCTATAAAATTCCCTTTCTGTACTGTTTTCTTTGGCATCTCATTAATTTTGTTATATTGTATTGTTGTATTTTTATTTTCATTTGCTTTGAGATATTTTCTAATTTTCTTTTGATTTCTTCTTAGACCCAATAGTTTTTTTTAGAGTGTGTTGTTTAATTTCCATGTATTTGTTAATTTTTCCATTTTTAAATTATTGATATCTAGTTTCATTCCATTGTGATTGGAAAAGATACATAGAATTATCTCAGTATTCTTGAATTTGTAAGGTTTGTTTTGTGACCTAGCATGTGATCTGTTCTGGACAATGTGTTTCTGTGGGAGAATGAGGGCTGGAGGTGTTCTATTCTGCCATCTTGCTGCCCTCCATTTTAAAAAAGTCCTAGTCACCTTCTTAACCCCTGGAAACCACTAATCTAGTCTCTATTTCTCTAATTTTGTCATCTCAAGAATGTTATGTAAGTGGAATCATATGGTAGGCAACCTTTTGAGAATTGGCTGTTCACTCAGCTTAATTCTCTGGAGATCCATCTAGGTTGTTGTGTATATTAATAATTTACTCCTTTTTATTGCTGAATAGTATTCCATCGTATGGTTGTACCACAGTTTATTTAACTATGCAGCTGTTGAAGGATTTTTTTTCCCAGTTTTTGGTTATTTTATGAATAAAACTGTCATGAACATTAATGCACAGGTTTTGTGTGAACATATGTCTTCATTTTTCTGGAATAGATGTCCAACAGTGCAGTTGCTGGGTTGTCTGGTAGTTGCATGTTTCCTTTTTTTTTTTTAAGAAACTGCAAACTTTTCCCCATAGTGTCTGTACCATTTTGCTTTCGCACTAGCAATGTGTGAGTGATTGAATTTCTTTACATCTTCACCAGCTTAAGTATTGTCAATATTTGTGTAGTAATGTTTCATTACAGTTTTAGTTTGTGTTTCCTTAGTGGCTAGTGATGTAGAAGATCTTTTCATGTGCTCATTTGCCATCTGTATATACACTTCAATGAAATGTCTGTTCATATGTTTTGCCCATTTTTAAATTGGATTGTTTGTCTTTTACTGTTGAGTTTTGAGAGTTCTTTTTATATTCTAGATAGTAGTCCTTTGTCAGATAGGTAGTTTGCAGATAGTTTCTCCCAGTCTGGACCTTGCCTTTTCCCTCTCTTAAGTAGGACCTTTCACAGAGCAAATATTAATTTTGGTGAAGTCCAATTTGTAAATTTTTCTTTTTGTGGACCATGCTTTTGATTTCAAGGCTAAGAATGCTTTGCCTAGCCCTAGATCTATTGTCTCACATACTTATTTTTTCTAAAGTTTTATAGTTTTACATTTAACATTTAAATCCAAGATCCATTTTGTGTTAATTTTTGTAAAAGGGTGAGGTTTAGAACAAAGTTATTTATTTATTTATTTGCCTGTGTATATCCAGTCACTTCAGCTTCATTCATTGAAAATGCTATTTTTCCTCCATTGAATTATGTTTGTACCTTTGTCAAAAATCAGTTGGGCATAAACATGTGGGTCTACTTCTGAGTTCTCTATTCTATTCCATTGAGTTGTGTGTCTGTCTTTCCACTAATATCACATAGTCTTGGTTACTGTAACTATATAATAAGTCTGGAAATCAGACTAATTCCTTCTCCTTTATTTTTCTTTTAAACAATATTTTAGATATTTTAGTTCTTTATACATTTTAGGATAATTTTATCTATATCTACAAAAAATCTTGATTGGATTTTGATAAGAATTGTGTTAAACTTGAATATACATTTGGGAATAATTGACATCTTTACTATGTTGTGTCTTCTAGTCCATGAACATGGTATGTCACTCAATTCATTTATGTCTTCTTTCATTTATTTTATCCTGATGTGTAGTTTTCAGCATACAAATCCTATACACATTTTGTTATGCTTTCCCTAAGAGTTTCATTTTGATTTTAAATGATATTTTATTAAAAATATTGGTATCCATGTGTTCATTGCTATATATAGAAATACAGTTAATTTTTTTTTTAATACAGTTAATTTTTATGTTTATCTTGCCACTTGCAACCTTGCTGAACTCACTTATTAGTTTTTTTTTTTTTTGGTGAGCTTCTTGGGATTCTTCTATGTAGACATTCATTGTCATCTGCAAATAGGAACAGTTTTATGTCTTCCTTTATTATCTGTATAAATTTTATTTCTCTTCTTGCCTTATGGCACTGCCTAGAAAACTTCTAGTACTGTGTTAAATAAGAGTGGTGAGAGTAGATATCCTTGCCCTGTTCCTGACCTTAACGGGGGACACATTCAGTCTTTCACCATTTAGTATAATGTTAGTCATAGATGCTCTTTATAAAGTTGAGGAAGTTTCCTATCTTCCTAATTTTATGAGTTTTATCATGAATGGGTATTGAATTTTGTCAAATAATTTCTATGCTTTGATTGATATATATGATCATATAATTTTTCTTCTCTTTTTAATGTGGTGGGTTATATTGATTGATTTTCTAATACTGGACTTACTGTGAGTCCTTGGAATAAACATCATTTAGTCATTGTGGTGATTAGTTGTATGTGTCAACTTGACTGGGCTAAGGGATGTCCAGACAGCTGATAAAACACTATTTCTGGGTGTGTCTGTAAGAGTGTTTCTGGAAGATATTAGCATTTGAATTGATGAACTGAATAAAGTAGATAGTTCTCCCCAATGTCAGTAGGTATCATCCAATCCACTGAGGGCCCATATAGAACAAAAAAGCAGAGGAATAGCAAATGTGCTGTCTCTCTGTGTTTGAGCTGAGATATCCATCTTCTCCTGCTTTCAGACGTTGGTGCTCCTGGTTCTTGGGCTTTCATGCTCATATTGGGACTTACACCATCAGTCTCCCCATTGTAATTCTCAGGCCTTTGAATTCAGACTGAATTACAGCTTTCCTGTTTCTCCAGCTTACAGACAGTAGATTGTGGGACATTTCAACCACCATAACCATGTGAGCCAGTTCCTATAAAACATCTCCATATATATATCTTATTGGTTCTTTTACTCTGGAGAACTCTTACTAGTACAGTCATGTGTATAATTCTTTGCATAGACTGTTGAATTTTATTTACTAATATTTTGCTAGGGAATTTTGCATCTATATTCATGAGGGGTATTGGTTCATAGTTCTTTCTTCATATTGTCTTTGTCTGGTTTTGGTATCAGGATAATACTTGCCTCATAAAATGAATTGGGAAGCTTTCCCTCATTCTGGAAGAGATTGTGTAGACTTGTGTTAATTGTGGTAGAATTCTGTAGTTAATCCATCTGGACCTGGGGAGTTCTCTTTTGGGAGTTTTTAAATTGCAAATTCAATCTCCTTAATAGTTATAACACTGCTCTTTCTATTTCATGTTGGGTGTTAGGTTGTGCTTTTTGGGGAATTGGTACATTTCATTTAGGTTGTCAAATTTATATATGTAGAATTTTTCATAGTATTCACTTATTATCCTTTTGATATCTGCAGGGTCCCTTATATTATTCATGATATCAGTAATTTGTGTCTTCTCTCTCTCTCCCTCTCTCTTCAGTCTGTTAGGCACTTGTCAATTTTACTGATCTTTTTTTTTTAATTAATTAATTTTATTTTATTTTTGACTGCGTCAGGTCTTCGTTGCTGTGTGCAGGCTTTCTCTAGTTGCGGCGAGCAGGGGCTACTCTTCATTGTGGTGCACAGGCTTCTCATTGTGGTGGCTTCTCTTGTTGTGGAGCATGGGCTCTAGGTGCACAGGCTCAGTAGTTGTGGCTCATGGACTATAGAGTGCAGGCTCAGTAGTCGTGGCACACAGGCTTAGTTGCTCTGTGGCATGTGGGATCTTCCAGGACCAGGGATAGAACTCATGTCCCCTGCATTGGCAGGCAGATTCTTAACCACTGTGCCACCAGGGAAGTCCCTATTGATCTGTTGTTGAAGAACTAGCTTTTGTTTCAGTGATTTTCTCTGTTGCATTTCTGTTTTCAATTTCATTGATTACTGCTCTTTATTTCCTTCCTTCTCCTTGTTCTGAGTTTATTTTTGATCTTTTTCTGGGTTCTTGAGGTAGGAGCTTAGAT
Source organism: Orcinus orca (assembly GCF_937001465.1). Taxonomy (NCBI): domain Eukaryota; kingdom Metazoa; phylum Chordata; class Mammalia; order Artiodactyla; family Delphinidae; genus Orcinus; species Orcinus orca. Next base: position 16,945,702 of record NC_064573.1, read on the forward strand.
CATTGATTTGAAACTTTTCCTCTTTTCTAATGTATTTAATGCTATGAATTTCCCTTTCAACACTGCTTTAGCTGCATCCTACATGTTTTGATATGCTGGGTTTTCATTTTCATTCGGTTCTATGTGTTAAAAATTTCCTATGAGACTTTCTGATGGAGTATTTTTAAGTATGTTGTTTAGTTTCCAAGATTTTTGAGATTTTTGGTTACCATTCTGTTATTGATTTCTAGTTTGATTCCATTGTGGACAAACAACACATTCTATAATTTCAATTATTTTAAATTCGTTGAGGTTTGCTTTATGGCTAAGGATATGGTTTATGTTGGTATATATTTAACAAGGAACTAGAAAATATAAAAAGAACCCATCAGCACTGAAGAATACAGTAACTGAAATGAAAAATGAACTAGAAGGAACTATGTGATACAGAAGAATGTATAAGCACTCTGCAAGGTAGAATAATGGCAATCACCCAATCAGAACAGAAAAAAGAAAAACAAATTTAAAAAAATGAGGACTGTTTAAGGGACCTCTTGGACAACATCAAGCATATGAACATTTGCCTTATAGGGGTCCCAGAAGGAGAAGAGAGAGAGAAAAGGGGGGTAGAAAATGAATTTGATGAAGTTATGGCTGAAAACTTCCCAAAGCTGAAGAAGGGAACAGACTTCTAGATACAGGAATCAAAGAGAGTCCCAGACAAGATGAACCCAAGAGGTCCACACCAAGACATATCATAATTAAAATGGCCAGAGTTTAAAGAGAGAATTTTAAAGGCAGCAAGAAAAAAGGTGTCGCATATTATGGAACCCCCATAAGGCTATCAGCTAATTTTTCAGCAGACTTTGCAGGCCAGAAGGGAGTGGCATGATATATTTAAAGTTCTGAAAGGGAAAAACCTACACCTAGGATATTCAACTCAGCAGCATTATCATTCAGAATTGAAGGAGAGATAAAGAACTTCTTAGACAAACAAAAACTAAGAGTTCATCAATACTAAACTGACCCAACAAGAACTGTTAAAGGGTCTTCTCTAAGTGGAATTAAAAGCAACAATAAGAAGTAAGAATCTATAGGAAAGGAAAAATTCCTCTAGTAAAGGCAAATGTGTAATAAAAGCTGTGGATCAACCACTTACATAAGTGAGTACAAAGACTAAAAGACAAAAATTGTAAAATCAACTATAATTACAGTAAATAGTTAAGGGATAGATGTGAAGATATAAAATATGACATCAAAAGCACAAAATGTGGGGGAGGGGAGCAAAAAATGTAGATCTTTTAGAGTGTGTTTGTTAAATGACTATCAGTTTAAAATAAGTAGAGTAGTTGTAGATCAACATATGTGAACTCCATGGTAACCACAAATCAAAACCCTACAATATACACAAAAACTATAGAGAAAAGAACACAAGCATACCACTAAAGAAAATCATCAAACCACAAGGGAAGAAACTAAATGAAGAAGAAAAGAACAGAGAACTACAAAAGCAATCAGAAAACAAATAACAAAATGGGAATAAGTACATACCTATCAATAATCACTTAAAATGTCAATGGACTAAATGTTCAAATCAAAGACATAGGGATTGGATTTTTAAAAGACCCATCTATTTGCTGCCTACAAGAGACCCACTTCAGAGCAAAAGACACAGACTGAAAATGAGGGGATGGAAAAAAGATATTTCATGCAAATGGAAATTAAAAGAAAGCTGGGGTAGCAATAACACATCAGACAAAGTAGACTTTAAAACAAGTCTGTGACAAAAGACAAAGAAGGGCATTTTACAGTGATAAAGGGATCAATACAAGAGGATATAACATAAACACATATTCACCTAATATGGGAGAACCTAAGTATATAAAGAAAATAGATTGGGAGTTTGGGATTGACATATACACACTGCTATATTTAAAATAGATAACCAGGACTTCCCTGGTGGCGCAGTGGTTGGGAATCTGCCTGCCAATGCAGGGGACACAGGTTTGAGCTCTGGTCTGGGAAGATCCCACATGCTGCAAAGCAACTAAGCCCGTGCACCACAACTACTGAGCCTGCACTCTAGAGCCCATGAACCACAACTTCTGAGCCTGCATGCCACAACTACTGAATCCCGTGTGCCTAAAGCCCATGCTCCACAACAAGAGAAACCAATGCAATGAGAAGCCCACACACCACAATGAAGAGTAGCCCTCACTCGCCGCAACTAGAGAAAGCTGACGCGCAGCAATGCAGACCCAACGCAGCCAAAAATAAATAAATAAATAAATAAATAAATAAAATAACTAAGAAGGACCTACTGTAAAACATTTTTATAAATTTAAAAAAGAAAATATTAACAGACATAAAGGGAGAAATTGACAACAATACAGTAATAGTAGGGGACTTTAATACCCCACTTAAGTCAATGGACAGATCATCCTGACAGAAAATCAATAAGGAAACAGTGACCTTAAATGACACATTAGACCAGTTAGACTTAATAAAGATATCTACATTCCATCCCCAAATAGCAGAATACACATTCTTTTCAAGTGCACATGGAACATTCTCCAAGATAGGTCACATGCTAGTCCACAAAAGTCTCAACAAATTTAAGGGGATAGAAATTATACGAAACATTTTTTCCAAACACAATGGTATGAAACTAGAAATCAATTACAGGAAGAAAAATGGGGATAAAAACCAAACACATGGAGACTAAATAATATGCTACTAAAAAAAAAATTAGTGGTTCAAGGAAGAAATCAGAAAACACCTTTAGACAACTAAACATAAAAACACAACTTCCAAAATCTGTAAAGTGCAGCAAAAGCAGTTCTAAGAAGGAAGTTTATAGAGATACAGGACTACTTCAAGAAACAAGAAAAATCTCAAACAACATAACATACCATCCAAAGGAACCAGAAAAAGAAGAACAACAAAGCCCAAAGTCAGCAGAAGGAAGAAAATAATGAAGATCAGAAGGGAAATAGGGACTTGTCTGGTGGTGCAGTGGTTAAGAATCTGCCTGCCAATGCAGAGGACACGGGTTCAATCCCTGGTCCAGGAAGATCCCACATGCCACGGAGCAACTAAGCCTGTGCACCACAACTACTGAGCCTGTGCTCTAGAGCCCACATGCCACAACTACTGAAGTCCACACACCTAGAGCCTGTGCTCTGCAACAAAGAGAAGCCACTGCAATGAGAAGCCCATGCAATGCAATGAAGAGTAGCCCCCGCTCACTGCAACTAGAGAAAGCCTGCGCTCAGCAATGAAGACCCAACACAGCCCAAAATAAATAAATATATATAAAAAGAGAAAGGAAATAAAAAATCGATCGCCCCCCCCCCCACAGAAAAGAAAATATCAGTGAACTGAAGAGCTGTTTTTTTGAAAGGACAAACAAAATTGATAAGCCCTTAGCCAGGTTCATTAAGAAAAAGAGAGGGAGGACCTAAATATACAAAATAAGAAATGAAAGAGGAGAAACTACAACCAATATCACAGAGATACAAAAAATCATAAGAGAATTATGTGAGTAGTTATATGCCAACAAATTGGACAACTTAGAAGAAATGGATAAATTTCTAGAAACATACAATCTTCTAAGACTGAATCAGGAAGAAATAGGTAATCTGAATAGACTGATCACTAGTAGTTAAATTGAATCAGCAATCAAAAAATTCCCAGCAAACCTAAGTCCAGGACTGGATGGTTTCACAAGGGAATTCTACCAAAAATATAAAGTAGAGCTAATACCTGTCCTTCTCAAGCTATTCCAAAAATTTGAAGAGGAGGGAGCCCTCCCAAATTCATTCTATGAGGCCACCATTACTCTGTTGCCAAAACTGGACAAAGACACTACAAAACAAAACTACAGGCTAATATCTCTGATGAATATAGATGCAAAAATAATCAACAAAATACTAGCAAATGAAATTCAACCATATATGATATACACCATATATGGTGTATATCATACACCATGATAAAGTGGGGTTTATTCTAAGAATGCAAAGATGGTTCAGTATCTGCAAATAAATCAATGTGAAAAACCACATTAACAAAATGAAGGATAAAAATCACATGATCATCTCAAAAGATGCAGGAAAAGCTTTTGACAAAATTCACCATCCATTCATGATAAAAACTCTTATCAAAGTTGGTACAGAGGGAATATAGCTCAACATAATAAAAGCCATTTATGACACACCCGCAGCTAACATCATACTCAATGGTGAGAAGCTGAAAAGTTTTTCTCTAAAATCAGGAACAAGACAAGGATGCCCAGTCTTGCCACTTCTATTTAACACAGTTATCGGGAGTCCTAGCCACAGCAACCAGGCAGGAAAAAGAAATAAAAGGCATCTAGATTAGAAGGGAAGAAGTAAAACCATCACTATTCTCAGATGACATGATACTATATATAGGAAACCCTAAAGTCTCCACCAAAAAACTATTAGAAGTAATAAATGAATTCAGTAAAGTTTTAGAAAAAAAAGATTAATATACAGAAATCTGTTGCTTTCCTATACACTAATAATGAACTATCAGAAAGAGAAAGCAAGAAAATGATCCTGTTCAAAATTGTATCAAAAAGAATGGAACAACTAAGAATAAACAAAGGAGGTGAAAGACCTGTACTCTGAAAACTATAAAACACTGATGAAGGAAATTGAAGATGATACAAAGAAATGGAAAGATATCCTGTGTTCATGGATTGGAAGAATTAATATTGTTAAAAAATTCCTATCTCCCAAAGCAATCTACAGATTTAATAGAATCCTATCAAAATAACCCATGATATTTTTCAAATAACTAGAACAAATAATCCTAAAATTTATATGGAACCATAAATGACCCTGAATAGCAAAAGCAATCTTGAGGAAAAAGGACAAAGTTTGGAGGTACCACGCTTTCTGACTTCAGAGTATACTACAGAGCTATAGTCATCAAAACAGTATGGTACTGGTACAAAAACAGACACATAGATCAATGGAACAGAATAGAGAGACCAGAAATGAACCCAGGCACCTATGTTCAATTAATATATGACAAAAGAGGCAAAAATATACAGTGGGGAAAAGGCAAGCCTATTCAATAAGTGGTGCTGGGAAAACTGGACAGCTAGATATGAGAGAATGAAATTAGAACATTTTCTCATAACACATACAAAAATAAACTCCAAATGGATTAAAGACCTAAATGTAAGTCCAGAAACCATAAAACTCCTAGGAGAAAACATAGGCAGAATGTTCTTTGACATAGTTTAGCAATAGTTTTTTGGATCAGTCCCCTCAGGCAAAAGAAACAAAAGCAAAAGTAAACAAATGGGACCTAATTAAACTTAAAGCTTTGCATAGCAAAGAAACCATTGACAAAACAAAAAGACAACCTACTGAGTGGGAGGAAATATTTGCAAATGATATGACCAATAAGGGGTTAATATCCAAACTATCAATATATAAACAGCTCATACACTCAATATCAAAAAAACCCCCAAGCAACCTGATTAAAAAGTGGACAGAAGACCTGAATAGACATTTTTTCCAAAGAAGACATACAAATGGCCAATAGGCACATGAAAAGATGCTCAACATTGTTGCTGATCACCAAGGAAATCAGAATCACAATGGCTACAATGAGATATCACCTCACACCTGTCAGAATGACTATCATCAGATAGTCTACAAATAACAAATGTTGGTGAGGATGTGGAGAAAAGGGAACCCTAGTACACTGCTGGTGGGAATGTAAATTGATGCAGCCATTATGAAAAGTAGTATGGAGGTTCCTCAAAAAACTAAAAATAGAACTACCATATGATCCAGCAATTCCACTCCTATATATATATATATATATATATATATATATGAAGAAAAACACTAATTCAAAAAGATATATGCACTCTTACCTTCATAGCAGCATTATGTAAAATAGCCAAGGTATGGAAGCAAACTAAGTATCCATCAGAAGATGAATGGATAAAGAAGAAATTATATATATATATATATACTGAAATATTACTCAGCTATAAAAAAGAATGCATTTTGCCATTTGCAACAACATGGATGGACCTGCAGGGTATTATGTTTAGTGAAATAAGTCAGAGAAAGACAAATAGTGTATGTTATCACTTATATGTGGAATCTAAAAAATACAACCAGTGAATATTGCAAAAACAGAAACAGACGCACAGATATAGAGAACAAACTAGTGGTTACCAGTGGGAAGAGGGATGAGGAAGGGGCAAGACAGGGGTAGAGGATTCAGAGGTACAAACCATTATATATAAAATAAATAAGCTACAAGTATATATTGTACAGCATAATGAATATGGCCAATATTTGATAATAACTTTAAATGGAGTATAATCTATAAAAATATCGAATACTATGTTGTACGCCTGAAACTAATATAATATTTTAAATCAACTATACTTTAATTAAAAAAATAAATATCCATCTCAAGATAGTACAAAAATGACAGGAAATTAAGCTCAAATAAAGGGGAAGGACTAAAACAATACAAGAAGAAATCATTGAAATAGGTTTCAGATTTGGCCTTCTAGGATATTTGCTACACCAAGATATACCTATTTGGGGGCAAGTTTACATTTATTTTTTCAGTCAGATAAATGAAGTCAAGTTATAGCACTTTGGCTTGATGGTATAGAAAGACTGGCTTAGACATTAGCATGCCTGGGTTATAATCAAAGTGCTGCCATTGAACCACATGACCTCTTCATGCCTTGCTTGTATCTTTTTGTCAAATAGGATTATAATACCCAACTTATTTCGTAGCATTTTAGATCTTGTTGTATTGGAATAAATCAGAAGACTAGGTAGAGATTTGAGCCTAGAATCATAGGTTCTAGCCCTGCCCCTTTTACCAGCTTTATGCCATTAAGTCACTTATCCTCAGTGTCTGTTTTCAGCTAGAAAATAAGAAGATTACACTCCCTCCTAGCTTTCTAAATTAAGAAGGAAAATTTAATTATCCCCATCTTACAAATGAGTGTATAGGTTACAGAGAAGCTAACTCAGTTGTCTAAGGGCATATAGTTCATTGGTCAGGGACAGGACTGGGAACAGTCAACATCTAAACATTTTTAAATTAATGCAGAATATGCTTGACAGAAAAGTGACCATCTACATGGTATTATCTGAAGGACTGATAGTTTCTGAACTTTTTGCTCAACAATTATTCTTTTCTTGGCTCGCCATGGTGTCTGAAATTTCCATCTCTTCTCATTTCTTTAGGTTAAGCCACCAACGACCTTGTGAAAAACGCGGTGCCACACTGAAAAGGCACATATGTGCCTAACCCACCACCGAGACTTCAGCACTAGCGCTTCGATAGTTTCGTTCCGGCGTGGAGCGGCAACTGAGTGAATGGAGCCCACCAAGGCTGTTTTCAGGTACTGAACAAAAGCCGAGTTAAGGCTTGGCTTCTGAGATTTATGGGAGTCAGTGTCCCAGCTTGGTCAAGCATGAGTGAATTTTACGAGTCTTTTGGTGTGCTGTCAATGTAGATCATTAATGTGAAGAAACAACATTTTATAATTAGAATGAGTTTTTAAATTCTGCAGTATATTTCCTCTGTGAAATGGAGACCTGTCACTCAGACACCAAATGCAACTCGGTGTGTTAGGGAATTCTTAGAGAACTGTAACAGTCGTTTCCATGATAGCCAGTGGCTGCTCATGCCATGGGCTCAGTCCCGTGGAGAGGAGCTGTTGCTGAGCAAAGTTCCTGGCCTGGCCTCTGGAGTGGTCATTTACGTGGGGGCGGGGTGTGGAAATTCCAAGTTTCACAAATGGGGTTCACAAAGGGGGTGCTAGAAATTAATGTGTATTACAAAGGCATAAATAGGAAGTAAGATGTGAAGTGGCTCTGGGAGAGAAAGCTGATTCGTAGATTGGGGGCACTAAGATAAAGAGAAGGAGAGAGGGGTAAGGACAAAAGTTAGCCGTACTCGTAGGAAGGGAATACAGAGGTCAGGGCTGTTTAAAGGTGAGATTAAATGGAATGGATCGGATTGATGGAGTTGGACTGATCATCCTGGTCTGGCATTTGTTTGAGCGTTCTTGAATTTTCATCTGTGTGTTTCCTTATAATACATATGCCGATACTGAAGGGGTTCAGTGACTCAGGGATCCAAATTCACGGACTCACTTTAAGGAGACAGATAGATGGGTTTCCAGCCTTGCAGCTATTTGGCTACATTCAGGTCCCACTTAAGAATATTACCCAGATTTAAGATAATCCTCAAAGGATTTTGGTTCCATTAAAAATTCTGAGCATAGGCTAGACATAATCCTCGATTCCTCATTTAATAAAATATAAAGGGAAATGGGTGCACACATCAGAACCCTGAGATAGCAGATGATTAGAAATAACTTGACTGGAATACTTTCAGACAAATAGAAATACATTTGAAACCTTTGGGTGACTTTTCATGTGGATTGGAGAAATGTAGTTTCTCCTTTCCTTTTGTACTCTGATACCAAAAAAAAAATCTCTCTTTGACAGAGTATTATAGAAGCATTTATACTCGCCAATATTTATAGGGTGCCAAGGCCTGGTATTATGGATTCCTGTCTTGAAAGTCAGGGAAAAGATTTTAAGCATCCACCCAGCAGCAAACACTGCACTAGTTGCTTTGAAGTTAAAAGAAATGGAAGAGAAGGACCCTGTTCTTGTTAAGGAGACAAGGCCAAACCTCTGAAAATATATGAAATATTACATATTAAATATATTGTGCTGTAATCATAAATGCTGGCATTTTTGTACCATGTCACGGTTTCAAAGTAGTTTTGCAAGCTTCTTTTCGTTTGACACTATCCATGTATGGAGTGTTTACTATGTGCCAGATATCATAAAATATTATCTCATTTAATCTTTCTAAGAATCCTCATTCTAAGAAGTAGGCAGGTACTGTTATCTTTACAGATAAGATCTTCATGGCAGTTCTGATGGTAGTCCAAACAACCTTTTAACATCGTTTAGGAGACAGGCTCATGGAGGTTAAATGACTTCCTTAGGGTTATTTGACCTTAGTGACCTAGTCTTTCTTAACCTTTTCTCATAGGCTAGTCTACAATGATACCAGCATGTGAACTTTCTGACACTAAATGTCTTTAATGTACTTTTTTTTTTTTTTTTTTTTTTTTTGTGGTACGCGGGCCTCTCACTGTTGTGGCCTCTCCCGTTGCGGAGCACAGGCTCCGGATGCGCAGGCTCAGCGGCCATGGCTCACGGGCCTAGCCGCTCCGCGGCATGTGGGATCTTCCCGGACCGGGGCACGAACCCGTGTCCTCTGCATTGGCAGGCGGACTCTTAACCGCTGCGCCACCAGGGAAGCCCCTAATGTGCTATTTTTAAACCAACACTTGGTTTATATGTTTATATCTAAGTCCAACATTTTATGTTAGAAGAAGTCGGATTCTATGCAGTGGATTTATTCAATAATCTGTGTAGCCTCATAGATTCAGAATGAGACATGGAGGGAGAATTACTCCTCCAGACTTTAAGAGGGCAGCTAGATTTGATTAAGTGGAGAACTTTCTTAATGAGATGGACCCAAAATAAGAAACTTCTCCTGTTATTTGTTCCAGTGCAGTCTGTTTAGGCCATGTGATGATGTGTGTGAGTATAGCTATCTTAGATTCGGTACTTGGAAATAAACTTTGAGACAGAGTTTCATGCAGAAAGTTTATTGCAAATGTATTCAGGAGAGACATTTGTAAGGCAGTGGGGAAGGCAGGACTGGGCTGAGGGAGAAACCTACCTGTAAAATTGATACAGCCATTATGGAGAACAGTATGGAGGTTCCTTAAAAAACTAAAAATAGAACTACCATATGACCCGGCAATCCCACTACTGCACATATACCCTGAGAAAACCATAATTCAAAAAGAGTCATGTACCACAATGTTCACTGCAGCTCTATTTACAATAGCCAGGACATGGAAGCAACCTAAGTGTCCATCGACAGATGAATGTATAAAGAAGATGTGGCACATATATACAATGGAATGTTACTCAGCCATAAAAAGAAACGAAATTGTTTTTTGTACTGAGGTGTATGGACCTAGAGTCTGTCATACAGAGTGAAGTAAGTCAGAAAGAGAAAAACAAATACCGTATACTAACACATATATATGGAATCTAAAAAAACAAAAATGGTTCTGAAGAACCTAGGGGCAGGACAGGAATAAAGACGCAGATGTAGAGAATGGACTTGAGGACACGGGAAGGGGGAAGGGTAAGCTGGGACGAAGTGAAAGAGTAGCATTGACATATATACACTACCAAATGTAAAACATATAGCTAGTGGGAAGCAGCCACATAGCACAGGGAGATCAGCTCGCTGCTTTGTGTCCACCTAGAGGGGTGGGATAGGGAGGGTGGGAGGGAGACACAAGAGGGAGGGGACATGGGGATATATGTATACGTATAGCTGATTCACTTTGTTATACAGCAGAAACTAACACAACATTGTAAAATAATTATACTCCAATAAAGATGTTAAAAAAACCCTACAATTAAGGCAATAATAAAGGAATAACCTAGAAATAGTAAAAAAGAAAGAAACTGACCTGTACTTCTGTGGCAGCGGGGCCCCAGCTGATGCCACAGGGAGCTCTGGAGCTTGGATGGCCCTTTAACGTTGTCCCATATTGAGGCATGGGGACCAGACCTTTGTTTCCCTTCATAAGCCAGTCATTGACCATAGGTCACCCCCTTGGAGGGGCTGTGATCCTTGGTGAGGCAGATCCCTGCAGCAGAGGGCAGTTCCCAGGGAGGAACTCAGCAGTGAGTCACCAGCACCTAGCCTTCTTAGCAGCTGGGGCGTGAGTGTGTTCATCCTGAAGAGGGGATGTGGGTGGAGTGCCTTAGTGTGCACTACAGTCCATCCCTTGTGCTACTCAAATTCACTTGATTTTTATAATAAATTTACTCTATCTGGGAAACTTTTTTTTAAAAGATTTTTTTTTTTGATGTGGACCATTTTTAAAGTCCTTATTGCCTCTGTTTTATGTTGCATTTTTTTTGGCTGCGAGGCATGTGGGATCCTAGCTCCCCAACCAGAGATCGAACCTGCACCCCCTGCATTGGAAGGCAAAGTCTCAACCACTGGATGGCCAGGGAAGTACCCTGGGAAACTTTTTTTTTAATCAAATTTTGATTAGTCTTGCTTCCTGGGAACCTACAAATGAGGTTTAGTAAGAAATACTACAGCTCTTGTGGCTATAGTTGATCTCAAGGCTGTAACTAATGCTTGTTATTATCCTTTTTTATCATTCATTCTAGATTTCTCTCAACTCTGGCTAACCCCTCTGCTGGGCTAGGTGGCTTACCTCCCAGAGGGTCCTGAGCCCCTGGTTACTGTGCCCTTCTTGGGCTCTGTTCTTATCCATTTACCATTTAATGGTAGGCGTGGGACACGCAAGAGACTCCCCAGTGGACCACCTGATTGCCAGACACATTCTTCTGTACTTCCCCTGTGTAGCAGAAGCGAAGCTCCCCCTGTGGGCCACGGTTAATTACTCTTGCCAGTGTGGTCGATTCCTTTGCTTGCTTGCTGGTCTCTTGGCATGAGGATCCCAAAGTAGTCGGGTGGCAGCTATAGCTTAAAGTTCGAAGGGACTCCTACTGTGTCCCCAGATAGGAGCTTCCGTCCTCTGCAGAGCCTAGACTTGTGTGGATAGCATGTGGGTTATGGAGGCAGGGGTGGTAAATAGTTCCACCTCTTGGTTCCTGGACCCGTGTCCTCTACCTGATGGGGACACAGTACCATGCACTGGCCATTTAGGGTATATACTGCGTCCTAGAGGATCCTGTGCCATCCTCACAGGATATCATCTCCAAGACGGCCCCTCAGCTGTGTCACTAAGAAGATGTTGCACCGCTCGTTCAGGCCAGAGACTTCTCAGTGGAACAGTATGTGACAGGAGCAGCAAGTCCCGTGGTCACACGCCCGCTGCCACAGCACCTCTGTTGTGTAGTGGGTCCCTTGGTCTGAGGTAGTGTTTTGCAGAATCCCTTGTCGGTGGGTCAGATACTCTTGTAGGTCTTTGGATAGTGATACTGTCTACGCCTGTGGACAGGAAAGGTAAACACATACCTGGAATAGTGTCTGTCCTATCCAAGTTGAATCGCTGCCTTCCCCAGGGTAGCAAAGGCCCAGTGTACTTGACTTGCCGTGAATGGCTGGCTGATTGCTTTGAGGGATGGTGCCACATGTTGGAGGTTTGGTGATATCTGCTGCGGGCACGTGGTAAGTGGGAGCCTGTGCTGTTGGTTTCGTGCTTAGGCTTCAGTGATCATGGCTGCTGTGTTTCATGCATTGTCCCAGCACTGGGGTGGCTGATGACAAAGATGGTCAGTTCACTCTGTCCACCTGGTTGTTTAATGTCTGCCACCAGAGGTGGTCTCTGGTGAGAATTAACATGTAATTCAAAGGTCTTCATCGTTCATGCCTTCTCCCATAGGTCATCCAAATGCCTCTTCCCAAACCTCTTTCACCCCAAGCTTCCAAATTATCTCCTGGCAGTCCCCTGACTGACCAGCTAGGCCACTGTCCATGAGCTAGTGTAAATTCTAGCCTCTGACTGCTTGTCTTTTTGCACAAACTGGAAGACTGGTGTATCACTTGAAGCTCTGCCCTCTGGGAAGACTGCCATCTTCTGGGCCTACTGAGTGGCCTATAGTACAGCAACATCATTGGGTCCAGAGAGTCCGTCACGCAGCCATAGGAGAGGTGCCGGTGCCACAGTACCGGAGGGCGTGTGGATCTGTGCAACTCGCTCACACAGCCTACACGTACTCTCTGAACTTGCTCATGCCTGATCCCTGTTGGATCACTTCCATGTTTTAACAATGTTTTTTTGGTCTCAAAAAGATATGATGGTACCGTGACATCTGGGAAAGTTCAAAGACCTAATATATTCTGTATTTCCTGGACTAAAGGTTGAATAGTAGCTTGTAAGAAAAAAAATGTTGGTATCAGTTACCTATAGTTCAGCTGCATCTAGGAAATTCGGCCACTGACTAGAAAGAGAATTTCAGAGAGTGCCAAAATACCTCCAGTGTCTAAGCAGATATGGCTGGCCAAAACTAAATTATGAAGGAGACAAAGTTTGTTTTTTCTTTTTATACAGTTTTGTACTTGAATGTTTTTATGGTAAAAATTGGAAAGTACTTGGGTTTTTGTTTTCAAAAGACTTGGATTAAAATACTAGCTCCAGTGCCTTCCAGCTGTGTGACATCAGGCAAATTATTCCTTCCTTCCTGTCTGAGACTCAATTTGCTAGCTAAATATTGTAATCAGTAGTACATATCTCATAGGGAGAGGATTAAATGAGATATTCTTTAAAATCATGCCTGGCATAAAGGATGTACCATTTACATGCTGAATAAATGATTGGAGAAATGATTGTTATTTTGAGCTAGTGTGTGTGGAGTACCCAGTGCAGTACCTGTTGTGAAGGAAAGGTCAAGGGGAAGAGGAAAAAGGACATTTGAGCCAACTCCAGATGAGCTGGAGTTGGCTCAGATGTCAGAGTCTCTGCAAGCTGGGAGGTGGCAGGTACTGAGAATGTTTAGGAGCTCTGAGCCATCTAGAATCATCACCCTAAAATCATTGAGAAATTACAGGGAGACCTGGAGGCTTGTGCAGAGGTGGGGGGAGAATGATGGGCAAGACCATTTTAAGGGGTGATCCTTGTGACATATTTATATTCCTTGAAACTCCTCTTTTCCCAAAATGTGTCTTGCGTTTGAGGTCCCTCCATCTAGACTTTGTCAACACGATGTCCCACCCCTCCTCAGCCTACTCCCTGGTTTGCTAGGCTCTTCTCCTCACTCCTCCTCTCTCCTGCACCTTTCCCAATATGTTTCTCCTATTTGGATGGTCCTCATGCCTTTTCTGTTCAACAAAATCCTTCTTATTCCATTTCATCCATTCAGCCTTCTGGGGTGAATCCCCCTCATGTGAACCCTCTCCTTCTTACTTTGTACCAAATAGTCAGGCGCCCCCCACCCCCACCCCAGTTAGCACAGGATGGATCTCTGCTTACCTCATTTATGTATTCCTCATTTCTCTGTGGAGAGTTTCTGGAGAGTAGCCATCACAGTGCTCAAAAAAGAGTACTGGCTCAATACATATTTGTTGGATAATTATCATTTGTCTATTTTTACCTTCCAGCAAATTAACAGGGAAGTCCCTGAGTAGAGAATCCTGATTCATTTTCAGAGTGTCTTTGGAGACACATGTTACTTCCCTGAGCCTCAGTTTCATAAATTGAGAGCATTGGGTATGATCACTAAGGTCCTTTTCAGTAAGAAAAGTACATGATTCTATGAAATATGAGGCAGTAACACATACGTTATCAGTTCTTTGCATGGCTGACTTCTTGTCATTCAGGTCACCTAGTCACTTAACATATGACTTCAGCTCTTAATTTTAGATAGTAATAAGTGCAAGGAAGGAATTGCCTTCCTCCCTCTTGCCTGCCTTCCTTCCTTCTTTCTTTCTTTCCTTCTTTGTTTATTTGTTTATTGTCTGTCTCTTCTCACTACAGTGTGAGCTGCAGGAGATCAGAGCCCATGTTTTATTCGTGGCTGTGTCCCAGCATCTATAACAGTGCCTAGCAGGTGCATAGTAGGTGCCCTGTAAATATTTGTTCAGTGAATGAATGAGGTCCATAAACTGGATCAGTCCAATTATGTTTGCACTGTTAGTAGCCAGACTTCTTACCACTAGAAGAGTTCATCCCAGATCCCACCCAGAACTGCACATAGGTTGGCTGGGTAAATGGGCTTCCTCATTGCCAGCAAGTCCCAGGGTGGGAGCTGCCGCAGCACCTTGTTCCTTTTGACTTTATATTGTGCAGTGGCTTCTTATAGCCCCAGCTTTGGGAACCATATGTGTTGGAGGCTCTAGCTCTGTGGAGAGGGTTTGAGGATTTGTTTCAATTTATGAGTTCTTTGGACCAGTCTTCTCTCCCTTTCACAGCAAGTCTGGAACCATAATTTACCTGTTGATACCTTTTCATCTGCCACTGGTTGGTTCATTACACTGTCTGGTTTATATGGGCTCCCAGGAGATTGTCAGCTCATTCGTATAGCGCTTCATTATTTTCAAAGAAACTAGTATTCACCGTTGAGGATGGCTGCAGACCTTGCTCTGCCGAGATTCTGGAGATAAAGCAGCTCTGCAGAGAAATGCTTGCTTGAGGCCCAGGGCTAGTGGAATTCAGTACGTTTCTGAAATTGAGTGTTTTGGGTAGGGTGGTTGTCTGGAAGAGCTAGGACACCTAGGGTGGAAACAAATGTCAATTTTAGTTGAATTGTAGAACAAGGGCAAGGAGAGGGTGGGGAGAATGACGAATACATACCAGAGACTGAGTTATGCACAGTTATATCATGTAATCCCCTAGCAAAACAAAGGAGAAAACCAGTGCTCCTTGATTTAAATACCTGCCAGTGAATAGATGGAGCTAATGACTCAGCACAGACCTGGCTGACATCAGAGGCCATGGCTTTTTTCACTACACTGTGCAGTGCCCAGAACAGTGCTGGTGCACTGGGGAGTCTTCACTGAGTGAATGCACGAATACCGACCAAGCTTGGTTTGGTTTCTTTGTGACTTCCACTTTGATGGCCTCTTCTCCACTCCACTCCAGAACTGTTGGGCTACTTAGCTCTCCTTCCTGACTTGGGTGCTCCCCGTGAGTCTGTCACTCTCTTAACTCTCTGATCTATTTTTCACCTTGCACACCCAGCTCCCCACCCATCTAGACCCTCTGGTCACGTTCTTCCTCTTTTTAGGACCTTTGCTGGGAGGTTGGCAAAATAACGTGTGCCTCAACGTTCACGGTGCTCACTCTTCACCTCCCTCCTGGAAGAACTGCTTTCACACCAAGGTGTTTCTCTGATGGCAGTCATTTCAGGGGCAGTTGCAGTTAGGTAGAGGAGCTAGACTTTGGGTGGGAGGGAAGGCAAATGTCTTTCAAATCATCCTAGACCGTCTGCTGCTTGTTCTCCTTCTGCTGAATGAAGTAGAACTGAGAGGGAAACCGAGGTGCAAGGAGAGTGTGTGTTTGGGAGATGGGACAAGGGATTTAAGGGTGTTCCAGCTTTGAGGAAGGAACCAACAGCTGGCAGACCAGGACTTTTAAGTTTCCAATGAAGAAGAATGAAAACAAAATCTCTTCTCCCGACTTCTTTCCTTAAAGAATTTAATGAATAGAACGGGAATTTTGTTATCCTAGCCCTTTAAGAAAATGTGGCTCTGTAGATATCAATCTACCCCATCAGAAGAACCTATCCATCATTAACAGGGAGGTTTAGGGGCAGTTTTGATGCCCAACTTAAAGGCTCCAAAACCACGCACCAGTGGTGCCCACTTCACTCCACCTCCCAGCCTCGCGGGGGTGTCTGCTTACTGAAGACCAGCCCCAGGATCAGAAAAGTGTAGAAGCTGTGTGGCCACTCCTGTCTCCTCCCAATGCAAGAATCTCTCCAATAGTTTTTGATGTCATCTTGAAAATATCCCAAGCCAATGGTTAGTAAATCCTCTTCCTACTTGTGACTGCCACCCCTTAGTCTGTGTTTGGCCCTGGGGAGGAGAACAGATTCAGTCCTCTGCCTCTGCCAGGCACAGCTCCCCAGTCTCACTTCCTTGCTCAGCCTGCAAGAGAGTTCGTTATGCATGCAGCTCTTCAGAAGCACAAAAGGCAGTGTTGAATTAAACTCACAGAAGCAGTGCTTTCTAGCTCATGTCCTCTGACCCTCGTCCCCAAACACATAAATGTGGGTAAAGTATTCAAATGTGGATCACAGTTTTTCTGTGGACTGTGTGGCCGAGTCTCTGCCTCTGAGCCTCTGCAGCTTCATTTGGAGTTTCTGGCTCTATGTTCAATGACTCTAAGCACCATGGAAATAATCCCTGCTCTGTGTGTGTGTGTGTGTGTGTGTGTGTGTGTGTGTGTGTGTTGAGTGGTAGGGTGGGGGTAAGTAAGCAAGGAAGGAAGAACGCCAGAGATCTAGATTATTCTATAATTGACAAAGAAGGAAGACCCTTCTGAAGTTGTTGCAAAGTCCTCAAGTAAAGTCATTGCACATAACATGGCCATAGTCACTAAACTTGATTAATCATCGAGGGGAGGGGAGGGTCCAGCTTTCAAATGCTCTCTCTCTGGACACAGCATCATTTGTATTTTCAGTTGGTATTTACTGCATGTCCACTGAATGGATAATCCTGTCACTGATTCTACATGGAATGCGTTATCTAAGCCACCTGTGAGTTTGAGATTGAGAGAAAAGTCAGTGATACTAGTAAAATCATAATAATATTAGCTCGTTTAGTGAGTGCCAACTCATTAGACAGATATTGTGTAATTCACGTAACCCCCACTCCAGCACCCCTCCCTGTAACATCATTGCAAAGTGGATATTATCAGAGGTTCTAAGAGCAGTCCATGCCAGAGCTGGGACTGGAGTCCAGGCTTTTCTGACACATAGCCTTGGTTCTCTCCGTGAAGCCACACCACCTTACCACAGGGACAGGAGCAGAAACCAGTCACAAGGCGGAAACAGCAATTTTGTGCTGAAAACACTGAGTTCAGCCTCACTGAGCATGCAAACATTTCGTGGAGTAGGTTTAGTCTAGGCAGACATCCTGGAAGAGGTGTCTCCTCAGCTAAATCGTACAAGAAATAGAGAGCTCGAATTCACGGGGAAATCAACTTGGGCTTGTCTTGGATTTGGTTTGCTTAGGGACCAAATGCACCTGATGAATGGAAAAGCTACCCCATTTCCTCTCCCCTCCCTTTTTCCTTCAGTCAGGAGAAGTCTAACTTAAAGGAAGTGGCGAGGGGTCCCCTCTTCCTGGGTCTCTCTTTTTGCCTGTGCTGAGGTAGGTAAACGCATCTCCCTTTCATCTTCTTCCTGCTTCTCCCCTCAGACTGGAGTTCCCATACTGTACTTTGTGGTTTTCACTTAACGAATGTTAATGAGATGGGATTGTAATCACCGGATTTTATAAATATCTCATCCACAAATTGGACCACAAAACCCAAATGAGCCAGCTGAGCATCTGTATTCTGTGAGCCTGTGTTTTCCCCACAGTCTTAACCAAAGGATGTAAAACATGTTCTTGTTTTGAAGCTGTTCAGGCCCATGGGTGTTAGATGCTGAGGACAACTGCTGTTTGCCTGGCCTTAACTCAAGTGGCTTGTTGGGTATGAGCCTTTCACACAGTCCTGGGTGATGTAAGGGATTTAGGCTTGATCAATTATACCCTTTTCAAGTTAACGCTAGAAAAATGAGAAATTGATTTTTTTGATGAAACAATATTTTAGAAATTCCGGATATAAAAATGGGATTTGACCTCTCTTATCAAGTCAGCTATCATCATGATGATTACAGTCTACAATTATGCCATATTTTGTATGTCATGGCCTAGTGCGACCAGCTTGTCAGATTTATTCGGGGAGAGGGTAGAGCCATGATAAAGCATCCAGCTGCGACTGCTCTGTGGTGTGAAGGGGAGAACCCGGAGGACCTATCTTGTTCAGCAAGTCTGCTGGAGTGAGAGCATCGTCAGACCTAAGCATCAGAATCTGACCGTCCTGCCTAATCTCTCTGCAGAGATCTAATAAGCAGAAACTATACTGAATGATTTTTCTGGTGTTTCACGTTTTACTGGATATTTCTTATTTTTACACAATATGCTTCTATTACTGTGCCCAAATCATAACCAAACAATAAGCGAAGAGATGACATGTACTGCAGACAGCCTATCGACTTACTGATAGGTTAACAGCATTTTGAAGGTAGGGCTAAGCTTTACTCACTTTAGCTCAGCACCTAGCACAATGCTTGGCCCATAGAAGGGACTTAATTACTGTTCATTGAATATTTGAAAATAATAGTCTAGCTTGGAACTATCTGAAGACTAGTTCCCAGGCTTCTCCACTGCAGTAACATGAAAGAGATCCCAATTCTTAAAAATTTACCAGTAAAAAATGTTGCTTGCTTTGGGTAAGTGACTATGTGCAAGGTGATGGGTTAATTTGAATGACCTGGTAAATGAAACAAAAGATAAATATCATGGGATGAGAATATGAGCGATTTAGTTAAAAACCACTACCACCATACCTCTTCATATCTGGGAACATGAATGACTGTAACTTTAACTTTCTTAACTATTCACTCCCAGACATTGGGCCTTTTTTTCAATACCATTTATTTGATCACTGATTTAAAATGTCGTTATAATCACATACTGAATTCTTGGATCTGCTCTCAGAATTTCTGTTCTAGAACAGAATATACTGATTTTTTTCTGTCTACTCATTCACTAATAATACACTTTTAATTATGGCAACTTTCTATATGTTTTAATATCTGCCAAAGCTAGTCATTCATTACTAATTGTTTTCCAATAATTTTTTTGGTTGCTTTTTGCAACCAAATAGATAGTCTTTAGACTGAATTTAATAGTCACTTTGTCAAGTTAAGTTGTTTTTTGCTTGCTCTCTGCCTTCTATTCCCAAAATCTGGTTGGAACTCTTATGGGAACTGTGTTAAATTTATTTATTAATTTGTGAGAAAATTGACTAATTTATGACGTTACATCTCTCAATTTGTATATCTCCCACTATGGAGGCAACAATACAGAGTATAGCGTGGAAACAACCAAACTAAGAATCAAGGTGTGTGAATTCTAGTATCTGCCAAGTTATAACTATGTGCCTACTTATGCTGCAGTTTTCTCATCTCAGACATGGAAAAACATAAATACCTTTACATATCTGAGGTTTTAATACTTCTGGGGCTTTTAATGATGTACTGTCCATTGTTTGACAGAATATAGGTACCCTCCTCTCAATTCTAGGATTTTGTGTTGATAAAAATGAGATTATAGCTCAATACATAGAGGACTTCTAATTCTTGTTAGGGAGCAGGAAGTTCCAAGAGACCACTGCCTCCACCCCAAAAGGTGAATAAGTTAGGTAAGCTATAGAATCATAACTTTAACAACTCATCAGACACAAGGCTCCACGAAAAACTATGAGAAGTAATAAATGAATTCAGTAAAGTTGTAGGATACAAGATTAATATACAGAAATCTGTTGCTTTTCTATACACTAATAATGAAAGAGGAAGGAAGAAAATAATCCTATTTAAAATCATATTAAAAAGAATAAAAATACCTAAGAATAAACTTAACCAAGGAAGTGAAAGACCTGTACTCTGAAAACTGTAAAACACTGATGAAAGAAAATGATACAAATGATCCCATGTTCGTGGATGGGAGGAATTGTTAAGTATTGTTAAAATGTCCATACCACCCAAAGCAGTCTACAGATTTAATGCAATCCCTATCAAAATATCCATGACATTTTTCACAGAACTAGAACAAATAATCCTAAAATTTATATGGAACCACTAAAGGTCTCGAATAGCCAAAGCAATCTTGAGAAAAAAGAACAAAGCTTGGAGGTAACATACTCCCTGACTTCAGACTATGCTACAAAGCTACAGTCATCAAAAGCTTTTTCACAGCAAAAGAAACCATAAACAAAATGAAAAGACAACCTACTGAATGGGAGAAAATATTTGCAAATGTTATGACGGATAAGGGGTTAATATCCAAAATACATAAACAGCACAAAAAAACCTCAGAGAGCTGAGGACAGACAGAAACTTAAGGGAAATACAATTCAGAAGTAATAACCTGTTTCTAGGAGGGAAGAGCAGGGCAGTGGGAGGGAGAGAAACATGCTAGAGGCAGGGATAAGAAGCCAGCTTAGCTTCAGATAACCTAAAAAAATTAAGTGTTTTATTGATCTATAATTAACATACATTTCAAATATTTGAAGTGTAAAATTTGATATGTTTTGACATTATTATATACCTATGAAACTATCACCACAATCAAAATAATGAAGTTTCTTTGTGTCTCCTTTGTAATCCTTCCTTCTCAACCCACCCTCCTCACCCTGCCTGCATCCCCAGGCAATCAATGATCTGCTTTTTGTCAGTATGAGATTAGCTTGTATTTTCAAGAATTTTATGTAAATGGAATTAAGCAGTATGAACTCTTTTAGGTTTAATTATAATTATTTAGAGGTTTACCTATATTGCTGACTGTGTCAATAGTTCATTCCTCTGTATTGTGGGGTAGTATTACCTTGTATGGCTATACCACAGTTTTTATCAGCTTGTGTAAGTCTCTGGCAAAATCTTTTTCCTGAGAGTGGACCTTTGTTATGGATAAGGCTCTGGTTGGGTATATTCAAAATGATCACTCTTCCTCTCCCCCTTCTAGAGCTATAAACTGTATGATTCCTTTTGTATGAAGTCTAAGAACAGGGAAAGTAATCCATGGGGATAGAAACCAGATTGTGTTTGTCTCTGGGGCAGGATAATTGACTGAAAGGTGATAAATGGAAATTTCAAGATTGACTGAAAGATTTTATGTGTTGTTTTAGGTGTCAAAAGTCATTGAACTAGGGCTTCCCTGGTGGCGCAGTGGTTGAGAGTCCGCCTGCTGATGCAGGGGACATGGGTTCGTGCCCCGATCCAGGAGGATTCCACATGCCGCGGAGCGGCTGGGCCTGTGAGCCATGGCCGCTGAGCCTGCGTGTCCGGAGCCTGTGCTCTGCAACGGGAGAGGCCACAGCAGTGAGAGGCCCGCGTACCGCAAAAAAAGAAAAGAAAAAAAAAAGTCATTGAACTAAACACCTAATATTTGTGTACTTTATTATATGTAAATTATACTTCAAAAGAAAAATCCTGCCTATAGATATGGAAAAACACAGTAATGTTAGCAAAATGTCTGTAGTCATGGAGATCCTGATGAACGGAGATACCAGCACAAGCCTAGATGAATAGCTCGGGAGAGGGAAGTTGGTGCCCACCACTCACTTGTGAGCTTGCATCAGTCACTTCACTTCCCTGGGTCTTAGTTTCCTCCTCTATGGAAAGCAGTGGCTAGAACAGGTGATCAGTAAGTAGCATGATCTTATATATTGTCCACATCATGGCATTCTTGAGAGGGAGGTGAAGCTCTCATACTCATGAAGCCCGGAGAAGAGTGGTAAACTGCTCCTGTCCTGGGCAGATGGGGAGGAGTTATTATCCTATCAGATAGGGTCTCTTAAATGGCAAAGTGACATTTTGTGAGGTGACAGCCTCGGTGTCAGCAGCAGTCTAGATCTAGGAGTTGTATCTTATGTGTGATCTCATGGCTTCTGTTTGATCTGTTGATGTGTCAGGATTTGTCAGCATAGCTGCTTGCAGCAGGTCAGTGAGAGAGGTTTTTATTTAGAAAAGCCTCTAGTTCTACCAGTCAATGGGCTGCTGCCTTCCACTTCTATGGAATAATAAAGACTTTCTAGTAGTAAGACATTGACATTTCTAGGTTAAAAACTGTTTTTGAAATGAAGCTAATTCTCAGTAGGATGAAAAATGGATCCTGCTTTCACCTGTTCTGATAACATGAAAATAGTGGGCCTCCTTTACAACCACCACCTTATTTTTTTCACTCTTTGGAGGCAACCGATTAACCTGTATTTATAAAACCCATAGAGATTATAAGCTATTAGGGTCACCTCTGTGCTGCCAAAGCTTTGAAGGGACTGAGAAGAAGGTTCTAAGTGACTAGGGTTCTGGCCACTCTGAAAAATAATAATGTCAGTTTGATGGACTTCAGTTCTCTAAAAGAGACATCTCACTAGAATCCATTCCTAGAAAGAATCCAGTGGGTACTCTACATTTGTATATAGAAGTGATGGGGACTAGAAGACATCTCGGAGGTGACTGGGAAAGGCTCCCACAGTCAGTGAGCATCCCTCAGGTCCTAGGAAGGGAGTGGGGCTTAGATAAATAAACAACTGTATTTGTAAATAAATCTAGTCTCTCAGATGGTCAGAGCAGGAGGCAGCCGTCTCATTTGTATGCTGCTAAATAGGACCTCTTTGTCCCCACACATGCCCCAGTCGGTGGATCCTGTTTTGAGAATCAGGAGGGGAGATTCTAATTCTGGGTTTGCCCTGGGAAGGTCAGATTGCCTGGTGGTAAGTGCATGGGCTTCATTAGTATGACCTTTGGAGGTTGGTAACCACCTGAGAGGATGGTAGAGGAGATAAAATGAGATGTTTCAAAATCCTTTGGCGTACTCCCTGGTACATCGTTCTGTAAATTCCAATACTAGAAAGTTAGATTTTCAGGTTCTGCATGGCGCCTCCTCAGTCCTTAACCTTTTTCGTGCTGTTGGATCTCTTTGACAGTCTGGTGAAGTCTGTAGACCATGTCTCATAATTTAAAAAATGCAATAGTTATATTGCATATAACTATCAAAATAGTGAAAACAAAAATTTTGATATAGTAATATATTTTCTTAAATTAATGCATTAAATGAGATCTAGTGGTGGCTTTAATACCCATTTATTTCAAAGTAGTGATGAACATATTTTAAAATATCTGCTGCTATTTAATGTATTAAAATATCTGGGATTTCTATTGGTAGCAGAGTCACAGATATTGCTAATATCACTGTGATTTGTTGCCTATTTTCATAATTGAAAGCAATTTGTAAATTTCAATTAGAGATTAGTCAAAATAAAGATGTAATTTGTTTTGCATCTAGATTCAGGGACCTCTTGAATTCTGTTTAGGGAGAACAACTGTTTCCCAGGACTCTTGGGGATAGTCCTATGCAAACTGGGACAGTTGGTCACTTGGACCCCAGGTTAAGCTCTGGGAGCTTCATAGTAAGATGTAAATTTCTTTCTTAAAGGCAAGATATTACCCTACTATTACCTTTTCATCTATCAGGAGGAATTCGAATTAGCTTCAATGACCAGACTTATCCGATGATATATTTCCTCTAAATCTACTTTGCTTTAATTAAAAAAAAAACTTTTTTGTTTTAAATTTTCAGTAGATCCTATTGTGTTTTCATTGTTGCTGTTGGAATGCTGACACGTGCATCACTGATTACAGATAACAATGGTCGTTTCAAATCTAAGCAGTTGCCTTTTGGTTAGAGGAGTCTGAAAGCCAAGTACAGCTTAGGGGTGGGCACAGAGAAGCCACGCAGCCCACTATGGCACGGGGCGGAGGAGGTGGGTGCCGACAGGGGTGCAGGAAGCTGAAGATGCACTTTGTTTCTGATGTCCTTGTGCTTTTCTCAGCACGATCGTGCAAAGGGGCTGAGAGTAAGGGTCAAGGGACTTAGATTCCGGTCTTGCATCTGTCATTTACAAGCTGTGTGACTTAGGAGAAGTCAGCCACTCCTCTGAGCCTCTGAAGTTCCTTCCAATGTTAATATCCTCTGCTTGTCAATCTGAGAAGCCATTCACCTGGAGCATATCATCCCTTGGTGTCCTGTTTCTAGATGGAGGACAGGAAGTGTGCTGGGGTTGCTTTGACCAAGACATTTTCCTCCTCACTCCCCACTTTGAGCCAGGTCCAGAGAGCCATTAGTCATGGCTCATGGAGGTGCTGACTCCTGTTCTGCAGGCTCCCCACAGGGAACGCTGTGGAGGATGAATGGGGCCCCACTGGCATCTAGCTGAAGTGAGTTATTTGGGACAATTCTCTGTGGAGATTGATATTCCTGTGTGTGGTTATAAAAGTGTGCAGGCCTATTGGTTTTTCCTGTTTAGCTTCCATTGTTTGGTTGAACATTAGCTGATGGATAAGGATGCCTCCCTCTGCGGTCCCAGTGCTTCATCCTGTCAGGGTGTTTGTTTATGGAAAGGGCTGAGCCTTAGGCCAGGTTTCCACATCCCCTGAGGAAATCTTAGATTTTTAAATTGTGTTCAGAATGGAATCATTGGATTTTCTGGGTGGGAGAGGAAAGAAACAAAATAATCAAACATTTTTTTCCCTGATTATAAAAATAAATGTTCATTGGAGAAAGTTTAGAAAATTACAGAAAGGCACCAAAATTTCACCATGCGGGGAGAGCCATTGTTAATTAATATGCTGGTGTCTCTCCTTCAGGTAGGGATATGAGGGAAATGCCGTAATCAAATATCTGAAGGGATTTCTGAATATATCTACTCATGGCAACTATCTCTATCATTCTGAGAGCTTCATGCTGAAATTAAGTAGTATGTGCTGACGACTCAGAGCTATTTACTTCAGAAGAAAAGCATTGACAACCACAGTAGAATATTCTGGCTGGGTGGGACAGGCCGACCACAGAGGAGTAAACTCTCCTACATGAGGCTGTTCAGTGCTAAGACCATACACGGAGCCGCACTGTCTTCCTGTCTCTGAAGCTGAATGAAGCATTTTCTGTTGATAGAAATGATACTACCAAGGAGACAGGACTAGCTGCTGCAGAAACTTTACAGATACAACTCTAAGGAGAGCCACAGGCAAGTCTGAGCAATTGTGCAGTTAACAAACACCGAGTATCTCTTGTAAAAGAGTCAGAGTAAAGGACACAAAGAAGTATGGGACGTGGTCCTTGCCCTCAAGTAGCTTACATTAGTTGGGTTACAAGGTGCAAAGCATAAAATACAAAGCAAGATGAGCTAAAGGTCAAAGAAGTAGCAAATACAAGGAATGCCATCAATGGTGGGGATTTGAGGGCCGAGTAGGAGGGAGAACGATCTCATTCAAGATGCGGAAATGGGAGTGGGGAATGGGAGTGGGGGATGCACTCCTACCTGTGGGGGTTGGGACCTGTACCTGGATACCAAGAGCTTAAACTAGAACAATTTCTATATGCAAACCATCTTTTGGTGATACCCATTTTTGAAAGCTTAAAGTCTAAGGAATTGTATTAATCTAGGTTATATGTTGGTAATACATTAACCCCCAAATCTCAGTGGTTTAACAGCTTGGCTTGGCTCACTTGGACACCTCTGGAAATGCAAAAATCATGAGTAGGTTTCTGAAGATGCCAGTTTTCTATGAGGCTGTTGGGAATCTGCCCACCCCAGCTTCCTGCCCCTCTTCCCATAGCCACTTTCTCCCTCCCTAGAGGGACTGTTTGTCTTTTTTCATCACAGTGCTGCCGCCTATTTTAACCCTTGAGCTTCTTCCGTGTATCCCCAAACTGGCAGCAGAGGAGGCCAGACTCCTAGTTCCAGCTCCCGGGGTTATCCTGATAACTCTGTACTTACGTGGGCTGGGTTTTGGGTGCTGTGGGCTTGCCGAGTCATGTTCCAAGGGCCTGGCTCGGGGGACACCATCACAAGCCGGAGATTATTGTGGTGTGTGTATCTCAAGGGCAATCCCTGGTTACAGAACAAGGTGAAATCTGGAGTTGGCATTACTGTATCCAGCCAGGGGCAGATGAGGACACCAAGCTGGGAGCTGAGTGGGAGGGGCACTCTGGGGAGATAATATGTGAGGAAAGTCAGTGCAGTTAGACGGAAGGGAAACGAGCAACTTCCCTGAAGCAGAATGCTGGGACCGTTTAAAGGAGCTGCCAGACAGTTCACAACACACAACAGGGGAACAGTCTAGGTATTCAGCAAAAGAAACACAGGGAATTACAAAGATTAAGGAGGATGACAAAGTTCTTTGGTCCCTTGTCCCTGGTTGGTGGCTCAGGATTCTCTTCTTTAGATAGTATCCAGATCAGCCCAGCCTTCCTCCTTTTATACCAAAGACCCACTGAACTTACCTCTTCCATGGTTCCTTCTTTCTGCTCTAGTGTTCGCTGTATTCATCACCTGGAAAATTCCCTCTCTTAGTCAGGGCTGGATCCAAAGAGTGAGAATGGACAGATCATGTAGGTTCCCTGGCACCAGTGGATTGTTTCCTGGTCTAGAACATCTAGGTGAGGGTGCGGGGATGTCTTCCATCTGGGAACCCTCAGCTACCAACAGGAAAGACCATTTAGGCCATTTAAGCCTCCACATTTCATGTAAATAATCTTATCTCCTAAGAATGAAGGCTCCAAGTAGCCTTTCTGGTCTTGACATAATTTAATGCAGAAAACTTTCTTGTACATGTTCCATTTTGAAGGATGTAATGCTTCCAAACTGGACAAAACAAATCTATGTAGCCATTTCATTTTCTGGTTTTCTATTTAACTCTGACCTCTCTCTTCTTTAAGTCACTCAAGCACCCTCCTTTACTATATCTACACTTCATTAAAGATAGTTTCAGTGTGTTCCATTTCTGAGAAAAATATCTCCAACTAAATTTCCACCTTACTTCCCAATAGGCTTTGTTTACTGATTAGGTCACAAAGGTTTCTGGAAGCTAAATCAGAAGTATTCGTGTTTGTGGCTAAAGTTGTTGAGATCTATATCTATATATCTGTGATGTCTGCTGCAAGATGAGAATGAGTTTTAAATTGATCTTTAAGTGTCGAACAACTATGTCCACTGGAACATGTTAGACATCTCTTCTGAACTTATACTTCATGTCATGGGTTGGTCAACTTTCATGTTTTCTCCTACATGTTTTTTTCTTTCAATGTGGTGCGTGTACCCCAGCCAGAAAACTCACTTATACAAGACCAGTATCCCTGGCACTGAGCATCTCCTTGGTGTGGGAAATGAGCTCTTTGTATACTAGGAGCTTTTTTAGAATTTGTTGATTTTGGTGGTGATGTTTGATTTGTTTCTGAATCCACTGTTGGAAACACATCCATTTATTGTCTATAGATTTCAGAAAGCTGTATAAAATATAATTTAAGAACATAATTTCCACCACCCAGTAATGCTGTTGGGCTCTTACGGTATGGGTTTGTTAATTTTGAAGGGGAATAATGTCACCAGGAGCACATGTGAGTCCGTGATCACTGAATTGTGTTCCATGGGTCCTTGAATGTGGGTCCTTGAATGTGGGTCCTTGAATTACTTGGTGGATGGGGTAATATTGTAAATGGATGTAGTGGGTTGAATTGTGGCCCCTAAAAAATATGTCCACCTGGAATGTGACCTTATTTGTAGTAAGGATCTTTGCAGATGTAATAAGGTAAGGATCTTGAGATGAGATCATCCTGGATTAGAGTGAGCTCCAAATTTCTTATAAGGCAAGTCCTTATAAGACAAGAGAATGGGAAACATATAGACACACAGAGAAGGCCGTGTGAAGATGGAGCCAGACTGGAGTTATGTATCTAAAAGCTAAGGAATGCCAAGGGCTGCTGACAGCCCCAGAAGCAAGGACA
Organism: Orcinus orca; assembly: GCF_937001465.1. Taxonomy (NCBI): domain Eukaryota; kingdom Metazoa; phylum Chordata; class Mammalia; order Artiodactyla; family Delphinidae; genus Orcinus; species Orcinus orca. Next base: position 16,973,857 of record NC_064573.1, read on the forward strand.
GAGACATCAAACAGTTCTTCATCAGAACTCCCAGAAGGAATCAACCTTGCTGATGCCTTGAATTCAGACTTCTGGCAGAATAAATTTCTGTTGCTTTAAGCCACCAAGTTTGTGGTGATTTATTATGACAGCCCTCGAAAACTAATACAATGAAGGTTGTCAAATGATATATTTTGCATACAGGAAGGAGCATGTTACTTAAAGCAAGGTTTGGCAAACCATAGCCCCACAGGCCAAATCTGGCTGCTGCCTGTTTTTGTAAATAAAATTTGTTGGAACACAGCTGTACTCATTCATGTATCACCTCTAACTGCTTTTGTGCTACAATAGCAGAGTTGAATAGTTGTGACAGAGACTGTGAGACCCACAGTGATGAATATACTTACTCATTTATTTTAGGTGCAGATACAGATTTACTTAAGAGAGGGACAATAATAGGGAATAGGGAGTTCTGTAGTTATTTCATTGGCCACCCTTAATAAATCTGCTTTGAAAATCTGTATGTTCTAATTCTGAATTTGCTTTTACAGTCACATCTCTCCTGTAGAAGTAGAGATATTGATTTTAGAAAGTTCAACAAAATAACTGGTCTATGGGATTTGTGTAGCCTCAAGGTAGATTATTTACCTCATCCTACTCATTCTGACTTCTTGGACTTATTGTGAACTGGAAACACTGTTAGGTTGGTAGGATTGAGTAAGCAATAAACATACTCTCAGAATAATGAAAAGAGCTATCTATCATTGTATTGAAGGTCCATCTCTCCCATATGGTCCTGGGTGCTTCTTATTTGATTAGCAATGAGGATGTGATTGGATGGGCTTTCTCCTTTGATGAGTGAAGTTTCTCCCAGCTCCCAAACAAGAGAAAAAGTAACTGAATTAAGTAGCACACAACAATAGCTTATTTACTTACCTTAGCATCGTATATAAATAGGCATTACTTCTCTGTTGGGGAGTCATCCTCATTGACGAAGCATGCTTTCCTGCTAACCTTTTTGCTTTTTTAAAGTTTTAAACTTTTCTTGTGAAACAAAGATTTAAAAATTTGATCATTGAACTTCTACTTGAACATTTCTGACTGGCTTTGAAAAAGACTTCTCTTACAAAAATTTGTCATACCTCTTGAAAATCCACTTAAAGGGATTTATACAGGGAAACAGTCATTGATGTTCAAACATTCAGTTACAAAGACGTTCATCAAAGCACTGTTTACAGCAAAGAAAAATGGCAAAGAACGCAAACTTAAATTTGAAACAACAATGGAGAATTGGTTAAATAAGATACAGCTTCCATTCTGTGAGCCTATCAAAGAATATTTAATAACATGGAAAGCTGTTCTTGATATATTTTTAAGTGGAGAAAAATCAAAAGAACGCAACAGTATGCATGGTTTAGAACAAACACACTCAAAAACAGGTGAAAGTTTTAGGTATTTTTTTATAGTCTTTTGCTTATCTCTATTTTCTAATATTTTTTCAAAGAATATTTTTATAACAATAAGAAAAAAGAGTTAAAATCAGCAGATTTTTCCTTTCAAATATTTTCATTTAGAATTGAGAATTGTTAGTTGATATAAAAATAACTGTCGTTTGCGTCCCAGAAAATTATCTGATAAAGTACTTAAAATGTGGCTCGCTAGGACAATACATTTAGATAAGTCACTTTAACTCCTAAGCCTTGGTTTCTTCATTTGGAAACCAGAGCATTGAATTTATTGAATCTCTAAGTTCCTGGTCACCTATTGATATTCTGAGTGGTATGAGATAGTGTTCAGAGCAGCCTGTTCACCAAGCTAACTTACTCACTGAGAATAGCGTGCTCAAAATGGGGGATACCTCAGCTATTGAGGCTGGTATGGGCCACCCCGGGCCTTTGGACCCTGTAGAAGGCCCGCTGGAGAAGGAGCCCACACTCTTGCTTAGACTAACGCAGAAAGCTGATTGCCTTACTGACCTGGGAGCCTTGGGTCAAGTTGGCCCCTTTTTTTTTTTTTTTTGCGGTACGCGGGCCGCTCACTGCTGTGGCCTCTCCCGTTGCAGAGCACAGGCTCCGGACGCGCAGGCTCAGCGGCCATGGCTCACGGGCTTAGTTGCTCCGCAGCATGTGGGATCTTCCCGGACTGGGGCACGAACCCGTGTCCCCTGCATCGGCAGGCGGACTCTCAACCACTGCGCCACCAGGGAAGCCCCAGTTGGCCCTTTTATAGGTGGGGTTTCTTTAATTTTCTGTCTTGGTCAAGCTGTGGCGGTGCATTTTCTTAGGGAAAAAAAAATTCTACTTTTAAAATTTAATTTGTACCAATTGGCCCCAGGCAAAGAGAGCCTGCAATAAGCTTGGTGTCAATTTCACGTTTTGCTGAAGTTTGTGAAGTGTTTTGTTTTGTTTTAGAATAACTTAACCCCTTCTCTGTGAGAGGTGATGGGGGGAATCATCAGCTTGTCAAGTAGTTTTCAGAAAATATAAGCCCTGAGTATTACAGCTGGTGTCTAAAGTTTTTATTGCCTTCACTCGAATTTAATGGGGCATCCTTTACTCTGTTTGCCTCTCCCTTTCTCTCTGTCACCTGCATCCCAACATTCCCTGGAGCTGCGTAGGGTAAATGATATTCCCCTGTAATGTGTTGAACTATTTCCCCAGTAAGACTTTTAAGTTCCTTCAGGAGGGGCATTGTGATTTTGCTCATTTCGTATCCTGTTCCTATCCTGCCTGGTGTTATACGTAAGTGACCATTAAGGACTTTTGATTTGAATCAGAGAGTACTGCAACAAACCCTCTCTGATGCAACCCTGTTTACCGAAGGTGGGGTCTTTCCAACCATACTGTATTTTTTTTTACCCTACATAAGTTCTCCTTTTGCTTAAAATTACAATCAGGGTGCACTTTGGTGCATTAATATGCTGGGACATTCTTAATGTTGGAGCATAGATATTGAGAAAAACAATTCTGGGACTGTTCATTCGTTCAGTCAACAAATACTTATTCATGGTGCTATCTGAGGCAGCAGAGTCAGAGCAGAGTGAGGACTTTTGGTGTCTGTGGTGTAGGCACAAAGATGGGAAGGGAGATAAAAATAAGTAGAAGTGATATTCAGACTCTATGGTGTATCCATCCATCCATCCATCCTGCCAGCCAGCCAGCCAGCCAACAAATATAAATTGATAGCCTACTAAGTTCCTAGCACTGTTATGGGCGCTGGGGGCACAGGCTGATTAAAGCAGGCAAATTTATCTGTTTTGGAGAAGGTAGAGTTTATAATATAGTGGGAGACACAGAAAAACTATGAATAAATAAATAAATGCTATCATTTCAAGTGAGGAAAGAAAATACTTTGAGAAAAATAACACACGGTAAGGGGATGGAGGCTGATGGGGGCATTCAGGGCAGATGGTCTAAAGAGTGACTGGAATAGTGTGAAGATGCAAAGAAAAGAGCCCTGGAGTGAGAATCAGTTTCTCATTTTAACTCTGCCACTAACAGTGCAGCATGAACCAAGTCCTTAAGCATCCCTCTCTCACCTGATTAGTGATGAAATAAAATGATGTATGTGACTGTAATATTCAAGAGTAATGTATTATTATTAACAACATTAAGGCCTGTTGCATGATTTGCATTTAAAGGACCTAGGGAAAAATTGGGCATGGGGGAGGTATTAGTATTTGCGGCTAGTTCATGGCCGTAGACAGCCAAGCTCAACCTTCCTGGAGTTCTACAAATCTCCAAGGAGAAATCCTCAAACACAGGGAATTAAGAAAGGAGGATGCATTCAATGTCTTTGTTGGATGCAGTGTGTGTGTGTGTGTGTGTGTGTGGCTGTGGTGGGGTCTTCCGAATGGGACAGAGACAACGAGCATTGTTTTCCAGTGCACAATAAAACAGTTTATTTAAAAACAACGCATTCAGTACTGTGTTTGGCACACGAGGCAATGAGGCAGGCACATTCACACTTAACAGGTACATTTGGGGAGCTGTTGAAGCAAATCATTGCATTTTCTCCATAAACTACAGTCACAATATACACGCGATTACCTTTACAAAAGAAAAAGATGATTGTCCTTGTTCACCAGGAAGGCAGGAGGTTATTTACATGTTCCTCAGTCCAGCGTGCTGGCTTCCTTTAGGTCTCCATGGCCCTGTCAGTCTGGCAGCTTGCTTCTAAGAGCAGCTGAGGCTGCCTCTCACAAGAGATGTCAGCCTGGGTCCTAAGGGTTGAAGCTTCTTCCAAAGAGCAAGAGATCTTCTGATTTAGCTGGGAAGGAGTGAAGTCTTCAATGCCAGTCTCTCAGCATAAAATAGCATTTCCAGAACAAATGCACTAGGTGCGTGGGGGGAGAGCTCCATGGTTATGACAGCACAAGAAGCACTTATTTTCCCTGACACATGCTGCCTCCCCATTTCTTTAATAACTTACATGCACTGTTCTCCTACCTTTTGGTTCCATCATTACACTATAAAGAACTTTGTAACTCATCCTACACTGATATAACATTCCTTAAAATGATGCTAAAATGAAATGGTGGAACCAAGTGGTTAAATGAGAGAAGATACCGTAAACATTCTTTTGCCTTGTTTTCTGATTTATGCTTTCACGATGGATTGTCAACTTTCCTTCTAAAGAACGGAGGCAGTATGGTGTGGTTTCGTAGAATCAGTGGTGGGGAGACCCAGACTCTAATTCCAGTTAACTAGCTGGGCAGATAAGCTTCCTACTGTGAACCTCAGTCGTCTCACGTCCATGTTCACCTAGAATCTAGACCTGAGTGAATGTCTAGATCTGTGAAGTTCTGCTATGGACTTAGGTGACTGTCCTATGTGAGTAAATGAAGCAGCATCTGGTAAACCATGGTATTTTTGTTCTGTGTCCTGGGTGAATTTCAGTGCTAACTGCTGATGTTCCCGCGTTTGGATCTCAACCCGTCAATAAACCCCTGCCAGGGTTCTTGGCTGTAAGGCTGCTTTCTGCCTAGTAAGGGCTTAGATGTGGATCTTGAAATGAGGTTAAAGAGTATTTCTCTCACGGATACCAGTTATACTAAGTCTTGCAAAATGGTCTGGATTCTAGATTTCAGAGGGAAATCTCCCCTTCCTTTTTGAAAATAATTAAATGACTTTATTTCACCTACGTACATTGACCAAACCTCTGTCCCATTATCTACCAGATTTTCTCCCACCCTCCCTAGCTAAAGCTGTTATGGAGGTGGCTGGTTCCTCAATGCTGGTTTTTCTGTCGATTTATTCATAATAAAATGGGGGCTACTGTCAAATCCCTTCTGTTTGTAACTATGGACTTAACCTCTTTGGTGTCCAGAAAAGAGCCAGAGGATGAAGCCCTACTTTGTGCCCAGGCTCCATGCAAATTGTTCTGAATACAGAAGAAAACATTTTAACATGTACCTGACTCATTTAAAATAAAATGTAGTGTGTTAAGTGTAGAGAAACAAGCTCATTTTGGTAACTGTTAAGAAGAACAGAAAACAGAGGCATACCCTGGCCTTTGGAACATAATATAGAAAATGTCCAAGTTGAGCTTCAAACATTCACAGTCTAGAAAGGTTTTACAGAACCTATAGGATATTTTACTACGGCAAGGAAAGTATATTTGGTCCTTTATGATCTGTTTTTGATTTACTACATGCAGAATAAAAACCTATGGCCACTTATTGTATGTAAGGAATTAAGTACATTTTTTTCCAGCATTACCTTCCAAAGGACTTAATTAAACCCACCTAAGAATGACTTACATCAGAAAACCTTTAATTTGCAAACAAAGCTTGTTCTGTGGCACACTAGGGTATCTGATTTCTAGATACTCAGGAAATAGGGCTTTCACTTATAACTAGTGGTGAGGAAGAAGGAAAGTCGTGCTCAGTGCCCAGGGACTGCAGTGGCCAAATGTTTTCTGGTAGAGTTTTCTCAGGGTCCAGCCTTACACTAGCTTAGCTAAGGGCGAGGCATCATATGGTGCCTTCCTTTACAGTTTTCCCTGTAGTATTCTTATTTAGTGGTGTTTTTAGCCCACTAGGAATTTTCTGAGTGCAAATAAAGCCCAGCCGAGTGCATACTCAAGCTCCAGATATGGGCAATGATGCTTAGCTGAGTGTCCCCCTGGTAAGGCAGAGACATTTGAACTACGAAGCCTCTCCAGGTGTAACGGGTCCAGGTAAGCATATTGGATGTGTTTTCTCCCCTGCTCCTTTGCAGGCACTAATTTCTGGATGCCTGTCAATCTTGTGCCAGGAGGTTGAGGAGAGGACAGAAAATTAGAGAGCTGGGGGAACAGGCGATGGACTACAGGATGTAAAAAAAGATCAGCCAAACGTGGTTTCAACTGGCAGTTAAAGAATGTTTACCTGGAAGGTCAACTTTAGAAATCAGACAAGCCATGGCTAGTAATTTCCTAAGGTTCTGAGGGGTTTGTTGAGTGCTTCCTAAGAGTCATATGGCTAGGGAATATTTTGAACACCTTAGGGTCCTTAGCCTCAAGGACCAATAATATACTAAAAATTAGTAGAACTGATCAAGGTGGAAATGCCTCTCTGTGCGGAGCGGGGGCCCTTGGGAGTCCCTCCAAAGCCACTGCTAGTCGTCCTATTTCGTATCACTGACTCAGAAATTGTTCAGGCAGTGCTGTGCTGGAGCCAGCTCATAGGGTCTCCTGAGAACATATTGTGACATTTTCAGCTGGTTGACATCAAGTTAGTAGTTTGAAATTGGCTATGATGAGAGTATTTACACCATGGAAACTGGCAAGTCCTACAGATCAGGGCTTTATCATTCTTCATAGCCAGTTGTTAAACATTTAGCAGCACACCAGAGAGCTAAAGCTGTCTCTTAACCCCACAGAAGGGAACTCAAAGGAGGTCTTTAGTATCTCTGATGATTAAAGGCTTTGCATGTGCACAGCTATAGTAAGGAGCCTGGCCACAGCCTCATTAGGATGGAGACGCCTCATTCAACAGAGCCTGGCACAAGGCAGCCAGTGCCAACCGGCCATCTCTCTTATACTCACTTGGTCTTAGAACTTTAGCTTCTTGATTTTTTTTTCTTTTTTGACTGGTTTCATTTTAACCCGAAGATGTGTGCATTTGGGGCATTACCTGGGGGTTGAGAGATCAGACCACTTGAGGAATATTTTAGGCTCTGGGAATGACATCTAAGTAGAATCTGAATGAATCGTTTAAGTTCCCTGTTTCTCAGTCTATCTATTTATAAATATGAGTGACCTGAGATCTGTCTCTTAGTTTGAAATATAAAGAGTGAAACATAAAGAGCTGGCCTTGAGGTAAAGTATGTTAAAGCTATGTTCCCCGCTCTGACTGTCTTCAGGCTTGCATCCATTCTGACTAAATTAACCAGTAACCGTTCACTTACGAATTAGTGACTGGTCAGTTTAGCCAAAATAGTTGAATGGTTAAGTCACTAAGACTGTGTGTATATTGCCATGATAACTCCAGGGAACAGATATGATATTAACTGCTTGAAGCGTGATAAGCATTCAACTACTTTGGTCAACATGGCATACATGACTTTGCTCTATATTTTTGTTTCTCAAATTGTGGCCACAACAGAATCACCCGGGAATCTTTGTAAGCTGGGCTTATTCCAGGACATTCTGAGTCAGAGGTCTGGGGTGGGGAGCAGGGATTGTATTAGCTTCTCCTGTCATTCAGCTTTGCTTGCCAGACTGTGAGTCCATTGTAATTAACAACAAGAGAGTGAGCTTCACTGAGGATAAAAACATCTGTTCAAACCCATATATCTTCAATAATAAGTCATCACAATAAAAAGAAATTTTAAGAAATACTGCATAATACAATGATGACATTCTAAAATGTTTCCCATTTCAAATGTTATATCTATGTGGCAAAGCACTCAAAGTGTGAGAGAGGCATACTTAGTCATTTTGGTCCTTGGTATCAACTCACCTGTGGCCTTGATTAATTGGGCCACAGAGCCCAGATAGGTCCATCAAGTGGCCCAGGGGCTCTAAGTCCCCAGCACCTATGATCCTGCATCTGGGCTTTTCAGCCAAATACACATAACCCCAACTTTCTTTGTAAGCAAAAGCATAGTTCTACACATTCAGGGAGAAGTAGAGGCTAAACAGAAACTTTTGCCTGGCACATTCAAACAACTGAGGGGAAAAGGACTTAAGGATCCAGAATTATACAGAAAATTGCTAAGTCTCTCATTTTGCACATGAAGACCCAGCTCAAATTATTCATTATTATTTGCACATCTTCTTAGCATATTGAACTAAATGCAATAACGTGGAGTCTGCTGTTGAAATTACTTATAATATGGGAGGCATTGACAAAATTATTTTTACCTCAAGTGGCCTCAACTGAAAATCATACATAAGGAGAAGTACATAACCATCTTCAGTATTCAACTTTTAAATTACGTATACATATTACTAAAACACGATTTTATTAAGACGGATAGATTATTAGATAAGAGTCCATCTGTCAACTGGGAACTGTCAGTAACTGAACTGTGATTTACCAGATTTATCAGAATCATGATTTACCAAGTAGGTTTCCTCGTTTTAGGGGAGAATGTAGCTTATTACCAGTGGACTGTTGTATACCTAGGCAAGCATCTCCTTTTCCATTGAGAAATAATTTTCTTTTTGGTGGGGGGAGAATCTTTTTTCCTCTTTTACAGCTTTTATAACTTATTTTCTGTGCCTTGTGAACCCAAGACCATAATCACTTTCCCTTTGAGCCCATTTTTATTTGATGCTGATAAGCCAAGAAGTACTAGATGAGGAGTCAGAATCCCTCCACTGATTTCCTGTGCAATCTTGGGAAAATCACTTAGCCTTTCTGTTTCTTCATGTCTCATTTGGAAAGTCAAGAATTAGGACTAGAGCTACTCAAAGGCTCTTCCATTTCCAGCGTCCTAGGGCTCTAGAATTCTGTCCCTGCTACCTTTGCCCTCAAGTCAACACCTCTTTACTGTCTGTGAGTGTCTAATAATTAGTAATTTGCCCTAAGTCAGAAGAAATGCTCTTCCATTCCTCAGCTTCCCCACCAAGTTAGGTTACTCCTGGCACTCACATTCATGGATAACTGGAGGCCTGGGCACAAGGAGGCTGGGGGAGCCTCTTCTTTTGCACATCCTGGCTGGTAACCCCATGGTCAGTGCCTGACATCAAAGTTACACACAGACAGCACAGCGGTCACAGTCAGCACTGCTAGGCATATGCACTACTAAACGCACGGCACTTGTACAATGATCAAGGACAGTTAAGACACAGGAGCAAAGGCGGAGGAAGCATAGATGTTTAATCGTCAAATATGGGGAATGTTTTCTGGGTTTGGGAGGGATTCATAATACCACACCTTAACTCTGCCTCACCTGGATCTGCATGTCTGCACATGACACTCAGAACAACTGATGAAAACTGAGGGACTAGCATTAAACAGGTGGCTAAATGTTTGTGGGTTTTTTCCTCTGCAAGTGAATTGGTCATTTGTATTGGTGTCATGTGTAGACAGACTTGGGGGCTTTATGGTGATATCTATTCCAATAGCTGGGGGTGGGCTCTGCCGTGAGTATCTGAAAAGAGGAAAGATTCTGACAAAAGGATGCGCTTAACCTAGAACCAATAAAGCAAGGGCAGTGCAAATGCCAGGGGTTTGTACCTGTAGCTGAATCAGGAGGGAGGACCCAAAAGGCCCGTCTGCCCAACTCCCTACTCTTGACCACACAGCCCCGGGAGTTCTGCCTACTTACACCACTGCCTTTCTAACCTGGACTCATGGGACCCACCAACTGTTTTGGTCGTGACAGTGGTTATATAGGTTTAATCTTTGAAACGGTCTTTAAAAACAAGAAGAGTTTTTGTATGATCAGCTAGAGGCTGTTTTTCTCTATGCTGGAACTGTAGGTCAAGGGCATAACTAACAATAAAAATAACAGTAAAAGCTGCCATATATTATTGAGTGCTGACTACATGCCGAAAACTGGGATAAATGCTTTACTCACATATTGAATCTAATTTTTGCAAAAGGAGGATATAGGCTGCATATAAAGAGTTTATAATTATGAGAATTGTGGTTAACCACTATGGGAGGACTTGGGATTTTCTTCAGAGTGTTTTCAAGAAAAGGGAAATATGGTCTTTTTGGATCAGCTCCAGGAAGTCCTACCTGGAAACAGGGGTTGAGCCTGATCTCTTAAGTTCTTCTAGTTCTGGGATACAGGTCTGTTTCTTCAACATTTTAAGTTTTTTGAAAGTGATGGATGAAATGATGTTGGGAGATGGCAAAGTCCTCTCACTCTAGGTTAAAATGGAGCCAAGAGTGAAGTGAGATTTACAAAATCTCCCTGAACTTAAAAAAAAAAAAAAATCCCCAAACTTGCCATTCTGATATCTAATTTAAATGGTCCACTAATAGACAATTAACTGGTTTTAGGGATTTTGGTCTTTTGCTCTTTTAACTTTCCTGGTTCAAAGTGTTTACATATTTATATTTAGTGAAATCTAATGGGCACATTGGCATTAAAACTCCGGAGGCAGAAGCTGGCTCATATAATATTGGCATTAATATCACTTAGCTGTAACCAAATGAACTAAGTGCTTAGGAAGAGCCAGCTAAACACTCCTGTCAGTTATCCGTCTCTCAGTGACCCTAACAGAGAACAGCATGAGAACTGTAGTACTTTCCTCTTTAAAGTGATAGGGAATAAGCACGTGGTTTCGGTGCCCATCAAATTATACCATTGAACTTTAAAATGTTTTAAATATCTCCCCTTCTAATTATTTCAAGTATCGATCTGTTTTAGTGTTTCCCATTTTAAAACATCTATTCCTGTTTTTTCCTGTCTGTTTGGATGATTGCCGTTCACACAACATTGTGAGATGTGTCACAATTTGTAACACGTTTGCACCTGTATGATTTTTCTTTCACTGGTTAGTACTGGATCTATGTAACCTGCTCTGATTAGCTTTCTGGAAAAAAATTAGAATAAAACAGCCCCCCTTTAGGACCAGGCAGAACATGAGCATAAGGACTGAGTCTTTCCTTACTGAATTTGGTTTGATTTTAGGCGTGATGATACCTTCTCAAGGAGGGGCAGTGAGCTGATTACTGAACTATAGTAATTATTTGAAACGGTATTTGTAACATGACAAGAAATCTAGATGAAGATTTCTGGAAAAGAACAAGCTACCCCACCTCAATGTATTATAAATGTGCTTGACTGGTATTTGGAAAGAAGAAAGAAACTCTTATTAAAATTTAACATCAACTTGGCCAGGCTTTGGGCTGAACCGGAAGAACAAAGTGCTGCTCGGTGAAAAGCCAGGGACAGGAGTGATGGGATCTCTACTCCTAAGGCTAAAATAATGGAAAAGAGAACAGCGAGCGAATTCCTCTGCAGCAGGCCTATACACCTCCAATTCCAAGGGTTTATTTAGTGCCAATCGTGCCACCACACAGTGGCTTTTCCTTTCGAAAGGCTTAATTTGTAGGTGTAAAGATCCAATTTCCGTGGCAACAGGGAGCATGTGGTGTCTACGATTGTCTTGAAGTTCTGGAGCAGTGCTGACGGACACAGTGATACTCAAGATGACCTCACCTCAGTGCTATTCACATGGGGACCTGGCCAGCCTCAGAGCATCTACTCTGCTTTAACCCTGCTGGTTCTCAGAGGCCCTAATCATAGTTACAACACTTTAGGGGATATGGGATCCATAGCAACTTCTAAGTATTCTCCTTCCAGGTTCTTAAGCTGACTCCTTGCCTCTATATTCTGAGAGAATTCCCAGCCCAGTGCTGGGGTTGGGACTGTGGGAGGCACTAAACCCAGGCTGCAATGCCCTGCAGACGTGGCAACAAAATGATCTGCCATAACAGCCCTCACGCCAAGAGATGAGATGCTGCCCACGACCTAGGCTTTCTTCGTGGTAGTGAAAGATGCACTGTATTATACACCTCTCGCCAGAGAGGAACCACGCTGCTGCAGAATGACTTCACGGACTAGTGAGAACGTCATAAGAGGCGTTTCTTATAAAAGTAATCATAAGGGGATCCCCAGCATGATTTGCTCAGTTTGTCATGAAATATCAAAGTTACCCAGAGCCTTGAACATATCAATTACAGATGCAAGACATACAAGCAAAGCTATTTCAATAGGATTCCTAGCAAAAATATTAAACTCCACGGTGGGGGGCGGGTCAGGGGAGTGGTTGGGGGGGTGGGGGGACAGAGAGAGAGAGAGAGAGAGAGAGAGAGACAATATACGCAAGCCAGTCTTTTATGTTATCATTTTAAAGAGTCTGATCCCACCCAGGCAAAACTGAAATCCTGCTCAAGTTGGCCAGAGGCCTCTGATTACGAGGACTGTATCTGAGCAAAGCTGCAGAAACTACAGCCCTAATCCTCATAAAAAATGGGAGGCAGTTTATTATTAAAATACAAACATGAAAATACTTCAGACCATTTCGCTAGCAGCATAGTTCCAAATGCAACATTCCCTTTATCAATCAAGTTTAAGTCAGGTGGCTTCCAAGCATCTGTCCTGCTAAGACCCTTAAAAGAGCAGTGCAAAAGGGGGAGAGAAGACATCTTTCCTTTTAAGTGGCAGACCATCCTTATAAGACATTCTCTAGGGTTCTATTCTGTCGACTATTCAGTGTGAGTTGGGGCACTTTTAAATCAGCCATTTGGCACTTCCTGTTCGCAGTCCTTAGGCACAGCGTGACAGAGTCAGCTTGGTGAGCCCTTCCCCGTGCATTCGGTACAACAGCTGAAACTCAGCAGGCAGCTGGTGGGACTCCTGCCACTTGGTAGTAAATTTGGTTCCTTTTTTGTCATAGTAATGGTATGGAAGATCTTCCCTTGTGTTGGGGTCAAATCCAAAAGGCCAAAATCCATACAAGTGGATCTCTTCACATATTGCTGACGCAAGGGTGTACATAAGAATACCTGTGCTCAGCCGTTTGGGTGACAAATGTTTGTTTTTCCAGTACCTGTGGAACAATAAGTACAGGTGGATTCAGAGGCCAGTGTTGAAGGTTTTGGTCAGACGGGTCACTGTGACTGGTTTGGGAAGTGAATTTGTCCAGGTAACTTAACCAGTACTTGCTTTGAATCTGTCTTTTAGACCACAGAACACCTCAGGGCAGGACCGGCTACATAATTTGTGAGACCCCGTGCAAAATGAAAATGTGGGCCCTTACTTTAAAAATTATTGAGAATTTCAAGAGGGCAACAGCAGAGTATTAAACCAAGCATCGGCCTTTCTAAGCATGGGCTCGTGTGTTACTATAGAAGTCACACATGTTTGAAGCCATCCCTGCTCTGGGTTGTCCTAAAGAGTGGTGTCTCTGACTCAGTGGTGATGCCATAAAAGCCCACCAGTGAGAATGACTATGCTTCTCACACATAAAGGGCCCTTGGGCTAGGGAGGAGGTTGTTTAGTCAAAGGGGACCTCCTCTGTTACTTCCTTATCCAAACCTAGAGATTAAATCTGTCTTCTTGGGTTTGGAAAGATTGTAGGGCCTTATTTTTTTTCTACCCGCTCGTAAAAAAATCACATTCCCTGTTCCTTTGTCTTAACCAAATGCTCCCAAGCCCTTCTTTGGCGTGCCAGAACCTAAGAAAAGTATTTACACACTTTCCGAATTTTAAAAAATGCTAAATTATGGTTGTTCCTTCCACGTTTAGATAGTAATTTGAAGCCTTCCTACCTAAACTGCCAAATATCTGAGACTGCCGTGGAGTGAGGGTGTGTGTGTGTGTGTGTGTGTGTGTGTGTGCATGCACACACGTGTGCCTTTATGACTGGCTGTGCAGGCATAATCAAACTGTTCATGAATCAGGTTTTCATGGACTGTACTTCCTCCAAGTTTTCATTGAACCAGCATGTTCAAGCCCGAGCTGTTGAAAGGCTGGGGGCCAGGTGGGCCACACAGGCCGCTCCCTGAAGGTTCTATCACATGCAGTTCCTTCTTCACTACCTGAAGGCTTCATGTGGCCATTTCCCTTCCAGGTGAAATTCAGAAGTTCAGTCTTTGTTTTAATATTCTTACCTAAGGAGTTAGAATGGCTTCTGATGTTTCTTTTGGTACAGCTGTACTTAAATAGAACAAGAGGGGAGCAAAACGATGGTCAAAAGACCACAGGGCAGGTTGGCAGGAGGCCTGGCTTCTAATTCTGGTTCTGCCCATTTTGGGCAGTGATGTTGGGTAAATAACTCGTTCTTTGTACCTCAGTTAATGTATCTTTAAACTTAGGAGTTGGGTTATATCACCTCTAAAGAAGGTAACCATACAACCTGCGAAACTGGAACAGTCCCAGTTTTTGCCTATTGTCTTTGTTGTAATTCTTAATAGTGCCCTTTTTCTTTCAAAGAAAAGGTTCCAGTGAGGACTGTAAATTGTGGCATCACCCTACCTGTTAGATACATACCAGCTGATTACACAATAATTCCTCCTTATATGAGAGGTCAACTACACAGATCTTAAATTTGGAAGACTTTAGAGGACTACAGGATACACTACTATGTACCCATCTACCATGGGATAAAAATATTACAGTCCTTGTTTACCAGACCTCCTAGAACCCACTCTAACTTGCAGTAACATCTGGACAGTATGTTAGGACACTGGGGCTATTTGCATAGGGGAAATTAGAGTTGAGGCAATTTCCTCAGATTATTTAAAGAAAAAAATTCTGCAATTAGTCTTCCTTTATAAAATGCCCTGCATTTTACAAATGCCTGCTCCCAATTCTGGCTGCTTATTAGAATCAGCCGGGGAGTTATTAAGACATACCAAGTGCCTGAGCCTCTCTCCTGCCCACCAGACAAATTACATTAGAATCTCTTGAATTAGAGCCCAGGCAAGAGTATTTTTTAAATCTCTCCAAGTGATTCTAAGGTACAGCCAGAGTTAAGACTCATCGGACTAGACGAAAATATTGCATCCTGGTTAATCTGTCTTTCAAATTACAAGGGATAACGATGAGATGATAAAATACTTTTCACATGTTTTGGCACTCAAATCTCGAATTATAAAAGCAGATTATACAATTTTGATTTGTCTAGGTGGTTTTCTAATCTTGGACATCTGACAAACACCCTACTATCAAATAAAAAGGAACATTTAAAGTTGATTCCCTCTTTAAAAAAAACCAATTGATTTGTCCACTTTAGTCATTGGCATTATTGGGACATGGCTATCCATTCAAAGAAAATTATTGATTTGTGGTGATTTCCATGACTGCTTGTTAGGCTTACCACCAAGGAAGGGGACAGGGAATGGAGAGGAGAAGCTGATGAAGCACCAGTCCCTCCATTTGACACTTGGTTACCAGCTGGGGTAGGAGACTGAACTTCTTACCTAGAATGATCCATTCATTCATTACAAAACATAAGCGTTCATTCTAAGGTACTAAGCTAACCGCAACAACTAACTAATCAGTTCGCTACCACCCCCAAGAGATTACAATATTGACTTGCCATCTGGTAGGGTATGAGTTAAAGGCAATAAAATATACACACCTGTTGACATGTTGCATTATATTTCCAGGCCAAGCCAGTTGGACCTTTAACTGACCTCTGTGTTCAACAAAAAAGTCAACTAGTGTCCTGGTAACAGTTGCTGAAGTGTGGAAGAAAAATGCAGGGATCCAAAGAATGGCCCCATCGAGCTTTTTTAAACTGAGAAAAAAGTTGTTACGGTCCTGAATGGTCAAAAGATTGTTGTAATATTTTTCCAGGATGCTGGGGTTGAAGGTGGTAAGGTTGGTTTTCCTTCCAACATCTCTTTGGAAAGCCTCCGTAGGGGCAAAATTGCAACGGAAAACAAAATCTGACTTATCTATTTGTTGTCCACACCGGCTCCCTGTCAGGATCCCACTATTTCCAACCACAGCACAAATATTATAATGCTTATTCACAATGGGTGACACATCTGGAAGCAGCGATCGGAAGTTATTGCTAATAGAGAAAACATATTTATGGCTGGAATAATCATAGTGCATCAGTTGTCCAATCCGAACACTATTCTTGGTCAAAGAAAAATTTTTTATTACATCGACATGCTGAAGAATTTCTTGCCTAAAATAAAAAGAAATTCATTAAATATATCCCATTCAAAAGAACTGATTTTCCATCTTATGTCTTATGCTATTTCATTTAGACAAGAACCATAGGCACTGAACCCAAGAAAGATTATACATTCATAATTGAAGGAAGAACTGCTTCAGAATTTACAAACGTGCTAGTCTCTCAAATTCTGGGTATAGTCCTTTGAAGCTTGTAAATGTTGTAATTTATGGTTTTTAGCTGCCAATTCTTTGGTTTTCTGCTCTACCTGAAAAGTGTATTTGATCAAGGGGGAGGCATAGGCTAAACTGTGTCAGAAAATACAGGGAGACAATTTACACAGGCCCCAAAGAGCTCACATTAATGCACAAACATTTGGTGGCTAAGAGTTTGTAACTAGGGACTACTTGTTTGCTATTGGACTGCAGCATTCAACGAATATCAAACATCACTGGTGTCCAAATAAGAGCCAAACAGATATGAGTCAGTATGGTACTAACTATTATTAAGATATGAAAATGGTAATAGCAGCGGGTGTAGTTGAATATTTAATAGAAATGAGATGATAATCTCATTAATGTCCTTTAAATAATGAAAACGGAACATTTTTCTACTTGATTATATAGAAACCCGTTTAAGTTAGAGAAACCTAATTCTTAGAAAAAGAAGCTATTTTAAATCCTGAAAATGTGTGCATATTCTAAGAATTCAGAGGATAAACAAGGCAAGGGTGATACTTAGTACTAATTTCTGGTTGCTTTCATGTTGAGCATTAAGTGTAATTAAGCGTATCCTCTTAAAGTCTCTGCTATTTAAAATATTTAAGAGACACCGGTCATATGTTACTCTTCTAGTAGGTTCTTCAGTTCTAAGAAACCACATTGAACCTCCTGGGTCTTTTGCCTAAAAAAAATAGCAGGAATGAAACTAAATCCTTTGCATATCATCATTTTACCTGGAATCCTATTTTTTAAAACTTACTTCATTTGACAAAATACAGAGAAACATAAACTGAAAGCTTTAAGCCAGAACTTCCAAAGTTACTAACAGTGTTCGTTACAAACTGTTACAAAGGTAAAGTAAGTTTAAAGTGATACTGGGAAAGTTAATTAAAGCTTACCTAAATGGATTGAAAGGAGGGAAGTTTTGAGAAGGCAATATTGTTCTAACTGGTTATTTGGGTCACATGGCCTAGTGTGGGAAGAATATTTTTATTGAGTCAGAAATATGTTTGGGGAAAAGGTATACTGTATTCGACCCATGAAAAATTTCTGGGCTGACTATAAAATTAATATTGGATTAAAACCACAAAAGTTAAAAAAGAACTTCAGAGTTTTAGAATTAATCAATTGTTGTCATGGACTAACTTCTAGTTAATGTTTAAAAATTTTTAACCATAATCATGTGACTGTGTGTCAACCTTTCAAGTAAATATTTTCATGACACCATGGATAGCTACTGAATTTGTTTTAATTCCATCATTAGATTAAAATAAAAGAGTGCAATAACTAGAAATTCTATGACCAAAACACAACACCCTAAATAGAGTGGTAAAATAAGTATTTGTAAAATAAGTATTCATACCCCTAATGAATACACTAGATGGCTCACATTCCATTTAGCAGCATAATAATCCCACCAAAGAGGAAGGAGAAATGACTTATCTGGAATTGCTAAGAGTTGACCAGATATCACTGAGGAGAATAAATACTTTTGTATAAATCTCATCCTTCTTCCCCCACCTCCAAAAAACAAAACAAAACAAAACCCCACACACATAACACAAAAACTCCTTCATGTATAAATGAAGCTGCTACAAGACAATTAGGAACAATGTTGGGTAGCTTTTACAATATGTTAAAAGCTATAAAAATTTAATGAGAAGAAACACGTAAAAAACCAAAACCATAAAATACCTGCATATATTTGGGCAGAGATTTTCACTAGTAATTTGTTAGGGATGAAGTGTAGTGTCTTCTGTGTTTCAGTGGGACAATACTTTTTTACTTTATTTAAAAATTTTTATTTCTAGTCAGGGAATGAAAATGCATTGCGTGGTATTTTTGTACTTAACTTTTTTTTTTTAAATAAATGACTTTGGCAGTATTAGCCATAATGTTAACTATACATCATGGTGCTCAATTAAGCTCAAGTTAGGGAGGATACTGGAAATATCTTCTTTCCCTTCCATTCAAATTGGTCTTTTTGAAGTTTTCTTTTTATGAGAGGGCACCACATGTTTAAATTAAAAAAGATTGCTAATCAGCCTTTGTTCAGTCAGGCCAAGAAGACAATGCAAATACACCTCGGGTTGGGGGTGTGTGTGTAGATTTTTGTTGTTTTGTATTATTTCGTTTTGTTTTGTTTTTGAGCTCCAGAATTCAGAACACCTTTTGGATCTTTTCCCCCTATCCTACCTTTGATGTAAAAACGCTGTCCGATTAAATGTCCACTTAGGTCTGGCTTGGAGTTCATGAGTCAGAGAATGCGGAAAGGGCACAAATGACGGATCTAGAAGCTTCAGCGCAAACTGTGACCTGGAGAGGAGTATGAGTACACAAACAAACGTGCTGGCCTCAGCTAGGGGAAGCCAAGGTAGCCATTAAAGTCCAGCCGGTTGGGAGCGGGGCGGGGATGGGGGGCGGCTGGAACACGTACTGGCTACATCCCGCCCCAGAGCCCCTTCTCATCTGGTCCACCTTCTGCTCCCCACACACACCCGGGAGGAAGAAACAAAACGAGGGAAATCCGTCTCCATTGTCCATCCCTGCGGGTGCGGCAAAGACCATAAAATGGCCGTCTTACGGAGAGCAGGGGCGGGAGCCCGGCGCTCTGCTAGAAACGGATGCGCGGAGAGGACCAGGGAGTCAGCACCGCGGACAGCGGCCGCACCACTGCTAGCCCTACCCGCGCTGCCCCCGCGGTCCGGCCGGATTGATTTTTGTAGAACGGACAGATGAACCGGAGACCTAGGGGAAGGCTGGGGGTGGCTCCTTCCTTAACCTCTTCCTTCCCGAGCCTAGGTCTGGTTTCACTCCCTGTCCCCTGACTGGGGACCCCCCTGGAGGCCGCTGGCCAACTCCACTCCTCTGCCCAGGTGGGGTTTCTCTAGGTTTCGCGTTCTGGCCTGGCCTGGACCACAGGGTGCAGTCTGTATTTCCTACCCGCCCCTCAGAGGCTCTGCTGGGGGAGTTCCTATGGGGGCACACTGGGGCAGAGGCTCTCGACGAGCTGCGCCAAGCTTCGCCCGGAGCCTTCTCAGTCCTGCCTTGCGCCCGTTGGTGACTTGGAGCTGGGATGAGCGTAGGCGGCCCTTAGGAGGCTCGCTTCCCGCAGAGGGCGGGGGAATTGCAGAAATCCCGGAAAGGCGGGGGGGGGGGGGGGCGATGGCGCGGTGTGCGGGGGAGGGAGGGAAGGATGGAGGTCGAATACCCCAGGGGCTCCCGGAGAACAGACCCGCGCATCATCTGATGGGGTGAAGGGTTGGGGAGAGGAAAGGAGGAGAGCGCAAGAGGAGTCTGGCGCCTGCGCCATTAAATCGCCCCGGACCGCCCGGAGCCCGGCCGTGGAGTCTGCGGACAGGGGCGCGGGGTAGGCACTCACCTAACGCATGTCCATCTCTCCATGCCCCTTCCCAAATACACACAAGGCCTCTCCCTCCACCATCATTCTCCTTAAACCCTCCCCCCATTTTTGAAATGGGGGAAGGGATGCCGAAGAAGAATACGAGAATGCAATCACATTGATTAGGACAACGGCTTTTAGGGGCTCTGGGTTAAAAAAAAGCACGGGAGGGGTGGTGGTGTAAGAATCAGAGAGACGAATGGAAGGACCACGCAGTTTTCTTGCCCAAAGTGTCTCGGAGAAGGCAAAACACCCCCCTCTGACCTCCCGCCCCCATAAACCAGATACCTGAGGGCACTCAGAGGCCCGCACTCACCGGAATCCCGCGTGGAACATGTACATTCGGGGCGCCCCCGGGTTGGCATACTTGGGAGTGGTGAAGATGTTCTCCTTTTTCAGGGACACGTAGCTGATGAGCGATAAAATCAGCAGGGCGACGCTGAGCATAACCAGCCCCAGCACACTGGCGACCCGGGCCATTTTGCAATTTCTCATCCCGGGCTGTGTTGGGATCAGGAAAAGCGGGGAAAGCGGTCCATTGAGCGGCCAGCAGCTCGCTGGCGTGTCAGTGTGTGTGAGTGTGTGTGTGAGTGTTCGCGCGCGCGTGTCAGCGTATGTGCCGGGGGTGGGGTGGGGTGGGGAGGGAACCGAGCAGGGGAGCCGCGGAGGGCCAGGGCGTAGGGGCGGGCAGGAGCCCCAGAGAGAAGCCAGGCCCCCAAGGCAGGGGCAAGCGGGCCAGGAGGCTGAACAGGAAGATGGAGGGTCTGCGCGGCGGCGTGGCGATGTAGCTGCGCGCCGTGCGTCTCCGACCGCCGGCTCAGGCTCCCCAGCGCGTTTCCAGCGAGGCTGCCGTCTCCTCTGCAGCCTGCAAGATAAATGTGATTGGAATAACGTTACAGTTCGATCTAAGCACAGGATTTAATTAATGAACTCTAATCTCCCAAATAACCGGGGGAGGGGCGGAAGAGGGAGGGATGAAGGGGAGGTGGCAGAGGGAGGGGAATTGAGGCTGGAAGGCTGCAGCCCACGTCAATGGCCTTCCCAGCTGAGGGTGCGGGCGAGGAGGTGTCTCTGGCCAGACAGAGGCCCAAACTTAGTTCAATGGACAATTCATTACTTTATAAGTTAATCGTGGAATATAGAGATAAATAACTGGAGTTGCTGTCCTGGAGGATCGCAGCAGCTGGGTGCTTATGAGATGCAGGGAGAGTGGTTTTAGGAGTAGAGATTTAAAAGCTTCTCTCCTCACCACAGAGCACAGCCCCGGGCCCCACGGATCAGCACCTGCCCCAGCACCCCAGCAAGGAAGCCCTAAATAGCGGCTGGGCCTTGTGAGCGCTTAAAACCTCCTTGGAATCTTCCGTAATCTCTCCCGTATCTGCTTCCTATGCCCAGTGCATGCTACGCTTCTCTCTAAAAGATGGGTGGTGCCTAGCAGAGTTGTAAGGTGAGCTGTGAGTGTGGAGGGCCCGGCTTCCCCTCCCTTTCCTCCCAGTGTCTGACTCCCAGCACCCTGCACGTAGACAACCAGCATGCCCCAGAGGTAACCAGGACGGAGCAGTTCTCTCTGATTAAACTCTCCATTGCCCACTTTTCTGACTCATCCCTGTGGCCAGGCCTTCAGGATGGGCCACTCAACTTTGCCCTGAAGCTTAGCTTAGCTTAGACCAGGAGCTGGGGCATCACAAACCTCTGTCCATTATAAATGCCCAGAACTCTCTTTTGGAGGAACTTAGGAACCAAGTAAGAGATGCTGCCTCCGAGGGTGGAAGGAAAGCTCACTGCCTAACACTTTGTGTTGCTGTTTCAATTTGTTTTAGCATATTCACATGTTATCTGTTTTAATATACATTGGAAATAAAAGTTAATTCATTTTCGGTCATGCTGTTGGATGCTCAGAAGGCAATCTACATGTTTCTTTAGCTCTGTCCTTTGCAAGTAACTTGTGACGTCTTCCCCCTAGCTTTACCCTTGGCCTGGTCCTCCGAGGACAGTAAGCACTAAGGAAAGAAAGAAGCTGGAGTTGAGAAATCGGCCTTCAGGAGCCTTTTCCAATAAAGCAAGTTGATATTTTCCAAGGTGGCTATGATTTCTTTCTCTCTTGAACTTCTGGTTTTATGGGCTTTGGTGGACCTGATGTTCTGGTCTGTCTGTGGGCTATGAATTCTTCAAAGCAGTGAGCTCCTGGGCTGTAAGCGCCTGCAGATCCAGGACCATGTCTTCTTCTGCCCTGTTTCTGCATACTCCCTGCATACTGTCTATGGAGAGACATGCTTAATAAGTGTTTGAGGACCTAATGAGCTCCCCGTGAAACACGTCTGGCTGTGGACAGCAGCGCACAGAATGCAGCTGTCTTTTTCCATTGGAACAGAGAGTTAGTAATTTTGCACCTACTCAAGATATTTTATATCAAAATCTAAAAATGTAGGTTAAGAGGACACAATCTTTTCCCCATGGAACTTTTTAACTAAGTAAAAATTTTAGAGAAGTCTTACATGTCCACGCATGATGAATACTTGAAGCATATTTTTTGAATAAATACTATTTTTTTTAAAAGAGCTCATATGAATATAGTGTAAAATGCCAAAGGGAATAAGATCTTATGAGAGCTGTCTGGGAATTACACATACTGGAAAAACTCTTCTTGAACAAGAAGTAGAGGGACACACCGTGGAGGCCAGAGTACTGGTTACAGCTCCAGGCTCTGAAGTCAGCAGACTGGACCTCAAACGCTGACTCTGTGACCTTGGATAAGTTGTCAGCATCTCTGTGCTTCAAGCTCCTTATCTACATAACTGAAATAAAAACCTGCCAGGATTTTGGGGAAAATTAAACAAGGCATGTAAAGTCCTAGGTACAGCTCCTGGCTTGTAATAAGCAGTTAATAAATACGAGCTAAACAGCTTGGGCAAGTTGTTAGTGTCTTTCTCTGACCCCATAAATATCCTGCTTCAGAATGCATAGAAAAGGAGGTACTTGGTGAGGCATTTTCCTACGGAAAATGACAAAGATCGAGAAGCTCTTTGGTTCTCTTACAGCATTACAGGCTTTCCTGGAACATATGATATGGACTCATTCTGCCTGGATTTAAAAATTGATGTATTACTTATGCTCAGCACACCTCTGCGAGCCCTCTAAGGAAAGTCCTGCTAGGATAATTCCCATATTGCATATGGATCACTGAAGGTCATGTGACGTAAAGGAACCAAATTAGCCAGAAAGTAAACAGGCGCAGGAATCCTATGCCAGGCCTAAGGGTGACAATGGATTGCTCAGTAATTACCAGAGGAAAACATCTTGGGAATGCTGCTTCACAGAGTAACGGCAGCTACTGAATATGGTATTTTTCAGGCCTGGGATTATAGCTACTTAGTAAATTAAAAAATAGGGTACTTTTACAAAATATCACTTTTTCAGATTTCATTGGAAACCAGACCTCTATAGTAGTTCAGGAGGGCAAATACAAGAAATACAGAAATGGAAGACTCCTTTGACTTAATATTTTCTAGGGGAGTTTTTTTTTTTTCTTTTTTGCGGTACGCGGGCCTCTCACCGTTGTGGCCTCTCCCGGACTGGAGCACGAACCCGTGTCCCCTGCATCGGCAGGCAGACTCTCAACCACTGCGCCACCAGGGAAGCCCTAGGGGAGTTGTTATTTTTGGATACAAGTACTTTCCCACTTTTTGTTTGCAAAAAGTACCCACATTTTGCAAACATGGCTCCGTTGCCCTGTGTAGTTCCTCACCAGCCCATGTGTAGTTCCTCACCAACCCATGTGTAGTTCCTCACCAACCCATGTGTAGTTCCTCACCAACCCATACCTACCAAGAATAACTTATAGGCACCACTTGGATGGGAAAGCTGGGAGGGATAGTGTCTTTTGTTAGAAATGACATCACTCATTCATTTATTTCTGTTTTTTTTTTCATCAATTCATTAAATCAAATGTGTTGGTTGTCAGACACTCTGATATGCAGACTCAGGGGTTATAAAATTATTCTTGACCTCATAATGCTCATGGTCTTGTGAGGGGAGAGAGGAGTAAGCATTCTGGCAGTACTATGTAACTGGGTTATAAACTGTGTCTAGAGAGGTTGGTGGTGGGGTTCTTCATAGAGGGCAACCTCTGAGCTGGATTTTAAATCATGAGTGGGGTTCATTAGGTAAAGAACTTTAGAAAGGATGTCCCAAGTAGAGGGAAAACAGGAGGCAGGGAAGATTATGGTGGGCTTGGGGAACAGCAAGAGTGTGAGTTGACTGCCACAAAGAAGAGCCCACGAAGGCTCCTGATGAGATGCCGTATCTTCAGCAGTGCTGTTCAGAACTGTCCAAAGTTTGTAGAGAGGAACCAATCAATCGCATTTGAACTGAATGGGTGTAGGAGCAGCTGGAGTCAGGCCCACAGAGAGATGGAAACAGCGACTGCTCATGTGGACGTCAGCTGATGTGTCCAGTGGCCCGCCAGCCTGTTTTGTGCCTTAATTTATGAATGAAAAAAATTGACCATTTTCTGTTATGAAACATTCTTTTTTTTTTTTTAATTTTATTTATTTATTTATTTATGGCTGTGTTGGGTCTTCGTTTCTGTGGGAGGACTTTCTCTAGTTGCGGCAAGTGGGGGCTACTCTTCATCGCAGTGCGTGGGCCTCTCACTATCGCGGCCTCTCTTGTTGCAGAGCACAGGCTCCAGATGCGCAGGCTCAGTAATTGTGGCTCACAGGCCTAGTTGCTCCGCGGCATGTGGGATCTTAGGGCACCAGGGAAGCCCTATGAAACATTCTTGAATAAGGCATCATGGAGTTGACTTTTGGAAGGGCAAGTGACCCCTCCAGATGACAGTCCACTGGGAAACTCCCAAAGAGCAGTTTCCCAGTGGACTGTCCCCAAGCCACATGTGATGGAGTTCTTTCTGTACACTGTTGCCTGACTCCTTCATTTCTACTAGGTCTAACAGTGGCCACAGAGGAAAGATCTTGGGGTCCTCTGGATTTCTACCTCCTATTTCCCCACAGAAGATAAATACTTTATGGGAAAAGCCATTGTGGTCAAAGAGAGCTTCATGAAAGCTCTCAGATGGAACTGAAACTAGAAAGATACATGGAAGTTTCCAGAGATGGAGATGGTAACAGGGGCAAGGCAGTCAGGGACAACGAGGCTGAAAAAAGATGCAGAGGCAGAAGAGAGAAAGGCGTGTTGGGGCCAGTGAATAAATAAGCCCCCTTAGAGTAAGGTGAAAACAGCCAACATGTATAGAGCGCTTCTTAAGTGCCAGGTGCTTTTTATACATTTTCTGTAATCTTTGCACCGATCTGGTGAGGAAGGTATAATTCTCCTCACTTTATAGCTGAAGAAACTGATGTTAAGGATTTGCTCAAGGTGAAACCTCTTTGACTTTAAAGCCCACCCTTTCTACTGCTGCATACTGCTTGTAAGCAGGTCCAGAGACAGACAGCTGGAAATATGTGCAGGCCTGGGAAGTTTGAAAGCATCATCTTTTGACAGTAAGAACCAGTTAATGCTACTACCATTGAAGATGATGATGATTTCGTCATCTCACTTTTATTGCACACCTGCTGTGTGTTGGGTATTATACTAGGCATTTTACATAACTAATCTCATTCAATCTCCGTTCCATCCCTCTGATGGTATAATGACTGCCGCCATTTCAAGAATGAGAAACTGAGGTTCAAAGAAGTTAAGCAACTTGCCAAGGTCACACAGCTACTGACTTTAATGTGTCCACTGGTATTCCAGGGCCAAGAGGAAGTGGGCTTTAAACCTCCTCCCTTGGTCATCGTGTCTCAGGGCTACTGAGGAAGAGGATGCATACTAGCCTCTTTAAAAAAGCCATTTAATCACAAGGGTTGTGGGGGGGTGCGTGGCAACAAGGAAAAGACCACAGTGATACATCTGAAAGGCAGTGGCGTGCTCTGTGGCTGGGAGAAAACTGAGTAGGGCTGGAGCCTGGGCACAGGGGTGGGGGCGGTGCCCAGCCATCCCGTGGGGACAGTCAGGAGACAGCATCTTATTTTCATTGTATACTTCAGTGCCAGCACAGCACCCAACACAGCTGATGCCCAGTGTGGAAAGAAGGCAAGGAGCTTCTCTGCTCTATAGCATACCTGAGGTGCAGGTTAGGGAGAAGGTCAGTTTCCAGTACTGATTGTAGGGAAAGATCATTCACCTTGAATGGGATGCGCGAGTTGGCTTGCTTACTGAAGAGAACACGTTTAATTAAATACAAAATATAAAGCACAGGAGGGATGCACTGAACAGTGAAATGCCCTCCTACCCTTATCTCCCTAGAGACAGCTATTGTTACCATCCAGAGATGCTCTGTGCATTCATAGGCATTTGAGTATGTATTAATTTTTATTTTATTTTATTCTTTTTAATATATATATTTTAAAATTTATTTATTCATTTATCTATCTATCGTTGGCTGTGTTGGGTCTTCATTGCGGTGTGCGGGTTTCTCATTGCAGTGGCTTCTCTTATTGCGGAGCACGGGCTCTAGGCGCACGGGCTTCAGTAGTTGTGGCTCGCAGGCTCAGCAGTTGTGGCTCGTGGGCTCTAGAGCTCAGGCTCAATAGTTGTGGCACATGGGCTTAGTTGCTCTGCAGCATGTGGACTTTTCCTGGACCAGGGATCAAACTCGTGTCCCCTGCATTGGCAGGCGGATTCTTAACCACTGTGCCACCAGGGAAGTCCCCTGAATTAATTTCTAAAACATAAATGCTGAGACCAGTTTGAAATGATTTTTGTTTCAAGGTATTTATCTGTATCTCTTACAAAAGACATTTTGCATAAAATTTTAACACTTCAGATGTTTGCAATGATTACATTTTCCAGAAGCTGAGGAGTTACTCATTTTGCACCTACAGACTTCTCATAAAGCTCAGTGAAGCATCTCTATGTGAAAGGAATACAAGAACTTCAAATAGCCTTTTCTTCAATGAATAAATAAAATATATTTGGAAAGCTGTCTTAAGGCTTTTTGCGGTCCAATCCCTAGGAAATCATTGGGAAGAGCTATTACGTTCAATTGTGTTAATCTCCTGGGTCCTTGTATAGAATTTCGACTTTTCAAATGTTTGCAGCGATTACTTTTTCTAGAAGCTAAGGTATTATACTTGGAGAAGCTACTGCTTCTTGAAAAATAATCTTACAGTTAAGCTTTAAGCTATTCTTATGTCTATTGTGTCTCTTTATCGCACTGACTGTGGGTAAGGAAATCATCCATGGTGAGAGCAGCCACAGTGACATTTCCTAGGTACCATCAGGGGAGGCGTTTTTTTAAAAAATATCATTTTAGCCTTCATCTTGAGTTTTTGGGCAGTTTTTTGTTCCTTGTGCTTCTGAAACTGTAATTGTCAACAACATATCTTTGAGAGCAGGGGGAAAAACATTTTTGTTTGTATATTATTATAACAAAAAGCGACAAAATTTCCACGTAATTAAAAAAAAATGCACTACCACGTGCTGATTTATTGATGAGTACAGCTTCCACAGAGGAAATGGTAGGAATTGTTGAAGGATGGACTGCTAAGTATCCCCTCCCCTGTCTGTGGACCCCCCTCTCCCGATTATAAGCGCATGCCTCTAGCTGAGATTTCTCATATTGTGTTCACAGGAAATTCACAGGAATAAGTGGTCACTGGACTTCCCAATATTGAAAAACTCAGTCTCAGTAGGGCAGTGGGGAGACTGAGCTACATCATGTTATATACTATGGACCTCCACGTTCTGTGTCATGTGCACAATAATGCTATATGATAGTATTTTATCCCTTGCTGTAGATAAGGGAAAAAGAGACTAAGGGGGATTAAATTACTTGGCCAAGTTCACAGCAGCTATTTTAAAAATGGGATTTTAATATAGGACTGAATGACTGCATAGTTACTCCTCTTTTCACCAATCCTCGTTGCCTTCCATGCCAGAAGCTTAGGGTCTATACACTGGGGCATGAAAGATGCTTCCTCAAAGTGAATATTTCTCATTTAAAAAGGAGTCAAGGATATAGTATCCACCTTGGCTTCTGTATCCCTTTCTCCTCATGGTCAGCTTTTTACAAGGATGGTTGAACATGAGGAAAGTGGCTTCTCAGTGGATGAGATTACCGATGTAAACTTGGGAAGAATCCTTTATATCTTTATTTCAAAATTCTATTTTACTTGGTAGTTCGACATGCAAAGACTCTAAGTCCTGTTGGAGGTGGTGTAAGATGAGGGAGTGTCTAGCTTTGGGTGTCTGTACTTGTGTTTGGAGGAGGGCAATTTTGATGTAAGCCTTTTTTGCAGGTAGAAGAGGTTGGGTGGAGACTTGCAGGCAGATAGAGAATGTAATTACCACCTTCTCCCTAACAGCAACCCGAGTAGAAGGAGCCAGGGCAGGCTCAGAGGCGAGAGGGAGGTAACTGATCTTCCCCAGCATCTCTCCGATGCTTACACCTGTTACCCGACACCTGGCTGAATTCCCATGGAGGAGCTTTACTCTTGCTCTGAGTTCAAGCTGCTCATTAGAAAAAAGAAACTCAACCATTATGTATGCCATGTCCTTCACAAAGAATTGTATTGATCTTGTATTTTTCCCAAAGGAAAACGTCCAACAAAAGTGAGTAGAGAGCATGTTGTAATGCTATTTTTCTCCTCTGTGATCATCTAGGATTACAGAAAGCCTCCCAATTGGACCTTAGTCACCATCAACAGGTACCACTGCTCACCTGGGGACAGGTGCTACCTCAAGGGCAATCAGAGTGCGGAGCCCTGAGAAGGTTGCTTCATTTCTTGGAGACTTGGCATGACATATATTAGGTATGTAGGCATATCCAGGTATGATGTAGACTCCAAGGTGGTTACTGAATTCTTCTGGTTTTGGCTTAGATTTTGGACAATGCTTTCCCCGTCTTCCAGGGGAATTAGGCTTTTCTGACCCTGCAGCATTGTCTGCACTCCCAGATGTCCCCCAGTCTGTTCTCTGCCTTCCCCATTCTCTATGACAATTAGGACTGACAACTAAATGGGGACCTTGTAACATCAAACTTTTTAATCTTTACAGCAATATCCTCCAACTCTTTAGTTTTATGTTGGATGGCTGTGCATTTAGCAATTTTAGGTAGGATTTGCAGAACTGTGGAAACTTCATCTATCATAGATCTGGTGTAAGACTAGCTGTGAAAAAGTGAGGGTTGCAGACAGCATTAGACCTCTAGATAGTGGCTGTGAGCACTTATCAAAGGATGCTCTCTTTGTGAGCTCAGAGTGGAAAGGGATGCTGGTTCCACGTAGGTCATTACAATTGATAATCGCGATCTTTGGGGCAAAAAACCGACAACCATATAAATCTTACATTTTTACAGCACTTCAATCTTTTTTCAAAGTACTCTCACATCTATTATCCCATCTTGACCTCCCCAGGAAACTGTGAGTTGGGCACAGCAAGTATCTCTATCCTGATTTCATAGATAAGACACAAGGAGGTTAAATCCCACAGCAAGGCAGAAGGAGACTGAGACTAAACATCCATGTCTGATGTTAAGACTGCTAGTCTCTCCACTACAAAAAACCCTCTCCTTTTCTACTCTCTGCAGTCTAGCCTCTACGGTTGAAATCACTTTATTTAGAGCAGTGTTTCTCAACTCGCCCTGCACATTTAGGTCGCCTGAGCAACCATTAATACCAATGCCCAGACCACATCCCAAACCAGTTGCTAATGCAACTGGATCTTGGCAGTAGCTCCCAGGCATCTGTATGTTTTAAGGTGCCTCAGGTGATTCTGATGCACAGTGAGGACCAAAAACCATTGCTAGAAGCTGACCAGTGGCAACCCTCCTGTCAAATTCAGTGGCTTTTCCTTCACTATTAGCCGGGAGCCAATGGATGTTAATTTCTTCTTTAAACTCACTCCTCCTTCCATAAATGACATTCTCTCGGTTCCCTGTTCTTCTCTGAGGGTGCCCTCCCAGTCTTATTTCTTCTTCACCATCTTTATTTTGTCTTCCCAAATTACATGACTTCAACCTCTCTTTTCTCTGCGTGGTCACACAGGATACAGGGAACAGTGTGAGGGTTTGTGCAAAGGGTCACTTATTTTCAAGGGCTTAAACATTAGGAAGCAAGCCAAACAAGAGCAGAGGCCTCATTCTGATCACTGCTGCAGCTCTAGAACCTAGGACAGTTCTAGAACCTAGGATAGACACATGCCCAATAACTGGATGATCAGCTACTTGACTGAGTCTTGTATCTGTGTATACAGTCCTGACCTGCATTCCAGTCTCGTCCCTCTAATGCCATCTCTTGGATGTGCCATCTTCTTAAACCTAACTTGTTCGAAACTGAACACATCATCTTCTTTCCTCCTACAAACTAGTTCTTTTAAATGTTTCCCAACCATTTCGTCACTCCCAAGGGCCTCATCCTTTTCATCCTGTAAATCAGCCTTGAATCTTCTTCCTCCTTTACCTAGGCTTACATCATGATCACCCCATTTGGCTGACACTGCCCTGCCCGCAGCTCTGGTAGGGAAGCAGTTCGAGGCTGTGCTCTGTGCACTAACTGGAGCAGAAGTGGGTCCACCCATCCACTGGCTGGTTGACCCTGCGGTGACCAAGGAGAAAGGCTCTCAGTTCCCTTGGAACGTGGAGGGAGAACATGGGGAACATTGACTGGAAGAGACTGAGGAACTACCAGAGTGACTTTGGCAGCCAACTTGCATGGACACTGAATGGCTTTCTAGGTTTGGTTCTACGTCCTGTGAATCCTTTATAGACATTCCATTTTCTTAAGATCTGCTAGCGTGAACTTCTGTTCTGGTAATACCCATAATCAATTATATCAGTGTTAGTGGTAGTATTTCTTCCTTTGAAAATTGTATATTTTTTTCAATTTGCCTCTTCCTTTCTTTTTGTACCACCTAACCAAATTCCTAACCATCTCCTACCTGAACCAGGTAATCACTTTCTAGCAGGTGTACTTGAACCTTCTTGTTTCCTTCAACTCATCTTATTTGCTGTCGCTTCTGCCTAGACTTCCTACTTCAGTGTAAACACATGGGGAGCTTATGCTTGTCCCTTTGGAAATCTTTCTCAAGATTAAGGAGAACGAACAGTCCAGGGATTGAGTAAAAGAACGGGTCTGGAATCAGCCTGCTCGGACTTGAATCCAGAGGCCAGTTAACTAACTTGGTGACCTGGGAAAAGCTATTTAACTTCTCCATGCCTCAGTCTCCTTACTCAAATGGGAAAGAGTGGTACATATGTCATAGGGCTATTGAAGGGATTAAATGAGTTAATTATGTAATGCACCAAGCTCTGTGCTGGGCATACAGTAAATATCAAGGTATCTTGGCTTTGTTATTGGCATCTCCTCTGAGAAAGCATCCCCAGTTTCCTGTTCATTCCCCACTCTCTACCAAAGAGTTAGAATTAGGCACTTGTTTTCTCTGTTCTCATCAATGATATATTTTCCCATTATTTTATAGGCTAGCAATCTTTTGCGTTCTGCATTTCACAATGGTCATTACATTGAAATTTGGCTAACTATGCCCCTTCTACCTAATAACCTCAGAATGGCGTGAGATTCTTGTCTGGTACCTGGAATAGGCACTTTGGCAAACTCCCCAACCCTCATCTCCTGCTCAAGAACAATTCTCGATGAGTCTAATCTCACTATGGTGATTTCATTCTCTTGCCACATTTGGCTTTGCTCTGGCCAATAGGACATGAAAGGAAGTGTCTGGGAGAGTTTCTGAGAAAGATTACCTCTGTTTTAAAATGAGACCTGAGGGAAAAGCAGTCACTCTTCTTCCCCTGGACATTGTCATGTTTGTCATGAGGTTTGGAATGGTGGCAGCCACCTTGTGACCATGAGGGGAGATAGCTGAGGACAAATCTAACACTGGGGATGATAAGGTAGAAAGTCAGAAGGAACCGGGTCCTTGAGGATATTGCAAGGAATTGATTTAACTGATCTTACAGCTTCCCTTTACCAGGACCTCTAGCTATATGTGAAAATAAATCTTCTTTACTGTTTAAGCCAGTTGAGTCTGGGCTTAATTTGACCAAAGGCATCTTAACTGACATAATGCCATGCCACATTGTTCAAACTCTGATGTTTATTTTTTTTAAAAAATCCGGTCCCTCCTCTGATGTCCCTGGGACCTCCTAAAGAGAGACTTTTGAAGTCTTAAAGAGAGGCAGTAGTGCTAGATGAGGCCAGTGTTTCATTACCCATGGGAGGAGATGAAGGAAAGACTGAAAGAGAGAAAGGAAAATAAAGGGGAGTGGGGAGAAGAGAGTGACGTGGCTCTGCACAGCTCCCTGCCCCCACCCAACCTATGTGAAGGACAGAAGCTCCCCAAAGTTTCTTTCTTTTTTTTTTGTTGTGGTACGCGGGCCTCTCACTGTTGTGGCCTCTCCTGTTGTGGAGCACAGGCTCTGGACACGCAGGCTCAGCGGCCATGACTCACGGGCCCAGCCGCTCCGCGGCATGTGGGATCTTCCCGGACCGGGGCATGAACCTGTGTCCCCTGCATCGGCAGGCGGACCCTCAACCGCTGCGCCACCAGGGAAGCCCCCCAAAGTTTCTTATAAGGACCCCCAGGGGCATAGCCCGACACCTCCCCTACATGTGGACTCAGCTCTTCCTTTCTGGCTAGCCAGCTCTTGTCAGTAACCTGCCAAAATTACATAAAGCATCAGGTTAATTTCCCCCTTACTTTCACTTAAAGAATTTTATGCTCCTAATACATTCCTCCAAAGCATCTTTGAGCTCATCTGAATAGCAGGCCTTTACCCACTCTTTATGTAATGAGAACATACTCTGTGCCCAAGTTCCATGCTCTGGGGATCTAGTGGCGAACGACACGCACAAGGTCCCACTCTCATGGTGCTAATACTGTGGAAGCATATGGTGCTAAGTGCGATGTAGAAACTGTAAGAGGAGATGTGATAAAGGGTGTGAGTTTAAGCTGATGCCTAGAGTAGAGCAAAGAGCCAGCCAGGCGTTCCAGGAATAAGGAACAGCAAGTGCAATGGGCCAGGGGTCAGACTTAGCTTGGCTTGTTTGCGGAACGGAAAGGTTGGTGTGGTTGGGAACGTGGTGAGGGTGAGGTTGGCACCAGATCCGTAGGCCCCTGTAGCACGTGGAGTTGGACTTTATCCTGGGTGCAGGGGGAAGCCCTTGGGTGGTCTTAGCAGTGGAGCCGCAGGATTAGATGTGTCATTTTGGAAGCCATTCCTGATACCACGTGAGGAATAGTTAACAGGACAGGGACAGGGGTTGAAGCAGGGAGAACGGTTGGGAGCCCAGCACAGTGGTCCAGAGGAGAAGAGGATGGTTGATGAGAGGACTGGGGTCCCTGTGTTCACAGGGCTCATTGTCTGGTTGGGGACATAGATAAACTGGACATTCTGATAGAGTCCGTGCTGCAATAGGAAAGCTTACAACCCGGCATCCTGCTGTTTCTCTATTACGCCTCCCGGTTCTGTGGGGACCTGGTTTGTAGGGGACCTAGTTTGGCAAGAGGCCCAGGGGCTGAGCAACTGGAAAGCAAGTTTCTCCTTCTAGTAGGGAGGGAAAGAACTCAGCTTCTTCAAGCATGTGTGAGGCACATTTTGTGCTTTTTGATGTGCACATGCCTTGACTTTCAAGTGAGATTTTAGGTCTTTTGCAGTAAGTGATGCTTTTTACTTTTTGTAACCTAAGTGGAAGCTGGTATGTGTTAACCGTTCAATAAATACTAGTCAGTGTTTGTCAGTGATTCCTGCACTCAGTCGAGAGATGATAAGAGTCTGGACCTTACTAGAAAAGGAACTCAGTCAAGGTCCCAGGAGGAAACAGTAGATAAAACCAAACGAGGCATTTGAAGAGAGTTTCATAAAGGTGTGGGCAGGGATTAGGGAGACCAGTAAGGGATGTGAAGCACCACAGGGCTAACGGCCGTGGGGAGCTCTTACTCCCCTCCTGAAGGGCAGGAGAGCAAGGGGCCACCAGAATCCAGGGAGGGTGGGTGATGAGGAAGCCAGCCTGCAGGAGCCGTGGCCTCCAGTGACCAACTCTTGGCAAACAACTGCCTGACTTCATGCTGTGCCCAGTCTCTGGTCTCCAGCTGGGGTCTTGCCTTAGCTGAACCTAAAGCCAGAAGGCAAGTGAACCCACAGAGGCAGTCCAGATCCAGGCCCGCATCCCTGGGCACGAAGCAGAGTGGATCAGAGTGGAGAGTGGCTGTGGAGGTGCAGACAGAAGACAGCTGACACAGGAAACGTGCCCCTTCCCACCTCCCTTCCTTTTGTAGCACCGACTTTAGAACGGCAGGGACTGTGTTTTGTTAGAATCAGAGTAAAGCCGTCATCCCCATCGTCATCATCATCATCATTCCCATTTACACAAGAAGGACCCTGAACAGTTCAAGGTAATGCGATGCATCGGGACAGAGCGAAGATAGTATCGGAAGCCTTGGGACTCCCGGTTCAGAACTTCCCACCATCGCACCCAGCATTTCCCCAGCCATCCTGCTCTTGTCGCCGCGTGGATGTCTCATCTTCATCTTCATAGTTAACCCACCTCCTGCTTGGCAGGTCACCACAGAGGACCCTGTACTACAGAGTCCCCCGAGTCTGCACACCAGGCAGCTATTTGCGATTTTGTCTTTGTACCACAGGCAGCACCACTCTAAGCCCCTGGAAACTGGGACCCCAGGAGCCACACCAGGTCCTAATGAAATTCCAAGGCAAGGACGGTAATGACCAAGGAGCTACCTGATCGGAATGGTCTCTCCTCTCAGCAAGCGGGACACGGTGTTCCGTGGCTGTGCCCGCTGCCGGCCAAGGCTGCCTTCCAGGAGAGACTCCTCCCGGGCATGTGCAGGGGGTCGGCCTCAGCGGGCGTGGCTCCATTGGTTTTGAGGTGAAGGGGCTGTTTTCTAGGCTTTCATCCTAAGAACTGTAAAATGGAGACAATGTGGGACTTCACTCAACCCTGTCTGTTAGAAATAGTGACAATTCTTGAATTAAGAATTAAGAGCATTTAGGAGAGTGGCCTAGTAATAACAAATGACAGGCTAATATTTATTGTGTTGATTATGTCAGGCACTATTCTAAGCACTTTTTCATGTGTCATCTAACTGAAGTTTTTCAACTTTATGCCGGAGGTATGGGTATTATCTGGGTGGTCCATCTGTATTTCCCAGGTCCTTTCATCTGCTCCACTCCTGTGGATGCCTGGCACACCTGCTCCTCTCTCCCTAAGCCTCTGCACCACCTTCCTCATTCTCGCTCTCACCCGATGACTTCTCTGAGAAACTAAAAGCAACCAGAGCAGAGCTTCCGCACCTGCATATCTTCTACCACCGTGTTGCGTCAACACGATACCACCTACCCTCCCTCTCATCCATTCCCCTGGACGAGCTGCAGCCCTGGAACTTGTGCACTAGACTGTCCCTGGCCTCGCCTACTCCAGGGCAGTGGTTCAGCCCTGCTCCTCTCCTGCATCATCAAAATGTTGCTCTCTGCTTGTTCCCTCCCAGCAGCCTGCCAACACACTTTAATTTCTCCTACTTTAAAAAATTCGTCTCTTCACAGATGTAGAGAACAAATGTATGGACCCCAAGGGGGGAAAGCGGCTGGTGGGTGGTGGTGGTGGTGGGATGAATTGGGAGATTGGGGTTGACATGTATACACTAACATGTACAAAATGGATAACTAATAAGAACCTGCTGTATAAAAAAATAAATAAAATTCAAAAATTAAATAAAAGTAAAAAAAAAATTCGTCTCTTGACTCCATTTACTCGTCCAGCTGCCACCCCAATTTTTTGTCCTCTTTTTTTTTATTATACATTTATTTATTTTTATTTATTTTTGGCTGCTTGGGTCCTCATAGCTGCGCAGTCTTTCTCTAGTTGTGGCGAGTGGGGGCTACTCTTTGTTTTGGTGCGCGGGCTTCTTACTGTGGTGGCTTCTTTTGTTGCAGAGCATGTGCTCTAGGCACGCAGGCTTCAGTAGTTGTGGCACGCAGGCTCAGTAGTTGTGGCTCGCGGGCTCTAGAGCGCAGGCTCAGTAGTTGTGGCGCATGGGCTTAGCTGCTCTGCGGCATGTGGGATCTTCCCGGCCCAGGGCTCGAATACGTGTCTGCTGCATTGGCAGGCGGATTCTTAACCACTGCACCACCAGGGAAGCCCTTCTGTCCTCCTTTATAGCAAGACTCCTTAAAAAGAGTTGTCTGTCCTTTTCTTAGAAAACTTTATTGAGGAATAATTGACAAGTATAATTGTATATATTTAAGGTAAACAACGTGATGATTTGACATACATATATGCTTGGAATGATTGCCAAGATCAAGATAATTGATATACCTATCAGCCTACATAGTTAACATAGTCAACTTCCTCTCCCCTCTCTTTGTGGTGAGAATGCTTCAGATCTACTCTCAGCAACTCTCAAGTATACAATACCTTACACTTAACAGTGGTGTTGTATACTTGAAAAAAGTTGTATGCTTTGATGTCTCCAATTCTCCCCAGAACCCACTCTAATCAGGCTTTCCTATTGCTAAATCGAATGGTCCATCTTTAGTCCTAAGCTTACTGGGCCATTATCATCATTTGACATGGATGATCACTCCCTGCTTGGAACACTTTTGTCTCTGGATTCCGGGACTTCATGCTCCTGTGAGTTTTCCTCCTTCCTCACTGATTTTTCTTTCTCAGTTCTTTGCTGGATTCTCCTCATCGTCCTAATCTCTCAACTGCGGGGAACCCCAGAACTCAGAACTCAGACTACTAACTTGTATCTACACTCATTCCCTGGATGGACTAAACCAGTCTCATGACCTTAAATACCTACATGTGCTGACAATGTTCAAATTTACGTTTCCAGCCTGCACCTCCTCCTATATTCCTGGCTTATTTCTCCTCCGTAACACTCATCACCATCTACAGATTTTACTTATTTGTTTATTTTCCCACAGTCACATGTAAACTCTGGGAGGGAAGGGATAATTTTTTAGAACTTTGTATTATGAAACATTTCAATTATACAATAAATCCCTTATATCCATCATCCAGCTACGATAATCACCAACTCCTGCTGAATCTTGTATCATTTACACCATCCCTCCAACCCCACTGGATTAATTTGAGGCAAATTACAGCCATCATACCATTTAATCTGTAAATACTTCCATATGTATCTCTAAGATATAAGAACACATAAAATACAACTATAGCAATTCCTTAATACTGTTGAATATCCAGTCAGTGTTCAAATTTCTCTAATAGTCTCAAATGATTTTTTAAATTGTGGTAAAAATATACATTACATAAAATTGACCATTTTAATAATTTTGAAGTGTGCAGCCTGGTGGTATTAAGTACATTTACATCGTGCAGCCATCACCCTCATCCTTCTCCAGAACTTTGTCATCATTCCCATCTGAAACTGTGTACCCATCAAACACACAAGTGACTTCTTACTAGTGTGTTTGTTTGTATCAGAACATGTAAGATCTATAGATTGCATGTGATTATTTCTTTTCAGTTCATAGGTTCCCCCTCCCTCTTTCTCACCCCTCTCACTTGGTAATTTTTGTTGAAGAAACTGGGTGGTTTATCTTGGATCTTGCTGGTTATATTCCCATCATGTCATTTAACATGTTCCTCTGTCCCCTGTATTTCTTGCAAGCTGGGAGTGAGACCCAGAGGCTTCTTCAGATTCAGGTTTGGTCTTTGGCTGTTTGCCAGCAGTACTTCATTGGTGCTCTGTGTCAGGAGTCACGTGGTGTCCGGTTATCTCTTTTGTGGGGGTGTGAGCGGCCATTGACGATCATGCCCAGATTTATGGACTCAGTGGGCATTGTAAGATGGTGATATTTTATCATTGCTTTTCTTTACTTTCCAGAACATTCCTGTAGAGTGAAACATCCCTGCATCAACTGTTTTTTTTTTTTTGCGGTAAGCGGGCCTCTCACTGTTGTGGCCTCTCCCGTTGCGGAGCGCAGGCTCTGGACGCGCAGGCTCAGGGCCATGGCTCACGGGCCCAGCCGCTCCGTGGCATGTGGGATCTTCCCGGACCGGGGCACGAACCCGTGTCCCCTGCATCAGCAGGCAGACTGTCAACCACTGTGCCACCAGGGAAGCCCCCCGCATCAACTCTTGAGTTACCTTGAGATACAGCTCATTTAGGAAAGTTGAATTAAATGGTTGATTTTTTTCAGTTTTCAGAATAATACATCTAGCATCATCATAATGTGGCCATTTGGAAATACCCATGAGTATGAACTGATGGAGTTTTACAAATGTGATGCGCTTCAATCCATTGCCAGCATTAGTCTTATTGATGCTGTTCCTCAGCTAGTGGAAGCCCCTTCAGTTTGGGTCCCAAGATCTTTTGACAGGACTTCGGATGGCTGCCTTGTTTTCTGGGGCGACACGATGATCCAGACTCATCTTGTACATATTCTGACCTGGGATCTTTATCTGTTTTGTTCGTTGCTGTATCCTCAGCATTGTTGTATGTGCCAGAATAGTGTCTGGTGCACAGCAGGTGCAAAACGAATACTTGTTGAATGAACGCATCCATCCCCATTTAATAAGGAAGCAGGCTGAGATAGTTGGGGCTTGTTCACAGGCGTGCAGCAGCGCATGGGAGAGCAGGGTTTGGACTGAGGGAGTCTGCTTTCTGACTTTGTGTTCTTAACTGCAACACAGATGGTCACTTGCTGGGCCTTAAGATGGGCCAGAATGAAAATACAAATTGGTCAGGAAGGTGTGGCACACATTCATGAATGGTCAGTCCAGAGGGACTCCTGTTTCTGTGGGCATCCCCCAGCACTGTTCTCTACAGGGACCTCACATTCACTGTGCACCGAAGTGGACACTGATGCGTGTGATTTTCTTTGCACTTCGCAGCAACCCTGAGAGCTATAGTATCTGAATTTAACAGACGAGATAGCTGTGCCTCAGGGGGTGAAGTGGCTTCCTCTGGGTCACACAGCCAGAAGGTGGAAAAGCCAGCACTGGAGTCCAGGCCTGATTCAAAGTGGCGGCATGTTCCTCCTGTGCTTTCCTGTTTCCAGCAGACTTTGGGACAGGATATTCATTAGGGCCGCCCCTTAAGGCATATCTTATTAAATGTTTGGAGACATTTAGCCCCTCTGCTGGGAGTCTTATTTCCCCCTATCCCACATGTCAGTGTCCTGCCCATCCTTCAGAGACTGGCTCAGACCCCAGGACCTCTCCGCTCTTCTGTCATCGCCCTGTGGTCCATCACTTCTCTTGTTTCCTGGCTGCTCCAAATCTGAGTTCTGGGTAGCGGAGGGCAGTGGAGATGGAGTGCTCCGGAGAGCAGACTCTGTGCTCTGGCTGGCCCACCATACCCAGCACAGGGCCAGTGCAGAGCGGTCACTTAGGCACTTGGAATTGTTGTAGAACGTGTAGCTGGTCCTTCGAGTTGAGGGCGATAGTTAATCCTCTCATCTCTTCTTCCCACTGTCAGACACATTCATCCAGGTGACAAAGACATTCCTGTCTGAGATTAATGGCTGAAAAGAAGCACAGCACCTCAAACAAAATTTAAAGAACAAAAGAGTAACAGACAACGAGGTTGCTTATAGCTGTGGCCTCCAACCTGGATTGTACCAGAGAATTGGCTGGAGAAAGAAACATTAGATCTTTTATTTGTATTTAATTTTCAACTCATCCTTCAAAGATGCCTATTTTTGAATATGCTTTATAATGTACAAATATATAGGTACCATTGTATATAATTTATAAGTTTTTAGATACACATATATTAAGAGTGCATCTAACATATTTACTAACAGAGATGAATGATCAAAAAACTTTGGAGACCACTGATTTTTGGAAATTCCTGGCTGAAACCATCAGGAAAATTCCAGGCTGTCCCTCCTGGAGTAGAGGGGGAAGGAAACATGATTCTAAGGCATCAGTGCTTTGAGCAAATGTTTTTGCAAAATATGCCGATAGTTGGTTTTTCCCAAGGGCCCAAATAGCTGGGTTGGCTTCTCTCTGGAGAGGTGGGTCAGCTTCTGCCTGGACCAACATTAGTGGGAGGTGCCAGCCCTTCCCCACCGGAACTGAACACCTTGGTGCCCCTGGAGAGACAACCGGCACAGGTATCGGGGCTGCTGGCTGCCTGCCGCGCGGTTTTGCCACCACACCTCTCCCAGCAGCATCCCAGTCGTAAGTTGTTCTTTTGTTGCTCTGCTCAACCCTCTGCCCCACCCTACCCCATTTTTCATCTCTCCAGCTGCCCTAGGTGTTCTCTTTGGCCAGATTTATCTACATACAAATGTTGGGGGGTGGGGTCTGGCCAGGGTGTCCTGATCCAACATTGTCCCCTGGGCACTGAATTTTGGGAGGTGGTGTCAGAAATGCCCCCTCCTCACTGGTGCTGGGAAGTAGGGTTCTGTGGGTCTAAGGACAGCAACAGGGCGTCCTTTAGAACTAAGGGGGGGTGTGTGTCTGGGTTGAAGGAACTGCCAAGGCTGTGAGCCTGAGAGACGACCAAGTATAAATGCAGGAGTGACAACTGGGGACCAGAAGCAGGCGCTGAGAGCCAGCACAGAGGGTGGGGGGAGGAGTCCTGAGGGACCCCTGCTTCGCTGACTGAGCTGTATGTACCCTCCATGGGAGGTGTCGTATGTGCTGGGGGTACTTAAAGCACAAGAGAAATGCATTTTCCTGGGGAACCAATTTTACTTGAAGAATGAGGGAAAGATTTTTACACTAAAATAAATATGGAAAGAGTATGGAATAAAATACAAAAAGCACATGCATTTTAAAGGTGAAAACAGATTTTTCCTGCAGATCTTTTTATGCCTGTTCCCAGACCCCAGAGGATTTGCCTCCCTGGCATCTGCTTGTGGGAAGCACTGCACCAGAACATCTGCCCGTGGGTCTGTTTGGTGTGAAGGGCCAGAGGCGGAGACAGGCCGTCTTCTGCCCCAGGATGTGAACTCAAGAGGAGCTGCCCTGGCCTCCCACACAGCAGCCCAGGCCGTGAGCAGAGCCTGGGCGTCAGGGTCAGTCTTTGCCAGGGAAACCCGATCCCACCCAGGCGTGTGGTTTCAGTCTCACCTCTCTGCAAGCAGCTCTTGCTTCTTGGTGTCACCTGGCCAGGGAGCTGGAACTAGGGAGAAGTTTCCACTGTGTCAGAGCCAGGGCCTTGTCTCGGGGAGGGAAGAGTTCTTTCTAGACAGGGTCAGGGCTGCTCATTGGGCTGTAGAATCACTGAAGGTCAGAGCTGTGAGGACCTGATAAATCCTCTGCCTAACGCCATTGTCACGTAGGAGCCTCCTGGAGCCCAGGGAAGCAGTTGGCTGGTTAGTGGCAGAGGCAGATTCACAATAACATCTTTTTTTTTAATTAAAAAAATGTAAATTGTATTGTGATAAGAACACTTAATATGAGACCTATCCTCTTAGCAAAGTTTTAAGTGTGCGAATACAGTGTGGCTACCTTTAGGCACAATATCGTACGGTAGATCTCTAGAACTTATTAATCTGGCATGACCGAAATTTTATGCTCATGGGTTAGCAACTCCCCAGTTGTCTCTCCCTCCAGCCTCTGGCAACCAGCATTCCTTTCTTTGTTTCAATGAGTTTGACTATTTTAGATACCTCATATACGTGGAATCATATAGTATCTGTCCTTCTGTAACTGGCTTATTTCACTTAGCATAATGTCCTCAAGGTTCATCCATGTTGTCACTTATTACAGGATTTCCTTCTTTTTAAAGGCTGAACAGTATTCCATTGAATATACATGGCCCAGTTTCTTTATTCATTTGTTGATGGGCAGTTAGGCTGTTTCTATATCTTGACATTGTGAATAGCGCTGCTATGGACATGGGAGTGCTA
The DNA here is from genome assembly GCF_937001465.1 of Orcinus orca. NCBI lineage: Eukaryota > Metazoa > Chordata > Mammalia > Artiodactyla > Delphinidae > Orcinus > Orcinus orca. The sequence continues at coordinate 17,015,417 of NC_064573.1, forward strand.
ATATCTCTTTGAGATCCTGATTTCAATTCTTTTGGATGCATACCCAGAAGTGGGATTGCTGGATCGTATGGGAGTTTTATTTTTAATTTGGGGGGAACCTCCATGCAGTTTTCCATAGTGGCTACACAATTTTGCATTCCCACCCACACTGCACAAGGGTTCTAATCTCTCTGTATCCTCCACAGCACTTTTTGTCTTTTGTTTTTTGATAGTAGCCATCCTAACAGATGTGAGTGATATCTTCCTGTGTTTTTTTTTTTACATTTCTGTGATGATTAGTGACATTGAACTATTTTCATATACCTGTTGTCCATTTGTGTGCCTTTTTTGGAGAAATGTCTGTTCGGGCCCTTAGCCCACTTTTAAATCAAGTTATTAGGTTTTTTTGCTGTTGAGTTATAGGAGTTCTTTATATATTCCGGAAATTAACTCTTTCTCAGATATATGGTTTGCAAACATTTTCTCCCGTTCTGCATGTTGCCTTTCCACTCTTTTGATTATTTCCTTTGCTGTGCAAAAATTTTTCAGTTAGATGTAATCCCACTTGTCTATTTTTGCTTTTGTTGCTTGTGCCCTTTGTGTCATATCCATGAATTTATTGTTAAGATTAATGTCGTGAAGATCGTCCCCTATATTTTCTTATAGGAGTTTTGTAGTTTCACATCTTACATTTAAGTCTTTAAGCTATTTTGAGTTGAGTTTTGTGTATGGTATTAGATAAGGGTCCAATTTCATTATTTTCCATGTGGATATCCAGATATCCCAACATCATTTGTTGAAGAGACTATCTTTTCCCATTGTGTATTCTTGGCATCGTCATTCCAGGGCTGTTTGCACTTCTCCAAGGCCTTTCATTTGAGAGTAATTAAAGGGTCCATCTGCTCCAACAAGGCAGTGGTCAGAATTTCCTAGAAGAGTCTTTGCTAGAGATTTATCATAACGAAAAGGGACTCATAGAAAAATATATGCACACGGATCTTTATAGCAATGTTATGCAAAAAGTAAAATAGAGACAAATCAAAAGGCAGATTGGTTTTATCCATTATGTAACAACCTTGCAATGTAATAATTTATGTCATTCAAAATATTCTTGGGGAAGAATATGCACCGGCTTAGGGCATCAGTGATAAATACAGGGTCAGTGGAAACAGTGATATGATCCTGTGGATGCTGGACTGTGGGTGGTTTCTACTTTCTTTAGAGCTTTCTGTATTTTTCAAGTTTTCTGCAATGAACACTAATTATATTACTTTCAAATTATTTTACCTTTTAAAATAAAAGCGAAATGTCTCTTTGACTGACTATAGCTACTACTTAATGAAAGTTGCCAATGTGTTCTATAATTTCTGAGTTCATTGGGTAGCCCACATCTTACCTCTAGTTTGATTTTTCTTTTTGCTGAAAAACACCTGTTAAGTGATTTATGCAGAGAGGGAGTGTGGGTGGTAAAAACTAATTATTCATTTTTTGTACACTTAGGATGTGTTTATTTTGCCCTTGCTCTTTCATGATCATTTAGCAGAGTACATAGTTTTTGTTACATTTTCCTTCAGCACTTTGAGAGATATTGTCCTGCTGTCTTACGGCATCCATTGCTGCTGTTGAAAAGATTGAGGTCAGTTTAGTGAGCATATTTTTGTAGTTAATCTCTCTCTCTCTCTCTTTCTACCTTCGTCTCTCTCTTACAGCTTTTATGATTTTGTCTTTAATATCCTATAGTTTCACTATGCTGTGTCTAAGTGGAGATTTCTCTTTGTTTATTCTGCTTGGCAATTGGTATATACTCTCAATTTGAGGATTCATCATCTCTCACCAATTCCTAGCCATGTCTTCTTTGGATATTGCCTTGCCATCAGTTCCTCAGTTCCCTTCTTCTAGAAGTTTGAGCACATGTATACTTGAGTCTTTCAATTTATTCTCTAAGTTTCCTCACTATTTAAAAAAATTGTTTAATTGAGGTAAAATTTCTATACAGAGAAATGCATAGACATTAAGTGTACAATTTGATGAATGTATGCACCTGTATAACCACAACCCCCATCAGGACTTGGAACATTTCCATCACCAAGAACATTCCCTTATGCCTCCATCAAGAAATTCCCACCTCTCATAGACACTTGTTCTGATTTTTTCCACCATGTATTAGTTTTCCTGTTCTTGAACTCTTTATAAATGGAATCATGCAGAATACAGTTTTTGTGTGTGGTTTCTTTCACTCAAAATATTTTTGAGATTCAATCATGTTGTATGTACCAGTAGCTCATTCTTATTTATTTATCTATCTATTTATTTATTTATTTTAGTCAGAGTAATACTTCATCATAGAAAAATACCAGAATTTGATAAATCTGTTTTCTTGCATCATCTGGGGAGAATGGGGTCCATTCTATTGAGTACTTTTTTCCTTGAATATTAGTCATGTAAAATCAGGAAAAAAGCTATTGAAGTCAACAGTGTCACTTCCACCTCTCATTTCTTCACTCTCTACCCCCTGTTAGTACCTAATGTTCTTCTCTTACCCAGCTCTTGAGTGTCTCCCCTGATCTCCCCTGTCACCTAGCTGGGGAGAAATATGATTGCATCATTCACTCATATGAAGTATTGGGGAATGTGGTAGATAGAATAATGCCTCTCCCCAAATGTCCATATCTTACTCTTCAGACCCTTTGAATCTGTTACTTTATATGGCAGAAATAACTTTGCAGATATAATTCATTTAAGGATTTTGAGATGGGAAGATTATCCTGGATTATGGGGTGGGCCCAATGAAATGACAGGAGTCCTCATAAGAGGGAAGTTAGATGGTCAAAGGCAGAGAAGGAGACAAAGGAAGCAGAGTCAGAAAAGGCGATGTGATGATGGAAGCAGACAGACAGAGACAGAGGCAGAAACAGAGAGACAGAAAGAGACAGAGACAGAGATTGGAAGGTGCTACGACGCAGTTTTCAAAATGGAGGAAGATGGCCATGAGTCAAGGAATGCAGGCAGCTCTAGAAGCTAAAAATAGCAAGGAACAAATCCTTTCCTAGAGCCCCCAGAAAGAAGGCAGCCCTGCTGACCCACTTTAGACTTCTGACCTCTAGAACTGTGAGAATAAGTTTGTGTGGTTTTAAGCCATAAGTTTTTGGTAATTTGTTACAGCAGCAAGAGGAAACCGGTGCAGGGACAGAAGGTTTGACCTCCCTAGAAATGTTTGAAATCCAAAGAGACCCAAAGGAGAAGAGTATTACTTAATTCAAATGAATGACTCTGTAATGGTGGGTTTCAGCCACACAGGTGGCCGCCATACCTTACCTACAAGGCCTGCATCTGGGACGTTCTTCACGCGTTGTAATGCCTACACCTCCTTCATCAATGCCATTGTTTTGGAATATGGCTTTATTTCTCTAAGAAGGCTCCTTCCTTAATGCTATTGAGCTGGGAGGGTCCTAGCACTGGGGTAGGTTTTAATTTATTAGCATCCAGACAGATACAGTGAAGGGAACGGGCTGTGAAACTATGAGAGGTTCTCAGCCTGGAGGCTGGAGGCCTTGTGGGGCCCTGGACACCTCAGAGGGGATGCCAGGTTGGTGGAAGGAGGCACCCAAGTCCTCAGCTTCATCCGTTGAGGTCTCGCCCTTCAGCCCTACAGCCCTAGCGAGGTCACATAACTCCTCTAACAAAGCGTACAGAGGAATGAGTTGCAGGAAGAAACAAAGGTGATTTTGCTTCCGATTCTTCTGAGACAGCAATATGTCAGCAGCCCCCAGAGAGGCTGAAAGTAAATGAATCAGTGCTAGAAAGTGAAGGATACCATCCGTGCTGAATGGTGAAAAGGACTCCTGAACAGTATCTTCATTGATTTTTTCTATAATTGACACAGCATCTTGGTTTGCCTTCGGGCTTCAGGAGGAGAAAACGGGGAGCCTGTGTACACAGCTTCCTTGGGTTGGAATTTAATAAAAAAAATTCCCCTGAATGAGCTTCCTTCCCTCCATCATTTCTCTTTCTCTTTGTATCTTCCCTCTACTCTTCCCTTCTTTCTGCTTTCTTCCTTCATTTCTCCTTCCCTTTCCAACCCCCTCCTTGCCAGTTAGGCTCTGCCCCGACCCCCGCATTTCCTTTTGTACAAATAAGCGTTTTGACAATAGGTACCACAGTACGAGTAACCTATTTTTGCTGGATGTGACATGGAGGACCTTAGGAGAAAAAAAATAGCACATTCCATCTTTTGTCCGCTTAAATCTCATTGGGTCAGAAGCTCATTTTCTTGTGGAAAAATATCTCTCTCAAACATTGCCATATCTGAGCACTGCCCCCTGGGGTAGGATGCAGGGAGAAGTACCTGGGCTCCCTTCAGGGCTCCCAGGGGTCCACTCACAGGAGATGGAAGGATCATCTCCCAGCTGATGGGGCAGGCTCCCCACCCGCCACCCAGGCCTCGGTGGGCAGAACCTTGTTCCTGGCTCTGTTACTGGTTATGGATTTTACAAATAGGAAGAGCAGAGGTCAGCCAGATAATTTTCAGGAGAGCTTCCTGAAATGAGTCCCTCCGTAGGGCAAGTCTGGCTCCTAAGCCAGAGGGAAGAGCTGTCAGCAGATTCATCAGCAGCCACCGGGAAGATCCCGGGAAACAGGATCGGGTGCTGGGGAAGGCAAATCATCTGATACCCTCTCTGTACCAGACATGCTTGCCTAAGTGTGCTCAGAGGAATGGAAGAGCATTTCAGACATTCTAGCATAAAGATATTCCATCAGGTACCAAACTAGTCTTGGCCCAGAAGAGGTTCAAAAATTATTTAACAGGGCTTCCCTGGTGGCGCAGTGGTTGAGAGTCCGCCTGCCGATGCGGGGGACGCGGGTTCGTGCCCCGGTCCGGGAAGATCCCACATGCCACGGAGCGACTAGGCCTGTGAGCCATGGCCGCTGAGCCTGCGCGTCCGGAGCCTGTGCTCCGCAACGGGAGAGGCCACAACAGTGAGAGGCTCACGTACCGCAAAAAAAAAAAAAAAAAAAAAAAATTATTTAACAAAAAGTAAAAATGAACCTGAGGGTTTGTTGTTGCTTTTAAGAGTTGACTACAAATTTGCCTTTGTGAACCATGTTCACTCATGCAACAAATATTTATAAAGTTCCTGCTAAGTGCCAGGCACTGTGCTTCATGTTGTGAATACAATGGTCAGCAAGAAATCAGAACATTCTCTTTTACAAGGAAATATAAAACTTCCAGTATGCTGGGTGCTGTAGAGGAGAGACGGTGGTGGCCACAGGAAGGGTAACAGGGGGGACTGACTTGGTCAGGGAGGTCAGGAAACAGCTCCCTGAGGAAGTGGTGACTCGGTGCTGGGAGCAAAAATCTGCAGGAAGAGCAGGAATTAATCAGGGGAAGGGAGTGGAGTGTGTCCAGGAAAAAAAGGAAGGCATGTGGGAAGGCCGTGAGGCACGGTGGTTTCTAGGAATGGGAAGAAGCCCCACCTGGCTGACCAGTGCTGAAGGTGGAAAAATGGTAAGAAACGGAGTTGGAGAGTCAGGCCAGGGCCCAGGCTGCGGTAAGGATTTCTTTGGTCTTTATCTCAAAAGCATTTGGAGCCCTTGTTAACAGTTTAATGTGTGTGTGTGTGTGCGTGCGCGTGCGTGCGTGTGCGTGTGTGTGTGTGTGTGTGTGTGTGTGAGAGAGAGAGAGAGAGAGAGAGACAGAGAGAGGGGGTATCATGAGATCTCAGTGGTATTGGCTGGGACTAGGGTGGTGGTGGAGAGGAGTGAATGGAGTCCATAGACACAGATATTTTTAAGGGAAAATTGGCTGTATTTGGTGATAAGCTGGATGAGAAAGGTGAGCGAGAGGAAAGAGTTAATGACTTCTGGGTTTCTGGCCTGAGCAACCATGTGGACAGATGGATGGCGGTGCCATTGGAAGATGCAGAGATCCACGGAGAAGGAGTGGATTCAGGATGGCATGCATCTGGTATTAATCCTGTTGGGTTTGAGGTGCCTTTGAAAAATCGAAATGGAGATGTCAGGTTAATGTCCCCACGTTCTCCATGGTTCTTCTGACACTGACAGAGCTCCCGCCATACGCAGTTTCATCTGACCCGCCATGATATGCAAGTGGGCAGAGCACCCTTAGGCTCAGAAAGGTGAAGTTGTTTGCCTGAGGTCACGCAGCTAGAAATTTGTAGAACTGGGGTCAGTTTAATTCTTTAGACCCCGGTGTGGGTCCCCTCCCACCTTACAACGCTGCTTTCTAGTCCCGCCACGTGAGTAACGACGGCCTTCCCGGCACTGTGGTAAACTGCTAGGAGAAGATATTTTGGCAGATGGGTCTTCTGCCAGGTGGCCCCGTAGACTGCCTACAAATGAGGCTGATGCCACAGGACACCCTAAGTGCTAGTGGTAGAAACTGATGGTGTCAAACTGCTATCACAGAATGTTTAGTGGGTAGTCAGGGTTCGAGGTCAAAAGTCACATTCAAGGTTCAAAATTCAACTAAGAGGACTAACATTTATTGTTGACTCATTTATTCTTCACGACCGCTCTGTGGTGTGGTGGAGGTGGGTGTCATGATCCCCGTTTTACGGACAAGTAAACTGAGTGACCTTTATATAAGTTACATGTCCAAGGTGGCTCAGCTGGAAAGCGGTCAAGCTGGGACTAAAACTCAGGTCGGTCTGATGGCCAGTCCGTGCTCCTGGAATGAAGCCTCACTGATTCCTCATGGAATGGAATTCCCCATTTAATGATTTGAATCATGAAAAGACTGTTAGGAAAAAAAGTAGCATCGAACATGATTCTAATGTGAACGGTCTGTTGCTTTATGTTATTTTTCCTTGAATACCAAGGGTCACCTCTGTGGTTGTGTGGAATACTAACGACCATTTTTGCCTGATCTTATATAAAAAAATCAAGCTCCAAATAAAGCAATAAAACAGTTCTTATGGTGCTGTGTTAACAAGGAGAAATTGGGCTATTCTACTCCCTGTTTCCTGCCTAGCAGCCTGCTTTGAGCTTGGCGCTTCCCTAGGATTTACTAGGGAAGAATTAGAAGTGGAAAGATTTAGAAGTGGCTTAAGGAACCAGAAGCAGGACAGATATCAGGCACCCCCTTCGAGTGGGGGTAAAGTTTCCCCAGCCTCTTCTGCCTTCCTCTTGGGACTTCCTCTGCCCTTTCCTCTTACCTGAGTGTGTCCCCAGTACCCCCTCCTCCAAGATGTGGAGAGTGTCTTATATCAGTGAATTGCCGCCCCAGCTACACATTAGAATTGTGTGGAGGACTTTAAAAAATATATATATATATATGATGGGCGCATCCCAGACCAATGAATTCAGAGCCTTTGGCATTGGGGTGGATGATTCTAATGTCTCACCAGGGCTGAGAACCACTGCCCAAATGTTTGTGCCCAAAAACCTTCTTGGGATTTTGGGGAAGAGCTAGTTAGGAGGTGGGCATAGGAAGAGGAGCTAGTGAAGGCGACTGAGGCTAAGTTTCCGAGAGGTAGAAGGGGATGTAGGTGTGACCGATGATGGAGGAGGGTGTGCCAAGGTCAGGGGTGGTCAGTGATGTCTCAGGAGAGAGACGGAGAGAGCGAGGGCGACTGGGGAGGAGGGAGCGCTGGTTCCAACCCTTAGGAGTTCAACTGGAGTCATCGTAAGGGTGTGATGGGGGGATGGAAGCCTGCGTGAAGTGACACGGTATCAGGAGCCAAGAAAGCAGGAATGGGGAGGATTTGTTTCTCTTTCAAGCAAGTTGGTGGCAGAAGGAGAAAATTCTTGAAGCAGTAGCATGCTGTGGACAAGGTGAAGGAACTCTTTCTATTAAAATGGAGCACTTGAGCATGTTTATGCGCTGAAGTCGGCACCAGCTAGGAGGGAAAAATGTGAAAGTGATGGACAAAGCTTCTTCGATCTTCCTAGGCCAGGATCTGGTTTATTTTCAATCTTGTTACTTGTCTGTGCCTCAGTTTCCATATCTGTGAAATGGGGATAATAACAATAGCTGCTTCAAAGGGCTGTGGAGAGCAGAGTGCGCCTGGCACATAGTTAGCAGGATATGACACGTGCTTGTTATCATCCCTCCCCCTCTCCCCCCACCTTCTCCATCATGCTCTTCTGTCTGCTCTTCTGTCCCAGGCCACATCCACCTGGGAGCATGGCGTGGGAAAGTGATGGTGGATGGGTGGCCTGGATGGGTGGTCTGGACGTGCTGCAAAGCACAGGAGGACAATTTAGCTGCCCTGCCTCTAACTCTGGCTTTTTGATGATTTCCTTTAACAGTCTTTAGTAGCCTTGCTAATTTTGTCACAAAAATCTATACTTGGTCCTTGCGGCATATGGTGCAATGACAAAACTCTCAGTGTAGCAAAGTGAGGGGGAAGGCTCATCGCCACGACTTTTCATTAAAAAAGGTGTTTTAAACGTGGTTAATGACACCCCTAGTCCTTGTCTGGCTGTCAGTTCCCGAGTCTGTCCCTGAGTGTGGGGCTGTGGAAAGACCTCAGGGCTGGGCAACAGATGACCTGGTCACAGCCCTTGCCTACCAGCAAGCAACTGTGTGACCTCAGGCTAGTGGCTTCACGTCTCTGGGTCCATATGACTTCCTGTAAGGCCACTGGATCTCTGTTCCAATGGCCGACCCCCATTTCTTGACCTTCCGGGGCTACCGCCCACTGCTGCCACCCACCCTGGGATCAGGGGCTTCACATCTGTCCACCGAGGCTGCTCAGCAAGGCCAGTGTTGGCCATGAGAGGAAGCCGTGAGGAAAGGCAGGGCGGGGATTTAAGGGGATTATGGAAGGCCTGGCAGCATCCCCAGTGGACCCCCTTCTCATCAGGGAAATCCATCGTTGGTACTTGATTCCTTTTGTGTCAAAGCCAAGGTCTGAGGGAACGAGGCATCCTATTTCAAGTCCTTCCCATCTCAGCAGGGATAAACGTCAGGTGCTTTTCCGAGAGCACCAGGGCCTTGAGGGGAAGGTCTGCTGCGTGGAGAGGGTGTCTGATCACAGAGAGGGGAGAAGGGGGCAAAGGACTCTCAGCTCACAGTTGGTTGGGCCAGGGGAGCGTCACGTCTGTCACCTGTGCTGACTGTAACTATCTTCCATTATCATCTGAGTAGTGTCTCCAGTGCTTCAGAGCTGGACAGACTGGGTTTGTGGTCCTGGAACAACTTACGAGCTGAATGACCTTGTACTGCTTCATAAATGCTGCTCTGTGCTTTGGCGTCCATATCCACAGCCTCCCTCATAGTGACAATGACAAACACCTGGGTGGCACTCGCCATGGACTGGGGTCTGTTCAGTCCTCACAACCCCATTGTGTTTCAGCTTGGTTACTATCCTCAATTTACAGACCAGGAGACTGAAGCTCAGAGAGGTCACATGACTTACGGCAATCACCGTCCGGGCTGGGATGCAAACCCCGGCAGGCTGGCTCTGGCCTGTGTGCTTGGCTATTAGGCTTGTTGCCCCCTAAAGTCCTGGCATTGATCTTGCGCCGTCTTCCTCTACCACCCGCTTCCCCTCCACGTTGCTGACATTCACCAAGCCTGCACACATCCCCTTGTTCTTGAAGCCCTTACCTCCTGCTGGCCACCACCCTAGCCGATCTTCCTGCCATAATTCTTGGTAGAGGATCCTTTCTACCTTAGCCCACCTGCTCCTTGACCTCTCCGCTTCCAATCCATCTCACCCCACCCTACCATCCTCCCAAGTCATACCCTTGACTGTCATTACCAGTCACCAGCCCCTCGTCTCCAGTCATCTTACTCTGTGACCTCACATCTCATCTACTCATTTCACTCCGTCTGTTCCCCAAATCTAAGAAGTAACCCTGACTCAGACCCTGCAGTTGACTGAGCCTCTCCCATCCTCTCTCTGGCCCTCATCTCCTCCCATCATGGCCGCACTCCCTCCTTACCCACCTTCAGTTCTGTGGCCCCATAATTATATTTACACCCTTACGTATGTGCTCCCCTTGCTAGCTTCTCTCTCAAAATTCCAACCCTGGTTAAATCCGACGGTCCCCTTGCCCTGTAATTGCACTCATGCAGCTGAACAGGACGGGAGAGATACACACAGCCCCTGGCCTTGAACTCACGCCCACTAACTTCCAGTGGGCAGTTCTACTACATCTCTTGGGTCCACTTACACTTTCACATTTGATGAATTTCTACTTTCTCTCTCCTCAAACCTTCCCCATGTACACTACGGTTGATGATCTTGCCTCGCTATTTCACTGAGAAGGTGGAAGCCATCAGAATAGAGCCTGCGCGCATTCTCACTATCAGATCCATCCACCAACACGCATCTGTGCCCAGCGTGAAAATCAGATGCAACATGGAGACCAGACTTGAAAACTCCCTGAGCAAACAAAACCATTTCAGCCACAGAAGCAAAACTAAATCTAGCTTATGGACACAAGCAAAACTTAACTTAGGTTCTTTCTTTAAATGCCTCTGATCATCATAAAAGAAACCTGATCATTTTCTTAAAATGGTATGAGATACTCACTTCTAAATAATTCCCTGCTGTCCCCAACCCCAGTTGTAATAGCCTATCATTGTAAAGGTTAAACAACTTCCTCATTTTTACTTTATAAGTCGTGCTGTAAAGAAACTTGCCATTTTCCTAAAATGGTATGAGACAATCACTTTTAACCAATCCCCTGCTGTCTGGAAACCCCCACTGTAATAACCAAATATTGTAAAGGTTAAGCAACTCTCTCATTTTCATTTTATAAGCCACCCTGTAACATCACACCCTGAGTTTCATGCCAGTTTTGAATTTGACAGCTCCTAGTTCATGAACTGTTCTTATATGCATAATAAACTCTTACTCATACGGTTTTCTTGAACTGGCGTTTTTAATTTTGCTACTTCTGGATTTTTGACAATTTCTGACATCAGAAGTAGGAGTCAAAAAAGGTCACCAATGACTCCAAGGCCGTTGGGCCACCAGGTGCTGGTTCCCACGGAGCCCCTGAGGTCACTGCTTTCTCACCGACCTGAAGTTGGGGGCAGGTCTCTCTTGGATCCGAGCTCTGCTCCCTTTGCATTTTGAGTGCCCCGACTTTATTGTGCGTACTTATGTTTTGTTTGCTGTAGCTTCTTGGTAAGTCATCCTATTCTGTTCAAAAGGCAAGAAACACTGATTCCCTGTGTTTTGGAGTGGCTGTTGAAAAATAGGGTTTCTCATAGTTAAAACATCTTGGGGAATCTAAAGACAAAGATGGGTTCCTCCGGATCCAAACTCTTTCTCGCTTAAAAACTCCTGCTTCCTGTTTGTACACTGAATACGGACAGGGTCCTTTGGCTTTTTGGAAAATGCATTCTTGGATCGGTGTGCAGAAGCTTCTAAAAGACAAAATGACTCCAAAAACAGCTTCTCTAATTAAAAAAAAAATCCTTACAGCATGCAAGTAAAAAATCTGTAGTAAAAATCTTTGGCATCTGAGCAGCTAATCTTAACTTAGTCCTTCTGCCAGAAACACGATTTGGATCCAGCGATTCTTCTGAGTTTCATATTATTGTACTTGAGACATGGCAAAAAATTTTAAATGAAAGTTATAAGGTCTCTGTGTCTGTTTATATGTTTGTGTATATATATTTATGTATGTATATTACATGTATGTGATGTTTTTAAAAGAGCACTACTAAATTGGCTTGAATACAAATAAGTACTTATATAAATTAAGTATTCCTAAAACTCTTAGAAATGTAGAAACTAACCCAAATGTTTTTCAAGTTTACACAACCTAGGTGTTTTTGTTTGTTTGTTTTTTACGACTATGTAACTTTCTGTATTTGCCTTTGAAATCTTTTGTCACTTTGGTTGAATGTATAACTGAGTATTAGTTCAGTTATCTGTGATCCTATTTGAACAAGTGTTTTAAATCTTTTGACATTTTTGACGAACTTCCCCAAATCAAATTCTGAATTCTTTTTGACTTCAAACTAACTTGGGTTTTCCAGAAGATTTCAAAAGATTTGCTCTCTCTTCTTATAAAAGGGCAATATATGTATTTATATAAGTTCAATAAGAATCTGTTCTCTTTGTAACAAGACACAATTAGACAAATCCTTAACTTGGCTTCTTAGTCTAAAGAGACTTTTTAAGATCTAATCTGAGATTCCCTATTACCAGACAATTTTAGGGGACTGAGGTTGACTTTATGCCAACAAAGCCCCTTGGATAGTACCAAAACTTTGACCGGAATGTCATATTTGAGAATATGAGTAGAATCATTATGATTGCTAAATTTATGTAAATAATCAAGCCACATTTAATAGATCTAGACTCATTTTACAGACAAATTAGTTTCACTGTAATTATCTTTGATAAAAACGGGATGACTATAGAAAAAATTTATGTTTTAATAGAAAAACTATAGTGTACCTGTTATCAGATTCTAGTCCTGTCCATTGTCTTTGAGGTTTTGTCATCTACCTGTAAACCTCAGAGAAACCACCACAATGGATCGTATATGGACAAGCTTCATGCCTGCTGCTGTGTGGGCCACTCAAGAGAGTTCACCAGCACACACATCAAAGGCAGTCAAACTGCAAAGAAGCAAAATCCATCAGATTGAAACTGCTTTCCTCATTCCACCATCTAAAGATGCTTCGAGCTCAAATCTAGGAATGTTCTCAACTGGCTGCTCTCCAAACTCAGAAACTGAGTTTATAATTTGTTCCAACTACTAAGCTTTGTTTTTCTTTCATTTCCATAGAAATGCCTTTATTAAATTACCTGATTGACCACACCATATAGTGGCCTTATTTATGTGGAAGCTCACCTGTAAGATCACCTCCTAAAATAAAATATCCCCTCATGTTTATCCTGTCCCAAGTAATCATGAGGACAAGTGACTACTCGTATATCACGTGTTCCTCTCGAAATAACTCAGAAAAAAAAAAGAAACCCAGTTACACGTTACCCAAAAAAATGTAGGTTGACTTAGAAAGATAAAGCCTGAATCTGATTGTAACCTATTTGGTTTATGTAGTTGGTTAAATACCGGCCCCTGGGAATCTCTGTTCCAGGGAACTTTTCAATCCCTGGCTATTATTCTCTTTATAGTTGTCATATTAACCTCTCTAGTACGTTGTATTCTTTCAAGGGTTTTAAATGCCTTTTTAGGCAGCCACTCACACACCAGGATCAGACAACTGGAAGAACTCAACAATGACCGTACCAATGATGGTAACAGTGATGACGTGACCCTCTGTCCAGATGACTCAGCTAGTGGAAACAGTGATTATGTTTTTCTTCGGCCTGACTATATTGGAAGTGTTAACTGAGAGTAATGCCCTGCTAGTTGGTCATACTCTTAGCCTGCTGAGAGAATGGCCAAAAGGGGGGAATTATTAAATTTAAATACAAAATGGAGACCAGACTTGAAAATTCCCTAGCATGCAAAACCATTTAAGCCACCTAAGCAAAACTAAATCAAGCTTATTTAATGAACAAAAGTGGAACATAACTTAGATTATTTTTTGTAAATGTCTCTGATGATCATAAGAGAAACTTTAGTCATCTTCCTAAAGTGATATAAGGTAATCACTTTTAACCAGTCCCCTGTCATCTTGAAACCTCCGTTGTAATAACCAATTATTGCAAAGCTGAAACCACTTCCTCACCCTCTAACATCGTGCCACTGAGTTTCATATCAGTTTTTTTTAAAGACATCTCATTATATATTTTTATTTATTTTTTTATTTTAAATTTATTTATTTTATTTATTTACTTCTGGCTGTGTTGGGTCTTTGTTGCTGCACGTGGGCTTTCTCTAGTTGCAGTGAGCGGGGGGCTACTCTCTGTTGCGGTGCGCGGGTTTCTCATTGCCGTGGCTTCTCTTGTTGCGGAGCATGGGCTCTAGGCACGCAAGCTTCAGTAGTTGTGGCACGTGGACTCAGTAGTTGTTGCTTTCAGGCTCTAGAGCGCAGGCTCAGTAGTTGTGGTGCACGGGCTTAGTTGCTCCGCGGCACGTGGGATCTTCCCGAACCAGGGCTCGAACCTGTGTCCCCTGCATTGGCAGGCAGATTCTCAACCACTGCGCCACAAGGGAAGTCCCTCATATCAGTTTTGAACTTGAAAACTCCCAGTTCACAATGGGAGTTGCGAAACTCCCTGTTCTTACGTGCACAATAAACTCTTAGTACTATTTTATTTATTTGGTGCTTTTAATTTTGCTGTTTCTTGATTTTTGACACCAGAAAGTTCTGCTTTCCCTCCTTTTGCTATGGATGAGCAATCTGTGTTCCTTTTGGTCCCAAATCTCAACTTTTACACTAGATCCCATCGTCTCTCTTCTATTCAAGGACATAGTTCCTGAAATTAGCCTTCTCTCTCCTGCATTATTAAAATTCCCCCTCCTTACTGGGTCATTCCCATCATCATGTAAACAAGCTGTAATTTCTTACATTCTTACTAAAACACAAAACTCTTTTCCGTCTCTAGCCATTGCCTCATCTTTTTGCTTCCATCCATGGCAATATCTCTGAAAGGTTGTCTCTACTTGCTGTATTCAATAGCTATCCTCCATTCTGCCTTGAATCCACTATAATATGTCTTTTGCCTCCAACAATCCAAAGGTATTGCTCTCATCAGGTTTGCTGATGATTTCCATGTTGCTAAAACCATTGAGCAATTCTCAGTCCTCATTTTATTTGCCACAGAACTAAAGTGTATCCCCTTTGCTCAGTGTATCCCTCTCTCCTCTGTGGCACGTTTTCTTCACTTGGGTCTTTGTCACTTCACTCTTCTGACTTCCTTCTTACTTTGTGAACTACACTTCCTCGCAATCCTTTGCTGGTCTCATCATTCCCCCAGCCCCCAAATGTTCGCATGCCCCAAGGCTCAGTCCTTGGACCTCTAATCTTTTCTGTCTTCTCTCTCCCTCAGTCATCTTATCTAAGTTCCTGGGCTTAAATATCATCTATATGCTGATGTCTCATAAATTTCTATTTCTAGCCAGGTTCTCATCCCTGAACTTCAGACTCATATATTCCGTAGCCATCTCAACGCCTCCACTTGTCATCTTCGAAACTGAACTACTGACCTTCACCTCCAAACTTGCTCCTCTCACAGGCTTCCCCATCTCAGCTTCCACATGGCAGTTGCATCTTCCAAGGGTCCAGACCAGCCTGGGTCAGAGACACAGTTAGATAAGCATCCCTTCTCCAGGTTACCTGGATGGCCCTGGGGAACTGACACACTCTGTGACCTTGAACTAAGCAATGGAGGCAGCTCAAGGCAGCTAATTTAGGTGCTCCTGAGGGGAGAGAATGTATAGCAAATGAACAAATGAAACCCAAGCCAAGAGCAGAGGCCAGCTCCCAGGCCAGGCAGTCAGGAAAGTTCCCATTCTGGGACCTATTCATGATAATTCCTATTGGAATTCCAAAAAAGATCAGGAAAAAGAGGCTGGTCCTAATATTACTTGTGTCCCTCATTGACAGTTTTGAGACCAGGAGCCATACCTTATTCATCTAGCATGGTGCCCAGCATACAGTAGGTGCTCAGGAAACCTGTAAAAGATGAATAAATTATTCAGAACTGTGTCTTTGCCAGGGAGCTAGAGAAAGTGAGAGATCTGAGTGCTTATTTAAAAGGGAGTATTGGGATGCAGAAGTGTTGTCTCTATGAATCTGGTTTTGGGCAGGGGTGGTTACACACCTGAAGATAGTTTTAAAAGCCTATTTACCCAGAGCCTGTTTGTGTGCTGGGGTGTGAAACTCTATGAATGCACTATCACCAGGGCCTTAGATGGGTTGTGTGATTTGCTTTGGCTAGAAGCAGGCTACTTCTTCACACAATCCCTGGGGGCAGAGAGACTAGCCAGACCACCTGCTACTCTAATGATCCACACACACGTCCGCAATTCATGCAGGAGATGTTTTGGTCTTTAAATGAACAGTCCTAGCTTGCTCCAAAGGTGCAGTGTCCAAAATGGTAACCTCTAGCCACATGTGGCTATTAACACTGGAAATGTGGCTAGTCCAAATTTAGATGTGCTGTGAGTTTAAAATAGCCACCAGGTATTTAAGGCTTAGTACAAACAAAAGAGTGTAAAATCCCTCATTAGTAATTTTTATATTGAGTAGACAATGAAATGATAATATTTTGAGTATGCTGCATTAAATAAAAATTTTATATTACAATAATTATTATTATCTTTTATTTATTTTATTTTATTATTTTTTTTTGTGGTACGCGGGCCTTTCACTGTTGTGGCCTCTTCCGTTGCGGAGCACAGGCTCCGGACGTGCAGGCTCAGCGGCCATGGCTCACGGGCCCAGCCGCCCTGCGGCATGTGGGATCCTCTCGGACCGGGGCACGAACCTATGTCCTCTGCATCGGCAGGCAGACCCTCAACCACTGTACCACCAGGGAAGCCCTATTATTATCTTTTAAATGTGGCTACATAAAATTAAAAATTTCTAAATATGTGCTCACATTATATTTCTATTGTACATTGCTGCTTTAAAAGATATTTTGTCAGGGAGCCCATTCCTAGAAAGCTTGTATTTCATTTAGGTCTGGAAGAAATTATAAACTCTGAATAGATAAGAGGAAAATAAGATCTTGCACGGGAAAAATGCAGATACCTGACACCACAAGGTGTATTTAGCAAAAGAGAATAGCCCTGTTGGCCACAAACCCACCCCTAGTTTTCTCTGTATTTGATCTTGTTTTCTGAGGACCCAAGTGTCAGTTTCACCATCATTTCAATGTGCAGGGAAAGAAAGCACGATAGTGACAGTTAACATGATCGAGCTGGGAACTTTCTATGACTATTCTGGCTGTGTTCTATCACTGAGAACTTGCTGTGTGCCTTGGGCTGTACTAATTACTTTACCTACTTTTGCGTTAATGAAGTAGGCACCTGACTATCCCCATTTTACAAATGAGCAGAGTAAACAGATGGCACACAGAAGGATCAACACGGTGGAAGTTACACGAAGTGGGGGGTAAGGGACAGAGAGTAGTCATGAGTGTTGCCCCAGTTCCTGGCTTGACTAGTAGGTGAACGTTGGATCCGTGCCGGGGTGGGAGATGCCAGGAGGGACCGGTTTCCTTGGTGTCCTCCCAGCAGACACCTGGCAGAATGCCTGTGTGTAGCATGTACTCATTAAACATTTGTTGATTCACCACCTGAGCCTTCTCCCTTACCCCTCACTTTAATGATGCTCCTTCCTTGTTCCCATCACCTCTTCCCAGGAAAACTCCTCCTCTTTATTGCTGTGTGATGGACAAAGGATGTTCGTTAGAGTCAGAGGGACTCAGGTTTGGAGCCAAGTCCTGCTACTTACTGGCTGAGTAAGTGCAAGGAAAATCCCAGTTAGTTTCCTCCCTTTTAAGATAGGGGGAACTAACACCCACCTCCCAGGCTGCAACGGGATCCTAATGACATGTTGAAAGTAACAAAACTGCAGGCATACGGAAGGTCCTAATAAGTATTAGCTAGTGTCATTATTTGTTCTTTTCTTTTTTTTTTAACATCTTTATTGGGGTATAATTGCTTTACAATGGTGTGTTAGTTTCTGCTTTATAACAAAGTGAATCAGTTATACATATACCTATGTTCCCATATCTCTTCCCTCTTGCATCTTGGCTCACCTCTGGTTCCCTCTCTAATTTCCTGCTCTGAGTTGCTGGAGGAGGGGGCGAGACTGATGGCCTGGGGGACCAGGGACCAGGGATTCGAAAGGAGTGACTTCTGTGCTGAGGTCCACTGTGACCTCCACCTCAGGCCAATTCACTTGTAAACTCCTTGAGATCTAAAGAGAGCCAATCTCTTGGTCTAGAAAGATATTTTTTTCTTAAGCAATTCTATCTATGAATATTTTGAGGACTTTTCTTTCTTTTAAATATCTATGTATAATTAGCGAGACTGGGCAGCTGCCCTTTGGAAACTGGTGACCTGCTTTGCATGTGCAGGTCGCAGACAGAGGGCAGAAGCCACGTCAAATGTGACTTTCTTCTGGCTCTCCATTGTCATGGTCCTATGAGCAGCCATGTGTCACAGACACAGAGGAGCTGACCGAGGACACTTCCTTCCATTACAGCACACGCTGAGGGGGAGCCCGGCCTAGGGCTAGCGGACCTGGATCTCCGCTCTGGATCCTGCACTCAGGTGCAAGATGGCTTTGGGCAAATCTCTTTTCCTCTGTGGGTCTCGGAGTCCTGTTTGGGTCTTATGGTCTCAGCTCCTGAGCCCCTTGATGGCGACTCCAGAGGCAGAGACTGACGGTATCCTTCTGTTTGTAGCTGGGTCCCTCGTGCCTCACATAGTATCTGGCATTTAGTAAGTACTCAGTAAGTGCTTGTTTAATAAATGACCCTCAGCAGTTGCAGCTGTGGCCATCAGTAGACGCTGCTGATCCGTAAACATTTCTTGGGAGAGATGAGTAATAAGGGGACTTAACAGATATACGAGATGCTTTGGGCAAGCTGAGCAGTTCTTACCATTTTTCATCTTTCTTGTCCATATGCTATGTTCATGCTCTGCCTGAATCTGCACAGAGCATAAAATAGTAAAAGGAGGGATAATAGTAAAGCTATTTACTTCAGTCAAAACCTCCTGAGTGTATTGAAGACAATGAATAAGCTGTACATATTTAGTTACTTTTTGGTTTATTATATAAAAAATACTATATGATTTGGAATCAAGAGAAGGAGGCAGCAAATGCCTAATGAATTGTGTCAGTTTGTATATATGGAGCATCTCACGTAACGGCTGAATTTGGTTGGCGGAACCGAGAGAGAGATTTCCTTCTCAGCACCTCGCAGACCCCTCTCAACGTGTGTGCCCCTGAAGGTGGGCAAGAGTAGCTGAGGGGACCCACAGACTCCGTGAAGTCCATTAACTCTCATCTCTTGACCAAGCCAATGCCTGCAGAGCCTTCCCAAGGCCATTCAGTGGACGGGGAGCCCATGGGATCCTCCTCTTTAAGTGGAAATGGTGCTCACTTGAGCATTTGGTCCAGGAAATTGCTCAGTGTTCTCAGCACAAAAAAGAGGGCCCTGTGCCTGAAATTATGAGCTGTCTCCTGGACAGTCAGGATGGGAGAGGATAGCAGGTTGGGTGCTGATCTCAGACCTTGAAACCAGGCAGGCATAGCTCAACAGCGGGGAGCAGATGAAACAGGGCCTTGGGCTGAGGAAGAACTACAGGATGGGGCCCCGAAGCTCCTAGATTTCTCTCTGGCTCTCCCTCCCACCCTCCATCTTGCTTGCTTGCTCTTCTGAATCTCTCTCTCTCTTTACACACACACGCAGCCCAACCGCTCTGAAGACTTGCCAGACCAGAGCAGTGAGATACACACACATGGAGATGCGCAAAGAAATCACACAAATGGAAGGGGCGTCATCCAAACAGGATGATTTTCCTCCTAACCCCTGTCTGATTTTATTTGCGATTTATGGTCATTGTCACATTTAATCCTTTCTATTTTCTAAAATGCTTCCCTCTGAGAGCCCAAGAGGGATTACTTCTCTCCATCCTCCTTTCCCAGTTCCCAGAGGTGCTCTGGGCGGTGCTAGGACAGAAGCGGGCTGCCCTAGCGGCCCCAGCTGCTGCTGCGATGTCAGTGCTGCTGGCTGCAAGTGCCCAGAGCTCCTGGTGGACAGTCCCATTCTGCCTCAGGTCACTCAAAGGCCAGAGTAGTGGGGCTGCAAGAGAGACAGCCCCCTGGGAGGCAGGAGCTGCAGAAAACTTAGTGCGAGGCCCCTTTCATTCTGAGTGATAACAAGTCCCTGCCCTGGGCATTGGATGGACACCACAGCGGGGAAAGCAGGCTGGAGCTGTGTGATTTTCTCTTTAGTTCCAGTGTTATAACTAGAGTTGCAGAAAATGTCTCAGTCTGCCAGAGAGAGGCTGGGTGGATCTGTGGAGCTTGGCCTGGGCTTTGAGTCTGGGGACTGGACTTCTGACCCCACCAGCTCTCAAACCTTAAGCCAGACCTATCACCTCAGCTTCCTTATCATTAAGTGATGAGGGTGGTCCAGACCGAGCCACTGTCCTGAGAGATGCTCTGTGAAAATGGGGCTCCAGGATCAATGTGGCTGACAGCACAGCTCATTCTAGTAATAGCCAACACTTAAATAGTGCTTGGCTTGGTATCAAAACGTATGAACTCATTCAATCCTTGTGAAGCAGCTGCTGTTGTTATTCTTATCTTACAGATGAGGTACAGAGAGGTTAAGTGATGTACCCAAGGTCACACAGCCGGTAAGGGGCAAAGCTGGGCTCTAGCTTCCGAATCTGTGCTCATCACCATCCTGCCCCCTCCATGCACACTGCAATAGTGAGGCAGGGCTCTGAGAAGTTTTGCAGCAACAAACCAGTTTAACTTCGTTTAACCCAGCAACTCCCAAACTGATTTGACCAAAGAGCCCTCAGGAAGCATCAGAGTGCGGTGGCTGAAAGCGCAAAGTCAAGAGTCGGACATGGCTGGGTTTACATCTTTCTCTTCCACTTATACAACTGTTGTGACCTTGGACAGTGCTCAGCCTTTCAAAACATCATTAAATCTATAACATGGGGATGATGTTGATAACAGGGTTGCTGAGCGGATTAAAGAAACCAATGCATGAAAAATTCTTTGCAGAGTGCTTGGCTTATTTTATGGCTGTCAGCCTTTACTATAGATAGATAGATAGATAGACGTACAGATAGATGGACAGGTGAAGAGATAGGAATATATACTGTAAAGATATCTATGTGCTATATATATAGATATATGTATCTTTATATAGGTCTGTATCTGTATATTATATATAATTATATATTTATGTATAAATTTTATATATCATTTAAAATATCTTAATATATAATTTATACAAAAAGTTATATATAATTTTAATATATAATCTATATGTAATATATAGATATAGATAGATAGATAGATAGATAAATATATACACACAAACACACATGTATACACACATCCTATTGTGAGTCTGAAGAGCTAACATTCCTGAAACATGTTTTGGGAAATGTTAGTCTATCAATCTCTAAGGTCCTCTTCTTTTCCTTTCCCCCTGTTTTGATTTCTAATTTTGAATTCTAAACTTCCTAAGATCTTAATGCATATGTCACTTCCTGTGTGGAAAGAACTCACGTGCACAGGACGTTATAGCTGGAAGGGCTTTAAATAGAGATCATGGTGTCAGACTCATCTGTCTCTTGGAGAGCTGAGGCCTGAAGAGGTTCATGACTTGTCTAAGGCCACTGTCCACGGTGCCATCATTGGAAAACAATGTAACTATATGAATTCATGGAGTTTTAGGATAGCACCTCATCCCCTCTCTTGCCCTGGGATGGGGTGGGACTTCAATCCCTGTGAGCCTTTAGAGCAGAGACCCCCAACAGCCTCAGGGTAGGGTGCTCTGGGCTTTCCTGAAAAGCCACTCACGAGGTTCTCACAGGATAGCTAAGGACTCCCTAGAACCCCCTCTTCCAGCTGAGCTCCTCCTGGCCTTTCTTTGATTTCCTTCAGGAATATGAACATTCTCTAAGATCCAAACAGTGTTTAAGGAAGGGGTTGCTAACTCCTTGGCCTTCCTGGCCAAGCATATAACTAAGATGGGTGTTGGGTCTGTTTGAGATATTTTAAGAGATTGTCACTGTGGCATCAGCGGAGTGCAGGCCCTCTCTAAAGTCATTCCAGTCCCCAAACCCCACAGTGCTGGTCTCCAAGGCTGGCCTCTGCCTGGATGGAGATTTCCAGGCTTACGATCTGTCATCACCATGTAAATAGCCCTAAAGCACCTTGCTCTTTCTTTCCTCCTGACCTGGGTCTCAGTAGTCCATATTAGACTCTAGCTCTTCCACTGTGACTGTCTCCTGAGTTTTACATGCTGCTGTGCTGGGCCGACCTCTGAACTTTGTCCTTCATGGCTAACTTTCCACTAATGTTTTGTGTTTCCCTTTTCAGAGAGTTGTTGCTGGAAAGTGGCTGACCCACCAGACATCATAGTTCTCATCCGCTTGCTGTCTAGGTGGGGCAGTAAACTGACTTTAAGCCAATGGGATGTGGGAGAAGTGATGTGAGCCCCTTTCGACCCTGGACTATATAAACCTTCCACGTGACCCTTGCCCACCTTCTCCCCATTTGCTGGGTGGATGTTGAAGCTCTGAGTAGCCTTGAAAGGCATGTATTGGGGATAATGGAACCCCTCACAGCCTGGAATCCTGAATGACTGTATGGAGAAGAGTCCCATATCCATCCCCACTGCCCAATGGCCTTTATGTTAGCAAGAAATTAACTCCTATTGTGTTAAGGCACTGATATTTCAGAGTCTTTTGTTACTGTAGCTAGTGTTCCCCTAATACATATTCATATTCCCTCAACCAGTGATGTTTCCCACCCCTAACTCCAGCTCAAGTCCACCTCTGTTTCAGGTCCTCCTGGCCCCCTGATCTCAGTGGGCCCCGTCCTCTGCATTTCTGTACCTTACATTGTCACACTCAG
Source organism: Orcinus orca (assembly GCF_937001465.1). Lineage (NCBI taxonomy): Eukaryota > Metazoa > Chordata > Mammalia > Artiodactyla > Delphinidae > Orcinus > Orcinus orca. The sequence goes on from NC_064573.1 coordinate 17,037,870, forward strand.
GCTGTTCCCACTTTGTTACACATGGGCTTGTAGCGCTAATTGAAGAGGACAGAGATCTTGTTCTCTACTCATTCTGCATCTCCCAAAATGCCCAGCGTCAAGCCCAGCAAACAGTAGGCACTCAATCAATACTTGTTGATCGATCTGAGAGAGGCTGGAATGATCCATATCAAACTCCAGGCATCATCTGGGAGCTCGCTGATTAAATAGATGAATCTTGCAGCCTTTCTTTAACGCCACCAGCCCAGCCTTTGCTGCAGGGGAGCCCCATGTCTGAGCCTCTAGGCTGCAGAGCCCTCCTTGTCAGCCAGGTCCTGGCTGACTTCCCAGGATCCAAGGCACTCCGGGCCTTTCTCAGATGGCCAGGGCATCCATCAGTGACCTGTCGAGTGAAGGTTATTCTTTGTTCTCTTTGACCCTCCTGCAAAACAAACAACCCACAATAGACCCCTCTCTCGAGGGCTCTTGTTTCTCTTTCTCCACCTATCTGGGGAAGAATGGACTAGAAGTATCTTCCGATTACTGTACCTGTATTTTAAAATATATATTTATGTTATAAGGCCTCATGGAAGTGTCATGATGAGGGGTCTTGGAAGCTCAGACCCAGAACAAGGGGCTTGAATACTGGTTAGCAGCATAGCTCGCACCGGCCATTTCTGCTCTAATGCTATAGCTGCTGACAGGTTAGTGAGAATTCAGCCATCCCAGGTAGTTGGAATCATGGTGATCAAAAATATTTTAGAGCCACTACACTTAGTTTCATTCATATATTTATTTTTTCCATTACTTTTTGTAGAAGAAGTAATATTTGTTTAATGAAAAATGAGAGAATATGGATAAGCAAACAAAAATTGTTTTTCATGTCATGTGAATTTCTCTGAGTCAAAGATAACTTACTCTGAATATTTTGGTGTACATCTTTTCCAGACCTTCCAATGCCGAAATATACATTTCTAATATACATACTCTACACATACTGTTTTATAAGTTGGTTTTTACTTAACATTTTTCTATCACAAACAGTACCATTTTAAAGGACTTCATATTATTCCATTTTATAGAAATGCACTATAGTCCAGAAAACTATTGTTATCTATTGTTTAAGTGTTTTTCTATTTGTTTGTTTTGTTTTACTATTATAAATTCTTTGATGGACATTCTCGTAAGCATGCAAGCTTAGGATAAATTCATAGAAGTGGAATTACTAGGTCAAAGGGAATGTAGATTTTAAAGGTGTTTGACACCTGTAGCCGTAAGGGTCACACCAATGTACCCTCCTGCCAGCATTCTAGCTAGTTTTAAGTTTATTCAATCAAATAGGTTTGTGTATGTGGATACAAACAGGGGAGAAGTAGGATGGGGAGAAAGAATTTAAAGTTAATGTATTTTTAAAGCTGTTTATCTTAATTCAATCTGCTCTGGTTGAATTCTGCTGCTCTTCAGAACAGACTTATGGGTTTAGATACAGTTTTTGTCTGATTCTAGGTTTGTCTGATGCCAAACATCTGAAATCATCCCTTTGCATGAGTATAAAGGAGATGGGTTTGTTTTCAGCGTAATTCAAATGGGCACAAGCCCTGTGATCTGGAGAGCCCTGGGTTGTGGTGTGTGTGTGGGGAGGTGTGTGAATTCATCTTGTAGTTCACAGTGCACCACCCCTCCGGCCCCTAAGTCAAGGGGTGGTTGCTTCAAAAGGAAAAAAAAAAAAAAAGAAATCTTATTTTGAGATGCTCAAGGAAAAGAAAAAGCAAGGTGATATGTGAGCTGTTTTATCTTGGCAGGAAGAACGTAGGTGTGGGGAAGAGCTGCATTTGGGAACTGGCTTTTTAGTGTGTGCAGATGTATTAAAATTCTTTTGCTTAATATGTCAAAGTAAAAAATAGAAGCAGTTAATATCTCCCCCTCTCTCTTCCCTGCCATGCTCCCTTCTGTTGTCTGCCTTTTGACTCCCATGCTGCCAGGCTGCTGTCGGATGGTGAGAGGGTCCCTCAGTGTCTGTGGTGGGCTTTGCAGCAGGGAGCACCTCTGCCCGGGGACAAGACCCTTCACACTGCCCAAGGTCGCTTGTTCTGATTAGCTTGGCCCCTGAGGAAGGAAAGGAGTTGGCTTATTAATGAATCCCTGGGCAGGATCACTTCTGGAAGTGGGGCATGAACTGTCGTGTGGAGAGGAGCTGGCGAAGTAGCTCTGGTTAAACACTATTCTGGGAGGTCCAGTCAGTTGTCCAGATTATGGGTTTGTGCTTCTCCAAAAAGAGGTTTGAGACAGTGTCACAAAGAGACACTGGAAGAGAACTGGAGTTGAGCCAGGAGTCTGGTGCGGTGACTTTGCCCAAGCCAATAGCTCTGAATCTCAGTCTTAATATGTCAAACTGTGATGACAGGGTTGTTGGTGAAGATCAGATGGGCTAATCCTTCTGGGCCCACTGACTCTGTGATAAAAATATCCCTTGAATTTCTAATGGAAGTTTTCCCTCCCGTCATTCCCTCTTTGGTACTCTTATAGCACACTGTTAATGTAGCTCTCATCACACTGAGTAATGACAATTTTCATAGTTTCTGTTCTTTGCCGGACTGTTGTGTGAATTAGGGTAAAGTTAGTGACCATGATGAATAAAACCCTCAAGTTTGAGAGCCTTAGCCCAATAGTTGTATATTTATCAATTACTTGATTGATGAGCACTTTCATGTAAGAATTCAGGGACCCAGCTTCCTTCTATCTTGTAGCTCTGTTATCTCCTGGATCCTTGGAGTCTTATACACCCAGCCAGAAAACATGGGATGAATGTATGGAGAATGCAGACTTGCTTCTTAACTCTCTTGGCTTATGAGTGACTCGTGTTACTTCTGCTTACATCTCATTGGTGAGAATCATCACATGGTTCCACCGAGATGCAAAGGAAGCTGGGAACTACAGTCCTTGGCTGGGCAGCTGCACCAGAGACAACTCTGTTCAATGAAAGGGCGAGTCTTAGTCTTTGGTGGGCAGTTAACTGTCTCTTCCACACCTGAGATCTCTGTGAGGGTAGGAGGCTGTCTTTCCTAGTCTTAGCACCCTGCATCATTCCTGACACAGATGTTCAATCCAGTAGACTTGCATCATATGTTTATTTAATTTTTGTAAATTTAGCCACACAGAGAAAGGGAGGGAGAAAACCATCAAAATAGTGCCTGTGGTTTTGTTTACCAATCCCAGGAAGTGGGTGGACAACTAGAAGATGGGTCTGCCAACTACAGATTGTGGGTCATACCCTGCTTGCTGTCTATCCTTGTAAATGAAGTTTTATGGGAACACAGTCATTCATTTACATATTGTCTGTGGCTGCTTTCCTGCTACAATGGCAGAGTTGGTTGGGTACTTGTAACAGTGACTGCCAAGCCTAAAAAATTTACTATCTGGCCCTCTTCAGAAAAAGTTTGTGGACTCCTGCTCTAGAGAGAGAGTATGAGATGATAGACTTGAACCTGCTGTTCTTTTGTCAGTTTTCATCCCCTTGAGCACCTGAGAATGAGCATCTCATTGTGCCAAATGTGATTATCAGCCAAGTGTTTAAAGATGCATGTTTTTAACACAATATAGTGTCCAAATGCAAACCAACTCCTTGGTGAATGCACAGACCATGTATATGGTACTTTCTAGGTTATTTAAGAAATTTTTAAGGTTCACGTTTATCTTACACACTCTTAGAGCTTACTGCTCCTTATGAAATGTAATGCCACTGTAAAAGCATGTTGAATAAATGCATAAGTGAATATGACAACCCTTTAGAAAGTTAAAGGGATCCTACAAATCACAGTATTACTATTACTTTCATTTCTTATTATATTTCAGAAAACAGAGATAACCCCTATCTGAATCCAAGGAGATGCTCTATTCAATGAAAGGGAGAGTCTCAACCCCAAGATGCTCATTAGGAGTTTGTATTCTGCTGGTTTTGTGATTGATTGCCTCTCTCTTCTTGGTTAGTGCATTGTCATAAATAGAAAATAATAGCTTTTAAAAAAAAGATGGGTGGGGACATTACAGTTACCCTGACTTGCAAATAGTGAAAAGGAGTTTGACTTCTAAATACATGCCACAGTGGCAACATTACCTTATTGGCTTCCTTCTCTTCCTTCACTCAGTTTTCTGCACTCCCACTGATGCTTCCTGGGATCACCTTCCAAATAAGCCACTTGCACTCAAATCCTTGTCTCAGGGTCTGCTTCTGGGGGAACCCAAATTAAGACAGCTTCTCCTTTTTTAAAATTTTTGTTGCTCAAACTAACCGTTGAATATGGACTCTTGGAAGTGGAAAAGGAAAAGAAAGGAAAAGTTGAAAAAATTTTCAGTTTCAGACTTTCCCAATCTTGAAGCTTTTCATGGAAAGAACTATCCAGGGAAGAAAAGAATAAAAGAATACAAAATCAGACATCCCCAAATTTGAGGACACGAAGCACAGTTGTGTTGACAATATAATTTGGAGAATTATAAAAATTATTTCTTCAATGAGAAAATCAGATTGCCCCTAATAATAGAAATAGTCACTCAACAAGAGTTTTTTAAAAATTACCACAAGTAATCCTTATGTAAAGCCAGGACTGAGAGTTACTGCTCTATATGTTTAAGTCCATGACGTTAAAATGACATCATAATAGCTAGTGTTTATTTTCGGTTTCGCTGAGCCAGGCAATGTGCTGAGTCTTTGCAAATGCTGTCTCATCTATTTCTGACAGAAACTGCCGGGGCAGGATTTTTTGTTATCTGCACTTAATAGATGGTGGGCCTGTACTGAAGGAAGTTAAGGAACTCACCTGAGACTGCACAGTCCTTGGTCTGTGTCTGAAATTCAGGCTGAAATTTAGCTTCGTGCCTTCCTCAGTTACCATGTATTCAAGTACTTTCTCTTTCTTAGTCAAACTTGCCAAAGGTTGGTCTCATCAATGTACCAGTTTTATTTTATTGATTAATTTATAATTTCTTTTTTTCTTTTATACTTCCTTCCTTCTACTTCCCTTGGATTATTTTGTTGTTTTGTTGTTATTTCTTCCTGATTTGAAAGTCAAGTCCCTTTATCTTCAATCTATATTTTGTATTGATAAACTTGTTTATTACTATTCATTGGCTTCTCAGTACCACTTTGGCTGCATCCCATAAATTTTGCCAAGTAGTGCTTTTGTTTTCAAGTTATAAATAGCTTGTAATTTGCTTGTATTTCCTCTCTAGCTTGGGAGTTACTTAAAAATATTTTAACATTTTTAAGTGTCAGAAATCCAGAAATAGCAAAATTAAAACCACCAGATCAGTAAAATAGTATTTAGTAAGAGTTTATTGTGCATAAAAGAATAGTTCTTGAACTGGGAGTTTCCAAATTCAAAATTGATGTGAAACTCAGGGGCATGACATTACAGGACAGCTTATAAAGTATAAGTAAATGAGGAAGCAGTTAAACTTTTACAATGATTCGTTATTACAGTGGGGATTTCCAGGTGGCAGGGGATTGATTAAAAGTGATTATCTTATACCATTTTTTGGAAGATGACTTAAATTTCTATTATGCTTATCAGAGACATTTACAAGAAATAACGTAAGTTAAGTTTCACTCATTTAATAAAAAATAAGCTAGATTTAGTTTTACTTACATGGCTTAAATGGCTTTGTGTGCTTGGAGGATTGTTAAGTCTAGTCTCCATCTTATTTTGTTTTAACACAAGTATCGATATTTTTTGTAGTTAACTTTTTGTTGTTGATTTCTAACTGTGTTGCATTGTGGTCAGTGAAAATACTCTACATGATGACAGTTTTTCCTTTTTGGTCTATAATAGAAAAAGGGAGGTTCCAGAATTTCCATCTGGGTGGAAGAGAAAGCTCTATCTCCATAGGCTCCATAGATTTTACCTAAAATTGAGGAAACATAAATTATCCAAGCTAAAGAATGGAGGGGGGTGGCTGAGGGAGATTATAGGAAGACGAAATCCTTCTCCTTGTCCTCAAGCCTGCCAGTGATACAGACTTAATTGTCTTTGTATCCCCTCCTCACCTATTGTATTCTCTAGCTTGGGGACTTGGTCAGAATACAGTCGTTGAATTGAATAGTTACACCCATCATAAAATAATTAACATTATATACTAATAGAAGAAGTATCAGCAGTGAGAGCAAGAAGAACTAGAGTTCAGGGTGACCAGGTGTCACCGGGTGCACGAAGGAGGAAGTGAGGCTAGAACAGGCCCTGTGGGATGATTAAGATGAGGCCAAGTGGAAGGGAAGGGAGAGTGTTTCTAAGGTGGAAAGAAGCACCATCAACCTGTAGGCAGGTTGATGAGAGCAACCTGAGAGCAAACAATCATGTTCCTTTGCATGAAGGTAGAAATATAACAAGTAGAGTTTGACTGCAGCACATAATTCATGCTTTAGAGTAATGGGAACTCTAGGTGATTAAGCAGGATAGGGCTGGCATGTTTAGGGATTTTAAGTTTAGAACAAGGACGGTAGTTTCACATGGGAAGCGGGAATCGCTGTTGGAAAGGCTCAGGGAGTGTTTAAGGTGGCAAATCCCTCAGTGGTGAGCAGCATGAGTCAGTAAGGTGAGAATGGGGTGGGCATGAGGGGTAGCGTGAGCCTGGGAGACGTGCTGAAGGAAGAATCAATAGCAGTTGGGTTCTAATTGAATGTGCAGGCTGAGTATAGAGAAGAGTCGAAGATGACACCTTGGTACCCAGCCTGGCAGGCTTGGAGATGGTAGTGATGTTCAAGACACAGGAAAGTAGGTTTGAAAGGGGGACCATGAGTTCAGCTATAGGTATGTTGAGGCTGAGAACATCCAAGAGGAAAGGTTCAGAAGTCATCAGACTGTAGAAGAAAGAGGTGGTAGAAAGGCTGCAGAGAAAGCCACAGAAACCAGAAGAGGGAATTTCAAGGAAGTGTGTCTGGAGGTGGGAGGGGCTGTCAAAAGTGTCAGATGCTGTAGAGAAATGAGGGCAAGGTGGTCAGGTGAAGCACCTGAGGTTTGGCCTTAAAGAATACAGTTTCAGCTAATGTGGTGGTGACAGTCGAGTGGCAAAACGAAGGGAGAATAGGCAGCAAAGCAGGAGAGGCCATGGCCCTAAAGGGCACAAGTAACGTTACCTTGTCTAACCACCTGCTCCCTTTCATTTCGCCCACAGCTTTAGACAAAGACCCGAGGAACGGGGTGCCACTGGGGAGCGAGGAGCTGGAAGAGGCTAGGAGGTAAGCCTGCCGGGTGCCACGGAAACCAAGAATAACTTCCAAGATTTGGAGGTCACTGGGATCACAGCAGGGAACAGAGGGCTGTGGGCCATTGCAAAGTTGGGGTTAAAGGAGAAATTAATCCACTGGAAGCTTCTAGGCTGGCGAAAAGTGGGTCTCAGGGGCAGTAGGGAAGGTGATGAAGGGAGCAAGCTGGGGCCAGTGTGGCGGGCCTAGACTCTGCACGCTGGGCGGCCGGTAGAAGCTGGTGGACTCAGGGACCGCCTCGCCTTTGGAGAAACGGGTTGAGAAGGGGAGGCAGCCCTCCCCACTGTGGCAGCAATAAGTGTGGTGATTTGGGGGTTTCCGTGGTGATCAGAAGTCACCACTCACGCCCCAAGATCTTCCACTTGTGGAGGTTGCTGTCTTGAAAGGCCCTGCTGGCTCATTAAGGTGGGGGGCAAGAAAAAGCTCCGCACTCTGATGGGCCTGAAAGTTCATACTCTTTCCTTTCAGGTCATACTTAGCACAGATGTTAGACGTTATTAGCTGCACCTCAGTGTGAGAGGAAATCTCTCAGGATTAAATATTTATGGCTCAGGAAACCTAGGGGTCTTCCCAGAGGGACTAAGTGGGGCGACGTCAAGTCCTTGGTGCAGGGAGGGGTCTGAAGGGAGTCGGTCAGATTTCTAAGAAAAGGAGGTCTTTGCTTCTCCTGCTGCGTTGCTGGGATGCACCCAGGTCTGTCTGCTACACATGTGCACTCACGTTGCAGACACAAGCACGCTGGCCTGAGGTTGGGAGGACTTGGTTTTAGATGTAACTGGGCGCACTTGGCTTAGTCATTCACCCTCTCTGGGCCTTGGTTTCCTCACCTGTGAAATGGTGGGCCCGTCAGCGGCATGGAAAAGAAACCTATTGAGCTATTTTGCGAGCTAAAGTTCTCTGTGAGTCCAGGAGGAAGCCAGTGTCACCTAGGGAGGGGGAGAATGGAGCAGCCCATCTGTTTTGCGGAAAGGCCCTGGCCTGCTTGGGGGAATATGGGGTCCAGGCGCAATTCTGCCATTGTCAATGGCAAGTCACAATTCCCTGCCCCCAGGCCTGTCTGTCTGACTTAGAATAGATGGTGCAAACTACTGTTTAAAAATGCACAGGGGTACTGTGGTCCTTTTGTAAGAGACAAAAAGCACATGGCTTAGAAGCCGGGTGGAACTTAGCCCTCTGAGATTTCATAGAGCAAAGGCCATATAAACACTAGGAATCCTTGCATCAGGGGATGGGGGCCGTCATTTCCCATGAAAGGAGACCCCTATGCTCATAGAAGAGGGGGTTCAAACATCATTATGTGATTGGCTGGCCAACATTGATAGCTGGGTGTTATATCAATGTCAAGGAATAGCTTTGGACTTTACTTTTTCATCTGGAGAATTTTCCTGCCAGGTAAACCGTACACTGATGGCTACATTATCGCTTGTGTACATGTGTGTGTAGGGGGGTTGGGGAGAGGAGTGTACATATTTAAAGAGGATGTTCTCTGTAATCATAAGTCTTGAACTTTCCCATTTCTATGATGGAATCATTTTAAAATTGGGAGAGACACCTCTCCAGATCCTGTGTCCCCTTCATCTGTCACCCTGTTCTTTCCTCCCTTTCACAGACAAACTTCTCCTCGATCATATTTGCTATCTTTGGTTCTTCACCTGGTGCTCGTACCTCACCCACTCCTGGCTTCCACCCCCATCACTGCACAGAAACGTTTCTCACTAAAGTCTCTGTGCAGCTAGGTCTAACAGACATCTCTCCTTCGCTTAGCTCCTCAGCAGCATTTAACAGAGTTGAGTTGTTCTGGATCACACTTTCTCCAATGCAGTGGGCTATTGTGTTCTTTCTCCTTGTCTTAGCCTTTCTCCTTGTCCTTTCGGGCGCTCATCGAGCCACTAAATGGTATTGTTCAAGAACCATCCAAGGCTCTCTTTCCTGTCTCACATTATGTTCCCTCCCTAGGCAATTTCATTTATACCCTCGGCTCTCATAACCCTCTAAGTGCCAACTGTTACCCAAATTTGAATCACGGCAGGATCCTGCATGCTCACCTCGGGGTCAGAATGGCTTTCCATTTCTGGTGCCAGGGCCCTACGAAGGCTGTGAAACATACATGATTCTGCTTAAAATCAAATCATCTCTTTTTTCTATTCAAGCAAGCAGAATACTTGGTACTTTTGATCAAGATAATGCAACGTATAATGTTAGGGAAAAGCTTGGCCTCACTCTGAAGAAGGCTACAATTCAGTTGGAAAGATCAATTATGTGTATGTGAAACAATACATCCCAAGGCAAGCTGTGAAGGAATTTACGGAAGAGGAGAGGCCATGAGCGATATTACGGAAAAAAATAACTGAATCTGACTGAATGAGGTGCTGGAGTTCTTCCCTTTGCACAAAGCCATCTATTAGTCAGAAAGAGAAGCCAGCATTCTATAGTGTTCTATCAGAAATTAACACCATCACCAGCTCTCATCAAAATAACACATGAACAGTACATCTAAAAGCTATTTAGCAGAACCACTCAATATCACATGCGAGGTTTGAAGATGCCCACTTTGAAATTGCTCCTTTTAATCACAGACTGGAGGCAACAAGATGTAGGAAAAATTATTCTTGCCTCAAATTAATTAGGATCCTCCCTGGTTGAAAGCTTTTTCAATGAAAGAAAAGGAAAAATAATTAATGCCGCATAAAAGATGATGATGGAAGAGGGCTGTGTACGAATGCAATGACTGTTTAAACCACTCGCTGCTTGCAACGCATCCAGGACATTCTTCTGGGACGCTGGTCATGGATCCACTGAGGAAGAGGATTCCTTTTACTTCTGAGCCAGCGGCTCTTAGAGCCTGTTAGAAGTGGGAGGAGCAATGTTGTAGCCATAGATTTGAAATTGTCCAAAGGTTGATGCTGAGAAAGAAGGCTGACTGAAGGCAAACCTGAAGCTGTGGAAGCTGCCTGCATCTGTTCCTTCCCAGTGCCCATACTATGTTCTGTTTCCAGATGTCTCTCGCTAACCCCTGGGATCCTGGTCCCATAGTGGAATCTTAGTATACCTGGCCAAACCCCGACACCTTCCAGCAGCCCTCTTCCTCTGTCATGATGCATCTGCCCAACGTTCCAGCTCCTCAAGGCCTTCCTCACCCCTACTTGTCTGTGTCATGTTACCGTAGGTAAACTAGGTTTTACTTGAACAGTAGCCTCCCGAAGGTAACGGTGTGGCCCAAAGGAGTGGCCTACAAGGAGAGGTTTTAGACCACCTGACAAGTATGTCCCGTGTAATCACAGCACATCCAGTGTTAGGGGAAGTGTGTTGACCTCAAAGTAGAGCTATCTTGATTCCAGGTGGGAGGTCCTACCGCATCCTAGCTGGGAGTACTCAGTCTTGTGGCTTAACCTCTCTGAGCCTCAGTTTCTTTGTTTATGAAGGACAGATGGTGATATCTACTACTCAGGGTTGAAGAAGATTAGAGATAACGGATATCATGGGCTCAGCCCAGTGCCTGGAACAAGGTTGATGCCTGTTAGTGTAAGTTGTTGTGATTGTGTAGGCCCCTGACCCTGCCTATGGAAATGCCATTTTTTAAATAAAAATTCTCCTGATTTGGTTGAAGGAAGAGTAATGATGGGAAATGGTGGTTCTGCACCAACCAGTCGTGTGCAAGCCCACGCGTCAGTTGTGTGTTCATGCTGGCTGCCTGGGCAAAGAGAGTACCAGGCCTGTGTTCCAATGGAAGAGCCCTCACTGATCCAGGAGCCAGGATGACTGGCTTCTAGTTGGTTCCACCTCAAACTGGCCATCTGGTCTAGGGTGAGTTACATTTCCTCTGAGAATTCAATGAGCAACTGTACGTGGAAGCCTTTGAAAAGTGTGAAAGGCCATGTAAGTGTTGGCTATGAAGAATATCACTGCCAGTCTGGCTTCACAGAGTCTTGAGGGAGGCCAGGTCATGGTCAAATGCACTCAAGTTCACAGCCAAGGAAGTAGAGGAGAGGGAGGACCACATGGATTGTCTGGAGAGACAGGGGGACCTTATTTTCAGGAGGTTTTGCAGAGATTGTTTCTCAGACCTGACTTATGTAAAGACATTCTCTTCTTCCTACAGACACCTCCGTTTTCATAAGGAAGTGTCATGCAGTTGCCTCCCTTGGATCAGGGAGGGGAAGCATTTCATTTTCCTTTCCCAATGAGTAGCTTAGAAAGGATGCCCTTGCCCAAATGCTGACCCTTTTTAAAAAACTGAGGTATAATCGACATACAACATTATATTACTTTCAGGTGTATGACATACTCATTCAATATTTGTATATACTGAGAAATAATCACCACAATAAGTCTAGTTAACATCTGTCACCATACATAGTTACAGATTTTTTTTTATTGTGATGAGAACGTTCAAGGTCTAGTCTTTTAGCAACTTTCACATATGCAAGACAGTATTATTAGCTGTGGTTGCCATGCAGTACCCTAATCCCCGTGACTTATTTTATAACTGAAAGTTTATTCCTTTGATCCCCTTCACCCCTTTCTGACCTCTTCTTATACTGCAGTACCCTTTCTTCAGTGATGGGGCTGATAGGGCAGGTTTTAAAATGGTACCCCTCAGTCACCTGTGGAAGAAGGACCCAACTGCTGTGTGTTTTCTAGACTAAGAACATCCTTCTCAGCCATGGATGTTAGCAGGAATTCCAAACAATGGGGAAAACCTGACTTCACATTGGGTCATCACGTCGCTTTGCCACCAAAGTATGGGATAGTATATTTAGTAGTGGGGAGTAGTGTGAATGATGGCATTCACATTTATTTAACCAGAGACCCTCAGGGGTGTATTGTAATTATGTGTGTGTCACACAATGGCCTGGCTCGATACCAGCAAAATCGCCAAGGTGAGGGCAGACTGAAGGGCAGAGAGCACTGAAATATCTTTCTGCTTAGCCACTGCTATCCCATTTACGTAGCATTTAGTGGACACCAGCACTGAGCTGGTGATTGCAATCGATTGGAGAAAACAGACATGCAAACAGTCAGAATGCTGGACAAGATGGAAGATGTGCGAAAGTTGGGTAAGAACGCCGGTGCTGTGGAAGTGCAGAGGGAGGAACAGTTAATTCAGGTGGGGCGATCAGAGGTGGCTTCAGGAAGATGAGACATTTGAGCTGGGCTTGCAGGTGAGTCAGGTGTGAAAGGTAGAGCAGGTGGTAGAAATGTTTAGATGTATATATGGATGAGCAAACCTGGTCCAGACTGATGATGTAACACAACCGGCCTGGAGACAGATACAGGAGCCCAGCCACCTGTGGCAGGATTGGAGGGATGGAGGAGGAAATGGGGCTGGAGAGACAGCAGGAGGCAAGGCTTGTGAGGGCATCCCGAGAAAAGTAAGCTCCCTCCAAGGAGGACCTTGTCTGTTTGTTCATCTCTATTTTTAAGACCTAGCCAGCAACTGGCACATGGCTGGTGTTCAATAAAAACTTTATTAAATGTAGGAATGACTATTTATTTTTTATAATTTTTATTGGGGTATAGTTGATTTACAATGTTGTGTTAGTTTCAGGTGTACAGCAAAGTGAATCAGTTATACAGATACATGTATCCACTCTTTTTTTAGATTCTTTTCCCATAGAGGCCACTACAGAGTACTGAGTAGAGTTCCCTGTGCGGTCCTTATCAGTTATCTATTTCATATGCAGTAGTGTGTATGTGTCAATCCCAATCTTCCAATTTATCCCTCCCCCCCCATCTCCTGGTAACCATAAGTTTATTTTCTACATCTGTAACTCTATTTCTGTCTTGTAAATAAGTTCATTTGTAGCCTTTATTAGCTACAAGTTAGCCTTTGTACGAATTAGCCTTTATTAGCTACATTGTTAGCCTTTATTTTAGATTCTACATATAGGTGATATCATATGATATTTGTCTTTCTCTGCCTGACTTACTTCACTCAGTATGACAATCTCTAGGTCCATCCTTGTTGCTGCAAATGGCATTATTTCGTTCTTTTTAACGGCTGAGTAATATTCCATTGTACATATGTGCCACATCTTCTTTATCCATTCATCTGTTGATGGACACTTAGGTTACTTCCATGTCCTGGCTATTGTAAATAGAGCTGCAGTGAACACTGGGGTGCGAGACTATTGAGGTGAGGCATTACGAGCATTTATTCATGCTTTAGGACAGTGATTCTGTTGGTGCCAAGGGATGAAAGAATCATGGCGAGGTCTCCAGGGTGGTGGACATTTGTCATTAGTTACCAGAAGGCTCCTTCCCAGCTGGCCACAGAGCTCCTCCTCCTTGAGCAGGACCTGTTCCTTCTTGTCCAGTGGCCCAGTGATTAGTTCACAGTGGGGAATATGCCTCAAGCGAAGCCAGTGAGAACCTTTCCCGGAACTTTTCTTGCCAGAGCTATGTCAACTCCTGTCTGTTTCCACTGGGATTGCTAAACCAGGGGGATATGAATTTGGGGCTGCCAGCAACTGTCTTGCCTAGCACAGTAGGCAGACTGCAGTCAGGCGGCAATACTTGGAGCCGAGAGATGGAGAAATTGAGCCCTGACAACATCATTTGTGGTTTCAGTTCCAGCTGTGCCTGAAACCTCCACAAGTCTACATTATTCAAGTCAATAGTCCCCCTTTTAGCTTAATTCACTTGGAGGCAGAACTTTGTCCCTTGTAACCATGGTGGTCCTGACTAGGACAATCAATTAGGAGACTATTTCCACAGTCTCAACAACTACCACAATTTGAAAGCAAAATAAGAAAGATTGAGATCTACTGCAGAGGCACTTTACCGGATATTTAACCAAGGGGCTCTGTCTTAACCAAAAGTCATAGCAAACTCAAAGGTGTTTTCGTTCACACTGTGTGTATGTTTTATTTTTGCCCCATAAACCTACATAGTGCCAGGGACCCAGCGTAGATGTGGTGTGATGAGACAGGAAGTATTATCTTCTGTGGGTTGTTGTATTCCTGCAGTTCCTCTGCTTACTCCTCACTCATCTTCATCCCTGTTTTCCATCTTCACTTAAAGGAGGCAGAACCTTCTAGGTTGGAGGAGGAGGGTTGGAGAAATTGATGAGAAAGAAGACAGGGTGTTAGGTTCAGAGTAGGGAAATGACCCTTCCTTTTGTTTGGAATTCCCTTTTAAATTTGGAAATCTGAGGGTGGAGAGGACTTGTGTGACTCACTTCTAAGATGAAGCCCAGGGTCTCAACAAGGCTGATAGACTCGTCCTCCCAGCTGTCAGGGTGGGGTCGCAGTGGAATGGAGTTGATGGTGAGATGAGGTGTGTGCGGGCAGGAGAGGGCCAGCAATCCTTGGGTTTCCTTGGGAGGGAGAGAGTGGGCCAGTCTGTAAGGGGCCTTCTTGTGGCCAGAACCAGGAAGGATGAGCAGACCACCCATGACTTGGCTACAGAGGAACAGGACTGGAGATGGGTCAAGGCTGAGAGGTGGTCATTCCCACCTCTACTGGGCTGCAGCGACATTGCACAGCCCTGTTGCCTCCCTCCCCTGGAGCTTAGGATCGGCTGCAGAAGGTATGAGGGAGGGTGGGAAATCCTGAATGTGACTTAGACCTGAAATGGTTGTGACATCACTGAGTTAGAGAATTCTCCTGAAATTAATAAGATTGAGTTTCTGACCATCAGGTGGAAATGAGTCATTGAGAAATAAATCCTATTAGAGGAAGAACCCTTGAGTTTATGATTTAGGAAATTTGTCCCTGTTACATACACTCTGGGGTACTAATCTTTAGTAAAGATTCAGTAAAGATTTGGTAAAAGTAACATCTTTAATTAAAGGGCGTATGGGGTTGACCAGCAGCACAACTCACCAACAAGCAACCCCCTACTGTGCTTGTGGACCGTGGCCAGCCCTGCTTGCATGACCATCTTTGCTGTTAAGGCTTCTGTCTAGTGAGCTGCCATCCATTCCAGGCGAGGGAGTGACCAGCCTGATTGCCAGAGCCCACAGACACTAATTATAGGAACCGGACATTTCTGAAGGATTCTTTAAGCCTTTGCCCAAATAGAGACCTCCCAGCTCTGATTTCAAAATGCAGGTTTGCCCAGGATTGATTAATTTGTACAGATGAAAACATTCAAAACCTTTCAGGCAGTGGTGCTCAAATTTCAGTGTGCATCCAAGTTACCTGGTGGGGAGAGGGGCATGGTGTTTGATAAAATGCAGATTCGCAGACCTGGCCCCTGGATTTTGATTTTGATGTAAGTGATCTTTGGTACACATTTTGAGAAAGTCTTAAGGGTATCGAATACCATTTGGATTTCCTTAAACGCACTCAGAATGGACAAATAACTCATTCAAATTCTCTCCTGTGGATTAATTCTAAAGGCAAACCTAAGTTTTTAAGGGGGAAACATCATGTGAAAGGTAGTTTCTCTAGAAAGTTGACAGCAACTAGAAGGAAGATGTGCCTCGAATAGACATGACATCTTAATCACTGGTACTGAGGAGCTGTAATGCCAGACTGTAGAACGCTTACATAAAACTGTAGCTCTTTTTCTGTTATTAAAGAACGCAAGCCCAGGAGTACAATAGCGGAACAAGAACTAATTCGGGAAGCTTGCTGGTATGGTATTGTCAGTCACACCAGTGATGTGGATAAAAGCTTTTATCACATGAAATAATTTCAGTGAAAGGGCTTTATCGCTTTTTATTTGCTGGGCATTTACAGGAGAATAAACATGCTGGTATATATTATATACGGAGCGAAAGTCAGCAGCAAATGAAAGCGAAGACCCCCCGGACCCAGTTACCAGAACAGACTGGTTGCTTAGCAACCAGGCAACTGGAGAATTCTCTCCCCCTTTCTTTCTTTTGTTTTTAGATTGCAGTAACCTTTGATCAATTTTGGTTCCACAACAAAAGCCTTGGCTATTTTGAGCAAAGGATACCTGCTAATTTGTAGTAGAGGGACGTAGACCATGACACCAATTTCTGTCTACAATTTCATGTTAAACAGAAAAAGTCTAAAATTCCTTTTAAAAGTCTTAGTGCTGGTGGCTGGGTCCTTGATGAATCAGAAGTTACATGATAATTGCCTCCAGTTACTCTAAAGATGTTGCTGTCTGTCAATTCACCTTCATTCTTCTGCTCACCGGTCCGCTTTTGAAGCCTAGTTCTTGGTTCTAAATCCAGTTCCTAAGAAGCATCTGAATGCCCAAGTCCTAAATCCTTGGGAGACTTCAGATGGCCATTCCTTTCAAAAACATCGTGGAATTAGGGAACACTGAACAGGGAAGGGCTTTATAAATCATCCCTCTTGTTCCTTCCTCCTTTATAGGCTCTTTCCATTCAATGTCCACAGGCCCAGCTCCTATCCACGAACTCTCTGGATTCTTCTCCCTTTCAGGGAGCTTTAAAGCTGTGAAAATCAAGGAAGGTACAGATAATTATCTGATTCGATCGTCTACCCAACATAGAAGGGGAATATCTGACAGTCTGCGCATAGCATGTCAATGGAGATTCCGTGGGATAGAGCAGATACTGGCTTCCAAGGATCAAATCTCACAAAAGTCTGCTAACAGTTTGGATTCTAGAGGGAAAGTTTATTTCAGTGAAGTTAACTTTTCTGAATCAACCAGTCAAGGACTCCTAATAGTTCAAAAGCGCTATCTGCTTAGTTGGAAAGAATGTGAAGGAAAGGGTGGCGGGGAGCAGAGGTTAGGGAGGGAGGGGATCACGCCATTGTTCTGAGCTCTGTGGCTCTTCCTCTTCAAGGTCTTCTGTCAGCTCGAGATGAGTGGGAACCATGTGAGCAGTGCAATTATTTTCCTCCTTAAAGAAGGTGAAGAGTAGCTTTGCAGCCCCACATGCTCTGGGTCTCGAATCAGCTTTGGCTTTGCCTTGATGAGCAAAGGATAATTTCATGGCCTCTCCATGACTCAGGTTAAATTAGGACCACAATTCTAAGAGGCAAATTCCCAGGCCACATGGGTTATAGGTGTAAAGGGATGGCCTTGGTGTTACTCTCCCAACCTTGTCTAAATGCAAAGGCATGGTGATGTCCTTTGATGTCTAGGGATGCTGGGTACGGAGGAAGGGAAATTGTTCATCCAAACCAGCCTGTAGAGTTTGTGAGGGGCCCCGGACCGGTCAGAGGAGAGGAGTCTGGACCTACACCCAGTTTTCCGCTCTGAAGCCCCACATCCAGGTTTGTCACCGGCTCACTTTACAGCAGCTCCTTGCACTTTGCTGAAAAGAGGATGAGCAATGCTCACCTGCCCTGCAGATCTCCAAAGTCTGAGCTTGTTCTTGTTAGGCTGGTGTCCCCAGCACCTGTCACTTTTCTCCCTGTCCTCAATTACTGCCACCTGAGCAACTGCCTGGGTGGGGAAGCACTTTGAACTTAAACTGTCTTTGTGTCTGTGCCTTGAGCTGAACCTAATTGCGATTCTCCACCTGCTTCAGCATTCCAGGAAACCTCTGGGAGCCCTCATGCGGCTCATTTAGATCCTGGAGAATCCCAGAGAGGCCAGCCAGAAACGCAGAGGCCTAGGGAAGAAGGACCTGCCGTTTCTCTCTTTGTGGCTCGCCACTGACTCCCTAATGAGCTGATTCCTGTTTCTGTGAACGGATTAACATGAGTGAAACTGCGTTTTGATTATTGCCATTTCCTAAAAGAGGATTTAGGATCACGAGGCTACTGTGGCTAGCTAGAACAGCCTCCTCCTTCCCTAGCTGCAGAAGGGGCCCAACACTGGAAATAAATAGGTCAGTGGAACAGTTGTGCTGTTGAAAGGCTCACAAACTCAGAGCATTCACAGAGGGACATGCTTCTGAGTGGTTGAGTTAAACATTTTACAGCTAGGACTGTTTCATTCGAAGGCCTGAACATTTATATGTGAACCTAACCCAGTTGCTGACAAGAACTCCTCCTAATATACTCTTCATGCCCTGCTTGATGCCGGAGCTGGTCAATTCAGTGTGAGGACAATTTAATTTAGTAAATAGTATTAGCCAAATTGGTAATTCCGTGCAGGGGCAAATCAGGAACCTGGCTGACTCAATTCTTGGCTTTTCCCCAAGTTGAGTTAGAATTGTGTAGAGGTCACCTGTTATCCTTTGTATCTTTATCTGCAGTTATTAACGGTACGCTCGGACGCAGAAGTCAGAGAATTGGCATAATGGGGAACAAGGGCTACAGAGAAAAGTACAATAGAGGTGTGTGCATTGTCTGGGGTTCAGAGACTGAGAAATCTCTGTTGAAAATGGTTGAATTGGGTGTGTCACCCAGGATATATATTCCCTGTCCTTTTTGCTCCATCAGCTGTTAGAAATAACATTTTCTTAAGGAACCCCCATGGAATTAATCCTTTGGGTAGAGTATGCCAATCTTTAATGTAGGTGTTGCCTTTGGATTTTAACCATTTGTGCAAACTTACAGTTTGGGAAATGGACTTAAGATGGATTAAGATGGACTTGAATGGATTGAGATGTTGACTCCAAAACTTACCTTGATTGATCACGACTCAAATCAAGAAAAGTGAAAAAGTTCTAGCAGCACAAGCAAGCTGCCATTGCTGAGCTATGCCACAGAACCCCACCCCAAGCACTGGGATTGAAAGGAGAGTTTGAAGGCCCAACACAAGGGCCTGAGTCTGGGATAGTGACCCCGGGCAGCCCTTCCCTCCACTGTCAGATTTATAGACCAGAAAAATGTGGTTAACACTGAACATCAGCTAGGGAAATTCCTAGATTAGTTCCATAGAGCCCGAAACTTCAGGAGTTGGCACACACCATGCTGTAGGAGGAAGAGGCATTTCAGGAGGGCTTTGGGCAACCCACGGGCGACACCCGGACCAGATCATCACGGATCTGCGTTCTACCCTCCAGCTTCCAGCAACTCCTTCCTCTTATTTTCCTGCATTTCCCCAGAAGAGGCTGGCCTCGTGTATTTGCAACTGGACATTCCAGCCTTATCAGAAAGCTGGTCGAATGTTTGTCTCTTATGGACTTAACATTTACTTTTAGCACAAGAGTGACTAACCACAGCACAATTGTCCCTCAGTTAAAAAGAAGCCCCTAATTTCATCCTAGGCTCTGGAGTCAGCCTGCCTGAGGTTGAAGACTCCAACAACTACTATTTGTAGGTGAGTTACCTAACCTCTTTGTGCCTCAGTTTCTCTGTCTATAAAATGGGAAATAATAGAATTTACCTCATGGGATTGTTGTCTCAAATGATATAATACAGGTAAAGGACTTAGAATAGGGCCTGGAACATGGTAAATGCTCAGTAAATGTGCCTTAATACTACATAACCCAATATTGATGGACACCGTTAGTGTGTTTCTGTGTTCACTGGGGAAGGAATAGAGAAGGACTGTGCTTCTTTTAACACAACACCACCAACTCTCCTCACAGCCCTAGTTATTCTCCTTGGTTCTAAAACAGTTCTATTACCTCTTTCAGGGCCAGGTAATGCCTTGAAAAGCCCCACAGTGCTCAGACCACTTCTTTTAACACTTAGCAGTGGAGACAATAGAACCCAGTCGTTTGGGAGTCAACTAAAGTAATCGTTGAGACGCCCTTTCAGGCCTGCTCGGCAGCAGGGTGGTGCTCAAACAGCTCCAGCGGCCGGAGTGGAGGTCTGCGGTGCTCTGTTTTGACACCTGTATCCTGAATCCTCCAGTCCCTGAAAATGGGAGCGTTTCTGGTAGAAATCACCTTGGATGCTGGGGACACTTTAATCCCCAGAGGGATGAATCACAGGGCCAGGGAGGGTGATGTAGAGGGAATGGAGAGAACTGGGGAATTCATGGAGGACACAAATTCATTTAACTTCTGAGACAATTGAAGTTTCATCATTCAGTTCACATTGTTTTAACACGTGATTTTCAGATTTTTCCCAAGGCTTTAAGTCTTCTTTGGGCTTTGAAAAGTCCAGTCTTGTGGCCAGAATCAAATCTTTACTAACTGAGGGTTGTGCTGGCTTAAGGCACTCTGTTTTGAGCATCAGTGCTCACTCTGCGGTCTTGCAGACCTAGATGTGGTGACTTCTCTGAGACCCGGACTTGTCATCTGTAACCTTGGGATCATAATAGGACCTGTTTCAAATAGTTTAAATGTAAAGTGCTTAGTACAGTGCCTGGCACATGGTAAGTACTATGCAAATGTTTGCTACTATAATTATTAAAATTTTTTTTTCCAGGGGAATATGCACTTAACCAAAGATTCAAATTAGGTGGGTTCTGGTTAATTGATATTCCTCTGTAGGTAGGGAAGTCTTAAAAAATAAGTCTTTGTTTCTGTGAGGGGAAGGTAGAGCATGATACAGTTGGATTAGGAAGTATCAGGCATATCTAGGTAATATGCTTCCTCCCAGGAGAGCATTCTATCTATGCAGACACCCTGTAAGTACCAGTTGGTTACAAAGGTGAGGCCTGATCTTGTCTGCAGCCCTTATTTTATGCTCCCAGGCTTGGGAGCCAGGGCACGTGGTGCCACAACTCAGGAATTCTCTCTCTCCCTTTGCTGGGTCCTTTACCAAAAGAGCAAGTCCTCCCAAATTGTTTCACTGTCTGTAGCTCCGCGCAAATTGGCCAAAGGTTGGGAGCCTCTCAGGAAGAGATAGTTTATGCCAGCAGGAAAAGATGTTAACCTCAAATACTTCCATGAAAGTCAGTTATTAGGGCCAAGCCCAGAGCAGCTCAGGGAGCATCAATTCCTGGGAACGGGGGCCTCCATGTTATAGTGCCCAGAGCCAGTATGGCTGCCTTCCAGGTTCATTAACTGTTATTAGGGGGGCACAAAAGGGTGCACAATCAATGCATGCTTATTTATGGTACCCTTGTCCTTGTCATTCTTATTACTATCGCTGTGTATACTGTATTCTGGTCTGCTCATAATTATACCAAATGTCATCCTTTATATATTTAATTGTTAAGAAATAAAATTTTACTTAAAAGTTGGAAATTTTAAATAGGGACCTAATAGAGAGCAAACTCTCAAGGGAAATAAGATCAAGACATTCATGGATTTTCAACTCAAGTATAGATGGCAATGAACTAAGAGACCGGAGGACACAGAGAGTCTCCTTCCTGCATTTCTGTGTCCTCTTTATGGCAAATAAGGTCAAAGTATATCGGCGTCCTGATGGGAACCACAGTTTTGTGATTAAATATGCCATCAAAGTCTGTATTTTCTAGTGCTGTGAAGCAAGGGAATTTTAAAACAAGTGTTACAGCATGTAAACAATTCTCTATTAGTTGAGGAGCACACATGCTATTGGTCAGGGCTGTAGAGCATTTTCATTGTTTCATTGCTCCATTTCTCTTCAAAGAGGTAAAGAAGGAATCTATGTAGGAAACAGAATCTCAACTAATTAGTAAGGCCTGGCCTTCCGCCCCCCCATAAACTCATTTATCAGATATGTTCTTATTTTAACCAGTTATTAAAAAAAGCAAATACTCTTTATCAGACATGTCTCTATTTTAACCAATTACTTTATTGCATTTTTATTACAAGTGCAAAGGTTAGACAAAGTTGACGCCTGCCGTCTACATGGGCCTTAGTCACAGCAAACACTGCTGGTCAAAGAACTTTGGAACCAGGCTTCTTATTGTCCAAACTGTCATTAGTGCCTAAGTAATTATTACAAATGTCTTTTATATGTCAACCATTATGTTGAAAGTCTTCCCAAGTTCAAGCACACCAGGGGAGAAATCACCTCCCCCTTGGATTCCTCTGATAATCTTGAAAGATTATTTTTTCAGCCCTAAACGGATGTGCATAAAATGGTCTTTTGTGAGGTAAGGCTTATGGCACTACCCGGTCATAAATACAGGTTGATAGAAGCACAAGTGTTAATTACACAGTGTATTAATTTGAGCTAAAAGTATCCATTTGAATTTCAAAGTTTATTTAGCTATCTGACTATTTGTCTTGTACCAGCCTTTTGCTCTTTCCAACAACCACTTAGAGAACGTCTTTCACTGTCTCAGACAGGAGATGGAAAGGGAGGGGGCCAGAGAAAGGACATGGACATAGATATTTTCAGGGTTTAGAGTGCTTGCAACGTTCATGCAGAGAATTCTTGCCCTGAGTTCTAATCTCTCTCTGGTTTTGTTCCGTCTTTGTAAAGAAGACTTTGGGAAGTGAGGAGAGGCAGTGGGCGTGGGGAACAGGCCGGCCCCATGGACATTGAATTAACAGTCTTGAGTTGATATTCTTGTTACTACAGGTCAGAAGGAGAGTTCTGATGGATTTTACCACTGGCTGGCTCTGTGGTCTTGGGTTAAGTCACAGCACCTCCTGAAGCCTTAGTTTTCTCATCTGTATTTCAAAGGATGCTGCTGCGTGGGTCTTGCTCCAAGAGTGGCCCCTCAGCATCGCTCAGTGCTTGATGAAAATGTGGCTTCTGGCCCTTGCTCCAGAGCCTCTGATGGCTGGGATGGGGCCTGAGAATCTGTGTGTTTAACTAGCCCACGCGTGCTGCTCACACACTCCATCTAGGACCACTGGCTACATGAGCCGTGAGGCTCCCTGTGAGCTTGCAGTCTGTGCTGCTGGCTGGGACAGGTATGGGTAGCTGAAACAAGTGTACGTATGATGGCTGGGGCTGGCCTTGGCTGATAGCAGGTAGCTGGACCAGATGTTAGTTTCAGGAGAGAGGGGGACAGTCTCCTGGCCTGTGGTCAGGGAGGGGTGGGACTCAAAGCTCTGGTTGCGTCCATTTTCACTTCCCTGAGACACACCACCTTCTCCTACTGGGTGAGTCTGGGTGAGGCTGCTGTCCAGGAGGATTGCAGAGACCCCAGGCCACCCTCTCCATGTTTGTTTGGCTCCTTGTAGACCAAGATGGTCTAAGAATCACCTTTATCCACATGATGCAGCTGTGGAGGTAGCCTTTATTTCTAGAGCGGTGTGAAATTTGAGCAAAGGTTCTTTCTTTCTCTCTCCCTCCCCCTCCTCCCTCTCCCTCCCTCCCTCCTTCCCTTCCTCCATTTGCCTTGCTGCTATCTCTGTATGGATATTCCTGATCTCCTGGACTGGCTGTCTAGAATGGCAGCTGACTTTACCTCTCACCAGGCTGCCTGATGGAATTAGAAAACTCCAAGAGACCTTGCAGCCCCAAGAATTTATGCCTCTTTACTTCCCAAAAGGACAAGTCCAGTAAGTCAATAACCTACCTGCTACACCAAGATATGTGATTCATTAATTAAAGATTGACCAGCACAAGACTGGGACTGAGGAATGAGCCAGGTCACACTGTGGTTTTCAATCTGTGTCATCTTGGCAGAGGCCGTCTGCGTGAGTCCGCCCTTGTGCACACCCCGATACCCCCCAGTACCAAGCAGTCGTGTTCTTCTTTATGTCATCTAGCCCAGCCTCAGTCATGCTGTGTTTGTAAGACTTTGCTTCCCTGACGAGATGGTGAGCTCTTCCGAGGTGGGCACGGTCTTCTTCCTTGCATCTCCAAGGCCTGTGACTACAGAGGACCACAGGTTGGGTGACTTACAGAGATTCACTGTCTCTTAGTTCTGAAGGCTGGAAGTCTGAGATCAAGGTTTGCTTTCTCCCGAGGCCTTTCCTTGGCTTATAGATGACCATCTTCTCCCTGTGTCTTCACATCATCTTCCCTCTGAGTGTGTCTATGTCCAAATTTCCCCTTCTTATAAGAACACAGTGGTATTGGATAAAAGCCCACCCTAATGGCCTTACTTTAACTTCCAAATGTAGTCACATTCTAAAGTACTAGGGCTTAAGACTTGAATGTATGAATTTTGGGGGTCACAAGCCGGGAACACCTCAATGTTTGTCAAGGAGTAAATGAATTAGCTCTCTGTGTCTATGCTGTCTTTACAAATGGACACTCTCCTTCCTTACCTCTTCCAGACACACATAAATAAGCATGGACGTTTTACTGGGCAATACACAAACAGGAGGACATATTTTTAATAAAATTGAGGCTACTGGTGATCAAACTTGTGATCCGACCAGAGCCATCACAAGATTTGGTTGCTACAGACGGTACTTGGGTTTCTTATTTTCCTACATTCTTGAGTTCCTGGGAGGTTCCGTAGCAGAAGATTCCACAGAAAGACAAGTTTTTGTTTTGTACCACTTCGTCCACATGACTTTTCAACTTCCCCTTTGAAAGTGTTTAAGCAGTTGAATGTGTGTCTGTTAGAAGTCTGAACTAGAGTGGAGTGGGGAATTTGAAATCCTGGTACGGTTCTTACGGCCCAGGCTGTCTTCTGTGCCTTTGGAGTCCCTGAGAGCTGATCACAGTCTTCATAAACCACCGCTGCAAAGTCTCCAAGAATCCTTCTCACTCTTACCAAGTCCCTACATCATCACCCTTCTCATCCTCCTTTGGTGTTTATAGAGTGTGCTGTACTTTCCAACATGGGTTTATGTCTATAATTTGTTTGGAGCCTCATACCACCTCTGAGAGGTAAGAGAAAAAAGGATGACGATTCCCTTTTCTAGACGGGGAGAAGAATGAACAGATCGATTATGTGATATGCACAACTTCCCTGACTTAAAGTTTTCCTTCCTCTGCTCAACTCCAGGGTGACTTGTCCAGATGTCACTGGCATGGATCTTAACTTCTTCTCACCTTGTATTATCTGTTCCTCTGTCAAGCTTCCTGAAAGTAGGGCTCAAACCTTTAACCCCTACGTGATTCTATGTGCCTGCACACAGTAGATGCTCAGTCATTGCTTGTTATGTAGCACACTTAGTACCATCTCTTGAGCAGCTACTATATCCTGTCCTGCTTTGCACCTTAACATACTCCATCTTATTGAGTTCTGCAGCCCTCTGCAGTAGGTATATCTTCATCCCTGTTTAACAGAGGGGAAAGCTGAGGCTTAGCAAGGTTAGATGACTTGGCCAAGGTCACGGAGCTAGTAAGTGATGAAACCAGGATCTGAACCTGGGTACCCTTGACGGGTCCGGCTGCTGTGCTTTATCACTGCTCTGCACTGAATGGTGGTCGCACAGGGAGTTAAGGAAAAACCAGACTAGAAGCCCTCTCTTGGGGTATCAGTGTCCAGAGCCCCAGCACAGCTGATGAGCAGCCTTTCAAATAATCCGCAGCGCAACATCTTCCATTTTCACAGACAGCTTAGATTTCCTATTGTCTCATCTCGGTTTGGCTCATCCTACGTATTTCTGATTCAATTTGCCTCCTTTGGGACGCCTACGTGTTCCTACGTACATACATTCATCTGTTCAGTTCCGAGAGCTCATTGCCAAGCCTGAAAACAGATCTCGACATTTCTGGGTTTCTATCATCTCCCAGATCTTTTGTCCCAGCCGCTTCTCATCCCCGCCAACCGCAAGCAACCAGCCTGAGAATTTGGGACTTTCAAATTGTGTCCTTCTCCAAGGGCACAAGGACATTCCCCAGTGTCATTTTAGAGGACTCAGTCTGCAGAGCAGGTAGTGAAAGAAACAAAGTATCATTTCCCTTTGGAATTAGCAAAAAAAAAGGCTGGGGGGATCTTGTTTCAGTAGGGAATTTATTGCTAACAGTGTAATTATGGCAGAATGGTTATTAGTCATAAAATTCTCAGTGTATTTTATTGGTAAGACTTAGAGTTGTCAGAAACAGTAACTACATCTCTGTTCTCCCCTTCCTCTCACAGCAACACTGAGGAGCCTGGGGCGGGCGGGGGGGTCTCACCCACTCAGCCAGGCCAGCAAAATCCTGCCCCTGGGTGTGTTTCCTGAGCTCCAGCCTCTGAGAGCCAGGTGTGTGCTTCTGCAGGCTGAATTTGGCTGTAAATTATGTTTTGTTTTCTGTCAGCTGCCTGACAGCTAAAATCATATTTGCTGTCAGAGGTGACAGGGGCCACAATGGTGATGTATTAAAGTGCTGCAGGGTCACGGGAGAGCGGGCTGGGCAGGTCCTCTGGCCCCTCGGCTCTTACCTGCTTCCTGGAGTGTGTGGCCAGAGCCAGTGTGCCGGGTGCAGGAGGGCACCACGAATGAGATGCAGTCTCATCAGAGTCATGGAAAACATGGCCAGCTTCCATACGGAGCTCTAAATAGACTTAAGATGTTGGCGAAACCCTATCTCTTAATTGTACGACATTGCATTGTACGACAAAATGCAAAGTCCATCACCATAATTACTTCCAAGCACGAGATTCCAAAGCATTTTGGCTATATTCAAATGGATATTTAAACTCACAGACAACAAGCTTAATTTTTCCCCACATGACTGATGGGTTTTGGTCACTGTCCCAGCCCCCAGGCCCGCCCTCCACCCCCACCAGGATGCCAGCTTTTTTCATTTTTAGAGACCAGAGCGATGTGATAAGCCCTGCCTTAAGGTTTCACCACTCCCTAAATAGAAACATGGCATTCTCTTGCTCCACCCCGGCCCCTTATAAGCTGACCTCAGGCAGTCTCTCCTCTGTGTCTGTCTAGGTTCCTCCCCTCTCCTTTTCTTGGATTCCTACTGGGTTCACAGGGGCACCTTATAAGGTAGAATCCAGCCTCTTTAAAGCATTGTTGTTGGAAACCCACCACTCTGTCAGGGACGGCTACCACTTACTCAGCCCTCGCTGAGGACAGCCGTCACGGATGCACTGGATCTCCATCTACAGATCCCTCGGGGCACGAGAGGACCAGTTGGAGAACCAGAGTGGGCACTGCGGCCGGGCCCACCTCCAAAGCCCACTCCTCTCTTTCTGCCACTGCTCTGAAGCTCACAAGGGATGAGCTCGAATGACCTTTATTTTTTTATTATTATTATTTTTTGTGGTACGCGGGCCTCTCAGCACTGTGGCCTCTCCCGTTGCGGAGCACAGGCTCCGGACGCGCAGGCTCAGCGGCTATGGCTCACGGGCCCAGCCGTTCCGCGGCATGTGGGATCTTCCCGGACCAGGGCACAAACCCGCGTCCCCTGCATCGGCAGGCGGACTCTCAACCACTGCGCCACCAGGGAAGCCCCTGACCTTTATTTTGAACAACGGGCACCTTAGGTCTAGGGTTGGCTTCTTGGGCACGTAGCTGTACAGCCACCCAGGGCCCTACGCCCAGAAAGGCCTTGCACTTGGGGGTTGATGATCTCTGGATGCTGAGTCTTGAAATTCTTACTCATTCTGTCTTTGAATTTGTGTTTCATAAGTGAAGTCCGATGGGACAGTGGCACATGTGCCAGAGCACTTGGAGCTTCAGGTAAGCACCATACACCTCTGGGGCCTCTCTGTGCCCCCAGAAAGCTTCTCAGCTGCCTGTTTCCTGGTACCCTGGCACCCAAGGCCCTGCTGAGCAAGCCTTCTTGCTCTCTCTCCCTCTCCAACACTGCCACTCTCTGCCTGGGTGTTGACAGGGGAGGCCCAGGTACTCCTGCTGCCCTCGGGCAGGGCCTGAGTGTGGACGCAGGGAGGGTGGGGGTCAGGCGTGTGCCCTTCAGCACCTTGGGGTTGGTGGTGGCCATCCCCACCCTGGGCTGGGCTGGCAGGGCCTCTCATTCACCCCCGATCCAGGTCCTGAGCACATCCCAGTGCGGAAGTTGCAAACCTTTGGGGGTTGCCCATCTGCCCGGGGGCAGGGAGACCGACTGCCTTGCCCCTGGCCAGGATGCTGCATTTTCCTCTTGCCTTAGCCCAGCTGATGATGTAGCTGGCTCTGCTGAGGTCCTTAGGTGTATGGAAGCAGCAGTATTATGAATAGAACATGGTGGTGATTTGGGGCTATGGGGTGAGGGCTACCTCAGGAGAAGGGGTTCCAATGCCTTGGCCTTACCCAGCTGAACACTTCTGGGAATATAATAGGCTCTACATTTTCTATTTAGAATAAGATGTAAGTCAGTAGGAAAAGCAACGTTTCCCTACAAACATCACAAACCAGAGAAGCAAAGCAATTGCAGTTACCAGAAGGGAAAGGGTAGGTATTAGGTTTCAATTTCAAGACACAGAGTGTTGTTCTTTTGATTTTTTGGTTTCTGCACAGCAAACCCAAAGAGGTCAATGTGTGTCAGCCTCTGGACCAGCACACAATGACCCTGAAATATTTACAGGCATGCTTGCCTGCTGTCTCATCCAGGGTCAAAGCAGACCTTGACGTTCTAATATGGCAACTTGACTCGTGTCCTGTAGTGTCACGGAACTCCAGAGTGTCAGGGCTGGAAGGAAATGTATCCATTCAAGCCCTCATTTTGCCAAGAACTGAGGCCCGGGCAGACGTGCCTTTCTTCCTCACTTACTTAGGACTAAGACCAGAGGTCTCAGGGTTCCTAGTCCAGTATCTTTACCTGCATTAAAGGAGTAATATAGTGAGAGCTAACACCGAGGATTCTAGGTGCAGAACTAATCCTTGCACTCAGAGCTTAGCTCATTTGACTCTCACAAAAACCCTCTGAAGAAGGTATTTCAGGGGAGTCTCATCAAAGGCACATTTAACTGGGGCAGATCCAACTGTGTATTAGTTTCCTAGGAGCTGCCATAGCAAAGTACCACAAAATGAGTAGCTGAAACAGTAGACATTTATTGTCTTCAGTCTGGAGGCTAGAAGTCTGAAATCAAGGTGTTGGCAGGATTGGTTTCCCCCTGAGAGCTGTGAAGGAGAATCTGGTCCAGCCTTCTCTCCTAGCTTCTTGTAGCTTCAGGCATCCCTTAGCTTGTAGATGGCTCTCTTCGCCCTGTGTCTTCACGTCACCTTCCCTGTGTATGTGTCTTTGCATCCAAATTTCCCCCTTTTATAAGGGCAGCAGTCATGCTGGGTTAGGGCCCATTTAATGACCTCATTTTCCTTGATCGCCTCTGTAAAGATTGTGGCACAAAGTAAAGCCACATTCTGCGGTGCTGGGGGTTAGCACTTCAACGTATTTTTAGGAGGGACAGAATTTCATCCATAACAAATTGGAGAGAGAGAGAGAGATATTAAGTACCGAGGGCTGACTAATTCCATCATATTTCCACTGGCAGATGGCCTGTGTGGAACAAGGGTGAGACAGGAGACGTAAACCTCCTTCTCTCCCCCATCAGATTAAGTTCCTAAGTGCCTTCCAAAGTGTGAGCTGTCAAGAATATAATTATAATATTTTAGGAGAGCCATTTTCCACATAACCTGACCTCTGAAGACAAACCAGCTAGACTCTCTTGATGACCTGAAGAAACCCTGATCTGTGTAGTGAGACATGCTGTGTTGATCTCCACCAGGAGAAAGGAGACTCTGTTGCTGAACTGTGGTCAACTTAAGGGGTTTTCAAGGGAAGCTCCGACAAATAGTGAGTCCTTCCTTAGGCACTGACTTTAGAATCCAGCCCTGATAAAATTGTAAACACCACTGCATTGTTTCCATGGTAGAAATGGTGCCCCAGAAACACAGAGGGATTAAGTTCCTTCCTCAAGGTCACTCAGCTAGTACGTGGCACAGCTGGACCAAGGGAGTGACTGTGTGTCCCCTCCTATCCCGAATTCGAGGACTGAGCTCCTGGGGTCTGGGTTGAGGCTGGGGTGGGATTTGGAGGAATCCATTTTCCCCTAGAAGGGAGAATGTTTGTTCTTTATGCAAATTCGCTTTGTTCCGAGAGAGAACTGGGTGTCTTGAGGCCCAACCTGGGACTGATACCTGGCTTCCTTCTGTCTTAGGGTTTAGAGTTAGCAGGAAAGGCAGGGAGAACCACCCTTCCCACAGGCAGAGATGGCACCTATGTGAAGGGCTCTGGGGAGCAATATTTTCTCCAGAGATCAGCTCCAGGACTAAGTTCGTACAAAACCCAACATTTCTAATCTTGGGCTGTCAGAATGGTGCAAAGGAGGGAAAGCCACGGACCAAGAACTTAGCTTGAAGTCGAGGCAGAGGGGGAAGTGGTAGAGGAGAAGGTATGACAAAACCCACACCAAACCCGGAACAGGCAACAGGAATCAAGCCACAAGGTAGGAGGATGGAAACTTTGGGACCTATCAGATGGAAAGAGTTTCGATGCTGAATTCAAGGGCAACTTCATTTTCCTGATCTCTGTGGAAGGTGTTCCTAAGGAATAAATGAGATAAAAATATTAATCCAGTCTCTGGTTTTTCTCTTCCTTCTTTCCACTCTTCAGGTTCATGAAAGGTGAGAGTAGGTATGCACATCCAAGCAGTGCCCCGAAATTTACATGTATGACAAAACGATCCCTCACATCCAAAGGGCACCCTTTGCCGGGCCTACTCACACGCACTGACACTCGGAAAACCCTGCGGGTGGCCTGTAGCCTGCCCCTTGGTGGCAATGTGAGCGGTGTTCTTAGAAAAAGGACCCATGTGAAGCTTGGAGTTATGCTGCCACAGGGCAAGGAACTACCAGAAACGAGGAGAGCAGCCTGGAACAGAGCCGCCTCTGTTACCTTGAGAGGGAGGCTGGCCCTTCTGACATCTTGGTTTTTGCCTTCTGGCCTCCAGACCTGTGAGACAGTACATTTCTGTGGTTCTAACCTGCACAGTTTGTGGTATTTTGCAGTGACAGCTCTAGGAAACCAATAGAGCTGATCCCACGGCTCTTCGGGGTCGTCACAGCTGGTTCTGGGGGTCATGCGTTCGAAGCTGTTCATCAGCCACGCCCTGGGTGTGGGCTGCTTGCTCCCCATATCCAAGGGGTGTAAACTGGGTGAGGCAGCTCCGTCTAGTCAGGGTTATTCCTGCAGAGGTGCTCAGCTCTGAGGCATCTGCAGCCAGCACTCCTGCCAGAGCCAGGACGGGGTGGGGAGAGAAGAGAGGCGCCTTCACCCAGGGTGCAAAACGTCAGGGGCTGCCACGCCACAGCAACCAAGATAAACAATATTTTAATGCAAAATTATACAAAAATTACAATGAGTGAAACCATGCATGATGAAAAAACACCTCTCAAAAATTTAAGTTTAAATTTTAAATCAGTAGCATTGATTTTTCCTCTTGCCATGGGCTGCAGAATGGCTTGGCATGGCACTGCTCCCTGCAGCTACAGAAAAGAGTGCCTTGGTCCTGAAAGAGACCTCTGGATGGCAAACCACAATGCCCACTGCGCCCAGGAAGTAAGGCCAGGTTTAGGTCCTAGGTAGTCAGACTCCATAGCCTGGATGCTTAATCACTGCCCTCTACTGCTTAGAATCATCTAGAGGAAGTATAGCAAGCAAGAGGAATGATAGAAGCCATAAAGTTATAAAGTATGTTGTGTTACAAAATCAAATCAATTCATTGTTCTGTGAAATGGAAATGCCAACGGGGCCATGAATAGCTGGGTTACGGTGCTCTGGGCTCTCCATCTATGAGCACTTGGACCCTTCTGGATTCAGTAGAGAAGAGAGCCCACCTCGGCTGCTGGACAGGTTACGGTGCCACGGCCGACACGGTCAAATCAAGGTCTTGATGTGCAAGGACAAGGGCGTCTGCTTATCCCTCTCTTGCCATCAATCGAGCCTTTGGAGTGATGCAGGGCTTCTGCCTGGCACATTCCCTGCTGCTTTAATGACAAATCCGGTAGGTAGGTTTTAGGCTCAGAGGAATGGATGGATGGGTCTTATACATTGACCTCTACCCTTCATCCCAAAGGCCATCTCCCCAAGGCCACCTGAGTA
The DNA here is from genome assembly GCF_937001465.1 of Orcinus orca. Taxonomy (NCBI): domain Eukaryota; kingdom Metazoa; phylum Chordata; class Mammalia; order Artiodactyla; family Delphinidae; genus Orcinus; species Orcinus orca. The sequence continues at coordinate 17,069,613 of NC_064573.1, forward strand.
ATTCACTCCTCTCCTTTCAGGCCTTGATTTCCACTCCTCTCCCACCCACTGACAGAAGCTAAAATAGGAGACAACCTTCCTTTGCCCAACTGTTATAAATTCCTGTCTTAGCAGATCTCAGGCTGATTGTCCTGGCTCTGCTGTCTGTCAATGAGGCTCCTCACATGTAACGGATGGCCCCACGCTCTGGACGTACATTTGACCTAACAGGAAGCGGCCCTTCTAACTATTTAACAAGACTGCTTTGCAGCCAACTCCTTTGGATGGCATTCTCCCTGGGTTGATCATTTCTAATCGATAAAAATTGTCCGTGGGAACGAGTAACTCCCACCTCACATCGAATGACGGAGGATGTATCTTGGCTGTGAGCTCTGAGAGCCCCTTGCCTCCTGAATAAACATCATGTCAAAGGTTAGTCTCTGTTCTTCCCGACAAGCCTAAATTTAGCAAAATTAGGATATGGATTTTCCTTTATTCTCTGTGATCACAAATGTAATGTCAGATTTTTTCTCCCAGAGAGCTTTTCATCCCACCTCTACTCAGTGTCAAGGTTGTCAGAACCATAATTTATTCATATTTTTGACCTCTGGGGAGGACAATATCCAAAGGGTCAGGGAGTGTTATTGGATGTCAGGATGAAAATTCACTGCTTGGAGCCCTTTACAATGTTACATTTAATCAGGCCCTTGCGAGTGAAGCTGCGATGTTGGCTGCTGTATTTACCCCTGAAGAGCGAGCCCTTCCTTATTAGCAGTTATGCAATATTTATGCATTTCCCGAAGTTCTCAATGTGGAAAACTCTCAGAGCCTGCTTGGTTTTCTCTGTAAGGAAGGGGAGGTCTTTGATTTCTGCCCTTGTGCTTGAGTCACCGCCGTGACCCCTGGAGCTGCTGTGAGACCGGCCAGGAGGGGCGAGGGGTGATGAGCGTGCCGCTGTGGGCTGGGCCATCTCCTTCTGTGGTCCCTCTCCCAGCCGCTCTGAGATCTGCCTCATCCTTGCAGGGCTCTCAGTGCAGCTCTTTACCCAGAATGTCAAGGCCTGGGCAAGCCTGGAAGCTTAATTATATTCTGAGAACTGTGTGGAGAGGCCTAGAGGGCTGGAGGAACAATTAATCAATGCTAAATAATAACAATAATTATTCTCTGATTCACGGATAGAATAACTCCCTCATTCCTGACCTGCAATAGATACAGCCTAGATATGCACGGCAGAGCCTGTAGGCTCATTAGAATTCTTGCCAATCGGCATCTTATATGTCTTCTAGAGAATTCTATTTTCCCAGTCATTGTAAACGGCTTGGAAAGAGCTTTTGTAAACCCCACTGTCTTTTGATTGGTTTGTCTCCATTCCCCTTGAGGCAACCCGGGGATAAGGTTCTGATGGAGTCAGTTCAGGCAGCGGAGGAGAGGGTCAGGCTCGGGGCTTTGGGACCAGGCAGACCTGTGTTTATGAATGGGTCCCACCACTTCTCTGCTCCGTAACCTTTATCGTGTCACTTAACTTCTCTGAATCTCAGTTTACTCATTTGCAAAATAACAGCAATAATTATTTCTCTCCAGAGGGCCCTGGGGAAGATTATGTATGATGAATATGAATTGAGATGGAGAACATTTTATTTTCTTCAGAGCTGGTACAGGGAAACCCTCTGATGTGGAAAGAATCCCCTGATTAGCTCACTTGGGGTTGAACAGCCAGAGCCTGGATACTGACGGTCACATTTCAGAGGAGGCAGAAACTGTCCTGCTAAGTAGAGGGAGAGGACTGGGAAGCCGCCTCTTCTGGGGAACATTCTAGAAATATTGGTGAGGCTGATCCCTAGTGGACGTTGGTTAAGGGGTAGCAGCCTTGGGACCAGGTGGCTCAGGGCCCAGAGATGGGACAGTGAGGGGCAGAGGGAAGTCACAGAAATCCTCAGGACTTGGGCTTTGAAAGAAGGAGCTGGGTGTCAAGGAAATGTCAACTTTAATGCAAGGGCCAGGGTCCCCCAGCAGACAGGCTTAGCACAGAGCGTGGCTGGGCCAGGGTCCCCCAGTAGACAGGCTTAGCACAGAGCATGGCTTCTGGTAAAATGCACAGTAAGCATTTGCTTTGGTCAATGTTAGTATTTTCCTGTTAGCCCAGAGGAGCTGGCATGTCAAGTCCATCCCCGAGGTGGACCAGGGCTGGAGAAGCAGCCACTTCTGCTTTCAGACTCCTACAGCCTTTGAGAAGGAACTTGCAGAACTGAGGCCTGTGAAGAGCATTAAAAGGCTGGGCCGGGCTTCCCTGGTGGCGCAGTGGTTGAGAGTCCGCCTGCTGATGCAGGGGTCACGGGTTCGTGCCCCGGTCCTGGAGGATCCCACATGCCGCGGAGTGGCTGGGCCCGTGAGCCATGGCCGCTGAGCCTGCACGTCCGGAGCCTGTGCTCTGCAACGGGAGAGGCCACAACAGTGAGAGGCCCCGCAAAAAAAAAAAAAAAAAAAAAAGGCTGGGCCACTGAGACAGGGATCCGACTCCAAACTTTCATCTTATCTCATCTTATTAACCATTTGTAAGCTTTTTGTGTCTTACATATGTGTCAGTATCAATCATTTGTCTTATGAGTTTCTTTTTTAATGTAAATGTACCTGCTGAAGTACCTCCTGGAAGCCCAAGGAAGGAAACACTATTCTCCCTGTTGCTCTGAGTCTAGGGAACACAGCAAGGGTCTCTCCCATCACAAGTCCCCTCTGCTTGCAATGCTCTTCCTTCATCTCTGCAGGTCTGAACCCCACCGAACCTTCCAGGTCCATCTTGGATGCCACTTCTCCATAAATTTTTCCCTGCTCTTACAGCCAGAGGGTGCCTCTCTGCTTGGCGTGCCCGCTGCAGCTGGAGGTTCCCTTTCTTGTGGTACTTGCCACTTTCTGCAGGGCCCAATGCATACATAGTGGGCCAGTGACATTCACGAAGGATGTGCCCGGGACCTTCACAGGTGCCCAGATCATAACTTCCACTCATCATTATGGATAATTGCTTCCACAGAACTTGGATTTTCTATTCAAGAGCTATCTTCACTTCCTTTTCCCTTTCCCCATCTCTTCAAGCACTTACTTTCCTATGGAAGCTGTTTTGTTTTTACAAAGCATCAATGTTTTCACCCCTTCGCTCCAGTGACTGCATTGACTGGTGCTGTTCGATAGAACTTTCTGCAGTGATGGAAATCTATATCTACACCATCCAATAGGGTAGTGACCTATGTTATTGAGCGCTTGAAATGTGGCTAGTGCAACTGAAGAACTGAATTTGTAATTTTATTTAATTTTAATTAATTTAATGCTAAATTTAAATAGCCACATTAAACATGGGGCTAGTTGTTCCCATTGGGGACAGTACAGTCATAGAAACTGACAGGAAGAGAATCACACAGGTAGGTGGCCGGGCTCGCTCGCTGGTTAAGGAACTCGCTTTTGCACTCAGGTCCTTGAAGAGTACATGATTCAAAAACATGCTAAGTTTCCACTTATCTCTAAGGGAGGAGATAGCAGGAGTTAAAAATCTTGGCATGCCAAAGATGAAGCATTTTCTTGTTTTATCTCCGCCATCCTTACTTCAGGGAAGCACATTAACAAATTTCTGTAGCCCACACAGTGCCTTTCAAAGAGTGTGTGTATAATAAATATTGGAGGGGAAAATGAGTGGGGACTTTACGCTTTTGAAAGACTAGCAGCCACTGTGATTCTCTGCTTTTAAAAACAAATACAGGGACTTCCCTGGTGGGAAAGAAGTCTGCCAATGCAGGGGACACGGGTTTGAGCCCTGGTCCGGGAAGATCCCACATGCCACAGAGCAACTAAGCCCATGAGCCACAACTACTGAGCCCACGTGCTGCAACTACTGAAGCCTGCGCACCTAGAGCCCATGCTCCGCAACAAGAGAAGCCACCGCAGTGAGAAGCCAACACACCAGAACGAAGGGTAGCTCCCGCTCGCTGCAACTAGAGAAAGCCCGTGCACAACAACCAAGACCCAATGCAGCCAAAACAAACAAGCAACAAAAAACGAGATGCAGTTGATGTTTGGGGTGAGGATATCAGGAGACTGAAAAGAATCATTCAGTAAATATTGATTGAGGGCACCTTCTGGTACACAGTGATCATGGTAGAAAAGGGAACATGAGGGCTGTTTCTTTTCTCCCTTACAGCACGGTGGTTCTGGAAGCTTCCTTGAGGGAACTTTGACAAGCTTATTGGTATGGTCTGGTGTTATGGATTGAATTGCGTCCCCCCCCACCAACAGTTGAAGTCCTAACCCCAAGTACCTCAGAATGTGACCTATTTGGAAGTATGATCATTGCAAGTATAATTAGTTAAGATGAGATGTATTGGAGTAGGGTGGCCCCTTAATCCACCCTTAATCCAGTAGGACTGGTGTCCTTCTAAGAAGAGGGGAATTTGGGCACAGAGGCAGACACACACAGGGAAAATGCCACGAGGCAGAGATAGGAGTGTTGTGTCTACAAGCCAAGGAAGGTCGAGGACTGACGGCCACCAGGAGCAAGGAAGAGGCCAGGAAGGCTTCTCCCCAGTCTCGGAGGGAGCACAGCCCTGCCGACACTTTTTTTTTTTGCGGTACGCGGGCCTCTCACTGCTGTGGCCTCTCCCATTGCGGAGCACAGGCTCCGGACGCGCAGGCTCAGCAGCCATGGCTCACGGGCCAAGCTGCTCTGCTGCATGTGGGATCTTCCCAGACCGGGGCACAAACCCGCGTCCCCTGCATCGGCAGGCGGACTCTCAACCACTGCGCCACCAGGGAAGCCCCTGCCAACACTTTAATTTTGAACTTCCAGCCTCCATAACTATGAGAGAATAAATTTCTGTTGTTTTAGCCCACGCAGTTTGTGGTACTTTGTCACAACAGCCCTAGGACACTAAGACAGTTGGTTTATGCCAGGATGGTTGTGGTGATACCCACAGGGACTCTACCGGTGGGTCAGTGAGGATTCACTGGGCTGCACTATGACTGGGGGGCAGGGTACACAGAGGAGGTGCAGGCCAACGTGGAGTCACTGCAGCCACCAGCCCCTAAAGCATTAGCGGGATCTTGCTCTGGTTCTGCAGACGCCAGGGTGTTGGAACAGACAGAGCTCTGGCCCCAGCACCACCACTTATGTTGGTCAAGCCCTGCTCCTCTCCTCTCCTCTGCGAAATGGGGATGCATTGTCTTAGAATTTTCCCCTCACTTGTGTGTCCCGGGTGTATCTCCCCAACTGGATGGAGACCTTTGGAGGGCAGGAATCATATCTCCTCCCCCGCTTCAAGGTGCTCAGGGGGTACTGGATGTTGATGGCGCAAAGTGCCCTGAGATCGTCAGTCACATCTGCTCCACTTACTGCTGTAGACCCAGTGCCTGGGGCTCAGTAGATATTTACTGAATGAATAATACAGTCATAAATGAAGATCCTGTACTGAGTTGGTGGTGCCCAGGTCTCTCCTTCACATCGTACTGATGCTCACTTTGGAGATGCGGGAAGGTATAACGTACCAGAGTGTTGTCACTTCTGGATTGCTTTCATCCTTTGTATCTCGGATCAACACCAAAGGAGCAGTACTGAGGGACCAGGCCTCCAGGGGACCATGCGTCTCTATCATTGACCCCACAGCTCCAAGGCCTACATTTTCCATCTACTCAGAATAAGAGAGAGGATGGTGGGTAAGGGGGAGGCGAGTCCAGGCTGGGTTCAGAAGCAGGTGGTGTGGCAAAGTTGCCTCAAAGAAAGGATGGAATTAGGTAGGATTTGTCTTCTCTGGATTGCTGCAGTGTGGAGAATGTCTGAGTGTTCCCAATGAGCTTTGAGCTGGAAATGACCAACCGGCTGAAATTGTCAGCCCTGTGACTGAGATCAGACAATCATAACACAAACAAATAAATAGCGAGAACAGTCTCCTCTCTTTACGAGTGGGTCCTTGCATTCTCCCTCTCTTCTTTCCTTCTTTTTAGAGCAAAACCGAGCGTCTTCATGTTTCCATCCTGTGGCGCTGCAATCACTTGGAAATACATTTCGATCAGATTCGAGCTGGTTCGCCTCATTAGGTTTTTCTGTTCATCCTTGTCAAGATCTCCCACCTGGCCACTGTGGCATTATTTCCTTGGTTGGCCGTCTCAGGGGAGAGGAGGCAATGGCGAGGAGACCTCTGCTGAGAAAGGAGGGGTTTAACAAGGAGTTGCTGCCCCTGAAGCCCCCATGGAAAGAGCACATTCTGTTTAACTAGAAGGGCACGTTGCAAATCCTGTTTGGCCGCCCTTCATTTCCTTCCCCACACCTCCCTGCTCCCGAGCCCCTGCCTCTTTGGGGGAGGGAAGGGACTGAACCTCCTTGGATTGAACCTGAACTGGAAACCAGCTCCTGTGAGCTCAGTTAACTCTGAACAGAACTGTTGGCTCCCTCTTCTTCTAAAGGAAAATTTGCAGCTCCAATTTTTACAATTTACATCTTTCATTTAATATTCCAGCCTTCTTTCCCCAAGGCTTCCGGCACAGCTCGTGTCAGAAGGGACTACTTATTTCCCCAACCCTTTTTGCATTATTAGTTTCATTTATTATTTTTATGTTTTCTGTTGGGTTCATGTACATATCATTTCTCTGAGCTCCCCGGAGGAACTGACAAGGAGCTGGGAGCTGTCATCTCTCAGCCAGGGAAGCTAAGATGCTGTCATAGGTTCTCCAGGGAAAATGTTTCTGGCTTGTGCATTTCAAATTAGCCCCAATTAACCCCTCATCAACCAGCCCCAAAATGTCCATGCAGATGTTGTCAAACCTTCTGCTCCCCATTCCTGTCTGCTCCAGACAGTGGGGGGCTTCAGGGGACAACATGATATTTTAATCTCTTAAAGAACTAAACTGCCTTTCTCCCACATCCATTTATCTTTTGGAGATACACAAAGCCAGAGAAGACTGGAGTTTAAAAACGCATCATTGTTTGAACGTAGACAGGCAAACTGATTTTACTTTGCCTTTGAAAATCCTAATATTTCTATTAAATAAAGGTGAGATAGCCACAGAGCAGCTGTGTGTCCTATGACACCTGCTGGACCATGGCAAAGGAGCCTTGTGCAAGGTTACGCTTGGTGGCAATGATCTTTACTAGATGCCCCACGTCACTTTCAGAAAGGTAAAGACCTTTGAGAAAGTCACCTTTCTAGGCTGGTATTTAGCAGACACGTTTTGAGTTATCATGGGTGTAAATGAATTCTCACTCAGCTTCTAAGAGGCAGGATTGTCCCTTAGAAACATTTCTGTTTGTGGGCAAGAGAATTGTTGAGCATGCATGCTCTGGTAACTCAGGGCAGGAAACTGCTTCTTTGGGGCTTAGAAAGACCCAGAAGAGTCACAGTGATTGTGTGTGGATTGGAAGCTCTTTGCTGGGAAGACCTCTGTTTCCCACCTTACATCGGCTACAGTGACGCCTTTGCCTGGATTTCATGCAGGGGGGAGATTCCTGATGTTTGCTGATCTAATCACTTCATTCCTCTTCACGGGGGTAAAGGGTAACAGGGTGTCAGCCAGGAGGGGTGCAGAAGCATAGTAGGCTTGAAGGGATCAGTCCTTCCAGAGTTGCGGCAGTTTTGTGACAGGCCCCTTTGTGTCCCATCATCAGCTCCATGGCTAACCCTTCCATTGCCTAGTCAGATCCCAGGTCCTCCGCTGAATAGGCTCGACATGTTTGGTTGTGAAGCACTTGAGAAGCTCAGGGTTAAATGGAAACCCCTTGTTTATTTTGGGCCGAGTCATTCCCATGACCCATTCCTGGACTCAGCCCCACGTACCACATGACTTAAAAGGCTGCAGATTTCCAGTCACCCCGGGAGAGTTTGAAAATCTTAATGTGAACAAATGCAGTTACATGAAGATCAAGCCGAAAGAGAAGTTCATGTTTATGTGTTCACGCCCTCAAAGCACTTCCTCGCTCATTATCTCATCTGTGCATCCTGAGCCCGTCACAAATGACTCGTTTTCTCGTCCACACTGGATCCTTCTTACAAAGTGCTCTTTGAAGTTAAAATATTTGACAAAATAAAATTTTGCCCAGAGTGAGACTAGCCTTGGAAAACCTGACTAAATCTGGGTCAGACACATTGACAGAGAAGAATTGATTCAAATTGTGCCAACACATGGTGTGTTTATTTCTTAGAAGTAATAGTAAATTAAGAACAATAAAAAAGAGAGAGGTGTATTTTTAAAAGTATATATCTTTTTGAGAAACACTGTGTTGCTTATTAACCTCCTGGGGAATGGACTCCCCCTCATGCTGAGGCTTGGTGACATGTGCTGGTGTCCGTTGCTCTCCCCCCGGATGAATAGTAAGTTTCCGGAACGGTACTTACAGTCTGTAATACTATTACCACTCGGTCTGCTGTGGGGTCCCTCAGTCATTTTTTTCAATTAAAAAAGGCCCAGTGCTCTATTAACCTTTTGTCTGCGGCTCCATCCTTCATGCTGCCATTGCCCTGAGATGACGATCCATGTATTAAAAAGGGCATATATTACTGTAAGCCACCTCCACGTTCTCTGTCATTATAAAGATGAAGCATCATTTTTTCATTAAAAAATATGAGACAGTTTGTCATACACACAGCTGCCGGGCCTGCCTGCAATCTCCTTGTTACAGGATGTGAGAGGTGACTCCTACCACTCAAAGCCCGTGGGCTGGAAGCTCTCCTGAACCACTCCCTGTGGAAGATGAACCAGCGAAGGGTTTTGTTGCCAGGAGGCAAAGATGAGGCCTATTGACATTTTTTCCTGATGGCTGCTCTTAGGTGAAACACTGGCCTTGGTTTACCAGATGCCTGGGCAGTAAATAAAACTGCAGCCTTCACACCATCTACAGCTGCACAGAAAACCAGGTGGCTTTCTGAGTCCTCAACTGTCTTCTCATGTGGGAAGCAGACAACTTCTCCAGGAAGCACAGAGTCCAGGCCATACACTCTGTGCTGTGGATCTCTCTGATTTTCAAGTCTTACAAGAAGCTGCCCAGAGTGGCCAATCTGGTCAGGTTACCAGGGTTTGAGTCGACTTAGAGATAAGCACAGCCAGGTGTCCAGAACCCAGCCACCATTGTTAGCTCTCTGACAGCCATTTGGGTCAGTGTCTTGGCTTCAAGTTTCCAGAACACTCAAGGAATTGCCTTTCTTATCTCATCCCAAACTTTGGGGGAAAGGTGCTGAGACCATTGGGTCTTTGGAAATACAATTTGGCTACACTGACATGGATGTGGGAATAGGTTTGATTGTGAATGTTGTTAAAATCACTGTTGGGCTGCACCCACTGGATCTCCATGTAAACCTCTGCTTGTCATTCTGGCCAACGATGCCTCTCTGTGTCTCCCCTGCTCTCCCCAACTTAGGGTCTCAGGGTCTCCTAGTCCCTCCAGCACCTCAGTTAGAACTGACTCATGGGAAAGAAGCCAGCTTCTCATTCAGTTCAACAAGCATTTATGGGCCATGTTGATCGGCACCATGACTAGTTTGTGATTTCTGACCTCACTTGTGAAAACTGTGCAACAATTCTTTCATTCATCTCTAATTGAACACTGTTCCTGGGCCACTTGTGAGCTCTTCCAAGCCCTGCTCTCCCTTCTCATGAAAGGGACAACATTGTCACTTTCTGGCTTCTGTGTGCCAGATACTGGGGGAAGCAGGTTTGCGTCGTGGTTGATATAGTTGCCAAATTGCTCAAGTTCAAATTCTAACTCTATCAAGTACTAGCTCTCTGCATTCAGAAAAGTTCCTTGACCTCTCTGAGCTCATTTTGTCACCTGTTAAGTTGGGCTATTAAGGAGTATCTCTCATGGGGTTACTGGGGAGATGTAATGAGACTATCAGGAAGTCTGTGCCTGGCATGAGGTTAAGTGCTCAACCAACTCTAGCTGCTGTTATTTTCAGCTACTCACGATCACATACTTACCACTTTAACCCTTATGAGAATCCTCTGAAGTAGGCATTTTATCCGATTTTCATTGGTGAAGAAATTAAGGCTTGAGAGGTTATGTGACTTACCCCAATTTCCCCAGGGGTAAGCTGTGGAGCTGGTAATCACACCCAGGTCTGTGGTTTCCCAGGTGTATCTTTTTTAATTTATAAAAATATTTATTTATTTTATTAAAAATGGAAGCGCCCCCCGACCCCAGGCAAGGCGTGCACTTTACATTGTACCTCCAAACTCTTCATGGCCTTCAATCATATTTCTACTCCATTCCAAGGTCACTGTGCTTATTTCATCCCCTTCAGAACTTGGCTCCAAAAATTTTCACTGTACTCTTGCTCCTGTATCTTCCATAGCTCCCTCTCCATGGCTTGCTCCATGGGCTTTTCTTCTATTAACAACAATGCTGGTCAACAACACTTTTTAACTCCCATGCATTGGTGGGCTGGAGATAACTCCTACCAGCTCACAAGACCTGATTGTTAAAATACCAGGAATTTTGCAAGACAGTTGACATCATGTTGGTAGCTTGAAATCAGCCATGAGCATTTACGCTATGGACATCAGCAAATGCTACAAATCAGGGCTTTATTTTTGGTGTCCTGAGAACTGGTTGTTAAAGCTTACCAGCATGTCACTACTCCCACCCACACGTTCCCAGCTACCAGCATATCTCCCCTTCTCTTTAAAACCAAAGTTCTTTTTTTTTTTCTTTTTTTTTATTGGAGTAAAATTGCTTTACAATGTTGTGTTAGTTTCTGCTGTACAATGAAGTGAATCAGCTATATGTATACATATATCTCCTCCCTCTTGGACCTCCTTCCCCGCTTCCCCCCCACCCCAATCTAGGTCATCACAGAGCACTGAGCTGAGCTCCCTGTGCTAAACAGCAGGTTCCCACTAGCTATCTATTTCACATATGGTAGTGTATTTATGTCAAACCTAATCTCCCAATTTGTCTCACCCTCCCCTTCCCCCGCGGTGTCCACATGTCTGTTCTCAACGTCTACGTCTCTATTCCTGCCCTACAAATAGGTTCATCTGTACCATTTTTACCTCTCTACCTCCCTTTCCTCAAATTACATCTAGTCTCCAGAGGAAATGAAGCTTTTGTCTCCACTCTTACCACCAAAATCAGCGATGACCTCAACCCATCTCAACGAGCCCTCATTTGGTGCTGTTGATCTCTCCCTCCTGAGTCTCCTTTGGTTGATGCGACACTGTCCTGATCACCCTCCTTTTCCGAGCACTCCTTTTCCTTTCCTCTGGGTCCTGAGGTTTTGTCTGTGTGCCTCTTCTCTTCTCTCTAGACTCACCAATTTTATCCACTCCATGATGTCCAATATGACCCACATCCTCTTGACTCCTGTAGCCTATGCTCTATGTACACGCACCACATCTCCTCAGCCCACTGGATCTTAGTGCACCTGTGCTGAACAGCTCATGCACACATAAGAATGCTCTGGGTGTCACTTCACTCTCCTGCCTCAGGGCTTTTTCTAACGCTGCAGAGGGCCAAATTTGAGTGCAGGAAGCATGGAAGAGTTAACACTTCCTGGGTGCAGCCCTCACCCGATGGGTATGTGGTAAGTGGATAAATCCTCCAGCTTCCCATCTTTAGAGGGATAGCTCTGTAGTGGTTACTACCATGTGACTGCAGAGAATCTCCGGTGAGACTGAGCTCCAGTTGCCCACTGACATAAGCCGCTCAATAGCACACTTTACTGGCTTTTCTTCATGCCCCGTGTCCCTCTACACTTTTCTCTGCTCTGTGGCATCACCTCCCAACTAAACTACCTGCACCCGAGTCTGTGTCTCAGGTTCTCCTTTGGGAGGAACCCAAACTAGAATACTCCATGGCTGAAATTTCAGTTCAAGACTCACTACAGATCTCCAGACCTGTAGCATCTGTAGACGGATACTATCTCAAGATCAACATGACCCAAACTGAGCCCATTCCATTGACTTCTGCTCCTGTCCCTACATTGATTTCTGCCTCTGATACTCTCTGCACTCTGGATTATTCCGTGTTAGCGTGATCTACTCAAGTTCCCAAGCTAGAAATCCCAGAGAGTAATTTTCTCTTTTATTTTGTCTACTACGTCGGATTACTCACCAAGTCTTATAACTTTGAAATGTCTCTCAAATTTGTCCCCCGGGCTGAGGAGAAATTGGGGGAAAATCATCAATTCACCAGGGGCTCTTTCTCCTCCAACAAAGAAATTGTGCAAGCCTCCTCTTGGCATTCACAAAACGAAAGCGGCATGAAGGTTTTGCAGGTTCAGAATGCTCTCGGGACATTGGAAAGAGTATGTTTTCACTACAAGTATGCATACAGTGGCTGAGATGTGTTCTTCCTTCTTCATAAGAAGTGGCTGCTGGTTCAGTCACGAAATCACAGGAACTGTGGCTTAGTTTGATGAACTTTGTTTTTGAAATGCCAACCAATTGAAGAATTTTTTTTTTTTTTGCGGTACTCGGGCCTCTCACTGTTGTGGCCTCTCCCCTTGCGGAGCACAGGCTCCGGATGCGCAGGCTCAGCGGCCATGGCTCACGGGCCCAGCCGCTCCGCGGCATGTGGGATCTTCCCGGACCGGGGCACGAACCCGTGTCGCCTGCATCAGCAGGCGGACTCTCAACCACTGCGCCACCAGGGAAGCCCTGAAGAAATAATTATTATAATAAGTTAAATAACGACTGTTGCTCACTGAACCAATCTTGCTTCCTCAGACATCTGTGGTCTGGACCCTTCTTACCTGCTCTGGGTAAGAAGGGTCCACGTGCTTCTGGCACGTGTTCAGGTAGAAGTGGTAAATGGATGCATGCTTCTGATGCCCCAAAGCTCTACTTGCCAGGGCGCTGCTCTATTTTCAGAGCTGCTAGGCAAGTATCTCTTCATCAAACATCACCATTGAAGTATGGCAGCCCTTCCCCCAGAGACTGCAATTTTCTAGACCCACAGTTGGCCCCAGACTCCTCCCGAAACAATGATATTCCCTCTCCCAGGAACTTGGAGTTGAGATTCAGAGAGGCTGGCTCACTTAGTTGCCAGCACTGGCCCTGATGTAACACTGTTAGCCAATGCAGATTGTCTTGACTATTGAGGTTGCCATATTGGGGCAACCATTTTGAGGCAACCATCAGTGATTGACATTGACAGGCATCAGAAAAACCAGGTTAAAGAAAAAAGCAGAAAGATGCAGAGAGAAACATAAGTGAGCCCCCAAGGGAATCCAGAGAGAGGCAGATTCTATATAGTTTTCTGACATAAACAATGCTTGGAGGATCACGTGCACATCTTTCCACACCTATGATTATTTCTTTTTTGTTTTGTTTAATAAATTTATTTATTTTTGTGTGTGTTGGGTCTTTGTTGCTGAGCATGGCTTTCTCTAGTTGCAGTGAGCGGGGGCCACTCTTTGTTGCAGTACGCAGGCTTCTCATTGAGGTGGCTTGTCTTTGTTGCAGAGCACGGGCTCTAGGTGCGCAGACTTCAGTAGTTGTGGCACGTGGGCTCAGTAGTTGTGGCACACGGGCTTAGTTGCTCCACAACATGTGGGATCTTCCTGGACCAGGGCTCAAACCCCTGTCCCTTGCATTAGCAGGTGGATTCTTTTTTTTTTTGGCAGGTGGATTCTTAACCACTGCATCACCAGGGAAGTCCCTGATTATTTCTTTATGATAACTTTCTGCAAATGGAGTTTATGTCAAAGAATATTTACATTTTAGGGATTTTGATATATGTGCCAAATGACCCCTGAATAAGACTTTTTTTAAATCAATTTTGACCCTTATTTATAGTCTGTGTCTGAGTCCTTGTGCTCTGATACTCCCTAGATATTATCCTATAAAGAAAATATTGGGAACAATTTGAAGAACATAAACATACATTTCATAGGAAAGGAGATAAAATGGTTATTTAATATATGGGATGATGCCCAGACTCACTTACAACAGGAGGAATGCAAATTGAAACTATCGTGAGATAGCACCTTTTACTCATCCATTTGGTATCACACTCTGTTGGCAAGGCTGTGGAGAAACAGGCACACTCATGTATTTTATGTGGGTGTGTAAATTGGTAAAACTCTTATAGAAGGCAATTTGGCAACATTTCCTGAATTAAAAATACATATACCCTTGGTCCCAGTAATTTCACTTCTTGGAATTCATTCTCCAGTCACCCTGGCATATTTGGGAAATGACATATGTTCAAGGTTATTCATTACAGCATTGTTTGCAAGAGTAAAAGACTGGAAACCATCTAAATAAATTATTGTACATCTATACAATAAGAAACTATGTAATGCTATATAGAGAAGTCCTTAATATACCCATATTAATCGTTGTCTAGCATATATTGTTAAGAGGGAGAAGCTAGGTGTGAAACTGTGGATGTATGTGTATATATATAATGCTGTATTTTATTTAAAAGGGAGGAAAATAAATACTAATGCATATTTGCTTGTGTATATGTATATAAACTCTGGAAGGGTACACAAATATTCATAGCAGTGTTTGCCTTTTTGGGGTGTGGTGAGTCCCAGGCAGATGGGGGGACGGTGGGAGGAAGACGGTTCACTGTATTCTTTGCTTTTTGTTTGCAAACAGTGGTTGCCTGTTTGGGGTGTGGTGAGCCCCAGGCAGATGGGGGGACAGGGTGGGAGGAAAATGGTTCACTGTATTCTTTGCTTTTTGATTTGGGGACCATGTAAATATACTTACTTTTTTTAACAAAAAAAAATAAAATGAAAAAATGTAAAACCCACTCACTTTTACAATTTAAAATTTTAATTTGCCTTTAAATATTTAGTGAATTTGAACATTTTTTCATAAACCTATTGGTCATTTGCATTTCTTCTTTGGGAATTATGCCGTTGGTATACTTTGATGATTTTTTTAAAAAATTGAAGTTTCTTTTCTTATTGATTATAATTGCATCCTCTAGCTTAAGAATACTAACCTCTATCTCTCACATTTGTTTCATGTTTTTCCCAGTTTGTTGTGTATCATTTAAACCTCAACAGTACTTGATTCGTTACATTGGAGTTTAAAATTTTTATGGAGTTGAAACTATCTGTTCTTTTACTTGTAAAACTTCCTTTGCAAACATAATTAGAAAATTCTCTCCTCTAAGATGAGATATTCACCTATATTTTCTCCTAGTTCTTTCAGGGTAAATCCTTAATTCTTTTGGAATTTATTTTTAGGTACTGTACAAAGCTTTTCTTTTTAGCAAATTGCTAGCCAGTTGTCCCCAAACTAGTTATTGACTAAAAGTCATCCTATGCCCACTAACTTGAAATGCTAATGTAAACTATTTTTACCCATGGGCCTGTTTCTGGGCTGTCTTTTGCTCCTACACTGATCCACCTAGACCTGTACCAAACCAACCTGGCACTCGTTAAGAACCCACCAAGTTCTAAGCTCAGAGCTCTGTGCTTCCACATAGCATTTGCTAGACCCTGGGCAGGAAGTAAGCACTCCTCCTGAATCCCCGTGACATGCATCATCATATGCTCTGTGCTTGCCCTCCAATTCCCATTGTACCTGAAGGGCATTTTCTCCTTCTCTGCCAATCTGTGAGCTCTTCAAATATAAGTCTATATCTTCTATTTTTTACACTTCCACCATGTGCCTACCATCCGACAGAGCACACAATTTTGGTTTCAGCTGTGGAACAATGGAGAATCCACTAAATTCCAGTTTGGCCACTTAATAGCATTTTTATGTTATCTTGGAAAAGAAACTTACCCACTCTGACCCTCAGAATCTTGGCCATTGAAATGAAGGTAATAATCCTTACCTCATAAAGTTAGTGTGGGGATTAAAATAAGTTATACTCAAACATTTCTGGCACAGGCCCTGGTACATAGGAGGGCCTTGGTAAAGTTTCATTTATTCATTCATTCATTTAAAGTTCTTGTTCATCAAATATAAATGAATATTTTGATTGATTCATCTGTCTCCATCATCCTGAACTTGGCTGTGCTGAATTAACTTCTCCCATAATGGCTTCTCAGACAAGGGACTGGGCAAGCCTGCTGATGGGCTCCCGGTGGCTTAAAGCCAAATAAGATCCCAAACCACCTCCAGCTGGGGTTTTGAACATTTTGGGGTGTGCATAGAGAGGACAGAATAAGGGGCACTGAGCTTGGTGGGGAAGCTGGAGGCTCTGATATGTGTATGTGCATATATGTGTATGTGTGTGTATGTATATATACATATGTGCATATATTTGTGTATGTGTGTATATATATTTAATGCATTCAGTTGTTTTTGTTTGTTTCCAGCAGTGGTCAGAGATTACACATTCTGGAGATTCACAGAGAGAGAGAGAGAAAGCCAGAGAGAGCCAGGTACGTGGTTGGCTGCAGGATCTCTCCCCTCCCCACTCTTCCCTCCTCCCTTTCATCTTATCCCTCCCACACCTCTGCTGCTCCAGGAGACTCGGAGCTGCTCTCTGTGGGAGTTTCCAGAGCTTTTCATCTGAGCTGTGAGTCACACTTCCCTTCTTTGGAGAGCAGGGTGGAATCTGTCAGGGTCAGGGAAGAGGGTGGGGAAATGGGCAGAGGCCGGGGGGATCAGATGTGAACATGCATAAAGCTCTGTGAGGACAGAAAGCAGAACCCCGGCGGCCGTGCGGGAGCCCCCCCGCCGGCCCCCGACCTCCCCGCCCAGCTGGTCTCTCCCCCCTCCGGGCTCCCACAAACACCACTCAGTCCTGGATTCGCCTCTGTAATTGTGTGTCTGCGTATCTGTTTTCTCACTAGGTAGTGAGCTCCTCAAGGCCGTGCATTGATTACTTTTTACCCCTTGATTCTAGCACAGGGCCTGGAATATAGTAGATGCTCAGGAAACACTTGCTGTATAGACGAGTGAGTGAATGGATGTGGTACATGCTCTGTGGGTTAGTAGTAGAGAGAGTTTCTATAAGACTGCATGCTCTTGTCACTCACCCCTTCGGGTGTGGATAAGGATATGCTGTGCTCCCGATTCCTGAGCGGCCGGGGTTGGCTTTGGTTTCCTGGTCTTCTCTGGGATAACCACAATGGAGTGTTGCATCCTGCCTCCTGGACTTTATGAAGATGAAGACAGTGCAGGTTCACACATCCCACCTTGCCTCCCTCCCCCACCAAGAGGAAGAATCTAAATACAGAGGCTTTTAGAATAAGGCCGAAGGGGGCCAAGTCCTGTATCTCCTACCTAAGTGACTCTGGGCAACGATTTCACTGCTGTTTTCAGTACCTTTAAAGTGGGAACTAGAAGCCGTCTCAAAGGGCTGGTGTCAGGATTCCGTGAAATAGCACGTGGGAAGTCGTGAGCACAGTGCCGAGCATACGGTTGGCGCTCCGTAAACATTAGCGATATTCCTAAGCTACATCAAGGTATAGGTAAACAGCCTATGTCAGGGTAGATGAAAATGGGGGTGGGGAGTGGAGAGAGAGAGAGAGAGAGAGAGAGAGAGAGAGAGAAGGAGGAGGGGGAGGGAGCTAAGGCTCTCGGCCGGGCTTTACCTCACTGGTTCTGTGAAACCTGCTATGTGACCTGTGGGACATCACTTAGAGTCATTTCAGGCCTTGGGGAGGAGGGTGTAAATTGAGGTACAGGGTCGTTTTCCAGGCCTGTAGTCACAGCCCATGAGAGCTGTCAACCAGGTCACTGAGGGAGACTGTCTTCCGCTCTCTTCTGTTCTTTGGGGTCTGAACAAAGTTCTAGAGATGGAAAGATTTCCATATTGATCTCTCCAGGCACATTGATTAAATACGTACTGTCTGCCAGGGGATACAAAGATGAATTAGATACAGTTCTCGGCCCCCTGAAGAGCTCCCAACCTACTTGGCTTTTACCTACAAGGTAAAAACTCAGAAAAAGTTAAATCTTAATCCAAGAGTTGAAATCACAGCTCAAAAAACCCTCCCATGAGGGCAGCACATGATTTTTGTCTGGTGAGCGTGATGGTGAGTGTCAGCTCCAAAGCAGGGGTCCAGGTGGAGTGGGCTGCTGAGAGCGGACTCCCCAGACAGAGGCTGAGGGGAATCTGGGCCCCAAGAAGGAAGGTGTTCTGGGGGAGCTGTGGGGGAGTGGAAGTCGTCTTCGGGGGCGGTGAGGAGACCAGTCTGAATGGAAAGGAGGCAGGAGGCCTGGGCGGGCAGGTTGGCACGTATTTGGAACCATGGGTAGCTTTTGAGCAGGGAAGTGACTCCACGTGTATGACATTTCTAGAACTTCTACGGAAGACTTTCCTGAGTGTTCACACTTGTGCTGTGAATGTGAGACCCACACTCGGAGGAAGCTGGGCGTCCCAGCCTGGAGGCTCTTCCTGTACCTCCAAGACCATTAGGGCCTGGTTGCTGCTCCCTCAACCCCAAGTCCTGTTTTCTCAGGAGCTGTTTCCTCAAATCTTTTGTGGCCAGAAAGAATCATGGTTTCATTTGGTCTTCGCAACAGCTCCCTGCAGCGTGAGCAGTGTGAGTGACTAGCCTGGTTTATGTGATAAGTTAGTGGCAGGTCTGGGCGCTCCTGGACTCACACTCCAGCTTCCTGGGCCCAAGTTCAGGGCACTGCATCCTACTGCACAGCTGCTCCAGGAGCCACCGCTGCTCCTGAAGGTTGGATACAAAAATCTGGTATGAACTGAAGTCTTTGCCTTTAAGGGCATTTTATGTCATCAGAATAGAAGCCATTTCCCCAATTTTGTCTTCAGAATAGCTGACAGGCATCTGGGAAATGACTCAAATAAGATAAGGTAGTCAAGGCACCTAAGAAAAAGTTGCTTCAACTCCTCCCCAACCCCGATGGCTGAGGGACTGGTGACTGGTGTGCAAGACTCCAGCAGACAGTTGGCCATTCGACCCCTGACGGGAGCACCCCTGTCCAGTGGGCCCGATGGCAGAGACGGGGTTCATTGCTGGGAGCAAATGATTGCCATGGATACAGTGGGCAAGGTAACCTTGGGGCCCACCTGAATCGACCCAAGAAAAAGCCCATTTCAATCCCTCTGTGGCCCTTTTCGAGCCAGGCCTGGAGACCCTTCAAGAAGCTAAATAAGTAGGAAAGTGAGGCGACAGCAATCAGCCTGCATCAGGCCAGGCAAGATGGATTTTCAACTTCAAGGAGATTGACAAGAAGAGCAGAGGGAACCCTTACTTTTTTTTTTGCGGTACGCGGGCCTCTCACTGTTGTGGCCTCTCTTGTTGCGGAGCACAGGCTCCAGACGCGCAGGCTCAGCGGCCATGGCTCACGGGCCCAGCTGCTCCGCGGCATGTGGGATCTTCCCGGACCGGGGCACGAACCCGTGTTCCCTGCATCGGCAGGCGGACTCTCAACCACTGCGCCACCAGGGAAGCCCCGCTTACATTTTTCTTTCCCATTCTGTGTCTCTTTCCAGTGACTTGAAAAATCTATGTTGCAAAATATATGGGCCCAGAAAGAACCCCAACCTGAGGAGAGTTTTTGCCGTTTGATGTATTGTCCCCTTTATTTAAAATGATGAAAGAGAGA
Organism: Orcinus orca; assembly: GCF_937001465.1. Taxonomy (NCBI): domain Eukaryota; kingdom Metazoa; phylum Chordata; class Mammalia; order Artiodactyla; family Delphinidae; genus Orcinus; species Orcinus orca. The sequence continues at coordinate 17,089,056 of NC_064573.1, forward strand.
AAATGTTTTTCAAAGTGATATCATTTATCTTATGATAATCAATGAAACCCGTTTAAACTAATATATTAAAGAAAACATTTAAGTTCAAACCAAGCAAAAATGCGAGAGGTCTTTGAAGGAACCCCAAGGCTCTGAGGGGAGGTGCTGTGGTCTACTCTGTTCCCCTTTCTTAGGTCTGTTGTGTTGGTCATTTAATTTTCTGGACCCTCTTTCCGGCCAACCTGGGCGGCTGATCTACTAATAAACCACAGGGCCAGTTGCTCCCGGCTCTTCCCCTGCTGGTATCGTCATAAATACGAGACCCACTTGACACCCTCTGCCTGGGGCTGATCTTGATTATTACCGAGGGGCTGGGGGCCAGGACACCTCTGCCCACTTCTCGGGACTCCCTTCTTTTCCAGGGAAGCCAGCCAGGCAGGTTTGATGTTCCTGGGAATCTTTGGCCGCTGGTACATGGGACCTCAGGCAAAAGCGGGTTCATCCTTTCCCTGCATTGCTGTTCCAGGCCCATGTTGTTTATTCATGTGCTTGTGATTCCCATGGCAGAGAGGAGGGCTGGGAACGAGCCTCTGCCTACCCTCTCCCACCTGCGCCGACCAAGAATTGCTTCTCGGTACTTCTCCATTTTTAATAGCTTCTGAGCCAGCTTGGCATGCAGATGCCCCCAGTGCACTGAAAAGCTGCAATGCCAGTAGGCTTGCTTCCACGTTTGGGCCAACTTCCCTGAAGGCCGAGGGAGGGAAGCTGCCTTGTATCCTGTTTGGGATAAGGCGTCAAGGAGGGTTTAGTTTTGTGTGGAAGCAGAGGGGTCGTTACCTTTATGACTGTGATCCGAGGGCACTAGGAAGCTCCTGCCACCAAATATCTTACTTACCAAAACATCTCAGTGTCTGAAGCTTAACCATGGTATTTTATGCATAAGGTTAAGCATTCCTTGTTTGCTTTAAAAAATATATATATATTTATATATATATAAAAATATATATATATATATCGGGGGTCTCTGTTCTTCAGAATTTCTAGGCATCTTCTTGTAAGATGCAAGACCTCTTGTGGGCAACACATTGAGTCCGTAGACTCTAAGCGTGAATGAGTGGGCAGAAGTTTTTCCCTCTGAGGGTTCAGGCAGTAGAACTTTCTCTTTAGTCTCTTCCCTGGACCCTGGGGGTATTCAAACTCCTGGAACACAGTGGACACTTTTGCTAACTTCCCTTATAATAATGCTCTGACCACATTTCAGGCACCAGACTTAACCCTTTTCAGGCATTAACTCATTTATTTCTCTAGTATATAAGTTATATGAAAGTAGGAATTTGTCAGTGCTAGAACATTGTCCTTAGAACATAGTAGGAGTTCAAAATATGTTGAATGAATGAATGATTCCTATCAACAATCTTGTATTGTTACCATAATTATCTTCATTTTAGACAGAAGCCAGCTGTACTTTAGAAAGATTAAGTAATGTTTCCAAAATCTCCCAGCGTGTTTGCTGTAAAGCTGAGATTTGAACTCAGAGCTATGTGATCCCAAAGCAGTGCTTGTAACTAGTCCTCAGAGTGACTGAACAGTAGAGAACTTGTGGAGGATCTCCAGGTAGGGGTAGGGGGTGAGACAAGGAAGTCTGCCATTTTTCTATCTCGCCAAGTCCGTGCCAAGGGAATCAGAACAAATCTGGTCCTGTGTCATTCCTCTTATACTTGCTCCAAGTTCACTTATGGGTCAGAAGTAGATTACCTGATGATAGAGTCAAAATTGAAGTTCTAGCCCAAAAGACTTGTCATGTGATTATCTACAGAATGATGTGCTATGACCATCCCAACCCCAATGGCGATGATTCAACCACCAGTGGAAACTAATGGAACTGCCAGAGAAATGTCTTCTGTCTTGAAGCAGCTAACCTTTAAGAGAAGAAATGTGCTGCATGTTTGGGAGGAAAACATGGTTTCTTAATCCATAAAATATGTCGTCCTCCGTACTGAAAATATACACTTGGGAAAGTGGGAAGAAGGACGGTAGGAGGAAATGCCTCAAAACTCCCCACAGTTAAACCCTTCAGGACTATTTATTTATTCTCTAGTTTGTCATCAGGTACTGGGTCTTATCTTAAACTACATAACTATGTCCCTGATACCTCCTATAATGATGAGCTCACAGTGGAGGATTGATTCACATATTTTAATATAGAAACTCATTTAATTTTAAAAATACCTTGAGGGTCCCCAAAATAAATGTTTCAAAAAAAATAAGAGCTCTTTGGAAGACAAAGTCTGTGTCATATTCTTCTTTGTGTCCCTGGGCCTAGTACCAGGACTAGCACATAGTAGGTACACACATAATGTTTGTTGAAGAAAATGAGTGAATGAATTCTTTGGTTTAACATTGATTCGAAGCACTCTTGTTCTTACAGCACTGATGTGCAGATGGTGGTGAGAGTGAGGTGTGTAGTAGAACCCTCTGCTAGAAAAGGGTTAATCTCTTGGAGGTGGATTCATCCAAACTGTTACTTTACCCTGCCCCTAAGGGCATCATTCAGTTCCAGACTCTCCTTAGTTCCAGGTAGGAACTGGGGTAGACCTTGCCCCATTGGCTCAGCTTTTACTTAGTCCTGCTGATTCTTACCCCATAGCAATATCTCCCAATATTGTCAGATCCTTCAACTTTTTAAGGAGAAATTTAAATCTGTATTTGTATGTGAAACATACATGTTTTTATGTTTGCAACTACAGTAGGGACTGTAATTGTCCCTAAAAATATTTTTTCTTCTTCTTAAAGAGTGAAATAATTTTTAGTTGGGAAACAAGGCCACTGAGAATAAAGACTACATTTCCCAGCCTCCCCTGCAGCTAAGGGTTGCCATGTGACTAAAATGTGGCCAATAGAATGAGAGTGGAAATAACAGTGTGTACATTTCCAAGCCTTGCCCTTAAAGGGAGGGGTGTGCCCTTGCCTTCCCCTCCCCAGCATTCCTGCTGGCAGTTGTACAGACATGCTGGTAATCACTCAGAAGTATATGGACAAAATAAACACCCTGGAAATGACAAGCCAACAGGACAGCAGGAGATGGGAGCCCTGCACCAGCCTAGATTTGATGTGATATAGAAATGCATTTCTATGTTGGGTTTGTTGTTTATGGGTGATCTTGTAGTTAATCAATATAGTAACCCAGTTCATTGCTTAAAATGCTTTGCAGTGCAAATGAAGCAAGTTTGTTCTTCAAGACAAATGTCATTTTGTTGCATTTGGCTCTACCCTATTGCTCTCCTCTCTGGGAGAATCCTGTGAATTGATGGTTTGAAGAGAAGGTCCAGTATCCACTCTTTGGAACTAACATTTTCCTGGAAAAACTTGGAAGAGGGGTTGGGGCATTGGTCCCCCTCTGACCCTGCCTCCTGCCCCGAGGAGTGATCTGGTCAGTGTGGCCCGTGGCTGAAGGAACTGGTATGAGAGGCACATATTTGGGCTCCTCTAAATCAACCTAGGAGTTTGGGGCATGATTTCTTCTTCTAGTTCTTCTCCTTCACCCATCCCTTCTTCTTCTTCCTCTTCTTTTAAGAATCAAGAGCCCATGGAAAGGCCTGTATTTCCAAGCAGCTGGCTGTGGGATAGTGGGAAAGGTTGGGAGTGGGGAGACCATGGGAGCAGACTGTTTTTTCCTTTCTCCCCGAGGCCTGAAGCCTATGGTTGTTTTCTCTGTAGGAGGATTGTGGAGAATCTGCTGCACTAGAAAACAAGGATCTTGAGACAGTTTCTCGCCTGTAAAACGGGGGTTGGACTTACTTGTTACTCAGCTGAGCATGAGAGTGACAAGGATGGATGAGAGTGGGGTCTGTTCTCAGGAGCTCAGGGTAACAGTGGGGACACAGTGGGAGCAGACCGCGTGGAGTTCAGCTGTCCTGGTGCCGGTATGCTCAGGATAGAAGGGGCGCAGCAGGGGAGCCTCTGGTGCAGTGACTTTCGCCAACACAGGTTGAGTCTCCTGAAGGTCTCTGAGCTCTACTAGTGTGTAGACTCTGCTCAGAAAGTCTCCTAAGAGGACTGTGCTCACAGGCCAAGGAAGCATTCTGCCCTTGACCATCTCCAGCTGGTGGTCGGGCCATGGTTCCTTCATTCACTCCTAATTTACTGAGCATCCTCTGTGTTCCAGGGACCATGTTAGGTACTGAGGTTAGAATGTTGAGATGCCTGGATCACGTCACCATGAGGTGACAACATAAAAGAAAGCCCAAGAGACTCACAGAGAAGCCTGCTCTGACATTGTTCCTGTGGGACCTACTCCAGCAGCCCCGAACCTTCCAACTACTTCTTACTTGTTGAATCCACTGCAGTCAGTATAGGCCCTGTTTCCAAGGAGTCTAATGTGGACAAATGACCTGTGAGTGGATAAGTATCAGAGTAATGCTTAGGGTTGGCTAGGGACATGGAACAGGGCTGCTGTACCGGCCATTTCCAGAACTACCTTCCACCCTTCTGTACCTGCTCTGGTCCTGGGAGGCGGGCCCAGGAGGTCTGCATTGATGGTCTTCCTTGTCCTCTGGCTTCCGGCTGGGCTGGGCCAGGCCAATACAAGTCTCTACCGGGAGATCAGAGGCTGAGATGAGAGTGAAGTCAGGGTACTCACCCCTCCACCCCAACTTCCTCCTTGCATGGGTCATCCTTTGGAGTAGCTGAGTTCACCTAACACAGGCGATGGCTTCTGTGGGGCAGCCCTCTCCTGCAGCTACAACTGCAGCTCTCTCCAAGCTCGGGAACCTGTCTCCTCCTCTGGACCTAGGGCTGGAACTTCCCTCTGCTGGGCTTAACCCCTGGTGTTTTGCCCTCCTTTGCTGCTTTCCCTTAACCCTGTCCATTCTTTGCGAGAGTCCCTTCCTCAGCTCTCCCCCAGATACCCTGACTGACGGTGCCATCTGTTTCCTCTGGGGCCTGACCATGCTGGTCCCTGGTGCACACTTAGGCCCCATCATGGTGCTAGGCAGATCTCTAAAATCATATCAATGCATATGAAATAGATGCTTTTACCTCGCTGAGTCATACTTGGTCCTCATAAGAACCCTGCATTGGAGGCAGAAGGGAAACCCAGGACCCCTGGACGGAAGGCCGCAGAAGCTCACCCAGCTAGTGAGCATCAGGGCTGCCATCTGTGACCTCATGAATGGCAGCCCCTACACTGAGAAAGGAGGGTGGCTCTCCTGTATCTCCGAGTCCTCTCTGGTGCAGGGACTGGTCCACACAGCCTCCCTGAGCTTCCATTGTACCTGCTGCATTCCCCCTCCCCACTGCACTGCAGTCCCCAGCCAGCACCAGCCCTTTGTTCCACGCTAACGAAGCATGTTCTACGGGGAGCTGGGGGTTCCACTTCGATTTTCAGGGCCTACAAATAACGCTCTACAGCATATTGTTTGCTCGAAATTACCCAGAGTTCAGCTCTTCCACGCTCATTCTGTGCTATGGAAAGAAGCCACAGCAACAATCGATGGGTTTTCCATGGTCTCTGACTGTCCACTAGCTCTTATTTTGCTTATGCAGTCCCAGCTGTGATTATCAATACGGGCATTCAAACGGCTCCTGGCTCTGATTGTAGCAATTGTAATAAGATTTTTTTTTTTTGATGGAGCGGGGGTTGTCTATCTACCACTCTCTGCAGGGTTACAGTCTCTGGACTGAGGGAGGGTAGGTGAGAGAGCAGAGAGCAGGTAAGGAGGAAGGGAGAGAGAGTGTGTGAGAGCTAGTAGTGAGGGAAGCCCCAGCAGGAGGGAGGAGAGAAAGGAGAGGGCAGAGTAGACTCAGTACCAGCCAGGCAGTGAGCTGCTCCATTTCAAGAAAACTTGAGTCCTAACACATCCATCTCTGAGCTCAGGCTCTCTGCATTCGCAGACCAAACTGCTCTCTCTAGCTGTTCCCTGTCACCCCTTCAATCCTTTAAATACAGGCAGATAAAACCAGCACGTTGCAGGATAAATGAACGTGTTCAAGCAATTACCATGGCTTTATGATAATGCAAGTACAGGGGGCTTATGCGTTGAGTCTGGAGGAGAGAAAATGAACTTCTGAATCCTTCACATTGTCTTCAAAAGTCTTAAAGCAAAAAGGGAATATTTTCCTGGTCGAGTGTGGGTATGGGTGGAGATTGTGAGACCAACTGATTTGCAATTCCCAAGCTAAGTGAGAAATTTCATTTCAAATCTTCAGTCAAACCCATGTTTCTTTAGCAAGTATCTTCACATTTAATTTATGCAAATGTTCTTATTCATTTCTCTTAGAACTCACCTAAGCAAATGCTTAGACTTATGATTCTTTGGATATTCAAAACTGGTCAATAGTTTGTCTAGGATACTAGGTGGGCCTGAAAATATCTTGGGGCGTGTGGGTGAGTGTTGCGTATATATGCGTGAATATTGCAGAAGTTATAATTTGAGTCAGACATAGCCATTGGAGACACACAGAATTCAATCAGTTATTATATTAATATCCATACAAGTTGCATAGTTCTAACAGAGAAGAAGAAAAAAAAATGGATCAGAATGGAATGGAGTAGCAAATAGATTATTGAACCCAATCAAATATGAGGTTACCTGAGGAGAGGTTATAGACACTGCATGGCTTAAAAATTAGCTAAAATCATAACCCTGGGAGAATCGGGACCACATGCCCACTCCATTCTTGGACTTTTGAAAGCCAGGAGTGGTGCCTGCAAACATGGCTTTATCCTGGACATTGGAGTTGCAAACAAGAGTCTGGTCAAATTCTGGTTAACACCCTTAAGAATCCTCTGCAGTAGAGAGAAAGAGAAAAAAAAAAAAAGCCAGGGAAGGTAACCCCCAAATTTGTTTAGGACAAAATTGTTTCCTTAGAGTGCAGGCATGTTTTAACTCAGAAGTTTTTAAAATTAAAAATAGGAATGTTTAAAAGAATCAAATTGGTAGCATTGATATTTTCATATCAGGGAATTCTTTGCATATTTGGTATTTTAATTTTCTAAAGTTGAAGAGAATTTGTCTTCTGTAGAAACAGTTCAGCCTTGTAATCTTAGTTTAAAATGGGAACTGAGCGATTCATGAGGCTTATGCTCTTAAATGGAAATTGTATAAAATTAACATACAGGGTTAAAACATTTAGGAGAGCTTAGGGTTCACCACACTCAGAAGTTTAATTTATTAGATTTATAAGAATGTAAGTAGCTGGGAGGGTTTTGTTTGTTAAATCAGTCAGATGAGGTACTTAAAAAGGAAAGAGAACATAGTAAATTTATAACTGCAGTTTAAAATGTTTAAGGGAATTTAATTAACCAAGTTTATAAATTGAATCAACCATGCATCAAAGTCTCCCTTAAAGTGGTTGTTAAAATGTGTTAGACTTACACATAGAATAATGAGATTTATAAGCTAATTGTAGAAGCATAACTTAGAAGCAGGTTTTCAAATTTGGCTCTTTAAGGAGAAACAGTAGAGCATAGCTCTACTGTTGCTGGAGCCAAGCTGCCAGGGTTTAAAACCGGCACTGCCATTGAATTGCTGTGTGATCCTGGGCTGGTAGATTCACCTGACTGTGCCTCGGTATTCTCACCTATAAAATGGACATGCTGACATTAATAGCAGAATATTAATAGAGCATTAAATAAGATAGTAGATGTAAGCTCTTAGAATAGTCCCTGCTATATGATAAGAACCCATTAAATGTTAGCATCCATTAGTAATAAATTGGAAATCTTATTTCTAAAACAAAACTTGAAACAGTCTTTTCTGCATACAAAAATCCGCCTATGAGAATATCAAAAGACCTCGCACAGTGACATGGGTATCTATATGAGGTGCTTCTGACACAGCCCAGAGAAGTCCTTTGAAAATGAAAAACTTCAGTCAGTTAAGCGTTTTTTCCCTCTTAGTTCTAAGTACTTGGCACCGAGTTGCCTAACCTGTCTGGGCTGGTCAAATGTCAGAAGTGCTGGTGCAGGTGGCACCATCTCCAGGTGTGGCTCCAGACCCTGCCTCTGTTCCAGTGGCATCTGTGAGCCTCAGGCATTTCCAATCTGAGGACCTCGGCCAGAATCAGAACATTGTGTTAGCACTTCAATGGTGTGCAGTCATGTCTGGTAGCTAATGACGCAGGAGTTATGTAATGACCCAAAGTCCTGTGGATTTGAGATTCCTTTCTTTTTTTGCATTAAAAAAATTATTGTATTGTGAACATTTCCAAATATACTTAAATGTTAAAAGGGTTAGAAATTTTGTCTTCAGTAATGGCAGACTAGATAATTCAGACTAAACCTCTCACTTAGAGAAGCCGGACATAACCTAAACTATACCAGTTTGAGGTATTGGAGGGCTCACAGGACATGACTGAAGAATCATGATGCCAAGAACCAGCAGAAGAAGGAAGCCTAGAGTGTTGAGCCTGGCACTGGGAGGGCTAGTTTGTCCACAGAAGCACCTGCTTGTTTCAAGAGAGAGCGGCCACAAAGCTGAGTAGAGCATGTATGACTGCGAGATAAAATTTGGGGGCACAGCAAGGAAGGGGGGCTCCGAAACACCACCACATGTTACAGTGAGGACCCAAAGGGCTAAACCCCAGAAGTAATATATATACAGTCCCTTGTAGGGATTGGACACTTAAAGAAGAAAAATGAGGCAGAGAAACTTTTATTACTGGATATCCAGATGTATAAAGCTAGGCTAATTAAGACAGTGTGGAATTGGCAAAAGGATAGACAAATAGGCCAAGCAACAAGATAGGAAGCTAAGAAACAAACACATATATGCCGACACTGCAATTTTTACAAAGATGGCACTGCAGACCAGGGGAAAGGATGTTTGTTTGTTTGTTTGTTTGTTTAAATACCTGGTGCAGGAAACCATGACAACTAAGCAAAAAAATCAATTCCAGATGGATCAGGGACCTAAATGGGAAACCAAAACCTTCCAAAAGATAACGTAGAAAAATAACTTCATGATTTTACGGTAGGCAAAGATTTCTTAAACAGGATACACAGAGTACTATACCATGAAACAAAAGATTAATAAATTGGACTGGGTTAAAATTTAGAAGTTCTACTTATCAAAAGACGGTTTTCAGAGTGGCAAGGCAAGCCACCGTTGCAATATATGCAACACTTATAAATGACAAAGGGCTTATATGTAGAAAACATATAGATATTCTCACAAAACAAGAAAAAGGCAGATATTCCAATAGTAAAATGAACAAGATACTTGAACAGATACTTCACAAAAGGTTAAATGGTCAATAAATATATAAAAATGTGTTCAAACTCAGTAGCCAAAAGGGAAATGCAAATTAAAACCACAATGTAATATGCAATACACTATGCACCAACCAGGAAAGCAAAAATTGAAGATTGACCATATCAAGCATTGGTGAGGTAGCGGGAAAATGAGAACACCCATACACTGCTGGTCCCTCAGTAAGAATCTAACAATATGGACAACTTCTTACAGAACTACGATACCACTATTGAATCTAACAAAATGTACAATAATTACTAGGTGTCATTTAATATTTGTGATCATTTTGACTTAGTGCAATTTTTAAAAGAAAATCACAATAGTTCTTGAGTATATTTGAAAGACAGTTATACTCACATGAGAAGAAATATAAGTAGCCAATAACTGTAGGAAAATTTCTTCCTTATTTGTTATCAGAGGAATGTAAATTAAAGTAGCAACTGGGATGACATTTGCCACCCTTAGATTCTAAGATAGCAAAAAGTGTAAAAAAAAAAAAAAAGAAATCTTATTTAGTGAGAGCTGCACTGCTAGTGAAATTTACAAATTGGAGCTTTCCTGGAGGACCTTTTGGCAATCCATGTCAAAAGCCTTGGGAAGATACCTGTAATTCCACTTCTAAAAAGGTAACCTGAGGAGAAGACTGAACTGTGGAAAGATGGGGCAGAGTGAGCAGCAAACCACTGTTAACCAGAGTGAGTTCCAAATACTTGGAAACAGTATTTTAAAAATTTACATAGCCTGAATAGTAAGTGGATGGTATTTTTGAAGGAAAATGTTATATACAAAGAATGTAATACTATGAAACTGATTAAAATCACGGATTGAATATATTTTTATTATCATGGAGGTGGTTACATTAGAGTTAGATGGAAAAAAGATTATAATACAACTTGTTATAATTCATTTTTGTCACATACATCGGTGTGTGTGTTTGTGTGTGTGATGTGATGTGATTGTGCGTCTAAAGTCTTAAAGATATACTCCAAAATACTTACAATATTTTCCTTACCTGACTGACAGTCAGGTTAAAAGTGATTCTAATTCTTTTTCTCTTTGCTTGTGTGATATGCCGTATTTTTCTCTGACTATTTTTTCATAAGAAAATTTTTTTAATGAAAACCACTTGCAGATATGTATCAGCAAGGCCATACCAATAGCTAACATTTTCTTAGCACTTACGACATGCTAGGCACTTTAAAACTATTATCCCATTGAATCTTATTACAAACTTAAGAAGTAAATACTATTATTATTCCAATTTTACACATGGGAAAACAGGATAACTTCACAGTAGATTGTATCATTCTCAAGTATTTGCTGCTCTTCCCTGCCTTGTTGAAGCCTGGTTTGGCTGTGTGATTTGCTTGGGCCAATAAATATGGTAGGAGTGATGTAAACCACTTCTGACGAGAAACTTTTGAGTCATTACATGATTCTGCCATTTCCCTTTTCATTCTGCTGCAAAGTTAGCATGTCCCACCCAGATAGAGGCTTGTTCCTCAGCTTGGGTACCAGAGTAGAGAGGTGGCATAGTGAATGAGAAATAAAACTTTTGGGACTTCCTTGGTGGTCCAGTGGTAAAGAATCTGCCTTGCAAAGCAGGGGACGCAGGTTCAATCCCTGGTCAGGGAACTAAGATCCCACATACTGCGGGGCAACTAAGCCCATGCACCACAACTACTGAGCTCACATGCCTCAACGAGAGAGAGAGAACCTGCACCCCACAACTAGAGAGAAGCCCACGCACTGCAGTGAAGATCCCGCACACCTCAACAAAGACCCCACATGCTGCAACTAAGACCCAGCGCAGCCAAAAGAACCCAAAAGAAATAAAAAAGACGTAAAACTTTTTTGTTTATTTATGCTACTAGGATCTGGGAATTGTTTGTTACTGCAGCATAATTTAGCATAGGCTGACTGACACCAAAGAGGTTAAGTAAGTTGCCAATCACCCAGCTAGTAAGTAGATAAAGTGGAATTCAAACCCAGTCAGCCTTGCACCAAAATCTGTCCTATTAACCACCGATGTATTTATTTCTCCTGCCTTTGATTGTACTTACTGTTCTTATGATTTGGAGGACCCTCGCAATAACAGCCCTGTGGCTTCTAGGCTCACTTTATTAGACTTACCTTTAGTATCTTTACCCAAAGCAGCGTGTGGAAGCAATCCCATGCTCAGGGAATCTCTCCATTCTTGAACTTCAAATGTTGGCAATGGTCTAGTACCTCCAGATAGCGACTGAATTTTAGAAGACTCCCCGTGAACCCAGGAGACTCCGCATATAATCATTCTTTTCTCGCGCCATTAGTTTTGAGATTCTGTGCATTTTCTTGGACTCCGCATAAGTTTGAAATGACTTAGAAAACTGGAAACATGTTCTTTCCATGAGGCGTGCACAGAGAGGCTGGTAAAGAAAAGTGGTAATCAAAGGTTTGGGGCAGGAAGAAAGAAAAACATTTTTAGCCTTGGGATTAGATATAAAATTATTCAGGATACAAACACAGCTCAGTGGTAGCACCTAATGCAACTCTAGAACATACCCAATTGCTGAATTCAATTCAGAGTCGACCAAGGAGTTAAACACTAAAATACCCAAGTGAACAAAAAATGCAAGAGCCAGCTAGATAATCTCCCCAGACTCCACTCTCTTTACCAATGCGTGGCTCTGGTTCCATCTTAGCCTCAGCTAGTCCACCCTCCTCCCATCTCTGCCCTTTAAAATATGCACACATACTTACAGACATTCACCATGCTTCTCTTTTTTTTTTTTGCATAATACAGTCAACGAACAAATCTGTTTTTATGCCAACTATCTTCAAATGTGAAAGACAACTGTACTTAAAATAACTGTGCTGTAAATTTAGAAGAGGCCTTGGATATCATCTTAATCAAATATCCCCATTTTAGAGATGATGGAACTGAGGTCCGGAAATCACTGGTGGGCTTCCTTGGTGGCACAGTAGTTAAGAATGTGCTTGCCAATGCAGGGGACATGGGTTCAAGCCCTGGTCCGGGAAGATCCCACGTGCTGCAACTAAGCCCCTGCAGCACAACTACTGAGCCTGTGCTCTAGAGCCTGCGAGCCACAACTACTGAAGCCCTCCTGCCTAAAGCCTGTGCTCCACAACGAGAGAAGCCACTGAAATGAGAAGGCTGCTCACTGCAACGAAGAATAGCCCCCGCTCACCACAACGAGAGAAAGCCTGCATGCAGCAACGAAGACCCAATGCAGCCAAGAATAAATAAATAAAATAAATAAATTTATTTTTTTACAAAAAAAGAAAGAAAGAAATCACTGGTGACTTGCCCTGGGTCAGAAAGAAAGAAATCACTGGTGACTTGCCCTGGGTCAGATTTGAGTAACTTAATCATAGACCCCAGTGGGAACTCAAGGCTCTGCATGTCAGGGCTCCTTCCAGTCTGCTTTGCTGGTTCAGGTATAAAATGAGCAGGGTTTCTGGGGGGGTGATGAAAATATTTTGGATCCAGAGAGAGGAGGTAGTTACGTAATAATGTGAATGTACTAAATGCCACGGAATTGTACACTTTAAAATGGTTAATTTTATGTCACATGGATTTTACCTCAATTAAAAAGCATCTTTAAAAAAAGAATACAGTGAGAACGGACTACGTCAGAGCCCATTATTAATCGTGCAGGAATAAGTCCACTTGAACAGTGTTAACCTCCCAAGGCCAGTGATATTAATTCAGTCCCCCAATATCATGGTGGTCTGCTGTACAACACTGGGTAAATAAGGCTGTCTGTGTTGGCTTTCATCTCTCTTCAGTTTTAAGACCGGCACTGCTGTTTCCAGGGTACTGTAATGTTGGGGAATTATATTTAAGCCATCCTTAACTCCTCCAGCCCACATGGATCTTTCTCTTCTCTGAAACTCCAGCACTTACAGCCTGAACCAGATGATTTAGAACTTAATTATGTCCTATCTTGTGCTGTTCTTTAATTGTTTGATGTAGGATCACCTTGTCTTGCAAAAAGACTCAAAGAACTTTGAAGTTAGAGATTCTGTCTTATATTCATGTATCAATGCATTCATTCGTGCATGCATTTAATAAATGCTTTTCACCACCAATTGTGTGCCAGATGTTGGGGACCCAAAAGAGAGCATGATGCAACAACCAATGACAAGGAGTTCAGGGTCTGTGTACTCCCCTTAGGACCTGGTGTGGCACAGGGCACACGGGTACACCAGCATCTGGGCTTACAGTTGAGAGACTTTCTCAGCTCTTGGGTCCCCTCTTCCAGCGAATGGCAGCACAGCTCTCAATCAGAGCGTCAGTTGTCCTTCCCAGTCACTTTCCCGTGTCCCTCCTTGTCTCTGTTCCCACAGATGCTCTCCGGCGCCTCTCTTGCCTGGGCTCTGCAGTCGCCTTCAACCTGATCTCCCTGCTTCCAATTCCACCCTCTGCTCACGCCCTCAGGTCAGAAAGATCTTTCTCAAGCGCAGATCTGAGTCTGTCACTTCCTCATTTTAAAACTTCCCACTGGCGTCTCAGTGCCCGTAGGAGAGATGAAGCCCAAAGCCCTAGTCAGTCTGCTAAGTCCCTTGTGAATTGTACCTTCCTGATTCCTCCAGCCTCATCTCTCCCCATTTCCCCCATCATCCATCATCCAAGCCCCCACTATGCCCAGTAACCTCTTGCCTCCATGTTTGCACGTGTTCATCCTCCCTCCTGTGGCCCTCTCCACCCCCATCCCCTTTGCCTGCTAACCCCAGCTCATCCTCTAAGTTTTAGCTCAGATGTTGCTTCTTTCCCGCTCATCTCCATTCCTGACTTCCATCAAGAGCTCAGGAGCTTGGCTGCAGCCTCTGCTTCTCTTGCTAATGTCCTTATCACACTGTACTAGAGTGTTCTGTTACCCTGTCTGTATCCCCTTTCATCCTCTGGACTATTTGTTCTGTGAGGGTGGAGACTAATTCAGCTTGTTTATTACTGTCATCCCAGCGCCTGGCATCTAATAGATGCCCAGTAAATACCTGTTGATATAATCGAGTTGGATTACATTGGAGACACAGAAAAAAACACTCACCTGGATGGCTGCCCATCCCTGAAAAATAGGAAGCATCTCCTCTCCAGATGAACAAATTGCAGACACCAGTGCCATAAGTTTCTTAACTCTCATCCCAAAGAACTCTCTCTCTAGCATGTGGGGACACTTGGCTCTGAATGTGACAACCTGAAGCAAACCTGAGGTCTGGGCTGAAAAAGGTCTGGAGCCCATGAAGACAGTGGAAGGACTGAGGGCCTGAGCCCAGGGGCGGCAGGAGAGCTGTGTGCAGATATTTACAGTTTTACCTACTGAGGACAGTTCAGTGTGGGATTTCCTGAACCCAAAACAAGTTTGGGGCACCCAGGAGGGGGCCTCCTACAATGCTGTACCATTCTGGAGTTTTGTGTCCATTGGCTGCCTGTACTGTCAGTGCCACCTTGCCACACTGGGGTCAAGGGTTAGGCGACTGGGCAGAGTCCAACCGCAGCGATGCTCCGTGCACATCAGGTCCCTCCAGGCAGGCCTCACACAGGGGATTAGCCATGCGGTGTGGTTCCTGCAGCACCAGCAGGCCCAGGCCTCCAAAAATGTCCTCTTATGTCTGAAAGCCCCACCCCGTCCACCTTGGTTAGAGCTCCCTCCCTTTAGCTCAAGGCTTGGATTGTGGTTATGATGCTGACTGCCCTTTGGATGGGTGCCTGGTAGAGGGCGAGTGAGAGGTCCAAGGTGGGGCTCCAGGAGTGTGTGTCAGGAAACTGCAGGAAGACCCTGGGGGCCTCAGCCAGGGGGAGTGAGGAGTGCAGGTGGCCAGGCTAGGGGAGCAGCAGACCCTAAGAAGCAAGGTCAAAGCCCTCTCCTTCTCTCTCTGCGAGGCCCAGTCCTGTCCACTCGCAGACGCTGCTCAACCGGGAGACACCCGTGGGCTCTTCCTCTGAGTAGTCCTGGGTGGTGACCAAGAGCTGCCTCTGATGAACTCAGCGACATCTGGTCCAAGTTCCTTCCTGCCTCAGTTCATCATGGAGAACCCCCAGACTTGCTGTCATGTTTAGTCTATCATGGGGTGCCTATACCAAGATGGAGGATTTTCCCACCAGGACAGTAGTGGGATAGAATTTGGAACTGGGGACACCTGAGACAGACCCAGAGTTTCAGCCACCCCGTCATAGCACAGAACTGGGAGCAGAAAGGCAACAGGGCTTGTGCTCTGCCGGGAAAAGGTTGGTCCCCATGATGAGAAGCTGTGCTTTACCCAGTACAGAGGAAAGGCAGACAGACCTTCCCTCGGTGCCAGCTGGTTCCTGCTTGGAGAAAGATGAGTCATTGTGCATTTCTACCCAGGCAGCAGGGAGTGCGCCTAGCCGAGTCTTAGCCTCCCTCGTAGCTTTCAGAGGAAGAGCACACAGATAATACCAGCCTAAGCCCCTTAATCACCTAGTGGGTATTTTAAGTCCGGCTTGTTAATGCCTGCTCTTTCCTATTCCAGATTACTTCCCGCCTCCTTTTCTTCTGTTTTGGGGCTGCAGAGTCAGGAGTTTCTCACCCAGGGACTGTTAGCGGGAGTGTGGCCAATTTACTTAGGGACGTCCCCTGCCCTCAGAAGTGAGTTAAACAGCAGCATGGCAGGGCTTTTCCTGCCGTTTCTCCACTTCCCTATTAAATTCATCAGAGGGGAGATCAATGGGCCCGATTGCAATTTTATTTATCTTCCTCCCTCCGTGGGGTGTCTTTGCTGCTGCTGCATCCTCCCAGCTGTAAATGTAATTCAGGAACTGGCTCTGGTTGGCGGTGGGTTTGAGGGAAGGAACTCTCAGTGGGAGCCAGAGGGGCCCCTTTTGCCTTTGTCAGCATTATCCTGAATGATATCACGACGTGTAATTTTACATCAAGGCGTGTCAGAAATCAATAGGCCCCATGGGGGGTTGGCAGGTGGGAGATGGGCAAACTGAGGGGAAATGAGAGCTTGACTCGGCTTAGCCAGTTGCCAGGGCTTTTTGCTTTAAATCCCCCTTATCATATCCTCACAACACAGGAAGAAACGTTCATCTGTTTCATGTCTGGCTTCGCCCACCAAACAGTGAGCTAAGTGAGGGTTGAGACTGAATGAATGAGTGAATGAATGAATGAATGTGAAAGTAATGGGGAGAGACAGAGACGTGGGACGTGAGGACCTAGCTCATTTGATGCCGTAAACAGAAGCAACTGTGGGAGTTGGATGAAAGCAGTCAAAAGATACAAGCTTCTACTTATAAGATAAAGAAGTACCAGGGATGTAATGTACAACATGATAGATATAATGAGCAGGCTGTATGTTACATATAAAAGTTGTTCAGAGAGGGAAACCTAAGTTCTCACCACAAGAAGAACATTTTTTTTCTATTTCTTTAATTTTGTCTCTCTATGAGATAATGGATGATCACTAAACTTTTTGTGACAATCATTTCATGATGTAGGCAAGTCAAATCATTCTGCTGTGCCCCTTGCACTTTTACAGTGCTATGTGTCAATTATATCTCAATTAAACTGGAAGAAAAAAATGTAAAAATTTTAAAAGTGATTTATGTGGGCTGAGAATTCAGTGGGATGAAAACATGGCAGATTAAATGTACTTATATAACTACTGAAACGCTTATCATAAAGAATGAAGTCATATCTATACAAAAAAGATACCATTAAGTCCATCAATAATTTAGTCTGTCTTGGGATCATTTGTCTATGCAGTGGAAATTTGGATTAATTGCCTTTGTGCCCAAACTGAATGAAATGACGCTGTATTTTGATCTTATATAGATGTTGCTTCTGGTTTATGTGCATAGATCCTGGCTAGGGCTGTCCATTTTCAGAAATCAACTCCTGATCTCAGTCATTTGGAGAAAAACCCTTGGAGAGAGTTCAGTTCTTCTCGGGAGTAGTTCTGCCCCAGCAGAGTTCCTGGAATGCAGAGTGGGGTATTACAAGGATTTGATGCTGATGCAGGTTGGATCATGCCCTGCACAAATCTAACTGCTACCCCCTGTACAACCCCACCAGGTCACAACCGTTGTACAGGTGGGCACAGGTCTCTAGCCCCAGCTCCTCTCTGGCCCCTGCAGATTCGCTAGACTACCTGCTCCTTGCTTCCTAGTAAGGGTACCTGCTGACACAAGGCTTGGGGATTGGCCTGTCCCCCATGAATGATTTTCTGGAATGGGTGCATCACTTTTTTGTGATTGTTCAGCTCCTTTGTGTAGGGCGTTTTGACAGATTAGTGGTTCTCTTCCTTATTGGCTAGATTCTTGCTCAGGAAAACAACATTAAAGCTGCCGCGTGGCCACTGAGTAAGCAAGAGCCCTTGTTGGTCCTTCCTATCCAGGCTTGCATCCCAGCCCTCGTGCCCTCGGTCCTCACCTCTCCCAGGGATGAGCAACGGCAAGGCTCCAGCACAGGCAGGGAGGGAATCACCAGGATGAAACCCAAACGCTCCACTTGCCCTCTATGACCAGCCATGGAGCCTGGACCCACCTCTTTCTGAGGTTCATCCCTCCACCCGGGGTAGACGTCTGGGTCTCTAGCAAGTCTCTGTACCTTCCAGGGACCAGCTCAGCTGCTTGCATCTCAAAGTGACAGCCTCCTGGGGAGGAAGGGACACCAGTTTAGGAAGGAGAGGGTCATAAGAAAGAGGCTTCCCAGGAAGAACAGGCCCATGAGGGGGCCCCAGGGAAAGAAGGCATCAGGCATTGCAAGGAGGAGTGGAATAGTGGCTTCAAGAATGCCTCAGTCCTTCAGAAGAGGGATGGCATGTACCTGGGTGTGGCCACCCGGGCCCCAGGTGTAACCCAGAAATGGATACTCCCTGGATCAGTAGGAGGATTTCAAGTTCGAGGGATTGTCCATTACACAAACAACTGAGCAACCCCTGCTGCCGGCATCCGTCAGGGGGCTGCTTCGAGCTCACCCAGGATGACAGAGACACGCCTTTTAAAGGCCACAGGTTACATCCCCCTCCCCTTCCGCTCAAGTTCCCCCTTAGCCTCTTGGCCCTGAGATTTATTATTCGACAGCGATGGCGTTGAACTGCATTTGAAATCAATTAGCACAGGTCCTCAAAGACGGATGCTTAGGCTCTGAAGAAAGGTGACGAAAACATACCATTTAAATAGAAATCAATTTTCCTTTCATGTATTTCTTCCTTGCTGCTGCCCCCAAATTAATAGTTTTTAGATATTTGTGTGTAAAGGGGAGGCTTCTTTCACATAAACCATTGCCACCGCCTCCTGCCTGCTTGCATTTGCGCTGTAAGGTGTAATCCCCCCTTGTAATGCTGCTGCCTCGCTGTCTCCACGGAGATATTTTATGCCGTGGTCATTTGAATAAGCGCAGCAGTGCGGGGAGCTGGGTCAGCATGGGGGGAATGCCTTCGGGCTTCTTGTGTTTTGTCAACAGCAATTACGGTGAGGGAGGCAGCTAATCCGTTTCCACAATATCAAATGTCAGGGTAGCAGACATTTGATAAAGTCCCTGAGACCCGCCCAGCCCTCACTCTGCCTGAGTCTCTATCAGAAATCCTTGGTGGAACAATTAGACTTTCTATGAAGAGAGGCTGCCGGCAAAGGGATGCAAAGGAAGTGTCACTCTGAGCAATCAGAACCTTTTCAAATGTTGGTATTAGAACTGCTGCAAAAAGAGGAAGAGAAAGAAGGAGAGAAGGGGCCCTGGAGGCAAGTTAGAGGTGAGTCAGCTCAGGAAGCCTGTGTCCAATTTCTCCTTGCTCCTTGCCAACTTCTCCCCTCTTGGGAGCTGGGGCACATACTATATTCCAAGCATTCTACTAAGGACTTTGAATATTCTGTCTCTCTTGAACTTCTCTCCAACTGGGTGAGGAAGGTGCTCTCATCGTGCCCACGTTACAGACGAGGAACCGAGGCACGGAGATGTGAAGTAACTTCGATGACTGATTTTTTGTGTCGACTTGACTGGGCCATGGGGTGCCCAGATATTTGGCTAAACATTATTCTGGGTGTGTCCGTGAGGGTGTTTCTGGATGAGATTGAATCAGTAGAGGGAGTAAAACAGATTGCCCTCCCTATTGTGAGTGGGTCTCATCCAATGCGTTGAAGGCCTCAGTCTAACAAAAAGCTGAACAAGAGAGAATTTGCTCTCTGCCTGACTTTCAGCTGGGGCCTTCTCCTACCTTAGGACTCAGACTGGGACCTACACCATGAATTCTCCTGATTCTCAGTTCTTGGGACTTCTCGGAGTCTGTAATCATGTGAGCCAAGACTTTATAATAATCCCATTTCCTTTTTCACTTCGCCATTCCCGAATCTCAAGCCAAATCCGTACATCATCTAATCTCTTTAGGATCCTGCCCCTTCCATTTGTTTTTGGTATTTTTTAAATGAAACTTTATATCTGAAGATAATTGTAGATTCTAATGCAGTTGTATGAAATATTATAGAGGGATCCCATGTACCCTTTGCCCAGTTTCCCCCAATGGTAAATCTCACAAAACTATAGTACAATATCACAACCAGGATATTGACATTGATAACCCTTCCAGTTTTTCAAAAGAAAAAATATGAATTGAACTTCAGTGAAAGGTACGAAAGTTCGACCTGTAGTTGTGAACACATTCACACTTGGCCTCCCATTACAAAATGGTTTGCCTATATCTGATGTTTATATTTTAAAATGCGTGTTTTCCATGAACTACCTTATCTTACTGGGGGTGTGTGTGTGGTGGTAAATAAGTAAATGAAGGGAGAATGGCTACTGTCAGCAAAATGAGATGGGCTCTGTGGGTGGCTGTGCTTTCTAGGTCCTGGCTTCAAATTGCATAAGGCTCAAAGGGGTGGGGACTCAAATACTGGACTTTTAAGAGAAAATGCTGGACTTGCAGGCAGACTCTCAACCACTGCGCCACCAGGGAAGCCCAATGCTGGACTTTTAAGGCAGGTGCCATGCCTTCTCAGGGGAGCATCTGGACCCCTGGATGTGTGCAGTAGCTCTCCATGAAAGTGTCAGCAGCACTGTCCCTCCTGGGCACCACTCTCCAAGACCAGAGATACAGCTCATATTTCCTCCAGCACTTGCCTTTAGTTGCAGACAAGCTGTGGTCTGGCTGTGGGGGAGTGGGCTGCCCTATGGAGCACCATTATCTTTGGATTCCACAGTATCCAACCCACAGTCCCTCAGTCAAATTCCCCCAGGGTTGAGGAGGTTGGATAGACCACGTCATCTTCCCTTACTGTTTAGAATCCAGCATGGGAGGAATCCACTTCTCGACAGGGCTGGTCGTTCACACTCTTTACTGCGGTTCAATCCACATTCATTCCTTTTAAAAAGTGGAAGGAGAGTGTTAAACTTTGGTTTTCTTTAGGTGTTTTAGACATCTTTTTTTATGTTAGAACTTTAAAATGTGCTCGTTCAATTGTGCTTTCTGGAACACATATTTCTCTCCTGCCAGGCCTTTCCAAAGCATATTGGGTGGAGAATTTCTGTCATTTCACTGCAGAATGTAATTATTGTTCAGACCCATTTCAGAAACATTTGGCAGTCATTTTCTCCCTTTATCCTCCCTCATTAAAACATGTCATAAAATGAAGATGTTGGCACAAATGGGAAGAAAAGCATCCTGGTAGCTAAAGGCAGCCTCTCTTCCTTAAAAATGTGTCAGGAGCCCTCTGGGAGAGACCAGGGAAGCCCTGGCTGGGGTGCTGGGCCTCTGAAATCAGAATGCAGAGGAACTTAAAGCATTATCCACTATGGATGGTGAAGATTGAGTCAACTCAACAGGATCACTTTAACTTCCAGTGAAACTGACCAGTGTCTCTGATCCCGGAAGAACACTGAGACACCTATATTTTGCAAGGCTAAACTAATCCTAGGACCAAGCAACATAATACAGGGTTCCTGCTGAAAAGCCTTTCTGTCCCTTGCTATGTAGGGATAACCTAAAATCTAAGATCAAAGCACATCCTGGAGGGGGCGGAGTCAAGACGGTGTACTAAGAGGAGAGGGAATTCGCGTCTCTGCACGACTAGGACACCCACCAGACACTGGTGGGGGACCACGGACCCCTAAGGGAACGGGAGGAACCCCCAGCAACAGGTTGTTTCAATTAAAGTTTTATTTTTCCTAATATATTTTTTATCTTCCTAATTTTATTTTGTTTTTTATTCTTTGATATTGTACTGCTCCTTTTTTCTTTTCTTTCTTTCTTTCTTTTTTTTTTCTTTTCTTTTTTACCATGCCACAAAGCTTGCGGGATAATGGTTCCAGACCAGAGGTCGGGCCCAAGCTCCTGTGGTGGGGGTTCCGAGTCCAAATCACTGGACTAACAGAGAACCTCACACCCCAGGGAATATTAATCAGAGTGAGGCCTCCTGGAGGTCCTCATCTCAGTACCAATTCCTGGCTCTATCCAACTGCCTGCAAACTCCAGTGCTGGACGTCTCAGGCCAAACAACCAGTAAGAAAGGAATACAGCACCACCCATAAAAAAAAAAAACAACAAAAAAGAAATGACAAAAAAAATATGTTACAGACGAAGGAGCAAGGTAAAAACCTACAAGACCAAATAAATGAAGATGAAGATGGTAAATTTAAGAAAACTGAAATCGTATCAAGCATCTTTTCTGACCACAACATTATGAGACTAGATATCAATTACAGGGAAAAAACTGTAAAAAATATAAACACATGGAGGCTAAACAATACACTACTAAATAACCAAGAGATCACTGAAGAAATCAAAGAGGAAATCAAAAAATACCTAGAAACAAATGACAGTGAAAACAGGGTGGCCAAAAACCTATGGGATGCAGCAAAAACAGTTCTAAGAGGGAAGTTTATAGCAATACAATCCTACCTCAAGAAACAAGAAACATCTAAAACAAACAATCTAACCTTACACCTAAGCATTAGAGAAAGAAGGACAAAAAATCCCCAACGTGAGTAGAAGGAAAGAAATCATAAAGATCAGATGGGAAATAAATGAAAAAGGAATGAAGGAAACAATAGCAAAGAACAATCAAACTAAAAGCTGGTTCTTTGAGAAGATAAACAAAATTGACAAACCATTAGTCAGACTTATCAAGAAAAAAAAGAAGAAGACTCAAATCAACAGAATTAGAAATGAGATAGGAGAAGTAACAACTGACACTGCAGAAATACAAAGGATCATGAGAGATTGCACAAGCAACTCTATGCCAATAAAATGGACAACCTGGAAGAAATGGACAAATTCTTAGAAAAGCACAACCTTCCAAGACTGAACCAGGAAGAAATTGAAAATATAAACAGACCAATCACAGAAATTGAGACTGTGATTAAAAATCTTCCAACAAACAAAAGCCCAGGACCAGATGGCTGCACAGGCAAATTCTTTCAAACATTTAGAGAAGAGCTAACACCTATCCTTCTCAAACTCATCCAAAATATAGCAGAGGGAGGAACACACCCAAGCGCATTCTACGAGGTCACCATCACCCTGATACCAAAACCAGACAAAGATGCCACTAAAAAAGAAAACTACAGGCCAATATCTCTGATGAACACAGATGCAAAAATCCTCAACAAAATACTAGCAAACAGAATCCAACAGCACACTAAAAGGATCATACACCATGATCAAGTGGGGTTTATCCCAGGAATGCAAGGATTCTTCAACATACACAAATCAATCAATGTGATACACCATAATAACAAATTGAAGGAGAAAAACCATATGATCATCTCAATAGATGCATAAAAAGCTTTTGACAAAATTCAACACCCATTTATGATAAAAAAACTATCCAGAAAGTAGGCATCGAGAGAACGTACGTCAACATAATAAAGGAGTTAACATAATAATATGACAAACCCATAGCCAACATCGTTCTCAATGGTGAAAAACTGAAACCATTTCCTCTAAGATTAGGAACAAGACAATGTTGCCCACTCTCACCACTATTATTCAATATAGTTTTGGAAGTTTTAGCCACAGCAATCAGAGATGAAAAAGAAATAAAAGGAATCCAAATTGGAAAAGAAGAAGTAAAGCTGTCATTGTTTGCAAATGACATGATACTATACATAGAGAATCCTAAAGATGCTTCCAGAAAACTACTAGAGCTAATCAATCAATTTGGTCGAGTAGCAGGATACAAAATTAATGCACAGAAATCTCTTGAATTCCTATACACTAATGATGAAAAATCTGGAAGAGAAATTAAGGAAACACTCCCATTTACCACTGAAACAAAAAGAATAAAACACCTAGGAATAAACCTACCTAAGGAGACAAAAGACCTGTATGCAGAAAACTATAAGACACTGAAGAAAGAAATTAAAGATGATACAAACAGATGGAGAGATATAGCATGTTCTTGGATTGGAAGAATCAACATTGTGAAAATGACTGTACTACCCAAAAGCAATCTACAGATTCAATGCAATCACTATCAATCTACCAATGGCATTTTCCACAGAACTAGAACAAAAACTTGCACAACTTGTATGGAAACACAAAAGGCCCTGAATAGCCAAAGCAATCTTGAGAAAGAAAAATGGAGCTGGAGGAATCAGGCTCCCTGACTTCAGACTATACTACAAAGCTACAGAAATCAAGACAGTAAGGTACTGGCACAAAAACAGAAATATAGATCAATGGAACAGCATAGAAAGCCCAGAGATAAACCTATGCATATATGGTCACCTTATCTTTGATAAAGGAGGCAAGAGTATACAATGGAGAAGAGACCTCTTCGATAAGTGGTACTGGGAAAACTGGACAGCTACATGGAAAAGAATGGAATTAGAACACTCCCTAACACCATACACAAAAATAAACTCAAAATGAATTAAAGACCTAAATATAAGGCCAGACACTATAAAACTCTTAGAGGAAAACATAGGCAGAACACTCCATGACATAAATCACAGCAAGATCCTTTTTGACCCACTTCCTAGAGAAACGGAAATAAAAATAAACAAATGGGACCTAATGAAACTTGAAAGCTTTTGCACAGCAAAGGAAACCATAAACAAAATGAAAAGACAGCCCTCAGAATGGGTGAAAATATTTGCAAATGAAGCAATGGGCAAAGGATTAATCTCCAAAATATAAAAACAGCTCATGCAGCTCAATATCAAAAAAACAAACAACCCAATCAAAAAATGGGTGGAAGACCTAAATAGACATTTCTCCAAAGAAGATACACAGATAGCCAACAAACACATGAAAGGATGCTCAACATCACTAATCATCAGAGAAATGCAAATCAAAAATACAATGAGGTATCACCTCACACCAGTCAGAATGGCATCATCAAAAAATCTACAAACGATAAATGCTGGAGAGGGTGTGGAGAAAAGGGAACCCTCTTGCACTGTTGGTGGGAATGTAAATTGATACAGCCACTATGGAGGTTCCTTAAAAATCTAAAAATAGAACTACCATATCACCCAGCAGTCCCACTACTGGGCATATACCCTGAGAAAAACATAATTCAAAAGGAGTCATGTACCACAATGTTCATAGCAGCTCTATTTACAATAGCCAGGACATGTGTCCATCAACAGATGAATGGATAAAGAAGATGTGGCACATATATACAATGGAATATTACTCAGCCACAAAAAGAAACAAAACTGAATTATTTATAGTGAGGTGGATGGACCTAGAGACTGTCATGCAGAGTGAAGTAAGTCAGGAAGAGCAAAACAAATACCGTATATTAACACATATATATGGAATCTAAAAAAAAAAAAAAAAGGTCTGATGGACCTAGGGGCAGGACAGAAATAAAGACGCAGATGTAGAGAATGGACTTGAGGACACGGGGAGTGGGAAGGTTAAGCTGGGACGAAGTGAGAGAGTGACATGGACATATATACACTACCGAATGTAAAATAGATAGCTAGTGGGAAGAAGCTGCATATCACAGAGAGATCAGGTCAGTGCTTTGCGACTACCTAGAGGGGTGAGATCAGGGGTGTGGGAGGGAGATGTAAGAAGGAGGGGTTATGGGGATATACATATGCATATAGCTGATACACTTTGTTATAAGCAGAAACTAACACAACACTGTAAAGCAATTATTCTCCAATAAAGATGTTAAAAAAAAAAAAGCACATCCCGTATGGCTAAATTAAAAAGACTGACAATACCAAATTTGGCAAGAATGCAGAGCATGTAGATCACTCATACATAAATGGTGAGAATGCAAAATGGTGTAACCACTTTGGAAAAGTTTAAAGTTAAGTATATACTCACCATGCAGCCATGCAAACAATCCTAGTCTTAGGTATTTGCCCAAGAGAAATGAAAATATATGTTCACACACAGACTTATACAGTTGACCCCTGAACAACATGGGTTTGAACTGCATGGGTCCACTTGTATACAGCTTTTTTTCAACAAATATGTACTATGGTACTATACAGTCTGCAGTTGATTTACTCCATGGAGGCAGAACTGTGGAGACAGGAGACCAACTATAAAGTTATACACAGATTTTTGACCCCATGGAGGGTCAGTGCCCCTAACTCCCACATTATTCAAGGTTCAACTGTACATGAAAGTTCATAGCAGTTTTATTTATAACAGCCAAAACCTGGGAGCAAGTCAAATTTTTGTTAATAGATGAACGTGTAAACAAATTGTGGTATATCCATTCAATGGAATGCTCTTTAGCATTAAAAGGGAAGAAACTACTGATACATACTGATGGATGAATTTCAAAACATTATGCTCAATTCAAGAAGCCAGGCGCAAAAGACTATGTGATTACATTTAACTTCGGAAAAAGCAAATCTAATCTACAGTGACAGAAAGTGGACCAGTGGTTACTTGGGGCTGGAGTGGGTGGAGTGGCAATTGACTGGGAGGGGACATAGAGGAAATTTTGGCAGTGATGGAAACGTCCTCCATCTTGATTATGGTGGTGATTGCATGGGTATATATATTTGAAAACTCATCAAAATGTACACTCAGATTAGGTGCAGTTACTGTGTATAAGTTATACCTTAATAAGGTTTATTATAAAAATAGAAACTATGCCTCACGGTCTTGGGAACTGAATTACAGAATTTCAGATGGAAAGAGGGCATTAAACTTCTCTTAGTTTCCACCTCTTGTTTAATAGAGACGGAGGACAAGAGAGGTTGAGATGTGACCATCTACCTTTGGTTTTGTGACTCACAGTACAGTGTTCTTTCCAATACATGCTCTAGGTTCTCAGTTAGGAAGTAAAAACAAGATTTCCTAAAATGCCAGTGTGTTCTAGAAGTGGAGGACTTGGCCTCATGAAGCTCGGCATGGAGTCTTGAGTGTGGGCCTTTCCACCTACCTGGAGAAGTTTTATCTTCAAGCCTTCTCTCCCTCTCTTCTCTCCTTCCACTGCCCAAACCTTTCATATCCTCGTAGATAAAGCTTCCTGGGATCACCCCAGTAACTGCTCTCTCTTCTGAAACCCCTCAGCCAGGGCACAAACAACTGCAGCAAAATATCTTGAATTGCTCTTTAATTCTTTCATTATTATTTTAACTTTTATGTTGGCATATCTTGTTTCCCAACTTTATTGCCAGTTTCTGCTCAGCCAGGACTGTGTATTATGAATGGTTTTATATTCCCTACATCTGGGCACACAGTAGGTCCAATGAATACTTCTTGAATCAATGAAGTGTTTGTTGAGGATAGCATCTACACCCAGTGGTTCTGGATGCTGAGGAAAATACAGGAGTGGAGGGATGTGTAGTCCTCATCCTCAAGGAACTTAGGTACCAAGAGTCTGGAAGCCATGTCTCAAAGCGAGTGGCATCGTTAAAATTACTGGAAGTGGTTCTCAACTTTGGCTGCACGTAGGAATCACCTGGGAAGTCCTAAACAATGCAGACACCTGGGTCCCACTGTCTCTATCCTGATATGATGGTCTGGAGTGGGGGACGGGGTCTAGGCATTCAGAGCTTTTTTTGTTTGTTTGTTTTTGTTTACTGTTTTTTGTTTTTTGCGGTACGCAGGCCTCTCACTGTTGTGGCCTCTCCCATTGCGGAGCACAGGCTCCGGACGCGCAGGCTCAGCGGCCATGGCTCACGGGCCCAGCCACTCCGCGGCATGTGGGATCTTCCCGGACCGGGGCACGAACCCGTGTCCCCTGCATCAGCAGGCGGACTCTCAACCACTGCGCCACCAGGGATGCCCCTTTTTATTTATTTTTATTTTTTGGTTTCCCAGTGCATTTATTTTTTTAATTTCTATTTTATATTGCAGTACGGTTGATTTACAATGTTGTATTAGTTTCAGGTGTACAGCAAAGTGATTCAGTTATACATATACATGTATCTATTCTTTTTCAGATTCTTTACCCATACAGGTTATTACAGAGTATCAAGTAGAGTTCCCTGTGTTATACAATAGGTCCTTGTTGGTTATCTATTTCAGAGCTTTTTAGATTTCCCCAGATCATTCGAATATGTAGCTAACGGGCAGAACCACTGAGGTAGAAGGTGTAATTGGGCCTTCTAAACCCCTCTCATTAGCAAAATGAGACTGGGTCCCAGGAGCCTTCTCTGACTGGGACGTGGGGTATTGGAAGGGGAGTCAACTTTGCCTCCCCAAGTCTCAAAAGAAACTTCGTGACATCCTCCCCCAGCACTCGCCCCACCAGATGCTCTATCAGCATTTCCAAGAGAAGACAGAGAACTCCAGAATGTTCATTCGAGGCTTTGGCAGGCATCAGCAGACAAGATTAGAATTAGGCAAGAACTCATCCCTCTGTGTGGCAAAGGAGGAAAGCAGCTGGTATTTACCACCTTGGGAAGCTGCTCCTTTAAGAGATGCCTGGTACTTGGTGCTTGTTTCTGAGTTAGACGTGCCTTTCTGCTCTACATCCTTGAGGAGACTATTCTAGGTGATTCGAATCCTGCCTTTTCTACCTTAGTACAGCCTTAATCATTTAGCCCTTATTGAAGGGCCTAGAAACCCAGCCAAAGTGGGATTCATCACCCCAATACCTACAGGAGGCAAGGATGGGTAGAATCCTCTCTTGGGGCTTCAGAACTCAGCTGTCTTTCTGGGAAGGCCGCATCTCCTATCATCTTTCATTCCATTTGGCTCAACCCTGAAGACTGTGTTCTCTAGATGCAGCCTCTAAGTCACCTGCATTACAGTCACCCGGAAGAGTTATGAAAACACCTGCATTACAGTCACCCGGAAGAGTTATGAAAACACTAATTTTTGAGCCTCACCCCAAATCTTCTGGATAGGAGACACTTTCAGGGGAGTACTGCAATCTGCATTCTAAATAAGCTCCCAAGGTGATTCTTTTGCCTTCTTAGGTGATGACCACTGACGCAATGGAATGAGCACCGTACTTGGAGTCGAAAGCCTGAATGTGAGTTCCCGACTCTGCCACTCACTAGCTGCCTGACATCCAGCCAGTTGTTTTGTCCATCTGAACCTCCATAATAAGGGGCTAACTGTGTTGCGACAGTTAAATAAAATACGTGTAAAACTGCTGCACACAATGGGCCCTGCATACATATAGATGAATCTAAAGATGACCCTCTGCTAGATTTATTTATTCTCAACCTTTTATTTTGCAAAGTCTCAAATATATACAAAAGTGGAGAGGATAGCATAAGGAATTCCTATGTCCCCATTACTCAGTTTCAGTAATGATCAACTCTTGGCCATTTTTTTAAAAATTGGAATATAGTTGCTTTACAATGTTGTGTTAGTCTCTATTGCACAGCAAAGTGAATCAGTTATACGTATACCTATACCCCCTCCTTTTTGGATTTCCTTCCCATTTAGGTCACCACTGAGCACTGAGTAGAGTTCTTTGTGGTATACAGTAGGTTCTCGTTAGTTATCTATTTTATACATAGTAGTGTATGTATGTCAATCCCAATTTCCCAATACCTCTCACCCCCCCTTCCCCCTTGGTGTCCATATGTTTGTTCTCTACATCTGTGTCTCTATTTGTGCTTTGCAAATAGGTTCATCTGTACTATTTTTCTAGATTCTACATATATGCGTTAATATATGATATTTATTTTTCTCTTTCTGACTTACTTCACTCTATATGACAGTCTCTAGGTCCATCCACATCTCTGCAGGTGGCACAATTTTGTTCCTTCTTATGGCTGAGTAATATTCCATTGTATATATGTGCCACATTTTCTTTATCCATTCCTCTGCTGATGGACATTTAGGCTGCTTCCATTGTCCTGGCTACTGTAAATAGTGCTGCAATGAACATTGGGGTGCATGTATCTTTTGGAATTATGGTTTTCTCCAGGTATATGCTCAGGAGTGGGATTGCTGGGTCTTATGGTAGTTCTATTTTTAGTTTTCTGAGGAACCTCCGTACTGTTCTCCACAGTGGCTGTATCAATTTACATTCCCACCAACAGTGTAAGAGGGTTTCCTTTTCTTCATACCTTTACTGTTTGTAGATTTTTTCCTGATAGTCATTCTGGCCAGTGTGAGGTGATACCTCATTGTAGTTTTGATTTGTATTTCTCTAATAAATACTGAAGTTGAGCGTCTTTTCATGTGCCTCTTGGCCATCTGTATGTCTTTGGAGAAATGTCTGTTTAGGTCTTCCACCCATTTTTTGATTGGGAGGTTTGTTGTGGTTTTTTTTTTTTTGATATTGAGCTGCATGAGCTATTTGTATGTTTTGGAGATTAATCCCTTGTCAGTTGCTTCCTTTGCAAATATTTTCTCCCATTCTGAGGGTTGTCTCTTCATCTTGTTTATGGTATCCTTTGCTGTGCAAAAGCTTTGAAGTTTCATTAGGTCCCATTTGTTTATTTTTGTTTTTATTTTCATTACTCTAGGAGGTGGGTCAAAAAAGATCTTGCTGTGATTTATGTCAAACAGTGTTCTGCCTATATTTTCCTCTCAGAGTTTTATAGTGTGCGGCCTTACATTTAGGTCTTTAATCCATTTTGAGTTTATTTTTGTGTATGGTGTCAGGGAGTGTCCTAATTTCATTCTTTTACATGTAGCTGTCCAGTTTTCCCAGCACCACTTATTGAAGAGACTGTCTTTTCTCCACTGTGTATTCTTGCCTCCTTTGTCATAGATTTTGTGTCATTTATACCCTCTGCATACCCCCTCCCTGAGTTGTACTTAAATATATCCCAGACATCTTATTATTTCATCCATAAATATTGCAGTATCTTTAAAAGATAAGAATTCTTTAAAAGAGCGAGAGAGCAGCATCAAACACTATATGATGTAACTTATATGTGAAATCTAAACAAACCAAAACACCAAACTCATAGATAAGAGAACAGATTGGTGGTTGCCAGAGGCAGGCGGCAGGCGGGGTATGTGTGTGTGTATATGTGTGTGTAATGGGTTAAGGGGGTCAAAGGGTACAAACTTCCAGTTATAAGGTAAATACGCCCTTAGGATTTAATTTACAGCATGGTGACTATAGTTAATAATGCTGTATGGTATACTTGAAGGATGCTAAGAGAGTAAATCTTAAAAGTTCTCAACAAGGAAAAAAATTTGTAACTCTGTGGTGATGGATGTTAACTAAACTTACTGTGGTGACCAGTTTGCCATATTTATGTATATCATTATGTTGTACACTTAAAACTAATAAACAATGTTATAGGTCAATTATATCTCAAGTAAAAAAGAAAGGAAAGAAAAAAGAAGGAAAAACTACCTTCCATAGCAGTAGTTCTCAAAGTGTGGTCTCAATCAATTACGTGGGAGATTTTAGAAATACAAAATCTCAGGCACCCCCCAAAACCTACTGAATCAGAATTGTCTACCCCACCCCTGAGGCCCTCCAGGTGATTTCCATGCAGCTAAAGTTGAAAAAGCATTGCTGATCGCATTCTCAAGGTATCCTTGAATATGGTCCTCTCTTCTCTATAGTTAATGTAATTCATAGTTAGATCTAAAGGTTTGATCGGAGTTAGGGCTGATTTTTGGGGGAAGGGAGGAAGAATAGTTCATAAGTAGAGTTAACTCTCTGCTTTGCATCACATTTGTATTCATAGCTTACTCCTCAATGCTTTGAAAATAGATCAGTCAATATTTGCAGATCACAGAGCAGATTTCTTGCCTAACATAATTCTAACCATTTTTAGTACAATTTCTACGTACTTCCTTAATTGTTCCACTTTGAAATTAAATTTTCATCTGAAGCAAACATGAGTCAATGACTTGGGAAACTAGAATATTATTGTCCATTAACTTTTTACCACCCTTTGAACGGGTTCACATCCACTTGCTCGGGCCATAGAGATGGGAGCATTGGTTACTTTCATGGAGTAATTTATGATGAACTTGGAAAGGACCTCTACCTAAAAGCCCTATGGCCCACCATACTGCTGGACAGTACACCAGCTGAGATTCATTCCTTTGTGTTTAAAGTCATCTGCTGTCCAGTTAAATTAGATTTAAAATGTAAATACTCCTGGGGTAATAGATTTACCCATTTTCAGCCACTAGCATCCCACTGGCTGTATTAGTTTCCTAAGGCAGTCATAAAAAAGTACCACCAACTTCATGGCTTAGAACAGGAATTTATTTTCTTTAGTTCTGGAGGTTAGAAGTCTGAAATCAAGGTGGCAGCAGGACCGTGCTCCCTCTGAAGGTTCTAGGAAAGAATCCTCCCTTGCCTCTTCTAGCTCTGATAGTCCCAGGCATTCCTTGGCTGTGGGAGCATCACGCCAATCTCTGCCTACCTTCATCTTCACATGGCCTTCTTCTTTGTGTCTGTCTGTGTATCCTCTCCTCTTCTAAAAAGGGTACCAGTCATAGGATTTAGGACCCACCCTAAATTCAGGAAGATTTTATCTTAAGGTCCTTAGCTAATTACATCTATAAAGAACCCATTTCCAAATTAGGTCACATTCTGAGTTTCTGGGTGAGCATGAATTTTGAGGGAAGGGCACGCTTTAACCCACTACACTGGCAATATATCTTTTGGCCAGGTTGCTGAGGAATGGGGCGAGGGAGGTTGAGGGGGAATCTGGGGCACAGCTAACTGTCCAGCTGAAGCCCCACGTAGGAAGCTTGCTTAACACGAGGGCTCCAGTGGACTGGAGGGATGGGGTAACATCAAGCGAGAGGGACCCACAAAGGAAGGGACACCCGCCCCCCCAGAAGACCCTGAGGTGACTCTCACTGACGGCCACCTGCTCTGATGCCCATAACAAGGTATATCTTCTTTCCCACCTCACTAATCCTGAGTCAGGAAACGAGTTTCCACAAACGCCATCTCGCCTGTTACCATGTTCGGATGCTTTCTGTCCAGCTAATACTCGACTCACTGCCCGATGAGTCCTTGAACCTTGTTCTTAATTTAAGAGTAGCCAGTGGTGCCCACTTTTTACCATCTTAAAATCATGTCCACCAAAACGTTCCCCTTTTATTTTCTTTTTTTCTCTACTTCCTTCATAATCAACACTGGGGGGTAATAGCCAAAATGCCTATTGTTTGAGAATGCACAGTTCTTTGTTCTCTTCAGTCTGAGCAGCTGTAGCTTCATAATTACCCAGAAGCTAACTTCCTAGATTGGTCAATAATTTCAAATATTGATGACTTCAGCCTCAGCCTCTATGGCCTTAGTTTTCTTTCTTCTAATACCTTTCTTAACTTATTCCATTTGTCACATAAGTTGAGCACCTATTGTATGCAGGTTGCCATGGAGACACAGAGACGAGCATAGCAAGTTCTGGTCTACAAGGGTCTCACAGCCCAGAGAGTTGAACCAGGGACGTAGTTGTATATCTATAACTCCAGATATGCACGTAAGAGAGGAGGATAATAACTAAGATTTGGAAAGAAACCTTCCCGACCCCCTCTTCCCTGATGTATCTGGACTATAACATCCTTCCCTGATCCCCAGGTCCCTCCACTCTGGAGGCAGAGGTGAAGTAGAGGGGGCCAGGATCCTTTTTCACCTCCTTATCTCCCTGAGAGAAGGATCTGAACATTGATAATAGCTAACATTTAGTAAACGCTTACTACACGAGGTTCTGTTCTAAGCATGTTAGAACATGTATGTGCATGACTCATGTAACCCTTATCCCGTCTCCATTTTCCAGGCGATGAAACTGAGGCACAAGAGGTAAGTGACTTGGCCAAGTGCCAAGGTCACACAGCTAGAAAGTGAACCCAGACACCATTTCCTTGTGGAAATCAGTGCTCTGGCTGTCTGCTGTTGTGCCAGCTCGTTCTGCTCAGCCCCCTAAAAGCCCTCGAGGGAGAGAGCTGAACTCATTTATGAGAGAGTTCCCATAAACGAAAGCAAGCTCGGCCAAGGTCCTGAGTGAGTCCTCCCAAAACAGAAGAGGGCGCTCTGAAGGCCTCTGCTCAGACCTCTTAGAGAGGACAGCGCCCAGGTGCTGAGTTTGGGCCACATATAGACAAGTAGGCAATTCCCATTCCCCCAGCTTAATGGCTCTCATTATCACGTACCAATGGGGTGATCGAGGCCGGTTCGATTTCTGTTTGGGAAACTAAGATCCCTCAAGCATTTCAGTGCAGCCAAAAAAAAGAAAAAAAAAAAAGAGAGTGAGAAAAGAGGGTTGAGGACAAGGCCTGGGGTCCATCCGCATTTGGAGGGGGACATGGAGATGGCAGCGCAGGAGAGAAAGAAAGATGGGAGAAAGGCAGTGCCCCATCCTGGAGGCCCAGGGAGGGGAGGGATTCAGGAAGGAGGGTGGGATCAAAGGTCCCAGAGAGGGTGGGATCAAAGGTCCCTGGTCCTCTGGTCCCAGAGGGCCAGGACGACAAGACTGAGAAATGTGCCCCGGTTCTGGGTGTTAGGGCACTTGGAACCTTCCAGAAGGCTGACTGATTAAAGCATCGTGGGTGAGTCTGACCATGGTGGGGGGAGAGTGGCAGGTGGTGAGTGGTGACAGAGGACGTCCTAAGGATTAGCTGCTTCATTTGGAAGACAGAATAAACGAGGAAGGGGGAGAGCTTGGGAGCCTGGTGGAAGGGCTTGTCAGCGTCAGGAAGGGTCTGTTTTGTGTGGGCACATCATGGGGCTAAACGGTGGAGCACAGGCCTGGAGGCGACAGGGAACGGGCAATGTCTGGGATACCCAACAACAGGGCCATAGGGCAGGGCACATCCATATGGTGGTACATTTTGCAGCTGTGAAAAATCACATTTTTGAAAGATATTTAACAACATGAAAACTATTTAACAACATGGAAAATTTCCCCCTAAAATAATAAAGGGAAAGAAGGATCAAAAATAATGTTACACTTGTGAGCATTCTAATATAGAAATATATTCATATTCCAATTTAAAAAAAAACTGTGTTATGATTCCAATTTCCTTGAAAACATGTGCATATTTGCACTGGCAGGAAACACACCAGGATAGATGTGGCTTTTAAAAATTCTTTTCTGTATGTTCCAAATTTTCTAAAACAAACATGTGTTACTTTTACAATGATTAAAAGGAGTACAGATGGCTGGTAGCCTTGGCTATATTATTGGTATTATCATGCCTTTTATTCTGTTGTCCTTCTCTCTGGGAGCTGGGAGGAAATTCTTTCCTCCGAGGTGAGGTGCACGAAGCAATGATGTGTTGAGCGCCCAATGCGCTTCCTCCTCTGGGTGAGGTGATGGGTTGGGGGGAGATGGGCAGTGTGCAAAGGGTCTTAGGGTTGGCTGGAGAGAGGGAGAAGCAGCTAAGAAAAAAAACAGAGCCTCAGCCATGAGAAAGAAGGAAATCCTGCCCTTTATGATAACGTGGCTGGACCTCGAAAACATTATGCTAAATGAGATAAATCAGAGAGAAAGACAAGGACTGTAGGGTCTCACTTATCTGTGTAATCGAAAAAATTGAACTGGTAAAAACAGAGAGTGGACTGGTGGTTACCAGGGGCTTGAGGGAGGGGGAATAGATGCTGTTTAAGGTACAAACTTGCAACTAATAGACAAGTCCTGGAGATCTCATGCCCAGTCTACAATAAATACAAAGTGAATACAATATTGTATTTTAATCATCAAACTTGCTAAGAGACTAGATCTTTATTATTTCCACCAGAACAAAGAAATAATTATGTGAGGTGACAGAGGTGCTATCACTACACTAGCAATCATATTACAATACATAAATGTAGCATTTCAACATGTACACTTTAAAGTTACACAATGCTATAGGTCAAATATATTTCCAGGACAAACGAACAAACAAAACCCCCAGAGCTATGGTGGTGTGGCATTCACCCTTTCAGAGAAGGGATCCATCTGCGGGGGCTGGAGTCAGTGGAGAAGTGGGACTTGATCTAGACCTTGGAGAGTGGAAAGGTTGCCATGAAAAGTCGAGCACTTTGACCTGGAGCCACTGATATGGGCTTGAACAGGGGAGCTGGGGTGTGCTGGACTGGAGAGGGGAAAGAGGACTCCATTCAGCTGGAAGTGGCGGAGCTCCTGGGGTCACGGTGACTGCTGGAACTGTCACTAGAAAATCTCCGGGCTTGGTGGTTCACAAGGGGCAATGCCCTGCTACGTATGGGAAGCAAGGGGCTTGGAAGGGTGGGTCACCCCACTGGCTTCGGTCCCTCCCTCCACCCTGCTCTCTACTAACTCTGAAGAAAGGACAGTGCCTGAGAGAGAGAGATGACGAGAGAGATGACATGAGGAGAAAGGGAACAGAGCTCAGATGGCGTTAAAGCTGGGAGAAGGGAAGGGAGGGAAAGGAAGGGGGAAGGGGAGGGAAAGGAGGGAGGGGAGGCGATGGGTATTTGCCATCAGACATCCTTCAGCTCTATCTGGTGGGAAGCGGGGTAAGGGGCGTCACGAGCCCTTTGTAGGCGTGTGAACTGGGCAGGGGACTTGGGGTCTACAGCCACCTCCTTCGGTCCCTGACTTATGTGTTTCTTGCCGCAGAAACAACTTTTCTTCCTTGTCCTTCTCTCCACGCCCTCCTTGTCTCTGCCCAGCATGGAATTGGGGATGTTTTCCCAACTTCCTACCATTCTGCGCTGCTGTGTTTGGGGGGGCGCGCTGGAAGAACGGCCGTGCCCTGGACTCTATCAGGATGTCTGCTAAGGGTTAATAGAGGATGCAGGTCTCTGGGTCCTGTCCTTTGGATCAAAGGGCAATGATGTCGCTCCATCTGGCACCCACTGAGTGCCTGCTCTGAGCTGGGCACTGCTCTTTGCGCTAGAAATAAAGCCGAGAGCACAGGGACAAAACTGCCTGCCTTGGTGGAGCTTATATTTGAGCAGGCAGAGAGATGATAAGCAAATAAATAATCATAACGTGCAATGCGTCAGATATTGCTAAGTGTTTGGGAGAACATTGAAGCACGGAAAGGGGCCAGGGTTTGTGTGGGGGGGACATAGGCTCTTGGACTTTCCTCACTGGCAGCCCCAACGTCTTCAGACAGATGCTTCTAGAATGAAACAGCCAGGTGCCCAGAGACGCCATGATCAGCAGCTGCTTACTTGCCTCAGCCATTTAGAGACTACTCCCAAAATAACCCAGGTCTTGAGCAGTGGAGGGGCGGTGCTCGCGCAATGTGGGGCTGCCCTCTGAGACATGCAGGGCTTTGGTGATGACCCTCTTGATGTGAGAGAAGCAGATGCCAACACTCACGAGTAAGTGGAATCCCTTGGACCAGGGCCATCTCCCCCCCTCTGCCCTCAGGAAGTTGGCGCCATGGTTTTATCCTCTCTCACCATCTGGCGTTGCTCTGACTGAGCAGCTGTGAGTGAGGTCATGGGACAAGTTCTTTTGTCTCTGTCTTCTTCACTTCTCTAAATTCATCCCCACAACTCATCTACAGAGTCCTAAGAAACCAGTGCAACTTGAAAGGCTGGGCAAGCATCCCAACTAACAAGAAGGGCCTCTGATGCGGTCAGGGTCAAGGCAGAAGCCACTCTAGATCCCACACAGGGCATCAGTGACACACGAGAGGCTAAGTAAGCCAGGCAGAGACAAGGAGACAGCCCAGAGGTTGGTAAGAGCAGGAAGCCATTACCACCAAGGGCCACGGAGGCAATGGAGGAAGACTTGTCACCAGAAGCCAGGCCATCTGGTGGGAGCTAGAACCATTGTCTGGGGCTGCTTAGAGGGACCTGGGTCCAAGATGGAAAGGCTGCCCGCTGAGCCCACCGTCGCTGCTGGAGTCGCTCCTGAGACAGAGCAAGACGGGGAGATGGGGAGGCATGCCCTGGCTTCTCCCCTCCTCTACCTCCCAACACTGGCTGTGCCTCTATGATGGCTAATTTTAGGTCACATTGACTAGGCTAGAGCAGGGGTCCCGAACCCCCCAGGCCATGGACCGGTACCGGCCTGTGGCCTGTTAGGAACGGGGCCACACAGCAGGAGGTGGGCGGTGGGCGAGTGTGCGAAGCTTCATCTGTATTTACAGCCACGCCCTGTCACTCACATTACAGCCTGAGCTCCGCTTCCTGTCAGATCAGCGGAGGCATTCGATTCTCATAGGAGTGGGGACACTACTGTGAACTGCGCATGCGAGGGACCTAGGTTGCACTCTCCTTATGAGAATCTAATGCTGATGATCTGAGGTGGAGCTTCAGGTGTCACTGTCTCCCATCACCCCCAGATGGGACCATCTAGTTGCAGGAAAACAAGCTCAGGGCTCCCACTTATTCTGCATTATGGTGAGTTGTACAATTATTTCATTATGTATCACAATGTGACAATAATAGAAGTAAAGTGCTCAATAAAGGTAATGCACTTGAATCATCTTGGAACCATCCACCCCCTCCCCCCCACCATCCCCGGTCCGTGGAAAAATTGTCTTCCATGAAACCGGTCCCTGGTGACAAAAATGTTGGGGACTGCTGGGCTAGAGTACTCAGGTATTTAATCAAACACTAATCTAGGTGTTGCTATGGTAATATTTTGTAGACATGGCTAGCATCTAGTAACGGTGGCTAACAGTCAGTTGACTTTCAGTAAAGGAGATTATCTTTCACAAATTGGGTGGGCCTGGTCCAATCAGTTGAAGGCCTTAAAAGCAAAACCTGAGACTTCTAGGAGAAGAAATTCTGCCTTAAGACTGCAGCATCAACTCCAGTCTGAGTTGCCAGCCTTGCCAGCCCGCTTTACAAGTTTTAGACCTTCCAGCCCCGCCCCACAATTGCCTGAACTAGTTCCTTGAGATAAATCTATCAATCATCTATCTATCTATCTATCTATCTATCTATCTATCTACTATATATCTACCTCCTACTGGTTCTGTTTTTCTAGAGATTCTGACTGATAGCATTGGCCCAAACTACACAGAAGCCAGCTGGGTTGAGAAATGTAGCTCCCTGTGATTCCATGCAAAGCAGGGAAATGTGATTAGCACAGTCTCTTGCCTGGAGTGACATTCTGAATTCTTCTGCTTGGTACTTTCCTGGAATGCTCCTTTCTTCTACAGTTCCCAGGTGTTTGCACAGCAACAGTAGCTAGCATTTCCTGAGCGCTTGATATGCACCAAGCCCTGTGCTAAGTACTTTACATGTGTTATATCATCTAATCCCCTTGACTCTCCAGTGAGGCAGATGCTATAATTATCTCTATTGTGCAGAATAAGAAACTAAGCATTTAAGTAACATGCTCAGTGTTACACAGCCAGTTAGTGGTAGAGCTGGGCCAGTATCCCAGCCTCCTAGCCCCTCCCTTTCAGACATAGGAGTGTAGTTAAATGATCATTCATCAGGGAAGCCCATAGTCCTGGGTTTGAATCCAGGGTCTACTATTTTCTATCTTTGTAATGTTGAGCAAATCTCTGGACCTTGCTCGGATTTCATTTGCTCATCTATAAAATGGGACTATCAGACAGCATTGAAAGGATTGGATGAGTTCATGTCTGTCCAAGTGCTCTGCCCCCAGAGGGTACCACAAACCTAAGCATCGTCGTTCACATTTCCATCCTTTTCTCTCCTACTCAAAGGAGTTACTGTACATCTTTCTCTTTTCACTTTACTACACACTGCTCTCATTTTCATTTTCTTTCACCCAATTATACCAACTGATTTTGCCCAGCTTGACACCCAAAGAAGGTAGTGAGTAGTATCTTGGACATGTCCCCATCAGCCAGTCTAAGGGTTGGAAGAAAACAATGTATGATTTGCTGTGTTTAGTGCCCCGGAAGTTAAAAAAAAAGGCATGCTGGGAGCTTCCCAAAGCAGAACTATGGCTTTTTCCAGAAGCAGTGAATTTACTTCCAGCAGGCTCTCACTGGCTCCTTACATTGAAAAAAGGATTTGTCTCTACCTCCTCCCAGCCCTGGAAACCTGTGTTCACAGTTAGCTTCTTTCTTGCACGTTGTGCATGGATCGTGCAATAAACCATGGCCTTTTGGTTTCTTTTCTCCAAATATTGATCACTGTTCTGAATTTTCCATTCCAGCTTTGTCCTTCTATGATTTATTTGTAAACCAGGAGGGAGGTCATTCCTTCTCAAGCTTCCCTTCCCTTCTTTTGTTGTTTTTCATTTTTACCTACCTACTAAGAAGAGAAAAATAGTCATTGAATCTTAGAGAAATAATCCAGGCCCGTATTTCTCAAACTGGGTGATGTGTATCTCTGGGGGATATGTGGCCATGTAGCAGGGAGTAGTTCTTAAAATGCAAATTAAACATGGAATAGCTTTCTGGAGCATTATTTCACCCAAAGGTTCAGCAGAGAAGATTTTTATATTAAAACAAATATTATTATTTTTTACTAAAACAAACTAAGATTTATTATGGAGTAGATTCATCCACATGAATTTTTAGGTTAAAAACTGAAACTCTGAACTCAGGGACTTCAGGTAGAGGGAGAACAGGGTGAGGCACGCCGAGCATTGACCCCTCCAGCCCCCAGGATGCTGAGAACTGGCTTATCCTTCCAGGATGGAGATTGAGGGTTTCTTCTATGGAGAAACTGAAAGGCCCAGAGAAAAGACCATCTTTAATAACATTTGGGGAGCTACCCCCAAATAAAAAGGCAAGGTTCCCACATAATCTGTTATTCCTGCCACACTTTCAAAGATCACCAGAGTGTTGGATGTGATGGGTCAGCACTCAGCTCCATCTCTGCCTCGTGTTGTCTGGAACCCAGCAAGTCAAAACCTGTATTTCCCAGACTCCCTTGTAGCTAGGGTATGAGAAGAGATTTGGTCCCACCAATAAGAAGCACTTGGACAATTTGGGAAGATGGAAGGTGGGTAGAGGTCATCTTCCTGATACTTTGGGATGTTTTCCTGCTGGTGAGCAGGTTATGGAAGTTTCTAACAGCAGCCCTCTCCCAGGGCATGTCTCCAGCTTTGTGGGAAGTGAGTGAGTGTTGGAAGTGAGTGTCAGAATGGCTATCATCAAAAACGCAAGAGATAGCAAGAGTTGGTGAGAATGCAGAGAAAAGGGAACCCTCATACACTGTTGGTGGGAATGTAAATTTGTGCAGCCACTGTGGAAAACGGTATGGAGTTTTCTCAAAACACTAAAAATAGAGTTAACATTTAAAAATAAGACATGCATACACTTTAAAGAGTGCTCAAAAACTTGTATCAAAAAACAGCAGGCCCCTGACCCTGATCCTTCTTATCCTCAAGTCCTGCTCCCTGGGTAGCCATTTTTTTAAAGTCTTTTAGCTGTTTTCAGTTATTTACCTCCAAATGAAATGTTTATACTACACTTCTTGATTTGACTGATTTTTATATTGTCTGTTGATTTTTATTTTGGGATAAGACAATTTAGCTCTCATTTGCTCCCCCTTTCCCCTCTTCCATCCTCCCAGTATAGTTACATCACAACTTTTGATTAAGTCAACATTCAAAGTGTACATTGTTATGATTATGATTACTGCCAAGCCGAGTAGTGTGCTATAACTGTATTTCCTTTTTGTGTGTATTTTGGAGTCAATAGTTTTCTCCTTTCTTTGTTTTTTTCTTTAATTTTTTGAATTGAAATATAGTTGATATACAATATTATGTTAGTTTCAGGTACTACATAATTTTACGCTTGTATACATTATGAAATAATCACATTGATAAGTTTAATAACCATCTGTCCTCATGCAAAATTATTGCAATATTATTGACCCTATTCCTTATGTTGTATATTACATCCCCATGACTTATTTATTATATAGCTGGAGGTTTGTACCTCTTAATCCCCTTCACTTATTTCACCTACCTCCTACCCCTTCACTTCTGGCAACCTCCCATTTGTTCTCTGTATCTATGAGTCTCTTTTCATTTTGTTTTGTTTGTTTGTTTTTTTGATTCCCCATATAAATGAAATCATGTAGTATGTATCTCTCTGTGTCTGACGTATTTCACTTATCATAATATCTTCTAGATCTATCCATATTGTCGCACATGGCAAGTTTTCTTTTTTATGGTTGAGTAATATTCCGCTGTATATATATACCACATGTTTATCTATTCATCTACTGATGGACACTTAGCTAACTTCCATATTTTGGCTATTGTAAACAGTGCCTCAGTAAACATTGAAGTGCATATACGTTTTCAAATTAGTGTTTTTGTTTTTTGAGGAGAGTAAAATTGCTTGATCATACGGCAATTCTATTTTTAAATTTTTGAGGAAGCTCTATACTGTTTTCCATGGTGGCTGCACCAATTTACAATCCCACCAACAGTGCACAAGGTTTCCCTTTTCCTCACCAACACTTGTTACTTGTATTTTTGATGATAGCCATTCTGACAGGTGTGAGGCGATATCTCACTGTGGTTTTGACTTGCATTTCCCTGATAATTAGTGATGTTGAGCATCTTTTCATGGGCCTCTTGGCCATCTGCCTTTCCTCTTTGGAAAAATGTCTCTTCAGCTTTATGCCCATTTTGTAATCAGGTTGTTTATTTTTTGATGTTGAGTTCTAAGAACTGTTTATATATCTGTTTATATATGTTGGATATTAATCCCTTATCAGTCATATCTTTTCTCCCATAGGTTGTCTTTTCATTTTGTTGATGGTGTCCTTTGCTGTGCAAAAGCTTTTAAATTTAATTAGGTCCCATTTGTTTATTTTTTCTTTTATTTCCTTTACTTTAAGAGACACATCCACAAAAATATTGCTGCAATTTATGTCAAAGAGTGTTCTGCCTATGTTTTCCTCTAGGAGTGTTATAGTATCTGGTCTTAACAATTAGGTCTTTAAGTCATTTTGAGTTTACTTTGTTTATGGTGTTAGATTTTTTTTTAACCACTAATTTGAAAAGATATGTGCATCCCAATGTTCATAGCAGCATCATTTACAATTGCCAAAATATGGAAGCGACCTAAGTGTCCATCAACAGATGAATGGATAAAGAAGATGTGGCATACACACACACACACACACGTGCACACACACACACACACACACACACACACACGATGGAATACGACTCAACCATAAAAAGAGTGAAATGTTGCCATTTGCAACAACAGGGATGGACTTGGAACGCATTATGCTAAGTGAAATAGGTCAGACAGAGAAAGACAAATGCTGTATGTTATTACTTGATGTGGAATCTAAAAAATACAACAAACTAGTGAATATAACAGAAAAGAAGCAGACTCATAGATATAGAGAACAAACTAGTGGTTGCCAGTGGTGGAGGAGGGGCAATATAAGGGAGATACAAACTGTTGGGTGTAAAATAGGCTACAAGGATCTATATTCAACATGAGGAATATAGCCAATATTTACTAATAACTGTAAATAGAGTGTAACCTTTAAAATTGTATAAAAATAAAATATTTTTAAAAATAATAAATTTAAAAAATAAAATATTCCATTTCCTTTTTCCTAACCCAACGAGGAGGGAGAGAATAATTATTTGTGCCTCACTTACCACTTTTAGACCCTTGACAACCTGATAGCCTTCTCTTTAGTTAACTGCTTTAGCCCTTTCTCTCGTATCTCAGGTATCTCCCCAACCATTTAGTTCTTTCAGCCATTTTTTTCTGCACTCACTCCAAAGAAATGGGGCTGGAAATCACATGAGATCTGCTCTGTGGGGCACTGAAGGTTTGCTTCCTGGCTGGACGGCATTCACCTTATGCCATTGGTTGAAGCCATATGGCTTCTCCTGCCATCCGGGGGTCTGTTGAAAACTACATTTAGGTCCCATTTAGCTCTAGCCTGACCTACAATCTTGACAAAGACCAATCGTGTTCAGTTTCATTCCCGAATTTTGTCTCATGGGCCCCCATTGCAGTAGGCTGTTTTCTGTGCCTGCTTCAACTTTT
Source organism: Orcinus orca (assembly GCF_937001465.1). Classification (NCBI taxonomy): domain Eukaryota; kingdom Metazoa; phylum Chordata; class Mammalia; order Artiodactyla; family Delphinidae; genus Orcinus; species Orcinus orca. Next base: position 17,132,468 of record NC_064573.1, read on the forward strand.
CAACTTAGACTAATTTGTTATGACCCATGGATAGTTTGCATTATTAAAATTCTGTCATCTCGCCTACAGGCAAAGGTGGGTAATCTGAAGATCATCTAATCCATTCTGGAACTATCTCTCTATCTCTCTCAATTCTGAAAAAAATGGTAACCATTGGCAGCAGGAAAGATCCTGCTTTCTACTCTGCACACACCCAATGTCAATATGGTATAAATATAAAAATGGGTTCTGGTATTTTGAATGGATGGAGGAGCAATTAGCTGAGTATGTTCTGCTTGTCTGTTTGCCATGGAGGAGGTGGACTGCGGTTAGGCTCCCTGGTGCCAGTCTCCTAAGGTCGTAGCTCATGTACCTAAGAATCCATTCATTCATTTATTCAACAAACGTTTATTAAACGCCAGAGTATGCAGACCCAGGAGGCACAAAACAAATGCTCGTCAAATAAAATTGTGTGACAACGAACCTCAACCCACTCAGGCAACGGAGCGAAGAGCAGGCGAGCCTGGCAGGAGCTGGCTCTCCCACCGTCATGTGTGACAGCTCTGGGGTTCTTGACCCCTGGCCTGAACCGTAGCAAGAGGGCTTGTCACTGAGCCTGTCACGTGGGGCAGAAGCAAATGCCTTGCTGAGGTCTCAGGTCGATTATATCTATTGCTTCCACCTTATCTACATGGCCTGTCACTCTATCATATAAGGAAATTAAATTGGTCCGACTTGATTTACTCTTCACACGGCTGTGTCCATAAGCTTCCCAGGCCTTGCCCCCTTCTGGCTGACTGCACATTGATTGCTTGATGATTTGTTCTATCATCTTCCCTGGAAACCAGGTTAAGCTTATCAGGCTGTAAGGAATGTGGTCATCTTTTTCTGCTTCCTAAATGATGGGCATCGTGTTTGTTCTTTGTGAAGCTCCCAAGGTAACGCCCCTTCCCTGGGAAACACTCAGAGTAATTGCTGGTCCCTCCCCAATGGTCCCTGCCAATTCCCCATATCCATTCAATTGAGTGTTGTGAGTCTCTGTGGTTTTAGTTTCAGATAGCTTTTTGCAAAGGATGCTCCACTCTATTTCAGGTACACTGGTCCCAGCTATGTCACGTAGGGTGGGACACCATGCCTGGAAAACAAACCCAGGGTTAAAGAAGGTAGACTCAAAGAAGAAACCTACTGTACTCAGCAGCCACGGTGGGGCTGACAGGAGATCAGAAATCTTGAGAATTATTGGGAACAGGTTCCACACGCGACAAAATGTCTGGTTGCTGCTGCTTTCTGAGTGTAACCCGCAGACCTTACATCAAAATGTAGCATCTTTTGGTACAGACAGAAGTAAATATACACATTAAAACCTCTGCTATTTTGAGTCCTCCGGTTACCTGCTTGCCCTCTTTGCCCATCAGGAATGGTATTTTCCTGGGGTTTTCTTCTGTGCAATGTAAATGAAGAATACTTCTGGTAAAATTTCATGGAAGCCTGTCTAACCTTTCTGCTTCTGTGCCTTGGTGCTTAGTCCACTTCTTTGTTCCTCAGTGATTTGCTCTTTTCCTCCTCTCCTCACTCCATCGGCTCCCACCTGCCCCCTTGTTAGGTCCCAGAACACAGCACCATTTTGCTACGCTTCCTGTCCTTTCTGCATTCCAGTGTTTTTCCTGAGTCCCCTGAGCTGATTATTTAAAGGGCACTTGTTTTCCCCCATAGTTCTTTATCTCCTTGAGCCTTTTCCTCCATGACGTAGTATGAAACTTCTTATAAATTCCTTCAGGTATAGAAATCTGCTTTTCAAAGCCTCTCTCTTCTTCATTAACAACGCCTACTAAGGATCATAGACTTTTGCACTCAACCCCAAATCTAAATTTTCTTCCTCCAAAGAAATGAATCAAGATAAAGTAAATTGCTCCTAATGTACCATTAGAATTTGGCAATTCTTGTCCTGATTTATTCTGCAGATATTTTAGTGTAGAAGAGATTTTCTGCTTCATCATACACGTTTACACCCATCACCCAAGATGCCAACCTGGCATTTCTTTGCAGATCTCGTTTCCCACAGCAGCCCTTAGATTTGTAGATTAATTGGATAATTCTCACTCATTAGAGGAAATGGTTTCACTCTCTTTCCATGAAGAAACCAAGAAACTCCAACCACTGCCTAAAATGGCCTTCCAGTTTTCTTTCTTTCCCATATTCTCCCTTACCCACCCCCTCCCCACGCATACAACTTTTCCCCATTTCTCCTTCTTTAGTTTCTTCCTGCAGCTCATGGGCAGGTTAAACCACTTGTGACATCTGAGGCATGTTAAAAAGTCTTGTTTGTCCCCCATCACTCCCTACCCTGTCCCATCCCACTGCCTGGTCTCTCTCAATTAGTACCAACCTCTTGGGAAACACCTGGTCCAGAAGGTTCTGTGCCATATCTTACTCAGTAAGCTACTATCACTTCCCAGCCCATCAACTTGAAATCATTTATCAGGACTCTGAAGAAATGGGAAATGGGACAGGTAAACTTTGATGACTCAAGAAGGAAACTGCCGTCTGCTATGTCACCTGGGAAGGTGAGGTCAGGATGGGGAGAGGCATCAGAGGGGTCCAGTTAGTGGTCTTTGAAGCTCTCAGAAGGAGACAGAAGGGTGAGAAATTAAGAGGGTACGGGCATGGACATGCTCCATTGGTACCATTTGGCTGGAGGATAATGCTGAGTTTCTCCATAAAAAATATAAAAGTGAGATGGGGAAGACCCATTTGGTGACTTGAGCCAAGCCCCACCAACATAGGGCAAATGGTACACGTCTTCCTGGGATGGCTTTAAGTTTAAATTATGAAGTGATGGGATGCCTGCTCCCTAACTGGGCAGATAGAAGGCCTTTCCTGGAGGTACCAGCATGGGAAAATCAGTTCTTCCACTTAGCTGAAATCCTCCTATGCTTGTTTCCAGTCAATAATGACTTCTTCCCAGAGCAGTGGGGTTTTCAGCGATGCTGCTCAGTTTTAGTAGTTTGCAAAGGGAAATTAAGGTAAAACTGATTGCTGTTCCCCTTCCTTCCTCCCACCCCTGATTAAGTCAGTGCTGTGCAGCTGGCTCATTGGCTTTCAACTTGGGCTGCGCATTATAATCATCTGGGGAGCTTTGAAAACTCCCACCCAGACCAATTAAATTCAGAGCCTCTGAGGGTGGGACCCACGCAGCACAAGTTATAAGACTGCTCAGGTCATTCCAGTATGCAGCCAAGTTGAGAACTGCTGCATTTGCTGATCTGTATTTTCCAGCAACCCAACTTGGTGGGGTCAAGACCCCTGTTGGGTCTTTTTCTTTCCCTCACTGGCTCTGTCACTTCATTTCAGTGGTTGTCAAGCTTTCTGTGTTCGTGTCACACTCAACTCTGAGATTTTTGGCAGCCCACCTGTGGTGATTCAAAGACTTGAAGTTACACCGACCAGCTGGCACTTAGCACAGGACAGATTGTTTCGGTGTCTCTATAAATGGCTGTATATGCTATTGCGTGAGTCGCCATTTTCCACTGGGTTAGAAAACCTGGGCCTGGCCTGAACCCTCTTAGATACTCTCAAGGCCAAGTTCTTACTTGCTCCAGTGAACACACCTTCTTCTTCCAGCATCAACCTGGCATTAGGCTATGCCAGTAACCCATTTCTCTCAACAAGTTCTACCCAGTTGTACCCCATAGTGTTAGAGCCACTCAGCTTCCATCTGAAAGACACCCAGGAAGCATTAGTTAGTGGCACGAAAATTATGTCATACACACTGATTGAAACTGAGTGTACTCCTGTGAAGAGGTTTGAAAAAGGAGCAGCAGCAGAGCAGTTGCGATCACCACCCCTAATCACTGCAGTCAGAATCTCCCCCATCCCCAGCCTGGCTCCCCCACTTAGGCAAGGCAGGCACTTACCTGCCCAGCCCCTGCCTACCGCATGCTCAGGGCTCCCTCTACCAGGAGCTGTCCCATCCCGGGAGGAAGCATGTAGTAAGTTTTCTGTCTGAGTGGGAAACTGCCCCTCTGTGGAGCCGCTGTCCTTGTCACTGAGGTCTCCTCCCTGCTCTCCTGCCCTTGGGCCTGGTTTCTGACTTCCTGGCCTCACATCCCCCCACCTTCCTGCCTGGTTTCTCTCCCTGTTCACCACTCCCACCCTGTCCACGAGCCCTCAGATCCCAGCCGCTCCTCTCCCTGGGCCTGGGTCCTGCCTGCCTCCCTTGGCTCCACCTTGAGTCTCCTAACCTGGCTGTCTGGTCAGCTTCCTGAGTGCCTGCCACCACCTTCAGATGCCTGGTGTGGAAGAGCTATCTTCAGCCCATGGTCAACCTCAAAACTTTGCTTTTCTCTAGCATCTGTCCAGCGAGGTAGTCATGTTTGTCCTTCTGACCTAGATCCAAATCCAAGTTCTACCTTCAAAGGGGTCCCATTTTGGAGACCCCAAGACTGAAGGGATTCAGCCATTCCCCCTGAGACCAGCACCTGGTCATGGGTCCACATGGTTGACCAAGAGGCAATCATTTATTCCTCTTGATGGCTCCTTCAGACCCCAAAAAGCAAAGAGAACAAAAGCATGTTCCCCTGGGATGTGACAGGAACCCGTGAAGGAAGTTAGCCCCCTGAAAGTACTCTTGGTTCCTTTTTCACAGGTCTGTTTGGTGCCTTGTCAGAGTATTTTGGCCAAAACACCTTGGCTTTTGAGGAGGGAAGGAGAACAGCTACTCTGTGTCCTATGTAAGAGCCCTCTCCTCTCCTCCTCTTAGCCTCTGCTACCTCCCCTGCAGATGAAATCATCCCAGCTTCTTGTGGAGAAGGTGAATGAGGTGAAGCCCCGATCATGGAGTATTGGCACTGGATCATTTTGTTCCAAGATGGCATTCTGGAGGGCCAACTCTAGCCACTGGTAGTGTCTGCCTGGAGACCTGGGTTAAGGTTCATGAGACTGCTGTGTAGACTTGTCATCAAGAATGCAACAATTAATTATCAGTGTCTGCTGTAGATGCAAGGATGGAATTATGGGCTGTATATTTGCTCACTCTGATCTGGTTCCACAATTTCATTTCCAGAGAGATGAGGTGACTTGCCTGAAGTCACAAGACTAGTTAACAGAACCAGAAATTGAACTGAAATTGCTGACTTTGGTCCATTGCCTTTAGGTGGCACTTTCCAGGGTGTGCCATGAAGTTAAATGTGCGTATTTGCAATAGATACTTCTCATGTGAACTGGGAATTCCTACAAAGCCCCAAATGGGGACAATCTCCGCAAAACCAGCCATCTCATTGTCTGTCTCTCTTTCTTCCTATTTTTCTACCATTCAACTGATGGTTTTATTTTTATTTTATTTTTTGGTGAGAACATTTAAGTTTTACTCTCTTAATTATACAATACAGTGTTATCAACTATAGTCACCATGTTAGACATTAGATCCTTATTCTTATAAATGGAAATTTGTACCCTTTTACCAACCTCTCCCTATTTCCCCCAACCCCCAGACCCTGGCGACCACTTTCCTCTCTGTTTCTATAAGTTTGACTTTTTTTTAGATTCTGCATATAAGTGTTACCATGAAGTATTTGTCTTTCTCTGTTTGGCTTATTTCACTTAGCATAATGCCCTCAAAGTCTATCCATGTGGTTGCAAATGGTAGGATTTCCTTATTTCTATAGCTGAATAATATTTCATTGTATATATATATTACAATTTCTTTGTCCATTTGTCCACTGATTGACACTTAGGTTGTTTCCATGTCTTGGCTATTGTAAACAATACTTCAATGAACATGGGGGTGTAGATATGTCTTTGATTTAGTTTTGATACTGATGTCTTTGATACTGATTTAGTTTCCTTAGGATATATACTCAGAAGTGGAATTGCTGGACCATATGGTAGTTCTATTTTTAATTTCTTGAGGAACCTCTAAACTGCTTTCCATAGTGGCTGCATGAATTTACATTCCCACCAACAGGGCACAAAGGTTCCCTTTTCTCCACATCCTCACCAACCCTTCTTATCTCTTGAGTTTGTGATGATAGCCATTCTAACAATGAGAGGTGGTATCTCACTGTGGTTTTGATTCGCATTCCCTGATGATCAGTGATGTTGAGCACTTTTTCATGTACCTGTCTGCCATTTGTATGTCTTCTTTGAAAAAATGTCTACTCAGTTCTTCTGTCCATTTTAAAATCAGATTGTTTTGTTTTTTTTCTATTGAGTTGTGTGAGTTCTTTATATATGTAGTCAACACTTCATATCTGCGTTACATCAGGTTTACATGATGTAAACATTTTGTACTGTGTTTACAACCTGTGGTTGGTTGACTCCACAGATGCAGAACCCACAGATACGGAGAGCTAACCATGGGACTTGAATAACTGTGGATTTTCGTATCTGCTGTGGGTCCTGGAACCACCCCCCTGGAGATACCAAGAAATGACTATTTTTTAAAATATTAACCCCTTATCAGATTTGCAAATATTTTCTCCCATTCCATAGGTTGCCTTTTCAATTTGTTCATGGTTTCCTTCTTCCATTGCCAAGACTGATGTCAGAGAGCTTATCCACTGTGCTTTCTTCTAGGAGTTTTATGGTTCCAGGTCTTATATTTAACGTTTTACTCCATTTTGAGTTGATCTTTGTGTATGGTATAAGCCTCCAGTTTCATTCTTTTGCATGTCACTGTCCAGTTTTCCCAATATCATTTATTAAAGAGACTATCATTTCCCCACTGCATATTCTCAGCTCCTTTTGTCATAAATTAATTGACCATAAATGCAAGGTTTCTTTCCGGGCTCTCTATTCTGTTCCATTCATCCGTGTCTCTGTGTAGCCAATCTTTGGATATGGTTTATGTCAGTATTATACTATTTTGATTACTATAACTTTATAATATAATTTGAAAGCAGGAAGTGTGATATCTCCAGCTTTGTTCTTCTTTCTCAAGATGGCTTTGGCTATTTAGGGTCTTCTGTGGTTCTATACAAATTTTAGAATTGTTTTTCAAGATTTATTATAAGGAATTGGCCCAGATAATTATGGAGGCTGAGATGTCCCATGATCAACTGTCTGCAATTCCAAAGACCTGAGAACCAGGAGGGCCAATTGTGTAAATTCCAGTCCAAGTCCATATGTTGGAGAAGACTGGTCCCCAGCTCAAAAATAGGCAAAGAGAGGGCGTTCTCTTTTACCCTGCCATTTGTTCTATTCAGGCCTCCAAAGGATTGGATGAGGACCACCCACACCAAGGAAGGCAATCTGCTTTATTCAGTCTGTGAATTCAAATGTTAACCTCATCCAGAGATGCCATCACAGACACACGCAGAAGAATGCTTCACCAAATATCTGCACACTCCATGGGCCAGTCAGGCTGACACAGAAAATTAACCATCACAGCTCATATGATGGAATATATGATGAAAGAAGTTCAACCATTGAAAATGACGTAGAACAATATTTATTGATACAGATTTAATGATATATTCGTGAGTTAACAGAATATGTTCCCAAAGAGTCTATATTGTTGGATACATGTTTTAAACTGCATATATGTGTAGATAAAACATCATGAAAGAATATGTAAGTAGTTAAAATCTTCATGATATATACACACTAACAAACGTAGTAAGGTAGATAGCTAGTTGGAAGCAGCCGCATGGCACAGGGATATTGGCTTGGTGCTTTGTGACAGCCTGGAGGGGTGGGATAGGGAGGGTGGGAGGGAGGGAGACGCAAGAGGGAAGAGATATGGGAACATATGTATATGTATAGCTGATTCACTTTGTTATAAAGCAGAAACTAACACGCCATTGTAAAGCAATTATACCCCAATAAAGATGTTAAAAAAAAAAAATCTTCATGATAAAATTGCCTATGAAGTATAGCATGTCTGCATTTTCTGGTTTTCTACCAAAAACACAAGTTACTGGCAGGTAGTCTCCAAGATGGCCCCCAATGATCCCCATCTCCTGTTATTCATGTCCTTGAACCACTGCTTCCTTTTTGCATGTGGGCTGGATTTAGTGACTTGCTTCTAGACAATAGGATGCAGTAGAGTTGATGGGATGTGATTTCTGAAATAAGGTGTAAGAAGACAGGCGTCTGTCTTAGGCACTCTCCCATGCTCTCTTGTTTCCTCACTTGCTTCAATGGAAGCCAGCTGCCATGTTATGAGTTGCCCTATGAAGAGGTCCCCACGGCAAGGAACTGTGGGGGGCCTCTGACCAACAGCCAGCAAGGAACTAAGGCCCTCAGTCCAATAATCCACAAGGAACTGAGTCTCGCCAGGAACATGAGTGAACACGCAAGTGGGTCCTCCCCTAGGCGGACTTGCAGATGAGACCATGGCCCCAGCTGAAGTCCTGACTGCAGTCTTCTGAGATACCCTAAGCCCGAGGCATCTAGCTCAGCTGTGCCAGGATTCCTGACTCACAAAAACTGGGAGATAATAACTGTGTGTTATTTTTAGCTGTTTAGCTTTGTGTTAATTTGTTACACAGCAATAGAAAGTGAGACACTGATGTAATGATATTTTAGAAATTGCTTTTGAAAAAGTCCTAGGGACAGGTTTGCCAACAAATTTAGCTCTAACTCCTCAGCTTCGGTTCCCCTTTCCCCAGCCCAGGGCTTTCTTCCTGACTTTGCCAAACTAGTCAGTCTCAAACATCTGGGTCCTGGTCCCTGCTTGGCCACAGAATCCCCTACCTCTCTCGGCGTCTGTTGCCTCCCCTTTGTGAAGACGGGGTGGGGTACAATCCCTAGAGACTTGCTCCCAGGGACCTCTTTTCTGTGCCTCTCAGGGGTGAGCTCTTCACCTCGTCTCCTTGCATTTAGTCTTCATTTTTCTCTCTCCCCTCACTTCAGATATAAAGGCTCCAATATTTATGAAGTGCAGATTCTGGAGGAAAGAAATGAAGTGAAAATACAGGAGCCCTGAGGAGGACCCTGACAGGGCGTCCCGATGCACCAGTTACACTCGGAGCCAGATTCAGGGAGCCCCTCAGCCATTTCTCCATCCTCTTCAGTACCTAAAAAAATAGGAATTAGTTTAAAAAACCCAACTGCAACCAAACTACCACACTTCACATAAAGTCTCTCCTGAAAGTTCCAAATCTGAAGAAATATTTGCTCGTAGCCTGGCCTCTGGGTAAAATTTAGTTCTGCCTGAGAAAGAGGGGTCAAGATGAGCTTCTCAAAGCCCTACACTGCCAAGTTCCCTGCACGTCGGGGCCGCTGCCAGCCAGGCGTGATGCCAAATTGAAGTGACTCTGAGCCCAAACCCATTAAACGCTCCGGGAAGGTGCTTCTGTGCTCATTAATGGAATTAGGTGCTCGGAGAGAAAGAGATCAGATGAATACCTCAGGCTTCCGTTCTGTAATCCTAGGAAAGTGATCTGATCAGGAGCCCAGTTAAATACAACAAAAAGTGCAGAGCGCTCTAAGTACTCTGGAGATCCAGAACCCGTCTGTTTTTCCCTCTAGTGTGGCTCACTGCATAAGCCCAAGACAATCCCACTACCAGCATAGAATGGTATATTTTGAGGGTGATTAAGCACTAAATGTTCACCAGGATGGAGTTGTAAATGGCTCAGGCAGTCATGGGATTATGAGCCTCACAGAAAACTGATGTCATGTCGGGCCCACTTTTTGCTCTGGTTCCTCTGATGGTTTGATGCTGGGCTTCAATGATGCTGCAGAAGTTGGTTGGTCCATTTCTGACTCTTCCTGTGATGACAGTCCTTTGTCTTTCGGCAAGGTCATTATTATCTTCCTGTGAGGTTGCAACAGCAGTAATAGAACAGCAATAGTAATAACAAGTGGGTGATATACATGTATATTTATATACAATCCTATTTAAATTTTAAGCCTATGGGCTAAGTATTATTAAATCCATGTAGAGAAGAAGAGATTGAAGCATAACAATATTAAGTCATCTCCAAGGACATAGCTATCAAGTGGCAAGCCTGGGATTCCCACATAGTCTGTGTGACCATGAACCTGTGTTCTTTGCAATGGATGATGAACTACACTGCTTGTGGGTACTAACCTGAAGCCTCCTGACTGACCTGTGGTCACTACACCAGCATTATCTTGCTTGGAAATCCCCTTGAGCTATGAGAGAGGTGGATGGTCAAAGTCAGTGGTTCCCAACCTGGCTGAACTTACAATCTGCAGGAATGCCAAGGCCCAGCTCCCACTCGCAACTAAAACTTTTAGACTCAGGGGTCTGTGATGGGGCCACCTGTCTGAATTTTGTTAACAAGGGCTTTGGTTGGTTCTGACACAGTCAAATAGCAGACTAACATTTTGGAACCACTAGACTGAGTGATCTGAAAATTCCCTTCCAGAACTAAATCTCCAGGGCAGGAGGGCATTTGGAGAGCTGCCTCGTCACCTGGCCCTCTCCTTACTCCTTACTGTCAGGTGTCCCTTTCCTGGGCTGAGCTGCCTCACCCTCGCCCTCTCTGGCTCCCTCTGACCCTGGCTAGGAACACACCACAGCAAACACACTGGCCCTGCCTCTGCCTGAGCTCCCATCTTTGCTAACTCTTTTCTCTGGCTCTGATATTCTACTCCCTGTCATCGAATCCTTCCAAGCCTGTATTTTCTTAATAGGTAATACATACACACAGTACAAATCCCCTGATTTACAAAAGGACGTATTGATAAATATCTCCTTCCTACCCTATAACCCAGGCATCCAGGTCTCACGCCCAGAGGGTTCCCCCAGTCATGCTTTACAAAAAAGAAATACAGTGCTGTGTGCTTGCTGTACATAGTGGTTTGCTCTGCTAATTTTGAGGAAACTGTGCCTTGAAGATTATTCCAGATCCATGCATAGAAGTTCTGCAGCTTAATTCCTTCACAAGAGTAGGCCATAGTTTGTTCTAGCCATCCTCTATTGATGGCATAGACAATGTTTAGGTTGTTTCCAAACTCTGGCTATTACTAACAATGCCACAGTGAATATTTTTGTATGTATGCCGTTTCCCACATGTATGAGAATATCTGTAGAGTAAAATTCATGGGAGTGGAATCGTAAGTCAGAGGGTATATTGTTCATCTTAACTCCAGTTTCCCATCCACTTTGAGTCAGGCTTCTAATCCCTGGCACTCTGGGTAACAGAGCCCAGGCCTCTGCTCATTTACGTCCCAAGTCTCTACCCCGGGGCCCTGATTTCCAGGGGCATTTCAATGGGTCTGGGTGGCCCACTCACCCTCACCTGCCCAGTGTGCTCCCTGCTAGGCACCCAGCTGAGCCTCTGAGACTCAGGCTTCCACATTACAGAAGGTTGCAGACATCTTCCTCTCTGCCTGGGCTTGTTCCCCAGACCCTGGGATTATGGCCTCTGTCTAGATTTAAAGTTCCCGAGAGCTCTTTCCAGTGCTAACTGACCTCTTCCGTAGTCATCTCTGTGCATCCAGGTTCCCTTTTGTCTGCTTCAATCAAACCCAGCTCTTCATTCCTTCTAGCTGGCCGGCCGTGTTGAAACTGAAGACCTACCACAAGTCACGGGATCTGGACCATCTCCAGATATAATCTCAGCGTAGGTGACACTTGTCTTGGGACCTTTCTGTCCATTTTCTCTGGGTCCCTCCATGCCTTCAAAATGCTCTCCAGCTGCCCAGAGTTTCCTCTGGGTTTCTTGCCTGGATTCGCTGACTGTATTTAACAGCGCTGTGTGCTCCAGATTTCTTCTACTCTCTCCAGCCTTATTTCAGAACGTGTCTGTCTTGTCTTTCATTTCCTAAGGGTCCTATTGGATAAACTCATCCTCATTGGCAGATAATGTCATCCATGTGATAATCCTCCTAGAGGTATTTTCATCTTGGGATGGGGCTTCCCGAGATCCCTTTGCTGAATGAATGGCACTACAGGGACGGGAGTAGGTCAAGGAGGATTTGAGGAATGGAGGGGTGGCTGGTAGAGGTAGCATGGTCCATGGTGTGGTCCATTTCTAACTGTGTGATGTACGTCACTTTGCAGAGCCCAAGTTTCCTCATATTACATTTCTCTTAGTGGTGTTGAGGTCAACTAACATAACTGATGTGGAAGTACTTTGTAAGGTACAAGGTACTGTTACCCTTTCACCAGCATCCCCCAAAGTCCAGAGTGCTGAGCCGCCAGGAATGCCAGCCCTGTGCGAGACAGCCACTTGGCAAGAAAGGAGGACCAAATTGCTCTATATTGTTTCCACCTCATTCTCTAGGAAGTACAGACAGCAACAGATTAAACGAAACCCTTGTGAAAAATCTTTCCATCATCAGGGTCAACTCTAATTTTTTCATCTTGCCTCAGACATTGACTTCAATTTCTTAGATTTGCACAGTAACAAATTCTTCCTGGTTATAGGAAGACGGTCTCCTTGAGTTTGTCCTTGTGAATGCTAGACATTTAAGTGTGCTTTTTTGCATGGGCTCAGTTCTCCCTCATTCTTGGAAGACATTTCCTGGGTCTGGTCTTCACGCTGTGTCTTTCTGTTCATTCAATTTGCGGTGGCATCCTGACTGTCACCGGAGGTCTTGGAACAAGCCTAGATGAGAGCTGACAGCTTCCCCGCTTGACGCTGCCTTGGGATTCCCCAAGTGCTATTATCACAGCTTCTGACCTGAACTGTACCAACCCAGGTGACTTGGATGCTTTCTTTGTTTCTCTGTACCGTTCTCCTGCCTTTGTTCTGATTTTTACGTGTCCATTACTACTGGCCCAGGTCACTGTATCCCTGACAACCTCCTCAGGGGAAGCAAGGATTCCAGGAACAAACATTTTGTCCCTTGGCTAGAGTAACAATAAATGAAAAGAGGAATAAATGCTCCTTTCCACAAAAGCTTTAGGGGCAGCTTTGGTTTCTCTAGTCCGCAGGTCAACTCAAAAAACAAAAAAAATCAAATTCTCAATCCCAAAAGCTCATTCTTATTCCCAATGTTCTCCACGGTAAGCCTATGACAAAGGTATTTTGGGGAAACTAGAATCCTGAGAAGTTAAAGGATGTTTTTCAAGGCCACATGCTTAGTAAGTAGTCTGACCAGGATCCAGGAGCAATGAAAGGAAGGGAAGGATCTCTTCAGGACTGAAACCAAATAAAACACGGGACCAGTGTTCATGGCAGGGAGACTCTGCTTGTTTAGAGCAAACTGTATCTTGAAGATTATTCTCCATCAATACCTAGAGACTTCCCCAGCTTCATATTCTATTTATGGGTGTGTCATAATTTATTTTCACCAATCAGGTGAAAACTGGTATTAAAATCAAAACCACCATAGTGTCATCCCAGCTATAATTTACTGTATGGATATACGTGTGAGGGAATAGTTAACAGTTAATTATATCTATACATATGTCTATATGTTTGTATGTGGGGATCTTTATTCATATACTGTCTGCTCACATAAATAGTAAATAATCTTCTATTTGTTCATCCATGGGGGTGTTTTAGTTTTTGTAAATGAATTCCCGTGTTCTTTTATGGTCTCAGGTTAAGAATTTGTCCAAGTTCTATACATTCTTTCAACTAATTGCTTCAATATCAAAATGTGGTGCTTCTTTAAAATTATACATACATACATATATATATATATATATATATATATATATATATATGACATTTTGGTATTTGGTTTTCGGCCTTCCATATTTATTCAGTTCCCCTTCCTCAACACCCCTTTAGAACAAGAGTATCACCACTTTTTTTGGTGGGAAGTACAGGTCATATTGTATTTTCTGTATTTGTGCACAATTATTTCAAACATGGTGTTCTAGTTTTTTGGGAGACAGGGGAGGAATTGAATTCCCATGTGGACATGTGGAGTTGGACATGTCTGTTTGACAGCCAACAGGAGCTGTCAAGCATATAGCCTCCACCCCCAAGTCCAAACTGGGACTCCATAGCTCCATTTCAGATGTCATGGTCCTCAAACTCCTTATTGTCTTGGGACCCTACTCTGAGAAATACTCCATTTTTCAAGATTCCTCTTTAATGCGGCACCAGAATTAAACAGTGTTCCAGATAATGGTTGACCAACAAGAAAGACACTTGTTTGTTGTATGAGTCTTAGAGACTAGCAGATATTCCCGGTGCACAGCTCACATCCCCTTGAGCCTTACCATGTTGGTACATGCCCGTCTGACTTCTCACTGCCAGCACCTGTGTGTCTTCACCTGAGGGCTTTCTCTGGCTACCAGAGTCCACTTGGACTGTGTCCAGCTGGAAGTGCCAAGGAATGAGCGCTCCCCACAGGGGCCTTCCATCAACGACCGATGGGAGTTGGAGTATAAATGCCACAGCTCTCTCACCTCTCAGCCGGGGTGGCCCTGAGATGCACATTCCCCATGCTTCACCGAGTGTCCCAGCAGCATCAAGCCCCTGTCACCTGCAAAGCTACTGGCTTGATACTCACTCTTTATTGGCTCCTTCCCTGTCCACCCCCTACAGGACGAGGTGTCATGGGGCCACCTCCCCAGTTAATTACTTGTACTGGAATCCTTATCTTGGGCTCTGCTTCTGGGGGTCCCCAGACTAAGGCAGCGCCTAATACTGCATCAGCTCTCCTAGCAGCCACATTGTGCTGCCGCTTTGTCCTGATTTTACAGTCGGATAAATCTCCAGCCTTGTATTCACGTCAGCTGCTGCCAAGTCATACTTACCTAATGCTGTGCCTTTTTCCTATTGATTTTTTTAACCTAAACTCAGACTTTGTGTTCAGTCCTGTTATACTCTTGGTTTATTTCCATATTCCAACCTCACAGAATAACTCTGAATATTGATTTGTTCTTTGGCTGTGTTAACTATCCCTCCCAGACATGAGTCATATTTGTAAATCTGATAAGCACGTCTTTTGTGCCTTCATTGACTTCTTTTAGAAAAATGTTGAACCAGGTAGGGTTAGGAACAGAATTCTAAACTAAATTCCTCCTTGGGTTGAATAATCAAGATCTTTTTCCTAAGAATCCCCGCTGATAGTGATTCAAACTAACTGCCCGAATTGAACCCAGAATTTACAGATTTGCCCATAAGAATGTGGAGCATGAACGGCTTGGTTGTTTTGCTAGAATCAAGATGGTCCACAGTTATGCTGTACTTGTGATCCACAAGTCTAGAACCCTATCAAAAAGGAAATGCAGTTAGTTTGACTTGTTATTCACAAATTCATGTTAACTACTGAGAACCCCTGGCTTTATTTCTAAAAGCCCCCAATCTTCCTTTTAATAATCCGTTCTGGAATTTTACCAGGGTTCAAGTTTAAGGTTTCTAGAATCTACCCTTTCTTTTTTATTTGAAAATGAGGACTTTTACCAATCCCTATTTTCCTATCCTCCTTCCTTAATTTCTCAGCAACGGAAAGTAGTACTAAGGTCACATTCGTAAGTACTTTTTGGAGCCTGGCATGCGATTTATCTGGCGACATCAATCCATTTCAAATGGTCACACACGCCCTACGTCCTTCACTGTCTCCCTACTGCTGAGCTTCCCATCACTAGGGAGGCTGGTTCTTGCCTGAGAGCACAGAGGGGGCGCAGAGCCCCATAATCCCCCATCACCCTTCTCAAACCTGGCTCCCTCCCTTCCCCAGTTTTCTTCTTACACCAGACACATGGTTTAGAGCTTTTGAGATTCTCTTTAGCCCTATGGGAACCCAGGCTCCTTCTGCCTCAGTCCCCACCCCACCCCCTCCCATGGTGGATCAGCCTACTCTCACCAGATCTCCCTAACCTCACACTCCACTTTGAGCTCCCTGATCCGCACCCGGGGTTTTGCTTTTTGTTTTATTTTATTGTGCCTCTCACGCTCTTTTCATTTTCGCTGGGATCATTCACATTCAAGAATACGATTCATTTTTACCCTCTCCTAGTCCCCATGAGAAATACTCCCTTTTATAATCTTTTACCTTGGGATCAAACCCATTTTCCCTCCGAAGTACTTGAGGTGAGGTGGGCATCTCTTCCTGTCTTTGATCTTGCCCACCAACCACCAGCTATCTTCTTCAGGGTCCTTCATTTATTTTTTAAAAATTTTTATTGAAATATAGTTGATTTACAATGTTGTGTTAGTTTCAGGTGTACAGCAAAGGGATTCAGCTATACATATATATTCATATATATAAATATATATTTTTAGGTTGGCCAAAAAGTTTGTTTGGGTTTTTGGTAGCCTCGTATGGAAAACCCGAACGAACTTTTTGGCCAACCCAATACCTACATATATTCTTTGAGGGTTCTTCCATTGTGCTAGAACTGTGAGAAGGTTTCAGTCTCCCTCTGTAGACTGCAGTCACCCTGAGGGCAGGGGTGGACCTGTATTCATGTTTGTGCCACCACAACGCTTGGTTCATCCAGCCTGATGTACGCAGGATCTCTGTGGAATGAAACTGGATAACTGGATGCTTTCCTTCCTGCATCCAGGATGAGGGTTACTTACATGAACCTTGTCCAGCACTGGTGTGTTGAGGGAAAGGGCTGGGGATGCTACTGGTTGCTGGGCAGCAAGAATTTTATTTCCAGGTACAAATTCCCTCACTTCCTAGCAGCCCAGCCGGGCCCCTCAGGAAGCCTGGGGAATCGAGCTGGCAAGGTTGCCCACCATCAGAGGCTTTCAGCTGAACAACTCAGCGGGAGGAAGCCAGCTTGCAGACTTCAGAGTATTCACAGCCCAGGGAGCCGCTGCACTGCACTGCGGAATGGGGCTGTAACAGACACCTGCCTCAGGCGGGTCGGCGGGGGCGGGGCCTGGAGGAAGAAGGGGGAGGGATGGGGGGAGGAGGAAGAGGGGAAAGGAAGGGAAGCGGCAGGGAGGGAAGGAGGGGCCAGTCAAGACTCCTGACTCTGCCCCTGAATCGCTCTGCAAAGCCATTATCAAAATTGATTTTAATAAATGAAAGATTTACCTGGGTTGAACAGTGTTTTTAACTGGCGGCAGTTAATTAATTAACCATCACTAGCCTGGACATCATAATGGGATGATATTTTGATGCTAACACATTATTGAAAAGGACAAGCCGTGTTTGTTTTTTTTTTTTCAAGGAATCAATTAATCAGCCCCAAATGAAGATTCAGACCACTATGTACGCTCACAGGCACTTTAATATCTTCCTTTGCCAGGACCCCCAAATACCTGCTTTAGGACTCTGTGCCCTGGTAAGCAGTTTGAGGCAAGTCAATGTTAACTCAGTATTAAAAAAAATCTTACAATAGTTAACTTTAAAAAATCTCTGAGACATCTTCTTCATAATTAATAAATGAAAAATGTTCCTGCAGCTAATCAATAAAGTTGTTAGAGAGAATTGATTGGATGAGGAACTCTTTTTGTGGGTACAATTTTTCACCTATTCAGAACAAAAGACTCCCTAGAGCACCATCAACTTGATAGACACTTAAGAGTCTGACCCAAAAGGAAAAAAAAAAAAAAACAGAAAGATGATTAATTAAGATCTCCAGCAGTGACATTTACTTCCATCCTGTGGGCGAGAACTGGGTCAGGTGTGCAGGTGGCTACTGTGAAGCTTCCGGAAGGTTAGGGAAGCAGAGGTGCCCAGGGACATCTATCACCCTGAGGTTGCGCCCTGGACATGCTGGAGGTCCAGCCTCTTTGGAGGACAGAAACAGGAGTGGTCCACAGAGGCCTGTGTCCTTCAGGTTGGTTAAGGAGCCCGGTAGCCTCGTTCTCGCAGAGGGTGCATAAAATGCACGCAAATCTCCTGGCATGGAACAGCATCTTGCATATTATTTTAGTGTATAAGGTAGTCATCATGTTCAAGAGCAATGGGCCCTGAGTGTTCCACTGGATCCCAAACCTGACAGCACCCCAGAATTACTTGCACAGATTCTGAGGCCCATGCACATCCACTGAATCAGAATCTGTGAGACTGGGGCCTGGGAATCTGTGTTTTTAAAGATGTGCCCAAGGGATTTGACCCTGGTTCACACCAGTCATAGGACAAATACGTATTGAGCCAGGCATTGTGTTGAGCATCTAACATGCATTAGTCGTTTGCTCCTCACAGAGGTCCTGTGAGACGGGCAACATGATTATGATCATTTTACAGATGAGTGATTGGAGATGTAAGAAGGGGAAGTCATTGGCTAAAGGTCACGTGCCTAATAAGCCCCCCAGGCTTTGAAGCTGGGTTTGTCTGATTTGAGGGCATGTGTTCTAACCACTAGAATACCCTGCCCCAAGTAAGGGATGGGCAGCTGGGAGGACACAGGGCAGAGCTGGGGGCTGGCAGCTCTGAACATACAGGGTTTGAATGAAAGAATTCGAATCCATGAATCCTCACCAAGTGTGAATAGGTGGGTTAAAGTAATATCTTATCCCTCTTTCTAGAATGCCAACTACCAGTCTTCTTCAAGCTGAAAGATAATGAAGGCGGGAGAGAGGGTAGATCAGAAGGACAGCTGTAATTTTCCCAAAGCATTTTTGTCCAGCCAGCTTGCTCTTTCGTTAGAGTAACTATAATCTAATTAACTGATGACTGTACGATATTCTTGGACAGCTGGGGTGTGTGTTCAAAATGCAGGTGCTTGGACCCAAACCAGAGCTCCCGAAATAGGCGATTTGCATTTTGAACAAGCTCCCCATGCCATTCTGCTCTCTGGTTAAGTGTGACAACCACCGATGTAGCACCTTCCCATTTGCCCCAGCTCCCAAGCCCGAAAAGATGCTGGTTGATGGGGTCATAGGGACTGTATCAGACAGGGAGTGTTCATGTCATTTATTGCCGTATAACAAACCACCCAGAACATAGTGGCTTAAAACCATTAAATGCTAGAAACAAACCTTTATTTAACCCACCAATCTGCAGGGAAGGCCCATCTCTGCTCCATGTGGCACCATCTGTGATGGGCGGCTGAAGAATCTACTTCCAGGTTACCGTACTCACAAGGCTGGTAAGTCAATATTTCTGTCGGCTGGGAGCTCAGCTGGGGCTAACAGCCAGGGACCTCATTCCTCTCCACATGGGCCTCTCCACAGGCTGCTTGGGCTTCCTCACAACATGGTGGCTAGATTCCAAGAATGCAAGTTCCAAGAGACAGAAGGCAGACGCTGCCAGTTTCTTAAATTCCTGTGCTGGGAAAACTACTACAGCATCACTTACTTCTGCCACTGTTCTATTAGTCAGTCAGTCACGGGGCCCAGATTCAAGGAGAGGGGACATAGACACTCTCTCAATGGTAGGAATGTCAAAGAATTTGGGGGACGTGTTTTAAAACCATCACAATCAGGATGCCTGGCATGAACCCGCCTTTGCAATTAGTTCTGTCGTATTGGAGGATCCCTTTACTTGTCCAGTCTTAAGCAAGATCTAAGGACCTCTGATTCTATGTCTACACATCACCAGTAGGAGTGGTAGAGAATGTGTGTGCAGGGAAACTCCTCTGTAGGATTTATCTTAGTTCTTCAATGGTTAATATTGTATTGAGATTCCTTCACACACGCCTGAAATCCATGTCCTTGTGGGGCTTATTTAGCTTGGCTGCAGTTTTAGGTCAATTTCAGAAATCCCCCTGAGTTCCTAAGAAGGCTGTGGAGGTGAACTCAACTATTGGGATACAGGCCTAGTTATCCCGCCATTTCCTCCCTCAGACCTGCCCAACATGAGGACACAATTGTGCAGCAGCTTGCTCGGAATCTAAAGGTCATTCTTCAGAAGAAAGCAGAACAAAAGAACAGCTGCTTCAGTGTTACTTTAGTGTCAACTCTGAGATCTGCTCAAGAGAGCATCAAATATCCCCCAAGTTAGGGAAATGTCGGGGAGAAGGGGTGGATGGGTTTAGCCAATACCATCTTATTTCCTCATTCCAGCAGAAGAGGAAGATGCTGCTGCTTCCGCCTCACAATGTTAAAGGGGTCAGGGGGATCAGTGAGGTCACGCCATCATGCCAATACCTGGAACACACGATGGGGACCCTTACCAAGACCTCATGTAGGTGTGCGAGTGAGGGGTGGAAATGCTGCACCTTCCAAGCCACCAAGAACAAGTGGCTCAACCTGGAGATGTGCTTCCCGAATCCACAAGACTGGTTCTGTGCATAACTGCGGTAAAGACCGAAGCACCGTCATTTTCATTTTTTCCAATGAATGTTTTCAGGGCACTCCTCCAGAGAGGGGTGCTCAGGGGAGAGAGGAAGGGCAAGCAATGGAGACGTGTTGACCTTGTTTATTAAGGAACTTCTGAGCGCACTGGCGGAGTCACAAACCACAGGGAAGTCAGACAGACATCTCAGAAAGGGAACGTTGACCAAAATAAGCAGGTGTTTAATATTCCTCTTCACTTCTCATTTGAATATCTGATTGTGCCATTTACAAGCTCATCTTTCTTTACATAATAGATGCATTCCAAAGAAGTTCTAAGGAGAAATATCATTCTAAATAAATTTTATTTTAGATGTGCAATGAAAATTGCTTATTTAAAGGACCTTTGAGATAAATTATATTTCTAATGATCTGGAATGTTGGTGTATAATATCTCTTCCCCCATGCTTTTATCTTTAGAAAAAATCAGGATATCTTTGATATCATTTTCAGTTCTAATATTCCATGATCCTAGGAACTTGTGAAAACTTTTTAGAATCCCAAATTCAATAATTCAAAGAGGCCCTATTCCTGGGTTTGAGAATGTCCAGTTAATATTATGGTCATACAGTGTCCTTTTAAGCACAGAATTACAAACTTTGCTAACAATAATAAAAAAAGGTTAGGGGTTCCTAAACATCTGAGGGGACTCTCTATGGCAATTTCAATGAAAGCTGGGAATTCTATTTGTCAGAACCCTTTTAGTTACTTTCAGTTGACCAATACCCAATTTATCCTGGATTAAACCAAAAAAGTATGGGACTGAGGGTAGTTACAGGAAAGTTTAAGAGATGAAATCTTTAAGAACAGACTGACCCAGGGTCTCCAATGAAATCAATAGATATCGTCTTTCTCTGTTGGCTGTGTTGTCCTGTGTGTTGACTTTATTCTCGGCAGGCTTTCTCTACACGGTGGTAAGAGGGCCACCAACAAAGTCAGCCTTATGTAGCTGCGTGGCAGTTTGAGCTGAAAGGAGGAGCCCCACGTCTAATCCTGAAACATCACTGGGTCATGTGACCGGGGATGGGGTCAACCCCACCCCAAACCTCTCGGACGAAACGAGTCGGAGGAAAACTGGGATACTGTTACAAAAGAAAAGAAAAAGAGTGTTGGGCAAGCAAAAAATAAACTCTTTGCCCAGTAAAAATGCACATACTTTGTGTTCGTTTCCTAGCAGTGCTGCAACAAATTCCCACAAACTTCGTGGCTTAAAACAGGAGAAATTTTTCCTCTCAGAGTTCTGGCAGCCAGAAATGTGAACTCAAGGGGCCAGCAGGGTTACGCCCCCTCTGGAGGCTCTGGGGGAGAATCCTTTCTTGCCTCTTCCAGCTTTTGGCAGCTCCTGGCATTCCTTGATGGGGGCAGCGTAACTCCAGTCTCTGTCTGTCTCCATCTTCGTGTGGCCTTCATACCTGTGTATCTGTGTGTCATCTCTGCTTCTTCTAAGGACACCCGTCATTGGATCCCACCCTAAATCCAGGAAGATTTTATCTCGAGATCCTTAACTAATTTCATCTGCAAAGACCCTATTTCTGAATAAGATCACATTCTGAGGTTCTGGGTGGATATGAATTGAGGAGGTAGGGAAGATACGATTGACACCACTCCATACCTCATAAACACACGTGCATAAAATTGGGCATACATTTTCAGGAGGTTCACGGAATCACTCAAGTCTATCAATAGATCATCAGAAAGGAATATGGACCAAAGATTAAGATACGTTGACTAGGGTATCAACCTCAGCACATGGACGTTTTGGGCTGGATAATTCTCTGTTGTGAGGGCTGTCTTGTGCATTGTAAGATGTTTAGCAACATCCTTGGCCTCTACTCATTAGAGGCCGGTAGCACCCCTCCCAGGCACGACAATCAGAATGTCTTCTGACATTGCCAAATGTTCCCTGGGGGGCAAAACTTGTTGAGAACCATTGTCCTATCTCATACATTTTGTGCTATCTGGGTGGATAGTGCCATTCTAGTGATCTAGCAATCCTGGGTACATATGCCAGTGATGTCACATAGAGTAACAGGTGCAAGGATGCTCAGCACAGTGTTGCTTGTGGCCGCTGGTAATAAGGACACACTCCAGGTGCCTGAGGGGAATTAATAAGGCAAGTGTGGTGTAAAGATGCCTTTTATCCCACATGCTCCTTTATCTTCAGACCCAACAGACCTCTCCACCATTAACCATGCCACTAGACCAAGACTTCAAAATGCCTCAAAGCTTCAGTTTGGTGTTTTGAAATATAAGTTCTGTGGCCATCTTTGCTCGGCCTTTCCCTCAAGGCTCACACCCTTCTATGGTTCACAAGCTCCTTTTAGGGAAGAGACCGTTCAATCCATCTTTGTTTGCCTTCAAGAGCTTGCTCGATGCTTTGCACTCAAACACCATCCAGTACATGCTACATTTATTAAATGTGTAATACTATTACCTGGAATGTATTTGTTAACTCCACATAAGATGTATGGAGATTGCTTGAGATACAAATAAATGTTTGATCCTTAAGAAAATCATCTATTTTTAGAAAGTAAATATAATTTAACTCAGTTGTCCTGTATAAATAGGAAATCTGATTATTCTTTGATCTTACTTTTCCTTTTTAAAATTTAATTCACAGAGAGATGACTAATTATAGATGACCCCACAGCTTAATAACATATCTGTTAATGTTCTGGTCGGGGGGGCGGGGGGGAAGCCAAGGAATTAAATTAAGTATTAACAGGGTTTGAATTGATTCGAGGAACTGAAACAAATAACTATCATACCCTGTTGTGATCTAGTTCTTTGTATTTTTACTGCTCAGACTGACTTCAAGCTTGGAAATAAAGAGGAACTCTGTCCTCGCACCTTCGGAATTCATTTCCCTTGGGTCATGTAATGGTACTAGACGCTTGGTTGTGAATTATAATAAACACAATAGCCAAAGTGGTAAGTAAAGTTGGACCATATATTTACTCAGTTATTCGTTGATTCATCTGTTCACCCATTCAATAAGCACCCACAGGGCACCTACTGTGTCAGACATTGCTCAGCGTCCTAGGGACTTAGAGACACACTAGAAACAGTCCCTGTCTCCAAGGAGCTGCCAGAATGGTAAGGAGAGGCAGGCATGTAAGCAAATTGGGTAGCACCATATCACTGGGCTGGTGATAAGTTGTGTACAGAGAACAGTGGAGATACCAGGTGGGCAGATCTGTCCGGGAAAGGTCAGGAAAGTCCTCACAGAGAAGATGACCCTTACATTGGCACAGCAGGGCTTGAAGAACATCAGGGGAAGATGTCCAGGGGGCAGGTGGACATTGATATTTGGAGAGTAGAAGAAAAGTCTGTTCTGGAGATACCGACCTGGGGGTCGTTAGCTTTTTATTTTTTTAAATTGAAGTATAGTTGATTTACAATGTTGTGCTAGTTTCTGTTGTACAGCAAGGTGATTCAGCTCTATGTACATATATAACAAACCAATACAAGCCGCTGTGAATGTTATGTATGTATATTATTTTTCATACTCTTTTCCGTTATAAGTTATTACAATATATTGACTGTAGTTCCCTGTGCTTAGACAGTAGGACCTTGTTGTTTCTCCATTCTATATATTATAGCTTCCATCTGCTAACCCCAGCCTCCCACTCCATCCCTCCCCCAACCCCCTCCCCCTTGGCAACCACAAGTTTGTTCTCTATGTCCGTGAGTTTGTTTCTGTTTTGTAGATAGGTGTCGTATTTTAGATTTCACATGTAAGTGGTAGCATATGGTATTTGTCTTTCTCTTTCTGACTGACTTCACTTAGTATGATAATCTCTAGTTGCATCATGTTGCTGCAGATGGCATTACTTTGTTCTTTTTTATGGCTGGGTAATATTCCATTGAATATATATACCACATCTTCTTTATCCATTCATCTGTCAATGGACATTTAGGTTGTTTCCATGTCTTGGCTATTGTGAATAGTGCTGCTATGAACATAGGGCCGTATGTATCTTTTTGAATTATAGTTTTGTCCGGATATATGGCCAGGAGTAGGATTGCTGGATCATATGGTAATTCTAGTTTTAGTTTTCTGAGGAACCTCCATACTGTTTTCCACAGTGGCTGTACCAACTTACATTCCCACCAACAGAACAGGAGGGCTCCCTTTTCTCCACACCCTTTCCAGCATTTGTTACTTGTAGACTTTTTAATGACAGCCGTTCTGATGGTGGTCATTAGCTTTGAGGTGGTTGTGTGAGGCTGGGGTGTGGCTGAGATCCTTCAGATGGCACCTCAGAAGATGAGGGTGAGAGAGAGCTGGTCTGAGCCTTAGCCAGAGGAGGAGACCAGGGCTGGACCTTTGGAACTGAGGGCCAGTTCCCAAGGCCGAGACATCTGAGGAAGCTTACCTTCAGAGTCTAAGAACACAGGCTCTGGACGCACAGCTGTTAGAACACCTGCTGTGTGGCCTTGAACAGACTGCTTAAACTCTGTCTGGCTCAGTTTCCATAACCGCAGAAAGGGAGTATTGATAGTACCTTCCTCAGAGTTGTTGGAAGGAATAAATGACATAATATTTATAAAACAATGCCTGGCACGTAGCAAATGATCATTGAACACTACCTATTGCTGTCATTTTATTATTAAAATGGATGTGGGGGCTTCCCTGGTGGCGCAGTGGTTGAGAGTCCGCCTGCCAATGCAGGGGACGCGGGTTTGTGCCCCGGTCCAGGAAGATCCCACATGCCGCGGAGCGGCTGGGCCCGTGAGCCATGGCCGCTGAGCCTGCGCGTCCGGAGCCTGTGCTCCGCAACAGGAGAGGCCACAACAGTGAGAGGCCCGCGTACCGCAAAAAAAAAAAAAAAAAAGGATGTGAAAGAGTAGGGAAAAACTTTAACCCTTTAACTATTAGATTGTAACATAAGCTTTTATTTATTCAAGAAATATTTACTGAGTGCCTGTGATATGCCAGGCATGGATTTGGGCCTAGTAGGCCTGAAGAGCTTGAGCAGAAGTTAGGCACTCAAGGAATCTGTGAACTCAGATGGGGAAAAAAAGGTGTCTTTATTTTCACAAAAATAACTAAACTTTAGCATTCCTTCGATTATGCATATAGACCACAAACCACAATATTAGCAGTACCTGTAGTTTGTCACCAGAAGCAATAAATATTTTCATATATATCACACTACAGTTATTGCAGATCAACAAACCACAGTATTAGCAGTACCTGTGGCTTGTCACCAACAGCAATAAATGTTTCCATATCACACTACAAGCTCTTGCAGATACCTGGGAATATTTATTAGAATTAGCATTACTTCAAAACTCGGGATTTGGCAAACCACTTTAGATCATTAAAGTATTATTTTATGTGTTCTTAAAGAAGCACATATATCCCAGTGTCATAAACTTGTGGGTTCTTCTGTATTTCGATAACCATATTTCAATATGGTTGGTTTCCTTTGTAAAACTATGTACAGACAGCCCTCAGTATCTGTGGGTTTTCACATCTGTGGATTCAATCAATCCAGCAGATACAGAGGGCCCGCTGTATCGGATCGTATGCATTTATAACACTTTATTCTGAAATGGGATCTGTAGTCTTCACCAGATTGCTCATGGGGTCATGGGACACAAAGAAAAAGCTTAAGAACACCTGATATATACCCAAGTCTGGGAGAGACGGGCCCAAAACAAATTACATGAGTATGTAAGATAATGTCAGGTAGTAATAGGCTCATTGAAGACCAAAAGGCAGGGGAAAGGCATAGCGAGTGGTGGGTTGATTTAAACAGTGAAATCAGAGAAGGCTTCCCTGAGAAGGTGTCATTTGAGCACAGACCTGCAGGAAGCCAGGGAGAGTCATGTGTGTATATCATTCCCCAAGATATACACACAAGCTAAGGGGTCAGCAAGGTGAAGGGTCTGAGACAAGAGGGCACTGGGCGTGGACCTGGGGTGGAGCTCATTCAGTGGGAGATTGAGAAGGAGGCTTGAGGTTGAAAAGATTTGAGCCTCTGTCTTATGCAGTCTGGGGTCCGCAGCACCTGGTCAAGTGGGAGCACGTAGTAGGCACTCAAGAAATAAGGTGTCCAAGGGAACCAACTCTCCTCCCAGGTGAAACAGGTTTGTCTCCCAGGTTTCTCTCTAAGGGAAAGTCTGGTGGCCGCTGCTGGGTGTGGGACCTGAGGTCCAGGAAGAGCTGACCTTCCCGTCACGCAGCCCCAAGACTCCTGGCCCAGAAGAGCTGCAGGGTGAGCCCCAAAGACGTAAATAAGGTCTGAGCTGCTTCCCAGGGTACTGCATAGACCCCCACTTGTGAGACGATAAAATAACTGATACTCTCGTCTCTCCCCAGCTCCCACTACACAGTGACTCCACACCCACTCCCACCTGCCAGAGCTGGCTCTCCAGAAATCACGTGGTGATGGGCGGCAGCAAGTGGAATAATCATAACGTAACTGATGGTTATTGAGCCCTTTTTTGTGTCAGGTGCTTTTCTGAGAGCTTGACTCGTTTAACTCTCACCAAAAATATTTTAAGGTAGGGAGTCTCATTATCCCCGCTTCACAAATGGGGAAACTAAAGCCCACAGAAGTTAAATAACTGGCCCTAGCATATAGAACTGGTCCATGGCTGGGCTGGGAGTGGGCTTCGGGCATCTGACTCCGGAGAGTCCTGAACCTTCCTCTTAACTGCCACGCTGAACTGGCTCTGGGTGCTGTATACCTGGGGGACACCACACCCAAGGTCAGAGGGACCTGGGGCAGAGTGCCAGCAGCTACTTAGGAAGGACTCCAACCAGACAACATTCGACGGCATTCTATCCCATGCACTCCTCCAGATGGGGCTGGTGTGACCTGAGAGACCAGAATTATAGACAGCTGGGAAAAGCTACCAAACGGCAAGAAATCTAGCCGATCAGAAAGGTACAGGCTAACAGAACCTTGCTGATTGTGCTGACACCCCCAGGATTGCTCAGAAGATTCTAGAATGCAGACCCAGGCAGATCTGACAAAACCACGTCCCCTCCCATCACAGGCACAAGGGATAGTTTTGACCTGGGTACCACTCAGCTCTCCTCCCGGAGGACTGCATGGTGAGCGCTCAGGGCAGCGGAGCAGGATCCTGTGTGAGTGCCCAGTTGGCACCATCAGGAGGCACGGAGCCCGTTCCCACCATCACTGGGGTGCGGCACAGAGAGATAGGATCCGTATGGGCTTGTGGGACTCTCTCTAAAATGGAAATGTGCATGTTGTTCTTTTAAAAAAAAAGGAAATATTTGACTTTTGGAGCTAGACTCGCCTTTCAATCCAGTCCTCTAAAGGAGAACAGTTGGACTGAAAAAAGATAAAAGGCATTGTCCTCTATGACCCAGACAAGATAACAGAAGAGGGAAGCCCAGGGCCCCTGACCTCTAATCCGGGACCTTCCCCACAGTCCAATGGGGGCCGTGTTGCTTTTCCACGACGGTGAGCAGTCCCCTCGTCCCCCGCGCACACCCCACCCTCCCAAGCTCCAAAATGGGGGTGCTGAGTGGACTCATCGAAGGAGGGAGAGAGAAGAAAGGAACCTCTGGTGACTTTCCGGAGATGTTTTGGGAGAGTGATGGAACATCTAGGACCTGCATGTAAACAATTGGAAAGGGACAGAGATCTCGCAGACATTCAGGGATGGATCCTTCAAGCACTAGGCTCAGACCCTGATGGGGCTGGAACCAGCCCGCTTTCTCCCACAAATAGGCTTTTCTGGAAATGGCAGAGCAAAGGAGCCCCGGGACACAGGGGCCTTTTAAGGCAGTGGAAATCTCTTCCCCTTGCATGCCTGAGGGTGAGCAAAGCAATTCATTGGCAGCCCTCGGATCGGAGCGGGGAGAGGGCAGGCTGCTTAGCAGGTGCACTGCAACCCAAGGAATGGACTCTCCTGGTTTCCACGTTTTATCTGTAGGGCTCCTTCAAAGATATGAATTCTTGGTCCCTATAACCACCGGTTTCACTGTCGAAGTATGCTCACCCCACGGTAAGGACACAGGGGATGTGGTCAGACTGGGGCCACTGGGACAAGGAACAGGTGACCATGCCCATCTGTGAAGAGTAAGGTCGTGGGAGGTTTTGTCCCAGCCAAAGCAGCTGCCTCTCCATTGTGTGTGGTATTTTTTTCTTTTTCTTTTTCTTTTTTTTGAGCAGTTTTAGATTTACAACAAAATTGAAAGGGAGGTAGAGATTTCCCATATACCCCCTGCCCCATCACACACACAGCCTCCCCCATTACCAACATCACTCACCAGATCGGTACAGTTGTTAGCATCATAATAATCCAAATCTATAGTTTACCTTAGGGTTCGCTCTTGGTGTTGTACATTCTATGGGTTTGGATAAGTATGTGATGGCACGTATCCATCATTATCGTATTATATAGAGTATTTTCACTGCCCTAAAAGTCCTCCATGCTCTGCCTATTCATCTCTCCCTTTCTACTCACCCCTGACAGCCACTGATCTTTCTTACTGTCTTCATTGTTTTGCCCTTTTCAGAATGTCATATAGTTAGAATCATAAAGCATGCAGCCTTTTCAGGTTGGCTTCTTTCACTTAGTAATATGCATTTAAGTTTCCTCTGTGTTTTTTCAGGGCTTGATAGTTTGTTTCTTTTTAGTGCTGAATAATATTCCATTGTCTGTATGTACCACTGTTTATCCATTGACTTACTGAAGGACGTCTTGGTTGCTTCCACGTTTTGGCAGTTATAATTAAAGCTGGTATAAACATATTTGTGGACATAAGTTTTCAACTCCTTTGGGCAAATACCAAGGGGAATGATTCCTGGATCATATGGTAAGAGTATGTTTAGTTTTATAACAAAGTGACAGTCTTCCAAAGTGGCTGTACCATGTTGCATTCCCGGCCAATAATGTATGAGAGTTCCTATTGCTCCACATTCTCACCAGTATTTGGTGTTATTAGTGTTCCGGATTTTGGCCATTCTAATAGGTGTGTAGTGGTATCTCGTTGTTGTTTTAATTTGCGTTTACCTGATGGCATAGGATGTGGAGCATCTTTTCATATGCTTATTT
Organism: Orcinus orca; assembly: GCF_937001465.1. Taxonomy (NCBI): domain Eukaryota; kingdom Metazoa; phylum Chordata; class Mammalia; order Artiodactyla; family Delphinidae; genus Orcinus; species Orcinus orca. Next base: position 17,161,552 of record NC_064573.1, read on the forward strand.
GTCATCTGTATATCTTCTTTGGCGAGGTGTTTGTGAAGGTCTTTGGCTCACTTTTAAAATCAGATTTTCTTGTAGAATTTTCAGAGTTCTTAGTATATTTTGGATAATCGTCCTTTATCAGGTATGTCTTTTGCAAATATTTTTTCCCAGTCTATGGCTTGTCTTCTAATTCTCTTGATACTGTCTTTCACAGTGCAGAAATTTTTAATTTTAATGAAGTCCAGCTTATCAATTATTTCTTTCATGGATCATGTCTTTGACGTTCTATCTAAAAAAGCATCATCGTACCCAAGGTCCTCTAGGTTTTCTCCTATATTATCTTCCAGGAGTTTTATACTTTTGCATTTTCCATTTTGGTCTCTGATCCATTTTGAGTTAATTTTTGTAGCGGGTATAAGGTCTGTGTCTAGATTAACTTTTTTTCATGTGGCTACCCAGTTGATCCAGCACCATTTGTTGAAGACACAATTTTCATTTAATTGTATTGCCTTTGCTCCTTTGTCAAAGATCAGTTAACTATATTTATGGGGTCCGCTGTGTTTTCATTTTAACATTTTATTACAGACATTCCCAAACATATGCAAAAATAGAATAGTGAAACAAGTTCCCCTGTAGCTGTCACCCAGCTTCAACAATTATCCCATTTGGTCAGTCTTGTTTTATCTTCATTCTTTTCCCTGTCACCCCACACTGTACAGAAAATTCCTGATGAAACATCTACAACTCAATAGCAAAAAACCAAATAACCTGATTAAAATATGGGCAACGGACCTCAACAGGCATTTCTCCAAAGAGGACGTATAAATAGCCAACAGGTTAACGAAAAGGTGCTCATCACTCATCATCAAAGAAGTACAAATCAGAACCACAATGAGACATCACCGCACACTGTTAGACTAGCTCTTCTCAAAAAAGAAAACGAGAGAACAAATGGAGAGGGTGTGGAGAAAAGGGAACCTTCGTGCACTGTTGGTGGGAATGTAAATTGGTGCACTCACTGTGAAAACAGTATAGAGGTTCTAAAAATTTAAAATAGAACTACCATATGATCCAACTATCCTACTTCTGGGTAAATATCCAGAGGAAATTAAATCAGTGTCTTGAAGAGTTACCTGCATTCCCATGTTCACTGCAGCGTTATTCACAGTAGCCAAGATATGGAAACAACAAAAGTGTCTGTCAATGGATGAATGGATAAAGAAAATGTGGCGTATATACACCCTGGAATATTATTTGAACCATAAAAAGATGGAAATTCTGCCATTTGTAGAATATAGATGAACCTGGAGGACATTATGCTAAGTAAAACAAGCCGTCACAGAAAGACAAATATTGTATCGTCTCACTTCTGTGTGGAAATCTGAAAAAGTCAAACTCATAGGAGCAGAGAGTAGAATGCTGGTTACCAGGGGCTGAGGGGAGATGGGGAAATGGGGAGATGTTGGTCAAAGGGTCCAAACTTCCAGTTATAAGATGAATAAGTTCTGGGGATCTAACGTACAGCATGATTATTATAGTTAATAATATTGCATTGTAAGTTGCTAAAGGGTAGATATGAAGTGTTCTCACCACACACACACATACACATGTACACAAGAGGTGAAGTAATGGATGTGTTAATTAATTTGACTATGGTAATCATTTCACAATGCATGCATATATTAAATCACCACATTGTACACCTTTAAGAAATCGTGTTGTAAAACCTAAATATATGTAATTTTTATTTGTAAATTGTACCTCAATAAAGCTGGGAATAAAGCAAGTTCCAGACATTGTAACATTTCATCTATAAACACCTGTGTCTATTTCTAATCAAGAAAGACTTTTTGAAACATAACCACATACCACGATCACTCCTAACAACCAGTCCGTGATCAAATTTTCCCGATTGTCTCAAAAATGTGGTTTTACAGTCAGTTTTTCAAAGCAAGATCCAAACCAGGTCCACATATCAGATTTAATTGATATGTCTATTAAGTCTCTTTCACTCTTTTAAGAATTAGCAACCGAATACCCACCTTTGTGGTCAGGAGGGCTTGGTTCCAGCCCCCCGGGCCGACTGGAGTGACTGAGCCCTTCACCACTCCTGCCCTGTGGCCCTTGGCACCATCTGCCAGCCACGGACCTTTCTACCCAGGTTTGCTGACATCCTAAGTGCGAAAAACTGCTTCCATTGGGGAGATGTAAATGACGGGCATCCGCCTGGCATCTGCCTCGTCCGTATTTGTCTGCGTAGCACCTAACACTATGGAGTAGAGTAGGTGATCAGTTCCCGCTGGATGACGCTGTTCAGTCAGATCCTCTCCTAACAGTGGGTTTTAGGGAAAGGAGAGCCACCCTTAATAACAGGAGTGCAAAGATTGCAAACAGCAAATGAACAAAGCGTGACACTAATAAACTCATATCAAATTACCACGTGCCAGGCATGGTTCTGAGCACTTTACACATACTAACTCATTTAATCCACACGACACCCCATGGACGTAGATATCATACTCTGTTTTACAGGTGGGGAATTTGAGTGAAGTGAATTGCCCAAGGTCACACAGCTAGAAGGTACAGAGAAAGGGAACCCAGGGAATCTGGCTTTTAACACCCACACTGTCTACTTGGGAAACCAGAATACCAGCTGTGTGGGTTTAGCTGTGTGCCCAAGAGCTGCCTCTGAACACGCAAGGGGACCTCAGCGGAGAGGCGAGAAGCTGACCTCATGAATGTTTAATTTTGACATTTGGATGTGGGGAGGAGCAGAGCCCTCCCTGCCCACGGGCACTTGGGGACCCATGCAGTGCATGGGTGGCATTGGTCTGGGATTCAGGGGGTTGGGGTAATGGGGCAGAAAAGCCAAGGAAGTCCGCACAGCCTGGAGGGGAATCCCAGCCTCTCTGCCGGGGGCAGTACCCTTGGCCAGACCTTTCTGCTGAGAACTGCAATAGTCCAGAAGCCAAACCTCATTGTTACCAGTTTTTGAATGACTGTGAAATCAAGAGCTCTAAAAGCAGAGATCAGTAATGGACTGCAATCAGGGTTTCCTGCGGGGGAAATCCCAAGGTCATGCTTGCCATTTCTTAGCTTCCAGCTAAGATCATCCCCTAAAATCATGCATGCACTTCCAGCTCTGCCCCACCCAGAGCAGCTGCAGAAGGAGGTGGGTGGTCAGGAAGGTGCCCTGTGGCCTCCAAGAGTCAACACCGGGCCTTCAAAGGAGCCTGCCTCCTGTCAGCGATGGGCCCAGGGGACTGGAGGGAACGCACTTAATAAATGTTTTCACTTTGGCATTTGGAGGAGGGCAGAGCCGGGCCAGGCGTCAGAGCAGTCTGAAGTGCTGTGGGCCCGCTGACACTTCCCTGCCCTTTCCAAGGTGTTCTCATGACAGCTGCTACCTGGGGGCCACGGGGCTGGAGCAACTGCTGTGCAAGGTGGTGACCTTCTAAATCTGGATCAGTTAATGAACCTGGCCGGCCCCGGGGGCCCCGGAGGCTGCACCCTCCGTGGTGGCTTCTGCCGAATTTCTCTTGTTGTTTTTGATTCCCTTCTTCCTCCCCCACCTTCCCATTATGCCTGACATTTCTAAGGCCAAGTTTTGTTACAAGCAATTAGCCTGTGTCAGCGATCTGGGGAGACGAGCTGGGAGCCACGACACAGGCTGGGGTACAAGAGCATGAGGGCCGCCTGGAAACGGGCTGCCGAGCAGACCCTGCACGGGAGGCCGGGTCGGTCCCTGCGCTGACGATGGAGCGGGGACTCCGAGGGGACGCAGGGGGTTCGAGGGTGCAGGACCTCCGGCTCCATGCAGCCCAAACAGGGGTCTGCCACCCTCTGCTCTGGAGCCCTCTTCCTGACCCTAATCTAGAAACTCATTCTCCCAGCCTGAGTCTCCCAGATCCCGGAAGCGCTCAAAAGCCAGAGTTCATGACCTATTTTCACTTGTTGAAGAGAGAAAAAGAAATCATGCATGCACTTATGCACAGTAAGCTGTACAGGTGTGTGTGTGTGTGTGTGTGTGTGTGTGTGTGTGTGTATACATACATATATACATATATATATCTATATATACATATATAGTTATTAGTATTTTTAAATTTTGCCTGGAATTATTTGTCCACTCAGTATGGTTGCCTGGACACTCAGTTACCAATTTTGTTCAGTGCTGACTAACAAAAACTAGGAACATGGGCTTCCCTGGTGGCGCAGTGGTTGAGAGTCCGCCTGCCAATGCAGGGAACACGGGTTCGTGCCCCGGTCCGGGAAGATCCCACATGCCGCAGAGCGGCTGGGCCCGTGAGCCATGGCCACTGAGGCTGTGCGTCCGGAGCCTGTGCTCCGCGACGGGAGAGGCCACAACAGTGAGAGGCCTGCGTACCACAAAAAAAAAACCCCAAAAAAACAAAAAACAAAAAGCTAGGAACATAAAATATTTCTGAATCGATGCATTTCATGGAGGAGACAACGTACTTCACATGTGGGGTGCTGCGGGGGTGGGGGGAATTGGGAAGAGGGAGGGGCCCTGAGTCCACTGACCGTTTGGCATGGACTTCCCCAACCTGGCCTCAGGGCTTCCTGGCCCCATCAGCTCCCCGCAACCCCAGACCTCCACCCTCAGCTCTCCCAGAAGGGTGGCCAGCCATTCAGACTCAACCACTGGAGTCTTGGGTTTAAAACTCAGCCATTCAAACCCAACCATCGGTTTCAATGATCTTATCTCTTCCGTACAGGGATACAATGAACTGACTTAGAAAATCAATGTGCACTCCTGAGAGAGGGCTTGACCTAACCCTTCCAGATCACTGAGGAGTATTTCAGAAGCAGCCTTCCTGATGTAGCTTCCATGTTTGCTGTGGAGCCACCGGTGAGCATTTCAGGAAGATGAGGGAACTGAGGCCCCGGGAGACCACGTGGGTTGCCTAAGGTCACACAGGGGATTGTGTAGATGCCTTGACTGAGCTCAGGTCACCAATCCCCACCCAAGGCTCTTCCCACTTTGAGAAAGGCAGTGGCTCCCTGCCATTTGCTTTCAGTCCATGTTTCATCTACAATCCATGAAGGGAATATAAAAAGAGAGTGTGCAGTAGCAGCACGATCCAGACACCGAGAAATAATCAATTTTAGTCCTAAAGCAAATAGTGCGCTCATAGACTCCCTTGCAGCCGGACGACAGGAGGCTGCCTGCCTTTCGAGATCAAGGGCAAGGGAAAAACAAGGAAGAAGAGGGGACAAGCAAGAGAAAAGTCTTGGTGGAAGCTGAGGGGGAGGACGGCTGGACCTCCTTGTGGGAGGGGGTTCTCTCTCCCCAGTAGACGGGGTCGAGGGGCTGGGATCAGCTTAGCTGTCTTCCCTGGGGAGGGCTGTGAATGGCCTGAGTGTAGAGAGAATGAGTTCATTGACCCCCATGTCTAGACTCCATGGGTTGCCAATCCTTCCAAGTAGCCTGGGCCACCTTGGCTGATGGCACTCATGACACCTCTCAGAGAGCTTCCTCTCTTCTAGTACTGCTACAAATAACACCGCTTTCCTCTCTTCGGTCTCTTCTTGCTGACACCAGATCAGCCACGACCATACGCAGCCCCAGCGTGTGGTTTCCAGACCACGCGATGTTGCTCTAGCTCAAAAGTTTTGCTTTGGAAGGTGGGGAAAATCCCTCTTCCATGTTGTCCAGAACAGAACAGATGTGACCATTCAGCATCTCTTTCCCCACTCTTTGTACCTTTTTCAATGTTTTCAAGGTAATAACTTGATATTATAGTTTTAACAACCACGACAAAGAAAGGGGAAAAAAAAAACCAAACACATTAGAGGAAGCAGCGAGAAACGTGCACCGGAAACATCAGTGAGAAGCCCCACTTTACTGTGTGCTCAGCAATGACATGGCTCCTCCCATGGCTTCGAGCTGGACCACCCTCCACGGCCCCTGCTACTTGTTAAGATCCCCATTGGATGAGTTTCATTTTCTCAGTCTTAGAACCTGCCTGTTACATTGGGACAACTGATGACAGGTCTAAAACGCCAAACCCCATTGAACCGCTTTCTTGCTCTTTCTATCTGGAGTCCGGTGATTTTAGCGCTCTAAGGGTGGAGGACACAAAGGATGTGTTTAACCCTCAGGCTTCGTTAAGAACACTGCCCAAATCTGGCATCCCCACCTGCCAATGGTACCGTAACTGGAGGCACAAAGATGGGGAAAGGCTAGCGTGAATACTTCAGACTTGCTGGATATTTGGAATCATCTGTGAATTGGGGTGAGGGCTGAATTGGGGTGGGGTGGGAATAACACCCCAGAAATGACAGCTGAAGTTCCAAAAACTGAGTAGATGGGGCTTCCCTGGTGGCGCAGTGGTTGAGAGTCCGCCTGCCAATGCCCCGGTCCGGGAAGATCCCACATGCCGCGGAGCGGCTGGGCCCGTGAGCCATGGCCGCTGAGCGGGCGCGTCCGGAGCCTGTGCTCCGCAACGGGAGAGGTCACAACAGTGAGAGGCCCGCGTACCGCAGAAAAAAAACAAAAACAAAAACAAAAATTGAGTAAATGGAAAAAAGAAACTTGGGAAAGCTTTCTTCCTCCTCCACCTCTCCTGCCAATCATAACAAAACAAAAATAGGCAAATAGCCAATATCATCTTTTATGTTTAATAGTTTAGAGACTAGCCATTTTCAGGAAGTAGAGACAAAATGAATTAGTAAGGGAAGCAGTTCTGGTCCTCCAGGGCAGAGCCAGCTACACTGTAGATCTCAAAGGATGTTCTGCAGACCAGCAGTCCCAGCAGCCCTGGGGTCTTGTTAGAAATGCAGATGCTCAGGCCCCACCCCAGACCCACTGCGTCAGAGACTCTGGGGGTGGCCCAGTCATGTATATTTCAACAGTATCCACCCTCCAGGTGATGCTGACGTCTGCTCAAGTTTGAGAAGCTCTCAGCTACAGCCCCACCCCAGTTTCCTGCATTGGGGGCCATTCAAATGGGAGTGGAAGACTCTCCAAACACCCACTCCCTGCCCCCAGCTGTTCTTGCCCATCCCCACCCCTCTGCCTGTTCATTCCCTGCCCTGCCTACCGGGGCTTCATACCAGCTTGTGTGTTTCCCAGCTCTCTTTCAAAGGCTTACTCAGGTCTCTTCCTCCAAAGGCCCTTGCGCCATTTCAGCCTTGGGAACTGCTCCCTGCTCGGAATCCACACGCACTAATATCTCCACCTCTCGTTCTGCAACTGCCTGTCTATTTAATACCCATTTCCCCAAACAGGAGAAAAGTGCCTTCGGGAGCGGCACCCTTGCCCTGGAATTCCCTGCTTCTCCCGCCCCATGACCCCCTGCACACCCTAGGTGATCCCAAGTGGTGGGCCCAGCAAGCTTTTCCTCCAAAGGAGATCCCAGAGCAAGTGTGTAAATCAAAAAGGATGGCCTGGGGGCAGGGGGACCTCACCCGTTTCCTCCTAGGACCGTCCTCCCAGTGAGCACAGCCTGTGGAGCAGGCCCCCCCCCTTCCGGCCCCTTCATGTTATTCCCCACGTGCATTAGAGGCTGAACGCAAACAGAATACAAAAGACAAAAGACAGGGAGCCTTTGCTGCTGTCAGAGTCTATAAAAGTCTTGGAAGTGACAGCAGGAGCTCTTGCCTGCTGCTGCTACCCTGAAACCCAGAAAGAATCAATTTCAGACTCAGGGCCAAATAGTGCCCCAGGGGGCGTGCCTGTGACAGACAGTGACTCCGCCCAGACCCCCAGACTCACCCCAGCCCTGGATCTGGAGGGGGAGAGGGAGGAGGGAGGGGTGGAGGGAGCATCTTGCGGCTTACAAAGGGAATGCACCTCTCTCTCTCCCTCCCCCTCTCCCTCTCTCTTTCTCTCTCTCCTATTTCTCTACTCCTTCTCTGAAATCATCGTCATGCCTCATGGGAGTCACACTAAAAGAAATCATCTTCTTTCTTGCTTCATGAAACCTGGAATGTGACCCCAGGATAGGAACGGTGCCACCTTCCCCTTTGCACCCCAAGTCCCCTAAAACATATTCATTTTCAATAAATGCTTGCAGATCATTGATAAGGGCTGTTTAGGGCTCCAGAAATTACATTCATTTATCCTCCTGGATTGCAAGAAAGGAATTATTTATCAGGGACCAGCGAGTATGTGGGCATGTATGAGTGTGTGTGATGAGATATCCCGACATGCTATTAGCTTTATTTGTTTACTTATTTATTTTCAGAATATTGTTCATCATATAAGTTAGTGTTTTCCATTTAGTAGAAACAGGAAGCTCCTAGGCTAGGGTGGCCAGATTTAGCAAATAAAATCACAGGGCGCCAGTAAATTTGAATTTCAAACAAACAACAAATATATTTTTAATATAAGTATATCCCAAATATTGCATTGGACAGATGTAGACTGACAGTATCTGTTGTTTATCTGAAATTCAAATTTACTGAGTGTCCTGTATTTTATCTGACAACACTATCTCAGGACAATTCAAGTAGAGAAGGGCAAAGAGACGCTGGTAGAGGAAAAGGATAGAAAAACTTTAAAAATTGTATTATACTTTATCATACTTTTTTAGAAAAAAGAACAAAACCAAAAATTGCTTTTGCAACACGTTTCTTAAAAGCAGAAATTAGACTCCTTTTATGTGAGTGCAAACGTAGGTGCCAAGCAGGGGTCTCAGATGGAATGATTTTAAATCTCAGAAAGAGCTTAGCTGTTTTTGTAAAAAGGAAAGTTGGCAAGTGATTAGGGCCGATGTGGCCCAGCTGCTCTTTTGTACTTTGAAAGAAACAATTAAAATGGCTGGGACATTAAACTTTAAAGAGCTGGGCGTTCATATTCAGAAGCTAATTTTAAAAGGAGCCTGATACCTGGGAGAGAAGGACATTTTCCAAGAGGACATAATTTCTGTCCTGCCCTTCTGCCTTCAAGACTCTAAATTTTGGAAAATCATTGAAAATAGCTCATAGGTAAATATTATGGATAGATAGATGAATGCCAGGATAAGAAGGCTTTCTCTTGCTTAGTCATGAAGAGGCCAGATATACATTTTTCCCCATATTTTAAATGATAAAAGGCACAATCTGAGAAATTGAATACATTCTGGAGTATCCAGAACGATATTCTTTCTACAAATTGCTGACCCCTTGTGATATACCAGGCACTAGGTTTAAGAAAAAATACTGAACAAAGCAAATCCGGACCCTGGAGGAAACTCACAGTTAAGTAGGGAGGACAGATCTCCAAGCAAAGACAGCTCCCCGTGGAGGAGAGGCAGTGTGGAGTCAGGGTTCAAAGTGTGGGCGCTGGGACTGGACATGGGCTCAGACCCAGCTCTGCCACTTGGGCTACATTTGAAAATGGGAATAAAGGTAGGATCACTTCATTAGATTGTGAGGACTAACTCAGTAAGCAAAGTAAAATGCTTAGTACATCACCTTCCATACAGCAAGTGCTTCCTAAACGTCAGCTGTTGTTATAAGTGTTGGCATATTTAGGGGCATTTATGGGAGCACAGGTCAAGGAGACCGTCACTCTGCCTGGTCGCAGAGATGGGGGCGGGCATGGTGATGGCAGCTGCCTGGAAGCTGAGCCTTAGAGGAGAGCAGGACTGTCAAGTGGCTGAGGGCATTCCCTTCTCAGGGCATAGAGGGTGCATGGTGTGTACAGGACAGCGACAGTCATGTGGCATGGCTGTCACATGGGAAGGACAGTGTTTGGGGCAACAGAGGCGACCAGGAGCCTGAGTATCACGGTCCTTATAAACTATGCCAGGTGTTTGACCTTCTAGAAGAATTGCAAACTCTGGTGGAGTTTAAAGGGGGCAGGGACATAATCTGTATTTCTTAAAAGATCCTTAATATTGGGGCAGAAAATGAATGGGATGTGGGCAAGAGGGAAGGAAGGGAGACAATTTAAGCAGCCATTTCAACGACCTATGAAGGAGATGGTAAGGACTGAACTACGCTGGTGGCCTGGCAGGTGAACAAGATAACAGTGATACAAAAGTGACTCAAGAGACAGACTCATTCTGGGGCTTCGGCGCCAACTGGGCGTGAGGAATAGGGAAAGGAGATCAGGATGACTCCCAGGTTTCTGACTTGGGTAACGTGCATGAAGGTGTCATTTACTAAATGGAGAACAGCTTTGGGCATGAGGATGCAGAGGTAGAGGAGTGTGCATTATACGGTCCACGTTTATTTACTGAGTTCGAGGTGCTTAGGGGACATTCAGGTGGAGACTAGTGCCTAAGAAGTCCAAAGAAACAGGGACCTGGGCCTGGGAGAGACATCTATCTCTCTGGAGATAGAGAACATAGGTGGCAATTGCAATGGCGAACTTAGATGAGATGGAGGAAGGCTTGGGGAGCCCATGAAGGGGACTGAGAAAAACAGGCAAAGAGGTGGGAGGAAAACGCACGAGCCTGGGATTGTAGCCTGCAGAAGACCAAGTTTCAAGAAGGTGTTCCCAAAATCATCCTTCAGATACATTGTGTTCCAAAAGATGTCCTTTGGATTTGGTGGTGGTTGGTGGGCCTGGGTGGAGGCATCAAACAGATGGCAGATGGTTTCAGCGAGAGAATTTATTGCATCTAAGAGCTGCAACACATCCAGCTCCACCCGTTAGGAGAGTGGAGGCGCACAGAAAGAAAACACCAACATTTCAAAAGAAAAGCAGATCCTTGATTTCATCGAAACACTCTCTCTCCCCCGAGTTAAAATGGTTTTGCCTCTGAAATGTGGACACTATATTGTTCTATGAGCTCTGTCCTAACTCAGAGATAGTATATTTCACTGAGCAAATTCACACAATTACAGCCTCCATCAATAATCTCACCCCATAGCCTTTAAGATACAAGTGCAGATAGCTAGAAAGGTTAACACTTTGAATCTCTTCTCCAGGAAACAGTGAAACCACCAAGATTTCACCACAGCAGTTCCCTACCTCCACCCCTCACCATCCCCATGATCAAGGCAACGAGGTTCCATATTTGTTAATCAATCAATGTTTATTGAGGGACTAGTACATGTGTCACCCTGTGCTAAGCGTTATGGAGCTTACTCTGTGCCCGGCACAATGTAACACTCAATTAATGTTTGCTGTGGCTGTTGTATAAGATACCCAACATGGCTCCCGCCTTCAAAAAGCTTACAGTCTGGTTGGAGGGGAGAGAGACAAGGAGGGTAACTCAGGACCTATATAAACTTCACGGGAACATAGATGTAACACGAGCCCCTAGGACAATGCCTGGCAACCCTGTCATGTGTTGGAGAACGTCAGAGGCTATAGGAGAACACGGAGGATGGGAGAAGGCGTTGCAGAAGAGCTGGGGCCTGACCTGAGTCTTATTTTATCCATCCACCCTGTGTGCCCTTCAGATTGTGTAAGAGTTCTCCATCTTAGACTGCAGTCGTCTATATGGGTCAGCAATGAGATCTCCATGGTTCCCCAGGTGCTGCCACATACACAGATGGACACTCACTTAAGCTTTTTTTTTTTTTTTTTTTGGCAGTACGCGGGCCTCTCACTGTTGTGACCTCTCCCGTTGCGGAGCACAGGCTCCGGACGCGCAGGCTCAGCGGCCATGGCTCACGGGCCCAGCCGCTCCGCGGCATGTGGGATACTCCCGGACCGGGGCACGAACCCGTGTCCCCTGCATCGGCAGGTGGACTCTCAACCACTGCGCCACCAGGGAAGCCCGTCACTTAAGCTTTTGATAGTGACCATAGTAATCCTATTGCAGCCACCAGCTCTGCACTGAAAAAGGTCCGCTGTCGCACACGTTTCCTCGGCCTCCTCCTTCCCAAGTCTTAGACTGTGTGCTGGCATGGTTTTCCTGAATGGCTCACTTGTGTGTTATTTGTAATAATAGACATCGAGGTTACCATAATTATCCCGTCACCTTTCGTCAGGATTTAGGGCACAGGACAGTTCCCACTGAGTCTCAAACCACTGCTCCCGGCTACCGGGCAAACTGGAAGGCCACTGGAGTAACTTCACTGACCTCTAGCTGACCTGCAGGGATCAATGAACAATTAATTACTATCATCCCGCTACGGGAGAGATAGCGCACTGCCATTTCTCAATTACAAGTGGAAGGGGCCCTTGGCCGGCAGCTGCCTGTTGGCCGAGCCAACCTCCTGCTGATTCTACACCCCCCACACACACCCCGCCCATCACCATCCCGTGCACACATGTGCGAACACCCGGGACCCACCTCGGATCACATCCATTCCTCCACTGCAGCTGCCAATACCCACACTCACACTTGAGTGTCCCGAACAGATCACCCGCCCACTACACCCACACCGACAGTCACGCTAGGGCCTGACTCATATCACACCCCGGGTCTCTATCATCTCCATTTTCCTGATGTGTTATGTGGGTCCTATTCTGTTACTGTCTAAGGGTAAGGATGGCTCCTCGCAAAGCCAGGACTCAGGGAGATTCGTCTTCACTATACTTCGTGTCACAGCTCTACCAGTGACACCTTGGTGTTTTCCACCTTCACCTCTTCCTACATCTTTGGTGCTCTCTCTCTACCCCACCCTGATACTCTGTGCTCTGTATCCTCCCCAGTCACCCCGACATAACCTACATCTTTCCTAGCCCCTCCCCATGTAACAAAGTGCCTTCAGCTCTTCCTCTCTTTCAGGGCCCCTTTCCCACAATAAATGACTAAAGCTGGACTGATAAACTCCAACTAAGATACTCAAGGCTGCTGGCTGATATCTCCAGATACCCCGCCTGTGGGTAATTAGGGCATTTCATCCTAAACTTAAGAGTGAGTATGGTGACATCTTCAGAGGCTCTGGTTCAGCCTGGAGGTGGGAGTGGGCTGTTTTTGGTCATAGAGGCTCTGAGAACATTCCTATCTCACTAGATGTGCATTTTTCTACTTAATTTCCACAATAAACTGTCTGAAGACTGTTCATCTCATTGGATAGATCCACAGATGCATTCGCCAATGCTTTTTTTGGTTGTATGCATCAGAAACCCAGCTCTAAAAAGGAGAGAGCTGACTGGAAAGCCAGAAGTATATCTAGCTCAGGCTCTAGCAAGAGACCCAAATGGTTGGATAAAGTCAACAAGACTTGGTCTCTGGCTTGGCTTTCCTCCCAAGCTGCATCTATCTACAAGAACTCCCCCCAGATTCCCAGGCTTACATTACCCACATACTTAGCAACCTCCATGGACAAAGGAGCTGCTGCTTCTGAGAAAGAGACGGTCCGACAAAAGCCCCAGGATTCTGTCTCTTGCTGTAACCTGAGCCAATCCCCATCCTCGAGCCAGTCACATTAACCCGGGGCTTGGAACACAAAAATTCAGAAAATTCCTTCTTTTCTCGAGCTCCACACCCCATAGCAGACTCAGCCTATGGCCAGTCCTGGTCCCTGATGGCTGTCTAGGGGTGAAAGCCCTTTGCTAGCCCAAAGGCTGGTCTGGGGAGACCAGTGAGTGTTTAGAGGAACTGGCAAGCCTGGGGCTTCTGGTCCCTTGTCAAGAAATCAAAACCACCTTAAATGAATAATGCACGTAACATCCTCATCAGAATACCCGGCACCTGGGAGGAGTTCTCAGCAATGACAGCTATTACAGGTATACAAGTATGACCCTACGCCTTATGTTTTCACCCTGTTACCCCACGCCCAGAAGAGAGAAATGTTGGAATAAATGCTCCCAGTTCCTCTCCCCACCCCTCACGTGTGGCTCCAGCCAGAGGAACAGTGAGTTCTCTGCCCAGGGACATCATGGAGAACCAAGCAAACCCAGGGGGTCACATCTGCCAGGAGTCGGCTCCCTGAGTGGATGTGGACATGTTTGGCTCGTTCTCACTTGGACCTGCCTGGTCTCGTCTAGAGTTTGCCGCCCTCCTCCCCTGCCCACCCCCATCCTCTAGGGAGGGGGGCCTCTCTTGAGGGGGCCAGTCACTGAGCACGTAAGTTCAGACTGGAGAGCCGTTATCCAACTTTACGAGGGAGCCCTAGGTTTCAGGTGACTCTTTGATCCTACTTATCTCTTCAGTAGGTTAGAACCAAGAGGGGAGAAAGTGTGATTAATGCCTCCCCCATGTTAAGCACAAAATAGCAACTATTATTATTATTACCTAGGCCATCTCCCCAAACCCCGAAACAGTAAGGGAGCCAGGCCCAGCCATAGCTGTGGCCTCTGCTTTTCCTCCCAAGAAGAATCATCAGCCCTGAACGTCCCTCTCCTGGGAACTGAGTCTTGTCCTCGGCAGAAAACACAAAAGTAATTGGAAAGCCCTGTTTCTGGCCTACAGAAGCCCTCCAGTTCCTTGGGGCTCGGGCACCAAGTCATACTACAAGCCCTTATATCTGCCCAGGGAAGAAAGAAAGCAATTGAAACCCAGTATTTAAAGGCAGTCTCAGATCTATCCCTGCTCTCGACAGCCTACAAAATGTTGGAGAATAGACCCTGCCTTTCTCTGGACGATAAAACAGGATCCACTATCCAGGAATTGGCCCTGAGAAAGTTCATCACTCATCCTCATGCGACCTTCCTGAGAACCCAGAACTGCCAGCCAAAACTCTTTGTTTTAACAGTTTTATCCTTCCACTCACTTGTGAAGTGAGTATTGTCTTTCCAGCATCCCAAGATGCTTTATTTTTGTGCATTTTAATGGAGAAAACTCTCACCTGCCAGCTTTGTTTACCCAGTGCCCATCCTTCTCTACTGGAACCCCATCCTAATATGCTCCCAGAAAGGAATTTTAAGACGAAATAGTCTGGCTTATTCCCATTCAGAAAGCTTCCCTGTTGTTTGGACATTAATGAACTAAAATCCAAGTCCTCGGCCAATTTCCTCACCCCTTAACCTGACTTTGGAAGTTTGCTGGTTCCATGTTGAGCTGGTTACCAACAACAGGCAATCAGTCATCACGCCTTGTCTGTGGGCGGGGAGCCCAACCGCCCTGCAAGGCCAGACAAGATTGCATCACACACGGCTATCAGTCCAGAGAACCCCGCGCAGCCCCGGGAGCCGATAACCCCATCCCTGCGCTGGCCATGGAAGCTCATGTTATTGTTGACAATTAACCTAATCCAAGAAACCCACATAAATCAATCACTACAGCCAAAAATAAATAAATAAAGTTCTTGCTCTCCCATAGTAAATGTGTGGACAAGGTGACAAGGTCAGTGGCCTGGGTTTACAATGTTGCCAGTAGAATTGGAGACATTTCTGAGAATATATAATTTCCAGAGACCCATGCTGGGCGATCGGCATTCCATTGGCCCTCAGACCTGTTTCCTTAGCTCGGTATCTGATGCCTCCTTTGGGTTCCTTCTCGATGCCTCCCTTCAGCACTGTCAGTCCCAAAGCTTCCCTCCGGTTGCCCATTGGACCTGCGGTCCCTCCCCTCCCCTCCCCACGGGGTACCAGCCCAGACAGTCCTTGATGCAAGCACTTTCTTGGACCCCTCAGTCTGCTCCAGGGGATCCCACCACCCCAAATGTTCCTCAGCAGGACCTGTGTTTAAGTTTCCTAGGGCTGCATGGCTGGGTGACTTGAACAACAGAAATGTATTGTCTCCCAGTTCTGGGCAGGGTTGATTACTTCTAAGGTTGTTCCTGGCCTCTCCCCTTGGCTTGCAGATGGCCGTCTTCTCCCTGTCTTCGCAACCTCTTCCCTCTGTGAGTGTCTCTGTGTCCAAATGTCCCCTTCTTATAAGGACACAGTCGTAGTGGATTAGGGCTCACCTAACGACCTCACTTGAACTTGGTTACCTCTGGAAAGACTGTTTCCAAATGAGGTCACGTTCTGACTTATAGGAGGTTAGGACTTTGACATATGAATTTGGAGGGGACATAATTCAACCCACAAGAGGGCCCTTATCCTAAGAAGGTAACTGGCCCCATCCCTCTTCTGCACCTCACTGAGGACAGGGACTGTGTCCAGTGCCTGCCATCGGGTGGGCACTGAATTCACACGCCTCTCCCCACACCTCCTTCATGTTGTACTGTCCCTTGCTAGCGACAGCACAGCCCGATGGCCACAGGGATTCCTGAGCTGCCCAGAACTCGTGGGGGGGGAGGGGCGCCCGGAGACAGCCCGCTGTCGGCAGCGCTGCCTGAATGACCTGGACACGTCCTCGCCATCGACTCCAGCCTCGAGGGAGCAGCCACTGCTGGGGACGCAGGTCCCTCCCTGGCAGAGCCTGCATCGAGCTCGTTCTCTGGCTCCATTTCTTAATCTCACCGGTGGTTCCAGGAAGCCAGCCCCGCACGCTAATGGGCCCCTGTCATTAGAGGCTTGGCAAACGCTCCCACGCCAGGGCTCCCCAAAGCCCCAGAGAGCTGGGCAAGGGCTGAGAGGCACCAAAGCCATTTTCAAAAGCAAAAGGGCAACAGGATCATAGTCTGACATTTTTTTTAAACCTGCATTTATTTATTAAATAATGTATGTTAATGCAACATATGTTATATTATGCAATAATTATGGGAACGCCCCGCCCTGCCATCCCAGGCCTCACGTGGTCTCGTGGGGCTGCTTGGCAGGGGTCCTGCAGCCCCTCCAGCAGAGCCTTCTCCTTGGGTCCGTGAGGGGCTGCGAACGTGGGAGCTCAGCCCCACCCCATCCCCTTTGCCCCCCACATGCCACCCACGCCCCCCCGTCCCGTCACCTGCTGGGCTGCCTGCCTCTCCCTGTACCTCCCTTCTCACACCAGACCACTCACACCCCACCATCTTCCACAGACCCTCCTCGGACCCGCAAGACCTCCCTGACCGGATCGGCCTAAAGTCACCTCCAGACTTGTAAAAGTCACCTCATCCCGTTGTCATTCTGGCCCTAATTGACATAGGAGGGGCAGTTGCACCTCAGCTGTTTCCCAGGTCTGTCTCTAAGCAGACCCTGGAGTTACAGAGCCCTGCCCTCTGTAAGCCAGTTTGGACCGGTGTAATTATTATCAATGTATCCTTATTTATACTGACATTATATTCCAGGGCCCCAGGGCGGTGCTAGGCACTGAGTCAGAATTCTTCCAACTTCAGGTGACTAAAACCTGAACTTCAAGTCAGCTCCGTGTTTGTTTGGGGGCGGTTATGTGGGATGGGGGGTAATTAACTGCAAAGGCGCGTGATGGAACTTTCTGGGGTGATAGAAAGGTTCTAATTCTAGACTGAAGTGGTGGTTATGTGAATGGATACATTTTTTATACCCACCAAACCGCACAATTAAAATCTGCCTTTTGTTGTATGTAAACTATCCTTCAATAAGGCTGATTTAACAAAAAAACTAATGTCATCGTAACAACACAGAGAGCCAGGTTTCCCTCATGCTCTGACGACTTTGACGCTCTAGCCCCTTCCTCTGGAGAGATCTGTCCTAACAGTCAATTCTTGTGACAGCTCACCTTAGGGGTGACAGCTTGTCATTCAGCAAAATAAAACAACAAAACTTTTCCTTTGGGATGTTTTCCTCAAACTAACTGGAAGACTATGGGTGATCGGTGCTAATATATGGCTTCCATAATTTCATTTTCACCTACTGGATGTAGGTACTTTTTTTTCCTTTACCTAATGTAAAAAGTTAGCTTTCATTACATTAATTTAGCTACACAATGAGAACCACATGCTGTGACTGCAACAACTGTCTGTCTGTCTGTCTTGAGCTGTAAGTCCCTGGCTACAAGGATGAGAATACCTGAGCAGAAGCTCTCATTTTATCTGAGGGTGGTTCTAATAGAAAAGGTAACAATCAAGCCCAGAGCATCATGTAGCCCATCCATCAGCTTCCATCTAGTTCTTCGAGAGTCAATGAAACAACTGTGATCATCCCACAAGGAAGGAAATATAATCTCAGCGAATAATCACTTCATATAATGGTGGAATGTTTCCTTGCTATGATAGGCTTTTGCTAGATCACAAGAGGAATTTTGAGCTGCTCTCTAGAAGAAAAGGATATATGGTATAAAACAAGATGTTTAAAGACGTACTAAATAACGTTAATAATACCAATATGATGCTTGGTCTGAATTTTCTGGAAAAAAGAAAAAAGGCTAAGTCGTGACTAGATACATGTGATCACCAACTGCCAAGCTGAATAAGGGAGATGACATTTCCCTGAGGCTTGGAATAAGGATAATAAAATACTGCTTTTGCAGAGCCCCTTTCTTGGAAGAAGAGCTCATAAAACTTTATCATACATATATTTGCTGTAGTAATTTAATCATTTAATCTCCCTCCTGCTTTTCTGAAGGCATCTTTACTACCGTGTGGCAGGGACCGCAGACTAATTGTGTTTACAGAGAATGTCAAACCAGTCTCTGGCAAGGTCTGCTATTCTGAGGGGACTCAACAGTGAAACATACCACATGATTCTCCCCTTTATCTAAAAACATTCTCAGCGTTTAAGAAAACTGTAACCTGTGTCCCTATGAAGCAATGAGCTTGTTGTGTTGATTAACCTTATCTGTAGTCTTCTCATTCATTCTCTTGGTCACACAGGCTGTGTGGGAGAGTAAATACTGCCCCAGACCTTACCTTTTCACCTCTTCCTAATCTTCCTTCAGGGGTTCCTAGCAACTGTCCTGCCCCGAGAACCCAGGTAAAACATGGAAGGGTGGAAACTCAGGCCAAGCATGTAGTCTTTCGACCGATCTCCACCCAGAAGAGGGAAGCTGAGAGGCTCTATTTTGGGGTCTTCCTTAAAGAAGTTAAGCTCTTAGGAGTGTGTCTGCCCCTCCTACACATGCCCCTTTGTTCTTCCATTTTGCCCAGAGAAATAAAAAGCCAAACACTCTCATCTTCAAGCAGAGTGCTGGGGGTGGCCAAAGGGGAAGAGACGGTGTAGGCAAGATATCTCACAGGTGAGGGGTGAGGGCTGCTGGCCCTGCCTGGCCCTCCAAACACAGAGGCCGGCTTTGGGGTGCTCACTCCCAACCCAGGCTGATTTCCTCCCAAGAGATGCTTCTCTGTTGGTATTGAGCTTTTATCCTTTGCACAGTTAATGAAAAGACAGAAAAGACAAAATTACCAGCGGTTTTGGGGCCACGAGAGCATTTCCAAAGCCAGTGCTCAAATGTCTCTAGTCATTACGGTCCTGTTCTCTCTCCTGATAAAACTGGTTTCTAACTCTTGATCTAACTGGAATTCCACATCCACGCCTTAACCCCTCTGCTCTTGATGGAAGCCCAGGGGGCTCCATATATGGTTGTTTGAATGAACAAATACTTTTTTACATGCACCGTATTGTTCCATCCTTAGAACCACCTGGTGAGATAGGAAAGTCAGGTATTCCTCCTCTTTTTAACAGATGTGCAAACTGAGGTGCCAAGGGACCCAATGACATCCTAAGGTTCCGTGGAAAATGAGTTACAGGGCATTAGACCTCACACTGCTCTTTCCACCCCGGAAGGAAAGATGAAAAGCAGTCAATGACTAATCCACAGACTGTGTCTCGGTTGTGTAAGTTTTTAGCTGAGTCATTTATTAATAAGTAATCAGCCTGCTACCTTATCTTGGTGTGGCTCCCTTCCCCTCCCCCTTCTGTCCTTTCCACACATTCCCAGTGCCCCCAGGACTTCACAGTCCAACAAAAGCACTATTTCTTCCATAGCACCTTCCTGAGACCTAGCCATGGAAGTTGACCTTTCCCCACCCCTCAGGCATCTCCCTAATGCTGGTCGTGCTTTTCTATCCTGCCTTATCTCCTCCACTAGAATGTCAGCTCCATGTCTGGGTCCTCTTAGCAGTATTCATGGCCCCAGCCTTGCCTGTCGGAACACTCCCACCATCCCTGGAAAAAGTCTAGTTAGAGGAGGTTTTTCCATCCATTATTTTGGAGCAAAAGCTAGTTTACCCCAAGGTTGTTCCTTTTCCTAGGGAGAAATGGGGGCCACCAGGAATCAGGTAACGTGGAGAAATGCATGGAGTGTGATCCACCTTGGGTCTTATTATTTCTGGACACAATGTTATTACTTCTTTGGTCCTCTCCTTCCTTCTTCCTGTTCCCTCAGGCACAGGGTAACCATACAGCAATGGGATTGATTTATTTTTTCATTCATTTAAATGAAAAGGCTTTCCTTTAAAGTACTTTCTTATTCTAATGACATCCTCATTGTTCAAAATGTATTGCTATCTCTCCTGGCATTTCTTTCCTTGCTGTTGAATATTCTTCTGGGTAATTCTCAAGAGTGGCAAGTTTTCATCCCTGAGGCTGGGTTTGGCCACGTCTATGTAGCCAGATAATAACAACAGCTGTGAATGTATGGAACATTCTACAGGTTCAGAGAACTAAGGCATCCTTCATGTTGACAGAGTCAGAATTAAGACTTACAGCTAAGGTGGTAAGTATCGTTTGAGTAGAAACTTTGACATGATAACGAAGAAAAGGGACAGGTTTCTTGGGTGGTGCAAGGGTAGCCCCCAAAACAAGGCCAAAGGCTAAGTTCTGGGCCAGCGAAGAGCAGCGGCAGCCTCACTGGACAGCTATTGCCACTGCTGGAGGGTAGAACGGATTTGCGTGCATTCATTCCCCTGCGCTACTTCTTAACAATCACAGCCACTGTGCTAGGGGCTTCCAACAAGCATTCACAGAGCTCCTACACAGTGCTCAGTGCCGCAGTAATAACAACAGGTACAGGGCTCCAGTGTCTGGATTTGCGGTCTCGTGGGGGCAAATGTAATAGTGTGACACGAGTAGGAACGGCAGTCTGTAGGACCAAATGGCACAAAGGAAGGAGTTGTCACATCTCTTGGAGCTGATGGGGCGGAGGGGGCTGACGACCAGGCATAGGGTGTCAGAAGAAGACTCCACAGGGCTTGCACCCACCTTCATAACCACCCCTAAGGTGCGCATCAATATTCCCATCGTGTGAGCCAGAGAAGTTGCAAAGCTGGCCAAGGTCACTCAGCTTGGAAGTGTGGGAACCAGGGATATTTATTGTCTCTCATTGCTGGATCTCCATGTAGTGACACTCAAGGAACATTCGAGGATCTGAATCTGGGTCTGTCTGAGGCCCAGCACGATTCTCTTTCCACTAGAGAAATCTGTCTCTGCCTTCCTTTTCTTGAAAGATCGGTTTTAAAAAAAATTTTTATAGGAATTTTTCAACTAAAGCAAAGCATCTAGAATAGTCTCTGGCACAGCAGCCAGGGAGAACTCGGCAGAGGCTCTGCCTGTTAGTCCCTGGGAAGCCTTGGGAAGTCACTTCACCTTCTAGGCTCCTGGTTCCTCAGACAGAAAAAGAGGAGGTTGGGACTTCCCTGGTGGCGCAGTGGATTCTTAAGAATCCACCTGCCAATGCAGGGGACGTGGGTTCGAGGCCTGGTCTGGGAAGATCCCACCAGCCACGGAGCAACTAAGCCTGTGTGCCACAACTACTGAGCCTGTGCTCTTGAGTCCGCGAGCCACAACTACGGAGCCTGCGTGCCACAACTACTGAAGCCCGCATGCCTAGAGCCCGTGCTCTGCAACAAGAGAAGCCACTGCAATGAGAAGCCCACGCACCGCAACGAAGAGTAGCCCCCGCTCGCCGCAACTAGAGAAAGCCCGCGCGCAGCAACGAAGACCCAACGCAGCCAAAAATAAAGAAACAGATTAATTAATTAATTAATTTTTTAAAAAAAGAAAAGAAAAAGAGGAGGTGGCTAAAGTCAGGTGGGGGCACAAGCCCAGGCGCTGTCAACACCTGGATGCACCGTAAGTGAGCTGTGGCCTCCAGAAGTGTAAGAAGGTGGCCCCTCCTCAGCTGTGCCCATGTAGGAATGGGGCCTGGAGTTGTCAGCCAGAGCTTCCAGTATTTCCAGAAAGTCTCTCAAACTTTATTTGAAATCTCCAGATTTTTAAATATTGACAACAAACTCCACTTCAAACAAAGAAACAAGGAAACAAACCCAAACAACTACTCAGGTCCAAAAAGACGTGTCCATCGTGGAGACCTGCCTGGCCTTCAGTTTTCCACGTCAGATTACAGGACATGTGAAGTCAGCTCTAGCTCTGGAATTTGGCAATTAAGTGGAGGTTGCTTGTTTCTCCTCCTGGGAAGTGACACATGAAATAAGAAGGATAAAACCTAGGCGCCTTCTGTCTTAGAGGCCACGCCGCTGAAGGCTGTGCCTGAACGCAGGTGACAGACATTCTCAAGCTGATGGCGTTTCCTCTGACCCTGGCTGCCAGCCTGGAGCCGCACTCCTCCTTTCACGGTTAACGTGGCTTCCCTACCCCCCCGCTCCCACCCAGCTGGAGGCTACCATGTCAGCTGGTGACCCCTGTCATCCCCCAGTGCCTTCAGGTATGTAAGCGTGGTGCTTTTCTTTCCAAAACGGACAGAGAAGACGTACTGTCACAAGGCAGATATGTGCCTTAAAGTCGCAGCTCTAGAGAAAGGTAAGGTTCAGGAAATATTTTGTTGACAAAAATGTGTAACTATGAGAAGGGTCATCAGATAGTATCAGCGTTTACAGATTGGGGCTGCTTAGAAGGGAGTCTATAAAACACTCTTCACAGAGACTCAAAGGAGTATTGATTTTTTAGGAGCAGAGGGGGTCAAAATCACATCCCTTACACAACAGCTGCCACTGCTCCCCCACTCTGGACCTTTTTAACAAAGAACAAGACAGGAAAAGGCAGAAAGACAGAGTCGAAGAGAAGGATGAAGAGGAACGCATCGTCTGGTCCCTGAAAAGCTTCCCCAGGGCCGCAGTGCTGAGGAAGGGTGAGTCTCTTCAGGGAAACCAGAACCTGGTTTCGTGTTCTGGCTGCTGCAGCGGACGGCTGCCCCTGGGGACACGCGCTTTGTGTCTGCAGAAAGGCAGTGGGAAAGTTCACGCAGGGTGGCCAGTGGCCCGATGACACTGGCAGACAAAAATTTCTCAGGTTGGGCTTCCCTGGTGGCACAGTGGTTGAGAGTCCGCCTGCCGATGCAGGGGACACGGGTTCGTGCTCCGGTCTGGGAAGATCCCACATGCCGCGGAGCGGCTGGGCCCGTGAGCCATGGCCGCTGAGCCTGTGCGTCCGGAGCCTGTGCTCCGCAACGGGAGAGGCCACAGCAGTGAGAGGCCCGCGTACCGCAAAAAAAAAAAAAAAAAATATTTCTCAGGTTGAATCACCTGTTCCTGCAAGTGCATGAAATGCCCAGAAGACACCAGACGCTTTCATACTCCAGAAGGAGCGTGATGAAACCGGCCTCCCGGACAATGATGGTACGCTCCGCATGACCGGAATATGCGTGCTTGCTGATGCTTTTTGCTCTGGAAGGACAGGCACGTCGAAGGGAGAAAAGGGTCACTCTTGTGCTGTTGCAAAAGGTGACTCAGTATTAATGTCCACCATGTGGGCCTGGGAGAGGTCCCTGGCCGGAAGAGGGAGGGGAAGGCTTCTTTAGGAGGGAAGCGGGATTCATAAATCAGAGGAAGACCACTTTCCTGGCTGCTGCACCCAGGAAGATGTCAGAACGAGGAGTTAAACAAAGAAAGCTCAGGATTAGCAACAGAGCAGACACGAGATCCATGGCGCCTTCATTCCTGCTACTTACTAGAAGGGAGGAGACCTTATTCTCCACACTTCCTCCTTTCCAGGGCCAACCAGTTGATAACTAGGTCCAATTTACCTAGAAAGGATCAAAGTATTAGCCCCTTTACCCAAAGTGGAAGGCTCCGAGAGGCTGGTGTGGAGAGCACTACAGTGTGTCCTGCTTGCCTCCCCAGTTGGAAGTGACAGTCCCAGGCCTGGGCCGAGTCCCTGGGAAGTAGAAGAGGAAAAGCTCGCTCCACCTGGGACGGGGTGTGGGTGGCAGGTGTAGGGAGGCCAAGAAAAATGGGCCATGTTGACTGCGTTTCAGTGATGTGAGCCTGTCCTGGAGAGCTGGCCTTGCAGATACAGGCCCCAACTAATCCCATCACACAGCCCTGAGGACTGGGAGATGAGACCAGAGAGTTCACTCCAATACTGCTCCTCCACGTGGAAACACGAGGAAGCGGGAGATAAAGGTTCCCCCATCTCTCACATGCACATTACAGAGCAGAGCTGGGCCCTCCAACGGGTCAAAGCCAATGTGAGAGAACCAAGCTATACAGTTAGACACCAGCTCTGCTGAGCGGGGTCAGCAGACCAGTCATCCATGCCGCCTACCGATGAGTGAAGTCAACAGACAGGGTGACACGGCCAAGCAGGGGAGCCGTGAGAATTGGGGTCTCAGGAGCTAGAAAAGAACCAAGGAGAGGAAGGCTGCAAAAGATGGGCAGAAGGGGTTGCTATGGGAACACAAAGAATCTTCAGCCCCGGCAGACTCTTCTTTTGAAAGCCCATAGCTTGACCCCTTAGAACTGCCTTGGTGGTTCTTTTTCCAAAAGATTCAGTCTCCAAGCCAGGCAACTGGACATGGGCCAGATACACATATGGGGAGCCCAGAATGGAAGGCCAGCCTGAGGCGGCCAATGGCCCAGAGTCTGTAAGCATAGGAGAACACAGGCAACAAGGAGAGAGGTGGGAAGGTGTACTGGGATCACAGACTCTGTGAAGAATGGGGCAGGGTCAGGTGAGAAGCTCTAAAGGTGAGAAAAGCAGAGCTCCAGGTAGGGCTAAAGGGGAAAATTCTGACCGACTTCGCACACACTGAACTTCCAAGAATTTCCAAGTATGCGCTAAGAGATAGACTAGACACCAAGTAAGGTCTTCGGGGCTTGATTTGGACAAGATCTGACCAAGATGGCAGCCATCCTGCCTACAGCCTGCAAGTGCTGAGTGCCAGGGGCGCGTGCTGCCTCTGATGGCCTTGAGGCAGAAGGAGACCTCAATTTAAGGTGCCACAGAGCTGCTTCCCCGTTCTAGAATTTTGTGAGTGTGGAGATTCACCTTAGTCTGAAGTTTTAGGAAAACTGGGACATGTCCATGATAACAAATGGGCTCAAGCCTGGATAAGATTCCAGTGAAAGGTGGGACTTTTCCTGAGTGAAGTAAAAAGCTTCCACACAACAGCAAATCCTATTCATTCACGTTTCTCAACTTCATACAATCTCATTCAGTCAAATTTTGCTAAGACCTTGTCTCTTTGTCTGTGTACACACTTCCCACCCCTCCGCTAATAATCCCTTAAGACTCAAGCCTGAACTTGAACAAAAATATTTATGAAATAAAGCTATAAGCAAAGGTCATTATTTAAGGTTATGTTGACACTTCCGTTACCAACCAACAATAGTCTTTCATTAACCAAGATCTCCTTGTTTGGTCACTAGAGATTGATGCCTATCAGTGAAAGACTGAGGGCCTCTGGTCTGTGGACTTGCTCCAGGTTGCTCAGATCGTGATGGGCACCCACAGTCGGGTCAGAGTTTTCTGAGCAACCCGACTCTCGGGAAAGCTCAGGGCTTACTTCAGGTAATAAATGATTATCTGTCACAAAAACACCACAAACTGAACCCTAAGAAAAGAGTTCGCCAATGGCCCTGCTGGCTTATAGGGATTAGTCTAATCTTCCCACCAGCAATTGTCTCTCCTCTCTCTACCTGGGGCTCCCTGGTTGGCTCACCCTTCTGAGGAAACACTGGCCGCAGGAAGGAAGGACTGTTTGGAAATTGGACATAGTGAAGACATGTTTATCCTACAAAGGGTCCCCCGTGGAAAAAAAAATGGGAAATGGGGCTTTACCCTTCTTTGGAGCCCCAAAACCTCCTCCTGGACTCATCCACTCAACAATGGAATGAGGCCGTACAAGAGAATAGGACTTCCCAATGTCACCCAGCAGAGACAAGAGTCCACATTGGACTCTCAGCTCTTCCTGCAGAAGAGAAGCTGGCAATGAAGTGTGCCAGCCCTTAGGAAGTAATAGAACCTAAAACCAGCTCCTCACCTAGCTCAGCAAAGAGGAGTCTGGGAGTGCAGGGGAAATCTACACTGACTCTCAGGATGGTAAATACTTTAAAAAGATGGGTGGGTTCAAGGACATTTCTCCCTCAGCCTTGAATGACCCAGTGACCCATTCTACAAACGAAGTAACTAAGTTTCAAAGAAGTTAAAAGACTTGCCCAAGGTCACCAGTTGGTCATCCACAATAAAACACCCCCAGGTCAATGCTCCCTGCTGCACTGTTTCCCCACATCCAATTGGTTCATTTAATAGCACGAACTTCTGCTTCTTGCCCTCTTTAGAAAAGATGTATGTGGATTTTTTCTTTTAATTCCACTTCTAGGAAGTTATCCTGCTGATAACATGCTCACACCTGTGAAACGTGTGTATAAGATTATACACTGCAGCATTTTTGAATGATTGGAAACAACCTCTAAGTCTCCATCAATAGGGGATTATTCATATAAATTATGGTATATCCATGTGGTGAAATACCATGAAGTTATTTAAAAGAATGAGGCCGCTCTACTGAAGCATATGCACTGATGCGAAATGACCTGTAAGATACAACGTTAAGTGAAAACGCAAGGTACGCAACAGTACATTTTATAAAATGCTTGTGCGCATGTTTGCCTGCATAGAGTAAGTTGAGAGAATGTCTATGAAACTGGAAACAGTGGTTGCCTCCTGGGTGCTGATGTTTGGCACATAGTAGGTATTCAATGAATTTCTGTTATTGGAGGGACAAAGTGCACCCTGGCCAATATTTGCTTTTTACAGAGCATGAAATAGAAGTTTATGTATCCAATTATTCTTATTCCCCCCAAAGTTGACGCCAGGGTCAAAGCCGGGATTCCTAGCTTTATAGAGCGGTTATCCATCTGTAGCAAACATCTCTGCGGCATGATCCATCCAAGTGTCTTTCAGCAAAGCATAGACTGAAGTCCAGCCCGATCACTTACTTCATAGTGTCAGAAAGAGAAACTCATCAGACACTTAGTGTCCCACAGGAATACTTTAAAGTGTTTCCTAGACAAGTCTACTGGGAAGTGATAATCTCTTCAGTAAAAAAGAAATGCAAAAGTGGCCCAGACAAAAACTCCAGTAAAACGACACACTCCTTCCTCAAAATCATAGGAAAGAACCAACATCGGAAATGGCTTCTTTTCTTTGTTAATTTCTAAATTTTTATCAAAGAAATATAGTCCCTCATGCTGGCAAGATCACTCCCTTCTGCCGCCACACCTGGACAAATCATCCTCCTGGACCACCCATCCCCATCAAAGTTTAGCCTCTCAGACTCCAGTTCCTAAGGGTTCCTCATCTCCCTTCTCCAAAATGACAACTAGGTGAGAACTGAATAAACTAAACGTATTAGTGGTAGATACATAGTAGTAACCCTATGGAATATATTTTCCAAGAGTTGAATCCTTTATTAGTAGCAGACTAACAGTAAAGACCCTAAACCTAAATAAATAACAGCTAGTACCTATATGGTACTTACCAGGTTCCAGACACCCGTCTGAGCACCTTACCAGTGCTAACTTATTTAATCTTCCTAACGATCCAAGGAGGCCAGTATTATGAGTGTCCCACTGTACAGATGAGGAAACTGAGCTTAGTTGTCTTTCCCCTGGTCCACATTTAATAAGTGATGGAGCCAGAATTTGAATCCAGAGAGTCCGACTCTAGAATCGTGCTCTTAACTACAAGGCAGGAGGCCAGAGGGAGGATTTAAGGCCCGGAGACAAGCCAGTAAAAAGATGGTTTAAAATCCTGGGAGCACAGCAATCAGAGCTGCTGTGGATTCCCTCCTGTTCCAAACACATAGAGGTCCTGGATAAAATAACAAAAATATGTTTTAAATTTTGAGCCAAGTTGCAAAGAAGGAAGGAAAACTCCCCTGGTGCAAGAGGCAAAAATGGACTATAAAATGGAACCGACGAGGGCTGGAGAGCCCGGCGGATATATGTCCTGGACACAGGTCCCTGGGGCACGCACGTTGGGGGACACAGTTCGCATCACACAGGGAGCAGCCTTGAGACCTGCCTCTAAGCAGGCGCTTGGAAGAACTGCCTCCTCTGTGAGAAAAGACTGGGGGAAAATCTCTCCTAATGGCTCCGAGAAATGACAAAGCGGTGTCATCTGCCTGGGGCTCCAGAGGGAAAAATGTCTCCCTTGTGAAACTGAAATCCCAAGACTGAGGTTCCCACAGAGGGGAGTCTGAATGTAAACTACCCTGGGGGTGCTGGACCCCCAAGCTGTGGAATTCATAGGAACCCATTCACAGATTGCAGAAGCAAACGGCAGGACCCCTTTCTTTGCCCTTCCATGACCCAGGGCAAGGGGACTCCTGTAGAAAAAAACTAACCACCACTGAAAAGGAGTCAAAGCTTAAGGCAATATAGCACAGGACCCACCCCAGGAGGTCCGCCGACAGCACCCGGGATGCACCTTCCCTGCTTTATTTTTCTTCAGCGTACTCATAGGTGTTGGCGTTTTTTAATCTTCTTGTTTTTAAATTGAAGTATAGTTGCCGTACAATACTCTATAAGTTACTATATAGGTGTACAATATGGTGAACCACAACTTTTAAAGGTTATACTCTATCTATAGTTACTGTGAAATAGTGGCTGTATTCCCCACGTCGTACAATACATCCTTGTAGCTTATTTTATACTTAATAGTCCGTACCTCCTATCTCCCTACCCCTATATTGCCCCTCCCCTCTTCCCTC
Organism: Orcinus orca; assembly: GCF_937001465.1. NCBI lineage: Eukaryota > Metazoa > Chordata > Mammalia > Artiodactyla > Delphinidae > Orcinus > Orcinus orca. The sequence continues at coordinate 17,190,063 of NC_064573.1, forward strand.
TCCCCACTGGTAGCCACTAGTTTGTTCTCTATATCTGTGAGTCTGCTTCTTTTTTGTTATATTCACGAATTTGTTGTGTTTGTAGATTCCACATGTGAGTGACATCATACAGTATTTGTCTTTCTCTGACTTATGTCACTTAGCATAATGCCCTCCACGTCCATCCACGTTGCTGCACGTAGCCCCAGCTCTCACACAACCCCAGTCCTTCTCTCTCTCTCTTTACTTGGCATGATTTCTTCAGAGCACTGATGGGAAACTAAGTTATTTATTTTGCACTTATTTGTCTATTGTAATGGCAACATTTCATTCTTTTTTATGGCTGAGTAGTATTCCACTGTCACGTGTGTTGGTTTTTAATTTGCCTCCCTCCCTAGAATTTAAACTCGAGTGTTGAGATTTTTTTTTTCATTACTCCATCCTCAGTACCTAGAACAGTGGCTAGTGCATACTAGACCTTCAGTAAGTAGCTATCTCTCTATTTATTTATTACATTGTTAAAAGCAGTAATACATTTGCTTATGGCCATGTACATAGATGATATATAAACCTAGGTAGGGAAGAACTCCAGTAATATCAGGAGACAGGTTCCCTCTGGAAAGAGAAAAGGCAAAGGATGGGGACAGGTTGATGATGCTACTGTGCAGCTCCATCTAAAACAGGCTATTTCTTTAAAAAATGATCTGAAGCTTTAAGGCAAAATATTAACATCTTTTACATCTGGGCAGTGGACACATGAGAATCTTGCAGTATTCTCTGTGTTTTTCTGTGTGTTTGGAGTATTTCCTGATTTAAAATAAAAATAAGTAACGGAAGGTATTTGGGGAATGAAGGGATGAGTTTGCGTTCTCCAAGCACCCCATGGAGCCCGGGGGCTGCCGTCATCCCACATCTGAATTCGGACCACAGCCCTGATGAAGTCCAAGGGCCCCAAGGGCAGGAGGTGCCCGGTTTGCTTTCAGAACATTTGGTGGCCGAGTTCGGCAGTAGAGGGAACCAGTCTCCGAAAAGTGACTTTCCCAGCTAAATCCCTCTGGGATGAAGCCTGGGTGAGCGTGGGACTGGGAAGGAAGGAGGTCGTTTCCACTCCCTCTTCAGGATTTATAAAAATGACCACTCACAGACCTCTCTGCCGAAATGCAGGGATTCACTTAAAGACACCAGCTACCAATGCATCTTGCAAGGTTACGGATTTCTGTTGGGGTCTGAGAGGGAGCTGCCCGCCCCACGGAGTGGAGCCGGGATCTGGATCCCTCGTCCCATTTTAGATTTACAGAAAAACTGAGCAATAATGAAGATCTCCCATATATCTGCACCACCACCTCCTCTGCCCCAACTTGTTGCCCCGTTAGTGACATACTGCTTTAGGATGGGACATTGGTTACAACTGATGAGCCAATATTGATACGTTATTATTATTATTATTGACTAAAACCCACAGTTTACATTAAGGATCACTCTTGGTGTTGTAAAGAAAACACAACACATGGGTTTTGACAAATGTCTAAGTGACAAGTATCACCGTTAGTATATCATACAGAATAGTTTCACTGCCCTAAAACTCCCCTGTGCTCACCTATTCACCCCTTTCTGCCTCTCCCCGCATCTAACACCTGACAACTGCTGATCTTTCAATGTCCTCGGGGTTTTGCTTCTTCCCTAGTGTTACATGACTGAGATCCTACAGTATGCAGCTTTTTCAGATTCTTTCGCTAAGTGCTTTCTTTCACTTAGTGACATACATTTAAGGTTCCTCCATGTCTTTTTATGGTTTGATAGCTCATTGCATTTTAGCACTGAATAATATTCCATTGTCTAGATGGACCCGAGTTTCTTTTTAGCCATTCACCCATTGAAGGACATCTTGGCTGTGAGATTAATTTTAATAATATATTTTATTTAACTCAGTATAGCCAAAACATTAATTCAGCATGTCATTGATATTTTAAAATGATTAATGAGACATTTTGTATTCTTTTCTCGTACCAAATCTTCAAAATTCAGTGTACATTTTATATTTATAGCACAGCTCAATCTGGCTAGCACCATCTTTCAAGTATTCAACAGTCACAGGTGGCTGGTGGCTACTGTATTGGACAACACAGATCTCAAAAATGAGAAAATAGAGCCCCAACCTTGGAAACTTTATAATTTCACTAGAAGAGATCGAACATCCCCTCTTTTCACCCCCAGTGGCTTGAGAATCATATGCATCCCTTTCACACAGACACAAATATGTTCAAAATTTTGCTAATTTATTGCCTGAACTTTATTTCACCTTTTTCCATGGAAAAAAAATTTTGTAATTGTTTTATTATAGGCACCAGGTCCCCCTCATCCCCCCAAATCTGAACCACAATATGTCTAAAGTAGCTATTTAAATTATACAGGAACTATCCAGGAAGTGCAAATAATACCTCCCCTCCCACTGGAAGCTTCCACATTCCTCTTATAGATTTTTAATGTGAAAATTTGTTGTATTCAACAGGTACTAACTGAATACCCAGGGAAGCAGTTTTCTTTCTTTTGCTATTAATTTTTATTGGAGTAGAGTTGATTTACAATGTTGTGGTAGTTTCTGCTGTACAGCAAATTGAATCAGTTATACACATACATGTATCCACTCTTTTTTAGATTCTTTTCCCATATAGGCCATTACAGAGTATTGAGTAGAGTTCCCTGTGCTATACAGTAGGTCCTTATTAGTTACCAATTTTATATACAGTAGTGTGTATGTGTCAATCCCAATCTTCCAATGTATCCCTCCCACCCCCGACCTTTCCCCCCCGGCAACCATAAGCTTTGTTTTCTATCTATGACTATTTCTGTTTTGTAAATAGGTTCATTTGTACCATTTTTTTTTGAGTCCACATATACACGATATCATATGATGTTTGTCTTTCTCTGTCTGACTTACTTTGCTCAGTATGACAGACTCTAGGCAGGGAAGCAGTTTTCAAAGTGTGGTCTGGGTCTCCCGGGAGTCCCTGAGATGCTTTCAGGGGTCCATAGGGGCAAAATTAGTTTTTCATGTTAATGCTAGAGTTTATTTGCCTTTCTCCTTCTCATTGTCTTTTGAGTGTACAGTGGAGTTTTTCAGAGACTACACGTTGAGGGTTGCCACAAGACCAAATATGGAATCTCGCTAGTTACTACTGGGCAACATACTGAAGAGATATGCAAAAATATAAATCAACGCCAATACATATTTTAAACCTTTCTCAGTTTTAATTCCTAATGTATTAAATATGTCAGATATAATTTGCATAAACAAAGCTCTTTGGCGTCCTCAGTAACTTTGAAGAATGTAAAATAGTTCTGAGACCCAAAAGTTTGAGAATCACTACTCTAGTGTGTCCCAAGCTCTGTGCTAAGCTCTGAGGAAACCAAGATAAATGAGCTTGTAAGTCAGCGAGGCAAGCTACCTGAGACACCCACCTCCTATGTCTCTCTCCCCATCTTGCCATGACTTCGTATGGAGATCATCACAGTTAGGAAATATCAATGAAGGTGTCCTTCCCGCAAACCTGATCATTGAGAGACCAGGTAATTTCGTATACACAACGAGATATTTTATTTGAGTCAAAAGGAACACACAATTCATGATTATGACATCACAATCATACTGTGACGGTCATGGGCAAACCAGGACATGTAATTACCCTAGAGAAAAGTTCTGTCTTCTTGAAAATAATGAGATACAGGTTGGGAAAGTCCCCATGGGAGGAAGCAATTTGGCTGCTGTGTGTATGTGGGTGATGATTCTGAGCACATCTGGAGTGGGAGGGAGGCTATAGGGATGGGCAGCTGGGAGGGGGCCCTGAGAGAGGAGTGCCAAACAGAGAACTTGAGGAGAGGCAAGACAGAAGTAGGACATCCCCTTAGCTGGGCTTCACATCCTGGGGGTCAGGCTCGCCTAAGTCCCGGTATAGCCATGCTCTTTCCAGGAGATTGTCATTTACTACAAACTGAAATAAGAACAAACAAAGATGCCTCTGGGTTGTGGGAGGATAGTGGATAGAGGCGGTTCATTCTAGAAGATTTTTTTGTAGGTATCAGGACAACAGAAAAGGACTCTGTTTATGTGGACTTGATGCCCTCATCACCCTCCAAGAGGAGGAGGGTAACTCTACCCCCATTGAGTATGGCCATCATTTTATTTCATTTATTTGCAAGTTTCTAAGTGAATTTCTAAGATGCCTGATGAGTGGCGTTTTAGAAACGTCATATATTTTTATTATCTTAAAATGAGCAAGGGGAAGTAGGTGTTGGGAGGAGAAGCAAGAAGCACCATTTGCAGATTTGTCCTGAAAAGTTGATGGCTTTTGACAAAGGATACAGATGGTATCACATCCCATAAGCTGAGTCTCATCAGATCAGCATCAGCATCATGGCCACCAGGCAGCAAAATGAGCTCAAAGCTCGGCTGTGTGCTGCTGACGGAATGCACTGACCCGGCCCCAGAGGTGTAATGCCTCCAGGAACCCAGGGACGGTTGCACATCCCATCCTAAATCCCGGCCAGCTCTGAACTGTGGGTCAGGAGATCTGGGATCCAGGACCAGCTTAGTCACTGGCTAGCTGTGGGCTTTGCCTCTTATTTCTATGTTTTGCATCAGACAGCTGGAGGTAATAAAGTCTTCCTAGGATGTTGTGAGGATCACAGGTGAGTTAGTCCAGGGGCTTGGAAGCAGTCAATAATGTAAGGCAGCTCTGTGTGTATGATATGCAAAATCAACCCTACTGCAGAGATTTCCTAAAGGCCCGCCAAAAGTCTTACTTGAATGAAATAATGATTTGGTCACCACTTAGAAAATGACCACCATTCTTTTAACTGCTGAACGGGATAAAAAAAGAGAGAGAGAGAGAGAGAGAGAGAGCGGAGGAAGGGCAGGCAAGAGGAAGACAGTGAAGATAAAATTAGACAGACAAGATTGGTTCCCTTAACTCGGAATTCAATCCTGTCATCTCCTTGACAACTGGCCCTGCCGGGGGACAGGGTGCAGAGGTCAGGTCCCAGGGGGTCACCTGCCTCAGCAGAAATCCAGGCCTGGGGCCTGCATGGTCGGCAAACTGGAAAACCTGAAGTGGGAAGTTCCTGGCCAGCCTGCCTGCGCCTGCCTGCGATCGTGGGAGAAGGGACAGCAAATGCACTGGGTGCTGCCTCGGGGTGGGGGGGGTGGTGGCGTGGGATGCGGGGGGCATCCACAGGGGAGCCAGACCCAGTGAAGGTCCCAGCAGCGTAGGGACAGACCCCGGCTAGGAATAACCAGGAAGTCCTGTCCTGGGCTCGGAGTCTAGAGAAGCTTCCAGAGCATCCCAGCTCCCCCCACCCCCCACTCTTTCCCAACCATCAGAGAAACAATGCCACACGGCCTCTGCAGCGCCTGTGTGACCAGCTGCAGCTTTGATGACCTCCCCACGCTGGGCCTGACTCAAATCCCAGATTCAGACCAGGTCTCAGGTGCGCAGGGCCGGCCGCATCGTCAGTGTCCGGGCCAGGTGCCTTCCACCTTCCTGAGCAGTGTTCATGTTCAGGTCACAGATTCATAAGAAACCACAGGCTTGGGCAGATTTGACATCAGTACTGATCATTCTAAGGCAGAATGAACGGACGAGGAAACGTCTTTCAAAAGGCCCATCTTACTGTCCTCTCAGCCCCAACTCTTTGTCTACCTTACCTCCTTACCTGCTGGAGCCTTCCTCTGGCTTCTGCTCCCATGAACTCCCCTCCTCCATTTAAAGACACATGTCTCCCTGCAGATTGGGGGTATTACTCTGCAGTGGATCCTAAACCTGGCCTCAAGTCAGAATTGATTAGGGACACTTCCTAAAACCCAAATCCCCAGGTTCCAGCCCAAAACACGGGTCAAAGTTTCAGGCATGGGGTCTGGGTAGCTGGATGGTTTTAAGTTTTCCCGGTGATTCTGATGCAGCAGGTTTGGAAAACAATGTTAGGAACCACTAGATCAACGGGTGATCATCACTCTTCTTTCTGCAGCATCTAATGTTTATTTTTTCTAAACAAATCATTCAGACGATGCTTATGTTATAGAGTAGGCTTCGAAATTGGCCTGCACTTTTAAGGCAAAAAACTCAAAGAAACTTCACACTTGCTATGCTGTCTGACTCAGTCTGCACAGCCACCCACAATGTACGTGCTCACTCCCCTCTGCCATTAGAGGGCTTTTTGGGAAAATGTGAAAAGGGTGGATCTGATATGTTACCTCTCCCATGAATACCTGCATTTGAAGCGGACCTCAGGGAGTAGAGCACATAAGCTGCTCTGGAATGAAATTAGACATAAATAAATAAAAATGATAGTGGGACTATAGACATGGTAGATCAGGCAACACTTGGGAGCGGCAGGAATTCGCCGCCCTTCCACTCACGCCAGGCAGCAAAGAATAATGAAATAGCAGCTCCCATTTAGGAAGCACCTGCTAAGTGGATACAGCATCTGTGCAGGCTCAGCGCTGTCGTCCCCATCTTATCAATGATGCTCAGAGCTGTTAAGCCTCTAACCGCCCGCCTAGCAGCTTCGCATCCAAGTTGCCAGGGCCCCGTTCTCCCTTCCTGTGATGGGGCCCCTCTGTAGGAAGCGAGCAGCAGCTGTAGACAGAAGACTCACCCTGAAAAAGCAATGACAAGACAAAGGAGCCTCTGTCCCCAAGAGCCTCCCAGGTGAGAAATGGCCCTTTTGAGCCAGGAACTCCAGGGCAACTCGGGAAGGTCGGGCGCCTGAAAGCCCACAGGAAGCTAATCCCCACCAAGGGTGGGGTCTGGGCTGGCATCCTTAAGTGAATTCTCCTGCTCTTATGGCTTCCCAGTAACCTGCCCACTGTCATCGCTCGCTCCAGTTTGCTCAGGTCCGTAGATAGACCATGATTAGGTTTCCGGCCAGTCATAATGTTATACCTGGATCATACGTGGGTTAATCGCCTGAAGCTGGGCTAATGTCCTTCCTCTGCGACAGGCCTCACCCCCGCTGAAGGCTGGACCCCTCTTTCTGAGGGACTTGACCTGTGTGAGTTGTGAGGGGCAGTGGGGTTCCTGTCAGGCACCTGGTGCATGGCACCGGAGGGAACAAAGGGCGGTAATTGGACGAGGAGCCCAGCGATTGCCCCTCTCTAATAAAACCACCTGGACAGCTAGCTTTTCGGAAAAATAAATGCAGGGAGACTAAAGAGAGTGATGTCTTGGCATCCGGCTCCCCAGAGTGAAAGCCCCTGAGACCCACTCGCCTGACTCATCCAGGCTTGATGTACTGTCCCACGCTGCACCTCTGCCAGGAACCAGCTACAGACCTTCCATATCTCTCCCGAGTCTCGTTACTATGCAGACCAATTTTTCATTCATCTGGAATCCACTGTAGCATTTTAATGTGGAAAGCCTGCTACTCCATTTCTCTCCCTGGAAGAAAAATGGCTTAATTTCTCCAGCTGATAGATTTTTTTTCTGATCTTTCAGACAGTAGAAAAAGACCCTGGAAAATCAGCCATTGGACTGTCCACAGGCATTTTATGATGGCCATAAACAGGGCTGTGGAGGGGTGACACGCCAGCAGCATCCTGGTCGGTGGCCCCAACATTATTATCAACCTGCAAAAATGATGGCTAGATAGATACACAGATAGAGAGGTGATAGAGGACAGATAGAGATAGAGGGTAGACAGATAGGTAGATATAGATAGATGATAGATGAATGGATGTGGGGTGCATGGACGGATGGATGGATGGACGGATGGATGGATAAACCATGAACGAAGCTGTAGTTTCCCACCATATTCGAAGCATAAAATCCCTCCCCATATTTTTCCTGGCAGATATGTGAGACCTTCTGACACAAAATCAGTCCAGACTCTCCTACCTACAAGCCCACCCCCAAACTGAGACAGATTTCATCAGCAGAGGAAAAATCTATTTAGGAAGGAAATTAGAGACAAAATTGGGGGTAATCTTTTTAGGTGTGTTTTCGATTGTTCGTTCAGCCTGCAAGGCTCAGATGGATGAAATCAGCCCATCCTTTCTGGGGTTCTTCCTAGAAGGTTGAAGATAGCCTGGTCTGGCCTGGGGCAGAAGGGACCAAGGGCAGAGAAAGGCCAGACCCACTTCTGGATGAAAAGACTGGAATTTCATTAGAAGAGTGTGGTAGTTTAAGGCATAGACCCTGGCACCAAATCACTTGGGTTCAAACCCCAGACCTGCCATGCGCTAACTTTGTGGCTTTGGCACGTTACTTAACCTTTCTGTGCTTCAGTTTCCTCAATGATAAAATGGGCAGAGTGATAGTATAGACCTCAGACAGTTGGGATTTTGTGAGTTAATTTGCCTAAAGTGCTTAAAACAGGCTGGCATGTAGTAAGCACTATGGGGGGTGAGTCAAACCTCTCCTCTAGACCGCAGTCCCCCCCAAAATTAAGCAAGTTCACTATACAAAGATGAGACTGTAACCCCAACAAGAAGATAATCAGATTTCATGAACTCAGCCTTAGGTTCAAGGCAGAAGGTTGCACTTAAGCATCATCTTCTTCCTTTACACAGTTTATTGATCCTCCCTAGGAGCCAAAGCCACACTCATTCAAAGCAATAGCCCGATCTGGGCCTGGACTCAGAACTCAGAGGAAGCGAATTCTCAGACCCAAGGGCTTGAACATCCAGGGCTGAATTCTCTACTTTCAGCTGCTACGGCCTTGGAGGAAGCACTGGGCAGCTCAGTGTCCCTCAGAAACCCTGGAAGAGTCAGCAGACTTTATCCTGCAGCTGATCAATTTAAAAGGCCTATATTGTTAGGTATGACTTAGAAGTCACCCAACGCCTACGTTAATGTTAGTTGCCCCTTTGTTAAATGTCCTTACTGACATGTGGCCTCTCTTGGTGTCTGGGACCTCAGAGGAGCTGAAGTTATAAAAGCAGAAGACAGGAGAGAGTTAACATTGAACTTCACCGTGCAAAAATGTGCACTGTGGCAAAACAGAAATAGACACACAGACATAGAAAAAAACTTATGGTTATCAAAGAGGAAAGGCAGGGGGAGGGATAAACCAGGAGTTTGAGATTAACAGATACACACTACTATATATAAAACAGACAACCAACGAGGACCTACTGTATAACACAGGGAACTATACTCAGTATTTTGTAATAACTTATAAGGGAAAAGAATCTGGAAAAGAATATATATATATATATCTGAATCACTTTGGGGTACACCTGAAACTAACACAACATTGTAAATCAACTATACTTCAATTAAAAAAAAAATCAGGGCTTCCCTGGTGGCGCAGTGGTTGAGAGTCCACCTGCCGATGCAGGGGACACAGGTTCGTGCCCCGGTCCGGGAAGATCCCACGTGCCGTGGAGCAGCTGGGCCCATGAGCCATGGCCGCTGAGCCTGCGCGTCCGGAGCCTGTGCTCCGCAACTGGAGAGGCCACAACAGTGAGAGGCCCGCGTACTGCAAAAAAAAAAAATCAGTTCTGATTGTTTCGCTCAGGCAAGACATGCTATCTCTAAAAACAAAACCAAAATGTATTCCACCGTCTCTCCGTGCCCCTCATCTGCATACATCACAGTGACCGGTTAGAGATTCAGTTCCCAGACTGAAACACCAGTTACTGATAAGCTTTGACCCAATGCCCAATGCTCTCTGCTCCTCCCGCAACGGGAACCAGCCAGAGCTCTCCCTGCTGGCCTGGAGTCACGACAACCATTCTGCACGAAGCCAGGACATTTTCTTGGGAGAACAGGAAGTAAAACTAGAGCATGTCAACATGGTGGAATACTATGTTGCCATAAAAAATGATAGGCATGTGGCTTGAGTCAATATATGGAAATGAGTATGTGAAATAATGTTAAATGGAAACAAGAAGAACACCCAATAGTTTGCACGCACTGATTACAGCTCCATCAATACATATGCCTACATACTCATAAGCAAGGACTAAAAGCAAATTTAGAGTAGTGTAAGGAGAGGATTATTTACTGGATTCCTTTTTATCTCCCATAATATCTTATATATTTTTTATTCTTTTATGAGAAGACTAGGAAGTTTGGCTTTAGACCAACAAGAGTAGAATTTAGCTGCTCATACAATGGCTCAGACAGGAAGGGGCATTTGCTGTGGTTGAAAATATGCATCGACGGAAGTTATCATCCTGAAAACACACAGAGTTTTATGAGCTGTGCCGACCCTGCCCCTGCCAGGCTAGCTGCAGCTCCAGGCTGGGTGGGGCCTCCAGGACCACTGGACAGAGAACAATGCCCAGGGATGGAGAATACAGAGGAGGCTTCAAATGGATACAGCCTTGCTCTCTACTAAGTTTACGTCTTGCTCTAAAGGAGGGTGATCATATAGTCCTGGTTTGTCAAGGCACAGCCCTAGCTGTGCCCACGGTCCTAGTATAAATATGAATGACATCCCCTTTTATCACAAATGCATCCCTGTTATGATGATAAAGAACACAGTCATCCCACTAAAAGAGGCCACGAGGGCCCCAGCTTGCTGCCTAAGATGTAAGGGATACCTGTGCAAAACACTTGGGTACACAGCTGCTCTCCTCACCTCACAATGACCAGGGCATCAGGATGGTGTTTCTGTCCCCTCTTCATGAGGACGCCCAGCCGTGGCTAAGTGTTGGGATCGCTGGCAGCGCTGAGCTGGAGCCGACTGGCTTATCTTTCCAACACCACGTTCAATGACGTCATGTTAGCAGCCTGAGATCAGCACAGATGGGAGTATTTACACGGTGGAAATCAGGAAATGCCACGGACCTGGGCTTTTCTTTTTACCCCCGACCCTCCCCGGGAGCTGGTTGTAAAATATTTAGCAGCATGCCATGGATTGCTGGAGTCAGTGAAGCCAGAATGGAAACCATCTTATGGGGTTATGTGATCACACAGGTCCACACTTAGCCCCAGGCAAAGTTCACAGCCACATTTTACACGAAGTACCAAAGAATAACCAGAAAACTGTGGGATGTGGTGGTCCCTTTGCAGAGGGAGAAAGGGACAAGCCTCTCTTTTTATTTTCCACACATATGGAATAAAACAAAATGAGAATGCAAACACAAATCAATTCAACTGTCTCAGAATATGACAGCTTGACTCACGTCTGCTACCTGACAAGGTTATTTGCATCCTGTTAAAGCAGGTGACTGGTGTGCCATTGATACAGCACTGAGTCTTCCCACAGTGACAGCTTTTGAATCACGACTCTTTGTTCATCATACAATTCCCTGAAGACCCCTGCCCAAGTTGACACCATGACGTGGGTGTCACTATAAAAAGTGGCTTATTCCTTGGCATCAACAACACCTAGTTAATTTTTCCATCACTGCGTCACCTTCCTCCTGCAGCTCCTCGGTAGAGCCCTTTGTGAAAGTCAACATTTCATGGTCATGGACAATTCATTACTTCCTGTCACATGTTATTTATTGTCAGCTCCTTTGGAACCATGGCAAACATACGATGAACTCCTCAAAAGTTTTAAGAAGTTTTTAAAGTAACTTACTGGCACCTGCACTTCAGCACTTGGTTATAAGTCAGCTAAATCCAAAAGGGTCAATGAAAGAACTGAAGGTGAAGGAAATCCTGGTCTGATCATGGAACTCAAGGTACTGAAGAATAAAGAGTGGGAGGGATGATCACCAGCGCTGATTTCATAATAACCATGCTTGTTCGGTTGTGTAAGCTTTGAGGATGAAAAGAGAGCTATGCTTGCGTTGACCAAGCATCTCCTGGGTGCAGAGCACTCAGCTTGGTGGCAAGGATGATTCAGAAAAATTAGGATACATGCTCTTTGCCTTTATAAACTTGCAAATGAGACCAGATGGAGGCAGAGGATATATTGAGGTGGTAGTGAATGGGAGAGAGAAGACAAACCCAAATCGCAATCCTTGACTTACCATAGTGATGGAGGGAGGCTAAATTAATTTAGTGTTTGTGGCTGGATTGGATTAATCAGGGCTATCTTCTGGAGGAGCCTTTTGATCAGGGCCCTTGAATGTATTCCACTGACAGCTATGGGAGGTTGTAATTTCATGAGCTGAAAATGAACCAGAAATTATGAAATTCTAAAAATGAGAAAAGATCTTAGCACATTTTTCTTCAGTTCAACTCTTGTTATTCCAGAATGCTGTCTGGCAACGTTTAAAATTTTTTCTCAATGACAATTCCACTACCCCCAAGTTTCCCCCAAATTTCAATGTGTCTAGGACCTATGAGGAAGAATTAGAGTAGGTGATGGTATAACTCCTAGAGTGACAGCTATGCTCACCGGGCTTTATATACTTGTTTGCTTGTCAGCTCCTCCCACCAGCATGTGAGCTCACTAAGAGTGGGCACCATGCCAAGCTCTGCAGGTACTGTGTGCCCAGTGCCTAGTACAGAAAGGGAAAAGCAGCCTCAGCCTTTGTTGAAGGCTTGGATGACAGTCATACTTGACCCTGGGATCACTGGGATTAGCAATATGTTATTTTTACAATGTGTAAATCCTTGCACCTCCCTCAAGCAAACTCAGTTCTCCCAAGAGAAATTTATCCACTCATGTCACCACCTTACCATCAGCCAGAACACATATTCATTCTAGGTTCCTTCATTCCCTAAGAATTTAAAGTTTTGTGGTAATTTAAGTTTCAAATTATGTAGAGCAAAACCAAAAATCTTTGAAACAGGAACATTTCTTTTTAGTGATTATACAGAGTTGGGTCCAATATAATCTCATGATGCTGAGTTGAAACAGCCTTTAAAAGAGGGAAGAATGAAGAATGGATGATTCCAGTTATGGGCAATGACACTGATTTCCATGTTACACCTGGATTTCTGCATGCCCAAGGCAGTCAGCTTTAAATTATATAAGCATTTGAAGAAAAATGTTCATATAAGATTGTATTTCTGTAAGCCCATAGTTCACAAAAAAGGGACTGGGGTGATATTCTCCAGATGTGTGTCCCTCTCCTTTGGCACAGTTGAGCTCATTTATCACAGCCTGGAATAGTTCTTTCCATGGATGGCTGTGCTGTAAGTGGTGTCTTCAATGACTTCACTGAAGTTCCTTAAATATCTGCTTGTGTTTCAGAACAGCGTTTAGATCATATATCAATGCATGACCTTCTCATAACAGATCACCTGCCCCTGTATTCCAGATTTGACAAAATGTGGTATTTGATTCTAGCCTATCACTCATAGGCAGGGTGACATCTCTTAAAAGAAGGAGTTGAACCCTATATAGTTCCTTTCTTGTCTAAATGATTTTTAATGAACATCAATAATATAAACTCAGGTGAAGTTTTCTGAAATTCAGTTTCATTTTTTCAGTAATTCTGATAAATAATTGACCAATTTTCTTGACCCACAGCTCACTAATCTCTATCGTTGGCTCTGAGGATATTTCTCTGTAGACATAGTTTCTGAACTTCTCACTAGGGTGTGTGTGTTGTAGTTAAGAATTCCCTTTGTTCCACTGTGTATCTGGGTTAGCCTTAGACTTTAATATTGGCACTTAAAACTAGAAATGAAAAAGAAGTAACAACTGACACTGCAGAAATACAAAGAATCATGGGCGATTACCACAAGCAACTATATGGCAATAAAATGGACAATCTGGAAGAAATGGAAAAATTCTTAGAAAAGCATAACCTTCCAAGACTGAACAGGAAGAAATAGAAAATATAAACAGACCAATCACAAGCACTGAAGTTGAAACTGTGATGAAAAATCTTCTAACAAAAGTACAGGACCAGATGGCTCCACAGGTGAATTCTATCAAACATTTAGAGAAGAGCTAACACCTATCTTTCTTAAACTCTTCCAAAATATAGCAGAGGGAGGAACACTCCCAAACTCATTCTACAAGGCCACCATCACTCAGATAACAAAACCAGACAAAAAGTCACAAGAAAAGAAAACTACAGGCCAATATCACTGATGAACATAGATGCAAAAATCCTCAACAAAATACTAGCAAACAGAATCCAACAGCACATTAAAAGGATCATACACCATGATCAAGTGGGGTTTAACCCACTTGATGCAAGGATTCTTCAATATACACAAATCAATCAAGTGATAAACCATATTAACAAACTGAAGGAGAAAAACCATATGATAATCTCAATAGATGCAAAAAAAACCTTTCAACAAAATTCAACACCCATTTATGATAAAAACCCTCCAGAAAGTAGGCATAGAGGGAATTTACCTCAACATAATAAAGGCCATATATGACAAGCCCACAGCCAACATCGTTCTCAATGGTGAAAAACTGAAACCATTTCCTCTAAGATCAGGAACAAGACAAGGTTGCTGACTCTCACCACTATTATTCAACATAGTTCTGGAAGTTTCAGCCACAGCAATCAGAGAAGAAAAAGAAAGAAAAGGAATCCAAATTGGAAAAGAAGAAGTAAAACTGTCACTGTTTGCAGATGACATGATACTATACATAGAGAATCCTAAAGATGCTTCCAGAAAACTACTAGAGCTAATCAATGAATTCGGTAGAGTGGCAGGATACAAAATTAATGCACAGAAATCTCTTGAATTCCTATACACTAATGATGAAAAATCTGGAAGAGAAATTAAGGAAACACTCCCATTTACCATTGCAACAAAAAGAATAAACCACCTAGGAATAAACCTACCTAGGGAGACAAAAGACCTGTATGCAGAAAACTATAAGACACTGATGAAAGAAATTAAAGATGATACAAACAGATGGAGAGATGTACCATGTTCTTGAATTGGAAGAATCAACACTGTGAAAATGACTATACTACCCAAAGCAATCTACAGATTCATTGTAATCCCTATCAAACTGCCAATGGCATTTTTCACAGAAGTAGAACAAAAAAAATTCACAATTTGTATAGAAATACAGAAGGCCCCAAATAGCCAAAGCAATCTTGAGAAAGAAAAATGGATCTGGAGGAATCAGGCGCCTTGACTTCAGACTACACTACAAAGCTACAGCAATCAAAGCAGTATGATACTGGCACAAAAACAGAAATACAGATCAATGGAACAGGATAGAAAGCCCAGACATAAACCTACACACATATGGTCACCTTATTTTTGGTAAAGGAGGCAGGAATATACAACGGAGAAAAGACAGCCTCTTCAATAAGTGGTGCTGGGGGGCTTCCCTGGTGGTGCAGTGGTTGAGAGTCTGCCTGCCAATGCAGGGGACACGGGTTCATGCCCCGGTCCGGGAAGATCCCACATGCCGTGGAGCGGCTGGGCCTGTGAGCCATGGCCGTTGAGCCTGCGTGTCCAGAGCCTGTGCTCTGCAACGGGAGAGGCCACAACAGTGAGAGGTCTGCATACCGCAAAACAAAACAAAACAAAACAACAACAAAAAAAAAGTGGTGCTGGGAAAACTGGACAGCTACATGTAAAAGAATGAAATTAGAACATTCCCTAACACCATACACAAAAATAAACACAAAATGGATTAAAGACCTAAGTGTAAGACCAGAGACTATAAAACTCTTAGAGGAAAATATAGGCAGAACACTCTATGACATAAATCACAGCAAGATCCTTTTTGACCCACCTCCTAGAGAAATGGAAATAACAAAAATAAACAAATGGGACCTAATGAAACTTAAAAACTTTTGCACAGCAAAGGAAACCATAAACAAGATGAAAAGGCAACCCTCAGAATGGGAGAAAATATTTGCAAATGAAGTAACTGACAAAGGATTAATCTCCAAAATATACAAGCAGCTCATGCAGCTCAATATCAAGAAAACAAACAACCCAATCCAAAAATGGGCAGAAGATCTAAACAGACATTTCTCTAAGAAGATATACAGATTGCCAACAAACACATGAAAGGATGCTCAACATCACTAATCATTAGAGAAATGCAAATCAAAACTACAATGAGGTATCACCTCACACCGGCCAGAATGGCCATCATCAAAAAATCTACAAACAATAAGTGCTAGAGAGGGTGTGGAGAAAAGGGAACCCTCTTGCACTGTTGGTGGGAATGTAAATTGATACAGTCACTATGGAGAACAGTATGGAGGTTCCTTAAAAACTAAAAATAGAACTACCGTATGACCCAGCAATCCCACTATTGGGCATATACCCTGAGAAGACCATCATTCAAAAAGAGTTATGTACCACAATGTTCACTGCAGCCCTATTTACAATAGCCAGGACATGGAAGCAACCTAAGTGTCCATCAACAGATGAATGGATAAAGAAAATGTGGCACATATATACAATGCAATATTACTCAGCCATAAAAAGAAACGAAATTGAGTTATTTGTAGTGAGGTGGATGGACCTAGAGTCTGTCATACAGAGTGAAGTAAGTCAGAAAGAGAAAAAGAAATACCATATGTTAACACATATATATGGAATCTTAAAAAAAAAAAGGTTCTGAAGAACATAAGGGCAGGACAGGAATAAAGACGCTGTTGTAGAGAATGGACTTGAGGACACAGGGAGGGGGAAGTGTAAGCTGGGACGAAGTGAGAGAGTGGCATGGACATATATACACTACCAAACGTATAATAGATAGCTAGTGGGAAGCAGCCACATAGCCCAGGGAGATCAGCTCGGTGTTTTGTGACCACCTAGAGGGTTGGGATAGGGAGGGTGGGAGGGAGGGAGATGTAAGAGGGATATATGGGGATATATGTATACGTATAGCTGACTCACTTTGTTATACAACAGAAAGTAACACACGATTGTAAAGCAATTATACTCCAATAAAGATGTTAAAAAATATATATATTGGCACTTAAGTGATGCTTGGTCTCAAATAACTGTAAAGGTAGAGCTGATTTCTGGATGATAACAATGCATTAAGGAGTAGAGAGTAAAATCTCAGTGTGTTTCAGCTTTAATTCATTTGATGAATAGTCAGTTGGGAATAGCCATCGGTTAGGTTCTGAGTCTCTGTGGGATGGTGGTATTTTTTTCTGTCTCTCCCCAAAAGCCTACTCCAATTTATTGTCTCAATGAAATGTGAAATCCCAAGTCTCAACGGATTTCACTTTAAGTTTTACTCCAGTCGAAGGATTCCACTTAATGGGTTGTACTCCAGTTCCTAAGAGGGCATGTAAGAAATGTCCTGGCTTAGACAAAATTCTCCACAAAGTCATAGAGCTAGTGGAAACTTCAGAGATCATATAGTTCAATGTCTTCCTTTCACAGACGAGAAAACCAGAGTTTAGAGAGGTCAGGTGATCTGATCAAGGTCACTTAGCACATTAGTAGCAGAGCCAGGGCAAGACCCATCCAGTGCTCTGTTCATCAAAACATACTCTCTGCCTAGTATATAGACCACCTTGCTGCTACCTTCTCCTTTTTATCGTACTTTCTCTTACTCATCCTCCTAGTTCCCATGAGTCAGCTCTTTCCTGGCCACGCATTTTACATTTTGCCCTTCTATTCTACCATGGAACATTAATTTTTACTTGAGTTCTTACTAATTGCTTTCATGAATTATTGTATAAAGTTGGTGCTCTCATTTTTGTTTATATCCATGGTTTTTAGTCTCTGCTTTGACCCTGACGCTTGAATACTGGGAGCATCACCTAGTAAAGGACCTGGATATTAGTAAATATTCATTTACTTCTTCCTTGATCCTAGATTCCTCACTGTCTTCTACTTTTCAACCCACTGCCAAGTCCAGACCCTTAACTTTGAGATATTTTTGGTTCTAATCGTCCCCACTTTATGGATTTGCTGTCTCTGTCCGTGGTGCTGATATTAGCAACAGCAGTGACTGTACAGCCTGAGTGGGAAATGCAGTTAAGAAATAGTCATAACACATTTGATTATTCTGGTGGACTATTTGGCCAAACAAAATTAAGTAAAATGATAATTAGAAATTATAATTCTTCATGTATACTTAAAATAGACATATCAAAATAAGTTCCACTTTTCAATGACTCTCCAGAGAAGGGCTGTCAAATCAAGTGAGTGGTAGCTAGTGATGTGCTGGTAGATGTGTAACAAATTTTAAACATTTTTCTCCAGGGGGAAAAAAAAACACATGATTTGTAATGTTTTCTAATTTCTGTGATGTAAATAGTACTCTCACAATGGCTGACTTCAAGCTACCCAAAGACGTCACTGAATATGAAGGTGGGAGGAGATATATACAATCAGCTCTTGTGAGCTAGTGTAAACTGGCTCCATCACACCACTGGCCATAGCCCAATATTGCATCTTAAGTTATCCAGGATGCGACTTACCTAAGGTGGTCCAGAGCAAAAATATCTGGAAGGACATGTCTCTGAACTAAAGCCCTTTAGTGAGACCCTAGTGTAAAGCTAGAGAACAATATACATCTCAAGTGCAACAAGGCAGACAGAGTTCCCCCAAAAAGAAATATGATAGATATTATCAAAAGTATTTTAAAAGCAGGAATGAATTAGGATAAACATAATCTTGATATTATTAAAAAAAAAAACAGTTGGAGTCCTGTCCTCATGATCTGTGGATGGGTGGTGTGGGAGCATTTCACATTGACTTAATGGTACATGGCCAAGACAAACTCCCTCAGTGTCTCCTGTGACAGGATTTTCTCAGCTGTAGATAGGAAGAGTGATATCCAAGTTCTAGGAGGTGTGTTGAAGTTCATTTTGCAATCACAGATAAAATTTCATTTTTGTAAATACTGTTTTATTTCTAGTGTTTTTAATTAAAAACTATTTTAATATTTTGGCAATGATAATAGTCAGGACAATATTTTGGTTACAAATAACAGAAACCGACTCAACCTAGAAAAATGAGGCATTAATTGGGAGAAAACTGGGGGCACAGAACAACCAAGGCCCCAGAGGGCAAGGATTCATCTGGGATTCAGAAACAGTTGGTACCAAGAATATGACAATATCAGGACTGCTGCCTCTTATCACTGCCGCATCACCAGCTTCATTCTTCCCTCTTTCTACAGAACCCATTTCTCCATACAGTAGAGAACAGAGCTTCTTTCAAACTTTGAAACTCATAGCCACAGGGAAAAGAAATACTGACCCCTTTTAGTTCCAAATCCAGGAATCTTAAAGAAGAGATTTATCATCCCAATGAAGTAACATCTTTCTCCTTGGACCAACCAACTGTGGTCAGGGTGGTAGGATAACATGAGAACCATGTAGGGGGTGGGGAAGTTCCTAGGCAAGAGATGTTGTTGGGCAGGAAATCCATTAGGCATCTACCCTACTTCCTATTTCTACATGTCATAGGATTGGTACACAGTACTAAGGCTCTCCTAATGTGACTCTTAACAAATTATACTCCATGATGAATAAAGACTATCATAAGACCAAATGCTTGTAGTACTCCACCAATTTTTTTAAAGTACTGCTACTGAGTACTGAACCAGTTTCTTCCAAACCTGTTTGGGCATAATGTGCAAGGCTTTAAAAAATGTTCAAATTCTCAAGATGACTCCATTTCTATTTAATTAAAATATTTTAATGTGGACACAGAAATGTGCTTTAAAACTCCCCAGGTGTTTCTGGTGCAGCCAATCTGATGGTTGTACATTGATCAACATTTGGAAATCCACAGTCTGCGCTCTAAGTGTGTGTGAATCAGGATCTCAGGGAAAATGAGAGTAAAAAAACCAAAAAACAACAACAACAACAACAACAAAAACTGAGAAGTAGGAGAGGGGATGTAGGGAAGCTTAGATAAGGAAAACGAATTACTCTTTCACATGACAGCCAGAACTCATTACAGGTATACCTTTCCTTAGCCAAAACCCTTAGGGCCAGGTCTGTTTCACAATTCAGAATTTTTTGAATATTAGAGAGAGAACACAGTTGCATATGCCATATATTATCTAATACCCTCAGAGAATCTGTGGTAACACCCCATAATCAAACTTTGATATTTCTGCAGCAAAGTGTATGAATATTTACACCAAGTAGGATAAATAAAATATTATACACAGCCCCATGTCAGTTCCTTTCAGATTTAGCTACTGAATGGCTTCAAGTCAGGTCACTGGCACCAAATGAGTTATGAAAACACTTCCAAGCTGGAGGTATCATATTTCCTGACTTCAAAATAAAGTACAAAGCTACTGTCATCAAAACAGATTGGTATTGGCATAAAAACAGACATATACATATATAACATATATATGTGATATATATATCAGATGGTATGCCATAAATATATACAATTTTTATTTGTCAAACAAGAAATGAAGGAAGGAAGAAAGAAAGAAAATTTACAGAACTTTTTTTGATTTCCAAATTGTAGTAAAGGATTTAGGGACTTACTTTTAAGTCAATAAAACTACATTTGAAAGGGATTAGAGAAAGTTAAGACCAACATAGCCAAAAGCAGCTCCTAAGAGAAGCTGGACCATACCTCATCGCCTCCACTCATGTTTCCCTCTAGCTCATCCCCCACTTTGCCACCAGAATGGCTCAGGATCATCCCTGCTTAGACTCACCCTCCATCACCCTAAGAATACATCCACACTCCATACATGGTCTCCTTAGCAGCATCCCTCATGACCTTGACTCTCCTCCTGGAGTCTTGTCTCACTTATTCCCCTGTCACTTTATCTTCTAGTCTTATGCCAATATGACTTTGCATATGCTCCTTCCTCCTCCTTGCATATCCTCTTCCCTTCTTGTTTACCTGGGAAACTCCTAATTATATCTCAAAAGCCCTCCTTGGGTGTTGTCTCCTCCATGAAGCCTTTCCTGAACCTTCCAACCCCATCCCACCAAATGGTAAGCTTCTCCTTCTGCTACACCCTTTCTCTACCTTGTCACACCTCGATGACTGCCCTGAAAAATGGTATATTTGATTATTTACTTTCTTCTCTTCCTTTTGAAGGCAAGGAGGACTTTTTGTCTCTATACCCCAGTGCCAAGGACAGAGCCTGGGATATGTGGTAGATGCTCAATAAATATCACTAAGATTGAGTTCTCCTTTGAGGTTGAAATTAGAGGGTTCGAAGGTATACTATGGATCCCCAATAATAGGGGCCACTGAGAATTCCAATAGGTTTCTGTGTAAGTCTATCTCCAATTCAAGGGAGCCCAATAGAAAATATTTATTGAGCACTTGCTTTGTGCCAGGCATAATCTCATTCCCACAATAACTCCATGAGGTCATCAGTACTGTTCTTATCCTCATTTTTCAAAAGATGAAACTGAGACTTTCAAAGGTTAAGAAATGTGCACCATGTCACAAAGCTAGAAAACAGTCAAGGTGGAATTTAAGCCACCTCCCAGAGATGCCATTTTGATGCCCATCGTGGGCATCAAAACAACTTTTCCCTCAGACCTTGCACTCAACAAGCCTCCACATGGGTGGAGGAAAGGTTTGTTCTGTACTGGAAGGGTTTAAGGTGTTGGAGAAGGCCCACTGGCCAAATAAATATTTTCCAGCTGGTGTCAAAATTGTTACTATTAGTGATTTCATCTTTGAAGGGAATATCAGAGTAAGTTCCTAAGACTTCACAGTATGAATGACATTACCAGACATATCCCCATTGTAAAAGGAAGGTAGTCACAAGGGCTTTTGGGCACGAGCGAGGGAGGTGAAAGTAAAGATAGGGGAGTTATCACTGAAAACATTGGAGGTTGGGGAGAGCTGGACAGCAAAGATCAGCTTCGCTGATTTTACAGTTTGGCTTCTGGACAACATGGATCTCGTCATTTGCCGCAGGGAATTTCTCTGCCCACTGGGCGTATCAGGCACAAAGCTAGAAGCCCCTGCTAAGAATAGAACGACATAGAGAAAGAACCAACTCTTCCAGAATGTACTTTAAGTGTCTTTATTATGTTCCAAGCAGTTCATCCATATTGTGGGCTTTCTCCATCAAGCAAGCGCCTTCCTCAGAACAAACTAGGTCCCAAAACCACCCGGAAGGATTCAACCCGAAGGTCGAAGCGTGTGTCCACACTAGACTCACTCTATCTCACAAAACCACTTTTCTTTTAGTTTACAAGGCCATGCGTCTTGTTTTCTTGCTTCTCTTATCACTGCTCCCAGGCTGTCTTCCCACGAATCACTCTCTGTTTCCCACTGCCTGACTTCTTAACCTCAGTATTTCTGCCTTCTCCCTTTGCTCTCTGAAGGAAACAAGTCTCAGATTTCACCTCTGCTGAAGCCTGACATCTTTTCAGCACCTATCAGAGCATCCAAGAATTCTTCAGACTCTAGTTTCCTCCAGCACATGTGCTTGTCAGCAGCCATCGTGAAGGGCATCCAGCTCAGGGCAGCACTAGGAAGCTATTCAGAGTGGTCCCTCATCCGGGCTGCATGTACCTGGTGCAGAGTTACCTGTGTGTAGTGCAGGTTTTAGATACATCCGAAGGCTTTGCCTTTGTTCGGTCGAGTGGGGGTCACCACTCAGCTCTGCCCCATTCACCCAAGGCACCATACTTAAAAAGAAAATGCCTCTTTGCACTTTTAAAAAGAGATACTTGTAGTTGAGTGTCTCAACATGGAATGCTCCCCATGCTAAAATTAGTTGGGAGAAGAATTAAAGAGAAGGGCTAATTACTTTCTCCTGGGAAGTGCAGCAGGGCAGCCAATATCAAATTTGGACCTTACTGAACAGTATGTTGGGGCCTCTGCTCTCCTGAATTGTAGGTGTTGAGCTGGAAGGAGCCCGGAGATCTGCCCCCCTCATGTCACAAAAAGGCTGCCCAAAGCCACCCAGCCAGTTAGTGGCAGAGCTTGTGTTAGATCCCCCGTCTCTGACTCCCTGGCCAATATCCTTCCAACCGTGTGCCCGAATTTCTCCTTTTGAAAACCAAGAACATGAGGATCCCTTCGTGAAAGTCATTCTCCCAAGGCTTAGAGAGGAAAGAGCCCCTGGAGCAGGGCCCTCTCCTCCAGGACCCAGGACCCCTGGTGGGACCCGAAGGGATAGAAACGTGAGACCCTCCTCCAGGAGACCACACATGGGGTCACCCTCCCTACCAGACATCCATCCAGGGGGGATGGAAGATGAGACAGAGAGTGGGGCACAGAGGTTTGACCTTTGACCTGAGAGCTGGGGGAAACCAGGGAAGTATTGTGAGGAGTGGGGCACCCGATAGGGTGACACCCGGCAGCACTGGAGAAAGGGGGGAGGGTGGTTGGAGCTGGCCAGATGTGTGGGATGCAGAGGCGGTGGGATGTGCAGGGTCCCTGTCAAGGAAGGGGGCAAAGTGAAGCCCCAGCTGGGCTCTGTGATGAGGCTCAGTGCCCCTTGGGCTGAGTGGCTGTGGAGCAACTTCCTGCTGAAGTAAAGGGGAGCGAGGCCGAGGGCTCGGGGCGGTGGGGGGGTGGGGTGGGGGAGGGGCAGATCCCGAGATTTTGCAAAGCCCAGAGCGATCGTCGTGGAGGGAAAGGGGGCAAAGTGGGAGGGAAGGCAGCCTTCGTGCTGCAAGAGCCCTGAAAACACATGGCCAGACTTGCCTTCTCCTCCCCCAGCCCTTTTCCGGAGGGTATTTGAGAGCAAGACGGAGCCCACCTTCCCCATGTCCCCGTGTGGAACATCTGCCTTCTCTCTTTCTCTCCCTTCCTCTTTCCCTCACTCCCTCTCTCTTTGCCCTCCCTCCCCCTCGCCGCCACCCCTCCCTCTTCGACGGCTGATTACACCCTGGAGCAGCTGTGTTGTATCTTGCCCTCTCCAGTTTTCTCATCATCAACATTTAGCCGCATCTCCTCCCCATGCAAGTGGCTGTACCCCCTGACCCAGGTATGAAAGGGGCACAAGAAGCCCTTCTTTCCTGGGGACCACCGCTGTGGCACCTCTCTGCAAAAGGCTACTTCAGATGATGCCTGCTAGCAACTTGCAGTGTGTGTGTAGCGGGGGAAGAGGGGCTGCTGGTTTGAATATTGTTTCTGGTTTGCTCCAGGGAAGTCTTGGTTTTCCTTTCCCTTCTCCTGCCTGGCCCTGCTCTAGACGGGAATATTCCATTCCTGGGACACATGTACTCTCCACCCCACTCCCCTGCTCCCCCTGCCCCCTACCCCAGCACTGCGGGATTGTAAAGCATGAAGGAAAGCTTCAAGGTTGAAGGATGAGAGTACTTTCACTGTTTTTGTCCCAGTATCTCTCCCGACATCTGTGTAGTCAACCATTCCACTCTCCTTGAATTGCCTTTGCAAAATGCAAACTCATGAGCCAGGAATGTCACTCAAACCTTTCAGCACTTACCTTTATGAAGTCGTTAGCTTCAGCCCCCATCAAGGTCCTGAAGACCTGGGACTTAAGCTTCAAGTACCGGCTGGTACTAGGAGGTCCTTAGGAGCACCTACTTAATACTGAAGGTGAAGCCGGAGAGAAAATGGTAAAGAAACAATAGCACACATTATCACAATGCCTAGGACCACCGACCCAGCCCTGGCCTCTCCCCTAAGACATGGACATTTCTGTATCTGCGTCCCTTCTCTTTCAAAATGAGCCATTGCTTCCTTGGCTGGTAATGCCACAGAGCACTTTTCTCCTTCTGCTGTGCGTCAGGGGCAACTGTTTATAACTCCATCTCCCAAGAGGTTCAAATCGTTCCACTGCCCAGCGAGAAGAAATGTCGTTCTGAAGTAGGATGAGCTTGAGTTTGGGAATGACACAGACTTGGCATCTAATGTCAGCTTTGCCCACTGGAGTAACCAAGCCACCATTTTGTCACATGGAAAATGAGAAGCATGACACCTACTCCCCAAGCTGCTGGGAAGAAGACAGACTTTTAAAAAAGAAAGAACCCTCATCTGTGTCTTAAGGTCCCTCTTCTCTGTAAGTCTAGCGTGTTATAGGTGCACAAAAGTATCACATCAACTACTAAGAATGTAGTAGGGCTTCAGAAAATAAAAATAGAATTTTTAGCATAAGAAACACAGTCCATTCATCCCAGTGTTTTTGTTAAACTCTGCACAAACGATGCTGGGAAGCAGCCATGGGGGCACTGATCCTCCGTGGAGGGTCAGAGCAGAAGATTCTCACCAATGCTCTTCCTTCATTGGTTTTGCAATTGCCTCCCAGCATCCAGGCCCAGCCCCATCATGGGGTAGCAACCTTGATGTTCAACCAGGTGCCCCTCCCCTTACCATGGTGACTGATTTAGCTAATGCAGTTTCATCCATCCAGTGTCTGACATTACCCTGCCCGCAGGGGTTGGTTCAGGGTGGTCCATCAACCCAAGCCTCATGCTTCCTGTTCCGCAGTTGTGGACAACAAGTTGCTAGACCCCAGCTGCTGCTGGCTACCAGGAGGGAAGCCAGTCTTTAGATGGCATCGATTCCCAGTGGCAGAGAAAGAGAACAAAGAACCTGGGTCCCTGGGAGAACAGGGACCTGGACCCATCTGAGCTGCTGGATCAACCATTCCTGAAGCCGTCCACCTCTGGAACTTTCAGCTACGGGAGCCTCCACAGTCACTTATCGTTTACACCAATTCAATTGAGAGTTTCTTTTATTTGCAACCAAAAACATCCTCTCACATGTGATTCTGATACTGATGTTTCCCCTACACTTTAGGCTCAGATATCAGAGTCTCTTAAGTGGGTTGGGCAACCTACCTCCCATCTGTGTGTCTTGCCCCACTACCTGTTTGCTGAGCTGTTTCACCCAGAACTAGGTCTCGGGTTCTGAATTCCAACTTGATAAATCAACTACAAACCTTCCTCATTCATTCACTCAAAGAATCTTTCTGAAAGCTTCATTGTGTGCCAGGCCCTATAGTGAGCACTAGGAATAGGAAAGAAAGCAAGAACTTCATCCCTAAATGACGTCTTGACACCGTTTGCAACTTACTCATGTCAGGTGTGTTTCATCTGTGAATTCCTCCATGGGAATGTTTCTTTGTGTTTGCAAAAGGGCGTTGCTGTGGAGTTTTTGCCTGAGGTTCTCAACTCCATGACAGTTGAGGACTCTAGCTGGTGGCAAACATACTGGAGCCCACCTTCCCTT
This sequence comes from Orcinus orca, assembly GCF_937001465.1. Taxonomy (NCBI): domain Eukaryota; kingdom Metazoa; phylum Chordata; class Mammalia; order Artiodactyla; family Delphinidae; genus Orcinus; species Orcinus orca. The sequence continues at coordinate 17,215,958 of NC_064573.1, forward strand.
CCTGAGGAAGCTCACGTGGAGTGGGGAAAGCACTAGTGAGCCGTGGGCATCACAGAGGGCGGGCAAAGCTGTGCGAATCACGCTGTAAATTCAGCCCCGTTACCCACCAACCTGTGCGGTGAGCCCTGAGGTCTAGGAAGGGAGGGAAGAAGCCTCCAGTCCTCAGATGGGTTTCTCAGCAAATCTCCCTTTTCACATAAGGCCGCCTTCAGCAATTGCTGAAGCCCAAATATATATAAAACACTGATTATAAAACACCGACTCCGGACTCATGTCCATTAGGAGTCGGTTTCAAAGATGAGAGGTCTAGGCAAAGTTCCAGAAACCTAATCTCCATGGGTTTGCAGTTTTACAATTTGGTCAGCATTCAATTTTTCTGGTCCCTCTGCTTCACTCTCAGAGCTGTCTGCATCTCTACATCAGCACGCATCCCAGCCTGTCAGGCGGGACTGTGACTTGTACACCTGTCCACCTGGCCAAACTGTACTGTCCTTGAGAGAAGGAAGGGCTGACACAGATGTGACACCAGCAAACACTGACCTGGTGCTTACTTTGCACCAGGCAATGTTCTAGGCACTCTACCCATATTTAATCCCCACCACAGTCTTTTAAGGTTATTATATTATCTCCACTTTACAGTTGAGAAAACGGAGGCACCTAAAGTTTAAATACAGTAGCTTGGCTGCGACCTTCACATGGCTAAGAAGGGGCAGAGATAGGATTCAAACAGGCAGTTGGACCTGGGGGTTCTTGCTCTTAACCCCGATGCTACCATACCTGTTTGTAGACAATGCCAGTGTGCGGGATGAAATTAAAGTTAACAGAGGAGATGTTTATAACAGATATTAACAGCAAAAGTTCATGCTTTTCTGATGTCCCCTGGCCTCTCACTGTTCAGGAGATTCTGAACACCAGAAGGAGAGGCAGTTCAGGAGCAAGAAACTGGAAGTCAGGTTCTTAGAAAACAGCAGTCTCTTTAAACGAACGTTTCTCTTGGACCCTTTCAATGCCTATCGTGGAAGCCGGGGCACTCCAAGTACATCAAGTCTAATATTCTTATACTCACTGCAAAACTCTGACCTTAGGGGCTTCCCTGGTGGCACAGTGGTTGAGAATCTGCCTGCTAATGCAGGGGACACAGGTTCGAGCCCTGGTCTGGGAGGATCCCACATGCCGCGGAGCAACTGGGCCCGTGAGCCACAACTACTGAGCCTGCGCGTCTGGAGCCTGTGCTCCACAGCAAGAGAGGCTGCGATGGCGAGAGGCCTGCGCACCGCGAAGAAGAGTGGCCCCCGCTTGCTGCAACTAGAGAAAGCCCTCGCACAGAAACGAAGAGCCAACACAGCAAAAATTAATTAATTAATTGATAAGAAAAACTCCTACCCCCAACATTTAAAATTAAAAAAAAACAACAAAAATACCAACTCTGACCTTGGGCACGTTACCTGACCTCATCCATTTTCTGTAATTCGGTGTGGCGGTTTTAAATCATGGTCACAAAGTCTTGGACATCCGTCCGTGGAGGGTTGGAATCTAGGTCCTCACTCTTGAATCTGTGGTTGGGGAAGGTGGCTTGTAACTGCTCTGACCAAAGCACTGGGACGGAAATGACACTAGGTGACTTTGAGGCTAGATATTAAGGACATACAGCTTCCACCTGGGTTGCCCGGAGCACTCATTTTGGCGCCCTCAGCCTCTATGCCAGAAGTTTGATTGCCCTGAGACCACCATGCTGGGAGCGCCACATGTCGGCACTCTGGTTGACAGTCCCAACTAAGACTGTCCTTCAGCCAGGCCGGTGGCCATCTTGTAAATGGATCCTCCAGCCCCGGCTCTTCCAGCCCAACTGTTTGAGTCATTTCCAGCCATTTGAGTCTACCTAGCTGAGAACCCAACGTCATGGTGTAGCGAAGAAACATCCTCACAGCTTCCCGTCCCGCAGACTCTATGAGCATCATAAAGGGTTGTTGTTTATGACACCAAGTTTGGAGATAGATAACTAGGAAGCATGGGAACAATATTACATGTGTGTTAAGATTCGATGAAGCCTCATGGGAATGTACCGGATGTAGGGACTAACTGTGATGTAGTTTTTTAAAATACTGTCTTGACTCAGTTTTGAGGTCCTGACTAGAGGCTGGTGAGTTTCCCTTCTTGAGCAGCCAGTTAAATCCACAGGCCCAGCCACCTTCCTCGTCGGGGTCTTATAGTCCAAGCTACTATACACCTGCTTTAATCACCCCAGGGCCAGCCCCTGTGCCCCAGAGCCTGCTGGAAGGACACAAACTAGCCCACTCTAAACCTGTTTACCCTGCCTCACCCATTCCTTCCCTCCGGAAACTACAATAAAGTTCCTCCCCACAGCTGCCCTCCCTCTGTCTGCCCTGCAACAGACCCCAGGGCTTCCCCTGAGGGCTTCCATGTGGTGGACTCCATACCCCACCCCCAGGGAGCTGGGAGTAACCAAACCATAAAACTCTTTCCGGTTTCTCTCTCTTTGATCTGCATCTGGCCTCACCATACCTGACCCAAGGTAACACGGCGAAAACAGTGATAGACTAAGTCATTGATCTGGGTTACTTTCTCTTCCTTTGCCCCTTCCTATCATTTTAAAATTTTCATCATTAACAAATGACTACGTTTCTGGGAAAGTAAATATAATCAACTTGATGGGAAGACAAAATAGGAGACAAGAAGGTGATGCAGTGGAAGGCTGAGGAACAAAGATGGAACCAACTCCATGGACGGTGGGCCGGCTGGGGGCTTTGGGAACCACAGTGATGGGATGGGGGCAGGCGAGGTGGTCACAGGCAGATGATCTGGGGGTCTCTAATGGACTAGGGACTCTGTCGTGTGTGCTGTGTGAGGGATAAACTGTCTGGAAAACTTCATTTCCTTCACGTTGGGAATGTCACCTAGCCCTGGGGTCATCCACCGCCTACGCAAGTGCTACTTAAACTCTCATGTGCATGTGGATCCCCCGTGGAACCCCCTAAAACGCAGCTTCTCTGCATTAGGTCCAGAGTGGGGTCTGATGAGCTTCCGCATTGCTGTCAAGCTCCCAGGGGAGGACGAGGCTGTGGGTTTAAGACCTCACTTTGAGCAGCCAGGACCTGCGAACCTTCAGGACCCAGGGCGTCAGAGCCAAAGGGCCTGGGAGGACCCTTTGGGTCTGTTTTCTCTGAAGCAGGGTGTTTTCAGCTCTGAGGAAACTTTCCATTGCCCCTAGATCACCCCACAGCCATGTGAACATGGAGGAAGGTCTGACTGCCACCTCCTCCCCACTTGCCCTCCCCCAGAAGCGGAGGGTAAAGGAGACCTTGGGGGTTTGGCTGTTTCTCTCTGACCCGGCAGTGGGGACACAGGGACCCAGTTTCTTCCCATGTGCCCGTCTAAGGATGCCCTTCCAGCCCCCAATCTCTCTTCCCAGGGCTGGCTTTCCAGGTGAATATGGAGTGACAAGGACTCCATATCCTCCCCCAAATCATTCTGAATTTCTTTAATTGCCTGACTCCTAGAAGTCATCTTCCATTTTTTACTGGGCTTAGAGTTAACTAATATTATGCAAATGTGAGATTCCAGTTCTGCCTCTACCCTCCTGCCCCTGTGGCTTCGTGGATTTGGAGACAGGGGTAAAGGAAAGAATGTGTCCAGATGCCGAGGGAAGAAGGAGGTTTGATCGTCAGGTGACAGCTAGGGCTTGCTGGCAGAGGTCCCCAACTATACCTGCAGAATCAAGGGATTAGTTCCAACAAGTATGACATTTACTGGCTCAGTGAGAAAAGCTGTGGCTAAGGAGGTTTGGAGAAACCATTTAGAGAAGGAGTCTTCAGAGAAATCTATAGAGAGCATTCTGCCCCCTGTTCAATGAGCACTTCTACAAGCTTTCCTATTCTCCCTCCAGGAGATGGTCGATGCCATGGGTGGCAACTGGATTTGGTCTTGCATTTCTTTACAGCCCCTGCTGCAGTGGTTCTCAAACTTAGCCATGAGGCAGAGCTCTTGGTGATGCAGGAAAAGCCCAAGAAATAATTTTTTTTAGTGTAAATAAAACTAATTTTATTCATAATTTTATTTAACTAATTCAGATATCTTACCCACCTCATCTCAAACGGCCACCCTGTCATATTCTCATTGCCCTGTTTTAACTATCCACCAAGAGCTAAACTAGCAGATATTTCTCTTGTTTATGTGTTTGTGCATTTCTTGTCTGTCTCTCTAGCACACGGGTTTTTAACCTTTATTTGCGTAACTCAGTCTTCTCTCCCTTGTCTTTGCTGCACGCGATGCTCACCACTTCTTCTCCAGCCCTGCCCTCCAGGTGGAGGTGGTGGGACCACGCGTTGCTTTGCCTCTAGTTACCCTAGTTACCCTTTACTTCATTTGCATGTGAGTTTCCTCACAGGATCATTATCTTCAGGTTAGAACCTCATTGCCAATTGGCAATGTGGGTGGTACATGGGTAGTGTAGCCCTCACCCAAATTTACCTCTACTTGATCAAACACTACTAGTGTCCTCAGTTCCCCTTAATCCTTCACTTGGGATAATGCAAAACATTTTACACGTCAACCTTTCCCACCTCTACCGGCATCAGCTCACATCCACCCCACATTCCTTCCTAAAGTGACTGCCTTGACTCATTTTATTTTTACTAAATCAACATACTTCCTTCCTCCAATACAATAGATTCCAATTCTGAGGAATACTGCCCATTCAACAACCAGGAAGCTCGACCAGGGTCTGGTACACTGTTGCCATCTGACACACAAGGGTGGGTAGCAAATTAGAAAAGGATAAAAAAGGCCCAAGGAATAATAGAGAAGTTGCAAGAATTAGCACTGGGGAGAGAGGATCTCGGTGAATTGAGCACTGAAGTTGGAGTTGGAGACAGAAGAAAAAAACCCAGGGACAGAGTGAAATAGAAAACTAGACTAAGGATTATTTCCCTATTCCCAGTCTCAGACTATGATTTCTCTTAGTTAAGGTCTTTTAGTTGTGACAGGAAACAACTCAAATAAGCTTAAGCTTGGGGGAGGGGTAATTACAAGGATACAGGGTATCTCTCAGAACCCAAGGATGGACATGTCCCTTCCCTGAGGGGCCAGAATCAGAATATTTCACTCCTGGGTATATATCTGAAAAGAACAAACACACTAATTCTAAAAGATACATGCACCCCAAAGTTCATTGCAGCATTATTTACAATTGCTAAGATATGGAAACAACCTAAGTGTCCATCAAGAGATAATAAAGAAGATGTGAGATATATATATATATATATATATATATATATATATCTCCAAAGGAATACTACTCAGCCATGAAAAAGAATGAAACTTTGCCATTTGCAACAACATGGATGGACTTGGAGGGCATTATGCTTAGTGAAATAAGTCAGACAGAGAAAGACAAATGCTGTAAGACATCACTTGTATGTGGAATGTAACAAATACAACAAACTAGTGAATATAACAAAAAGCAGCAGATTCACTGATGTAGAGAACAAACTAGTGGTGCTCAGTGGGAGGGAGGGGCTTTATAGGGGTGGAGGAGTGGAAGGCACAAACTATTAGGTGTAAGGTTACAAGGATGTACAACACAGGAATATAACCAAGATTTTGTAACAACTGTAAATGGAGTGTAACCTTTAAAAATTGTTTAAAAATTAAAATTTTTAAATAAAAATTTAAAAAACAAAGATGATATGCAGAATGAAAAAAAAAAAGAGCCCAGCAGGAACCCTCCAGCACTCACGCTTTCTCCCCTCTGCCTCTTGCCTCACATCTGCCTCATTCCTCTCCCTCCCTCCCTCCCTCCCTCTCTCTCTCTCTCTCTCTCTCCCTCTCTCTCTCTCTCCCTCTCTCTCTCTCTCTCTCCCTCTCTCTCTACCCCTCTCTCTCTGTCTCTCTCTCTGTCTCTCTCTCTCTGTCTCTCTCTCCCTCTCTCTCTCTCCCTCTCTCCCTCTCTCTCTCTTTCTCTCTCTCTCTCTCTCCCTCTCTCCCTCTCTCTCTCTTTCTCTCTCTCTCTCTCTCCCTCTCTCCCTCTCTCTCTCTCTCTCTCCCTCTCTCTCTCTCTCCCCTCTCTCTGTCTCTCTCTCTCTCCCTCTCTCTCTCTCTCCCTCTCTCTCTCTCTCTCTCCCTCTCTCTCTCTGTCTCTCTCTCTCTCTGTCTCTCTCTCTCTGTCTCTGTCTCTCTCTCTCTCTTCCTTCCCCAGTTGTCTCTGCTTCCCTGCCTGGATCGGGCAGATGAGGAACTTCACAGCTCTTGGCATCACATGTGTGCACAGTCCCGGGGCTAACCAACACTTCTGAGTCCCAATTCTGCATTTCTCGACTGTCCTAGTTTCTACAAGCCATGACTAGGCAAGACATCTCAGGGAGATAGAGTGAGCCTGGCCAGATCACCAAAGGTGTATTCACCCCTCCTTCAGAGCAAGGGGCTCAGATGGCTGTTCCTCAGTTCTCCTTTTTCTCACATCTCTGTCACAACCGCTTCCTTCTCGTTCTTTCATTTTCTGTTTATTGTGTTCAGGCTCTTGTTCCTGTCCTTCTTTTCAGAACATAGGGCACAAGGTTACCTAGAAAATGTCGCGCTCATTCAAGGTATCCATCACAGCTTATGACAGTCCACACCTGAGTGCACATCCCCTGTATTTACTGTTTCATTTGCAAAAAGAAAAAAAAAGCCAGTCGACCAGGAAGCCACACTTTCCCTCTTTCTCTCCTTCTTTGTTCCTGCTCTAGCCTGTGCAACTCATATTAATACCCTTTAATGAAAGCAGCCACTGAAAAGTTCTCCTGGTGTAGTTAAGACAGGTTAATAATTGTCCTGCCACAACGTGAGGGCATCTATGATGAACGTGGGGCGGATGAAAATGTAAAACAATCAATGTTTTCCATTTTCTAGTTCATTCATTCATTCTATATCTCAATCTTCCAGCTGAACAGTCAATTCACCGACTTCTGTGTTTTCATCTTCTGGCTGTCTTGTTTACATTGTATAATGAAGGAACGAGACACGGCAAAGGACAATTAGTATAATGAACCGCTGGTGTATAAAAGGGGAGGGAAAGGTTATGTGGCAGGAACATGTGAGAAACCAGAATGTTAGATGAGGTCTGAGAAAATCAGAAACCTGGGGCTGAGAAGCATGAGGCCAGAAGAATGTGGAAGTTATGTTTACTAGTAAAAGCAGGAGCTAGTCAGTGAATTTAAAAATGATTTTGTGAAGGTCCTATATCGATTACTGATCACTGTCATATGCCAGTAACAGACAACCCAAGGCTTCAGTCACATACAGCAGTAACACTTGCTCACGTCCAAGCGTCTGCAGTCAGCTGAGGGCCAACTCCGGGGCTCTGCTGAGCTGCTAATGCCTCACATGTCAGGGTTGGCTGGTCGTCAGCTGATCTCAGCCGGCCTCCTCCAGGCAGTTCAGCTGGCTTGCTCCTGTGTTTGTTGACATCCCACTGGCCAAAGCAAGTTACATGGCTGAGCCCAGTGTTAAAGGGTGGGGCAGGTCAGGGAAGGGACCCAAATTCACGCGTGGCAAAGGGTATGAAGAACCGAGGCCACTGTTGCAGTCAAGCACAATTACCACACTTAGCAAAAGTTCGAGGACAGCTGCTTCATCAGCAACTATCACTTCTCTGAGTCTCTAATCTTTGGGCTCTGAGCTGGGCCTGAGAACATGGTCATTAAATACACCCCTGATGGGCATAGACATCCTGTGCAGCTGGAGGAGCTGGACGCCAGCAAGCACTACGTCAGCAGCGTGCAGATGGCCAGGGCAGCAGCATCTGGGTGGAGACTGTGGATTTGCCTTCACTTTCTAGCTTCAGGTTTATGGCTTCAGAGACCCCAAAGACCTTTCCCTTTTACATGAGGGTATGCTTCTCCTGGGGGCTGGTGGAGTTATATTGTGCTCAACCACATGGTCTCAAGAACGTTAATGACTAGTCTTGAAACAAATGTATATTTCCATTTTCCTCTCCAAATAAATAAACACATGAATCATATTTATAAAACATGGTATTCAGAAAACTTTGTGGTTCCTTCTTACATAACCTTACCCCTGATTTTTATCAACAACTGACCCAAATGCTTTTTAAAAATTTACCATAGTTCCCTTCTAGAGGGTATAATCCTTTCAGGTCAGCCCACACCTGGAAGACTTCAGGTTAGTATTAAAATATCTGTGTGTTTCTTTTCTTCACCTATTATGATTCCTTTCCTCCTAAGTCACACATTTGGGTTTTTGAACTAATTTTTAAATTGCCTTTTGTCTATACAATGCAATATTGTTTGTCATTTAAAAAAATTAAAATACTGATCCACACTACACCATGGATGAGCCCCAAGAACACTGTGCGAAATGAAAGAAATCAGTCACAAAGGACTGCAATTCCGCTTATTTGAAATGCCCAGAATAGCTACACCTATAGCAATAGAAAGTAGCTTTGTGGCTTCCTAGGGCTGGGGGAGATGGGGAGGTTGGGGAGCGATGGCCAAGAAATAGGGGGCTTCTTTCTGGGATAATGAAAATATTCTAAAATTGATTGTGGTGATGGAAGCACAACTCTGTGAACATACTAAAAGCCACTGAGTTGTACACTTTAAATGGATGAATTGTTCTGTAAAAAGTCTCAATACAACTGTTTTGGTTTTTTAAAAGTTATCCTTTCTAAGATTCCAGATCAACTGCTGCATCCACGGCAGTTCTGTGTGCCCTTTTTGTACCTTTTCTGTCATGTAGCTGAAGAAAAAAGGAAGGAAAGTGTCACATTGAACATTTATACAATAAGAAAGCAAAATCTGCCAGGAATATTTTTGTGTTGGGAAGGAGTAATGTTCCATTTAAAAAATTTAAACCATTTACTGCCTGCTGGACACGGTGACTCTGGCACAAATGTCCAGAAATCTAACATCACCTGTGGAGCTTCCTTCTGGCTGCGTTTTGAAACGCTAAGTGGTTCAAGGCCACCAGAACTCTTATGAGGAAACCGACTCCATAGAGGTTTTTGTATCACTGACAACTTAGAAAAAACATTTGCCAAGAAGACACATTTGCCTTGACTGCATTGCACATCCTTTCCTTTCCATCTGCTCTTTTCTCACTTCACTCATTAAAAGGTTGATTTGAAAGAGGGTTGACATACCCAAAGCCTTCTGTGGCCCACAGCCGTTTCTTTTTCTCTCTCTCTCTTTTTTCTTTTTTGTTTCCTTCTCCCCACTCTACACCCCCTTTTTTTTTCTGATTCAAAAGAGCAATTCCAATCTTTTTGGTTATAATATTTACAGTTTCCTGATAATGGAACCTAAGCTATAGATTAAATAAACGTTTATTCAGGAATTGCCTGAGACTTGAACGTTATTTCAAATAACATGATTACCTCCAGAATAACATGATTGAGAAACACTGCCAAGAGTGAGGGGGACGCCAGGGTAGAAGAGTTTGAAAGTTTGAAGGGAATGACAAAGTCGTGAATGAGTAATTTTGAAGAGTGAAAGAGTGAGAGATGGTTGGAGAAACACCATAGGATTGCTGTTTTTATATTTTGGAGATTAATCCTTTGCCCATTGCTTCATTTGCAAATATTTTCTCCCATTCTGAGGGTTGTCTTTTCGTCTTGTTTATGGTTTCCTTTGCTGTGCAAAAGCTTTTAAGTCTGATTAGGTCCCATTTGTTTGTTTTTGTTTTTATTTTCATTACTCTAGGAGGTGGATCAAAAAAGATCAAAGAGTGTTTTTCCTATGTTTTCCTCTAAAAGTTTTATAGTGTCCAGTCTTACATTTAGGTCTTTAATCCATTTTGAGTTGGGTATGGTGTTAGGTAGTGTTCTAATTTCATTCTTTTACATGTAGCTGTCCAGTTTTCCCAGCACCACTTATTGAAGAGACTGTCTTTTCTCCATTGTATGTTCTTGCCACCTTTGTCATAGATTAGGTGACCATAGGTGCATGGCTTTATCTCTGGGCTTTCTATTTTGTACCATTGATTTATAATTCTGTTTTTGTGCCAATAGCATACTGAAACACTCCCATTTACCATCGCAACAAAAAGAATAAAATACCTAGGAATAAACCTACCTAAGGAGGCAAAAGACCTGTATTCATAAAACTATAAAACACTGAGGAAAGAAATCAACGATGACACAAACAGATGGGGAGATATACCATGTTCTTAGATGGGAAGAATCAACATTGTGAAAATGACTATACTACCCAAAGCAATCTACAGATTCAATACAATCCTTATTAAATTACTAAGGGCATTCTTCACAGAATTAGAACAAAAGATTTTACAATTTGTATGGAAACACAAAAGACCCTGAATAGCAAAAGCAATCTTGAGAAAGAAAAACAGAGCTGGAGGAATCAGGCTCTCCAACTTCAGACTATACTACAAAGAGAGTAGATCTTAAATGTTCTCATCATAAGAAAAAATTGTAACTATGTGAGGTGATATATGTTGACTAAACTTACTGTGGGGATCATTTTGCAATATATATGTATATCAAATCATGTTGTACCCCTTAAACTAATGCAATGTTTTACGTCAATGTTTTATGCAATGTTTTATGTCAATTATAGCTCAACAAAACTGGGAAAAAAAGATAGAAGGACCAGAGAGCTTGATGTATTGATACAACCATCTTCACCATACCAGCCATCTCTTTTTTAACAAAGAGAAAAAGAGGCAAAGTCCAAAAACCAAGTGTGACACTTGGAAGGCACCCTCTGCCTTCTCTGTGGCCTGAGCTTCGGAAGCCAGGTACCTGACAGTACCATCAGAACCAGCTCTTTGTGGCCCAGGTGCTGAGGAAGTTGGCACGAGGTCTGCAGCCTGGGCCTCCTGCCCTCCCCTTCACTCAACAGGGCAGCAGCACCCTTTAGCTGGGCTCTGGGCTGAAGGTGAGCGGACAGGGGACCAGGGCAGGGGGTGCATGAAAGGATCTGTGGAGCAAGTCCATCCGACATGAACAGTCCAGATGCAGTCGTATGGCCCAGTGGCTGCTCCCCGTGGCTGTCAGGCGGCTGCAAAGAACCAGGGCTGCATTCAGAGCAGGTGGGTGTCGAGGGGCTCAGGCAGCATCTGAGCTGTTAGCTGGGACTCCCCAGCAGGTCTGGCCTAATGACAGAGACAGGGACGCCCGAGGTCTTCACGCAGGAAAAGTGTGGGCAGCGGTCAGGTGCACCTGCTCTTTCAGAAGGGGGCTTCTCACCTGTGGGAGTCACCAGTGTTGTCCACCTAGTAGATCTGCTCCCCGTCCCTGCCCCCGCTCCCAGCACACAGGAGGATTGCTCTTCTTGCTCCGCTGAAGTTACGTGTGGCTGTGAGACTTTTCAGGCCAATGAAGAGCGGGTGGGAGTACAGGTGTCACTTCCAGGCAGGAGACTTCAGAGAATGTCAGTCTGTGATGTGCTCTCTGTCTACAGCAGGGGATGTTAAAGGTGGCGCCTCTTCTACCAGCATCGTAGAGCAAAGAGAAGTGGAACAAAGCCCCCAGCCACGGGCCACGTACAGCATGGAAAAGAAATAAATCTTCATTACGGCAGCATATTGTAGAGATGACCCTTTTCTGTTACTGCAGCATGACCTAGCTCATCCTGTCTGTTACATCATTTGATTGACAAGAGCCCCAGACTGTGTGGTGAAAAAATGAAAAGAAAGGAAAGGGAGGAAACGAATGTTTGTCGATACCTATTTTGTGTTTCTCCATCTTCTCAGAGCTGTTTATCTCTGTCTGATCAACCATGGGTGGATTTCATAGCTTGATCCTGAAAGGTCTGACCTGGTCACCTTGTTTCCATTTTCCTGAGATGAGAGGTGGCTCACGCCGTCGCACAGAAAGTCCATCTTGACGTTTAGGGAACTTTCAGCTCAGCATCAGCTGTGAGCAAGTGTTCTGAGCTGGGCCACTTGCTGAAGGATGGGGCTGTGCAGGGAGTAGGGTCTCTTTACTAAACGTGTGGGCTTGGGGCTAGAAGAAAAGAGAGAAGGCAAAGGTGGGAACAGGCAGGGAATGGTCACGCACCCAGAGGAGGAGGATGAGACCGGGCTGAACGGGGTAAGCACGAACCGCACAGCAGCTAAGCAGGGGGGTCCTGGCAGGCTCAGGTCAGCAACGGGAAGGGGGACCCCGTCCCTCTCGGAGATGGAGACAGAAGCGCTGCGTTAAACTGAGGAAGAGCCTCCACCTCCGAGATATTCATTTGTTCAACACACATTTATTATTCACCTACTCCATCCCAGGCAACTTTTCAGTTGCTGAGGGGGAAAAAACACTGAACAGGAGAGACCATAACCCCTGTCCTCTTGGAGCTTGCGTCCTAGTAGGGAGATAGGTGTTAAAACAGCAAATGAGTAAACTACACAGCAGGTCCGACGGGAGCAATGCCCTGGCGGAACGGCCGGCAGCGGGTCAGGAATGCAGGGTGGGGGCAGCAGCAGCATGAAATGGTGTGCACAGAAGAGCTTAGTGACTCACGAGGTCCCGGCACGCGTGCAGGCCCTGCAGGGTCAGCACACCCACCTGTGGACCCATCAGGACCCCAAGGGTGGCCCCTGCCCCTCCCTCACCCCCGCAAGCAGCAAGGCTATTGAATCTAGTGCGTGTGCTTGGCTGGGATACAGCCCCCTCTGCACCAGAGGAGGCATATTCATGACCCAGCTTGGGCCTGGGTCTCGCTTGGCGTCAGAGGTGGGGACGGGGCTCTCTGTTTCTCCCGATGATGATGGCCGCTTGTGGGTCACAGTCCTGGCCCAGACCACGGGGCCCGAATCCCTCCTCCAAGCCCACTGCTGTTGCTCATGCCGGCATCTTCCTCCGGCCTCAGCCGGGCACACGGGCTGGGCCTCCGGCAGGTCATCCGCAGGTCCTTTTCTCACGCCTGCGTCTGTTTCCCTGCCTCTGACTGGCGGGAAGGGCAGGACGGCTAAGCCAGGGCTGCGTGGTCAGGAGCGGCTGTAGCAGGACGGCCCCCAGCCAAGCGCCCGGAGGATGCATGCGCTGGTCAGACCTCCTGTCCATGAGTAATGCACCTGTGACCTCCCCAGGCGCCGTCAGGGGCGTGGGCAGCCACTGGCTAGCAGCCAGGCCTGAGAGGTAATGTAGCACCTCTGCCGCCGAGATGGGCGCCCAGGGTGAAGGGACATTAAACAGATCAGCAGCTGCAAATCAATCAGGCCTTGCCCGGGGACACGGGCGGTCTGTTCTGGTCTGCCCCGTCACGTGCTAGAGCGGGGGCGAGAGAGAGAGAGAGAGAGAGAGAGAGAGAGAGAGAGAGAGAGAGAGAGAGAGAGAGAGAGAGAGAGAGAGAGAGAGAGAGAGAGAGAGAGAGAGAGAGAGAGAGAGAGAGAGAGAGAGAGAGAATGTGTGTACGGGGGGGTACGGGGGGGTGGAAAATTCTGGAAAGTGCCAGAGTTTCTAGCCCTAGCGAGGGCCGAGGAACCAGGCTGAAACTCTCACTGTGGAAGAACTGAGTCCGCCCAAGGGTCCGTACTTCCTCCCGCCCTGCCCACCTCACAGCCCATAACCCAGACTCGCCCTCAGCACACCAGCGGCCCTCAGACCCTTGCCTGGGGCTGCCGCAGTGCAGGTGACAGGAGGGGAAGCGGGACAGGTGCGGGGACCCTTCTGCCCCCTCCCCCTCCCTCCTCAGGCCACGAGTGCACGGAAACACACGCATCACTAAATATTTCAGGAGGGGGTGGGGAGAAGGCCAGGATAACGATGTATCGAATTTTAGAAAAACTTGATTCCTTAAGTCTACTTCACAGCAGGACTGTCACACACACAAAGGCAGAGGCTCAGGATTGATTCTTCAGGAGGAAGAAAGGGAAACCTAAGAGCCCTTCACGCGCCATTTCTAGGGCACTTAACGACCGACCGCTCTGGACGCCCCCAAACCCCACCCCACCTGGGTCCTGGTCCCTCACTCTCTGCTCCACCCTTGACCACTCTGGCCAGCGACAGCGGGTCTGCTCCCTCCACGGAGAGCTTAACGTCCCCCGGGGGGCCTCTGGCCCCCAGGCCCTCTGTGCCCAATCCCAGCAGCTCAGTTCTGCCCCCAGCCTCTCGGGGCTTTCCAACTGGCTGCCTGACTTGATGGGAACTGGCCCTTGACCCGAGGAGTCCTGCCCAGAACGGCCACTTCCAGGCCTGGCTCCGCAGCCCCCAAGCCCAGCTGGAGCCGCGCAGGGATCAGGCAGGACCAGCCACTGGAAAACCCAGCCCTCTGCCCTGCAAGCCTGCCCTCGTCCCCGCAGTCACCGCCCGCTCGTCCTGCAGACACCCGCGCTCCAGGGTGCAGAAGACAGAGAGGCACAGCTGTGCAGCCACGAGCCCCAAACAGGATCTCAGCTCTGCTAGCACCTTCGCAAGGAGCCTCTGTCTTCTCATCCGCAAAATGGCGCCGCAGCATCAGGCAGGACCCCCAGGAGCGGCCAGTGGTTCATGCTCATCCTCGCTGTGCTTATCAGAGGTACGGTAGGGGTAGCAGAGGAATTTTCAAAGACCTCAGCGTACAGATCTCTCCATACCTTGCTGTGGGGAAGTAGTCCCTCGGCTCTCACCAGGCACCGGGAGGCCAGAACACTCATGGGGCTGCTTCTGGGTCTGAAAGTGGGACCAAGACACCCTCGGGTCAGCCCAGAGCACGTGAAGGACGCGATCCCTTGGTTGCTTCCTCCCTCCCCAAGCTGCAAATAGACCAACGCCTGCCAGGGAGGCGTCGATCTGGGGTCCCTGCCCTGGGCAGCCCAGTCCCTCCAGGGGACAGCCCTCCACGTGAGCGGGGATCCAGGAGAGGACTGTGGGCACAGCGGCTGGCAAAGGTCCCCCTCAGGCCAGACCATGTGACCACTTGGCCATCAGGCTGGTCTGACTCAGGCCCGGTGCTGCCCGAAAGGATCTGCCAGGGAGAAAGAGGGGCGGAACCTGAACGGCCACCGCCCAGAACAGTCATCAAAGGCTTTCATGTTTGGGGACCAATTAATTATCCAAACCTCCCAATTTGAAAAGGAAGATGTTTAATCTCCTGTTTTCCCCAGGGTCTCAGCCCTTTGACCCCGCTGCTTGACCCCTGCCCTTCCACCTAGCCTGCTCCCCGGAGGCCCTGACTCCGCGGCAGCTTTGTTTAGTAAACAAGGCTCCCGGGTGGGGGAGGTTAAGTGCATCTTTTGAGGAAGCCACACTTTTCACGGGGAGTCTTGAGGAGGCAGAAGAAAGGAACTGGGCCTGGCGGTGGGGAGGGTCAGGGCCCACCAGGGACCCCAGGGAGGCTCTCAGGACTCCACTGGAGAGAGTGAGCATTTCCCTGTCTGGATGCCACTAAGCGGGACATTCTTTTTTTTTTCTTCTTCTTTTTTCTGAGCATTGTCATGCAATGAGGTTGGCCAGCCGCTCCTCTGGCAGCGAGAACAGCTGCAGCAGATGCAATAAAAGGATCCCCCAGGGAGCTAGCAGGGTCCACGTGCAGAAACAGAGGTCCCAGAGTCACAGCTTTCTCCAGGGTCTTAAACAATCCAGGGTCGAAACAGAAAGTGCTGAGTCGGCCTGGGTTCAAATCCCAGTTTTGCTCCTCATCAGCTTTTTTGACCTTGAGTAAATTATTTAAATTCCCTTTGCCTCAGTCTCCTCATTCAGAAAAGGAGAAGAATGAGAGTACCAATGGCATAGGTTCATTGTAAAAATTAAATTAGGTAATCTAAGTAAAGTGTTGAGTTGCCGTGAGGTTTATAGAACGACAGGCCAATTTTATGTTTTTCTGGGGAGAGCTTTTTCCTCCCAGCAGGTGGCTCTGATCCAGCTTCATCCTCTCCTCCCCAGTCTCCATACACCTTCGAGTCCCTAAGGAGACCTAAATTCTAAGTCCTATACCAGGGCTTGTAGCAAGTCTAGGTCTGTGTGAGTCCCTGTTTACCCTGAGCCAGTGGGTCTCAACCAGAGGTGATTTTGCCCTCTGGGGACATTCGGCAATATCTAGAGACAGTTTTGGGTGTCGCATCTGGGCGGACGGGTGCTGCTGGCATCTAGTGTGCAGAGCCCAGAGATGCTGCTATGCCTCCTACAAGGCACAGGGCAGCCCCAGACAAAGAAGTATCTGGTCCCGAATGTCAATACTGCAGAGGTTGAGAAAGCCTGCCCTGAGCATGGGGCCAGGGTGAGAGAGAAGCCTGGGTGGGGCTCCTGCCTGTTTCCCCGCCCCTCCCCCCCCACCCACCCTGCCCAGGAGAGTCTGGTTGTCTCCCACAACTAACCAGACTCATCAGGAAAGGGGAGAGTGCCGCTCCTGTGATATTTTCATTCTCCCATAGTCCCTAAAGAGTTCCATGAAACAAAAGCAATAACACAAATTATGTACCCTGAGAAGCCAGTTACGATATGCATTCATGTAAATCAATGAACAAAAACCAATTTCTGTGGTACCAATTGCTAAACAAAGGCTCGGAACTAATGCCTGTAATTGGAAGTATTCAGGAGAGTGATAAAAATCTATCCATAGTGCCAGGTCCTCTTCTGTCTCCCAGTGACACTGCCAGCCTTTCAGCTGTCACTCAGCCCCAGCAGCTCCGGGAAGGGACCTTCTGCATCCCTGGTCACCAGGGTCCCCTCTGAGTTAAACCCTTGCTGGACGTCTGTCTTCTCATTGGAGACGAGAACCAGGAGGACCCTGGTTACCTTGGTTACGGTCAGGGACAAACCAATCAACCTAATTAAAGGGGGCAGGGATGGGGGTAGATCGGAGGAAGGTGTAGAAGAGGTTGTTCTGGAAATTCTAACACTTCCATAATCCCGTCCTCAAAATGGAGTCTGGGTAAAACTCCCCAGTTTGCTAGAGACCAACTAACCTCTCCCTTCTGCTCTCTCTATGGATATTTCTCTTTAGGTAACCAAATGCTATTATTCCTGAAGACATTGCCACAAACAGCTCACCCAATATCAAACCAATGGCTCACACGCTATATAACTGGGGGAAATGCTAAATAAACAAGAGTACAGTGCATGGTACTGTTTGTGTCTTTCCGACTGATCGTCACGATACCTGTAAGTTGACCATCTTTGACCAAGAACAGATTTCATCCCCAGAGAAGAAAGGAATTTGATCATCACCTTGAAATTGTGTGCAAGGCATACAATAGGCAATTAAAATCTTAATTCATTTTTTAAATTTCTAAAATGGAAAAAAATATAATTACTTCAAAAGCCATTTGTCTTTCTCGGGGGTGGAGAGGAAAGATTTCCCCAGACCACGTGACTCCAGTCACGGAGCATTCTGTTCCGTGTGTTACGGCACAGACTTAATTATAGCTTCTCTGGTCACGTGCCTATGAGCCTTGGCAAGAGGCTGTCAACCCTTCATGAAACAGGGTTATGCGCTAGAAATGAATGGGTCCAATCCCCCAACCTTGGCTCTATAAAGGGGGGCTGGAACATACTATGTCAACATTAACCTTGAAACAGCCAGTGCCCTTAACAATAAATAAATAACCGCTATACAGTCAGCGGGAAGCAAAGAAACAAACCCTTTGCTAGGTCGCTGAATTTGTTATACTCTGACCATCAGGATTGGCATCTGTGTGTAAATTCTGTCATCGCGCACTGTGTGTCCTGGGGCAAGTCACGCCACTTCTCTGTGCTTTAGGGTCCTCATGTGTACTTGCTTCATGATGCTATTCTGAGAATTCAAACAGATGGAGAGTGGGAGTTCCCTGGTGGTCCAGTGGTTAGAACTCCACGCTTTCACTGCCGTGGCCTGGGTTCAATCCCCGGTCGGGGAACTGAGCTCCCACAAGCTGCACAGTGCAGCCGAAATATTAATCAATCAATCGATCAATCAATTAATTAATAATTAATTAAAATAAAATTTGCTAACTTCTAAAAAATAACTCAAACAGATGGAGAGTGAAGAGTCCTCCACAAGGCACCTGGAGTTTAGTTATTGCCAGCAAAGGGAACTGTTGTGTAATCACTGTAATAAGGTAGGACCCAAGCCTCTCCCATCCCTGTGATGGATTGAAAGAGGTTCCCAAGGGCCCTTTTGCTGAGCTTCCCAGCACCTGTGAATGACCCCCTCCCCATGTGATAGAAGTGAAGTCCTAAAGGTAGGTAGCTCACACTTCCGCTGGGCCCGTCAGCAACTTGAGCACAGAGCTCATGTTTTTGAGGAGAAGTGGAGTGGTCTGGCTGTTCAACGTCACAGAGTGGAATCCAGGACACCGGGGACACCTGACATGCGTCAGTTGAACTCCCAGAGCCTCTGTTTCCTCGTCCACAAGGTGAGAAGGCAGGCGAGGGGTCCCGGAACCCCGTCTAACTCTGCAGTTCCGTGACTGCAGGGCCTGATAGAAACTGATGACTCGCACACACATTTTGTAACCCTGGGGCAGGGAGGGTATTGTTTGCTTCTGTGACTCCCTCCTAGTGCCCAGCACCGTGCTGTCTGATGCTCAGTGGATATCTGCTGGTCGATCTATCGGTCCCATCCATCCCCAGGCTCATGGCTCACAGCTCCATGCTCTTTTAATTTCAAAAAAGGTCAATCAGTCAATCAATCAATGTACTTTCTACAATGCTGCAGCACAGGAGGCAGTCGGCACTGGCCAAACGGCATTCCCACCTCAATCTGGCAGGTAGATAAAGACCGTCACAGGCACACACAGGCATATGTGTGCGCACACACTCGGGAGGAGAGGGTGACCGGCACCCTCCTTCCTAGGCCACCGTGTGAGCACACGCCCTTTGGTGGACTCACAGGGAGTTTTCCTGAGATGCTTTGCCAGGTTCAAAGATTTGGAGGAGGGCTTCCCTGGTGGTGCAGTGGTTGAGAGTCTGCCTGCCGATGCAGGGGACACGGGTTCGTGCCCCGGTCCGGGAAGATCCCACATGCGGCGTAGCGGCTGGGCCCGTGAGCCATGGCCGCTGAGCCTGCGCATCCGGAGCCTGTGCTCCGCAACGGGAGAGGCCACAACAGTGAGCGGCCCGCGTACTGCAAAAAAAAAAAAAAAAAAAAGATTTGGAGGAAAATGACCCATCCAGGGCACGCGGTCAGCAAGAGGGCAAAAAGCACCACACAGACCCAGTAAGCTGAATGAGGTGCAGATCCCTGCGCGGACTTGCCTGTGCCCTGAGTGTGCCAGGATGCAGGGGGAGGGGGGCCCATGGCTGGATAGAGGTGCCATCTCGGAAAGATGAGCGACAGAGAAAGCAACCCCTAAATAAGTAACGGCGGTGGTGTGGGTGGTGAAACCTGGCTTCCTCGTCCTCAGCTCCTTCCCCTGAGAGCACATCCATCTGACCCCAAATTTTCCCCATTTTCCAAGTCACTGCCCTCGATGGGGCCCATCAGGTGCCCTGACCCCACCCCTTGTCATTGCTTCAACGGGGAACTGGTGTCAATTTAGAGCGGTTGGAATTCACTTCTTTAGCTTCACCTCCAATCTTATCAAAGGGGCTGCCGTTTTGTTCCTTGGGCTTCTGCCCTCCCTCCTCCGTGAGGCTCTCTCCCCTCCCCGGGGCCCCCGAGCCTGAGCAGAGATCCCCTCCTCTCTGAAGTTAATGGCTGTAAGAAGATTTCATTTTATTATATCTCCAACAGCCCTGATATTTTAAATTTGCCTTTGACAAACTCGGAGCCCTGGAATCATCATTTAGGAAACAAAGCTTAACCGGGAGCTTTTAAGGAGAGTCTTTTTTTCCTTTCAATTTTAGCAGGCTAGTAAAAATCAATAACACCGTCTTCCCATCTGTAGCCCACCTGACATCTCATGAATGGTCAATGGAGGCTGCTTCTAGCTGCTGAAGCTACTGCAAACGGCAGTGGCCAGGGCGGCTGGGGATCACGTTTCTTTTCTGCCAATTTAAAGTCCTCTCTCCCCCCACCCCTAAGATGCTCCTGGGTGACTTCCTTGGGGAAAAGCTTGGGTCTTTCCGGAAAGAGTTTAGAGTGACCAAATTGAGGACAGGAAAATCGTGGGGTGGGAGGGGAGGTATTATCTGAGCACAGAGATGATCAAACTCTTTGTCTCTCAAAGGATTCGTTAAATAGGACAAGCCTAGGATGGGGATTTGGAGGGTATTATTCCAGCGCAATTAGCCATAAGCTCCGGGATTCAAGAAGCTGTAAATTGGTCCTGGCTGGTGCCAAAAGATTTGGGACCCAAAGCCCGGTTTGGAAATGCTCAGCAAACCCTCCGTGGGCTGAACCGGAGGCACCAGCAAAACACAGCCCCGGCCTCGCTGGTATCCTGAGGATGTGGGGTCTGTCCAGCTGCCCTGGGCATCTAAATGTGCCCTCGAAGGATGGCCCAGGACAGCCAGCCTGGCCTTTCCAGCAGAAGAGGAGACTGGGCAGACACGACTCCCAGACAATGGAGTCGAAATTCAGGAGCTGCTGTGGCCACAGGACACGTGAAAAACAGGGCTCCGTGAGCAAAGCGAGGCCGGGGGCACATGAAACAGCCTCCGCCCCTCACCCCACCCCCAGGCCTTTTCAAAGCCACAGACTGAACCATATTGTCGCTCCCAAGCCAAGTTTAACTTCTAAAGAAATCTTTTCAAGATGTTCAAAGCACCCGAGAGCAGTTCAGCGCTAAGCGCTACCATCTGCCGCTGCAGGCAGGCCCGTCCCGTCATAATCCCTCACTCGGTCCTTGCTCGCTGGCAGAGGCCCTTGTGGCAGGGTCCCCGCTGTGCCCACTGGAGAATGCACATTGGGTAGCGGGTGACAAAGGGCCGCTGGGCACTTGGCTCCTGGGCAGTGGTGCGCGGAGCGTGAGGGTCTGGGAGCAGTTCAGGGTGGACCACGTCTGTGCCGACCCCCAGCTCGGCCTGGGCCTGAGCCAGCTCTGGGGAGGGGTCCCCGATCCCGAGGGCCCCCGCAGCTCCGTGAGCAGATCGGAGGGCTCGGTGTCCGCCGGCGAAGCCTGGAATTCCTTTGACTCCAGAATTTCAAGTGCAGATAAATGGGGACCTCGCTGATTCCAAATGGAAACTCTCCTTACGTTGGTTTTTGTTTCTCTTCTCTTTTTTTCTCTTATCTTTTTTCCTATTCTAGAGTATGAACACTCTCGTGAGTTGGCATGAAATTAAATAGCTGCTTATTGTAATAAGAGAGCCGATACTGTTTTTTTTTTTAGCTATGTCAACCATCTCATCTCTGACCTTGTACATCCAGTGCCCAGGAAATTCCAGGCCAGGAGGTCTGTTATTCCAGGGCCAGGCGCACAGAGGTGGAGTATCATGGAAGCCCCAGAAGATGAAGAGTAGCAGGGCCCTCTGGGTAGAGGGTGAAGGGCCCAGGGGCGAGATGAGGGACGAGGTAGGGCAGGAGGCTGAAAGGACCAGAGTGGAGCAGAAGAAGGAGTCAGCCTGGGGACCAAGGTGATTTTGAAGAATGAGACCGCTCTGGCCTCCTCCCTGTGATGAAGACTCAGTCTGGCTTGAGCGGGAGAGAGAGAATCAGGGATCTAGCAGGAGTGTCTGCCCGGCCAGGGTGTAGGGAGGGGCAGCATGGAAGCCGCCTCCTAGAGGGCTGTGATCATCGATCCTGGGCTGCCAATGCCCTGTTGGGTGTCCCCTGCTCTGTGTGGCTCTGTGTGGAGCTGGTGGCGAGGCAGGAGCGGAGTCCCGGGGCTCTGTGTTGCTCTGGATTGCAGCAGAGGGCCACCAGGGGCGATGGTTAGAAACATGCCCAGGAGACACTTACTGGATGGCATGAGCCTGGACAAATCACTTAAACTTATCATGCCTTAGATCTCCTATCTGCAAAATGGGGGTAGCTGATACTGAACACACACACCTCACAGGGTGGTTGCCGGGGTTAACATACATAAAGTGCTGAGAACAGTATCCGACACACAGGAGGTACCAGCTGAGGCTTGGCCATTGTCGTTATTATTGTTTTATTTATCCCAGGAGTGAGTGAGAGGCTGACAGTCTCAGATGTCATCTTGGCTGCTAGAGAAAACGGAAGGCAGCGTTGGCCCCAGGATACAGCTGGGCTGCGCTCCACCCAAGAAGCGCTCTGGAGTTAGCTGTGGGGATTCCAGCTTCCCCTCCACCCCTTGTCCCCAGTGGTCTGGGCGCCCCATGCCTGGGGGCTTGGCAGATCTGAGACCACCTGCCAGGAGGCTGGGGGCTAGATTTCCCGGTGCAGATGTCTGTCAGAAGCTCTGCGGGGAGAAACCGCCCCCTCAGGCTCTGCGCGGCCACAATCACCAGACGTTTCTGGCAGCGGCTGTGTTTCAAAGGCGCCCTGGAAACTGACATTCAGATGGGGTCCAACTGGCACACCAGGGGCTCCGTGGGCCTGGTGACACCCAGCTGGCTTTTGGCCACAAAGAGCAATGCCCGAGCTGTAAGAAGACAGACACAGAAGTTTGCTTTGCTTTTGGGTTTGGGTTTCTCTCTTTCAAAAAATTTTTTTCTGTTACCCCGCCAGAATCTGGGCGACAGCAGTTAAAACTCCTGAAAATCTTCAGCGACGACTTTGGCCGATGGGCCAGCCTGCTTTGCTATATAGAAGTGTATTGAAATGGATTTCACGCAGTAGGTCTAAACTCTTCTTTCTTCATCCATCCCTTTACTACACAGCCCCTCCCATCACACCCCACCCCATCCCCGATCCTGCCCGCCCTTAGTAAACCTGGAGCTCAAAGCGGTGACCCTATCAGGCTGTGCGTCTGTGAAGAGAACAGGTCCATGGAGAACAGCCTACTGCTCCCATGCGTGAGGGAGGTGGCATTTGCGGGAGAGCTTTGATTGGCACGTGGTCAGTGGGAGACGCGACTGGCGGTGAGTTGATGAGGCTGGGGCTGCTGGAGCTAAGAGTATGGCCTCAGCTTCCTCATCAATAGTCGTGCCTATTTCCTAAGGTTGCTGTGCACGTTCAGCGACTTAATCTGGACAAAGCCCCCAGAACAATGCCTGGATCTTATAAACATCGGCTGTCATTTCCCTGTAATCTACCTAACCACACATACTTGTCCTGTGTTCTACATAACTTCCAAGTGTCCCACCAAACACTGACGTTGTCTGAGCCTGAAACATAGCTCTTAAAAAAAAAACCACGAACACAACGCGATTTTTTTTAAGGTTTTAAGATTCACCGACCCTGCAGGAATGCAATCCCTCTACTGTATCAGAGGCAGCTTATTTACCTCCTCAGATCCTCTGGGCTGCACCCACCTCCCAGGCCCTCAGCGTCCTGGTCCACCGGACTCTCTGCAGGACCTTGTGTGCCACACCTGAGGCCAACCAGCCCTGTGCCCACGTGCCCAGAGTCTCGGGATATTTCTAGTGCTTCTGGAGTCAGACCAAAGGCCACACTCAAGAGGGTACAGTTGCCTTGAGGGCCAGATGATGTAACCCAGAGGGGCAGGAGAGTTCACTCCTCATGGGGCCAACTCTGGCCAAGAGGCATCTCTCCTCTCCTCTTCCTGATGGACTGTTCTGAAGTGTGGTTTCTCCATCTGGTCTATCTGGAAACTTCCTATGGGGCTGAGCATACTCATTCCGCCTGCAGTGTATCTGAGGAAGTGGCTTACCCAGGAACACATCATCCTGTATGGCTTTCCTTCTTTCACTCTTGCTGCCCTGGGATTGTACTTCCTAAAGAAAGCATCTCCCCTTCAGCCCTGCCTCATACTGTTTTCTAGGGAACTTGGGCTAAAATTTCCCTAAAAAGGGGAGATTCAACTTCACCAAGAGTTGTTTACCATTTCAGAAAATCACTTAATCAATAACAACACTAAAAGTATTTGTCACCAGTACAATATATTTCTATCAGTCTACATCTGTAGCCAGACGCGGCATTCACGGTGATGGGCTTCGAGTGTAGTTGTGCCTGTGTATCTGTTTATTGAACTACTACTTTATGAATTACTTCCCTTTTATTTCTCCCTTATATTACATGTAGGGCGTTATATTGATTTTTTTATTATGTATATAGGGAAGTTATATTATCTATAAATTTGATATCAAGATAGGTAAGAGGTCATTACAAGATATTTGTCATGTAAAGTGGGCACCGGGGTTGGTAGAGCTGAGGAACGGTGATGGAGGAGAAAGGGCCCCGAGGCTACTAGTCAGCTGCGTTGTGATGGATAAGACACTGGTCCCCATGTGCCTTGGTTTTTGATGTCGAGTGAGATGATCCCTAGAGGTCTTTACAGACCTGCCACCTGAGGTTTAATTTTCAGAGATATCACCTGCTTTCGTTTTTCGGGGTTTCCACTGAGGTGCTTCATCTGTTGTTAGAAGCTAAACTCAGCCCCGCTCTCAAAGGCAGGAGTGGGGCGCCATTCCCACCTGCGATGGGCAGGAAGTGGGTGCGTGCCCACCTAAGACAGCTTTCACTGCAAAGTCACATTCACACCACAGGGACCAGATGGCTGCCATCCCAGCCCAGCTGGGCCACCTGCCCTACCGGGGGCCATCTAACTGTGTTTATAAGTTGGCCCACCTGTAAACATTCAGTGTCAGTCCCAGCCTGGGTCCCTGTGTGCTTCCCGACGCCGGTCCTGCTTGCTGGGTCTAGTCTCCAGGGCTGGCAGCTGCCTGTGGACCTTGCTCCATCCCTGTCTCTGTCCCTCCAGCTAACACCCCCTGATCCTACTTCCCAGGTCCAACCGTAGAGCCAAGGCCAAGTCCATGGCATGGCGCTAGAAGTCTTTACCTGCAGGGCAGGAGGTTTGCGATCCGGACCGCCGCCCTTTCGCTTTTCTAGGCGGACACAGAGTGGGGACTGAGTGTGGCTCAAAAGCAGGAAGAGCTTTCTTACTGAAACCCCAGGCACTCCCCCCCGGGTCCCCCAAGTTTCAGGACCAAACCCACATTGTTAACCCCTTCCATTTCGCCACGGAGACGACAGGAACCAGAGAGCGACGGGGCAGCCGCCCACCCCAGCCGAGAAGCCTCTTTTCTACCCTCTGTATTTTGCGAAGCTTCGGGAACGCATGGAAATGCTGATGAGCAAAGAACATGATAAAGTAGAAAGGGCAAAAAGAAGAGGTTCCTCTCTGTCAAAGGAGCGGTTTCATGCAGAAAAGGGTGTTGGAGGAAAGCCCAGTTAGGGACCCTTGGTGCCTGGAAAGCAGTGAGTCTGAAGCTTGTGCCTCCACCCTCCCAGGGCTCATCTCCCCAGAGCCCCGAGGCAGCTTGGAAGTCCCGGGTCAAGCTGCGGAGGGGTTTGCCCCCGCGGGGCGCCAGAGCCAGCTGTTCCAAGCCCTGGGTGAGTCTTGTGGCAAAACAGTAACCAAGGAAGCTATTAAGAACCCAGATTAGCTTAACTAAGGCTTTTGAATAGCAAAAAAAAAAAAAAAAAAAAAAAAAGTAGGGTTCTTAAATTGAGGTTATCACGCTGTGTTTTCATGGAGCTTGTAGGTTTCTGCTTAAGAAGCAGAACTGAGGCGGCTTGGGAGAGCTTCGGGAACTTTCTGAGTCTCGGGAGCGCTTTAGAATCTGACAGAGGTGGCTTCCAGGCAGGTTTAAAGCTTCAGTGAGCATTTACATACAACTGGGGCCTTGGGGGAAGCTGAGATATTGCTTACAAGTTTCCAGAATTCTGCTTCATTTAAAACAGAATTTATTGAGGACCTACTACGCCCAAGGAAAGCCTGCCTCGCGAAGATGATCAGAGCAGGAACAACAGAGGCTGCGCAGGGCCAGTAGGTCCCAGTTCACGTCTGAGGGTCTCTTTGTGTCCTCCAAAAGCAGAGCCCACACTCCTGAACCCGGGGGCCTCCTTCGGCTTTTTTTCAAAACCAAGACAATAAAATGAAGCAAATCAGAAAGCAAATGTTGGGCACAGAAAAGCCCCACAGAGGCCATGGATGGCGCTGGGCCCTGGGTGCAGAGTCGGGGTGCCCCGTCTCCTGGGGGAGGGGCTGAGGGTCTCCACACTGGTGCCCAACTGCCCTTGGGAGAGGTGGGGGGCTGAGCCTGCTGGGAAGTCTGCTCAGCCACTGGGATACCTGATCCCGGCCCGTGCAGATACCCAGGGGGCATCATCCCGCCCTGTAGCCACAGACAGAGGGCAGAGCCAGAAAGCTGCTACCTGTTCTAATAGGGGCTCCACGGGCTGAGGACCTCTGCTCTAGGGCCAGGGAAACCACTGCTCCCCGGACGTGGTGACAGTGCAGGTGGCGATGCAGCCGAGTCTGCTTGTGAAGGGAACCCTGTCCAAATGCAGGTTCCTGGGCCCCCTGGGCCCACCGCCTGGTGCTCTCCATGCTGACAAGCCCCCAGCAGATTCGTGCACACTCCAGTTTGAGACCAACCTCCCAGTGACAGCCCTGCTGCAGGGGTCAAAGGGTCACGGTGAATCAATGTTATCGACTTTCACTGCTGCAAGGAGCCGCGGGGCACAGCTCAGCTCACCGGACCCCGGCAGCACACGGAATATTCGCTCCCTCAGGCAGGGCCCGTTTCCTAAGCTCCTCGTGCGACAGTGAACGGGCCAGACAAAATCCCTGACCTCTGGGGTCCCCATTCCAACGGTGACAGTGCCTTACCTTCCAATAACACTTGACTTATAAATACTGTTACATTGAGATCAGCCCGTGATTCTAGGAGACTTGTGGCGGGTATGTTACTTCCCCTTTGTACAGGAGAAGGAACAGGACCACAGAGACCAGAGGGCTTGTCCAAGGCCCCCAGCTTGTAGGAGAGAGTGATTGTTGAGGGCAGTGCCTTCTGCCCCGTGGTCCACCCTGTGGAGAGTTGCGGGGCCTCATCTCTGCAGGGCTCCGGTTCTCAACCGGGCAATTACGTCCCCCGGTGGACACTTGGCCGTGTCTGGACACATTTTGGTCGTCACGACTCGGGAGGGCGACTGGCATCCAGTGAGTGGAGGCCAGGGCTGGCTAAACATCCCACAGCACAGGACAGTCGCGTCCAGCAGAGGATCATCCACCCAGATGTCAGCAGTGAAGAGCCCTGCAACAGGCGGGGCACAGCGGGTACTTAGCGTGTCAGCACGGCTGTTTCTCACAAGCGCCACGGAGATAACATTATACTGCCCATTGTACAGAAAGGAACATTGAGGGCAGCCGCGGTGACTCATGCCCTGGATCACAATGACGAGAAAGCGTAGAGCTGGGATTTGAACGAGGGTCCACATTTGAAGCAGTCCAGCTCCAAGGATCTATGGTTTTGCTCCTAAGCCCCCGTTCACCTCAGAGTCGGAGGAGAGCCGGGAGGTGGCCTGTGCGGTCCGCGGGGCTGGGCCCTGGGGTGGAGCGGCTCGGAGAAGTGCAGCGCGCACCACCTCCAGCAGGTTCTGGGGCCTTTGCTTGCTGCGCCCTCAGGTCCCTGCCCAGCGCCAGGTGGCCCGGGCTCCCCGCTGCCAATTCGCCTTATTTCTCACTGATGAAATTCCCCCGAAACTCTGTTTTGATTTTATGTATTTATTTATACTTTTGGTTTCGCTTTTTGTTCTGGTCTGTTTGCAGGAGCGGATCCCCGGCAGCCTGTCTTCAACCTGGCGTTAGATCAAGGGCTTAAACCGAGTGCTTCTCGCCAGTCCGCGGTGCTCACCCTGCAGCCGCCACCGTGTCCCTGCCTGCTGGGAGCACCGAGCCCCCCAAGCACCCAGCCTCAACCTCTCCAGCCACAGGGCTCCCCAGGCCCCATCCCCCCCACACCCAGGGGGAGGGCCCTCCACTCTCTGAGGGGAGTGGGCTGGGACTGGAGGAAGGGGCAACAGGGCCACCAGGGATTTTTTTTCCCCTCCAATCCAGAAATAATGGCTCCTACAGAAAAGTCGTTTCCAGGGACCAAAGGGTAGCCTGTGCGACCTACTGGGACCTACTGGGGTGCATTTCTGAGAGCCGTGCAGCTGATTCCCACAGGGATGCAGATCTAGACAAGGCTGGACCCCCCCCCCCCGCCCCCCAATCAGGGGACAGAGAGGAGGGAGGAGAGGAAAGGAGCTTGTTAGCAAAAGCCCTCACAGGAACCTGCAGACCATCCTGGCTTCACCTCAGAGGTATGGGCGTCCCTGTCCTAACCCCACTTGGGTCCTTTCCTTTTCTCACGCTTGTCACCCCACGTGGGTTCTGAGTCAGGAAAGGGGTGCCGCTCCCAAGACTCACTGTTCTGCTCCCCAGATAGAGCCTCAGAAGGAGCAGTATTCCAGAACCGAATCATTCCCGTGCGTGGGGAGCGAGGGAATGGGGGTGCGAGGGGAGGGCCGGGGAGGGGAGGTGTTAAAATGGTCCAGTGGGCAGGCGGGATGCTCAGAGCCAGGGCCCATCAGTCCAGGCCGGAGCTGGGGCCTGCACATGCCTGGCGTGGGTGGGACCTCCCCCGACCCCAGACCAGAGGCCCAGGAAGTCATCAAGGCTGATGTGTCTGAAACGTAAGTGTCTGAAACGTAAGCGCGACAACCGTGGTCACTTCCTGGAACAAAGGCCTTGTGACTGTGTCAGTGTCTTCCTTTTATGATATGTTTTTGGGTCAGGGCTCAGGCAAAGAATTGGAACCACTAGGCATGATGGAAAGAAGCCTGTGCTTTGACCTCACAGCACTGCAGGGGGCGGTCAGGCTCTTCTGTGTTGGGTCCCGTGCCTTTGGAGTCCCAGGACCCGCGGGCTGGACTACAAGGTGAGAGGATGATGATGATCCATGAAGAACAGGTGGGAAGTGTGTTGTCCTCTCCCCCTGCAGCCTCCGGCCTCGCTGGCTGCCGCGCCGGGGAAGAGGCCGTGCACCTGGAGCTGTGCCCCGGGCCCTGGGTGGGAGGCCCTGGGAGGCTGCGGTCTTGCCTGCCGGGGATGGAAGCCTGCATCAACCCGCCAGGGTGCACCAGCCGCTGCTTCCCTTGCGCCCGCGGACCTCGCCCAGGTTCCACCCTAACCAGTCAGGAAAGGGAGTGATGGGAAATGGTGCTCAGCTAGCCCAGTTGCCACATGGCAAATTCACCAGACGTTTTTTTATCCCAGATAGGTTCTGTTTGCTTGCCTTTTCACCCTCCAAGCTCCTGATCGAGCATTTTGGTAGATCTCTGTGTGCATTTGTGTGGACTCCCCTTGAACTAAACAACCTCTGCTTTTTCTCAACTGAATTCTTCTGAAGATCCCTTTAACTTTTGACAGGAAATGAGCACCGAGCCAGGAAGTCTGCCTGGAAAAAATGCTGCGAGTGTGTATCTGTGTTTGTGGTTGTGCGTATGTGTGTGTGTTTGCGGGGTATGTGCATGTTTGGCATGTGTGTGTCTCTGTGTGTGTGCCCTGTTTCCACACACCCTTCGGTGGGGAGGGGAGAAGGGAGGGTCGGAGACAATAACAGAAAACCAAGCTGCACATTTGGGCTGGGAGGCCCTGTCCTTTCTCCACAAACCAGATGCAGATTCCAATCGATTCAATCAATGGGCAATGTTTGCTGGCCGTAAAAATAGCCCAGAGGTTGCTGGTCAGCGGCTCTAAGATGGATGACCAGTGGCCCGGGACATCCCAAAGGTCAAAGATGACTATGTCACCTTAAAATGTAATCTGTGCTGGCTCCCAGCCCAGGCCTGGCCATCTGCAGCCTCCCGCCAAGCCAGGCTGCTCTCGGCCCTGCTGCCCGCTCAGCCAGCAGCCCGGCAGGTGGCCTTCGGGCATCACGGGCAGTGCCATCGGGCTGTCCCTCCTCCCAAGCCCCAGTGGTGCTACTGTCCTCCCAGGCAGAGCCCACACCCTCTCCACCCACGGCTGCCCCCATGACAGCCCACAGGAGGCTGCAGAAGAGCAGGGTTTCGCCTTCAACCCCTTTTCACTAAGCAAACCCTCGCCTCCTTCGGCTCTGAGCGCCCGCTCCAGCTTCTTAGGTACGAGGAGTAAAAGGTCGCTGTCGTTCACTTGCAATCATGAGAAAGGATGAAGCAGCAGCGAGAGGTGAGTGAGGGATGTTGCTATGCCCCTTCTTCCCCTCCACGCCGAGGGACCCCCGCTTCTTTTGCCCCTTCCCTCCCTCACAGTCTAGAACTACCTCCCGTTTCTTCACCCAGGCATTCCTTCCTGTGCCGTCCTGCTCCAGGGCGGACACCGCAGCAGCACGTGTTGTATCTGGAGCCTCACCAGCTCATCTTCAAATAGCTCTTTCTTCCCCCCCCCCGCTCGTTGTCTGATGGATGCCAGATTTTCTCTCCCCATCTTTGGTGCACCAGTTTCCTTAATTTTTCCCATCTGCTGTGTTGCATTCGGGAAGCGTGTAAGGATAAGTGCCTGGTGAACATTTTGGCCAGTTGCATTGTCTCATAAAAAGGGCTGCCCCCTTCCTTTCTGTTGTTGCCGGTCGTGTGCAGGTGCCGCCAACCCGGGGGCAGGGTCTGTGTGCTGTGCATCAAACTCCTTCCATAAATCAGTGCAGTTCGGCTATTTAATGGTCAACGTGTCACCCGAAGATGCAGTATTTCCCAAAAGTCAGGAAGCAAATAAATTATTACAGTTTAAAAATGAATCTATTTATTGATCTCCTTCTTTTACGCTATTAATGCTAATTGTTTTTCATGGTGCATGCATTTGGGAGTCATCAAAATGAATTCTTAACGAATTTCCAAACACAAAAATTATAGGAGGATAACAGAACCAAATCATCCTACCATCTCTCAAAGGCCTTCCGCTTAAAGGGCCACATCACGTGTGTCTGTCTGTCTCTAAGAGCTGAGATATAGCTGGTAACAGCCCACGGCTATAGAGGAGTGTGTGGACATTGCAATTAACTATGTCGTTTGAGCACCTACTGTGTGCCAGGCCTTGGGCTAGGACGTTTCACTGAATCCTCGTGGCAGCCCCAAGGTCAGTTTTATTATTCCCACTTGATGTATTAAAAACTGAGACCCAAAGAAGTTTACACATCTGTGGAGTAGAAGAGACCAAGTACAAGTCCAGTTTTATTTGTCTCTGAACTGCACGTGCTTTCCACTCTCCATGCTGAGCTGGTATCAATATGGCTGCAGCAGGTTCATTCCAGGGAATTTCATCACTGTTTCCACCTGTCTGTCCGACTCAGCGTTAACCTTGAGCCTTTCTGCCAAAGTCACAGCATGCACCTCCCACCCCTTGTCTTGGTCTGTCCTCTCTTGGCCATCAAATCAGTCAAAAGGCATCACTGTGCCCTCTTATCTCCCTTGGCTACAAGACTACTACTTGTTTCCCCTTATTCCTCAGTAATATCATTTTAGCTAGCCACATGGCTCCAGCTAAAGAGTTCCCAGAGTTCCCCGCAGCTGGGCACAGCCTGGGGACTGCCAGGATATGAATGAACTTGATGTGTGCCAAATATGGGTTTTGCCTTTAAAGGAAGAAAAAGTGCTTCTTGTCATCTTCTTTCCATTTTCCTACTGTCTGGAATTCAGACATGATGGTAGGAGTTGAAGCAGCCATCTCTGATCATGAGACAGAAGCTGTGTGGTGAGGACAACAGACCAACAAGATAGAAGGAGGCTGGGTCCCTGATGCTACGAAGGCGCCATCCCAGCCCTCACCTGCATGTCTGGACTTGCCTGTGAGAGAGAATTCAATGGCTCCCTTGTGTTTAAGCCACTTTCATTCTCATCCTCTGTTATAGCAGCAAACATTTATCCTAACTAATGCAGCTAGCTGCCCAAGACAGTACTGATGGATGTGGTAGGCTGAATAATGAACTCCCAAAGATGTCCAAATCCTAATCTCTGAAACCTATGAATACATTACCTTACACGGTAGAGGGGATTTTGCAGATTGATTAATTCAAGGATGTTGAGATGGCAAGTCTATCTTGGGCTATCCCAGTGGGCTGAATGTAATCCCAAGAGTCCTTATAACAGGGAGGCAGGATGGTCATATATAGCAAGAAAGTGATGTGACAACAGAAGCAGAGGAAAGCAGAGTCAGAGAGAAAAGATGCTACATCACCAGCTTAGAAGATGGAGGAAGGGGCCATAAGCCAAAGGAAGGGGCGCAGCCTCTAGAAGCCAGAAGAGGCAGGAAAGAGATCCTCCCCGAGAGCCTGCAGAAGGAGCACAGGATGTCTGCATAACTCAAAGCATCTCCCCAAAAGAGCCTTATTAATTAAAAGGAGAAAATACTAGTTCCATAGTTTACAGCACAGAAACCTGGCAGACCCCACCTCAGCCAGGTATCAAAGTGGACGTCACCAGGAATGCACATCCTGCTGCCACGCCCTGAGAAGGACATAACATCACTGCCATGGCATTCTTGCAAAATTGTGTCATCAAATCTAATCGCGGGAAGCATCAGACAAACCCAAATTTGAGACAGTCTACAAGATAACAAGCCTGTCCTCTTCAAAAGTGCCCACCCAGGTCGTGAAGTGATTGAAGAGTCTTACTCCTTGCCAATCTCACGTGTCAGCCGATGGTTTTTTTTTTTTTTTTTTCGGTACGCGGGCCTCTCACTGTCGTGGCGTCTCCTGTTGCAGAGCACAGGCTCCGGATGCGCAGGCTCAGTGGCCATGGCTCACGGGCCCAGCCGCTCCGCGGCATGTGGGATCTTCCCGGACTGGGGCACGAACCCGTGTCCCCTGCATCAGCAGGCGGACTCTCAACCACTGCGCCACCAGGGAAGCCCCGATGGTCTCTTTAGACCATAAATCGCATCCTCTTCCTGCTAGGCGCCCCCTCCACTGCAACCTTTGCTAGCCCAGGAGGCCCTGTGTGACCTGACCCCTCTTGCAATGACTCCCAGCCTCATTTTCCCCTCCTCCCTCCCCCCCACCTCCCACACTGTGTCCTCAGCCATACTGGCTCTGGTGGTGGTTTCTCAGATGAGCCAGGCTCCCTCCTGACACAAAGGCTTGGCACTTGCTTAGAGGCTGGAATGTTTATCCATCTTTCCCCTTTTTGCTTCTAACTTTTCCCTTCATATTTGTCTCTCCCACTGGAATGTAAGCCCCATGAGGGCAGGAATTGCATCTGATGTGTTTCAAAGTTGCATCCCTGGTGCCTCATAAGTGCCGGGCACCAAGAAGGTGAATAAGATAAGCGGAACTAGTGACTGTGCTATTGTCCCAGCATTCTGATTGGATGGACTTGGGCAGAAAGCCATCAAGCCACCCGGGGCCCCAACAAGCCACAGGGTGCCCTTGAATCCGATTCCTCAGCACTTTCTCCTATTATGCGAAGAAATACCTAACTAGAAAGAATAACAGAATAGGGTCTGTGTAAAATGAAACATCATGAGTCCAACATCCCAACACACTGGCCTCCCCTTGAAGCTGCTTTAGCTCTTGTCCTATATTTTCTATCACCTACCATGTTTGTGGGACTAATCAGCCTGTCAAACCATCCTGAACAAAAACAAAAGAAACATGGGCTTCCCTGGTGGCGCAGTGGTTGAGAGTCCGCCTGCCGATGCAGGGGACACGGGTTCGTGCCCCGGTCTGGGAAGATCCCACATGCCGCGGAGCGGCTGGGCCCGTGAGCCATGGTCGCTGAGCCTGCGCGTCCAGAGCCTGTGCTCCGCAACGGGAGAGGCCACAACAGTGAGAGGCCCGCGTACTGCAAAAAAAAACAGACA
Organism: Orcinus orca; assembly: GCF_937001465.1. NCBI lineage: Eukaryota > Metazoa > Chordata > Mammalia > Artiodactyla > Delphinidae > Orcinus > Orcinus orca. The sequence goes on from NC_064573.1 coordinate 17,249,462, forward strand.
AACAAAAAACAAGGCGTATGATAAAACCGTACTGGATTTCTGATGTCAGCCCTTCAAACCCCTTGATTATGCAGGTGGGAAAACTGAGGCCCCAGAGAGGGTACAAGACCGCATTTTAGGCTCAGGGCCTGGGCCCCAGGCCTCCTGCCTGCTGGGCTTTTGATGCCCAGCGTAGGGGCAGTTCCTGGAGGAGCAGCACACCCAGTGCGAGAGGCCTGGCCTCCACTCTGGGACCCACAGTAGCTGCTGGTGCCCATTCCCAGCCTCCACCCCCATCCCGAGCCTTTAACCTAATGAAACTATCAACAGCTCCTGTGAGATTCCCGTGTGGACTCCAGCGCAGTGCTTCCAAACATGACGTGCACACGAATCACTCAGGGAACTTGTCAAAATGTGGATTCTGCCCCAGGAGGTCTGGGTGGGGCCTGAGACTCTAACATGCCCTGGGGGATGCTGGCGCTGCTAAGGCTGTGCTGCCTGGACCACACTTGCAGTGGGATGGATCTAGCCCAGGGCTCAGCCACCTTTTCCTGTAAAGGATCACACTTGTAAATAGTTGAGGCTTTGTGGGCCAAGAGGCGACATGGAGAATTGTGTCCTTGTATAACAAGAGAAAACAAGTTTTCAGACGTTTTTTAATTGATGAAATTCAAAATATAATGACAATAATTAAATATGTTTCTTTGGTAATACAGGTCTACTAATGGAAAGGCTGGGATCCTTTTTTGGGGAGGGCCACATTTCATTTAACCGGGCTTCAGCATGCCCCACCACCAAGTCGGTTGCAAATGTTGGTCTGTGAAAACCATTCTTAGCTCGAGTGCTGTACAGAAAGCACAGGGCAGCTGGATTTTGCCGCAGGCTGTAGTTTGCCCACCTCTCGTGTAGCTGTGCTCAATGGTTAACCTAAATTTATCAAAACCATCCAGGGAGATGTTTCCCCCTATTCCCATCCTGGGTAAGGGATGGAGATCCAGATCCTTCTCCTGCCTCAGTTTACCTACAGTGGCTCTGGGCAAGGTCACACGCCTGAAACAAACATCCTGCCTTTTGCTTCTGAATGAATTTTTGCTTTGAAGCGTCAGTCCGCAGGAACGTACACCCCATGCGGCACCCTTGAATGGTGCAGGCTCATAGAAGGGTCTGTGGAACTGTGGTCTGCTTTATTCCTTTTACACCCAATCAACCGTGAGTTTTCAGATCGGAGTCCTCATGGGTTAGCCTGGGAGCCTGGTGTTCAGAGTTCACGGCCAGGGCAGTAGGGGTCGCTGGGGGTCAAGGCTCAGGTTCTCCAGAAGCGTCTTTTGCCGTCCTGTGCCCCATCAGTGGTAATTTTTCTGGTCATTTCCAGCATCACCAGAGAACCTAAGTGTCCCTTTAGTCTCTGCTCTCCTTCCTCATGTGGGTCGAGGATGGGTACAGGTCACCTCGTCTGGTCCAGCTTCTATAAAGCAGCGAGTTAGGGGAGATCCTGTCCTGCCTCACAGCCAACCAAGTCATCCAGTTGAAAACACCTGGGCCAGGTGCACTCCCGGTTCCGCCATGAACGAGCTGTCCACTCCTTCCTTCGTTTCTCTTTTCCATCACTCAATGGAGCTCACTGAGAACCTAACATGACACCGGATACTGGGGACGAGTGACCACCGGCTGGAGCCCCTCTCTCCATCATCAAGCAGGGATGACTCAGCTTAATTTGAGACGCCCCAAATGAAATAACATTTACGCAAGCTGTTGTCAAGCAGGAAAATCATTCTAAGCGGGTTTTCAGTATGAAGAAAGCAGATGCTCCCCTTTCACACCTGCCCCCCTTTCTTATCGAGTTCTGTAATTTACAAAAAGCAAGAAATATAAGTGCTGGGAAGGGAAACACAACAAGCATTGTTTTAAGTGCATTTCTGAGCCGACAACGAAGCTTAGCCTTTGTCTTCAAGAAATAGATCCAATGTGAAACTGCAGCTTTACATTCTGTGGACAAGATTTTAATCAATATATGGGAAGCAATTCCGCCTAACACACACCCTGGGGGTTGCAGTAGGGGTGGCAGGGTTTGGAGGGTCACCTGAATGCAGTTTGTATAGGTGGTTCTCACTCCTGGGGGCTATGTTCCTGGTCGAGGTACTGCGAGTCCAAATGGTGTAAACTGAATCTTATTTCCCCATAGCAGCAATGCTACACGTAGGATTATGTGAATGGGAATTTACTCCCATGGGAGAGAGAATGCAGGAATAAAGGCATTGAAGTGTGAACGTGGATGGTATTTTCCAGGAATCGTGAATGGCCTGGGCTGGCAGTTAGCTACCCGTCGCTCCCACTGGGGAAACGTGACATTTAAGCTTATTAAATCCCCTAGGTTCAGCCTCGACAAGGTCCCTCAGCTCTTCCTTTTGGTGTCCACTGCACCCTCTGTAGTTGCAGTTCTCACAATCTCTTGACTACAGCTGCAGCCATCTCCCACCTGGTCTTCCTGCCACAATTCTCTCCATTTTCTAATCTATTCTTCACCCAGGATTAACCAAGAAACAGAATTGTTCTCTCCCTTAAATTATTGAGATCTCACCAAACCGCACAGGAGAAAGCCAAACCTTACAGCACTGGCTACGAACACCTTCCCGCTGGCCTCCGCTCCTGAGCCTGGCACTGTTTCCTGCCAGGTCACTGGACAACATACAGGCTGTTTTCCAGCTTTGGCTGCAAGTGTCTTAACCAATGGGAAGTTGATTATATCATCTAACAAGAAGCTGAAGGTGGGCAACTGCAGGGCTGGCTACTCTGGAAGCCCAGGGGTGTCACCAAAGACACCAATGTTCTCCATCTTTCTGCTCTGCAATTTCCAGTGGGTTGGCTTGGGCCTTAGGTCAGCTCCAGTGTGGGCCCAAGATGGCTTGTGTGGCCCTTGGTGTCACATACTCACCCACTTATGTCCACAGATAGAAATTTCTACTTGAACGACTCTCTTTATCAGGGAGGGAACCCTTTCCCCAAAGGACTCCCCTCGCAAACTGCCTTCTCATATCTCATTGAGCAGAATGCCATTAATGACATTTCCTGAGCACTACCAGGAATTAAATTAGCATTATTGGCTTAAATTAATCAAGCTTCAATCCCCAAGACTGATGAGAGATTCCACCCTGAGCGCATGGCCATGTGGTGTGAAGAATAGGACCAGATCCAGGCTTATAGTCGGGGAAGAAGGGAGAAATGGCTCTTGGATAAGCAGTTGGCTCTATGGAAAACCCACCTGCTTTCATACCTCTATGCCTTCACTCATGGTCTCCCCTTTGTCTGAAATGTCCTTCTACTCTAGACAACTCCTATTCATCCTTCAAGACCCAGCTAGAGGGCCACCATCTGTGGGATGTGGTTGTGTTGGGAAACCCCACAATGGCAAAGGACTGTGGGAAGCCTGTGGGAGCTGAGGGTGGGCTCCAGCAAACAGGCAGCAAGAAAGTGAGGCCCTCAGTCCTACAACCGGCAGGAATTGAGTCCTGCCAACAACTACATGAGCTTGGAAGTGAATTCTTTCCTATGAGGCTCAGGTGAGAGCACAACCCAGCCAACATCTTGGTCACAACCTGTGAGAGACCTGAGGTAGGGGTTTCCAACTAGGCTGTGTCTGGACTCCTGGTCCACAGGAACTGTGAGATCATAAATGCGTGTTGTTTATGCCACTAAGTTAATGGTGATATTGTTATACAAAGTAGATAATATTCCCTGTTTTCATTTTTCCCCTCCCCCTAACCCACCCCCAGTCCATTCTCCAGGTGGCAGCTGTTTTCCAGCTAAATATCACACCTCAAGACATCCCTGACTATGGTCTACGTGGTCATACACGATCCGGACTCCCTGCTCCTGTGACAAAAGCCTGGGTCACCACCTGCAGCCCTGCTCCTTCCTGCCTCGGGGACGTCACATGTACTACTTCCTCACCTTGAAGGTCTTCCCCCTCCTGACTGCTCTTCTCTCCCTTCAGAGACCTGCTGTCGACTTTGCCACCCCATCCCCGGGTTGTCAGGTCTTAGCCCTTTCCTTCCGCTCCGCATTGATCATGTTACAAGTGGAGGTTTGTTGATCCTCCCATCGCCACGGCCCCGTCGCACCCACACTAGAACGTAAGCCCTATGAGGGCAGGTATGACGATTGTTTCACTCACCCCTGTAGTCCCAACACCTAGTTCACTGCCTGGCACATGGGAGATGTTCAATAAATATTTCCCAAATGAATGAATGAGTTTACTTTTCAGGAGAATCTACCAGAGTGTGTATATTCAAAGGAATGTTTGTCTGAACGGTCTGTCAGCCCCCTTCCTCTACGCTCAGAGGACCCGTTCTCGGGGCCGGATACTGGTTTCCTTCCTTCTCTGTGCTGTATCATTGCATCCAGGGAATGAGGCTCTGGAGACAAGGACTGGAAGAAGAGAAGAAAACAATGAAGAAAGCAGTCAGGGACCAGTGGGGCTCGGGCAGGTGCGATCCAGGGAAGCAGAGCCTGAAACACTTAAGAAAGCAGAGTCCTGGTCGCCCAGGGGGGCCACCCAGGACCAGAGCCTGTGTCCACCATGGAGGACCCTAGCTGAACACAAGCACTGAGAATTGCTCTAAGAGCATCAGAAGGAAGGGGCTGTGTGTGCGTGTGTGTGTGTGTGTGTGTATGTGTGAGCAATATGTATAATGGACTTCACAAAATATACTACATTAGCTAGATAGCTTTTGAAATGCATGAGCAATGTGAGTGCCTGGGCTGTATTAATTTGCCTTCTCTAGAAATGCCTGGAAAATAATAGGCATTCAATGAGTCATTGTGGAATAAATAAATGAAGATTGAATTTTGAGGTCCTTGGTTTTCACTGAGGTCAATATGAGAACGAGCATGTCTCTTCAGCTACTATAAAACCGGCCTTGAAGAAACCGTCCACTGATGGAGAGGAGAGAGCGCTTTGGATTTGAATCTTAGCCCCACCTCTAACTAGCAGTGTGACCTTGGGCTGGTTACTTAACCTGTCAGTATATCAGTTTTCTAACCTATAGAAGAATGTAGACTAACTCATGGGACTTTTGAGAGGCTTAAATGAAATCATATATACCAAACACCTAGCACGGTCTCTATAAATGTTACGTTTTCCTTCAGATTTTTAAATTTAAGGATGCAGGCGATACATTCCACTCAGAATATAGGAAGAATAAGAAGTTGGTCTTTCCTTATGCCCAGTATGGGTCCTTCCTGTATCAGACAATTAGAACTATCTAACTCACCTCTGCTCCAGCTGCTAAGAAATTTAGAGCCAAACTGAACGGTAAATTGCTTTCTGGAAAACTCACCCACCTCCTTCCTCTAAAAGGTTTGGAAACAACAAGCAGAACGCTAAGTGTGAAAGGGTGGGAAGTGGAAGGAGGAGATGTTTTGGCAATAAAGGGACAGGCAAAGCACAACAGAACCCTCCCAGAGGAGCCTGTGACTCACGAGGAAAGAGATGTAAGATTTGTGTCTCATGAGTCAGGGCCTGGCACGTGCTCTACTGACAAATCTGAGGCTAAAGGATGTGAGCATGGTGGTATGTTCTGGTTTGCTCTAGAAAATTCTGATATATTCCAGTATTTCCTGGAATGAGATCATCAGAGACAAGAAAGCCTAGGCCATGAAGACCCAATGTGTGACAGTAGAGACTAGAGGGGCCTCTGTCCCGGCAGGGACTCCTTTTTGGAGTAAGTTTTGTGCTACTTCTGTCTAGATGGGAGATCAAGTCACCTGCGAGGTGCGCCCTGAGCATTTGATTTTTGATTCCATTTAAAAATTTTTAAGTTTCAGAAGTGCATTTTATATATCCTAAGGAAGAAGAGACGCCAACAAAAGCAATGGGGAGGAGAGGTCAGAGAGATGTGGCTCTGGGAAGGTAAGGAGACAGAGCTAGGGGGACCGGCCAGCAGCACCAAAGGCTGCTAAGTCATCAGTGAAAATGAGGGCCCATTTCTGTAAATGAAATTCCATTTTTCCTGAGATATCCATTTCATAAGAGAGCAAAACTGGTTCCTGAGTTACAACAAAATCACTCTGTGGAATGTAGCACATTCAAACGCATGCATTTTAACTCAACCATTTCATGGTAAAATAGTCATATTATTCAACACCGAGAAGGAATCTCTTGTCCTTTTAAAATCTGGCACAATGGCCGTAAAACCAAAGGAAAAAAATAATGGCTTTTTTTTTTTTGGGCCGTGTTAGGTCTTTGTTGCTGTGTGTGGGCTTTCTCTAGTTGCGGCACGTGGGCTTCTCACTGTGGTGGCTTCTCTTGTTGCAGAGCACAGGCTCTAGGGCGCACGGGCTTCAGTAGTTGTGGCTCACAGGCTCATTAGTTGTGGCACGTGGGCTCAGTAGCTGTGGTCCACGGGCTTAGCTGCTCTGCAGCATGTGGACTGTTCCCAGACCAGGGCTCGAACCCGTGTCCCCTGCATTGGCAGGCGGATTCTTAACCACTGCGCCACCAGGGAAGTCCCCAAATAATGGCTTTAATGGCTTAAACGAATGAACATTCTTTTCTGTTCTACCACACTTTCTTCTGCTTCTAAAAGAGGATGGCTGGCCAGGTACCTTGATGGCTGGCTTCCCTGACTCCTGTCACAAGAGGGAAGTTGGAAGAACAGAGAAGGCTGGGTCTTGGCAACAGAGGCTGGGATTCGAATACTAGATATGGCTTTTATTAGCTGTGTGATCTTGGTCATTTATCTTATGTGACCTGCAATTTTTTCATCTGTGAAAGGGAGATAATAATTCATGGCTTTTTGGATTAAGAATTAAGCAGAATAACGAATGCAGCTAATATAGTGTCTGGCACATAATAAGTACTCAGAAATGTCAGTACCCCTCCACCTTTCCCCATCACTTTTTAAAAGTCAGTATTCTGATCTGGGTTGAAGAAAGGAATAAAACAGAGGGAAAAAAGTTGATGGAAAAGTACACTTTTATGTAACGCAGAAGCAGGAAATGAAGTAGAAAACCTGAAACATTTCATAATTATAGCTTAAGATAGTAATAGTTAGCAGAGTTAGCATTTATTGAATATACTATGTGCCTGACACTGTTCTAAGTGCTCTCTCTATAGTAACTCTTTTTTCAGCCTTATAACAAGACCATGAGTTAGGGATGAACTTATTCCCGTTTTGCAGATGAGGAAACTGGGGCACAAGGAGATTCCAGTAACTGAGGCACGTGGAGCGTTATTCAGCTAATAAGTGGCAGAACCAGATTTGAACCTTGGCAGGTTCATTTTCTGCGAAGGAGACCCCAAGATTAAGATTTGCTGGAAGGACGTGTATCAAGACATGTTCCCGGGATCAACACCTAAGTGAGGCAAGCAAAAATGGGCAGAGGGAGAAGTTGGGCTGTGATTCAGTTGCAACAGAGGTTTCAGCCAAACCCTCTGGGAGCTTTGAAGCTGGGGTGGCCCCTTGGAGCTGTCCCAAACCGAGGCCAGTAGGGTGGAGCCTTTGCCCTCCCATGACCACTCATTGGATGCAGCTGCCTTGGGAAGGTGGGTAGGGGCTTGAGGAAAGCCCAGGCAATTCCTGGACAACTGTCAACGGAGTGATGTCAACTGCCAATGATTCAGCACCTGGTTCACCAGCCTCCACTACAGTCACTCTTTGCCCCACTTGCTTTAAATAAATTCTGGGAGCATCTCTTCCAGTATTCTGGAGAGAACTTATAAGAGAAATATGAGTGGGACGAACTACAACCCTTGATGCTGCAGCTGGTCCTGAGGCCACCATCGATACACACTGTCTCTTCCACTATCCCTTCTAAGTCCCCCTCCCCCTTGGCAAGAACCTCTGCTAATCTTGGGTACTTACTATCTTGCTAACCCAGAACCTCACCCGTGAGGGTCTGAACTCCTGATAACCATACCCTTCAGGTCTACAAACCAAGTAAAGAATTTTGATTTCGGGGCTGGGAGGTGGCTGCCTTCAGCCTCCTGTTATCCATTCTTGATTTCTTTGGGGTGGAGAGATTGAACCCTTGTCGGCTGCCAGAAGGATGACATACTTCATTAATCATTTCCAAAGATCTCTGCAGGGCAGGCCCCTTTGGCTACCACTCCGACCTTGCTGCTCATGACGACAGCACCCACTGGGTCTCTATTACTTCAGGAGCCTATCATCTGCATCGTTTTCAGGGCCTAGTTTTGTAGCGGCATTTTCTACCCTCAGCCTGGGCCTACAGAGATGCTCGGGCCCTTCTCACCAGCACGTCCCTTATTGGTTGGTAAACAGAACGTCCTCTGGCCTTTCTCGCAGAGCAGTCATCTGGCAAGTTGCTAGCCTTACACACCTTATCTCCTCCAGCAGTCCCACCACTCGGAGCTTTTTGGTTCTTTCCTCCATCATCTGCCATGGCTCTTCTGGCATTTCTTCTTGACCTCGTATCAGCCATCATCTTCTCCAAGCTGAGCAGCAGGTCTGTACCTTGTCATTTCTCCTTGGTCTCACTTCTTATTCTCTCTCCCCTTGCCCAGCGCACCCAGAATCCAGCCCCATTATTCTCCCAGTTCCTCGAGGGTCCTGTTGGCTCGGTCCTACAGCTCCTTTGAAATCTAGTTCTTTTCCTCTCTTAGCAGGCCCAGAAGCTTGACAGCCAGACGCTATTCTGACTGAACCCGCGCTCACTGGTCTGGTGGCTGGGAGAGGAGGTTGAGGGCATGTACGGTTCTGCAGGGGAGAGGCCTCCACACGGCCTCAAGCAAAGGAGCAGGCTACTCGGGCAGGTCAGGGAGGGTTCATTGGAATCTGGGGTTTCAAGATTGTTCAAGTGCGTCAACCTCGAGAGTCCCAACCACTTCGTTCAGGGCTCTGACCTTGGGACTGCAGACCTTCGGAGGCTAAGACTTCAGCCTTCTCTGCAGCTCTGCTTCCCAAAAACAAGTCCTGGGCCTCATTCTCAGCTTGTTATCAGCTGCAGGAAATGAGGCTCTCCTGAGATGTGGCCAAGGAGTGTCTGCTTTCACATGTAGCCTTTAATTGATGACACCCTCAGCTTTTTTTTTTTTTTTTTCCAGTATGTGGGCCTCTCACTGTTGTGGCCTTTCCCGTTGCGGAGCACAGGCTCCGGAAGCACAGGCTCAGTGGCCATGGCTCACGGGCCCAGCCGCTCTGCGGCACGTGGGATCTTCCCGGACCGGGGCACGAACCTGTGTCCCCTGCATCGGCAGGCGGACTCTCAACCACTGTGCCACCAGGGAAGCCCTGTGCTAAGTCATTTTGATGCTAGTCAAAACAAGAAGATATTGGCAACAGAACTTACACGTTGTTTCCTTTGCTTCGGTGATTTTGTGAAACCTAAGCTATAATACTTCGTGCAGAGTCTTGTGCAATTCTGATGGATGTATATTTCAAAGCTACTTATATAAGTAACTCAAAGTCATCTCTGATGCTAAGATGGCGAACTACTTCCTTTTTCAGGAATCAGTCATAACTTCAACTGCCGTAATCAACCAGCCCCATCCGCTGGTATATATTTCGGCATCTCCTCAGTGTCTACAAGTTTTGGTGAGCAGCAAGATGGCAACACACAGCAACATGACGAAGAGCCTGGTGAATACAGTTGGAACCACAGAGACTCCTCTTTGGGTAAGATGTTCAGACCTATTATTGGAGTCTACATAGAGATACAATACAATACAAAACCCAACAGTGCTTTCCAAAGAACACATGTAATTTACAATCTTATTTATCCATGCTCAGTAAGGACTTCTAAATGTCTACTAAAAATAGTAGCTCACATTTCCTGAGTGCTTACTGTGTGCCGCTCTTGTAAGGACTTTACAGGCATACTCTTATGGATGTAGCAAATGCAATACATATTTGATACTCACTACAAATCAGGCATGAGCTGGATTCCTGGTCTTCTCTGGGAAATCTCAGAATATTGAGGAGTCTTGGCTGGCTGTGCTCTCCTTTTGAAACAAATAAAACAAAAAAATCTCCAACCAGATCTACGCAGAATAGAGATTTTTTTTTTTAATGAGAAAGAAGGTATATAAATTAAGGGTATATTTTCACTGTTATTTTAATCATGATGTTGCTTGTCCTTGAGGAAACAGAGTGTTACTTTAGATACTTCAAGTATTCAGGATTCCTTTGTCTTTCTGCGTTTGGCTGGAAGGTATGGGCACCATTCGACTTCTTTTCTTATCTGTAGGAAAGAAACAAATCTATATCCATTTGATGGAGGTATCCGTCCACAGAACAAATGGATCTAATCTTGCGGTAAGAGTGGAGTGAATTGCTTATCTACTTCCTAGAGATGCGTAAGCCTCACTTTGAAGAGCACTAATTAGAATACTTGTATAAATAATTTGCTTAAAGGGATTTGGAAAAATAGAAACAATTCAAGTTCCAAAGGCACTCTTTTCTTATGTTAATGACTGAAGGGAATGTGACGGAGGAGCTAAGATTTACGTGGCATCAGGGCAGCAGCAACAGGCATCAAAAAGCAAGACTCTGGGGCTTCCCTGGTGGCGCAGTGGTTGAGAGTCCGCCTGCCGATGCAGGGGGGCACGGGTTCGTGCCCCGGTCCGGGAAGATCCCACATGTCGCGGAGCGGCTGGGCCCGTGAGCCATGGCCGCTGAGCCTGCGCGTCCGGAGCCTGTGCTCCGTAACGGGGAGAGGCCACAACAGTGAGAGGCCCGCGTACCGCAAAAAAAAAAAAAAAAAAAAGCAAGATTCTGAGATGTTACCACAAGACGATGTAACCACTCCAACAACAATCCACGTCCAAGAAAAAATGCACAAAACCCAGAAATCTTAACAACTTTTTAGGCATTCAATATTTCACACTGCTGCCTCTGTAACATTTAAGATTTGGTTAAAGGAGGACCGTAACATTACAGCACACAACTGTGAGCGCTGTTCATTTAAACGGTTCCAAGCACGAACCTCTCTGTAGTCTTTTTTAGTTTGTAAACAGCAGAAAGAACTGAACATCTAATTTTGAAATTCTTCTGGCTTTTCTTTTTGACCTTTGGTATTTGTATGTATTGACGATCTCTAAACCATTGTACAAAAACACCTTGAAGTGTCAAGCTTTAAAAATGAATCTTCTTTTCTCTTTCTCCTGTGCAGCTTGGATTATCTTGGCCTTGTCAAAATGCATTCTCTAGTTAGAGGTTAGAAATATTTCCCTCCTGGCTCCAGAGTATTGATTTTCTTCAACACTCAGCTCTGTCAGTCAGCCGAAGGGGTGAAAGGTGAAAGTTCACCCGGCACTGCTTGGCTTTACCTTCCTATTAATGTCATGCCCTTTCCACATTTGATCAGTTTATGTGATCACCAATCATAAAGAACTGTTACTGCCCCTGTTTTCCCTATAAGGATACATTCAAGATATCAGGAGATGTTAAAACACTTCCTGGGATGGACAGGAGGCCTTTGAATAGGGCCAGTGATGTTGTAGTCAACTCCTTTAATGCTTGTCTATCTCCTAAAGGAAACTGTATTGTTACATGATGATTGACTCAATTTAATTCTTATCTGAAAATTAAAGAGAACTACATTCATCACTTACATGACTAACCCTCTGTGAGCGATGATGACCTATTTTGTTACTCTTGCTTTTTCTGAAAACCAATTATACCCTTTTCCTCAGGGATTCAAATTCAACTCCAAACGGAGTATTAAATGAAATTAATTTAATGATCTCAGCCCAGCCCCCCACCCCAGGGCAGTCAAGCCGTGTCATCAAATCTGACAAGATAAAATTTGGTGCGATTAACAGTCTATTTAGAAGCAATTTAAGGTGGAGATAAAGCAACAGGCACGCAATTCCCTTGCCCAAACCACAGAGGGTGCTGTTGGGTCTTGGTAGGAGTGTGGTTCTCACTTCCACAGCTGGGAGAGAGACTCCTTTACTGCTCTGCTCTCCTTTGTGGACAAGTTTGCCTTTCCTGAAGCTAGCTCTCCAGGGAAATGAATAATCAGACAGAAATAGAAGGCTTAATTTGGTACCAAAATTGGGAGAAAGCATAGGGATCTCAACTGAGAACGTTTAAGAGTGAACAATGTTTTTAATGAGAAAAACAATCTTCAGTACAATTCAGTTTTATTTAACACACGTAAGTACACAGGGACATTCAGCACATATAGAATCTGTTAAGTGGAGTCATCAAGAAATGCCTCGAGAGGCAGACATCTTACGTCACGTGCTGTACACAGTGAGTTCAATCATTACATTTTCATACAGGTATCACATCATCTTTCACTTGTAAATTACCAATGAAGCCACATATGTCTCTACGTTTACAAGGACAGGTCCAAATACAGTGCCAACAAGATCAATAAGACACCAAAAGCGTACACTGGGATGACAAGGTAAAGTTTACCTCAGTGCTGAGAAAGTCTGAGCTGTGATGAAGTTTGCAACTGTGGTTGTCAAAACAGCCAAGGAGAGATTGGTGTGAACAAGAATGCAGATGTTGGTTTAGCAGTTAGAGGTGTCTGTCTCACCATCAGATACCATCCACCCCAGAGTTTTACAACTGTGATGTTCTAGGGGCCAACAGTTTGGGCTGTCTGTGCAGCCAGGCTGTGTGGCCAGCTGGCCGAGGCCCACTGCCCAGGTATTTGGCTCCTAGGGCCCTCACAGCTTTGTTCTAACCCTCCATGGGGTGTGCCGTCCATGCTTTGGGGTGGCCTGCCCACAGCCTCACACCTTCCTCCGGATGCCCTGAACATTCTGTTTAAAAAAAAAAAATCTCTAAGGTATACTTTTACACTTCATCATTCCAAAGCAGCTTTGTGGTCTAGAATAAATTAATCCCCATTTCAGTTCATAAAGTGAACACGTGCCAGGTACTCGCACTGAAGACTCGGGAAACCACTGGAAAAACCGAGAGCACCTCGTTCTCCTCAGGTTTCTCTATCTATATCGGGCACAACAGCATGTTCACCAAACAAGCAAGTCTATGCTGTATAGTTCTGAGTTTCTTCCTGGGAAGCTACATACATAATCTTTATACATACGATGCACATGCATATGGCATAAATTCACTCTTTAAGAATACCTAAAGTCTAAAACCAAGGTATAGGATGGGTTTGCCATCACTAGAAATGACAGACTTCATGTCGACATGAAAGAGATGTTCTAGCGGTCTTAATTTCCTAACATGTTCTTTAGAAATCTGTTTCAATAAAATAACAGATGTATTTGTTCCTGGACTGTGATCCTACTTTTTTTGTATATTATATAAACGCTGACAATCTATGCTTTTTAAATTAGACACTCCCGTTATCATTTTGGTTGCTTTGTAAACTTCACGTATTTTTCTGAATTTAATAAATCATTTTCTATTTTTGTATTTAATAAACCATTTTGCCCAATTAACCGACCAATCAACAACCAACCAACCAACCAAATCCCCAACTATACACAGACCAAGGTTTATTAGGAGCGAGTCATCCAAAATATTATTTTACAGATTTTTTTTTCCATTATTGTGAGGAAGAACCAGCATAATCTGACATAAGGAGAAGAAAATGACCGAGTTAAAGCTTACTTGGAAGTGTGATGAACACCCTACTGCAACGTTCGGGTAGATTCGGAAAGACTGAGAGCCTCCACATTTGTACACACGGTCAGCCCTCCGTGTACTCTGACATTTTATATCAGGGACTTGAGTATATGTGAATTTTGGTACCCTCGGGGGTCCCGGAACCAATCCTCCGCGGATACTGAGGATGACTGCATGCTCCTGAATGCTTGTGCCGTAGTTAATAACTTTCTAGGATACTTGTTTCAAAGAAATGCTGTCTTAGCTTTCCTTTAACTGATCAGTAGTAGTTTGAAGGCTGAATTGTAACTATTACATGATAGCTGACTTATGGGAACTGCAGGTCTGTGAAGTTTCTGGAAGGAAGGGGTAAGCTCTTTCTTAAAAAGATCTGTAGCCAAGGAATCTTCTTTTCAGGTATACGCTATACTTTCAAACTTGGTTCTTTATTACAAAAGTCCATTTAAGAGATTATAGTGACTGGATAATTATATTAACTAGATCATAAGTAGTGATCATTTTGATTTTGAGCTACTAAATACAGTATCACTTAAGCGGGATATGAGCATTTTAGAAGGCTAGGTGTCTGGGAAACTGTAGTCTCCACAAGGAAAATTTGTGTGTGTGTGTATTTTCTCATTAATCTCCAATTGGTTAGGTGTTAATAAAGAAGGTAGTGGCTAAACCCTAGGAAATTGGATTGAGTAACTGCCTAGCAATCTCCCGGAGGAAAAAACCCCACGTAAACACAGAATCTTTCTGGTAAACAATAGCACGTTTTAGGAAATCCAAAGGAAAATGGTATCAATAATTAGGACTGCCACATGACCTCAAAACCCAATGTCAGAACAACCAGCTTCCAACAGCATTCAGAGGTGGGCTTTAGCGTGAAGAAACTGCTGATCCGGGCTGGCAGTGCAATCACAGTGGTTATTGATTTCCGGGCTTCTGGTGCACCGAGCAACGGGACTGCTGGCTGCCCCTCCCTCTGCGGCGGTGAGAAACGACCTGGGGACCAGACGGCCACTTCCTGCGGAGCGATGTGTGCATGCCTCAGTCAATAGGTGGCACGAGCAGGAGTCTGCCCCCGGGGACCATGCGAAGGGACACAGACCCGGCTGTGCCCCCCATGACCCCGGCGGGGGTGGGCACTGAGGAAGGACGGGACTCTGGGCTTGGAGACCTGGGAGAACGGGGACGCAGACACGAGCCCTAGACCATGAAGCGGTGCTCCTTGCCGTCGTGGGCCATGAGGATGACGTTGCGGTTGGAGGTCCAGATGAGCCGGGCCAGCCTGAGGGCATTGTGGGAGCCGGGGGACGCCGGCTGCACGGGGGGCACCTGGTAGGTCTTAATACAGCGCAGCTGGGGCGCCGAGTTCAGCATGCCGATGCTCCCCAACAGGGAGGTGTTCATCTGGAGGGACACGGGGACAGGAGAGCACACGTGTCACTGCAGGAACCGCTTCCCTTTCCCCGCCACAGAGAGGGGTTCGAGGGACACACCCTTGCGGTCACTTTCTCCTCCATCATGAGGCTTCACGGTCATCTAAGAGTCTATTGTTAACCTCTAAAGGGCTCCTTTCAGTGTATTTGAAATTGTTCTGATGCTGTTACAGCAAATGCGTAAACCCGCAGGAATTTTACCTGGTGGGTAGAACTGGACAGCAGGAAAGCCCACCCACCTTTAAGAAGGCGGCTAAACGACACACGT
Organism: Orcinus orca; assembly: GCF_937001465.1. Classification (NCBI taxonomy): domain Eukaryota; kingdom Metazoa; phylum Chordata; class Mammalia; order Artiodactyla; family Delphinidae; genus Orcinus; species Orcinus orca. Next base: position 17,264,707 of record NC_064573.1, read on the forward strand.
TATAAAACGGTCCAATCAGACAATATTTGGAAACAGCGGGTATTTTAAATGGCAGACTTCTCTGTTCCTTAGTGATGGTGCTCACTGCATCCCCTGAAGAACGAGCCCCCAAAGGCAAGTCTGGGGACTTAGAATTAGTTTGAGAAAATGAAGCAAAGTTAAGCAGTAGACAGAGTAACAGGTGACCAGATCAAAGCTCAAAACTTACCCCCCTTCTCCTGTCCACCTACCACACCTTCCCTCCTCACCTGCTTTTTAAAAACTCCGAACTCTGGAAAGCGCTAGTTTATTTTGAAGGGAAAAGCAAGAATCAGCCGCCTCTCAACACTGCATGTGTGGCCCACTGCTCTGCGGCCACGCTAAAGAGAGCACACTCTTAACACTTTATTGGCAGGAGGTTTTAATCAGCTGGTGATTTCTGCTTTTTGGGCAGCCTTTCTGGCTTTGACTTGAGTCTTAAGCTCTCTTAATTCGTTCATGTAAATGGAAAATAACATGGAAATTATGGCTCATGAACAACTATGCATTCATGTTGAAGTGCTAAATGCTGAATGGCCGTTATCTAAGTGAACTGTCATCTGAGCGACTGAGTCTGAAGAATCCTTTAGATTCTAAATATTACTTAACATTTTTTCAATAGTCACCTTTTGTGCTATTGCAAATCACGTGGCAAGCACACTGACCATCAGGAAAGAGGGCTTGGAAATAATATTTTTCTTTGCACTAATTTTCATGTTCAATTCTTCTCTCCAGCAGTACCTCCACCTGAATGTACGTGATTCTAGGGACTTGCTTCAAGCATGCAGATTACGCTCCAATGTGTACACACGGTTGACACAGGAAACCTTGGCACGTCCTAGGACATTTAAGGTGTGTTGTTGCTGATATCATGCTCTGCATTTGGATCAGTGCAAAATATTTAAGCCATTCCTTCCCTGGCCCTTCTCAGAAGCAGGATGGTGTCAGGGGGTGTAAATCATGGCATCTCTGGCAGGACGCATGCAGGCTCCACTGACATTTTCACAATTTAAATCATCTTGAGTAATAACCCTTTTAAGATGACTAATGTTACTGATTTTCCTGCATTAATAATAGTGCCGAACACAACACAGAGGTGAAAAAAAATCACTAGTGTACGAGGTCACATTTTAAAACCAAATGTACGATTATCATTAACTCTTTCTGTTAAAGTGCAGTTAACATGTAAAGTCAGGCAGTACCTTACCGTCATCCTCTAAGAACCTCTTTCCTTGCGTCCTTCCCTCCTTTTTCCAAAAACTCCACAAAAGATAAAAATCAGGGCCTTATTGCTTTCTGGAGGTTCCCAAATAGCTTAAATATAAATAATGATGGCGAGCTTGATTTGCTAGTTCTCACTTGTACGAAGAGTAACAGTACATCATTGTTTAGTCCTCGTACAGAGCAGCTCCAAATGATGCGGAAAATTGCCGGTGAAAATGAACTGGCGTCAACAGGCACACTGTGCTTTTAAAAAATCTAATTTCTCAGTTGATAAATAACTACAAAGTATTTTTCATTCTTTATGGATTTTCTATGAAAATGTGTATGAAGCTTGATTTCTGCTGGCGGCTCAAAAAGCTAGGGGCATCCGATAGGCTCAGACACATCCTTAGTTTTAAGTCCTTCCTTCCAATTTAGCCACGTACAAGAAGTGGGCTGAAGGCTAAAGTGGGCAGGGAGAGAACATCTTATTGGAATGTGACAGGTGGAAAGGTTTCCCCAAAAAGTCCATTATTATATCTGGGTTCTCCTTGCAAGTTGAATCATCCTTCAGATGATTGATAAATGCTTTGTTAGGGTCAAACAGCCCTCCTGCCTCAGAACAGGGCTATGTGAAATTCTACACAGTACATAACGATTATGGTAGAAAACAGATGGAAAGACAAAGACTCTCATGTTGAGTATAATTTGTTGTTCCTCACACCAGCCTTTTCCTATGATCTCTTCAAATAAGAGATGAATCTGAAGTCGTAAGGGTGGGTATTGATTTTTCCAGTAAGCTCCATTGAAGAACTCTCACCAAAACAACTAGCCGTTTTGTTATTCAATATTAATATTTGATCAGAGACTGGCTACAAATTTACTGGCATAAGTAAAGGCAATCTGAGTCCTGCATGAATGAAAACTACATGGAATTATAATATTTGGTCACATTAGCTTTTTTCTTCACTACCAAGATAAAAAATACTCATCGTGGAAAATTCAAATAATAAAGAGAAGTATAAAAAAGAAAGCAAAAATCCTCTGAAATATCATTTCCCAGAGACAATCACTAACCTTTTGGTAAACCTCTTCCCAGATCTCCAAGCCTATATCCACATAAGGAGAAGCAGGTTTAAGGAGTTTTACATCAACAGGCTCATATTAAAAGGCAGTTGCACAATCCGCTTTTTTCATTCAACAAAATGTTGAGGGCAATCTTTTTATGTTAATGACTATAGATTTACATCATCCTTTTAAAATGGCTGAATAGTATTCTATTGGATGATGGAATAAAGAAAACTAAATGAAACCAATATCCATCTGATTTATTATTAGCATTCCTGGAAGAGGATACTTAATTGTTGGAGGGTGGTGGTAAAGTTCAGGTGACAGAATGATGGTTGTATTTCATTTCTAAACTCTCCTGGCTCACATACCAATGGATACACTGAAGTGAAATATTCAAATAGTAGGAATATGTTGTTGGAGAATCAAAGGGCTTGAAAGATTGCCAAATTACATCATTTAGCGGCTGAGTATGTAAACGAACTAACGGCAACCATGGCTTTTTCCTTCCCTTTAAAAATAATGCTTCACAAGACCAGTTCTGAGAAGATTATTTTCTGAACGCACAGACATACATACAGATGTAATTCATCAAAACAGGAAGTGTTTTAATGCTATTCTCAGTGTAAGTAATGTTGCACCCAAACCTTTTACTAAGTCTCACTCGAGTAATTATCCAACCAGTAATTCTCATTAACACTCATTTCTCAGCAAAGATTTTAATAGCTGATGGCTTTTGTAAGGCTCTATATTTAATAAGGCTTCATTAAGTTTTCAAAATATATTGCAGTACATTTACTGGAATCATATAAAAGTATTATCATACATCATTAGACCTAAACAATATGTATATAAATAAATCAGCCCAGCCCATTTGGGGAGAGCCACGGTAGATCTAACACTGCTTTTTGGACTCCCTTTAATTCAAATAAAAACCCACTATACTTCTGGAAGAAGTTTTATTGTATTTTCTTGAGAAAGTTGAAATGATATTTCTGTGTCTTCCACTTAGATTTTAAGACCAAGCTGGGTATAATTTAAGCAGGGAAGAAATGGGCCACATTTTAAATTCTGACATTGGGTTTAGAGGCAAGAAAGACCTGGGTGTTGCCTGAGTTGCTTGGGTGCTCTGTCTGCTGAACACCCACCCCTGCAAGTAACACAAGGTGCCCCTGGAGAAGAGTGCAGACGAAGAAAAGGAGCTGGGCAGAGCCGCAAGGACAGACGCGCAGGGTTAAGTGCACTTGGCGAAGCCCGGAGGCAACAGCAGGAGCCTGGAGGACAGAAAGAGGTGCTTCAAAAAGACAGCATCTAAGGAACAATCTTGATCTACGGGGTGAGGAAGATGCTAACGATAATTCCATCAATGAGCCGGGCAGCAACTCTGATAAACATAGAAAAAGATTCAAGGAAGGGATGAACATATCCAAATAGGTCTCTGAAGACCTAGATAAGGGGGAAAAGGTTTACCACTTAGACATTCAGGAAAATACTGGGGAAAGTTTCACATCTGGCCAATTTAGGAGGTATCCCTTTATATAAGGAAGTATATTTTCTTAGCAGGAAGAAAAACTGAACAACAAAAAAGAAGAGATCTGGTTTTGTTTATTCCCAAGAATAAAGCATGGGGCGAACACAAGCTCCTGGAAAGCAGGGACCCGAGACTGCTTGGTTCCATGTCCCTAAAGCTAGGCTGGCACCCCGCGCTTCCACACCAGATACATGCCAATGAAGGGAGTTTCACATGGACACTCCTCCGGGATTTCAAGAGAACAGGAGATTCAGGAAAATGTGTATCAAAGTACAGTCGGTGTCACAGACACCATTGCGTTGGCAGAAAAGAACAGTTGGTAGAGACACTATCTACAGGACCAATGTTGCAAGCGTTGTTTATGGACTTGCTGGGGGATTTCAGTGGGATAAAATACGAGTCCTGGGGTTACCCGCTAGGAAAAATGAAGACTCGATGACATCTCTAAGGAAAAGTTTAATATGAGCCAATAAAGATGCTGGAGATATATTCTGGAAGAAAGGATAATAAGAAAACAGACTGGAAAACTAAATTAGAGGAAAAGTAGAAAAAGCTAGGACAGATCTGGAAGCTGTCATGCTTCAATAGCATGTGGTTAATTAAGCAATTTATTGTATCTGTTTTACATTACATTAGCTATTGAGTTTTTAAAAATCGTCACATTGTGAAGTCTTGTTTAAACTTTTATTTGCTATTTTAGCTTTCAAAGCAATAAACTGAATCTCATAAAACATACCTGCATCCTAGGATAGGTATCAGAATTTTATATTAGCTTGCGGCGGGGGGGGAGTTGGTAACGTTTAACTTTTTTGTAATTATCAGGAGTAAGGTAATTAAAAAGAAGATGGGGGGCTTCCCTGGTGGCGCAGTGGTTGAGAGTCTGCCTGCCGATGCAGGGGACACGGGTTCGTGCCCCGGTCTGGGAGGATCTCACATGCCGCGGAGCGGCTGGGCCCGTGAGCCATGGCGCTGAGCCTGCGCTCCGCAACGGGAGAGGCCACAACAGTGAGAGGCCCGCGTACCGCAAAAAAAAAAAAAAAGAAGAAGAAGATGCGATGGAGGTTAATCACTGAGGATGAAACAAGTTCTATTATAAAACTCAGTTGCTCAAATTAATATTCACTGTAATCATAATCGAACAGAGCTGTTCTCATGTACTGCCAGTCAGTGATACTCAGATTTTTGAAAATGTTTTAATAGCTTGGAAATGAAGAGCATTATGTGGAAATTCAGAAAGCCAACGCAAATGAGATAATACAAATGGGGCATGAAGTTACTACGAGGCTGTCCTTTCCCCTATGCCCTGCTGGCGTTGTCTGGATGCCTTGTGTAAATTAACAGCCTGAGCAGTGCTCCGTGCCCCAATTCCTTTCGGGCCAGGCCCTCACTTACATCTGAATGATGCCTACCTCTCTCCAAACACCCACCCCTCCCTACCCTGAATGCCTGGCCCTTCCTTGATGTCACCATGTCTCAGCTCAGGTGTCGCTGCCTCTGTGAAGCCGGCCCACAACCTTACTCCCAGGTTCCCCCTGTACTGTGGTTACTTGCTGATTTGCTTGTGTCTCCCTCAGACTGAAAGCTTGGTGAGAGCAGACCCCCTCCTTCTAGGTTGCTAATTGTATTCTCAGCAGCCCCTGCGTGCTGGCAGCTGGCACATAACCAGCAAGCAATAAGTACTTGATATCTGTTGAAAGAAGGGAGGGAGGGCACAAGGGAGCCTTTCCCAGCACAAGCGGATCGTGCACCACACGTCAAGACCCTGCAGCATGTTCACTTACCTGCCAGAAGGAAATGTGGCTGTCTGTGTTTGAGTAGGTGGCAAGATATCGTCCATCAGGAGCAAAGGCCACGGCAGTGATGGGTCCCTTGTGACCATGGATTGTCTGAAATAGAATTCAGAGTCATTCATCGTATGCACTGCACAGAGCTGCTATGCATACGGATGCAAATACGTTCAATGCTGAAAAAGTTATGTCATGGCTATTAGAAACCATTAATGTTCTTTACTTCAAAATTTAGGTTAGAAAAAGAGGAAAAGCAACCAAAGTTCTCTCACTGATACATCCAGGGGCTTTGACCTTGTTCTGAGGAGTCCACCTGTCTCCTACTTGGGAGGACAGCATGAGTCCGAAGGAAAAGCATATATTAACAGGCAAACCAATGTGTTAATTCATTTATGTCCATGAGAGGGAAGAATTTTACAATTAATTAGGAAGGTGAAAAACTGATCACCAAATCTACCCAGGAACTTCATCTGAAATGAAAACCAATCAAAGCTGTGTCATAACATCCCCGTTCTGGAAGGAGTCAAAAACTATAATTCCAATCCCTTAATAATTATACATCTTTCACATTTTACGCTTCATTTCCCACCAATAGCACTGTGTTTAAATGCATATGGCCACGATTAGTACACATACATACACGCATGAATTGGAGGTTTGAGCACACATATAAGTTAAATGCTATTAAAAACAAGTTAAGAGGGATAATTCTGAGCCTTTGCCAAATAGCTATCATTGATTTAACCATGAATTAAAAAAACGGATGTTGTATTTTAGACGCGGTCTTTGATAAAAGGTCTTTACTAAGAAAAAATTACACTCACGTTTAATGATATTAATAGTTACCGAAAAGACTGGAATACTTAGCAAATTAGCATAATACTGTATTGTTTCTACACAAACTATTAAAGACCGTATCTCTACCACACGAAGCAATATTCAGTCTGCTTACAACGGGAGGTTGGTCCCCCCTCTTGGTTAGGAAAGAATGGGGAAAGGTGTTCCCTTAAACTAAGGCAATGCTAGGAAGGGTTGTTTCCATCTGCTGTTTCTTGATGACGAACTGTGAGCCTTGAGTCTTGGCGGGAGCTTCAAGCTCACTGCGTGATTCAGGGCCCCTCCACCTCCGCCCTGCCACACCCATACTGTAAATTTCAGTAAGACACTTCTCACAATTCATATCTGAGTGATTACAATGAGGAAGGGAGACAGGAATGGGGGTGTGGGAACGTTCCTCAGTGCTTCTTGGGTTTCGTTCTTTCCTGTCATTAGACAAGGTGCTGTGGGATCCAAAATGATGCCTGTTTTTCAACACTCAGAGAAAAAAATGTTATACTGGTAGCACTGGGCTTTGGGCCGGCAGAGGACACTGCTCTGAGTCAGACTGCCTGCCTTGCACTCGGGCTCCACTGCTTACTGTGGAAGCCGGCGCAAGTTATTCACCTCCCTTAACCTCAAGAGCACCCACGTCTATGAAGCGGAGATGACGATGATGATGTTGATAACGATATTGAGAATGATACTGATAATTCCTGCCTCAAAGAGCTTTGTGAAGATTAAATGAGTTAGTACATATATAGCCCTCTGCACAATGCACGGCACATAATAAGAATTCAATGAATATTAATATTTGTGTTACTCCTCCTTATTTAAAGATGATCAGATGAATATACTTGAAAGTTGCTAAGACAGTAGATCTTAGATGTTCTTACCACAAAAAAGAAATGGTAGTCACATGATGGTACGGAGGGGTTAGATAACGCCAGGGTGAGTGACCATTTGCAATATATAAGTGTATCAAATCATCACGTTGTACACCTTAAACTTACACGTTATATGTCAATTATATCTCAATAAAGCTGAAAAAAACATGACCAGACAAATGGAAACAATCACAAAAATCAATTACTTGAGTATGCCATTTAATGAACCCCCCAAAAATCATATACGAAACCAGATTATACATATATTGGGTTTGACCTGCAAAATGATTTTTAAAAACAGTTTCTGAGCCTATATTCTAATTCATTAAACATCACTTAAAATCAAGATTTCTAGCCTCTCCTGGAAAAGCCCAGGAATGCTTCCACTCTGGCAATCCTGGGCCTTTGCACGTGGCAACGTGGGCCAGGCTGAGTGGAGGTGCCCTGTGGGCCTGGGCGTTTGCTCTCATGTCCCAGCCCTGACTCAAGCGGGTCTGTGTACTTAACACCGACTGCCTGACTCCCTTATTTCCTGTCTGGTCCCTCATGGCATTTAATGCAACCTTTCCATTAAAAATATTTCATTCAAAATAGTTTCTTCCATGCTCTGGGGTCCTGGTATGCATCAAAAGTGTGAGCACACTAAAAGCTCCTCTAAAAGCTTGCCCTTCTTGCAAGCCCCCCTCTCCACCAAAGCCCAGCTCCACGTAGAGGTGGATTCAACCCTCCTGCTGGAGTTAGGGCCCCTAAGTCTCAAAGCAGAATGCTAAGCCTGCCTCCTTCAGATTAGCATCCCTCCCTAATCAGCAAGCAGAATGTGCTTCAGATAAGAAGAGAGTGCAAGAGTGAGCAGGCTGTAACCCAGAAGGTCCAAAAGGATGTACCAACCCAATGATCTCCTTAACATACCCCTCCGTGAGGTTGGCTAAGGTGGCCCTGTAGTAAAGGCAGAAAGCCAAGCACACAGGCTCCTAATATTCATATTATATCTTCATCCTTTATAGTGTTTGGAACGTCCACTTGAATACTTCCACGTCAGCTGAAGACACTCTTCATTATGTTATCTAGTGTCTGTGAATTAAGTTCATCTTGGAATTTTCTGCCAGGAAAATGTTGATCTTTCCAGATAAATTTTGTTGGTTTCTTTTATCATGAAAAGATAATTACACAATCTCACACGAGCTTGCTTTCCTGCCAGGAAACTCAGAACTATATTTATGCTCATTCTAGGCGTCTAGTAATAAATACTTCTTCCTCATTTGACTAATCACGGTCCTGTTTTCCTTCATTGTTTTTATTGTCAAGGTGAGATACTGAGTTTAATGTGTTAGTTTCTTTAAAGTCTGTTTTGAACAAAGGGGAACTATACTTTAGATCAGAACACATCCACACACACACACACACACACACACACACACACACACACACACACACACACACACAGTGTGATACTGCGAGGTGCCCCACAGGCTGTCTTTCAAAGCAACATAGAGAAAAACCACAGGGTACTGACTGCAGTGTCAGCTGATAGACCTGTTGTCTCCTAAGAAAGCAAGTACCACTCATGGTAGCTCAGGGAAGCTCACCATTTTAAATGGTTTGGTACATCTGGTGAGTTCATTACAGTCTCAGCCTGAGAAGTGCTTCAGTCCCCAGTGTAATGGAAATGTTGCCATTGTCTTTTGTTCAGAATCTCTGAATTTCTCTCAGATCTGCGCAGGTACCACCTGAACTGACTTCAACCCTCTATTCTGGCATGAGATGCAGCTCTGTGCGGATCACAGTGAACCTGTAAGTGCTTTGTGATGGGGCAAACCCAATGGTTTGGGATCTTAAACGCTCAACTAGAAAGAACATTTTCCAAAACAATGGGTTTCAAAATAAAAGGAGGTTTGGTTTACTTTTTATACGTGGATGAGTATCATATGCCCTGTTATATTTTTAGTCAAAGAAATTGCTGTCTTGAAAAGACAGAAATGGAATATAAAGAAATTAATCTAATTCAAGAAGTGCTATGAACAATAAAAGAAATCAAGCAATTATTCCTAGCAGGAGACAGAGTGCTGAATTGTTAAACACTCTCTCCCCCTTTTTCTTATGAAAGAAAAGGAACTGAGAGGCCTCATTAATAAGAAGCAACACTTGCACTTACCCAACAGTTTTTAACAGGCACATTCAATGTGCTCGGCAAAGAATATAATTAACCCTGTTGTACAGAGGAGGAGAGACACGGATTTCCAAAATGATTTGGTCAGCATCAATACAAATTATGACTTTCTAGAATATTCTCTAAAACTGCTCTCTCTTCCTGGAGTTCTTGCTATTCAGCTTCCAAATGTCAAATTTGAGAATTGAAACCAAGATGTAGGACTCTACTGCACCCACTTTACAGACTGAACAAGATCAAAGAGAACATCTAGTAATTTCCAGGCCTCGTCACTTTTTTAAAGGGGAGGAAAATACTCCAGCCAAACAAAATTTCCTACTTTTAACATAAATTCTGAAGAAGAGATTTCCAAATGCAGGTACAATTTTGCTATCATAAACACCATCACAAGGGAAAGACTTATAAAGGACTGACCCATGTATTTTGTATAACAGTTACTAAACAACAACAAAAAAAAGGACTTTGACCGAACTTTCACAGCCCCAGGGTCTGTAGGGCCTGAGAGGGAAGGGGGCCACCCTGGTCGCAGGCCTTCTTGGGGAGCAGTACGGCCGGCTCAGGAGGAAAACAGGCAGCGACGGTCTGAGGGGTGACTGAAGCTGAGCTGCAGGTGTGTCCCCCGTTGGCTGCGCAGGTCTCTGAAATTTCTACAAATACGATTATGCTTTCAGTTGAGGCATTTTCCCTAGCATGTGCTCTGGCAGACAGCAAACAGGACAAACCTGCTTTCATGAGATACAAGCATGGCAGATGCCTTGAGTTTAGGGTGAGCCTGAATGAAGTGTCCATCTGTGTACAAACACAGGAAATAGCTGGAGACAGGCCAGATATACAGGGAAGTGAGTGCTCAGGAAGTGAGGATGAGCCCCGAAAAGAAAAGGAGAGGCAACAGCAAAGACCTACAAATACCTACATTTTCCTAGGGCTGGTCCTTTACTGATAACAAACAACGCAAAGTGAGGTTCAGGACACGCTCTCCTCTGTACCCGAAGCACCAACCCAACATCTGGCATCTCTTCCCAAAGGCAGCCAAAGTCAGGAAAAGGCGGATGAGGGAGGTGGATCAGGGTCTGATTTGCGTGCCTTTCTGACATCCCAGTACAGGCTGCTGATTTCCCCGCTGACCGGTAGGGAGGGAACGGCTCAAGGCGGAGGGGAGACAAAGACATTGCTCTGACAGCTTTGTTTGTTAGGCAAGGGGAAGACTCATCAAAAAAGAGCCATTTCAAAAGAGTTGCAAAGTTAAGAATTAATTATGTTCAAGAAAAAAATACCCCTTTCCTTTCTCCGAAGCAACCAATTTGTGAAAATTGTATTATATATTTAAGGTTCACCTGCTCAAGGAAACAAATGATTTAGGCAGATGATAATACATTAAAAAAAAAGTCTCATCTATGGCCGATTAGGAGGCCCGAGTCAAATTTAATTCCCACTATGAACTAAGCCTTCTGCAGCCCTTTTGTGTGTGGGATCTTAAGGCCATATGACGTGGCCAGGAACATTGAAAGGCCACCCATTTTCTTCCGTATGTGCACAGGGCTGCCTTAAAGCAGGCCAGATGAAAATCCATTCTGTTTTCAAATCTCTCTAGAGAAGATGCCAAACCCCCTTTCTGTGTTTAACACTGTGCTGTCAGGAAATTTTTCCTTTTTCAAATCTAAATCCAAAATGCTACAGTGTAAGTAGGCTGCTTCCTCTGTTGTAGCCTCAGTAGAGATGGAGAACAGCTGGTCACCAATCTTAGTATGATAACCTTTTATAGCCTTGAAGGCTGTTACTGCAACTTGCTCCTTTCTTACTTATTTATTTTTTATTTTCAGGATTAAAAAAAAATTCAGTGACTACCATGTAACCTTTCCTTTCAGGTTTCATTTTCCAACTCTTAAAATAATTTCTGTAGCTTTTCCTTAAACTTTCTCCAAGCTTTCAAATCATGACATCTTAGAGTTGGATGGTATCTTAAAGGTCAACCACGTCTCAAAATGTGGGATTTCAAACCGGACTGAGTGCTGGAACAGGCAACTGGCTGTCGTTGTAGTTTCTCATAACACCAAGCAGAAGGCCAGGACTATGCTTATTTTATCACAAACCTGCAACCGTGGCTGGAAAAGCTGGTAAAGTTGTTGGCCTGCAGATGGCTGACGCCCCGCAGTCCTCACACCTGTGGGGAGAGGCAGGGTCCCTGAGCCCACTGCTATCATGGTAGATGAAGGAAAACTCTTTTCCTTGACCTTAAACAGAGGTTTAAAGATTAGAAGCTGCCTCACCCCTCTTCAGGGGTGGGGAAGTAGGTGCATGGTGGCCCCATTGCTCTCATCAGCAGTCTCTCTTCCTAGGGCCCTGAAGATTTTCACCCTCCCATGAGCTCGCCTGTGCCCCCGTAGAGGCAATACCCACCTACAAGTACCATAAATAGGCACTTCTTGAGGAAAGAATCATAAAACTAGGGACCCAGCTTTTTGTCACTTGGGACACAAAAGATGGAAACTAAAAGTATTGACCAAAATGGAGGTATATGGGAAATGCACTCCAAACATTCCCTAGCATTGCAAGGAGCCCAGCTTCTCTTACTGGCTGTACTATCCATGACTGTGTAAGCATATCTGCCTCGATGCTGCCCTTTGATGGTTCTACAATGATTTTGAACAGAGATCTGAGGGTTGAAAATGGGTTGTTCAACTCAATAATTTCTTTTCTCGATGGAGGGACAAGCCAATATTTTTTATTCACCTTATGCCAACTCTATGTTATAGAGTCAACCCATTGTGGCATTTGCCAATCCAAGGGGTATCAGAATGATTCAATGAATTGAGTTATTTTCTATCACTATCTAACTGAAAAGAATATATATTCAGGGCAAAGGACAAGTAGATATGATATCATTTTAACATCTTAATGGCAAACAGATTTAAGGATAAATATAATAAAGTTCGCTATCTTAAGTTTTATTATAAGATACAATGCCTCCAGCAAACAGACTTTAGTCCCTAAAAATAGCTGCAGCATTTACTGTACATTTTCAGTTACTGAAAGTTACTTAAATGTCATTTGGGAATAAACTGACTGACACTGATGAATTAAAGGAGATTTTTTTTTGATATCTACATACTGGTAATCCTTAAGACACAGGCAATCGTTTTTGAAATTTCTTTGTGGAGGATTATAACGAACATGTGTGTGCACAACACACTTATCCAGGAATAGTAAGAATCAAAAAATGCTCAAGATTGCTTCACTATTGTAATTTAGGCATTAGTAAGAATTTCAGATTTTTAGGATACTGAGGCTTATATTTTCACTAATATCAATTATACATTATCAAAATTAATTTAAAAAGGAAGATCTACAAATGAACAAGTAGAGAGTAACCATTTAATAGTTGATTTCCAATCTTAAAATATTGTAGCCATCATAACAGCAACCTCTATGAAAAAAATATCTACTGGTCTTAGGCATTGACTCCCTTCTATTCAATTGAGGAACTTTTTCAGATTCAAATAAATTTTCCATAAGTCTCACCACTTAGTCTTTCTTCCTCTTTTTCTTGCTACAGATAATCAGGAGCTGACCACACATGTTTACCTGTATACACACACACACACACACACACACACACACCCGTCTTCTGCTTTACTAGAGCAAATATTTTCAGGATGCAGTAACTAAAAAATACCCACTTCAATTATAATAACTGATGTAGTATGTTTGTGTTGTGTGTGAGACTCTTTCAAGTTAAATAATGATAACAGAAGAAAAAAATCTAGTTTAAGACATAATTCCAACCGTAACATTTTTCATATACGTTAACATTTTAAAATAGAGTCATATTTAAAGATTATTTATGGATACTCAAATACTGAATACCTATATGATTTAGATAAATGTGCTTCAGTTTCAAATAAAAAGGATAGAGAATAAATTAATTGTTATCAACTATTCACACTGCTGGTATGAAATAATTGTAAGACATTTATTAAAGTATAACTTTCTGTAGCTTTTAAGAATATTCAAATGTTTTCTATAGATCTCAGACCCAAAGCTAAGTATTTTTTTTATCATATTTCTAATATAAATCTATTCAAACACATGATAGAAGTCTTAAAATGAACAAAGTTTTGCTTTTGTATTCTCAGACTATGAAGATTCTGATAAAAAAATTCTGTTGTTAAATATTCAAAGGATTCCTGAGAAATTGGACCAACATAAAATGGTTATATAATTTTTCAAAGAAGACAGGAGAAAATATTCTTAAAGATAATACTGTGCCACAAAAGTAAAGCCCAATTGCTTCCACTTGGAATTCCTTAGGACATGGACTGTCGTACTCTGTGCCCTCTCAAAAGACTGCAGGCCCTTCCATAGCAACCTTCAGCAGACATGTGTCCACGTGAACCAACGGGGACAGCAAACACATTCCTGAGGAATCGTCCATCCAGATGGACCTCAGCATTTTCGTGGGTTCTGATTTGGGTTAAGGCGAACACAGAAGATGGTTTTGGCTACAGCCTTAGGACAGGGCCTTCACCCAGGTGCTCTCCCACCTCTCTTTGGCCTGGTACAGTGCCTGGTGACACAAAACTGTCTTATGCAGATTGTACTAATATGGAATTTATATTTTTCAAAATCACATTTCAAAAGGATCTAATGTTTTCATCATTCCAAAAAGAGAAGTGTTAACGAAACCTAAAGCATTACATAAATTTCTAAAATTCGTATGTGTATTAACCGATGTATTACTATATCTTCTGGCTCATGTTTATTTTGGAGAATGACAGAGTACATACACTAATAGAAACACAGATTCAAGAATTTTATACTTTTATGTGTGGCTTATTAGGCTTCTTTAACTTATTAAAACAAAATCAGATTAGTCTGGAACGTAACCTAATTAATACTGACCTATATTACAAGGTCTATTTCTTTTGTTAAGTCAAGACATGCCAAATTAGAAAACTGTAAAATCATCCTCCTATCTTTGAAGTATCATTCCATATTTTTAATATTAAAATAGTAATAAAACAATAAAATATATATGTAAAAAGTTTTTTCCAAATAGCGATTGAATTTTAAAACATTCCCTGGCAATTACTATGGCAAAATAACACTGATACTGCTTGTCAGCCCTGACTTATTCTTAGACTACCCCATCTTTATCTAGGGGATTAAAATTTGACCTTGTTGCTCTTTTGAATGGGCAAAATTTTCTGAGACACAATTTGCTTATTTGTAAAATAAGGATAATATCTTTCTTGCCTACCTCATGGGATTCAATATTTTTTGGAGAAATGTACATTAAAATGTTTATCAAGAGCTTATTATAAGCCCCATGTTAGATATCAGTAGAAAGATGAGACATGGCCCCTTCCAGTGAATCTAGGAGACTGGGACAGGTTGACAGTAAGCAACTAGTGTGTGACATACGAAATGGCATAACAGAAATGTGTGTTAGGTGCCATGGAAACACAGATGAATAAGCAGCAATTTCTGTTCAGGGGTAGATGTCAAAACAAGATACAGAAAGAAGGAGGTAGTGGAGTTGAGCTTTAAAGGAGAAGTTGGCCTGAAGGACAAGACTTGAAAGGCTCAGATCCCAGCAGATAGGTGAGGCAGACCTGTGAGAGTGAAGATGTGGGAGAGGTCCAGGAATTGTCCCTCTGCCCCTGGGAGTGTCAGGGGGCAGAGGACGATGAGGAGGGACAGGTTTGGGGATGAGGGAAAAAGCTAGCTATGGCCAGGCTATAAACTGCCTTTTTCTTGTGCTAAGAAATTTGGACTTAGTTCATAGTCCCAAACTCCATAGGGAGTTTCCCAAAGTTTTAAAGTAAGAGAATGGTCAGATGAGACCAGTTTTAGGAAAATTCTGGCAGAGAGAGGAGAGAAATTAGAGAAAAAGGAATGGTTGGCAGGCAAATATAGTAGGTAAATTAAGAGTTGAATGAAGAACCAGATGCGGGCAGGAAAGAGAGGTCCAGCTGGGCGGGTGGTGATGCTGTTTCCTGGACAGGGAAGCATAAGAAAAAGAAAGTGCTTTTAGTGGGGATGGGAGGGGTTGGTGGGACATCATCAGGGGGAAATAATAAGCTTAGTTTGGGAGATGTAGATATTAAGGTGGAGGGCTTGAGCAGGTAGTTGGAAATATGTCAGAAAATGAGAAAGAAAAATTTGGAGCTCAGGAAAAGATTTATGGAAGGAGAGACAGATTTGGGAGTTATTAGCACACAGCCAGACGCTGAAGGCATAGATCCCGCACTCGGCAGTGTTCCTGGCACACAGCAGTCTCTATGTGACTATCTGTTAAATAACTGAGTGTAAGGGGCTGAGATAACCCCTGAAGAGCAGAAACAGTGAAAGGAGCAAAAGGATGCAGTTAAAATGACAGAGGACACTACCAGTGTAAGGCGTGGGCAGAAAAGAAAGAGCTGGTCTATTTTACAATTTGTAGACTTGAAATCTCAGTTTTTAACTAATATTTTTAAGTGACAGATTTCAAAGTTGTCCCCAGCGTACAAGTCACTTTTCAGGTAGAGAATTTTGCAATGAATCACTGCAGTTAATATCCAACAAAATTGCTTTGAAGTTTGATAACAATTTTATATTTTATTTATTTATTTATTTTATTTATTTATTTTTTTGCGGTACACGGGCCTCTCACTGTTGTGGCCTCTCCTGTCGCGGAGCACAGGCTCTGGACGCGCAGGCTCAGCGGCCATGGCTAACGGGCCCAGCCGCTCCGCGGCATGTGGGATCTTCCTGGACCAGAGCATGAAGCCATGTCCCCTGCATCGGCAGGCGGACTCTGAACCACTGCGCCACCAGGGAAGCCCACAATTTTATATTTTAAATATAACTCTTTATCAAGCAGTAATTATTTAACTCAGATCAGTAAATAATTTATTAAAAAGGCAGATTGCTAGGATCAAAAGCATATATTTGAACTTCTAATTCCAAACAGCCAATACAAATCAACTGACAAAACTGATAGTCCAATTTCGCTAATTTTAACTTTGCTTAAATTTCATCAGTTATCCACAAATTCTGATATTTCAGAAAGGTCGTTATACAATAGGGTTAAGACTTCCCTGAGTATAACTATAAAAAGACAAAAAGGATATACTATTAAAAGGAAAGACAAAAAGGATTTAAAACGGAACTTGTATGCCTGTGTATGTGTGTATGCATGTATACACACACATATGTATTTGGTTGCTCACTTTGATATACAGATCCTTTTCAAAAATGAAAGGAGAAATATTTTAACCAAATTAATGATTTATAAAGACTCATATTAATGATCACAATCACCAACTTTGTTCTGATAGAAATTTCACTGATTTATTAGATTCATAAACTAGAATCAATGCAAGATATACTGGATAATTTACTACTACTTATAGTCACACAATGCATATTTAAGCAAGCGCTCCCTATAGTTTGGTCAAAGGGAAGTCACTTACACACAAAGGAAAATGAATTAAATATCCTCGTGCTGAGAATAAGCTCTACAGGAATATCTATCTGATACCCCTAGAGCGGGAGATATGCTGGCTGAAACCTTTTTATCTTTAATGCAATCACATTGTCTAATGATAAGCCAAACTAAAAGGCCAATTCATTATGAAATTCAATATCAGGACCATCAAACTCTTTAGCACTTAATAAGCTATTAATATTTGTCAATGAAAAAATGTTTTGGTAACACAAGGTGAAAATCAATAACCCTAGCCCACTTGTTGCATTCTGTAGCACTGACAAGCTATCCAAATAACTACAATCCTTAAGGGAAACAAGTGCTTTGATGTTTTAATTTATGTTCTTCCCAAGGAAACATGAATCCTTTGAAGCTTTTTGTTTATAACTCAGAATGCACTTTGTTAGTAATCTGCTTATAATTGCCATCATGTATGTAACCCACAGATGTGTGCCTTAAAACAACACACTATGACTTATGACAAATACTATTAAAAGCATACTTAATAGTATGCACACTAATTTTATTCTCTTTTGAGCAAAAGCATGTAAAACTCAAGCAATAGCCCTCCATTTAATATAATATTTTCCTTTTAGGAGTAAGTATATAAAGAAGGCAGCATGGACACATTTCTGAAGGCTTAATAGATTATATATATGAACTCTGCATTAGCAAAAATGATTTTTAATAGAAGTATGATTTTTATTTTGGAGCTTTTCTTTAAGAGAATAACGCAAAAAAAGGAAACTAAGAATTACCTGTAACGTCACCACTTTTTTTTTTGAAGTACCTGTAATAAAACTGGAAACCCTACCCAACTATTCTTACTAATTAGATCTCAGGCCTCAGAAGAAACACCATGAGCCACTTGGCATACATCCTTCTAGACTTTCTATTAGCTTGTCTTTGAAATCATAAAGTTTAGCAGTTTTTTTCTAGTATGAACAATTTGGTATTCCTCTACACTATTTTATTTTTTTTAATAAAAATATTTGTTCAGAGATGAGACTTGTAGTTGTCAAACCATTTTAAATGTTAAAATTAAAATTGTGCACCATGTGGTGAGTGTATGCTCCCCCCCACACCCAAATCTGCTTCTGCTTTAAAAAACAACAACAAAAAAGAGAAACATTATTTAACACATTTAATTGCTTGTATAGCTTGGAAAAGGTAGAGACTCACTATTTTTGTAAAACAATAAAAGGAATAAAAGGCAGGTGTGCTCTTTTAAAGGGGAGGGTTCTTGAGGACCTTCAAGATGGAGGAGGAGGTGGTGGAGATCACCTTCCACCCCACAAATATGTCAGAAATACATCTACATGTGGAACAACTCCTACAGAACACCACCTGAACTCTGGCAGAAGGCCTCAGACTTCCCAAAAGGCAAGAAACTCTCCACGTACCTGGCCGTGTGGCTGACAGGGTCTTGGTGCTCCAGCCAGGTGTCAGGTCTGAGCCTCTGAGGTGGGAGAGCCAAGTTCAGGACATTGGTCCACCAGAGACTTCCTGGGCCCTCGTAATATCAGTCGGCGAGAGCTCTCCCAGAGATCTCCGTCTCAACACTAAGACCCGGCTCCACTCAACGACCAGCAAGATTCCAGTGCTAAACACCCCACGCCAAACAACTAGCAAGACAGGAACACAACCCCACCCGTTAGCAGAGAGGCTGCCTAAAATCGTAGTAAGTTAACAGACACCGCAAAACACACCACTGGACGCGGTCTCGCCCACTAGAAAGACAAGATCCAGCCTCAACCACCAGAACACAGGCGCCAGTCTCCTCCACCAGGAAGCCTGCACAACCCACTGAACAAACCTTACCCACTGGGGGCAGACACCAAAAACAAAGGGAACTAAGAACCTGCAGCCTGTGAAAAGCAGACCCCAAACACAGTAAGTTAAGTGAAATGAGAAGACAGAGAAATATGCAGATGAAGGAGCAAGGTAAAAACCCACCAGACCAAACAAATGAAGAGGAAATAGGCAGTCTTCCTAAAAAAGAATTCAGAGTAATTATAGTAAAGATGATCCAAAATCTTGGAAATAGAACGGACAAAATACAAGAAACGTTTAACAAGGACCTAGAAGAACTAAACAGCAAACAAACAATGATGGACAACACAATAAATGAAGTTAAAAATTCTCTAGAGGGAATCAATAGCAGAATAACTGAGGCAGAAGAACAGATAAGTGGCCTGGTAGACAAAATAGTGGAAATAACTACTGCAGACCAGAATAAAGAAAAAAGAATGAAAAGAACTGAGGACAGTCTCAGAGACCTCTGGAACAACATTAAACACACCAACATTTGAATTATAAGGGGTCCCAGAAGAAGGAGAGAAAAAGAAAGGGACTGAGACAATATTTGAAGAGATTACAGTTGAAAACTTCCCTAATACAGGAAAGGAAATAATCAACTCCAGGAAGCACAGAGAGTCCCATACAGGATAAACCTAAGGAGAAACATGCCAAGACACATATTAATCAAACTATCAAAAATTAAATACAAAGAACAAATATTAAAAGCAGCAAGGGAAAAGCACCAAATAATATACACAGGAATCCCCATACGGTTAACAGCTGATTTCTCAGCAGAAACTCTGCAAGCCAGAAGAGTGAGGCAGGATATATTTAAAGTGATGAAAGGCAAAAACCAACAACCAAGATTACTCTACCCAGCAAGATTCTCATTCAGATTTGATGGAGAAATTAAAACCTTTACAGACAAGCAAAAGCTAAGAGAATTCAGCAGCACCAAACCAGCTTTACAACAAATACTAAAGGAACTTCTCTAGGCAGGAAACACAAGAGAAGGAAAAGACCTACAATAATAAACCCCCCAAAATTAAGAAGATGGTAATAGAAACATACATATCGATAATTACCTTACATGTAAATGGATTAAATGCTCCAACCAAAAGACACAGACTGGCTGAATGGATACAAAAACAAGACCCATATATATGCTGTCTACAAGAGACCCACTTCAGACCTAGGGACACATACAGACTGAGTGAGGGGATGGAAAAAGATATTCCATGCAAATGGAAATCAAAAGAAAGCTGGAGTAGCAATTCTAATATCAGACAAAATAGACTTTAAAATAAAGACTATTACAAGAGACAAAGAAGTACACAACATAATGATTAAGGGATCCATCCAAGAAGAAGATATAACAATTGTAAATATTTATGCACCCAACATAGGAGCACCTCAATACATAAGGCAAATGCTAACAGCCATAAAAGGGGAAATCGACAGTAACACAATCATAGTGGGGGACTTTAACACCCCACTTTCACCAATGGACAGATCATCCAAAATGAAAATAAATAAGGAAACACAAGCTTTAAATGAAACATTAAACAAGATGGACTTAATTGATATTTATAGGACATTCCATCCAAAAACAACAGAATACACTTTCTTCTCAAATGCTCATGGAATATTCTCCAGGATACATCATATCTTGGGTCACAAATCAAGCCTTGGTAAATTTAAGAAAATTGAAATTGTATCAAGTATCTTTTCTGACCACAACGCTATGAGACTAGATATCAATTACAGGAAAAAAAACTGTAAAAAATACAAACACATGGAGGCTAAACAATAAGCTACTAAATAACCAAGAGATCACTGAAGAAATCAAAGAGGAAATAAAAAAATACCTAGAAAAAAATGACAAAGAAAACACGATGACCCACAACCTATGGGATGCAGCAAAAGCAGTTCTAAGAGGGAACTTTATAGCAATAGAATCCTACCTCAAGAAACGAGAGATATGTCAAATAAACAACCTAACCTTACACCTAAAGCAATTAGAGAAAGAAGAACAAAATACCCCCCCAAAGTTAGCAGCAGGAAAGAAATCATAAAGATCAGATCAGAAATAAATGAAAAAGAAATGAAGGAAATAATAGCAAAGATCAGTAAAGCTAAAAGCTGGTTCTTTGAGAAGATAAAGAAAATTGATAAACCATTAGCCAGACTCATCAAGATAAAAAGGGAGAAGACTCAAATCAACAGAATTCGAAAGGAAAAAGGAGAAATAACAACTGACACTGCAGAAATATAAGGGATCATGAGAGATTACACAAGCAACTCTAAGCCAATAAAATGGACAACCTGGAAGAAACGGACACATTCTTAGAAAAGCACAACATTCCGTGACTGAACCAGGAAGAAATAGAAAATATAAACAGACCAATCACAAGCACTGAAATTGAGATTGAGATTAAAAATCTTCCAACAAACAAAAGCCCAGGACCAGATGACTTCACAGGCGAATTCAATCAAACATTAGAGAAGAGCTAACACCTATCCTTCTCAAACTCTTCCAAAATAAAGCAGAAGGAGGAACTCCCAAACTCATTCTACAAGGCCACCATCACCGTGATATCAAAACCAGACAAAAAGTCACAAGAAAAGAAAACTACAGGCCAATATCACTGATGAACATAGATGCAAAAATCCTCAACAAAATACTAGCAAACAGAATTCAACAGCATATTAAAAGGATCATACACCATGATCAAGTGGGGTTTATCCCAGGAATTCAAGGATTCTTCAATATACACAAGTCAATCAATGTGATACACCATATTAACAAACTGAAGGAGAAAAACCATATCATCATCTCAACAGACGCAAAAAAAGCTTTCGACAAAATTCAACACCTATTTATGATAAAAACCCTCCAGAACCTAGTCACAGAGGGAACTTACCTCAACATAATGAAGGCCATATATGACAAACCCACAGCTAACATCGTTCTCAATGGTAAAAAACTGAAACCATTTCCACTAAGATCAGGAACAAGACAAGGTTGCCGACTCTCACCACTATTATTCAACATAGGTTTGGAAGTTTTAGCCACAGCAATCAGAGAAGAAAGAGAAAGAAAAGGAATCCATATCGGAAAAGAAGAGGTAAAGCTGTCACTGTTTGCAGATGACATGATACTCTACATAGAGAATCCTAAAGATGCTACCAGAAAACTACTAGAGCTAATCAATGAATTTGGTAAAGGAGCAGGATACAAAATTAATGCACAGAAATCTCTTGCATTCCTATACACAAATGATGAAAACTCTGAAAGAGAAATTAAGGAAACACTCCCATTTACCATTGCAACAAAAAGAATAAAATACCTAGGAATAAACTTACCTACGGAGACAAAAGATCTTTATGAGGGTAATTATCAGACACTGAAGAAAGAAATTAAAGATGATACAAACCAATGGAGAGATATACCATGCTCTTGCATTGGAAGAATCAACACTGTGAAAATGACTATACTACAAAAAGCAATCTACAGATTCAGTGCAATCCCTGTCAAACTACCAATGGCATTTTTTACAGAACTAGAACCCAAAATTTTACAATTTGTATGGAAACACAAAAGACACCGAACAGCCAAAGCAATCTTGAGAAAGAAAAATGGAGCTGGAGGAATCAGGTTCCTGGACTTCAGATTATACTATAAAGCTACAGTAATCAAGACAGTGTGGTACTGGCAGAAAAACAGAACTATAGATCAATGGAACAGCATAGAAAGCCCAGAGATAAACCCACCCACATATGGTCACCTTATCTTTGATAAAGGAGGCAAGAATATACAATGGAGAAAAGACAGCCTGTTCAATAAGTGGTGCTGGGAAAACTGGACAGCTACATGTAAAAGAATGAAATTAGAACACTCCCAACACCATACAGAAAAATAAACTCAAAATGGATTAAAGACCTAAATGTAAGGCCAGACACTATCAAACTCTTAGAGGAAAACATATGCTGAACACTCTATGACATAAATCATAGCAAGATCCTTTTTGACCCACCCCCTAGAGAAATGGAAATAAAAACAAAAATAAACAAATGGGACCTAATGAAACTTAAAAGCTTTTGCGCAGCAAAGGAAACCATAAAGACAAAAAGACAACCCTCAGAATGGGAGAAAATATTTGCAAATGAAGCAACTGACAAAGGATTAATCTCCAAAATATACAAGCAGCTCATGCAGCTCAATATCAAAAAAAAAAACAACCCAATTAAAAAATGGGCAGAAGACCTAAACAGACATTTCTCCAAAGAAGATATACAGATTGCCAACAAACACATGAAAGGATGCTCAACATCACTAATCATTAGATAAATGCAAATCAAAACTACAATGAGGTATCACCTCACAATGGTCAGAAAGGCCATCATCAACAAGTCTACAAACAATAAATGCTAGAGAGGGTGTGTAGATAAGGGAACCCTCTTGCACTGTTGGTGGGAATGTAAATTGATACAGCCACTATGGAGAACAGTATGGAGGTTCCTTAAAAAAGTAAAAATAGAACTACCATACGATCCAGTAGTCCCACTACTGGGCATATATCTGAAGAAAACCGTAATTCAAAAAGAGTCATGTACCACAATGTTCACTGCAGCAGTATTTACAATAGTCAGGACATGGAAGCAACCAAAGTGTCCATCAAGAGATGAATGGATGAAGAAGATGTGGCACATATATACAATGGAATATTACTCAGCCATAAAAAGAAACGAAATTGAGTTATTTGTAGTGAGGTGGATGGACGTAGAGCCTGTCATACAGAGTGAAGTAAGTCAGAAAGAGAAAAAGAAATACCATATGTTAACACATATATATGGAATCTGAAAAAAAAAAAAAGTTCTTTAGAACCTAGGGGCAGGACAGGAGTAAAGACGCAGACGTAGTGATGGAGTTGAGGACACGGGGAGGGGGAAGGGTAACCTGGAACGAAGTGAGAGCATGGCATGGACATATATACACTACCAAATGTAAAACAGATAGCTAGTGGGATGCAGCCGCATAGCGCAGGGAGATCACCGAGGTGCTTTGCGACCACCTAGAGGGGTGGGTTAGGGAGGGTGGGAGGGAGACGCAAGAGGGAGGGGATATGGGGATATATGTATACCTATAGCTGATTCACTTCGTTATACAGCAGAAACTAAGACGCCATTGTAAAGCAATTATACTCCAATAAAGATGTTAGAAAAGAAATAAACGGAGGGTTCTTTAAAAAGGAAATAATATGGCTGAAGAAACATTTTTTAATATAATATGATAATAATTTTATGGTGAATGTCTTAGTTTAACAGTCAATTGAGATTAATATGTAGGTATGGCACTGTAGTTTAAGACTGCACAATAAACCATAGATTTTAAATTTCTGATTTTTCAGGAGTCAGAGTTTATAACTGCTTTAACACAGTACTTAAACTACAGAGCACACAACCAGTCAACCTAAGAGCACTCCTTAAAACCACTGCAAACCTTCACAGTCAAGGTTTGAGTTAATACAGAACAGAAAAGACCATTTCTGGATCTTTGGAAAGTTTAAAACTTAATGAGAATTCTGATTCATACTTCCCATTTCACATATTGAAAGGTCAGAGCCCAAAGTCAGAGCTCACAGGAGGGTAAGTGGTGCCCGGGAGGTGAAAAAAAGATTGATGTTATGAGAACTTTTTTGCTTCTTAAATTCTTGATATTAATTTTGTATTAAAATATAAGAAATAATAAATCATTCTGTTTGTAGTTCTGTACATTCGAGACAGGCTGTGTCACTCCATGTTATTCCATATGCAATCTGGTAATTTTTTTAATGATCACACACCAGAGATACTTTCACATGCAGGCTGCCGCAACATTTCCATAAAGGCAGTCATCCAATAAGAGGTTTGGAATTCGGTTGTTTGCAACTCTGAACACAATTATCTATAGAAACAATATATGAATAACGGTTAGATTTCTAGGCTAGCTTCCAAAAGCCTATAGAATTCTTAATGTTTCAGAATTTATAGTGCCAGTTCAATCTCCTAAGCACTATTTATAACAGTTTCTCTGGATAAAAGCATGTCAAGGTGCAAGCCAGCCATTAGGAACCTGATTACCTACTGTAGACACCAGGCTCTTATAAGTTCTAACATCTTTAGATATATGGGGGCATATATATGTGTTACTAAGCCAGCAGGAGTATATGTGGAATGTCAGAGAAAAGTATGAGATTACCTGTCTTGAACCTCTAGACATTGGACTCACCCAAAGTTTACACTCATTTACCTGCCCCTCTACATACACCTTCCAGTAGAACTTAAGTTACGAGATTACAGTAAGAAATCTTTGAGATCTTCTGGGCAATAATCACAGGTGATTATGTGGTGTGGTGGTGATTGATGGTGATGGTGTGTGTGTGTGTGTGTGTGTTTATGCATATGTATGCTGCAGGGAAATGGGGGATAGCAAGACTACAAGAGTGTTCCGTGCAGAGGGTGTCATATAATCACAGGCCTAGAAGAAAGGGAGAGTATACCTTGCCAGAAAAACTAAAAAACCTTCAAATGATTAGGACTTATGGTACAAGGGATGAAGTGGAGAGAGAGAAAAGTGGATGGAGAATTAGGCTGAAGACAGACCATAAAGGGCCTTGGGATTTTCAAGGAATATATACTAACTGTGAACACATACTGTGAGAGGGACTTTTAAACCCAGCAATAATATTTAAAACAATATTTACTGGAAGACGTTGTGATATCCAAACCATCACTTTTTACATATAATTTAATTTAAAAAATATAGTTATTTAGTATTAGATTCATATCTAAACCTTTAGATATTAGATTCATATCTAAACTTAATTCCTATCTAAACTTAGATTCATATGATACTAGATTCATATCTAAAATGACCATGGTTTTGGTCATTTTATATTTAGATAAGTATGGTTCAGTTTTGAATAAAAAATGGTGAACAACTCGATCATTTTCTCAGGGAACAATAACAGAGTACTTATTGAAGTTTAACATGTTCAAAAAGTTAGTGAAAACATTTTCTTGGCATTTGGGCAGATCTGAAAGCAAAATGTGCTTTTCAGTATTTTTAACATAAAATCTATTTCAAACAAATAGCAGAAGTCTTAAATTGAAAATAGTTGTGTTTCTGGACTTCTTAGATTATAAATTCTTTAAATTAAAAAAAAAAACACTGCAGAACCATAAAACAAAGAACATTTAATTACTGAGATTTGTCCACATTCAAGTTTGGCTTCTGCGAACACTATAATAAATCTATACAAATATACCATACCATCTCATGAATTTATATTTTCCTTGATCTCTTTGATTTCAATTTTCAACAAAAGATAAAACCACTGTAAAAATGTAAGGTGTTTAATTTATCTAAATGCTGTATAAAATTAATGACTGATTTTTTTTTTTAAGTAAGGTATCTTTGCATTGATTACTAGAACTGCTTAGAATGTGAACAGCATGATTTTTGATGGCTGCACACTCAAGGACAACAGTGAATGACCTTGAACAGCAGTGTATAAAAATAAATTTATCACTGAAGTGGCATGCTGGCTGCCAGTCAATATATGCCTCTCATTTGTTAGGAGGTTCTCCTGCTGTGATTCCCTCATTACAAGTTGCTTTTACTTCCTGGGCAAATGACAACTAGAAAATGAGGCAGCTTCTTTCTTGACCAAACTTAATCCAGAAAAAATGAGATGACAGCTGCAGCCACTCAAGTGTTACAGGACATTTTACACATGTTTGTAAAAGGCCCAATTATATATTCTAAATATTACATCACTGAGTGTGACAGCCAGCAAGTTATCTCACTTTCCTAGTCTCTTTCATTTGTGGAAGGAAGGGTTTCAGAAACAGGATACTTTTTGCTTATAAAATAACTTCTTATATCCCCTCCAATCTGCTTTTCTAATCAAATAATTTGAGGTGTAGGATGCAGGTAAACGCTCAATTTAGAGACGAGCTGGAGAAAAAGAAGAATCCAGCTAAAGTTCTTAGTTGGCTAAAGGGAGTAACTAACTCCTGTCTTATGTTTTTATAATTAGTCTCAATGCACAGCTTACATTTTTGTAGGAAGCAAAAAAAGATACATTCACATAGATAATTTACTTGTACTAGAAATACACTCATATGTGTAAAGAAAATTATACAACAGTCACATATAGGTTTCAGTTATGTTTAATTTATTTTTTCATATAAGGATTTTCTGACCCACTGATTTCTAGTCACGATTCGAGACACCTCAGGGCACAGTACCTTATTACAAGAGATGTGGAATTATCACAAAATGCTGAAAACAAAAATAATTTTCCCTTTTAATTAAAAAATACAGATACCAGAAAGCACCTTACAAGGGGGAAGACAAAGGAAATAATAAATCTCAACGACTAGTAATAAGGTATAAAAACGAAACTAAAAAAAAAAAAGGTTCTATAATTGTTTGGTTTCAGTTTTCCTTTATTTAATGTGGCTAAACAATTTCTGTTCTGGTGTAGATGGGCCCAGTTTTCTAGTTAGAGTTTGTATCTGGGACTTTGTATTGAGAAGTTTAAAATTAGTGATTAGTAAGGAAACAGACTGAAAATACAGGTAGGTGGATGAATAAGAACATGATGCTAAGTGAAATCACCTAAATACAAAAACCGCATACTGAATGATTCCACTTATACGAAATTCTCAATGAGGCAAAACTACAGTGACAGGAAGAATCAGTGATTCCCAGGGGGCAAGGACTAAGTGCAAAGGGGTAGAAGGAAACTTTTGAGGGGGATGGATATGCCCTGATCATGATCGTAGTGGTGGTGACAAGGCTGTTCACATTTGCTATCACTCATCAAATTGTGCACTGACAATGGGTGAATTTATCACATGTAAATTCCACCTTGTTAAATCAGTTACAAATACGGACATAGAGAAAAACAGATATATTAAGAAAGAGGGGGCTGTGTAATAACTGATGCTTTTGTCACTATTGCCTGGAAGCGTTGAGAAACAGACATGCAGAAGGCTAATTACCTAGAGCACGAGGCTCCGGCTGCTCCCCAGAACGCTTCCTCCGGTTCTTCAACAGTCTCAATGGACAGTGACCCCACAATTTCCCCTGGGGAAACTTAACTACAACCTACCGTTTCTCAGTAAGGATACCCTTCTTGTAAATCCGCTGGGAGTGTTCTTTTCCTAGAACTCTTGTTCATCACCCTCTGGTAGCTTTGTGTATGCCACCAGTGACATTTCTTCCTTTTTAATATAAGCCGTACATTTTAGCTCAATTTATAATACTGGCTATTGATTCAGGATTGCTGGGCCAAACTATTCTTAACTTCATTGTTTTAAAGTCCTATACCTAAATTAATATGTTACTGTCCATAAATATTATATTCAATTCAAAAGGCATAGGATTTAGAAAAGTATTTTTTAAATTCTAGAATCTGCAAATACAAAATTCCACATATTAAAGATTCTATACCAGAAACGTATTAAGATTTATATTTAATAGATGGCATTGGTACTGAAACTGACAATCCAGCTTTTACATGAGGGAAACTTTTGAACGTTTTCCAGAAGAACAATCAAGCTATAAGAAAATAATAAGCCACACACTTCACACACACGTGTATCTAAAAGGCCTTTCCATTTCCCTGCAGCCTTGTGAGAGTGATACAGCTAAGGAGCTGCTGTTCAAGCTAATCGATTTTCGACATACTAATTCTCTTCCAAAAAGGAAGATTATAAAAACACTGAAAACCAAAATGATTAGGGCCTATTAGAAAAACTGAATCTGTCTACAGAATATGGTACTTATAATTAAAATAACACCCAACAAAGGGGCATGGAAAACGAAAATAACATTCATTGAAGGAAGGAAAACATAAATAATTTAGGATCATCCTTAATACACACCTTCTCTATTAAGAAAAACAAGAAATTAAATAATACAGGATCAGTGAAATTACATTGGAGTACTATTCATTAAGACTTCTCGGGACTTCCCTGGTGGCGCAGTGGTTAAGAATCTGCCTGCCAATGTAGAGGACACGGGTTCGAGCCCTGGTCTGGGAGGATCCCACATGCCGTGGAGCAGCTAAGCCTGTGCGCCACAACTACTGAGCCTGTGCTCTAGAGCCCGCGAGCCACAACTACTGGGCCCATGTGCCACAGCTACTGAAGCCTGCACGCCCTAGAGCCCGTGCTCCACAACAAGAGAAGCCACCACAATGAGAAGTCCGCGCACCGCAACGAAGAGTAGCCCCCGCTCCCCACAACGAGAGAAAGTCCGCGTGCAGCAACGAAGACCCAATGCAGCCAAAAATAAATAAATTAAAAAAAAAAAAGAATTCTCCTTGGTCACTGAATAAATTCTGGTTTATGATAGGCCTTTAAAAATACGAATGTAATTCTAGTTAATTAAATACAAATACTAATAAATCTCTCTAAAACGACTTTATAAAATAAAGGATTAGACTATCAGGACTTTAGCTTGCTGATATTCTCCCTAAACATTTCCATACTGTATCTCCTAATGGAGGACTCTATAAATATTTTGATACTCCCAATTGTTCATGTCAAGACTGTTCCCAAGGAACAGTGGTCTGCCAGCCAGCAGACGAGCTATTCCAGGTCCAGAGGGCAGAAATGTGCCACAGCGAATTGTGCCCCAAATGAACTGCAGGAGATGGAATTTTGCCAATGGGAGAGAAGCCCATAGTGGCCAGAGGACAGAGACCCCTCTTCTGTTCAGGGAGATGTCTTGGCAGGGCCGCGGAATGGTTCATGCTCTTGGAAGGGTTTCTGGAGTCCTACTTCTGCCCTACTCAGGTAGTTATCTGCAGTTTTCTATTTTTCTTTCCATCTTCCATTCTATCTCTCTGTATTGTTGACCTTATTATATAAGAAGATAGTGCAAAAGCATGAATTTCTCATTAGTCTTGGTTATTTTTCGTTGATTGTTTTCTCTACCAGAATGTATCTGTATCTCTTCTTGGCTGTCAACTCAAAGAAAACCTTTATTGTTGAGTTTTTTTTTTCCTGGCCTACATTTTTTTGGAACACTTTTTCTTTTTCTGAACCCTTTTTCTAGATATTTTTCAAGGACTTAGATGCCCCAGACTAACATAGGGGCTGACCTCATGGAGAAAGGTTGAAAAGAATTCTTACTTTCCTTTCCCATTATTTTAGTCATCTCAGAGCAAGTGGTTTAAAAGAGTTCTGTGGTCAACTCTTTCTACCCAACTGAGGTTTAATGTATAATCCATTATCACCATTTCATATATATTATTTCCTAATATGTATTTATTCCTAAAATATTTCTCTCTATTATCTCCACCTATCCCATGAATTTAACTTTTTTATATTTCTGTATTCAGAAACTTTTTTCCAATCCTAAATACAATCCTAAATACAACACCCACTCAATACAAAGATGGGTGTTGTAGAATATGGAGAGATTCTGAACTCTATTATTGGCTGTGAAGTCTCACATCAAACTAAAGGATTGTACTGTCAGGATTTTATTTCACTGACCTTCTCTGTAAAGTTGATCATGCTGTATTTCCTAATATAAGATTCCATAAATATTCTCATAACTGTGACTTCTTCATGCAGAAGCTATTCACAGACATTTTGAAATCATGGGATAAATTATTATACATTCTATATGACACATTATTCATACTGGTACTAGGTTGGGATACTGCTGCTAAAAGCTTATTTTCCTCAGCTATTAAGTGCTATAATGTACTGTCAAGAACTTGGAACAATCAAGAATAAGACCTGTGGTTTCTCGAATATACCATACTTCTAGATTTTAAAAAGATATTTTCTCATTTTAGAAGTAGAATATGCTCAT
This sequence comes from Orcinus orca, assembly GCF_937001465.1. NCBI lineage: Eukaryota > Metazoa > Chordata > Mammalia > Artiodactyla > Delphinidae > Orcinus > Orcinus orca. The sequence continues at coordinate 17,295,336 of NC_064573.1, forward strand.
TTATCATTTATTTTTTGTGTGTAAACAGTCATTTAAATCACATTCAAGTCCACAAATATACTATTCTTTGGATAAAAAAGATGATTTTCTATATGTACAACTTAGTAAATTTTATTTTTTAGTGACTTGCTTTTGATGACATTTTACAAAGATTTGTCACAGTTATTGTATCATTTGATGATTAATTCATTGAAATGGACATCCCAGCTTCAACTCGTCATTCCTTAATAGAATTCTATACAGGAGGGGTTACAAAAGCAAACCGCATGGTAAAGCATGAAGTTAAATGATTAATCCAAAGCCACTAAAGGTCACATTGGCTTCAAGTATGCTGACAGAATTCAACTCTTTCGCTGTAGACTGTTTTGTCCCACATGAAGTATGTCCCACCTCCATGTTTTAAGAGAGTCTACTGAAACCTGATTTTATTAAATAGAATCCATAAAAACCTCGAGCTATGCCTACAACTGCAGTGTCAAATATACATGTCAAGAGATGGCAGCACTTGACCTTTGCCCCCTAAGGCCCAGTGAAAGAGTTCTGGGAACATGCATGGCTCCCGAGAGACCTGCAGTTTAAACCCAATCTCTCATAGGTCCACAGGGCAGGCAAGCACACAAAATCCCAGGATACTTGGGTCTTTACTGCTTAAATACTGGGGCTTTGGATATCAAACTGTTCTTTTCAGAAGTGCCCTGTGACCTTGGCGCTCTCCTGCCCAGGTTTTAGAAGACTCACCCTGCCCAGCGTATACCTGCTCTGTCTTTAGTCTTTTGTTTTTGTTATCCACAGAACGTAAGGAAAGCAATACAACAATAAGAAGGGTTAACTTTCTCCTCTGCCCTTCATCCTTCCTATAAAGATTATCAGGAAAGATGGCTTCTTTAAAGGTAGAATCAGGAGGAGAGTAAGTTTTAAAACACAGACCATACACACATTCACTATTTCATTTGAGGGAACATGACTGAATAAAAGGGCAACTGAAAATGAGGAAGGTTGTTTGGCTCTTGCTATAAACACTGCACATCCTGCTGGCATCAGTAGCCCTGTCCTTGTCTGCTTATAATTTAAGTAATGTATTCATCTTTCTTCTGAAAAAGTTGGAATCTAGAGATCAGCCCAAGTGTCCAAAAATATCCCAAGATGGATTAAGTAAGAAATATTTTTTTTACAAGAAGTGGAATGATTTTCAAAGGCTTGATTATGTTTGTTTGTTTGTTTGTTTTTAAGAAGCCACAAATAAGCTCCCCTTGGTTGCCAAGATCTGTGTTAGCTGTCCACATGGAAACGAAACACCCTTTGGACACTTCAGTACAACTTACTTCATCCTGCCAGGAAACACAGAGCTATTAATAATAAAACTGCATTTTTAGTTTAACTTCTGGTTCCAGTCATTAAGACCCAACCTTACAGATCCAATAGTAAATGCCACCCCTCTCAACCCTGCCCCAACCCGTGGGGAAATTCAAGAATGGATGTTGCCTTTTCAACCAATACTTTAGCTTTGCCTCAGATGTTTACAAGTGTGATAAACATTTATTCTTTTCTATACCTGCCACTACTGTGAGGTTATTGATCAAATCATACTTGAAAACATTCCGCTAGAGACCATGGAGAAGGATATATGTTGTTTCTGAAACGTAATTGCAAGAAGTCATAGAAGTGCTTAGATTATAGTTTTGTCTGACTACATAAATAGTATATGCTCATTAAAAACAAATATTTAATTATGTATAAAGCCAAAAGACCCCCAATAATCCTAACTCCCACAATAGTCATAGCTCTGTATGTTTGTGTGTTATTTTAATATTCACTTTTGTGTGTGTGTGTGTGTGTGTGTGATACACGGGCCTCTCACTGTTGTGGCCTCTCCCGTTGCGGAGCACAGGCTCCGGACGCGCAGGCTCAGTGGCCATGGCTCACGGGCCCAGCCACTCCGCGGCATGTGGGATCTTCCCGGACCGGGGCACGAACCCGCGTCCCCTGCATCGGCAGGCGGACTCTCAACCACTGCGCCACCAGGGAAGCCCCTAATATTCACTTTTAAATATTTAATAAATGGATCTTACCTAAAAAAAAAAAAAAAGGAAAAGTAATTGCTTCCTTTCCTCTGAACAATTCTTTGTTTAATCCAGGTTTGTTTTAAATCTGATTTTTGTTAAGGTCTCATGCAAGTCACGATTTCTTATAAAACACTCAAGCAATTACGGATTTACATACCGTAACTTTCACTAATATTAAACTCATATGACACTTTCTGGTTAAGGAATGTGATTCTTTCTATTTCAGGTATAGAAAAGTTCCATTTAAAAAATGGAAATTTTAAGGCTCTTTATAGGTAATTTTTATTGAATATCACATGCTTTTTTCTACCTCTCAAGTAAAATATTAAAGAAGCTTTAAAAAATAAATTTAAATGCTTACTTGACATGGCAGGCTAAAAAGAATAAAGGATATTATATCTACAGAACATCCTGCTGCTTGCTGAAGCCTCAGATTTTAAGCCCCATTTTGTACTGGCTGACAAAACAGAAGGGAGAAATAAGGTAGTTTTCTCTGTCCCCTTCTGAATAGTTCTAGGCATTTCTAACTTCCTTGGAAGTTCTCTTCCCTATTGAACCAACTGCCTGAAAGCTGAAGGGAAAATAAAATTTTTATCTGGCAATATCTAATTCTACATGATTTCCCAATCTACCAAGCAGCCTACATGTATTTATATCCCAGCTTATATTTTCTTGGTTGCATCTGTTTGTCAAAACAGCTATACATTTTACATGTCCGAATTAAGGAATTTAATCTCTCTGGTAAATTTGGTCATAATAGCATTTTAATGTTCTTTGAAATTTTAATTTTTAAATATTTTCAGTAACTTGTGAACTATTAAAAAAGTCTCTTTCAAAGCCCAAGGATCCAAGAGGAGAAGCCCAATTTCTTCCCTAAGTTTATACACAGGAGGAATCTAATCCTTCTTTTATTTAAGTTCACCCTAAAAAAATAAATAAATAAATAAAGAGTAGTGACCAGCCCTCATGCAGAGTATAGATGCTTGGCTACCAGCTCTGTAACAGCAGAAACAGAGTCTCAATCAACCTGTATTACCAAAAAAAAAAAAAAAAGAAGAAGAAGAAGAATGCACAGATGAATGAATGAGGGGGAAGGGAATCACAGTCAGCTTCTTATTAAATACTTGTAGACTCACTTTGAATAGTGGGGCACACTGACGCTCCAATCCCTTCTGGCAGTCCTCTCAATTCATTGCTTTATTCTTTGATTTGAAATCTTTAAGCCTCCAAAGCAGCAAGCGGCCCAGCTACCAAGCGTGCATTAATTCCAACTGCCTGCCTTGTAGATCCGAGTCTCTCTATGTATGGCTTTATTGAACAAAATGTCCTTTAACTGTCGGACTAGGTTCCATCTCCATGATAATGCCCTTGGGAAAAAAGTCCACAGAAATGTATAGACATTACACATGCTCAGGCAGCTGATGCTGTGACTGAATGTGGGGATTCTGTATAGACAGGAGGTAGGGCTGGGGGACATCAGAAATCGGAGGCATCCAGATGGGTTCTAGTAATTCTCATGAACTCCCAAGCGAAAGAACTCTATAACGCTTTCTGGCATGAAAGACTCCATTTTAGGAGTCTGAAGTGAATTACTGCAGGTGGGGGATGAAAGAAGAGTAAATCTCTGAGTTCAGGAGGAACTAGGTGTGGTTCAGAATAGACAATCATGGGCATGATTTAGAAGGAAGCTGTAATTTCATTTAATCCCAGTGGTATCTACTGTAGACAGAATGAGTTATGCTTGGAACGTTCTTTGAGTACATGGTACATCTAGTTCCAGTAGGATTCAGTTTTGGTTATCAGTCAGATTTTTTTCCCCAAAGAAATAAACACTACATATTCTGTAATCATTTATTCCATGCTTAAAAAAGTCACCAATTTTATACACTTCAACTTGTTTTTGCCAGAGAATAATCATTTTGAAAAGGAACTCAAAACACTTGAACTCTGAGTTCAAGCAAAATGTGTGTTTCTGAGGAAACTGGCAGGATTTTACCAAAGGCAGCTTTCTCAAGGTCCTCTTCTATCTTCATTTATCCTAGAGCTAGAGCTCTAGACAGATACTAGGCACACAAGTCACTGCCTTCAGAATTTAGTATCCTTAGCGTTACACCAGGCTCTGAAAATCCAGAAGTCTGAATTTCAAAAGGAAGTTGCTTTTATCCCTCACACTCTAGCTTAAATTATTACAACAGAATATTTGATGAATAGCTAAAAGAAAAAACCCAAAAAACCCTAAATCACTTGAGTGATTTAAATTCTAATACTTTGAGAATTTAATTCATCTGAGTAATGTGCCATTGCTTCCTGACACATTTGTTGAGTGAATTAATAAATTACTAGCTATCGCCTAGACATTTAACACTGTCTAGCATACGGTCAGTTTAGTAAAATCCTCTCACAATCCTGAAGCCTAGAACTTTGTGGATAGTAGAATGAAGACACTATGAGATATGAAAGATTTAATCTGTGCTAGAATAGCTTGCAGTTGGATTTTATTTTTTTAATTTTTTTTAATTTTTGGTACACGGGCCTCTCACTGTTGTGGCCTCTCCCGTTGCGGAGCACAGGCTCCGGACGCGCAGGCTCAGCGGCGGTGGCTCACGGGCCCAGCCGCTCCGCGGCATGTGGGATCCTCCCGGACCAGGGCACGAACCCGCGTCCCCTGCATCGGCAGGCGGACTCTCAACCACTGCGCCGCCAGGGAAGCCCTGGATTTTATTTTTTAATAATGGTCACCATGGGGTAGATCCATGGATAGTCTACCAACACAGGACGCTGAAAACCTTGCTAAACTTTATTTTAAAACCACAGAATCTATTAACTAATGTGCTTGCAAATGTAAACATACTCAGCCAGTGTCATGAGAATTTACAATTAAATTATTCAGGGAAAACCTTAGGAAGGAACACACAAAAACCAAAAACTTCCCAGGACATTATTCCTATTCTTAAAAAAATGAGGAATCATATTTAGTAGCCAAAAATTAACAGAATAGTTGAAAAATAAGGAACTGAGAAATGCTATAAGCATAGCAAAAGTCATGAGTTTCCAAGGATTTCCGCTTACTTCAACAGAGCCTACCGACACATGTAGAGTGTAGCAAAAATGCCCTTTAAATAGTAACAGATGAAGGACTTCACTGGCAGTCCAGTGGTTAAGACTTCGCCTTCCAACGCAGGGGGTGTGGGTTCTATCCCTGGCCTCGATCCCTGGTCGGGGAGTTAAGATCCCACATGCCTCTCGGCCAAAAACAAACAAACAAACAAAAAAAACAAACCAAAAAAATCAAAAACAAAACATAAAACAAAAGCAATATTGTAACAAATTCAATAAAGACTTAATAAAAAGTAGTAATGGATGAGCAGTCATACTGGTTCCACTTTAATCAACAAAAATGTAAAACAAGGGACACACTAGCAAGGAAGAGTCTGTTACTCCAAGCAATTGCCATGCAACTGACTGACAGCAATTTATTTGCCTGATCACTGCCAATATGTATCCAGTAATCTGAGGATCATTCTGGGAGATGACTGATCACTTTCCAGGAAAAGACCATGCCTGCAAAAGGGTTTCTTATAAATCAGGGTGAAAAGGAAAAATACACAGCCCCCTAACCCCACCGTCTTCCCTAGACAGAAGCTCCTTTTGACAGCCTGAACGAAAGTGCTTTGCTAACACGCTTAAAACGGAGCATTTACACAGTTAAAAGCTGAAAAGGCCTATCCAGGGAGACAGAGGTAATAAAAGCTGAAAAGGCCTATCCAGGGAGACAGAGGTGAATTAGATACATTTCTGCATTTCTTTTGATACAAATTCAATTTTTTAAGAGCCTTTACCCCAGACACGACGTCACACTTGTGCGATAATAGAAATTTAAAATCACTGGATGTGGCTTCACAGAGTGGTCAGCAAGTTTACTATTTTTCCAGGCAGCCCCATCTCATTACAGCACATGGCACCATTCCAAAAGAAAAGAAAAGAAAAAATTAACTTGATTACTATGTCAACCTGGGCATCCATAAGCCGAATTGTTCTTTGATAAGAGCTAAGTACTGGGTAGAAACTTGAGAAAAACTGTTCTCCTTTCTGAATTCCAAATTCTTGCTATCAGATATAATTTCTTAAGCTCACAGATATATATCTAAATGATCTGAGTATTACCCAAATGACTGAAGAGGCTTTCCTACTTTCCTTCTTAGGATGTCAATTTATTAGCCTACTAAGTGCCTCCTTTTTCCTCCCAAATTACTCTATTTCATTCAACCTATTTGTCACATACATAAAAACAGATAGAATACGTGGTTACTATAATATAGATTTGAGTTTGGGAGGCATATAATTTTATGAAATACTAGGATATTACAATAGTGAGTTAGCTTGCAGTGTGGACCAGCTTGAAGAGCACGTGAATCATAGCCATTGTAACACCAGCGTACGGTGTAACCACTTCTCTCATTCAAGATCCAAATGAAAGGCAAATAACTACCCAGAGTTGGGACGTGCCTCTTAATGAAAAATTTCCATAAATGCATGCTACAGGTTTCCTCGACCGTTCTATCCCTGAGCTCCTAGTTTAGTGGAATATTTGGGGATAGGTTGCACTAGCCTTCAGAAGTCACAGGGCAGGGCTGGGGAAGACGGTGCAACAGGAAACGTCTGATCCTCCAGGCCTTCATTTGACTATGTTTGCATTAATTACATTGTTTTTCAAAATAATTATGACCTATTACTTGAAATATTTCTCCATTAGCACCATATGTTCTGTATGGGCCTAACCATAAAACTTTTAATTTACACTCCTAATTAAGTCAGGTCTTTACAGAGCTAACTATTAATTAGTATGCTCAATATTAGAAATGTTAGAAATGTATTATTTTCTACTTTTGGACAAAATTCAGGCTTTAATTTAAAATTTAAAGTTAGTGTAAGAAAATTCACTCCTTTGGGAATAGTCTCTGTGAATAAAGGCCCCACAAAATCCCATATTTGTCTTGACACTGGTTCTATCATTTTTGAGATACCTCAGTTTGTTAAGAAATATTCCACATAGACAACTTCATCTTTATAAAGATATGATACAGTTTCTTCCCATAGACAGACTAATTTACAAAATGCTGAGTTGCTGTGTACTGTCGCTAATTTCACACAGAAGACAGGCACCGCGTCTTCCCAACTCTAAAGCATTCACATTAATGCATTTTGCTACTGACACAGGTCTAGTTTGGGATGGATTCTTACGCTACAGGAGTGATTCGGAAGACCGGCCGCCTTAATCAAGACAGGTAAGGAAAAAGGAAGTTGTTATTTGATTAGCTGAATTATTCTTTTTCATTATGAGTGCTTTATAAAATTAAACATCATGGGCTTGAGGTTACTTTACACTGAGCAGGCCTCATGTCTTCAATTTTAATTGATTAATATGATTAATTAGAAGAAGAAAGGGGGAACGTTAAAAATCTGGCAAAATATATTTATACCATAAATAATAATATATTTTGAAAGGCATGAATTGTCTGAACATATTAAATTATACATGAACTCACAATGAGAAACTGAACTGAAAGATGCAGACCTTCTCTCTCCACTAATATTTTGTTCCCTTGGAGCAGTGGTCCCCATCCTTTCTGGCACCAGGGACCGGTTTTGTGGAAGACAATTTTTCCACGGTGTAGGGGGCGGGGGCATGGTGCAGGCGGTGATGCGAGAGATGGGGGGCGATGGGCAGCAGCATACGAAGCTACACTCGCTCGCCCGCCACTCACCTCCCGCTGTGCGGCCTGGTTCCTAACAGGCCACAGACTGGTACCGGTCCGCGGCCTGGGCTTTGGGGACCTCTGCCTTAGAGCTCTCTGGGATCACATTTTAAAACAGGGTATTGGTATTCACATTTTCAACAACATCTTGAGCTGCTGCTAATAAACTACATTTAAAATAGAGGTATAAGATACTGAGAGTTCAACAGAAACAGATTCCTTTTTCTTTCTCAGCCTATAACAACTCATGTTTCTATCCACGTCTATAGACTGTCCACAGGCTCAGTGTGGTTCACAAACTGGCTTTGTTTGGTCCATATGATGTCTAAAGATTTTAGAGTTCTCCTCCCCCTTCTCCCAGTGAGGCAGGCCCTCTCCACTTTACCATGGTCTCTCACTTCCCTGGAGATTAATTCAAATCTCATTTGACAAGTCTCTCTCCCACTATTTATAAAACATGATTTTCATGTGTTGTATCCAAAGCTAAGAAAGGCATGTGCCATGATTTTAATCTCAGGAGAACAGGAGGTGAGCAACTGGATCTCTGGATGGGTACTGAACTGAATGAGAATCACCTAGTTCCTAACAGTACAGTTTGATATACTGGTGAGGTAGTGAGTGATTGTTGGAATTAGGAACAAGTGAGGATAGTAGTTAATTAATTGAAGGAAGGAGATGGTATATGTGGTGTGGAAAAAAAGAGAAGTCCTAAATGAGGAAATAGCGGGTGCAAAGGTCCTGGGGTATGAGGGAGAAAAGGCCTAAGCACAGAGAATGCAGGGGAGCCTGATGAGAGATGAGGCTGGAGCATCAGTAGGAGTTTAGAGTAACTATAAGTTAATTTTACCTCATAAGTATTATTAGTAATAATATTAATATTTATATTAACCAAGTAGTTATATTTATTTGCACTTAAAAAGTATGGAAAATTTCAACACGTACGAAAACAGATAGAACAGTACAATGAACCGCTATGGACTCCTCACCCAGCTTTAACAATTACCAATTCACGGTTAATTTTGCTCCATCCAGACCCATCTTCTTTTCCTCTTTTCATACAGTTTTGAAGAAAACCCTAGAAATCACATGATTTCATCTGTAGGATATTTTACTTTAAAATAACTCCTGGCTACTGTTTTTTAAAAAAAAGCACTTGTGTAAAATTAAATGTTAAGGTGTTGGAGTATAGTGGTTCTGACCAGGGAGCTAGGAGAGCAAAAGGATTTCTAAATGAGCTTTTGGTCCACAGATCAGCCCATTCTGCCACAAGGGCCATGAAAGTGATGAAGGCTGGACTCACCAACACAACATTCAAAGTTTAAATAATATTCTAGAACTTTTCAAAATAGGAAACTCTATCTACAAGAATAAAGGCAAGTTCGGGCACTACACTTATTAAGAAAAACTTATTTTCTCTCTATGGGATGAATAAAAACTACATGTTACGATCAAGTATTGTAAATCATTTAATAAGTAGGCAAAAAAAAGTCCCAGCATTTTTGGTTGATAGAAATTCTTCCTAAAAAAAATGTGTCACTTTATCAGGAAAGCTATTACTTTAATTTTATAAGCAGATTACTAGTTTTGACATACATCAAATACCTAACTACTGGACAGGACCTTCTGAAAAACTGAATATGAATTAAAGATAGAAGTTCTACTAAGAAAAATTTTAGATCTTTATAAAACTAACAGACATTTTCAGTTGTTATTTAAACATTAAAATTTTAAAAAGACCATGATAGACTAATTACTTGGAAAATATCATTTTTTAAGCTACAAAGTCATTCATTTCTTAGTAATGTTAAGAGGAGCTTAAGAAAAATTAACTTTGGGGGAATTTCTTTTTTTCTTTAGAACCATGCTATCCAATATATTAGCCATTAGCCAAAGGAAGCTATTTTAAATTTAATTAATTAAAATAAAATAAAATTAAAAATTCAGTTCCTCAGTCTCATTAGCCATACGTGGCTAGTGGCTACAATATTGGACAACATAATGTTATTACAGAACATTTTTTTCATCACAGAAAGTTCTAGTGAATAGTTTTGTTTTATAAGACATGATTAACTTAAATTCATACTGAAAATATTCAAAAGTTAGCCACGGTATTTTCTTTTTCTTTTTCTCTACATAACCACAGGGTTTAACTGAATTTGTAGAAATATCTATACACGTTTATATATTTGTACATAATGTATGTACATTTGAAAATGTATTTTCATTATTTCCCTTTTTTTAAAGAAACAACAATACACACACGTGCACGCATGCACACGTGTGCACATACACACTACTCTTGAGAAGATTTATCATCTAAAAGGTAGCCTCTTTTTCTCATTAACAATCAGGTCAAAACTACTGTAGATAATCCCATTTTTCCTTTTAAATACCAAATTAAAGCCTATATTAAAAAAAACTACTCTTCCCTTAAATATTATCTGACAAGAAATCTGAATTAAAATATAGTTATAAAACTAATATTTTCTCCTCCTCCACACTGGTCTATTTTTAACTGTGATATTTACTTGTGATAAGCTAAAAGGAATTTTCTGAACCAAAAATCCAATGAATATTCCCTATATTACTTTCAACTATTCTATAACTTCATTTGCATGAAAACACATGCAGGCTTTTTCTGAGTTTACAAGAATGCCTCATCGTTCACCATTCACTGGAGTGGCATCCACTAACTGCTGCAACGTTATAACAACAAAAGATACATTCGCTTTCCACGAGACCCTTCTTCTGAGGAAACTTTACCTTTAAAAAAAAGTATATCTATATTTTGTTCAAAGATGTACTTGGCAAGTCAACTGATGCTATTGAAACAATAAAATAGAAGCTTACGGGTTCAAACTTCCGTTTATAAGTCTGAGATCTGAAGCAATAATCTTATAAAATCAACAGTTTGGAGGGCTGAGAAGGTGGGTGAGGACAAGTCCATCTCCCCCCAACTCCACAGTTTGTGTGTGTGTGTGTGTGTGTGAGTGCAACACTGGTATCAATGAGCGGCAACCTGGCATGTTTATCGTGAGATAATCACACCCCTAGAGGTTTAGAAGCACTCAGCTGAACCTTGTGCCGCTCAACACACTTGGGGTGTCATTATCTCATGATAACCATACTCCCTGTCAAGGCTTATTGCTTAATTAGGGGTTATGAAGGTGATAAGACTAAAAGAAATTGGATGAACATTACCTAAGATGAATGATACCTTAATCAACCGAAACCCGGTGGCTGAAGGAAGCTTGATGAATGAACAAACACAGTGAGTTACACGTTATTTTTAGAGAAATTTGTTAATAATAAATGAGGAGAAACGCAGCCTGCGTCCACAGATTATTTGGACTGCATTTGCCAAGAGACAGGATGTTTATGATCAATAATTTAAATTGTGTTTTCATGCAGTATGTAAAACGTTCAAGAAATGAATGATAACATGAAATTTAACTTTGACGTAAGATACCTAGTTTATGCACAACAGTGATTCATCATAATCCAAATACAGGATTTAGGTATGAAGTCTGCAAGGGGGCCGATCGATAACACCCATGCCATGTAAGATTTTAACAAACTAACCTGAAACCAAAGAGGAAAAATAATGTGATATGCCCCTTTCTATTTTTTTTTCCACTAGAGCTTAAAATAATCAGACATGAAAAAAAAAATCATAGCACCAAACGCTCTAAAAAGCCATGTCTAAATATTTAACTTTAGTTCTTTTGTTCTATCTTCAGAAACAGCTGCCATATTTGTGCATAGAATATAGCTCCAAATACATTGCACTTGAAGCTGCTTTCCAATTCACTGAGAAACGTCAATTATCTTTATCAAATAACAGTATCTCATCTCAGTCCATTATCAAGATGGAGTCTTATTTTAGCTGGACTGAAGCCCTATCTGTATATCAGGGCTGGCCGCAGTGGCAGAGTGTGAGTGAAAGGCTGTGAAATAATCAATAATAATCATCAAATTGTGGTCGAAAGGTTGTGAGGATGGAAGTTTTTGATGAAACCTCACCTTTTTTGGGGGGGGTGGTGCTGATGATAAGGCTTAACCTTTGCGATACCTGATGACTATGAGTCAGTTAGAGAAAGCTTTACGCACATTTTAAAGTGGTTCTGAATGTCCAAAGACACACTGAAATGCTTAATTGGAACACAAACCTTGTGCTATGGAAAACCATCAGGTGGGAGGGTTCAAAACCATGATGACCGGAGTTTATTGTAAACTGGATACTAGCCTCTTACACAGAGAATTCAAACCCGACAGACTGTGGGGTGTGAAATCCACGTAAGTAAAAGTCTGCTCTGAAAGAACAATGCTTGCATAACAACGTGACAAACGTACTCTGTTATTTACCCTAGAAGTGAATGAAATGTTGCCCAAGCCTGTGTACCTAGATTTGAAACGGTTTTATGGCATCTGTTAGTATCATGTGCCCTAGAAGTTCATGAGGTGTGGTGTGCAGAATCACAGAGAATTCATTTTTTAATTCGAAAGAACAATATTAATTTGATGGAAGGAGAAGTGAAATGCCTTTCCTCTGATTTTTCTGTCATTGGGTTCAATTTATACCAACTAGACATAAATCAGAAGTAAATTAGCTGAGAACAACTAGATTCCAACTAGACACAACTTTGTTGCTTGGGGTTTTGTGCAGATCCGTCATCTAGAGACAGTTCACCAAGGTTACACTATATACCCCCAGCCACCAAAAGCAACACTTGCTGAAAATTTTAATTACGAAATTCTTATTTTATGACTGATATTTTTAAAAGCATACATTTAGAAAACTACGTATTCCTAAAACATAAAACCTACCTACTAAAATTTAATAAAACGAAAAAACCAAAAAAACGAAATCCATCAACCAACACAAATGAATAATTCCAAAATGTTTAAAAAAATTAAATGGCAAAACTCACTGACACATTTTCCAGTGGTAAACTACTAATAATTTGAACATAGCCTTATTGGTGTTATATCAGACATTTTTGAAACAGATCCTAGAGATCAGGGAATTCATGAAGTTGGACACATACTAACAAAGAGAGATTAGCTTTAATATAATTGTGAAAATCTGAATTTATTGAAATAGGTTTAAGAAATGTGTTTGTTCTGACTAATGATTAACCCTCTTCAGTTAAACAACTTCAAGAAGAAATAACCATCAATATTAACCTAACCTGCAATTCTTCCTTTGACTCACCTTTTCTAGAAAAATGTCTAGATATTTCTGGCAAGAATAGAGTACCTGCTCTCCTCTGAGCTATATCACCGTTTATACCAGTAATAGTACTTACAGAGGTTAAAATATTTAAAGTATCTTTAAGAAACATGTACATTTTATTCTCTCTGTACCAACAGATTCAAAGCCTATTTCTCAGGATCTCTGAGCTCTTTTTGAAACATCACACTACCAATCAACAGACGGTACAAAGGAAATAATAATGTTAATTGTGGACTAAGAAATACATGGGAAATAAAAATGAAAATAAGCTGATATTAAAATACATGAAGCCTCCAATATAAAACAATATGATATATGCTCAAACAAAATCAGTTACAGCTTAAATAGAAAAAAGTCTTCCAAGATAAATAAGAAAGATTTTACCTGATTTCTTATAACTTGAGACCCTATCAGAAGTTAAAATGTACAATGGGGGACATTTTGCCAATAGCAAATTAGAAATACGTAAATTAAATACAATCAGAAACTTCAAAAACCATCATGCACTGTAGTAATAAATCATAGCATAATCCTATTTTGACATATTTCAAAATTTACTTTTGAAACTGAATATTATAGCAACATGTCAAGCCTAGCAATGCAAAATTTCATGCTAACAATATATGAAAAGCTAGTATTTGCTTTAAGACAATAAAAATATAAAGTGTGTGTAGAATCTTGCTGTAAAGGTAGCTATTAAAGCTACATGAGACAGAATCCTAAAATTGCTACAACACTTTACCCCACATAAATGTTCTTCAGAAACACTGTGGTGTTCTTGGGCTGAATCAGCTGGCTCTCAGAGCTGAGGAACAATAAGAGAGTATGTTTTATTATGAGCGTCATGGAGACGGCATGAAAAATCAAGAGCCACAGGCAGGCAGCAGCAATGGGTCAATGGTGCTCCCAGAGACACTATGCAGATAATCAACAACCAGGCCCGAGGCTCGCTGTGCACCGCACACAGCTGAAGGGCAAATCAATACAGCCAGGGGAGGACATTGCCCTGCTCCACTTCCCACAATACACTGTGGCTACTCTAGGAAAAACACCTCCAAGTGGAAATAAAGCAAACTTGCTGGGCAACTAACAATCAACTAACCTTTCATGTAATCACAAATGCACCCTTCCAATGGGCTTCCAAAAAATCCAAACCTCAAAGTCTGCCTAAAAATGAAACCAGAGCAAGGAGAGAAAATGCTACCTAAATGGGGGCCAGGATGGAATCACTTAAATATAAGAAGGGCAAACCTGATCTTCAGTTTATGATCCTAAAATGAAAGTGTAACCAGAATTTTAATGAGTAAAGAATTCTATATCAGGAGGCTTTGTTCCTTAACTTTGGGGTCTAATATTTTAATGAGTAAAGAATTCTATATCAGGAGACTTTGTTCCTTAACTTTGGGGTCTAATATTGATAATGCTCAAGCAGCATTATCAATTAGAAGAGTAAACAAGAAATAAAACTATATTTAGGAAATTGTAAATTATATTTGAATTAATTGTTTCCAAAAGCGGAACATAACATTTTAATTCATCTTACTGGTTATGAGGGCAAGATTCTGTCGACAGTTTTTGTATCTGACACCTTGTTAAATATATGATGCTAATATTTCATGTTTTTCAGTAAAAATTTATGAGTAGGAATATGTTGATTTATTATTTCTCAAGAAAAAGGTGATTCATCACATCCATCATTCTGTTAATCATTAGGTTGTTATTTCTAAGTTACTATGTAAAGCCATCTTTCTTGAAAAGTGAAGAAAATGTGCTGGAAGAAAAAGAATAGTGGAAAATATCTTAAGGTTTAGTTCTTATTTTTCACAATTAAAGTTTCTTTTTTTTCCCAAGCAGATAAAATAACATCTTTAAGCATTAAAATGTGCACTAGCTCAAGCGTAAAATACTGTAAACACCCCTTCAACATAATATTATAGGAAGGATTGCAATACGTTCTTATCGTTACAATTTCAGAAGAATATTAAAAGAACATTAAAAAGGAAAAAAAAAACTACGATTATGTAAAATGGCTTGTGAGTGAATTTAGGAAACAAAGCACTGATCCTTACAGAATTTTAAAAGAATGTTCAGTCTACTGATAAGAGACTTCCTTGTTTCTTTTTTCTTTCATTCACTGACAATTATTTGCAGGTATTGAGGAAAACAGTACTATATTGTTTAGCAAGGTGCCACCATAAGAATGCTCCAAAATTAATATTCTGGCAACACAAGTTTTTAAACTAGAAAGAATATGAATTCAAAAACCACAATTCCTTTGTTGGTGCTTACTATGTTGTACAATTTGGAGACTGACAGGGAGTTTGTGTGTGTGTGTGTGTGTGTGTGTGTGTGTGTGTGTAATTACTGAAATCTGATGTCTGTTAATTTAGACTTTAGCTAGGGGAGAAACTAAATTGCCTACTGTGAACTCTGCATTGTGACTTGTAGGTTGATACAACATGGTTAAAAGCAGGTTTCCATTTTTGAAAAGTTATATTATCTAGTCACCATGACAACAAAATTGAAGTACCAGAGCAAGCCTCAGAATAATATTTGCCTTTAAAAAAGAAAAGTTGGCTTCTTAAAATAGTTAGAATCTTTATAAAAACTTATTTCATTAAAACATTAACCTTACAGAAATAATCTAAAGAGTAATTAGTGAAAAATAGAAACTGTTTTTCATCATCAAATAAGATGGTTCAGACTGAGATGCCACTGATGATGGGAGATCTAAAAAAAAGGCAATAACATCAGCCTTCTTTAAAAAGCAGTTTTCCTATGGGATCCCTCATTGTCCCTTCACATCTACCTATTATTACAGAACTTGTGTTGACCTATTTAATTTTAGACCTTCCACCTCTTTGTCAAATCTGGTTGAGATCAGTCCTGCTGTTGTCCAGTGACTGCGGAGCGTGTGACATGACAGCTGGCTTATTTGCATATTTCTCTCTTATTGGCTGAGGCAACTGCCAAGGCAGTGAAACACTCAGAGATGGACAAAGATTTTAGATGCTCCCTCATTTTGAAAACTAGGAACATTTCTTATGTGCTTAGAGAGCATCCACACAACCCCAGACGCTATACATTAGGATAGTGCTTTTTCACCAAACACGAGCAGAAGTTGAGGAGGATTTAAAATGTACTCCTATGGACACAATGCTAGCAGATTAAAAACCCCTCGATTCTAATTGTGTTTAGAGGCTTTGGTGTTTGGTGGGATTTTTTAACGTCCCATAACCACATGATCAATCCAGGTGATTTAAAATCAATGCCAAAGCCAGACAAAGGCTGTTGTAAACAGCTCTCTATTTGCTTTATAGAAAAGGTGAAAAACCAGAGTGAAGTTTTCTTCAGTGAAATGGCTAAACCATAGGAAAACAGCTCAAGCCATGAGGCCACTTGTATTTCCTTGATGGAAATTCAGAAATGCAAACTGAACCGACCCCTCTCTTGTCCAGAGAAAATTAAGAGAAAGCCTCTAAAAACTGTGCTCATTAAAACTGATACCTCCTTCTTGGTAATATGAAAAGAATGCTTTGGCCATGATATATTTGTACCAAATATAAATATATTTGATAAATCAAATGTGTATGATACACAGAGAGCCAAATAATGCTTCATCCTTGGCAAAAAAAGATTTGCCCTTTAATCCTAGAAGTACAGGATTATTGAGTAATTTCATTTAATAATACTCAGAAGCTGAGTGCTTCTGAAATCCAACAAATTTTCAAGTAATACATGTTTCTGAAATCCCTGGACAAAGGACTCTTATTAAAGTCAGGTACGAAGGCACTGCTCTTAGTCTTAGGCTGTGATTTCAAAGGTCTGTCTTAATGACCCTTTCATTACTCTAATTAGCATAGACCTAATGCCACTTGAGTTCTCTGAGTTGGCATTGAATTGATATTAAAATGGCTCAGAATAATAGTGTTACAATATATCAGTATACAGACAACATGTAGGGGTCTTTTCTTCAGGGCCAATCCAAAACAGTATCTTTCATTATCTGTTTTAAACCCTTTCCTACTGCTAAATGTTCTGCTTTGGTAAACTGTGAGTCAGGTGTTCACCTTCTGGGGTCAAATATCCTATAGCTTATTTTAAAATATGTATCTTAAAAAGCAAGTCTCTTGATGCTGCATTTACTCCTAGCCACGTCTCTTCTCTCTCATTTTTCCAGAGCTTTCTTGAAGGAGTGGTACACACAAGTCTGCCTGCTCTGCTGCTGCCAGGCTTCCACCCCCACCACTGCACCAAGACTGCTTCTTTAGAGACACCTATGACCTTCTGTTGCCAAATCTGATGGCCTCCTCTTAATTTTTAACTTACTTGACCTTTCAGCAGCATTTTTTCCATGAGACATTCTCCTCTTTTGTACCACAGTCTTCTGATTTTCTTCATGTCCCCAAACCATACATTCTCACATTCTGCGGATGCGTCTCTTCCATCTCATCTCTAAATGTGGAACTTTCTCAGGGCTTTGCCCCAGCCCGCTTCTCTTCTTACTATATACTAATCCACTGTTATGGCTCTGAATATATTTACACACCAATGATGTCTAGATGATCATCTCCAGAGCCAAGCTTATAGCTACATATTTGACAGCACCAAGTGAATGTTTACAGGCATCTCAAAGCTAACATCAAAAGCTGAGTGATTAATCTTCCACCACACTTATTCCACAAATCTGCTCCTCTTCCAGTATTTCCCATCTATTCAGTTGCTCACACCAAAAACCTGAGAATCATCCTTAGCACCTCATTCTTTCAATAACCACACTGGATTCATCACAAGTTCAATTTTATCTTCAAATTCATCTCAAATTGGTCAATTTGAGACTATATATTCACTGTCCCTACACCCTAGGCTGTTGTCATCTCTAGCTTGGAATACTTCTGGAACAGCCTTGTTACTAACTGGTCTTCCCATTTCCACTTTTGTCTTCTTTCAATCTGTTCCCCACACAACAGTTCAATCAGATCAAGTCACTTGTTTAGAACCCTTAATAGTTTCCCACTGCATTTAGGATAACACTCATCATGACTCAGGGCCTCTGTGACCTAGCTCCGGCCCATCTCTCCAGTCTTGTCTCTTGTTGCTCTGCTATAAAATCTCTTTGGTGTTTAATTTCTTTTAGTATATTATTAAGGACATATTGACAAACTAAATGCTTAGAATTTTCCTTAAATATGGATGTGTCTCACATCCCGGGAATTTCACTGGATTCACAACTTGGAAAACAAAGGCAGCTAGATGAGTCTGGCTAAAGTTTATCCATTTTGCTTACCTTCTCAAAGAACCAGCTTTTAGTTTTACTGATCTTTGCTATTGTTTTCTTCATTTCTATCTCATTTATGTCTCCTCTGATCTTTATGATTTCTTTCCTTCTGCTGACTTTGGGTTTTCTTTGTTCTTCATTCTTTAGTTGCTTTAGGTGTAGGGTTAGATTGTTTATTTGAGATTTTTCTTGTTTCTTGAGGTGAGATTGAATTGATATAAACTTCCCTCTTAGAACTGCTCTTGCTGCATCCCATAGGTTTTGGGTCATCATGTTTTCATTGTCATTTGTTTCTATGTATTTCTTAATTTGTTCAGTGATCTCTTGGTTATTTAGTAGCTCACTGTTTAGCCTTCATGTATTTATATTTTTTACAGTTTTTTTCCTTTAATTGATTTCCAATCTCACAGCGTTGTGGTCAGAAAAGATGCTTGATACAACTTCAATTTTCTTAAATTTTCTGAGGCTTGATTTGTGACCCAAGATGTGATCTATCCTGGAGAATGTTCCATGTGCACTTGAGAAGAAAGTGTATTCTGCCTCTTTCGGGTGGAATGTTCTATAAATATCAATTAAATCTATCTGGTCTATTGTGTCATGTAAAGCTTGTGTTTCCTTATTTATTTTCTGTTTGGATGATCTGCCCATTGGTGTAAGTAGGGTGTTTAAGTCCCCCACTATTATTGTGTTACTGTCGATTTCCCCTTTCATGGTTGTTAGCATTTGCCTTATGTACTAAGGTGCTCCTACGTTGTGTGCATAAACATAATCGTTATATCTTCTTCTTTGATTGATCCTTTGATCATTATGTAGTGTCCTTCTTTGTCTCTTGTAATAACCTTTATTTTAAAGTCGACTTTGTCTGATATGAGAATTACTACTCCAGCTTTCTTTTGATTTTCATTTGCATGGCATATCTTCTTCCACCCTTTACTTTCAGTCAGTATGTGTCCCTAGGTCTGAAGTGGGTCTCTTGTAGACAGCATATATATGGGTCTTGTTTATCACACAAAAAAAGAAAATTATAGACCAATATCACTGAGGAACATAGATGCAAAAATCCTAAACAAAATACTAGCAAACAGAATCCAACAACATATTAAAAAGATCATATACCATGATCAAGTGGGAATTATCCCAGGGATGCAAGGATTCTTCAATATACACAAATCAACCAGCGTGATACACCATATTAATGAATTAAGGAATAAAAAACATATGAACATCTCAATAGATGCAGAAAAAGCTTCTGACAAAATTCAACACCCATTTATGATAAAAACTCTCCAGAAACTGGGCACAGAGGGAACCTACCTCAACATAATAAAGGCCATATATGACAAACCCACACCAAACATCATACTCAATGGTGAAAAACTGAAACCATTTGCACTAAGACCAGGAACAAGACAAGGATGTCCACTCTCACCACTCTTATTCAACATAGTTTTGGAAGTCCTAGCCATGGCAATCAGAGAAGAAAAAGAAATAAAAGGAATACAAATTGGAAAAGAAGAAGTAAAACTGTCACTGTTTGCAGATGACATAATACTATACAAAGAAAATCCTAAAGATGCCACCATAAAACTATTAGAACTAATCGATGAATTTGGTAAGGTCGCAGGATATAAAATTAATGCACAGAAACATCTGGCATTCCTATACACTAACAATGAAAGATCAGAAAGAGAAATTAAGGAAACAATCCCAATTACCATCACAACAAAAAAGAATAAAATACCTAGGAATAAACCTACCTAAGGAGGCGAAAGACTTGTACTCAGAAAACTATAAAACACTGATGAGAGAAATCAAAAATGACATAAACAGATGGAGAAATACACCATGTTTTTGGATTGGAAGAATCAATATTGTGAAAATGACTATACTACCCAAAGTAATCTACAGATTCAATACAATCCCTAACAAACTACCAATGGCATTCTTCACAGAATTAGAACAAAAAGTTTTGCTGTTTCTAGGGAAACACAAAAGACCCCGAATAGCCAAAGCAATCTTGAGAAAGAAAAACGGAGCTGGAAGAATCAGGCTCCCCAACTTCAAACTATACTACAAAGCTACAGTAATCAAGACAGCATGGCACTGGCACAAAAACAGAAATATAGATCAATGGTACAGGATAGAAAGCCCAGAGATAAACTCACACACCTATGGTCACCTATTCTATGACAAAGGAGGCAAGAACATACAATGGAGAAAAGACAGTCTCTTCAATAAGTGGTGCTGGGAAGACTGGACAGCTACATGGAAAAGAATGAAATTAGAACACTACCTAACACCATACACAAAAATAAACTCCAAATGGATTAAAGATCTAAATGTAAGACCAGACACTATAAAACTCTTAGAGGAAAACAGAGGAAAAACACTCTTTGACATAAACCACAGCAAGATCTTTTTTGATCCACCTCCTAGAGTAATGAAAATAAAACCAAAAATAAACAAATGGGACCTAATGAAACTTAAAAGCTTTTGCACAGCACAGGAAACCATAAAGAAGACAAAAAGACAACCCTCAGAATGGGAGAAAATATTTGCAAATGAATCAACAGACAAAGGATTAATCTCCAAAATACAGAAGCAGCTCATGCAGCTCAATATCAAAAAAACAAACAACCCAATTAAAAAATGGGTGGAAGACCAAAATAGACATTTCCCTAAAGAAGACATACAGATGGCCAAGAGGCACAAGAAAAGATGCTCAACATCACTAATTATTAGAGAAATGCAAATCAAAACTACAATGAGGTATCACCTCACACCGGTCAGAATGGCCATTATCAAAAAATCTAGAAACAATACATGCTGGAGAGGGTGTGGAGAAAAGGGAACCCTCTTGCACTGTCGGTGGGAATGTAAATTGATACAGTCACTATGGAGAACAGTATGGAGGTTCCTTAAAAAACTAAAAATAGAACTACCATATGACCCAGCAATCACACTTCTGGGCACATACCCTGAGAAAACCATAACTGAGAAAGAGACATGTACCACAATGTTCATTGCAGCTCTATTTACAATAGCTAGGCATGGAAGCAACCTAAGTGTCCATCGACAGATGAATGGATAAAGAAGATGTGGCACATATATACTATGGAATATTACTCAGCCATAAAAAGAAACGAAACTGAGTTATTTGTAGTGAGGTGGATGGACCTAGAGTCTGTCATACAGAGTGAAGTAAGTCAGAAAGAGAAAAACAAATATTGTATGCTAACTCATATATGTGGAATCTAAAATATGTGGTTCTGATGAACCTAGTGGCAGGGCAGGAATAAAGACGTAGACATAGAGAATGGACTTGAGGACACGGGGTGGAGGGGGAAGCTGGGGCGAAGTGAGAATAGCATCGACACATATACACTACCAAATGTAAAACAGATAGCTAGTGGGAAGCAGCAGCATAGCACAGGGAGATCAGCTCGGTGCTTTGCGACGAACTACAGGGGTGGGATAGGGAGGGTGAGAGGGAGGCTCAAGAGGGAGGGGATGTGAGGACATATGTATGCATATGGTTGATTCGCTTTGTTGTACAATAGAAACTAATACAGCACTGTGAAGTAATTATACTTCAATAAAGATTACAAAAAAAAAAAGGCAGCTAAAAATGTTCTTCTATTGATAGTATGTCTCTGTAGGAAGCATTAGTTTCCTCATAATCATTAAATAGAAATACGTTATTTCAATAGTGAGTAGCACTACCATAGTAGCTGGTACACAGCAAATACTTAATATTTATTAAATTAATAAATGATTTGAATGGATGCTGTAGCAAGAGAAAAGACCCTACCATATTGTGAGAGAGATCCAGAGAGACAGAAATCTTGAATCGTGTGTTGTACCTGAGTAGCTGGAGGAAACTCTCCATTAGGGACAAAGCTGTAAGCAGTTAACAAGATACTGGACTTCTGTAAGCAAGTTTTCTGTTAGTGACTTTTATCTGGTAGAAAATCCCACGGTTGTAATTTGAAGAACAGAAAAGTCATCGGAAAGGGTTCTGTGGAGAGAAAAGGAGGCTGTATGTGTACCCAACAGCAGTTGCTTAAAGCTCTGTCAGGGTGGGTTGGTATAACATACTAGGGTAATTCTCAAATGCAGTATGAAAATCTAGGTATAGAAAGGAGTAACTAAAACCTCATAAACTAAAATTTTATGGTTTTATGTAATATTTCAAAGCAAATCTAGGGATGTATAGATTATGATTACAAATACTTACAAATAGTTATACATGTGAATAAGTAGTATATAAATGTAAGATCTTTGCAGGGGGTGCGGATTACGATGGGCTTTCCCCTCTAAACCTTTCCTTCATGTGGCTGCATCGCTTTCTCAATGGTAACACCCCGCCCCCCAATCAAGTTCCACTCATCCCAAGGCTCCATTTCAGTCTATGTGATTCTAGATCTAATGCAAGCTATTTTTCCTGATACTAAAATTATTTGATTTTCTAAACCATGGGGACTTAAAATGTTAGTTTACAATAATCCAAACATTGTTTGCTCCTCACATAACCTGTTATTTTGTTTGGTCAACCCCGAGTTTCTCAACTCCAGTCTGCCTTCGAATTACCTAGGAGCACCTAATAAAAATGTAGATATATGGGTCCCTGCCTCAGAGATTCTATTCTAATTCAGAAGGTCTGAGGCAGGAGGAATCTATTTTGAAATTTCCTACGTGATTCTGATGTGTCACCTGGTTTGGAAAGAACAATGCTAAATGACAATGCCCAGTGAATTTATATAAAAGGAACTCCTAGAGAGATGAAAACATCCATGGAGAACTAAACACATATACATTATCCTACAAAGGATACTAGCTTAGCATTACAATTAATAATTACTTCCTCCTGTATGAACTTTGCAGTTTTCAAAATCCGTTTCTTATCCTCCGTAAAGCACCTCATCTTTCTGGACCCACTTTGCTGTTTTGCAAAAATAAGGATGCTGGACTAAATTATTTCTTTCAGCTTAAAAAAATGATGTGCGCCTGATATATAGTAGGCACTCAATAAATGTTTATTGACTAAATGAATGAATGAAAATAACAAAAACCATGCAAAGTGTTATTGGGGTAGAATAACAGGTTTTTGAGAAACAGTCTTATACCTAGTAAACTTAGGCTCAGAGTATTTAAGTAACAAATTTAGTAATTGCGTCTAAGACTAAATTTTCTGACTCCTCATTTGGTGATCTTTTGTTCAGCATTTTTGCAGAAATTGGCCAATTAGACTTCGTTGGGTGAAAGATGGTCCACCTGCTGTATTTGGTATTCACACCACTACCGATGAATGACAAACTGCTGTAAATGTATAATGGCATGTAAGTTGTTACCTTCTTCTTTAACCTCTGTCTACAGTAGAGGCTGTAATTCCAGAGGCCTGATATACATGTCTACAGGTAATAAATCCGTGTGAGTTACAGCTGTATCCTTGTAGATTTACAATGATAAGTTTTAATTCATCTCTGGCAACATATTTATATAAATTATAGCAACAGAATCACAATGCCATATGCCGGGATGTTCACCCAGAGAAATTCAACAGGCTTATGGCAGCTGGCTTTCTTATGGCTATAAAGGCCCACTCTCAGTACATATGAGGAAAAAGCATTTAAGTTGCTGTGGTGGGCAATATACAGATGTCTTCTTACTCTTGACATTTGTTTGAAAGTGAACTATGTTTTCAATGCCTTTCACTGCATTAATAAATAGTCTAGATTAAGAAATAACTTTAGGGGGGCTTCCCTGGTGGCGCAGTGGTTGAGAGTCCGCCTGCCGATGCAGGGGACACGGGGTCGTGCCCCGGTCCGGGAAGATCCCACATGCCGTGGAGCGGCTGGGCCCATGAGCCATGGCCGCTGAGCCTGTGCGTCCGGAGCCTGTGCTCCGCAACTGGAGAGGCCACAACAGTGAGAGGCCCGCATACCGCAACAACAAAAAAAAGAAATAACTTTAGGGAACAGCAGAATTACTTAAATAGTTAAACATTCAAGGAATAAATGCAAATTATTTCTAAGCATTTACTCTGTCTTCAAGTGTGTCTGCTTAACTGCTCACTCTGAAGCTGGAGCATAAGATCAGTTAGGCTGGGAGGGGACAGGGACAGTGTGAGGTAACCGTGGGCAATCCTCTCCCTCTAGTGTGATAAAGGAAAGGGGTCCTTGGTCTTGGACGGAACATGAGAAGGGAACACAGCCAGGTCTCTTGAGCCTTATCATGTACTTTACCATTCTAGCTCACTGTTTCTGTTCCAATAAAAGGGAAAGCTGATTCTTTTAAAGTCATGTTACTATTAGTCTACTTTGTTTTAACATATTTCCCGTTAAAAGTGCTGTTCTTACACCAAAAGTCTCTTTCAAATTCAGAAACTCAAAACTGGATTTTAAAGATGACTATTAATCAACCCACTACTACCATTTACTGAGCAGAGACTGTAATAATCATGAAACTAAATATCTTATATATGTTAGTTCAATTAATCTTTAAGAGGGCCTAAAATTATGCCCATTTTTTTTTTTTTTTTTTTACAGGAGAGGAAAGAGGGCTAGTAACTTGTTCAAAGCCTCAAAGAGAGTAGGTGGAAGGGCAGGTCCGCAAGTCCACATCTGTTCCGAAGCCTCTGCCGTCAACCTACCTTCCTGTTTATCACATCTTACAACACTCCAAGGGCCACGTTACCAAATTCCCTTGAGGAGGCAATGTTGGTTGTCTTTGTCAGGCCAACCCCCTGTGTTCTGGAAAGGTGACAGCCTTCTATCTCAGGAGTAAACTTCAATTAGTCAGTCATGATAATTCCATTCTCTTTTCCAGCAACATGTTTAAAATGAGTATGCGATACAATTTTGGTGGACCGAGACATAAGAACAGGCTTTCTCAGATGGTCTATTTGCTTTAAAAACTTCTTTCTGCCTCTGGATGGTGTCCTCTGCATAGGTTGCTGGCTCTGCGGCAGCATCCTGTATCCTGAAGTGGTCCAGCCTAAGAGACCAATGCACTGAATACAGCGAGAAAGAGGGGCAAACACTGGGGTCCTTCACGATACCATCGAGCTGCTCACTTCAACAGCCACCTCTAGATGTTCTGTTATGTGAAATAAAAAATTCTTTAATGGAAAGCCTCTTTTGTGGCTACTAGTACGTTGTAAATAAAATATCCTAAGGATTAAATCTTTCCAACAACTCCATAGTTCTTTTATTTTTAAAACTCCCCTCTCTATGCCTCAACTACATCTTTCCTTTTACATGACCATCTTCCCTACCAGTTCATACCTAGCCCATACTTTTTTTTTCTTATTTTTTCTCCAGAAAATGTTGCTTTTACTGTTTCATTATGGCATCAATTTCTATTTTAAGTTAGTGTGTAGATATAAAATGCCGCCTTTGAAGGCTTATCATAAGCTACTTGCCGTATGTTACGCTTCCTGCTCCTTTTCTTCACTCGGCCACCCACATCGCCATTCAAGTCCGGATCAACTGTTGCCTGGACCGTTACCAAAACCTCCAAGAGCAAGTCTTCTTCTCACCTTCTGGACTCCAGCTCTTCCCAAATGGAACAGGTGATCCTGTTGCTCCCGTGCTCGAAACTCTTCAAAGGCTTTCTCTGAATACACTACTACGCATTCAGTGTAGTGTTGATTTGCATACTCTAAAAACTTTCAAAACCAGTCACTAGCATTTAAAACTTAGGAGGTTTTTAAATAAAAACCCAGATTTTCAGCTTATCTTGAAAAATCAGATCAGGCCCACAGTTCCACATGGCGCCAACTGAGAGGACCTGAGACATGGCTGATCCCTTCACATGGAGCACGTGCTCGCCAGTCTAACACGGTCCCTGCCCCTCCCGATTCTGTCCCTAACACTCAAGTACAGTACCAGCTGGCATTCTACTGAAGGCTTACACTGTTCTTTTACTGGGGGTAGTGTTATAAAGAAAGACAAATATTTCTTGGATGGTCCTATCAAAATGGGTAAAGAAAAGATTAACCAAGAACGCCGACCTTTATTTTATTAATTTATGCTACCTGCTTGGTCTCTGTGGGCATTTGAGTTTGTTACTCCTGACCTACAAGACTCCACTCCATGAGGCCATCTATCCAGGCAAGGCTTGCCGTGATCTCCCCCCTCCTAACTACTAGGCTTTCTCTCTCTCCTCCTCTGTCACACTTCTCTACTCCTTTGCAACCTTGGTTCCCAGCATAGCAAAAACTTCACAGTCCCCGGAATGCACTCTAAGCTAAATAATGTCTCTGTGCTTCTGTTTATGCTCTTTATCCTCTCTCTGAAAAGGTTTCTTCCTCCTTGTGTGCCTATGGAACACCTGCTCAAGACTCAGCTCACAAATGGACTTATTTACAAAACAGAAATAGTCACAGACATAGAAAACAAACTTATGGTTAGCAGAGGCGATAGTGTGTGTGTGGCGGGGATAAATTAGGAGTTTGGGATTGACATATACACACTACTATATATAAAATAGGTAAACAAGGATCTACGGTAGAGCACAGGGAACTCTACTCCACATCTTGTAATAACCTATAATGGAAAAGAATCTGAAAAACAATGTATACACACACACACACACACACACACAAATATGTATAACTGAATCGCTTTGCTGTGCACTTGAAACTAACACAACATTGTAAATTAACTATACTTCAATAGAAAAAAGAAAATTATTCTCCCCCCACGCCATACACAAAGCCTCAGCTCAAATATCACCTTCTTTGTGGATCTTTTCCTGTTCTCGTCTCCCACCTCCCCAGGATTCAGCCTTTCTTTCTTTGTGGCATGCCACATCATTCTACTGTAGCACTGAAACACCTGATTGCACTTATTTGTTTCATCTTTGTCATCCCTACTCTTTTGTAAATACCTTGCCCACTTGAGTACTCATTCCCTTCTGCATTTCATAGTGCCATGGAAATATTTCCAGGCACCATGCATTGAAGGTATTAGGATCTCTCTAAATGACTTGTATTTTGCTGACTCTTGGGGTTAAGCGATACGCTGTACTCCCTCTGTGAGACATCCTGACGCCCACCACGTGAGGAATGCCAGCGGTTAACAAGCCCACTTGCTACTGCTCTCACCAGGTGAGCTCTGGGACCCAGAGTCAACGAAAGCTATGCTAATTCTGCTTGTCAGTGTAAACAGGTAGTTGAATTAAACACCATATAAAATTATAAGAGGGGGGAGACTGCTTTAGAAAGACATAGACATACACACACTCATGAAATTAGGTGAAAGTGAGACAACTGTAAAAGAATGGGAAAAGCATAAACATCTAGGATTATACTCCGAGACTACTTTCTGAGTATCTTTAATTTCTCAATCTACTTAAAGAAACCAAAGCTGGTGTGATTTAGGAAGAAAAATGTTGTAGAACTATAATCAATGGACCAATTATAGAAAGAAAAGGCCTTGGTCTCACGTTAAAAGAGATGGAAAATAAAATTATCTTTATGGAACTTAAAATGAGGTGTTTAAGATATATATCATTTTATATGATCCCACACTTGAGCAAGAGCTTTGACTACCTGAGCAACTTCTGAGGCTGACCTGTGCCAGATAAGAGGGCTTTTGTGTTACCTGTGTATCCTCCCTGACTAGACGTAAGCTCCGTCACGAGCTCTATTTGAGATAGGAGCTATCAAATTTTGACAAGCTCCTTTGAATCATTATCAACATTTCTTTAGAACCTATCATGAACTACAGACTCATGTCCCTATGATATATGTTTCAGAGTACTTATGATTCGTATTTATTCAATGACTACTATATGCCACACTTTACTTTATATATCAAGAGTGGATATAAAGAATAAAAGGCACCGAATCCAGAATGAATTCAATGTACTGTGATTCTCCTACCTAGTGTTCTTTAATTTTCTGGACTAAATATATGTAGAATCTATCTATCTATCTATCTACCTATCTATCTATCAATAGACACTTGTATTTTCATTTTTTATGTGTTGACAGGAAAAAGAATGGCTAGGAAGGAAATTGAATGGCGTTGAGAAGTGTAGATAAAATGTGAATTTTGAGAACCAAAATTTATTCCAGTCTACTTAATGCTTTTGCAAGGATGTTGAAATGCTTGTAATAACTGTTGGGTTTGGAAACAGTTGAACTCTCTACCTCATGTATTTCCAATTATAGATATTACCAAGAATTAATTTTTTCTCTTGGTGTATGTAAAAATCTTAAATACTGCCATTCAAAGTATAACAGGGATATAAGAAATACTCAGTAAGTGATGGGGCAGACAGAAAAATATACCTCTACTCAGTCCATTAAAATAATTCTTTAAAAATTGTTAAACTTTCAAGATAAATGATGATCTAATTTCAAGCATTGTCCCAGATATCTGTTTCTCTTCCTAGAGGTTCTTCTCTAAATAGCATTTTACTTTTAAAATGGGAAGCTTGTTGGGTAATTCTTCAACACAGCATCAGGAAACCATTGTCTTCTCCAACCATTCATCTTATTATCACCCCGATGCCATATTTCTGGTTGTTGCTCCCGAATGTCATAGGAAGCACCTGCCATAAAACCAGTTGCTGAAAAGAACAGGAAGAAAATGCCTAAAATGTCGGCCTAAGTACTGTAGCCAATTCTCACTGCAATTTTTGCAATCATCACATAAGTACCCTTGATGTATAAGCGTTATGGACTTCTGCTCAGTGAAAACTGTGCCTGAAGCTTCAAATCTGTGCCTTAAAGAAACATCAACCTTACTGTCCCCCAGATCCCTAAGACCCATTGCTCCTCTTAAGTAGAAGTAAAATCTTTGTTATTTTTAGAGAGAAGACATTTTTCTCCAAACTTCTATTCATATAGGTGTGTTTGCTGACATTGCTGTTGAGCCTGAATGTTAGCTTTCTTTCCACATGTAGTAGCCTTAGAGTGCTTCCCAGAATTAAATGTGTTAGAGAAAATTAACCTGGTTTATTTTCATCAGAATGATTTGAATCCCACGCTGAAAACATTTTCATATCTCGCCAAGCCCACTTTTCCTACAAATATTATTTATAGGAAATGCCAGCATTCAGTTCTTTCTTTACATTTTGCTAACACCATGTAAACTTTATTTACAAAATCTATGTTACTGAGTTAGCATTCATTAAGTCACAGAGGGAATTCCCTGGTGGTGCAGTGGTTAGGACTCTGCACGTCCACTGCAGGGGGCATGGGTTCCATCCCTGGTGGGGGAACTAAGATCTCACAAGCTGCGTGGCCCAAAAAAAAAAAAAAAGTCACAGAGAAGAGGTGTCTCTACTTACCTATTGGAATGACTGTTTTTCACCTAAGATTTGTACATTTCTCAGGGTAATGCCAATTTGAAGATTGCTGTAACGTGAATCACTCACATATAATGGGGAAAACACCTCTCAGGTTCAGGTTTTGATAAGCGTGCTTCCACTACATTTCTTCTTCTTCTGGGCTTTGCAGGTGTTGCGCCTTCTGCCTGGAATCATGGCCCTGCCCTTCCCCTTTCCTGCTTAACTCTCATAGTGAATGGCTCAGTTCTGACGTCCTCTCCTTTAGAAAGCCCTTTCAGACCATCCTCCCTAGACTCCTAAACAAACCCGTGCGCATGTTCCTCCTGTGTTCTCCCATCGCACTCTAGACAGCCCTGCTGGAAAGGACAATCACAGTATTTCAACTCTGGGTTTACGTCTGTCTTCCAGATCAGAGTATAAATTCCTTGAGGGATTTTATAAGAAACAGTTCATATTTATTTATTTTTACCCCTTGCACATAATACGGTATCTGATACAGAGAAGAGTTATCATAAAATTATTTTTATTTTCCTTTTTTATAAATAAAATAAGTGATAACTCATGAATAAATGAATAAACAGTCCACGGTCCAAGATGAAAAATACAGAAGGCAAAACAGACCAACTGTGGAGTTTCATCTTTTTTTTTTATGAGAATAATTGCAGTTCAAGAGTCATTCGGTTATTCACAGGAATATTAGGGAAAGTATGAAAAAATGAATGTGCGTGGACCGTGGGAAAGTAGTTTCAAAGCATTCTGATAATCAAATGCACAAACCTTTGGGCCTAGCACTGTGAATCCAGGAATTTACCCTAAGAAAATCAGATAGGCATAGAAAGTTATATAAATAAGGCTATTCAATGTAGCACTGTTTATGATGGTGAGAAACTGGGGGTAGGGGACTTAAATGGTAATTGGTAGAGGATTGGCTAATGAATTCCACATCTGTGTACTAGAACATTATGTAGTCATTCGAACAGATTAAAATAGCCCTTCAAACTTAATATGTCCAGAACCTAAGTCCTGGCCTTCATCCCACACCTTGCCTGCTTTTCTCTCAGTCGTTAATGGCACCATAATCCTTTTAGGTACTCAAGACTCAAATCTATGAGTCACCCTTGAACTCCTCCTTTCTCTCACCACTGCCTTTCCCTGAACTTTCCACACCCTGCACCCTATATTTGAACCATCATCAAGACGTGTTGGCTCTACTTACAAAACATATCCTTTACGTGTCACATTTCTCCACCACTACTGTAACAACCCTAGTCCCAGCTCAGCAGCTATTCATCTTTTAAAGTAAAAACAGATCAAACCAGTTCCTATTTTTAGGATCTATCCTACAGAGAGAAAAGCAGCAGTATATAAAGGTGCTCACTGCAGCTCTGTATGTACGAACACAGAGCTGGACTTAATGTGAATAGTTCATCAACAGAATAATAGTTTGACAGAGTATTTTACATTTTGTAAAGAACATGTTAGATCAATGGTGTTTGACCTGGAAGTTTAGCTATGATGTACTATTAAGATTTTTTTTTTTAGGCTGCAGAGTACTATGTCTCTTGTGATTCCAAAGTTGTGAAGTAAAGAACAAAAGCCTTTCAAAAGCAAAGCAAGCAAAAAATAATTGTTAAAAACATCATATATTTCCAATCATGATGCTATGAAACTAGAAACCAACTATGAAACAAACTGCAAAAAAAACCAAATCATGTAACATCATATAATTTCCTCACTTGAAATTCTCTAATGGTAACCCATCACACTGAAATAAAATCTGAGATCCCCACCCTAGCCTTCAAGATCAGATCCTGCCTTCTTATCACACCCCATCTCAAATCTATTTTCCACTTGCTCACAAATTGAATGCACTTTGCGGTTGTCTGTTTTCTGTTCCCCGAACTTTCCAATGTTATTCCCGCCTTAGTCATTGTACTGACTGCCCCTTGTCCTTATAACGCTCTTCTTCTAGATGGTCACATAGTCTCGGGTTAAATGAAACCCCCTCAATGCGCTCACCCCTGAACGCCTGAAGTAGGTACCCGTCGTCCCTTTGTATTATCATCTCACTCCATGATATTTTCTTGTCTTCTCTCACTGAATAGAAGCTCCTTGAGGGCAGGATCCACACCTGCTTTGTTTGCAACTAATAGTAGGCACTACTTGCTATCATTGAATGAGCTATATGGACTCATAGGGAGAAATGATACATTGTTGGTAAAAATAAAACGGGTTGCAGAAAACTATTATATTATTGGGGAGGAGGGAGGGAATAATATTATTTGTATATCACAGAAATAAGACTCAAAGTATTTACAATATATAGCTAAACAAGAATTAACTCTAAGGGACAGGTTTCAGTGGACTTTAACTCTCCACTTTAAACATTTTATTATTGCTTGAGGTTATTTTTTAATAAGCATGAATTACATTTATAATCTGAAGAAGCAATTAATAAATTTCATTCATTTCCAGAGAAAAAGAGAGGTTGACTTGCTCCTTCACCAGCCGCTATGTATCTTCCTCTTCCCTTGCTCTCATGTAAATGCTAATCATTCAAGCATTATATCTTGACTTCTCATGGAAATTACAGAAATTACTCAATTTCGACTGGCCAGGTATCAGTAGGTCATTACTGCCAACGAAAACAAAATAATTCCTGTAAGAAAATAATTGTTACAGGAAGCTTCAAAGCTTCATGCTGAGAAAGAGGAAGGGAGGAAGGGAGGAAGGGAGGAAGGGAGGAAGGGAGGAAGGGAGGAAGGAAGGAAGGAAGGAAGGAAGGAAGGATTGGGAATTGGCCACAGCTTGCCAGATACAGAGATGAAGCAGAATGAAAAAATTTTCAACCAACTCCAAATAAGGTAACAACAATCCTTAATATCCTAACTACCGTTTTCCTTTGAGTTATAAAGGCAACCATCTAAGCAGCATAAAAAGGCTTGTAATTTATCCAAAGAGGTAAATTTATAAATAAACTAGACTGAATTTCAACAGAGATAAGTAATGAAAGGATAAAGAATAAATGATACGCAAATAAGAGAGAATGAGAACATTCACAGCTATGCCTGTTGAAAGCAAGAGAAACTACAAAGAAAATTATGCTGCCTAACAAGTGAGAAACTGAAAATAATAAAATGGCTGACTCACTGACCTAATCTTTCCTATCTTAAAAAGGATGCTGAAGAAAACAGATGTGGAAAATTACACAGTAATAAAATCCTTGAAGAAAACCCAGTGGTGGTTATTTAATATATGACTTTAAATATATACAAACAGATGGGCCAAAAATTGGAATATACTGGCAATTGAGAATACCATATTTAAAAATCAGCTTCACTCAGAAAGATTCTAATATAGCAGTAACATGAAAAGTAATATTTGTAATGATTTCAAAAAATTACTAAAAAATATATCAGTAGAACAATAGATTAATGCTATAGAAAAATCAGGAAAGACAAAAGAATAATTATTAAACTTGGATGGTTGAGGACAGAACAGTAAGTATAATCTTAACTTTGCTAATTACTTGGTTTGATATTCTACTCATTCTACTTTTAAGATTTATCAAATTGTTCTGGAATAAAAAGCGGCAAAAAAAAAAAAAATTCCTAAAATAGAAATTGTAATGGATCTAGCTGGTACGAAGTCACATATACCTGAGGAGGAGGAAACAGTTCAGGGCTGACTGATTTTGTCTTATTTAATCAATGACTAAATAATAATTATGATGGCTAACATTTTTAAGCACTTATTATTGGCTGATGTTTGCTTTATATATAAATATATTCTTTTAACCTTTACAACATGATGCTAAGACGGTTACTGTGTCCATTTTATAGATGAAAAAACTAAAGCACAGAGAATTTAAGTACAATGTTCTCAGCCTCAAAGCTAATAAGGGCTGAGCAAGGATTTGAACCCAAGGCAGTCTGGCTCCAGGATCTGCTCTAAGACTGCCTTCCCTAATAAATAAAAGGAAATCAATAACTTGCTAATAGAATTTAATATTAAATTTGGTATATTACAAATACCAGCAAAGAAACTGCATTTATCTGAGTCAGAAATATGGATACAAGAATTTGAGACGGCCACATAACTTAAAGGGGGTATAAGGAATTCAGGGGATGGTCAGAAATAAATTTCAATAGAACCATGAATAAAAAAGGAGCCAATATTCACTATTTTAATGTGACTTATTCTCAGCATTTTTGTTTACCAGGAGTGCTTCACCTATGAGTACACAGTAACTTTATATATTCAGTGAGATCAGACATTTCAATATAATCTAAAACCCAAGGTAATGGGAAAGGGGCATTTCTTGAAATCTTCACTGTGTTTGCAACAAATCATCCAACAGCCCAGGCTGTTGACCTGATTTGTCTCACCTGCTCAGAGGAAATGGGGTCAATTATAATGTATGAATTCTTAGCCAAAGTCAGGAAAAAGAACAGATAAGTGAAGAAATCTGTACTCTGGGCAGTGGAGTGGTAAGAATTAACATTAGGGTACCCCAAGAAATTAAGAAATCTAGCTAAGGACATAATAAAAGTCAGGTGGTGGTGCTATGGAAGTGAAGGTAGAATGTGAGAGAGAGGGAAGCCAGTTCTACTAAACTATACTAAGGGGGCAGGGGGCCCGTTGCTAGTGGTATGGCAAGACAACCCTAGTGTGTTGGAGTGTATGATTTCAGTCACTCTGTCAAGGTGGAAACTAGAAGGTGTGGGGCAGAGGGGGTGTCACAGACCAGAGAAGTACAAAGGTAGGTACAGTAAGGGTTAGGAAATGCATTTTTTAAAGGCGCCAGAAAGGTGGATTTACCATGAAGCTCAGCTAATGAAATATATATATATTTATAGTTTGTTTTTGTTTCATTTTATGCAGGCCTCTGATTTTTTTTTTTTTTTCCTTAAATATTGGGTTGGCCAAGAAATTTGTTTGGGTTTTGCTGTAACATCTTATGAAAAACCTGAATAAACTTTTTGGCCAACCCAATAGAAGTCTCCGAAACTATACATGCTGTAGACCCCATGCCCTGGAGCCTTAATGAATGAAATAGATTCTCCTCACAGTGTAATAAGTCTAGTTCTCAAAGTTACTTTGCAGTTGAGGACGAATGGGAACAAGGGAAGAGGAGGCTGACAGGAAAGCAACGAGTCCGTGGTCCTCATATTCCATAATCGCTTAAAGGTAATTGTGGTTTTTCTGATTTTCTCACTAGTTTAGTTAGATGCTCGGCAGATGCCTGTATATAACAACATGACTGGACCAGTCGGTGAGGTCTTGCTGGTTGAAGAATGAAGGTAAGCCGTGCTGGACAATGATGGGATAAATTAAGGTTTAAAGACCAGTGAAAATGGATCTGAACAGAGCTTAGGGTTGCTTTCAATACCATGGAATTAGCAAAGGAGCAGGGCAGAGGACATTCAGGAGATAAAGGTAAAGTAAGTGGACGAAATAACCTGTAGCCTCCTTCTTTCCACGTGGAGTAACGAATCTGTAAGGCCAGAGGAGCTCAGCCTGCAGGATCATTGCTTTTTACAGCATTAGGCTGCGTGATAGGGCACATGTTAGCATTCCAGAATCCACCTCCTGCTCTATCTATAACGGACTATAGTGAGACCTCAGTTACTACCATTCTATAACAATCAATCTTCACTTCTGTTTTTTCCTTCATTATCTGACCCATAGCAGGTCTGGTCATGGTCCACTACTGAAATATAGGTATATTCATGACTCACAAGAAAGAGGTTCTCTATGCTATTTCTGAAAAGACATTCTATTATCCTTTATACAGCAACAACAAGCTGATGAGGGGTTACTGACATACTAAAATGTAACTATATCCAAATTACAAATATATTTTTGATAGATTTGAGGCATACTTTGTTTTCATTTACCATGTCATATTATATTTCTTACTATATTTTTTACTCCAAAGACTCAGGGTATTTTGTTTGATCAACATGAATGAATTTTATTGTGCAACTACTATGTAGCAGGCACTAGAAAACGTGGGGCTTCAAAAATGAGTTCTTTATGGAATTTACTTAAAATTTTCAATAATAAAATTCTTTTACTAATTTAAGATTTAGATAAGACTTTGGCCACACTTTCTTCCTCTCATACCTCACTGCCTTTTTGGTCGCGTTATGTCAAAGTAAGAAAATAAGTGCCCAGATTTACCAAAGTGGATTAGATACCACCAAGTAACACAACCCAAACTTCCTAAGAAAAACTAGCTAACATGAACCTAAGAGAATCTTGCACAGAGCCAGCAGTTATTATTACAAAGAACGCATCCAAAAAGGATTGGAAAATCAGAGACAGATAATAACAAGTCTGCCAAACCAAAGGCAAATATTGTTAGAGGGAAGATCTGCATTGCTGATTTAACCAAACACACACTTGTAGCTCTAAGGATTCATGGAACCTAATTAACCTGCTTATCAAGAAGGCTGCTTTCCCAATGCAATTTAAAGCACTTCATCAGGAGTTACATTTTTTTTTTTTTTAAATTAAGCAGAATTCAAGTCAGGTATATTCCTAAATTGCTAGCAGTTGCTAAGTAAAAACACAGTTAGGAGCACAGCAGGATGTTAACTGTTGAACTGCCTCAAAGGTTCTGATTTCCATCATCAGTGAGGTTCAGCCCAACACCACAGGTAAGAGCTGCCTTTAGAGAGGAAATCTACACATGGCCTACGGCAGTGCTGCCGGACTTTTCCACCAAAGCTCTCCTAACTAAGGGGTGGGAGTCCTAGCCCTGACGATCTATAAACATTCTCAGGTCTCAAGGTTTATCTTTAAAATCTCCACAATTCATGTAATTTCATCGCGATGTAATGTATTTCCAAGTTTATTTTAATATAACCAACACTTACGGAATACTACTTGCTAAGAATTTTACATAAATTACCTTACTTCTCACAATAATAGGCCCTATTTCTATCACTATTTTGTAGTGAGGAAACTTCACCACAGAAAAATAAAGCAATATATATATATTTTTTTGCGGTGCACGGGCCTCTCACTGTTGTGGCCTCTCCAGTTGCGGAGCACAGGCTCCGGACGTGCAGGCTCAGCAGCCATGGCTCACGGGCCCAGCCGCTCCGCAGCATGTGGGATCTTCCCGGACT
The DNA here is from genome assembly GCF_937001465.1 of Orcinus orca. Lineage (NCBI taxonomy): Eukaryota > Metazoa > Chordata > Mammalia > Artiodactyla > Delphinidae > Orcinus > Orcinus orca. The sequence goes on from NC_064573.1 coordinate 17,332,112, forward strand.
GGGGCACGAACCCGTGTCCCCTGCATCGGCAGGCGGACTCTCGACCACTGCGCCACCAGGGAAGCCCTAAGCAATGTTCTTAAGCTTATGAAATGGAGATGGGATTTAAGCCACACAAGTTTCTATTTGTTCTTCTCCAGTATATTACACTACACTGTTTTAAATCACTTTTCAGTTAAATGAGTTAACTCTTCCTCCTCTAGTTGCTTAAGTCAGAGGTCAGCAAACCTTTTCTGTAAAGGGCCACGTAATACATTTGATAGGCTTTGTGAACCATATATGGTCTTTGCTGGCTACTACAACTCAGTTCTGCCACTGTAGTGTCACAGCAGCCATACACGATCCTTAAACGAACGATGTGGCTGTATTCCAGTGAAATTATATTTACTGAAACGGGTGGCAGGCAGGTTTGGGCGATAGCTTGTAAACTCTTAAAATAAGTAAAATTCCTGTTCCAGACTGAATGCATATTTATCTTGTGGTTTTGTATAATTGCCTGTACTAGTTTGAGAACAGGTCGTAAGAAAACTGATTTAAAAAAAAAAAAAGAAGCCAATGCCAAAAGGTAAGGGAAAGAGATTTGACGTTTCTATCTAACCTTTACCAACTAATTGAATGATGATGACAGGGAACCTATATGTTCCTCCCCCTATTCCCTCAGCCATAGGTCCTCTGCTTCCACTGGGCCCAGGGACATTTCCTCAGCCTCTGGCATCCTGGACAGGCCACAGCGGGTCTTGCCATCACCTGTGACTCTCATCATGTAGGTGGTTGCCCCTTATCTTTCCACCTAATTGGAATCTACCCCTGGAGTCCAGTGAATTTACTAATTATCCCTTCTACATCTTTTATGTCATATCTCTATGTCTTTGCTCATGTTAGGAAAATTGTCCCTCTCTCTCTGTTCACTGATTCCAATAACTAATTCAAAAAATACTTTACTACATTCCTAGTTCAAAATTCCTAGTCCTTTGATTCACCTCTAAAATATCATTTTTTGAACATGCCAACTATACTTGTGTATTCTGTTTCAACTGTCGACTCACGTATTTCAAACACTACAACACTAATACCATAAAAGAATTAAGAGAATCCCTTAAGAGCTCATTGTCACTGGATAAAACTGGTAACTGGCAAAAGTAGTTAAGATTGATTTTAGAGATTTAGCTTTGTTTTTATGCTCTGAATGATGAGAGTAAAGGGTAACCTTCTCTTTCACACAGAACTGGAAGGTAAAGGTTATTCCATCGTTTGACACTAATGACAGTTTGGGGTATCAAAATAAAGAAGCTGAGGTAGAAAAATGTCATGGGGAGACTGAAATGTCTAAGCGTAATAAAATAATGTACAGAAAATAAAGTGAAATAGGAATGACATTACAAATTCCTGTTAAGAAAGAATGTCATTGATTGGTAAGTGTTTCTTAAATAATTTCGTGAAAAAGAATAAGATATTCAAATTATTCATGTTTCTTTCATGTTACCAAGATCTTCACTGAGACCACGCAGGAGGAAAAAACTGTCAGGATATGTATGCTCAGGTCAGTCTGTTGCTTTCTCATTAGTTTTTCATTGCTGTTCTTTCACTCCTCTTTGGGTTTCGTCACCGTGCTCACGCTGTCTCACTCTTCTCTCTGTTGGTGGCAATAGTGTCCTCTCTATGATTTCCTCACTTCTATTTTAAAGAAAGTTGAAAAGGTCCCCTTATTCAATTTTTTTTTGTCTTTACCTTGTTGCTGTTTGTGCCTTATTTCTCTCAAGTTGGCTAATAATAATATACAGTTGACCCTTGAACGACACTAGCTTGAACCGCGAGGGTCCTCTCATACCCAGATTTCAGTAGTAAATACTATAGCTCTACACCATCCAGGGTTGGTTGAATCCCCAGATGCAGAACCAGGGATATGGAGGAACCAGGGATAAGGAGGGTCAACTATAAGTTACATGTGGGTCTGCACCCCTAACCCCAGCGGTGTTCAGGGTCAACTGCATTCCAATTTTTAAAAATTGATTTACCAAAAGAGATTCTGAAAATGCTGTTTGAAGAATCTGTCTCTCTTAGGAGAGAATGTTATAGACAATATGTAACTTCATTTTTAAGCAAGCATTCAGAGTGGTTTCATTGCTCAAAGTGAGAGTTCAGAGTAAAGAAATACAGTCACCAATGAGGAGTTAATGTCTTTTAAAGAAAATAAATCACGCAAAGGATATTCACTAGTTACATCAGTGTGGCAAACGATGCATATTCCACGCACTTCCAGGAAATGCACAATGCACACTCACGCATTAGAGCCTCTGAGAAGGCCTGCGTAAAGGAACGTGTTATATTCCAACAGTACCCCCAAACTTGTCTGACCCCTGAAACTTTTACCCCCAATACCTGTTACCATCTCTTAGAACTATTTCACGGAAAGCTGCCAGAGAAACTTTTGGAGAACTAATTAATAGTTTATTAAATTTAAGAGGCAATTTAAAATTTAGCTACATCCTGATGTATTTCTTCATATTCCTTCTGGAAATTCCTAATACAGTTGAATATATCCATCTAGTACTACGGTTGAATACAATTCCTAATTCCTGATTGAATATATCAGCATTGATAGATGCTACAGTGAAAAATAAGAAGTTATTGGACAGTAATGAAAGCAAGCTTGGAACTATTTATCAATGACCACAATAAATTCACAATGATCAGGGTGGAGCCTAGCCCTGCTTTTGCCGTTAACTAACAGTGTGACTCTGGAATAGAGATTTAAAGTCTGGGAGCTTTGATTCACTTACATGTAAAGTGGGGCTAGACCTGCTCCATCTACCCAACTGGTACATTCGGAGAACGAAGGGCTCAAGATCAAGACCGAGAAGAATTTCTCATAAACAATGAAGTTTTATAAAAGCAGAGAAAGTTATAAAAGTATAAAAGAGGAATATATCTCAAATAGAGACTCAGTTTCCTTACAGATCCACACTAAATGCCATTATGATTTCTGCCTTTCTTGAACTCTGGGTAGAATACTGTCTTATAATCGCTAAAGATCTCATTTTACATAGTCAGAAAACGAATTTTTGTTTAGCCACTAATCATAATAATGTATCACCAATTTTTTTTTCAGAAAACGAGGCAAAAATAAGAAATTCAGAAAACTTTGTTTAAAAGAAGAAAAGATTTATTGCAAAGTGGTTTGTGAGTAGTGCGTACCACCTTACTCAAGGCTCTATTACGAACCCATCTGTGGCAACTCTTCACTCCCAGTGAATAAAGACAGTAGGGGTCTATATTCTCTGAGTCCTTCATTAAACTATTGATCCCTTTAGCATTATCCATAATGTTCCAGCAGCTCAGCACGTCAACTGGTGAAGTGCTGGTCTCTCACTCCTTTCAATAACTTGCGCACTTTATGGAGAGGAAGTCATAATGATTTATTTACCTGACACTTTCCAGTCCGGATGTCGTACAGGGCCACTGAACCATGGCGAGCTCCAACTGCTATTCTGTGATTCCGCTCATAATAGCTGACCATGTAGAACCTGGATTGAACATTTGAACAACAAAAAAACAGAAAAAACAGGTGAGATGACCTGCACATCAAAGTGGATAGCAACACACTTCAAAGATTAAAGCCAGCTCTGATATATATTTTAAAATAACTATATGTATATCTGTAATTAATATATTGAGATTTTTCAAAAATGTTTCATTGTAATAATTCTTAAAATCAACTGAAAGAAAAATGATGCAGAATACCGCTTAGACCTGTTAATGATTATTTTCAATAGAAAACAACTTCTTAACTACAAACACCATTGAATTTTGAAACAAGAGATAAGGGTCATATACAAAAAAGATGAAACACGAAAACTCAGTTTTGCTACAGTGACTATTCTGCAAATATTTCTATTTGAACAGAAATAGAAAAGATGAAAAGTCTTAAATATTCAATCTAATTATGCTCTCAGGGTTTATTACAGTATTAAGGAATGCAAAATACTTTCCAGCAGGACAGTCATAAAAAAGCTGCATAAATATGAAGCTTAAACGTTCATATCAATAATTTAGAATGAAATTAGAAAGTTATCCACCACAAAGTTATCTGGCAAATTCTCTAGAATTTCCACATTTATCAGTTTATCTAAATGATAACTGTGACTATTGGTAGTAAAAATAAGCATATTTGGTGATTTGGCATTGCATGAAAATAGGATTTAGGGAGGAGGCCTTGAAAGTCGTAAAAGGTTGATTTATTTTTATTTGTTTACTTTTCTAGATTAATTTTCATGATGATCAAGTATTCAAATTCCTGATCTATGCTTTGTTATGATTTAATGGCCATATGGCTAGAGCCTGGGAAGGTAAGAATAAAAATTATTAGAAGTGTAAATAAGGTATGATTTTATGTCCCCGAAGAGTTTTGAATATGCCTTCCCATTATCTAGTCCTATTGTCTCAGTGAGCATTACCCAGATAAATAAGGGGCCTACCCTCAATATTTCTGAGGATATTACATCAATTCTACTACACATTCCTTGCCATTTTTCTCTTTGATTCCCTGCTACTAATCTAAATTTTCTGCTATTATTTTTTTAAAAGACAGGATGGGGAGGCAAAACAAATGACAGAAAAGAAATATCATTTCTCTAATGCTTTCTTGAGATTGATATAGAGTAAAAAAACTAGTAGGGCATAGGACTCCATTTCTGAAATTCTGGTAAGAGAGGCAGAGAGAGAGAGGGAGAGAGGGAGAGAAGATACTTGTGAGCATTTTGAAACCAGGGACAGTCTGACAAAGCCATTTTGGCATTAACAGACATTATGACATTCATACATATTTTATAAATCTGGAAAACAAGCTATTAAGTGTTTAAACTTTTTGTTTGATACTTATTACCAAGGAATGGATTCAATAATACTTCTGTCCTATCCCTAAGCCTCACTCAGTGAGGCAACTTTTTTCCTCTCCAGTGGAAAATGAATGCTTCATTTCTAGTTACATGAAAGATACTACTTTAGGATGTCCTGCTGGTTTTTGCTGTGCTCAGGTATGGGATGTTCTCTTTGCATACAGGTTTGAGGGAAGGAAGGGGAGTGGAGGCTCCTGACACACATGAAGCTTCCCCACTATTAAGTGGTTAGTAAAAAGTTTCTTAAAAGCTTTTCTTGTCTAAAGCATCCTATTGCTGCCCGCAGTAGAAAAGGCAGGAATCAGCAATCAGCATTCAAAATGTAATGTTTCCATAGTCAAAAATAAGAGGTTTAGAAGAGTTTAAAAATGTTTACTATTACGTTATTCAATAATGACAGTGGTCTAAGTATTGGGCATCAGTATATATCTATATGTATGCCTATGTCTACAACTACATCTAAACACACATAAGCCCACACAAGTTAAATCCTATTAGAGTAACATGGAATATAATAGCTAACAAATGTTTTAACAAATATCTATTCTGTGCAGGTTAATAGCCACAGGAAAATAACATTTCCAGAGGTATTTTGTTGTCCACTATTAAACTCTGCACAGACATAACAGTTGTATTGCCCAAATCCTACTGCGAAACATGAATATAATTACCCCTCAAAATAATCCTCTTCAAACCAAACCGTTGGTAAAATACATTTATGTTGACCAAAATTTTACTTAGTTAAACTCAAATCTAAAAGTTTTGTTACACTGACCATTTTCTATGCTCTGGATATCAACCTTCTATATCATCCTTCTATATTATCTACAGACACCATTATTTATGGGAGGAAAAAAAAGATCAAATCTATTCTTGGTATCAAATCTTTAGTCTGCCTGAAAGGACCATATATTACAGGTCTGCATTTTTCATTCTTTGCAATTTACTACTAGGCTAATACTCCTAAAATATCTTAAAGAATTCTGGACAGTGAAGGTCTCATGGCATGTTTTTAATCTTTGGATTTCTTGTGAAGCTTTTTATTTCTTGAACAGTCTCTCCTTTAACAGAGGAAACCCAAGGTATGTATGCAGTCACTTCCCAAGTATCCACTCTGGGGACTGGCTGCAGTGAGCCTAACTCTTCTGAGGGTTTCTAGAGCCCACCATGCACCCAGACTACTCTTCTCCTGAAAGCAGTTCTCCACTGGGGGGCTGTCAAGATTTAAGGATGGTGCGATGCACGTTACTTGACCCTACCCCAAAAAGGATCAATGGACTGCACAGCAGGATCCATCCTAGTTCTTAAGACTATTCTAGTCTTGACCTGACCCCACATGGGAGTCTTGAATTCCTCCAAAATTTGGGGGGAGGGCTCTCAGAGTAAGGGTTCACCTGTGCTGAGCCTTCTGGAAATGGTATCTCAGTCTCTAGTTCACTGCATTGATAACATGCACTTGGGCAGTATTTCTTGGGCAACAACCTGCCACGAATCTTTCTGTTATACTCAAGTTACAACAATGGTTTTCCTCTATTCGGCCCACAACAAGGAAACTGTTAAGTCAGAGGAAACATTACCACTCAAGTATATGAAAGACGAATAAAGTGGAATTGAATAACGTTGCAAAATGTATTTCTTGCTGGGGCTGCGATGGTCATCATCCAAAAATTTTGAAGTCACTGATCTCCTTGCTTTCATTACTGTCCGCGTGCAGCCAGAGTGATCCTTTTCAGCCATAAATCAGATCACCTCTCCTGTGTGTTCACAACCGTCCTTCAAGACCTGGCCCTACGTGATCTGGCCCTAACACCTCTCGGACTTCCTATTCCCTTTGCTTGCTCTGCTCTGGTCATACTGATGTCCTTATGCTTTCGTGAATATTCCAAGAGTGTACACACTTTAGAGTTTAACGTTTGCTATTCCCTCTGCTTGAAAATCTCATCTGCCCGGTATCTCCAGGGCTTGTGCCCTTGCTTCATTTAGGTCTCTGTCCCAAGGTTATCTTGATAAGGAAGGCCTTTATGGGCCATCCTATTTAATACAGCAGCCTTTCCTCCACTACTCTTGAGTCCAATATCCTATTTTTTCTTTATTGTATTTATCATCTTTTTGATATTGAACAATATTTTTTTGTTTATTGCTTGTTTCCCTCCATCAGAGACTTTTTTGTGTATGAATACATAAACAGGGTCCAATCAAGCAGCATACAGCAGTACAACGTTTAATGCTGTAAGAAGTCCAAATCACTATGCTTATCCTTCAGTGACTACTTTATAAACTAGGCTAAACATATCAAGTTTTAAGACCACTGAATATTTCATAAGGTCTAAAATAATAATTGGTATAAACAACAAAAGAAATAAAAACTGTCTATAAAAGTTAGGCAGAAATCAAGAAACAGAGAGCAGCCCCATGACCCTTCTAAAAAATGTATTTTCAATTGAGACAAACAATTGCAGATTTACAAAAAGGTATCTGTAAAGGCCCTTGAAGTCTGAGTACATTGCATGAGACTGACGGTTGCATAATGGAAATTAGTTAATTATGTCTTGGGGAACTAGAAAAGATTATTTGGTCTGAAACTCAAGAAAGCAAATATAGTCTAAATAATGATACATACAATAAAGTAGGTATTTTTGGTACAAATGTTCTGGGAATAAAATTATTCTAAGAATTTGCCAGGTATTTATATAGGCACACATAAATTTCACTGAACATGGTATCACACAAAACATAATTAAAAGAAATAATCAATTATCGATCATTACTAAATATTAGAATAGGTTATTATATTTCTCCAAAGCATATTTGTGACATCAACTCCTCAGAAGTAACACAACAGGGTGCCACCCACCCATAACTGGGCAGTTTATGATGTGAAACACAAATGTGTATTGGGTCCACTCCAGGGAGGCATCCTGGAGCAAATCATGTTGCTTAAGAGTTTGCCAAGCACCCAATACCTAAATCTAAACAACTTTGGTATTCTCTACTTATAGTCTCCCTTGAATTAATGACCTTTTTTATTTTTATTAAAAATGGCCCTCAAATAAGAGAAACCTGTGTGAAACTTAAAAGTCAATTTGGAAAAATATAGGAAGAGGAAACATGCAACTCTCAACAGAGATATGACTTAGGAGAAAGAAACCTGAAAAATCACTTTCTCAACTATGACTTTGATAATATGCAATGATTTCAGGATGTTAATACTGTATATAGTGTCCTTGAGCATTAAAATACAACAAGGAACACTCTTCAACTAATCCAAAATTCATCTCCAGCTAAAATGAGCCCATCTAAAATCTAACGATGTAAGGAATAGAATGTATGAGCTATAAGTACGATTTATAACTAGTTACAAGTCACTACTACTGAGGACAAACTGTGTAACAGGCACTGTCCTGAGAACTGGTATATGTACTTCCAGGAGTAGCTGAGGTATTAGGAGCAATTCTTATCTAGTTGCTTTTACAAATTCTTGATGTTGATCTAAAATGGTTCAAAAACTTTGGACTCTTTGTTTAAAAGGTATTAAGGCAATATGCACTTGTAAAAAACCACCACTAATATGTATTAGTGTATATGTACATATTAGTGTATATGTAGTATATATGTATACATATAATGTATGCATATATGTATGCATACAAGTGCATTTTACAATATACACTTGTAAAAAACCACCACTAATATGTATTAGTGTATATGTATATATTAGTGTATATGTATACATATACATATATGTATATAGTAAAAAGTAAGTCTTTCCTCTCATACCCCCTCCTTCACCAAGGGTTAATTACTGTTAACAATTTGGTGGATCTTCCCAGCTTTTTCTAATGTTTATTACAAAAATAGTATCATATTACATCTATTATTCTACAACTTCCTTTTCTTCCCTCAATAGTTCATGGAACATCCTCCCACATCAGTATAAACGAATCCACGTCATCCTTTCTCACACCTGCATTGTCCCCCTGTGCATTTATACTCCATTATTTAACTCTTCCCTTTCTGACATTTAAGTTATATTATACATAGATTCTTGTATACGTAGGTGAGTATTTTTGTAGGATAGATTCCCCAAAGCAACATTCTGGATTAAAGCATACACACATTTTATTTTATTTTATTATTTTAAAATTTTTATTTATTTATTGGCTGTGGTGGGTTTTCGTTGCTGGGTGCGGGCTTTCTCTAGTTGTGGCAAACAGGGGCTACTCTTCGTTGTGGGCTTCTTACTACGGTGGCTAGTCTTGTTGTGGAGCACGGGCTCTAGGCGCAGGGGCTTCAGTAGTTGTGGCTCGCGGGCTCTAGAGCGCAGCCTCAGTAGTTGTAGTGCATGGGCTTAGTTGCTCCGTGGCATGTGGGATCTTCCCGGGCCAGGGCTCGAATCCGTGTTCCCTGCATTGGCAGGCGGATTCTTAACCACTGCGCCACCAGGGAAATCCAAGCATACGCACATTTAAAATTTTGATTACCTTCAATTCCCCGTAAAAGAGTGACCCCACTTGATATTATCAAATTTTCTACTTTTTTCGCCAATACAAGGAAAACTTGCTATCACATTTTTGTTTTAATTTGCATGAAATAACTTTTAGATTGGTTCATTTGATTGCACTCTGCAGGATATGCATGCAGATTTTTTACATTAATGAAAACAAAATTTATTGAAAATCTAATCAACACACTGCCTCCCTTTATTCATCGTGCCTACTCGATGAGGAGAGAGACTCCTCAATACCCACGATGTGCTCCCAATAACCCCTGGACAAGATCTGAGCCCCAAACACAGGCAAAGCTGTTCTGCAGGGAAGAAAGGCAGGCCTTCTGTGGTGGAGCAACGTACAGTTTGACAACGAGAAGGTACCAATGACAACACCCTTGTCCCCTTTTTGGCCAGGATGGGATGGGGAAGAGCTCTTCTGAGGGCCCCCACGTGAGAAGCCACGGCCTAAAAGATTCAGGAGTCGGTTCTCAGAGCACTGCTCAACAGCCCTCAGGGATGTCAGAGCTGCAACCAAGGGGGGCCCTTTGTAGAGGAGGAAACACCTCGCAGACATGTTTGTACACCTCCCCCGACAGAACTCCGGTCTCCATGCTGCTAATATGTTTGAACGATTCAGAGACACGAAAGCGGCTTTGGTGAAGGCATCAGCTCAAGGGGACCTGTGTTAGTTTTGGGGGGTGTGAGCAGCGGAGGGTGGGGGAATGTTTTCTAGAAGTGCTTCATTCCAGTGACGGGCACTAGTTCAAAAGACAAAATGTAAAGAGACCTCATTCTGGGATGGTGATGGACACTGGCAAATTCCACTTAAGAGTCACAACTTCCCACTCAGCATCTTGCACATTGTAAAATCATCAATAGGTGTTCATCGCCTGAACACCACCACTAAGTATTTAATTGGTGAACTACTTTCCTTCTGAAAAAACTTGCTATAGGCATGCTGTAGCTGGGGTGTTAGAAGGAGAACTGGAAGCAGAGTTTCTGCAAGGAAAAATACCACGCCTGTTGAGGGTGTATTGTATGATGGCTGAGAGACACGTCTCTTATCACCTGACTCTTCCACCTACTAATTGTGTGACCTTGAGCAAATTAGGTAACTTACCTATGCCTCGGCTTCCTCATCCATAAAATGGGAACAATAATAGCACCTGATATAATTGTCATGAGGACTAAATGAGTTAATACATGTAAAGTTCTTAGAACCATTCCTGGCACATAATAAGTACTTACTATAGTAAGTACACACTTTAGTAGCTATAATAATTATCATCATCATCACCATTTGCATCTCTGAATATACACCACAGAAAGGATATAAAAGGTGTAGTTGTTTTGTTATTTTCCTAGGGCAAGTAAGTGCTAATAACATGCTAATAAATAAGGGAAATGAGTTCCCCCAAATATTTTAAACTTGCCTATTCCTTAAACACTTGTGATTTGCAGATATAACCTGATAATAACAAATTATCTCAGTTTCAGCTTAAAGTTGCTAATACACATGATATAGACTTTGGTTTACAACTCTTCTCTGTATCATTTCCAACAGTGTGAAAATTTAATATTCTTTCTGTTATACAGTGAAATGGAATACTTCCGGAAGCTTTAGAGATTTGTTTTTTCATCAAGAACTTTAATATTGAAAGACAGTCGTCTGTTGGGGAGTTTTTAGGACTAGGGATATGGACTAAAATGGTTTTAGAAGGATTTCTACTCATGTGAGTGTAGGAGTAACATCTATGTTTATTATAAAAGGCATCCTATAAAATAGTAACTAATTTAAGAATTTTACTGGAAGTTAGGATAGACGCTGTTTTACATCCCATTATTGTTATCATCATCCAAGATAAGCACAAACCAAAGATTTGGAGGAGGTTTTTTAAAAAAATGAGCTCATGCACTGTTCTAAGTAGACAGTATTCATTTTCTTACTGGATTTTAAGTGCCCATTTAGAATGTACAGAGCTGATTCAGCTTTTCACTTGAAAAGCAGAATCAATCAGTCTGTCTACATAATAACAAAGTTTAAGAAAAGGTAAACTATGTCTGAAAATACAGACTTTTAACTCTTTGTCTGGATTTTTTTCCCTCATTCAGTTCAAAACTTTAAATACTTATTTTACTCTGAATTTTTTGTATCTTATCTATGTTATAGCTTTAATGTTTTCCCAATGATTTTTTAAATTTGAATTATTCTAATATAGTACATCCAATTTTAAAGGAATACACACTGTAAAAAAGAAACAGAGACTATAGAAAAATAAACAGTTAAGAAAGGAAAGTTATCCTTTACGACAAACCCCCTCCACCACCTGAGGTAACCATAAGAAACACTTTGGGGTGTGTCTTTCCAGACTTTTTCCCCACTTCATATGTATATCTGCATGTACATGCCTGAATATCAATTCTTACATACAGTTTTCTGCTTCAAAAACGATTTTATTTTACATACTTTTCTGAAACTTTGCTAGTTTCTCTTTAAATTTATCTTATACTGGCATCTTTCCACGTCAGTAGAAATGGATTGCCCTCAACCTTTTTAATGGCTGTATGGTATGCCACTGTGCCAGTATCTTTCAATGGAAGAACTGTTGGTAAGCAATAATTACATCTAGAGGATGCTGGTGAATAAAAGTGTTTTAACATAGGGCTTCCCTGGTGGCACAGTGGTTGGGAGTCCGCCTGCCGATGCAGAGGACACGGGTTCGTGCCCCTGTCTGGGAAGATCCCACATGCCGCGGAGCGGCTGGGCCCGTGAGCCATGGCCGCTGAGCCTGCGCGTCCGGAGCCTGTGCTCCGCGACGGGAGGGGCCACAGCAGTGAGAGGCCCGCGTACCGCAAAAAAAAAAAAAAAAAAGTGTTTTAATATAAAGTACGTTTTCTATGAAAATCATATTAAAAGGCCAATTGAGAGATAATCAGTTAAATCCAGGAAAACCATAAAAAATACTTTAAATTTCAATGTCTATACTACAAAGACTTAGGTGATTTATCCATTTACAGTAAATTAGAGAAATTTACATCCTGAGTTCTTTAAAGTTAGTTTCCTCCTTACTCCTACTCCTGTCTTTTTAATACCTACTAAGAAGTCCAAGTAGCTAAGACATCAAATATATTGCTCGGGTCTATGATTGAGAATTTCTTCATTCTTAGCAGTGAAATATGCAATGGAAAAGAATACACACTATAATTTTTGCAAAGTGATCATTGATTCACTGGTCAGAGATTTATAATCGCATTTAACACGGTATTTCATTCAGTGACAGCCAATTTTGCATATGGAAATGGCTTAGGGTTTGCAGTCAGAGGATTTCTCTGGCTGATAAACAATCACTCATCTTTTTTTTTTTTCTCTTTTTCTTTTTTATCATTTTTAAAACATTTTTATTGAAGTAGAGTTGATTTACAATGTTGTGTTAGTTTCTGCTGTACAGCAAAATGAATCAGTTACACATATACATATATCCCCTCTTTTTTAGATTATTTTCCCATATGGGTCATTACAGCTAAAACATCACCAGTCCTCCTTTTAACTACTGTGCACACCTGCCAGGTCCCCCGCTTTGTGTTCCTCCCATCACAGCACCTGGGAATCTTCTCTGTGTCCTGGATACCCTTCTATCATAGTGTTGTGACATTTCTCTGATTTTCTGCTCTGTCTCTGCCAAGCCAACTTCAAGGCCTTCGAGGGCGGGCAGAGACCCTGACTGACCGGATGGAGCTGAACGGCCCACACTGGCCCAACCTAGCACAGTGCACAGAGGTAGAAATAAGTTTGTCCTTATTCAAGTAATAGAAAAATGACTGATGTGCCCTGAGCATAGTGAACTGAGATTGGGACTTGAAGAATGCCTGACACATTTAATAGGATATCATCTGTAACGTAAGCCCAATGATACACAGTTTTGCTGCCAGGTGTCATGTATCACGGTACTGTGGGTAACACCAAACATCTAGGATTCTTTAAGGAGGCCCCCTTCTGGGGCCAGCAGCATTGCCATTTGAGGAGAGCCAGGAATCCCCAGAAAAGTGAAGAGTCCTTTAAAGTAAGTAGAATAAGTTTCAGGATTTGTACTGAGCCTCAAAAAAACTAATCCCAGATCTTCCTGTCTACCCTACCTTCTCCCCAAGTACTGGATCCTAGGAAAGGTTATGACTTCGGGATACAGAGGATGCAGAAAACAGAAGAGTTTTCAGAAAGAAGAAGTAAGTTTCATATTTCAGTGCAACCAAAGGTTCCACTAAATCAGAGGTTCTCCACCAAGCGTGGTCTGCAGATGCCTTGGGGGCCTTATGCTCCTATTGGGAAGTGTGTGAGATCAAAACTATTTTTGTAAAACTCCTGAGATGTCATATGGTCTTTTCATTGTGTTGAACTGGCACTGATGGTATACAGTGATGGGTAAAACTGCTGGTGCTTCAGTCTGAATCAAGGCAGTGGCACCAAACTGTACTAGGCATCATTATACACTTCACTGCCATGCACTGGTAGTAAATAAAACAACCAAGTGTTTCCACTTAAGAATATCCTTGATGAAGCAGTAAAAATTATTAATCTTATTTAAATTTTGACCCTTGAGTACATGTTGTTTTATTATTCACTGTGACAGAACGGGAAGTATACATAAAGCACTTCTAATGTCAACGGAAATAGGATTGGTGTCTCAGGGGAAAGCGCTTGGAAGACTGAGGTGCAAGCTTAACTAGCTGTTTCTTCACTTTCACTGAAAGTATAACCAACAGAGAAACTATGATTATTTGGACTCGGGTATTTGGCAGACATTTTCTTGAAAATGAACTGCTTTGTTCCCGTCCAGGAAAGCAACTGACAGAATTTGTTGCCAATGATAAAATTCAAGCTTTCAAGTAGAAATTTTGGAAAATAGAATCTGGCTTCCCAATACTCACTGACTTTTTTTTTTATGAGATCAGCAGCGATATTAGCAAATAAGAGGTTCTGATATTGTGGATTGCAACGTGACAGTATATGGAGAATTTGCATATAATTCAAACCAAGATTTTCCAAAGACAAGTGCATAATGTTATAACATCATGCATGGGTGAAAGACACACTCACAAAACCACTCAAAGACCCACCCAATGGATGGAACGTAACAGTATGAAAAGTTCATTAAAATTACAAATTCCACATTGCAGCTAACCTTTAAAAAACGATTACATGTTGAGTTTTGGTGAACTACCAAAGAAGATGCACAATTATTTTAAAAGGCTATTGAAATATGACTCCCTTTTTCAACTATATATCTATGCAAGGCCAGATTTTCACCATAAACTTCAACTAAAACAACATATGGCAACAGATTAAAGACATGTGCAGATATAAAAATCCATCTGTCTTCTATTAAGCCAGACATTAAAGAAATCTGCAAAAATGTTAAGCAATGCTACATTTCTCAGTAGTTTTTCTGTTTTGGCAAGTAGTTATTTTTCACAAAAATAAGTTTTTATATCAACACGAATTGAGTTTTTTATTATTAAATAAGTCAATAAATATTATTTTAAAAATCTGTTTTAATTTCTAATATATTAAAAATCTATAGATACAACTTTTATAAACAAAAATTCTTCACAGTCTTCAATTTTTAAGGGGTTCTGAGACCAAAAGTTTGAGAACCACTACACTCAAGTTTGAAAAGCATTTGGCAATCAAAAAGTTGTTTGGAGGATTTGAGAAGATGGCGGAAGAGTAAGACGTGGAGATCACCTTCCTCCCCACAAATACATCAGAAATACATCTACACGTGGAACAACTCCTACAGAACACCTACTGAACGCTGGCAGAAGACCTCAGACCTCCCAAAAGGCAAGAAACTCCCCACGTACCTGGGTAGGGCAAAAGAAAAAGAAAAAACAGAGACAAAAGAATAGGTATGGGACCTGTACCAGTGGGAGGGAGCCGTGAAGGAGGAAAGGTTTCCACACACTAGGAAGCCCCTTCGCGGGCGGAGACTGCAGGTGGAGGAGGGGGAAGCTTCGGATCCGCGGAGAAGGGCGCAGCAACAGGGGTGCGGAGGGCAAAGCGGACAGATTCCCGCACAGAGGATCAGTGCCGACCAGCACTCACCAGCCTGAGAGGCTTCTTTGCTCACCCGCCGGGGAGGCTGGGGTTGGGAGCTGAGGCTCGGGCTTCGGTCAGAGCGCAGGGAGAGGACTGGGGTTGGCGGCGTGAACAAAGCCTGTAGGAGGTTAGTGCACCACAGCTAGCCGGGAGGGAGTCCGAGAAAAAGTCTAGAGCTGCCAAAGAGGCAAGAGACCATTGTTTCAGGGTGCGTGAGGACAGGGGATTCAGAGCACCGCCTAAACAAGCTCCAGAGACGGGGGTGAGCCACGGCTATCAGCGTGGACACCAGAGACAGGCATGGGACGCTAAGGCTGCTGTTGCTGCCACCAAGAAGCCTGTGTGCGAGCACAGGTCACTCTGCACACCTCCCTTCCGGGGAGCCTGTGCTGCCCGCCACTGTCAGGGTCCCGGGATCCAGGGACAACTTCCCCGGGAGAACGCACGGCGTGCCTCAGGCTGATGCAACGTCACGCTGGCCTCTGCCGCCGCAGGCTCACCCCGCACTACGTCCTCCTCCCTCCCCCCGGCTTGAGTGAGCCAGAGCCCCCGAATCAGAGGCTTCTTTAACCCCGTCCTGTCTGAGCGAAGAACAGATGCCCTCGGGCGACCTACACGCAGAGGCGGGTCCAAATCCAAAGCTGAACCCCGGGAACTGTGCGAACACAGAAGAGACAGGGAAATCTCTCCCAGCAGGCTCAGGAGCAGTGGATTAAATCTCCACAATCAACTTGATGTATCCTACATCTGCAGAATACCTGAATAGACAATGAATCATCCCAAATTGAGGAGGTGGACTTTGGGAGCAAGATATATTATTTTTTCCCCTTTTCCTCTTTTTCCGTGTGGATGAAAGGTTCTTGGTGCTCCAGCCAGGCGTCAGGGCTGTGCCTCTGAAGTGGGACAGCCAACTTCAGGACAAGAGACCTCCCAGCTCCACGTAATATCAAACGGCGAAAATCTCCCAGAGATCTCCATCTCAACACCAAGACCCAGCTTCACTCAATGACCAGCAAGCTACAGTGCTGGACACCCTATGCCAGACAACTAGCAAGACAGGAACACAGCCCCATCCATTAACAGAGAGGCTGCCTAAAATCATAATAAGGCCACAGACACCCCAAAACACACCACCAGATGTGGACCTGCCCACCAGAAAGACAAGATCCAGCCACGTCAACCGGAACACAGGAACTAGTACCCTCCACCAGGAAGCCTACACAAGTCACTGAACCAAACTTAGCCCACTGGGAACAGACACCAAAAACAACGGGAACTATGAACTTGCAGCCTGTGAAAAGGAGACTCCAACCACAGTAAGTTAAGCAAAATGAGAAGACAGAAAAACACACAGCAGATGAAGGAGCAAGGTAAAAACCCACCAGACCTAACAAATGAAGAGAATATAGGCAGTCAACCTGAAAAAGGATTCAGAATAATGATAGTAAAGATGATCCAAAATCTTGGAAATAGAATAGAGAAAATGCAAGGAACATTTAACAAGGACCTAGAAGAACTAAAGAGGAAACAAGCAATGATGAACAACACAATAAATGAAATTGAAAATACTCTACAAGGGATAAATAGCAGAATAACTGAGGCAGAAGAATAGATAAGTGACCTGGAAGATAAAATAGTGGAAATACCTACTGCAGAGCAGAATAAAGAAAAAAGAATGAAAAGAACTGAGGACAGTCTCAGAGACCTCAGAGACAACATTAAACGCACCAATATTGGAATTATAAGGGTCCCAGAAGAAGAAGAGAAAAAGAAAGGGACTGAGAAAATATTTGAAGAGATTATAGTTGAAAACTTCCCTAATATGGGAAAGGAAATAGTTAATCAAGTCCAGGAAGCACACAGAGTCCCATACAGGGTAAATCCAAGGAGAAACACGCCAAGACACATATTAATCAAACTATCAAAAATTAAATACAAAGAAAACACATTAAAAGCAGCAAGGGAAAAACAACAAATAACACACAAGGGAATCCCCATAAGGTTAACGGCTGATTTTTCAGCAGAAACGCTGCAAGCCAGAAGGGAGTGGCAGGACATATTTAAAGTGATGAAGGAGAAAAACCTACAACCAAGATTACTCTACCCAGCAAGGATCTCATTCAGATTTGATGGAGAAATTAAAACCTTTACAGACAAGCAAAAGCTGAGAGGGTTCAGCATCACCAAACCAGCTTTACAACAAATGCTAAAGGAACTTCTCCAGGCAAGAAACACGAGAGAAGGAAAAGACCTACAATAATAAACCCAAAACAATTAAGAAAATGGGAATACGAACATACATATCGATAACTACCTTAAATGTAAATGGATTAAATGCTCCCACCAAAAGACACAGACTGGCTGAATGGATACAAAAACAAGACCCATATATATGCTGTCTACAAGAGACCCACTTCAGACCTAGGGACACAT
This sequence comes from Orcinus orca, assembly GCF_937001465.1. NCBI lineage: Eukaryota > Metazoa > Chordata > Mammalia > Artiodactyla > Delphinidae > Orcinus > Orcinus orca. Next base: position 17,350,023 of record NC_064573.1, read on the forward strand.
ACAGACTGAAAGTGAGGGGATGGAAAAATATATTCCATGCAAATGGAAATCAAAAGAAAGCTGGAGTAGCAATTCTAATATCAGACAAAATAGACTTTAAAATAAAGACTATTACAAGAGACAAAGAAGGATACTACATAAAGATCAAGGGATCGATCCAAGAAGAAGATATAACAATTGTAAATATTTATGCACCCAACATAGGAGTACCTCAATACATAAGGCAAATACTAACAGCTATAAAAGGGGAAATCGACAGTAACAGATTCATAATATGGGACTTTAACACCCCACTTTCACCAATGGACAGATCATCCAAAATGAAAATAAATAAGTAAACACAAGCTTTAAATGATACATTAAACAAGATGGACTTAATTGATATTTATAGGACATTCCATCCAAAAACAACAGAATACACAGTTTTCTCAAGGGCTCATGGAACATTCTCCAGGATAGATCATATCTTGGGTCACAAATCAAGCCTTGGTAAATTTAAGAAAATTGAAATCATATCAAGTATCTTTTCCGACCACAACACTATGAGACTAGATATCAATTACAGGAAAAGATCTGTAAAAAATACAAACACATGGAGGCTAAACAATACACTACTTAATAATGAAGCGATCACTGAAGGAATCAAGGAGGAAATCAAAAAATACCTAGAAACAAATGACAATGGAGACACGACAACCCAAAACCTATGGGATGCAGCAAAAGCAGTTCTAAGAGGAAAGTTTATAGCAATACAATCCTACCTTAAGAAACAGGAAACATCTCAAATAAACAACCGAATCTTGAACCTAAAGCAATTAGAGAAAGAAGAACAAAAAAACCCCAAAGTTAGCAGAAGGAAAGAAATCATAAAGATCAGATCAGAAATAAATGAAAAAGAAATGAAGGAGGGCTTCCCTGGTGGCGCAGTGGTTGAGAATCTGCCTGCCAATGCAGGGGACACGGGTTCGAGCCCTGGTCTGGGAAGATCCCACATGCCGCGGAGCAACTAAGCCCGTGCGCCACAGCTACTGAGCCTGCGCGATTGGAGCCTGTGCTCTGCAACAAGAGAAGGCCGCGACAGTGAGAGGCCCGCGCACCGCGATGAAGAGTGGCCCCCGCTCGCCGCAACTAGAGAAAGCCCTCGCACAGAAACGAAGACCCAACACAGCCAAAAATAAATAAATAAATAAATTTTTAAAAAAAAGAAATGAAGGAAACGATAGCAAAGATCAATAAAACTAAAAGCTGGTTCTTTGAGAAGATAAACAAAATTGATAAACCATTAGCCAGACTCATCAAGGAAATAAGGGAGAAGACTCAATAGAATTAGAAATGAAAAAGGAGAAGTAACAACTGACACTGCAGAAATACAAAGGATCATGAGAGATTATGCCAATAAAATGGACAACATGGAAGAAATTCTTAGAAATGCACAACCTGCCAAGACTGAACCAGGAAGAAATAGAAAATATGAACAGATCAATCACAAGCACTGAAATTGAAACTGTGATTAAAAATCTTCTAACAAACAAAAGCCCAGGACCAGATGGCTTCACAGGCGAATTCTATCAAACATTTAGAGAAGAGCTAACACCTATCCTTCTAAAACTCTTCCAAAATGTAGCAGAGGGAGGCACACTCCCAAACTCATTCTACGAGACCACCATCACCCTGATTCCAAAACCAAACACAGATGTCACAAAGAAAGAAAACTACAGGCCAATATCACTGATGAACATAGATGCAAAAATCCTCAACAAAATACTAGCAAACAGAATCCAACAGCACATTTAAAGGATCATACACCATGATCAAGTGGGGTTTATTCCAGGAATGCAAGGATTCTTCAATATACGCAAATCAATCAACGTGATACACCATATTAACAAATTGAAGGTGAAAAACCATATGATCATCTCAATAGATGCAGAGAAAGCTTTCGACAAAATTCAACACCCATTTATGATAAAAACGCTGCAGAAAGTAGGCATAGAGGGAACTTTCCTCAATAAAGGCCATCTATGACAAACCCACAGCCAACATCATCCTCAACAGTGAAAAACTGAAAGCATTTCCACTAAGATCAGGAACAAGACAAGGTTGCCCACTCTCACCACTATTATTAAACATAGTTTTGGAAGTGTTAGCCACAGCAAACAGAGAAGAAAAAGAAATAAAAGGAATCCAAATCGGAAAAGAAGAAGTAAAGCTGTCACTGTTTGCATATGACATGATACTATACATAGAGAATCCTGAAGATGCTACCAGAAAACTACTAGAGCTAATCAATGAATGTGATAAATTATCAGGATACAAAATTAATGCACAGAAATCTCTTACATTCCTATACACTAATGATGAAAAATCTGAAAGTGAAATTAAGAAAACACTCCCATTTACCATTGCAACAAAAAGAATAAAATATCTAGGTAAAAACCTACCTAAGGAGACAAAAGACCTGTATACAGAAAATTATAAGACACTGATGCAAGAAATTAAAGATGATACAAATAGATGGAGAGATATACCATGTTCTTGGATTGGAAGAATCAACATTGTAAAAATGACTCTACTACTCAAAGCAATCTACAGATTCAATGCTATCCCTATCAAACTACCACTGGCATTTTTCACAGAACTAGAACAAAAAATTTCACAATTTGTATGGAAACACAAAAGACCTCAAATAGCTAAAGCAATCTTGAGAATGAAAAATGGAGCTGGAGGAATCAGGCTCCCTGACTTTAGACTATACTACAAAGCTACAGTAATCAAGACAGTATGGTACTGTCACAAAACAGAAATATAGATCAATGGAACAGGATAGAAAGCCCAGAGATAAACCCATGCACATATGGTCACCTTATCTTTGATAAAGGAGGCAAGAATATACAGTGGAACAAAGACAGCCTGTTCAATAAGTGGTACTGGGAAAACTGGACAGGTACATGTAAAAGTATGAAATTAGGACACCGCCTAACACCATACACAAAAATAAGCTCCAAATGGATTAAAGACCTAAATGTAAGGCCAGACACTATCAAACTCTTAGAGGAAAACATAGGCAGAAAGCTCTATGACATAAATCACAGCAAGATCCTTTTTGACCCACCTCCTAGAGAAATGGAAATAAAAACAAAAATAAACAAATGGGACCTAATGAAACTTAAAAGCTTTTGCACAGCAAAGGAAACCATAAACAAGACGAAAAGACAACCCTCAGAATGGGAGAAAATATTTGCAAATGAAGCAACGGACAAAGGATTAATCTACAAAATTTACAAGCAGCTCATGCAGCTCAATAACAAAAAAAGAAACAACCCAATCCAAAAGTGGGCAGAAGACCTAAATAGATATTTCTCCAAAGAAGATATATAGATTGCCAACAAACACATGAAAGAATGCTCAATATCATTAATCATTAGAGAAATGCAAATCAAAACTACAATGAGATATCATCTCACACCAGTCAGAATGGCCATCATCAAAAAATCTGGAAACAATAAATGCTGGAGAGGGTGTGGAGAAAGGGGAACACTCTTGCACTGCTGGTGGAAATGTGAATGGTACAGCTACTATGGAGAACAGTATGGAGGTTCCTTAAAAAACTACAAATAGAACTATCGTACAACCCAGCAATCCCACTACTGGGCATATACCCTGAGAAAACCATAATTCAAAAAGAGTCGGGTTTCCCTGGTGGCGCAGTGGTTGGGAGTCCGCCTGCCAATGCAGGGGACACGGGTTCGTGCCGTGGTCCAGGAAGATCCCACATGCCACGGAGCGGCTGGGCCCATGAGCCATGGCCGCTGAGCCTGCGCGTCCGGAGCCTGTGCTCCGCAATGGGAGAGGCCACAACAGTGAGAGGCCCGCGTACTGCAAATAAATAAATAAATAAAGGAAAAAGAGTCATGTGCCAAAATGTTCATTGCAGCTCTATTTACAATAGCCAGCACATGGAAGTAACCTAAGTGTCCATCAACAGATGAATGGATAAAGAAGATGTGGCACATGTATACAATGGAATATTACTCAGCTATAAAAAGAAATGAAATTGAGTTATTTGTAGTGAGGTGGATGGACCTAGAGTCTGTCACACAGAGTGAAGTAAGTCAGAAAGAGAAAAACAAATATCATATGCTAACACATATATATGGAATCTAAAAAAAAAAAAGGTCATGAAGAACCTAGGGGTAAGACGGGAATAAAGACACAGACCTACTAGAGAATGGACTTGAGGATATGGGGAGGGGGAAGGGTAAGCTGTGACAAAGTGAGAGAGTGGCATGGACATATATACACTACCAAATGTAAAATAGATAGCTAGTGGGAAGCAGTCGCATAGCACAGGGAGATCAGCTAGGTGGTTTGTGACCACCTAGAGGGGTGGGATAGGGAAGGTGAGAGGGAGGGAGACGCAAGAGGGAAGAGATATGGGAACATATGTATATGTATAACTGATTCACTTTGTTATAAAGCAGAAAGTAACACACCATTGTAAAGCAATTATACTCCAATAAAGATGTTAAAAAAAAAAAGAAAAGTTGTTTGTAGGGACCCCCCTGGGGGTGCATTTGTCAAGAATCCACCTGCCAATGCAGGGGACACAGGTTCGACCCCTCGTCCGGGAAGATCCCATATGCCGCAGAGCAATTAAGTCCGTGTGCCACAACTACTGAGCCTGCATTCTAGAGCCCGCAAGCCACAACTACTCAGCCCACATGCCACAAGTACTGAAGCCTGCGCTCCTAGAGCCCTTGCTCCACAACAAGAGCAGCCACCACAATGAGAAGCCTGCGCATCGCAACGAAGAGGAGTCCCCGCTTGCAGCAACGAAGACCCAATGCAGCCAAAAAAAAAAAAAAAGTTGTTTGTAACCAGGGGGAGAGAGAGAGATTAGCAAAATAGTGGGGGCAAAGACCAGATGACAGTAGATCAAAAGGGTAGGAGAGGTGACAAAATGGACAGAGCACACGCTCTTCTTCCTGGGCAAGGAGAGATGAGAGGCTGGACAGTGGAGAGAGGAGACACAGAGGGAAGGAAGAGTTTCAAATGAGAGATAATAGCACGTTTCCAGACAGAGGAAGAGAAGTTGAGGATAAAAGTGAGAGAAGAGGGGACTTCCCTGGTGGTCCAGTGGTTGAAACTTCGCCTTCCAATGCAGGGGATGTGGGTTTGATCTCTGGTCAGGGAGCTAAGATCTCACACGCCTCATGGCCAAAAAACCAAAACATAAAACAGAAGCAATATTGTAACAAATTCAATAAAGACTTTAAGAAAAAATGGTCCACATCAAAAAAAATCTTTAAGAAAAAACTGAGAGAAGGGTTATCTAAGGAGCAAGGGGAGTTGAGAGAGGGTTGTAAAGGAAGGATGAAGTAAGGAAGAGGCCTGGGACACAACAACAGCCATCTCACCCTCTGCTGAGATGGAGCAACTGTGTCACGTGGGTGCCTATGCAGCAGGTGCACACCCCGCCCTGCAGAATACAGAGCAGTTGTGAGATCCGTTCAGTCAAGCTGGGCTTCACTTTCATCTGATCGTCAGCACAAGAATGCTCGTAAGTTTGTCCGTTTGTCAAATGAAGGCTAGAGGTGGGTAATTTATAACGTGAGGTCCTTTGCAGATTCCAAATTCTACAACTTGTAATTCTATAAAAATAATGCAGCAAGGTCACTGCTTAAGTGAAATAACTGGTACCATTTATTATGATGAAATTAAGGACTAAACACATGAAGCAGCATAGCTGGTATCATTATTCAACCACAGTTATTGAGTGCCTATATTGAGTGTTCAGATTTTCTAAACTAAAAACTGGGACAGAGCTCAACAAAGGATTTCTTCTGAATCTATGAATTTATTTGACAAGTCTTTAATAGGCATAAAATCAAATCACTCTTAGTTATACATCAAATAAATTGCCTCCACTTAAAAGAATAAAAATGCATGATAAAAGGATCTATGTGAGAATTCTGGGGTATATGGCTTTTGGCCAGATGAAGCCCTCTACTACTTGCTATGGGAAACAATAAAAGAAATGGATGCAAAAACCCCTTTCTTCAAGCTACTCATAATGTGCATAATTGAGGAGCTCTAAGTGACTAAAAATCACATGTAGAGGCATATCTAATCTTTGCTGTGAAAAAATTCTAAAACCTCTTACTCTCCAAATTAATCATATTTTCCCATCAACTTAGAATTTTATTAAAAAATCTCTAATCCTTTATTTGTTATGTATTATCTCACTACTAGCCCTTAAGAACATAATAATATTGCCTTAAATTTAAAAATTATATTTTAATTTCATTATATTTCCAGAGGTACTTTATCTTCCTTTCTAACTGAACTTTGATAGTCAGTAGTTTATGAGAGCTTCAATTTTTCTATTCTGAGATTAGTAAAGAATATTTTTTGTACAGCAGAAATTAACACAACATTGTAAATCAACTATACTTCAATTTTAGAAGAATACTTTTGCAAAATGAATAACAAACCCTTAAAGTATTCATTTCAGAACAAGTATATATCATACTTGTGTGTGTGCTATACTGCTTTTCTCTTAGTTTAGTAACATCTGTGCATTTCTACACTTTTGTATTTTGTGCTACTGCATCAAATATAGTAGTGTAAAATGAGTCAGTGTTTATATGGTGACCAAAAGAGAAATAATTAATCAGACTGAGTCAAGCATGGCATGCTCCATGCTGGTTGGTCTGTATATGAGGGTCTTCACAAGGATATTCAAGTTCAGTAACACAGCAACTGATAACTAAATTTTAACAATGAATTCTGAGGAAACTTCAGTGATGTTTACCCGTCCAAACCTCGAAAAAAGTTAGTTCTACTTTCTTAGTGTCTAGGATATTTTTAACTGAGGATGCTGTATTATTTATAGTCTCGGCAATTAAATGTAAATTACTCAGAACCCTTTGTACTTCTGCCTCTAACAACAATCATCTAGAGAGCTGGATGATGCCTTTTGGAAGATCACCTAGGACAGCGGTCCCCAACCTTTTTAGCACCAGGGACCAGTTTCTTGGAAGACAATTTCTCTATGGACCGGGGCGGGGGTGGGGGGTGGGGAAGGATGGTTTTGGGATGATTCAAGTGCATTGATTTATTTTTTTAACATGTTTATTGGAGTATAATTGCTTTACAATGTTGTGTTAATTTCTGCTTATAACAAAGTGAATCAGCTATACGTATACATATATCCCCATACCCTCTCCCTCTTGCGTCTTCCTCCCACCCCTCTAGGTGGTCAAAAAGCACGGAGCTGATCTCCTTGTGCTATGAAGCGCATTGATTTATTATGGTGTCTCTGAAGTCAAACCTCTCTGCTAATGATAATCTGTATTTGCAGCCGCTCCCCAGTGCTAGCATCACTGCCTCAGCTCCATCTCAGATCATCAGGCATTAGACTCTCATAAGGAGTGCACAACCTAGATCCCTCACATGTTTAGTTCACAGTAGGGTTTGCGCTCCTATGAGAATATAATGGCGCCGCTGATCTAACAGGAGGCAGGGCTCAGGCAGTAATGTGAGCAATAGGGAGACTGCTTCATCTGTATTTACACCTGGCCGTAAATACAGATAAAGCTTCACTTGCTCACCTGCTGCTCACCTCCTGCTGTGCGGCCCAGTTCCTAACAGGCCACAGACCGGTGCTGGTCCATGGCCTGGGGGGTTGGGGACCCCTGATCTAGGAGATTGACAAAGGCAAAACAAAGTGCAATGAGATGGGAGAGAATCTAGAGGAATTCATTTCTTAAATGTTACCTTATTGTACTTCTTAGTCTGCTTATTCATAAACACAAAATTAATTCAATGTTGCAACAATCTTGTTGCTAATATATCTGTGTTCTAGAAAGAATACAGTTTAATTCCTATATAATAAAATAGCTTTATTTGTTACAGCGATGCAAAATCTGGTGATAGAACTATTTTGAATAACTATGTTTTGAAGAATATGTATGCTATAGTCTCTCACAGGCAATGAAATCTAAGTAATTTTCTTGTATTATTAATGGATACCACTGTATTTTTAACAATATCCCTGGAACTAAAATGTAAATATTAGGAAATATTTAAATCTGACTATAAAGTTTACACAGCAGCTAAAACTGTAATTTTTAAAATATGGAAACATAAATGGATCAAAATTGCCAAAGCAATCCTGAGGAAAAAGAACAAAGCTGGAGGCATAACACTTCCAGACTTCACATTATATTACAGAGCTACAGTAATCAAAACAGCATGGTACTGGCACAAAAACAGACACATAGATCAATGAAACAGAATAGAGAGCCCAGAAATAAATCCACACACCTAGGGCCGATTAATCTATGACAAAGGTGGCAAGAATATACTATGGGAAAAGAAAGTCTCTTTGCCAAGTGGTATTGGGAAAGCTGGACTGCTACATGTAAATCAATGGAATCAAAACACTTCCTCACACCATATACAAAAATAAACTAAAAATGGTTTAAAGACCTAAATATAGACATGACACTATTAAACTCCTAGAAGAAAACATAGGTAAAACATTCTTTGACATAAAATGTAGCGATATTTTCTTAAATTAGTCACCCAAGGCAAACGAAATAAAAGCAAAAATAAATAAATGGAACACACTCAAACTTTAAAGCTTTTGCACTGCAAAGGAAGCTATTAACAAAACAAAAAGACAACTTACAGAATGGGACAAAATATTTGCAAATGATGTGACTGAAATGGAGTCCATATCTGAAATATACAACTCAATATCAAAAAAACAAACAACCCAATTAAAAAATGGACAGAAGACCTACATAGCATTTTTCCAAAGAAGACATACAGATGGACAACAATACAAATCAAAACCACAATGAGGTATAACCTCACACTGGTCAGAATGGCTATCATCAAAAAGTCTACAAATAATAAATGCTGGAGAGAGTGTGGAGAAAAGGGAACTCTCTTACACTGTTGGTGGGAATGTAAATTGGTGCCGCCACTATGGAAAACAGTATGGAGGTTCCTTAAAAAACTAAAAATAGAACTACCATATGATCCAGCAATTCTACTCCTGGGCATAAATCCAGAAAAAAACAAAAACTTTAATTTGAAAAGATACATGCACCCCAATGTTCACAGCAGCACTATTTACAATAGCCAAGACATGGAAACAACCCAAGTGTCCATCAACAGACAATTGGCTTAAGAAGATGTGAGATAGATATATATATATATATATATATATATATATATATATATATATATAAAACTTAGCCATAAAAAAGAACGAAATATTGCTATTTGCAGCAACATGGGTGGACCTAGAGAATATTATACTTAGTGAAGTAAGTCAAACAGAGAAAGACAAATATCACTTACATGTGTAATATTAAAAATAATACAAATGAATTTGTATATGAAACAGAAACAAAGTCACAGACATGAAAACAAATTTATGGTTACCAAAGGGGAGAGGGAGGGAAAGAGGGACAAATTAGGAATATGGGATTAACAGATACAAACTAATATACATGAAAGAGATAAGCAACAAGGATTTACTGTATAGCGCTGGGAACTATATTCAATATGTTGTAATAACCTATAATGGAATATAATCTGAAAAAAAACTGAGTCACTTTGTTGTACATCTGAAATTAACACAATATTGTAAATCAACTACACTTCAATTTAAAAAATTATGTTATTTTTGTATCTTTTACTAAATAAAATATAGACAAATATCCACAGATATATAAATGACTCCAGGAAGATCTAGGATATTTCAATTAATACAAAGAAGACGATTTTTAATTTTTAGAAAATAATCATAGTATTATATGTAAAATGATTATCTTTGTTTCCATGCCTCTGAAATAAAATTATAAACGTGTTATATTTCACATACACATACATATGTACATAAATACATATATATACATACATATTACAGAAAGGACTTAGGGAAGCTTATAGAACATAATTCAGTAAAAAGATAGAAAAGGAAGATAAGCTTGAGGTGTGATGATGAGATAAAGAGAATGGAGATGTAAGCCATAACTACTAAAGTGAGGTGGGGAATTTGGTTTTGAGCTGCCCAATGACCAAAGCAAAATGTTTACATTAACTCTGGTTAAGCATAATTAAAAACAAAAAACATATACTCGTTCCTTAGGACAAAACGAACAAAAAATGCCTGTCATCTGGATTTGAAAGAAATGTTTTTATTGAGTCCTTACAGAAGGGACCCTAAACAATGGACATCAGTATGACGCTTACAGTAACTGCACTGTCAACCTTCTTAAGACACTCACGTGGCAGGTTCCTCAGTGCAAACTGCAGGCAAAACACTGACAAGGAACTTGGGGAAGGGAACGCTGAAGGAGGTCAGACAATGTGGTCCAAACAGGCAGCTCTCTGATGGTTTAGCTTAATCTAGGGATATAAACTAGAATATGTAGAGGGATAAATGGACCCCGTGTTTTTTAAACTAACTTCTAATTGTTCTGGTTTTTTTCAATGGAGTTTTAGATAAAAGTCAATTAATGAACAGCTTGAAGTTAAAGTCTCTGGCAGGCATTCTGTGCTACTGTCTAAGGGCAAGTCTTTAAAAATTAAGTGCATCACTGGAATGCAGGAGCTGAAGGGCTGTCTTTAGATGTTTCCTTGGAAATTCTGAGTTTACTCAGTATGTAAACAGAAAGGCATTCTAGGATACAGACTCTGACATAACAGAACATGGTCACAAAGGACAATGACTCAGGTTTTGTTTTCTTGATTTTGGATTATTAGAGCACTGTTTTCGAACTTTAGTGTGCATAAGAATCATCAGGCTTCATGACAGTCTGATGCAGTGGCTCTCAGGGGGAGCCTAGAAATCAGGTAATTCTCTTGAAGATAGTCCAGGAACTACACTTAGAGATCATTATTCCCCAGAGGGCCTAACAGAGAGTGAGCACTTAATACCTGTGTTTAGTGTCCTTAGTTCTCTCAACTAACAGGCACTGAATGTATTTTAATATTGACATGTGTGAGCTCTTTCCCAAGACATTCTTGAGAGTCGCCAAATCTGTAAAACAACTGAGTCTATAAACTGCATATGGCCGTCCTTCAGTATCTACAGATGTTCAAACCCTTACATAAAAGGCCTTATGACAGTTGGCTGTCCGTTTCCACAGGTCCCACATCGGCAGATTCAACCACCCGCTCCGCAGATGGAAATTCTTCTGAGGACTCTCAATTCCACGTTGATCTCAGTCCTACAAACAGGTATGTTCCTCTTGAACAACTGCTCTATTTCTATCATCTGAACATTGTGACTTAGGTATTGATGGTCTGCCCCTCTTGGCACACTGGATGCTAAGAAGTTTAGATACAAACATATGGCTCAAGTCTGGCAAATTATTCATTTCTGCGGTCTATAACCTCATATTTTAATATCAACAAGTGAGTTTCGGGTCAGTAAGAAGACAGAATTATATCAAATTTTACTGGCATGTGTTCTAATCCATTTCTGTTTTCAAGCAGAAGATATTACAAGAAGCTTTAACAACTGACGGAAAAATATTATACGAACAAACTTAGAAAAATCAAACTTTCTGTATCAATCCTTCTTTCTTTCATTGTACTTACAATTTGTAGCTTAAACTTAAATATGTTTTGAGTAAATATGTCAGAGGACAAAGAAATTTACTTAACAACATACTACAGTGGATGGATTCACCACTCATTAAATTGTATATTACATCATTTAATCATTAATAAACCTGAATAAATGAATAAACAAACAAACCTGAATAAACTGACTATTGGTATGTAGCAACATACAATACAGAGGTCAGCCTAAGCTTAAAGCCAAGACTTTCATAGCACCAATAAAGTGGAAATTTTAAATACAATCTGAAAAATAACTGCCAAGTTACTAACAGTAAAGAAAATCTTAGAGAAATTACCACGTTCAAGTTTTAAAATTCTGAACCCAGATGCATATCAGAATCACAAGCCTACTTGTCAAGGTTATAAAACAAAACAAATCTAAAAAACAAGAAAACCAATCTTAGGATCATTCCACACTTGACGATGCTACTTCATCTTGGTACTCAGAAAATAGAGAAATTTATGTATAACCCAAATGAGAGTACTTTTGATTTTTAAATATTCAATGACTTCAGGATACTAGAGTAGTTCTTAATTGAATTAATACAACTTTAGATGTGAAGAGCATCTTTATAACATTGACTAAAATTTATTTAATATTTTGGGAAGTAAACCAATTTTTTTTACATATATGAAAATGATAATAATGCCATCCTATAGTTTTTATGCATATAAAATTCTTTAAAATAAATATTAACTAATTTCTTACACAAATTTTGGGTTTTCACATTATTGCTCAGATGGAGAGACCCCCCCCTCCCTGGAAACTAATATTCTCTGAATACCTAAATCACAAGTATTCTGCTAGGTGCTTTGACAAATATCATCTCATTAAAAAAAACAATAGTAAATGAAGTTTTATAGTTTTTTATGACCTACCAACCATAAGAACTGAATATTGGTATGTAGCAACATTATAGAGGTTAGCCTAAGCTAAAACCCACAGCATCTTTAAGAAAGGGCAAAGGAAAGAAGAAAACAAACAAACAAACAAAAAGAATACAACATTATATAAAGATTTTAAAAACAAATTTCACCTGACTGGACCACAGATATTCACATCACTGACTTTGACTAGAGTTTCACTAGTTTGACTAGTGAAAGGCATTTATTTATAAGTAGAGGGCAAATAAGTGCTGTAAGGCACGTACAATGGTACAAACATGGCAGGTTTTCAATAAAGTAAGTTTTACTTCTGTTGATATGTTAATATGTTTGTTGTTGTTCATTTATCAATCTACTACAAATCAGCCTAAATAAGTAGCATGGCATCGCCCTGTAAAACTTTGGAGGTCCCACCTAAGCTTAGTGTTCTCTGAAGTCCTCCATGATTTATTATCTGTTCCAACTAATTTAGTACAAGCCTTATATTGTTATTCATCTTCCTAAGTTTATGCACTGACTTTTTATGGCTTATATCTTCACAGCTCTAATAATATCGAATACAATTTAGTAAGAGGTAGTTAACTACCTCAATTTATAACTACTTGCTATAAATCCTATGTTTCATGAGATTATATCTTATCAACTATGTTCTGGAAAGAGAATTACACGTGTTTGCTCAACTCTGCTGACTCGCCACTGCTTGCAGAATAATAACCAAATTTCTGTGTATGGAACTCAAAGCCCTATCCTGTGGCCCTATGCTAGACTTCCATCCTACCTACATTCCAGCCACTACCACAGAGCATTTGCCAAACTCACTGTATACTTTTGTACCTCCAAACACTGGTCAGTATGATTCTTTCTGCAATTCCAGATGGCACACACTTACTTATTCTGCAAAGCTCACCCCATCAACTCTTCAGTGACGCTTTCCCAGAACCCACCACCACTCCTACCACCACCCCCCAAACCCCTGCGGAGGGCAAATCCTTCTTCCGTTTGGCAGCCACTTTTATTAAAGTACTTTTCTCCTTTAGTAAAAGGAAATTATTATTATTAGTCTGCCTTCTCCTTTGTGAAACTTTCCAAGACTCCATTATTATTATTATTATTATTATTATTCTGCTTCCTCTTCTGTGAACTCTCTAAGCCTCCCATATCCAGAGTTAAGCACTACATTTATTGCCCAACCCTGTCCCTCATACGTAATTCTCTCCCAGCACATAACACAGCACCCTGGCGTTACTTATCTTTATAATTACCTGCCCTACACAGATGTAGAGAACAAACGTATGGACCCCAAGGGGGGAAAACCGCGGGGGGGTGGGGGTGTGTGCTGAATTGGGCGATTGGGATTGACATGTATACACTGATGTGTATAAAATTGATGACTAATAAGAACCTGCAGTATAAACAAACAAACAACAAAACAAAACAAAACAAAAAATAATTACCTGCCCTATTAGACACTGTGCTCCTTGAGGACATCATCTCATTCATCATTGCACCCCCAGAGCCTAGTGAGCACTTGATACACAGTAGTTGTTCAATAAATATTATTAAATTAACAAACAAAATACAATTGCTTTCTGCCAAATCAGAAAAGAACTGGTACCGAGCATTCCATTTAGACACCTGCCTCCTTAGCATTCAAGCAGAAACCTTGCTCTCCAGTGATTAAACAAGAGCAAACCAAAGTGGATGTGCAGAAAGTAAGGTGACTGAAAGAACTGGGGAGAAGTCAGGCTTCCAGCAAGGGCAAAGGTAGGCCCTTTACATGTCGAACAATTCCCTCACGTTAGCTCCAGGGGGGTTATTTACACAGCAGTGACTGCTGTAAGCAATGCTTTGCTAACCTTCAGTAAGATAATCCCTAATGAAACTGCTTCCTCACCTCCACTAAGTGACAGATAAATGTCCATTTTTGCATAGACATTTCCTTAGAGAATAATCGACTGGGAATATAACAACTACATGTATTTTTAACATCAGTTAATTATACAAAAGCATTTAATATATATAATTTTTAATGAAAAGAACACAAACCAGAATTAATGTGGCATGATGTTAAAAAATTACTGTATCCTAACATGCCTACTCTATATCACAAGAAAATATCTGTACACATGTATACTACAGCATAATCTTTTTCTATGTGTTCTTGATTTAACTTCCGGATGGTATAAATCAGAAACAGCAAAATGAAGAAACTAGGATGTAAAACCTACTGTAAATATGACGAAAGATATGGGAAGACGCAGAGTACAATTAATTCAGCAAATATTTTTGAAATGCCAGGAAATACAAAAGGCATAAAGATGCATAGTGTAACGCCACTGCTTTCAGGAAACTTATCTGAAATAAAGCCTTCCACTACAATATACTCACAGAACCAAGCAAACAAGTAAGGATAGCATTGAGCTTGTCTTAAAAAGAAAAATGTTATGTAACTATGACTAACTGGTTGCTCTGTTTTCTACAAAAACAATTATCTTCAACAGACTTTAACACTCTTTCTACTGAACACATGGAGGTAAAAAAATTTTTAGGGACCTCCCTGGTGGCGCAGTGTTAAGAATCCACCTGCCAATGCAGGGGACATGGGTTCGAGCCCTGGTACGGGAAGATCCCACATGCTGCGGAGCAACTAAGTCCGTGCGCCACAACTACTGAGCCTGCGCTCTAGAGCCGGCGAGCTACAACTACTGAGCCCACGTGCCACAACTACTGAAGCCTGGGTGCCTAGAACCTGTGCTCCACAGCAAGAGAAGCCACCGCAACGAGATGCCCACGCATTGCAACGAGCAGCTCCCGCTCGCCGCAACTAGAGAAAGCCTGCGTGCAGCAACGAAGGCCCAACGCAGCCAAAAATAAATAAATATATTAAAAAAACATTTTTTTAAACAAAATGTACCTCAAGCTATAAACATTCTGAGAGCCAAAAACTACTTTAAGAGAAAAATAAACATAAGGTGACTACATTTCGACATTTAAAAAATCTTCACTTCATAATAATTAAATGCTCTACACATACAAATTATTAGAGTTATACTTCACATATACAACATTGTTTATAAAAGTTTTAACTGTTCTTGACTTCTTTGAACTGCTCTTGGCCTGTTTTCTCAGAGGGAAAACACCTATACTTAGTAGGACAATATGCAAATGCTGGCCTTTATATCAAAAATAAAATTTACCAGCAAAAAGTTGGCATAAAGGTTTCTATTGGCTGAAAAGTATATCTTCCTCCTCTAAGTTATAGCTTCCTAACTCTCTCTTTTGTAATGTAAAAGCTAATCTGAGTAATGGATATAAGAATACAGACATATTTAATAGATGCTATCTCTTACTCATTTTTTTTAGGTTTTGAGAAAACCTCTTCACAACACAATTTCAAACAGTGGTTTTATTATAGTTGTGTTTTTGACTAAATATAAGGTGCTTAAATTGTTTTAGAAAGTAAGCAGATATTAATTCATAATTGGAATTCTAATTGGGCACAACTACAACTCGTCCTGCTCAAAAAATTGTTTTAAATTATTTGTTACTAAAAATTATTTATTTTGCATGCTATTGAAGGCTTCTTTACCTGCAGATGGCTGGGAAACATTCCTGAAGACCTTTCTTTTTAACTAAAGATCCTTCAAGGCAGTACATAATGATGTCCATAACCTTTACAGAAAAGACACAAATCTAAAATTAGTTTCAAATACTTAATTTTCCATAATTTAAATTATTAACTTAGGCCTCATTTGCATTAAAATTCTACATAGTTTGATTTTGATATTTACTTTAAAACTACAGTATATTTACTAAAATTACAGTGTACTTACTTTATACTATAGGCCATCCTTTCTCTTACCTGTGAAAACCATTTTTTAAAGACAGCACACAGTAAAATAAAGAAACCAGACTTGTTTACTTGAAAGGCAATTCCTATTTATGTACAGGATAGGTAGCTTTTATTCAAGCACACTCTATGTTCTGTTTTACTTATAGTGAAAGATATGGAAGAGACTATAACCTTTAAAAACTGCTCTAATACCGTCCATTCCATGTGAATGGTAAATGGACATAGCAATCATTTTGATTTTTGAGGAAATTTAAATCAAGTCTCCAGAAATGATACAAAAGTTCATTCATTTTAGTCATCTCTTTCTTTCTTTTAGAGGTGCTGGAAATAAAGATGCTGATTTATATTACTACACTAGAATATTTAATTTAGCTGTGGATGTACTGATATCATTTAAAACGGAATATTCTTACCTCCACGAGAAGATCCACGACATCCGTGGGCATCTTTTCAATAAGAATTTCAATGACTCTCAGAATTTCCCCTTTAGCTCGGGCAAGAGTTGTGGTGTGCATATTCTGCTGGGATTGGGTATTTGCTGCAAGAGCAGTATGTCTGTGCACCTAGAAAAATATTTCCATGTTGCAGATATGGTCGACACTTGATAGACTTACATTTCTAGCCACTGGTTTTTCACTTACTAATACAACAGAAAAAAAAAATCAACAAAAACAAATGTCTTGGGGTGGGTCAGGAAACACTTTTAATTACAAAGAAAGTACTTAGTACAATAAACACTCAGTATGTATTCCCTAATAGAATTCTAGTTCTTGGGCATTATATGAGACTGTAATACAATATCACCATGACATTTTTAAAAAGGGACAGACAGAAGGTTTGTGAATCTTGCATATTCAGCACTGAGGTGGGTAGCAGTTAGGAGACACCAGCGCGTATAAGACATGATTCTTGTTCTCAAGTAATAATGGTAAATGATGCTTACATAGCACTTACTGTGTCCCAGGCACCATTCTAGGTGCTTTATAATCAAGTTGGGAAATTAAAAAAAAACATACCTCCAAAAATAATGAACACTGTGTAAACACAGCTGACCCTTGAACAATGCTGGGAGTTAGGGGCGCCAACCCTCCACGGAGTTGAAAATCCGTGTACAACTTACAGTTGGCCCTCTTGTGTCCAAGGATTCAACCATCCACAAGAATGTTCAGTCCTGTAGTATTTACTACTGAAAAAAATTCACATATAAGTGGACCTGCGCAGTTCAAACCCATGTTGTTCAAGGGTCAACTGTAATTAATGTAAGTTCAGTGTGATTTTTCTTCCTTGTACAAATTGTAAGTCTTAACAGTTCAAAGGAGAAACAGCATTAACAGGCCCTGGGCCAGCCATGCAGGAGTGGGCATGGGGATGGGGTTAGGGACAGCTGTCATGGTGAGAAATACTTCAGTATTTTACTCTAAACCTCTAAGTGAAGTGGAAAACTTTTTTTTAAAAGGTAATAAATGTGGACTATGACATTAAAATATTAGTTAGAACACGAAGAATGTGGGAATCATTGGCAATTAGTTAGACCATTAACATTAAAATATTTAAAAATTACCTTTCTAGTCAAATGCTGGAGTAGAACAAACCCCAAGCATGGCTATTCTAACAGTTCATTTAAAAATACTCATATGTAAATGGTGAAAATTAAGTTTAAAAACACAATTAATATAAAACACTTGTTTATCTCTTTAAAGAGGCAATTTAATGCCTGGCCTTTATAAGACCTGTATCTGTATCAGACTAATGTAAGGCTTATACAGTATATTCAATATTAGTATCTCTGTATATTCCACTGATATGAAAAACTGGTAAAAAAAAAAACAACCCACGTCTAATAAATCTGTTCATTTATACATACATATACTTTATAAAAATATATACTATCTATAAAATATAGACATATACATATGTATATTTTAAACACAGTGGACTCTAGTGCACCACTATGCACTATTAGAAAAACATAGCCCCTTAGTCTGCAAATCTATTTTAGGTGTGAATTCAAAGTCCCACTGCCTCAGATAAACCCATACAATCTGCTATTAGGCCCTTCTTTCCTCCCTTCTAGCTACATTCATGTCACAAATATTTGCTGCATGCCGATTAAGGATGGCTCTGGGGCAGACATAGGCCCAGCAGGTTGTAGGTTATCAGGGCAGACTCCGAGGTATTTATTTAGTATTTTAAAAATTCATCTTAGCTACAGGAAAAACAACTCAGGCAGAGCCCATACCCCACGGACACTGAGTCTGCACATTATTCATGCTAAAATGGAACAAACCTTTAAAGAAAATTTAGGCGTTTATCTTCCTTGCCTTTTCTCCCACTACTAAGACCTATAGGAAAGACCTTATAATTGGTTCATTGTTCTTTACTAGTTTTTCAGTTAGATGTGGGCAATTAGAGCACTGAGAATTCGGGAATCAATTGGCATTCAAGTCTTTATCTGTGATATGTAATAGGAAAAACAATTAGCAAGTTTATGACTTACATTTTTGTTTACAGTTGGAGAGCCAGTGTTAAATAAGTTTTGTTTTGATTATAGGTAGATACTTACACTTGTAAAATGTGGATACCTTTAATATATTTTAATTTGAACAAGCCTGCTATATTTCAGATTGAGAAATTACTGTAAATACAAATATTTACAAGTGAATTAACGTTGAGAACAGAAATGACTACAAAAGCACAAGTAATGAATGCACTGCCGTGGAATTCTGTGTGCATGCACACAGGTACATACATATTCATCCCAGCCCTAAATTATTAACTTGCATTGTTCTAGAACAAACTGTAAGGGTTATCTATAGATACGGACCCTCAGCTCACAATATGAGATAATTCCTCTAACTGCGAAGATGGAGCACACTGAGAAGTTCCTCTCACCTCTTTGGCTATAGTCGTGATGAAGGCGGGTGGTCTGGCCGTGGCAATGAGAGACAGGGCATGCCTCGAGGAGCGGGCAGAGTCAGCTGCAGGGCTCAGAGGCAGCCCCATTGTGATGCTAAACAGGGATCAAAAAAAAAGGAAGAAAGAAAAGAGGCATTAGAAATATAGACTGAAAAGATTAGACACAGCTTATAATGTCAGTTCAAGGTCAATGGGAGCACTCAAACAGTTAGAATATAATGGACTTGCAACAATGAGCAGTGATTAGGAGTCAGGGTGTTCTGGCATCAAATACAAAATCAAATAATTAACCGTGAAGATTGAAAACAGTATGTGCATCTGTCCAAAGTGTTAAAAACGCCTTGTTAACAAATTATCAAGAACTAGTACTGAATACGTATCACATAGCTCCGAATAAGGCAAGAAAGAATATTGTGCAGAGCATTTTCAATTTTTTTCCTTAAAAAACTTAAAGGTAAAAATTTGTTTATAAGGCCAAGTTGAAAGGCTGTATTTAAGGTCTATATCTGAGAGGAAGCAAAACTCACTCTTGTCCATAAAATTACCGAAGAACTGAAAATCACAAAATTATTTTTAGCTTATATATTATTTTTAGTTTGAAATACCCTCAGTAGCGCTAGTTTACCCTACACTCAATACTTTCAGAACCAATCTAATCAGCATTTTCTGCCAGTAGGTATTCAGTATTGTTGCAAAAAATTCTATTAACTGATACTTACTCTCTCTCTATAAAGAACATACACATGACATGGTCCAGGCTATATACAAGAATATGTACATGATGAAATAAATCTTTCTAGAGTGAGAGTATGTCATGATAGGATAGTGCTGCTATATTTTCCTTTGCCACACCTAAAACATAAAAATGATAATATTCTTCTGTTTGTAAGCTTCCTTTATATTTTATATAGACTACTGTGAAAAGTATTAAGACTTTTTTTCGTTAAAACGTGGCATGTGACCCACACATCAACTGTGTACAGGGACTATTTTGTTACTCAGTAAGAGATCCATTATAGCTTCTCTCGCTAGTTAAATAACCTTGGTATTTAAATGTCCATATGAAATTATATTAAGATCTGTCCTGCTCCAATTAAATAATCTTTGTGTTTCATGTGTCAAATGAATTACATTTACTAAAAATTTTAGGAAGTTTACAAGTATCTCTATAATTGATCTAACAATCATTATTTTAACTTTTAGTTGAAAATAAGGAGGCATCACATAGGCATTCCCATCATTCTTAAAAGGTAAATTGATTATAGAAAATTCTGCTTATTTCTTTGTGACTTTTACATTGCTCAGTCTCTGTCTGATAATATAACTGTCTCTACTCTTTTTTTCCAGACTGAGGGTAGACACAAAGCGGGAACTCAGAGGAGAAGACGATGGAGAGCTTTCCTTTCATGTTTACCACAAAAAAGACAGATGTGAGCTGAGAGAACAAACACACATATCGAGCAATAAGCAGAAGGTGCATTGGTGGGCGCATCACCCCCATGGAAGGTCCTGATGCCTTGGGGACCCAATGGGGGCTGGACAGAGATTCTCATCAGGAGAGCAGTTTCTCTTCTGGATTAAACTTTATTATTGAGAATTCAGGAAAAGAAATGTTTACTAGGTGAGTAGTGCTGGGCTAGATTGCTTAAAAAATTATTGTAAAAAGAATTATTGTAAAGTTTTAGATCATTATTAAGCTAAGTTTTAAAAAATTCAAAAGCTAAATTTTTCAGATGCTCTATGATGTTTCCTGTCATCAATGTGGATGAATAGATGTTGATAATATTGAAAGCCTGAAACAAACAAAAATGGTATGTTAATTGAATAATTCTGAACAAACCTAAATCAACATTCCTAAGATCAGTAAAACCACAGGATGTTGAAGTTGGAAAGATCCCCTAGGCAACATCCCTGCCAAGCAGTCAGCCAGGGAGAAAGAGTGGCCATTTCCAAGGCGTCCCACCCCACATGTGGGAGGCATGAGAGGAGGAAAAAGAACTGGACGGGAACCGTAGGTAGAGGGTTGAAGTGGAGCTTCCCTGTGCTACTTCATGTCCTCTTGCATCTGCCCAGAACATCCCTATGAGGTGGTGATATCAGCATTTTACGAGGGAGAAATCAGGTCCAGAGAAAGAGCCAAGGTAGCAGCGTAATGTCTCAGGACAGCCGACCTCTGGACAAAATTAAGGGGGAGGGGCTGGACGATGCTGTGGGTAATTGGATTAATGAATTGCTAACATGACTAAACTCAGCACTTTTGGATGCCTGGCTAGACTGCATCCCTGAGAGAGCTTTCTAGTGGTATGTTGTAATACATGGACCTCCGGTCTGTTTTATTCAGTATCAACAGTGGATTGAATGAAGATACAGGATGCATGGTTATCGACTGGTATGGAGGTAAAGTTGTAACAGAGAGCAACTGTACTAAATAGCAGAACTGGAAATCAAAAACTCTCAAAAAGATCAAATTCAGCTAAAGAAAGAAGTCTTACATGTGGGTACCAATGACCAACTTTACAGGCAGGTATAGGACAGGCGATGGCCGAGCTTATGAAACAGACCTGAGGGTTGTTGTACTTGAAACTTACATCCGTGTGTTGGTGACGTGGCTACCTGCAGGGCTAGGCTGAATCAAGGGAAATACAAGGACAGAGAAGATGTTGCCCCTGCTGCCCTTCCTGGCTCCGGGTGCCCTCCTCATGGATGTGTTTCTCACTAAGAGATGGGGCCTGGCTTCCACAGGACAGGCGTTACAGCATCCTCCTGGAGTCTGTGTAAGTCTTGCCCATTCCCAGCTGTGCTGTCGTGACCTCTTGCAGTTGCAAAGCAGAGTTTTATTCACATAAACAGGATCCTTGCAAACTCACCGCCCACCTCTAAGTCCTCTCTTCCACCCCGTCTCTGTTCCTTGCATGGAGGAGAAAAGTTTAGTGGGATGCTAAGAAGGGGCCAGGGGAGGCGAGGCAGAGGGGAGAAAGAGAGAGAAAGAATAAATACACATGGATATGCACATGTGTGTGTGCACCTGAGGGTGGGGGAGGTCAGCTGACAGACTTCCAAGGCTCACGCCACAGTGTCAAGTGGATATTGTCCCCCTGCCCTCATGCTGTGCCCTGTGGCCACCCTAGACTGAATAAGCACAATGTCAGTAAAATGGTTATATTAAAATACCGACTTCACCAGGTTGATGAGAAGATTGAACTAGATAACAAATGCAAAGACATCTGGCCCTGCATCTGACAGTTACAGGTACAGCAGGTGCTTCTTCTCAACCAAAGATGCCTCTTACAAGTAGAAACAAAGTGAAAAGAAAATGAGATCAATGAATGGCAGGTCACTAGTTTCAAGTTAAAGGCTTAGTCACACATTACCCTTCCTCCTCAGCAAATGACCTTGTGAATCTGGGGAAATTGGCAAACTTCTTATAGGAAGAAAAGTGATAAAGTGGGGGTAATGGGGAAGGAAGCGAACCAAAGACATAGAAAAGTGCTGCCCGTTGGATTCCAGCTGTTGGGAAGCTGGACCACCCAACAATCTGTAGAGGCACCAACGTGTGCATTTGAGTGATTCCTGTCATCAGTGTCTGGCAGTCTGAGGGCAGGACTTCAGAATGTGGAAGCAGCTCTTGCTCTGAGGTCAGGGCTCTGCAGTGACCGTCAGAGCATCCACAGTGCACATGCGGGTGGGCTGTGAGCGTGATAACAGAAAGAAGTCGCCCAGGCAACAGGGGCAGAAGAGAAACCTTGTCTCTCCTGTCTGCAGCCTCTTCAATGCACCCCTGCCAGAGTAATCTTCCCAAAGCACCAACTTTATTTCATGGTTAACCTGCTTAAAAACCGCACTGGGTCCTAGTGCTTAGAAAAATCTTAAACTCCTTGGCTGGAGATTCCAGGCCCTCCATAATCTTGTTTTGCTAATTTATAACTCAGTCATTTCCACACCCATGCTCCCGAGGCCAGACTAATTTCAAAGCTGGTCCCTAAAATTCGATTCCTCTTTTAATCGTAGTATTTTGCTAAGCTTCTCTGCTACCCCTTTCCTCACTAGCACACTCTCCTCCCTCCCCTCTGTTCAATTCTTGTGGAAGCCCACGTGGTATTCTGCAATTGCTACAGCACTCAATTACCATCTATTGAAACAAAAACAACCAACGACAAAACCTGTTCATTCCGGGCCCTTAGCACTGACCCTCATTCTGAACTAGTTTTATACTGTGAACCAATAAACAGGTTAGGACCATGCCTTCTAATCCTGTGTACCACCCCCTACCCCCTGCAATGTGCCTAGTACAGCCCTTGGACATAGTGGTAGCTCAATAGTTAAATGAAGGTAAATGAAGTTACCTGGCAAATGCAGCAGGAAAAAAAAAAAAAATCACTTAAGCCAGTTATTCGACTGAATTGACCAAGAAATGAAGTCAAAGTAATTGATGTGGTGGTCCCAACAGACAAAGTCTAATTCTGCATGTAGTTATCTTGAAAGTCAAAAGTGTACTGGGTGTGTGATATATTTTAATGTGGAATTCTAACTGAAAAGGAAGGACCATACTATCAGAGGCCTTGAAATTAAAGGGGATGTCTGCCTTATTCTGGAATCTGGATGTAAACACAGAACTCACTCTTTTCACCTGATCCTGCTTATCTGGCTCTTATGCAGATCATCTGTTACATAGGTTTATAGGGTGGTCTTTGTTTCAGTCTTTATTCTGAAAAATATGATATGACATACTCTCAGTTTTACTCAGCATTTCAGTATACACATTCAATATGAAATACCAGAGATGATAGATATTATAAATAAAAACCATGAATAGAAAATAGTCCACTCAGGCCAAGCTCAATCCTTACTTGACTGCTCATTAAATCCTGTTCTAACCCTTACTCCATGGCAGTAAAAGCTTTTTAAAACTTACATGTAAGACCACCTCAGTTAAATGTCACTGTCTACAATTGTCAGACTTCACCCATCTGTCAAATTATGGAACGCCATAAGGGAATATTCAGGGTGGGGGGAACACAACTTTCATAGAATAACCTGCAAATCATAGTCAACACGATTATGGACTGAGTGCTTGTGTCTCCCTAAAATTCAGATGTTGAAGCCCTAAGCCTCAATGTGATGGTATATGGAGACAGGCCTCTAGGAGATAATTAGAGTTAGATAAGGACATGAAGGTGGGGCCCTTGTGATGGGATTAGTGCCCTTATGAGAGAAACCAGAGAGCTTGATCTACTTCTCTCTTCAAATCTTGGTCACAAAGAAGTCACGTCAGGACACAGCAAGACGGCAGAGCCTACAAGCCAGGAGAACAGACCTCAGAATGAGGTCTTAACAGCACCTTGACCTTGAACTTCCCAGCCTCCAGAACTGTGAAAAATAAATGTCTGTTGTTTAAGTAGCCCAGTCTGTGGTGCTTTGTTATGGCAGCCCAAGTGAACTAAGACAAACAGTAACAGAACATTGAAAACACTCTCCATCTGAAACAAAGACTAAAATTATTTTGAAAATACATAATTACGTATCATCTGGGAATTCCATTCTACCCCTCCCTGGTAAAATAGGTGTGTTAACAATTGTCTTTAATGAACAACTGTCTTTAATGTAATAGGGAATCAGCAATTCCTCTTTGTCATGTGGGACCTAAATCTGATAAGTCACAGGTGGCACTAACTTCCTAAACTCAAAGGTGGCAATTCCTCCAAGTGCATATCTTTCAGACCTATTTCCTATATATTGTATACATTTACAATGAATAAAATCTATGCCAACATGATTTAGTTAAATGGTTTCCTCCAATTATAAACTTTCTATTAAAAATAAATGTCATGTGAATAGGAAAAATAATCTAAATATTGAAGCCTAAAGCACCTTAGTGTTTGTATGATGTGATCTTTACTCTCTGGCTCTCAAATCTAAAAATTATGATTGAGATCTGAGTTAAAATGTCAATTCTTTTTTCTCCAACTCTATTTTATATTGTCCAGAAAGAGTCTTTCCAACATATAAGGCTTATCTATGTTATCAGAGCATGTGTGGTTTCCAATGACTATGTTTCTCCCTTAAAGTTTGGCAACTGTGAATATTACAGAAAAGCAATGGACTCTGTGTAGTTCATCCACATCCCTCAGTCACAGCAGTATGAGGTGAGAGTCTGGTACCTTCAGCAGCTTGGCCGGCCCTGCTCTGCTGTTCTCTTTCAGAGTAAAGGTCTGCAACATGAACTAGGAAAATGGAATCAGAATCACAGACCACAACACATACAAAAGCACAAGGATTCTTCTGTACTTTTACATAAAACAAAAGTAGGATTTTCTACTGTTTCTAACATTTTATCCATATGTCCATAACCATGCTGATCTAAAAATCCATGGATTTTTAATAAAGATAATACTGCATACATTTCTATTATTTTCACAATCAGCTGGGGATGACTTAACCTATGATTTCAACGAAGTGCAGCCTTCCGTTTTCAATTAAACAGTCCCTCATGAATAAACAGCCCATAACCATTAACTTAAAAATTCCTCACGTAAAATTCTACCTGTGGATCTCTCATTATATAAAGGGTGACATAACCATGCAGTATGGAAGCAGCAGAATGGGAGCCGGGAGACTTAAGTGACAGTCTTAGCTCTCACAGGACTAGTGTAACCTCAGACAAGTTGTTTAATCTCTACAACTTATTTTTACTTAATAGCATATTAAGGGCACTGGATTGCATGCTGTTGAAGAAGACTTTTGTCTCTAAAATTCTAGGACTTTATTAAATGTTTATTGCAAATAACAAGGCAAATCATATAACAGGTGTTTGAATACATAAGAATAAACACATAGTATCGAAACATGGCCCAAGCTGTCAAGGAGTTTACTGATATTTAAATGGGCTTCTAGTTTCCAGAAGGCACAAAATTCTTGATGAAAATGATTTCATTACATAGATTTTAAAAAGCTGAAAATTCTGAGTTGACCTCTTTTAGGTCCTTTTAATAGGTTGTTTTGAATTTAGTACTCTGTTGGTCTTTAATTCTCTGGGTATAAGATTTCAAATGCAAGATGGCACAGGGGTGGGAGCGTGGCTTTTGGTGTCAGTGAGACCTGGGTTTGAACCTCACCTTTTCCTGGACAAGAGAAAGCACCTGTCTCAGATTCGTTTTATGATCTTTTATAGTCATTTTTACACTCTTTTAATAAAGAAAAAGGTAAAACCAATCCTCTCTTTGAACCCAATTCTATTCCCCAGAGATAATGAGTAAGGCAATTATGTTCAAGTTTTTGACTGGAGCATCCCAGGGTTTAATTTCTGCAAGAAATTAATAAATAAAATTAGCTAAAAACAATGCTTAGTTTCATGTCCCTATGTGTGCAGCTGTCCCTCAGCCTCTCTGGGGTGTGCCTGGGCTTTTCCCGTCTGTCCTTTTGCACGTCGTAGTTATTCTTCCCCACCTCTCCTCACAATCATTCAGAGGAAAGATTCAGATGAAATTCTTCCTTGGGTACTGTCTGGGTAACCCCTGTGGTTCATCTGCCATGCTCTGAATGTCCATACCTTTTACTCTCCTTCTTTCCTGTAAGATCTTATCTTTCCTGTAAGACTGCAAGTCACGTGAAGGGTCTTTCATGAAAGTTTGTCACTACATATAGTACCTAACACTGTCCCTTCCACATATTAGCTACTCAATAGATGCTTGCTTACTTAATAAATGTAGTTTAAAATTGGGCAAAATGTTTGAAAACACTGGAAAACAGCTGGTTTTATTTTGATTCCAAAGATATAAAATTCTAAGCCGTATTTCTAAAATAAAAGCATTATTGGGCTTCCCTGGTGGCGCAGTGGTTGAGAGTCCGCCTGCCGATGCAGGGGACACGGGTTCGTGCCCCGGTCCGGGAGGATCCCACATGCCACGGAGCGGCTGGGTCCGTGAGCCATGGCCGCTGAGCCTGCGTGTCCGGAGCCTGTGCTCCGCAACGGGAGAGGCCAGAACAGTGAGAGGCCCGCGTACCGCAAAAAAAAAAAAAAGCATTATTAATTCTGGGAAAATGCTCTATTAGTCTTGAGCCATATACAGTTTTTCAGGAGGCCTCTCAGGAGTTATCTCTGACAGAGGATGTCAACACAGGGGAGAGAAGGAAAGAGAGAAACTCTGCTATCACATGTATGCCTCAGAACTAGATACCAACCTGAGCGAGCTGCCCTACCTTGAACCCCCTCCTTCATAAACTCACAAGAATTGAAATAAAGAAGGAAACACTGCTTATGTTTTTTTCTTTTTAAAAAGCACAAGCCTAATATAAAAGCTTCTCCATAAAGCAAGCTTAAGATCACAGTCGGCAGCAAGGCGGCCAAGCGGTGTTATCGTGTGCACAGAGAAGTGGGCACAGAAGGGCGGCCCCACAGGCACTGTGAGGGTAAGATGCACAGTCACCCTGCTGCTCTATCTCGCCCCATCTCAGTCCTTCTGCAGCCTGTACCAAGTGTGTCGTGGATGTAACAGGTCATTTTCAATCTAAATCTTGTTATAGACTAATAAGCAAACATTTTCTTGCTTATTATACAATTTATCATGATGAAAATTACATTGGACTCCTCAAGGCTACACGCTGATACATTCATTTATTCAGAGCTGTGTGTAGAGAGTTATACTAATCTTCATGACAGAAAAGGATGTAATAGCAAGATTTAAATTACCTACTGAAAGCTAAAGTATTGGTGTCTGTGGACATACTCCATGTAGATAAAACAGAGCACATCTTTATGTTTGCTGATATAAGCTTCATGTGAACTTATTTAAACACAAAATAAAACAAAATGTGAGATGGTTAGTCTAAAATAGAAACCCATTACTTCTCCCAGGCAACAAAACGAGACTGCATACTATTGAAATTGTTTTTGATCAGATTTGAAAATAGGCTATAAAATTAGGTCAAAGTAAAATTCTGGACAATCAAAAATATTAAAGGCTTCTCAAGGTAACCAGGAGAGCTGAGGTAAAAGAAGCCACTCTGTTGACTCCTTGGAGGGTGTCCATGGCAGTTGCAGCCAAGCGGAGGGTAAAAGGTTGAAAATACGTTCCAGGCTTTGCACAAAGGCCAGCCTCTTACGACTGCTGCCAACACATGGGCTCACATTCCCTCCTAATCCTTTAAGTCAATCGAGAACCTTCAGGCCACCTGTATCCATCCAGAAACTACCCTGATTGTCACTATGTGGAAGTGTTTACTCTAGAAACGGGCATCTCTTCCATCTGTTGAACACTAGGACAATGACAATGGCATCACCATCCATACCCCCTCCCCCCGCAATATAGGGAACATCCATCCAATCTCTTAACATGTGCTAAGTGCTCTTCTAAGCACCTGGCAAATATAAACTCACTTAACATCAATCTTATGAAGTAGGTATTTAATTAGCCCCAACTTGTAAATGGAACTGAGGTGAGAGGTGAAGTAATTTACTGAAGGGTATATAGCTAGGGAGACACAGAGGTGAAGTTTAGGAAGTGTGGCAGTATGAAGCAGGTGAAGGGGGAGGACAGCTGCTTAGGTTTGAAATGAATACCCTTCCCCTACCAGTCAATCTTGGGACTTTGGGCTGGGGATGCCCAATCTGTGGACAAAGTCACAGCATTCCAGTCTAGCCTTCAGTTGTTTCTCTGGTCTCCACTTCTGAGCATAGAGCAGCCAGCAGAAAGACGACAGGCCCAAAGCATGCTAGAATATAAGGCAACTGTGGGATATGAAAGAGGCAACCATGAAGATAAGGGCAGAGAACCCTAGTTTTTTAAAAGGTTATCAATGATAGGCATGAAATGCCATTCACTGAAAAAATCAAAGAGGTGATAACACTTACAGGCAGACCTCAAAGATACTGTAGGTTCGGTTCCAGAGCAGCGCAATAAAGCGAGTATCACAATAAAGCGATGCGCACGAATTGTTTAGCTTCCCAGTAAACATATAAAAAGTATGTTTATACTACACTGTAGTCTATTAAGTGTGCAATATCATTAAGTATTTTTACAATGTACATACCTTAATTAAAAAATACTTTATTGCTAAAAAAGTCACAATAATTACAAAAATAACATCAAAGATCACTGACTACAGACAGCCATAACAAATGTAGTAATAAAAAAGTTTGAAATATTGCTAGAATTACAAAAATGAGACACAGAGTCATGAATGAGCAAATGCTGTTGGAAAAATGGTGCCAAAAGACTTGCTCAATGCAGGGTTACCATAAACCTTTGATTTGTAAAAAAAAAAGAAACCCACAGCATCTGTGAAACGCAATAAAGTGAAGGACAGTAAAATGATGTCTGCCTGTACATTAAGAGAGGCATCATGGGACAGTTCAAGAATTCCTCCCACTAGGAATTCACCCTCACTAGGATGACTATACTAAAAAAGCAACAACAAAACCGGAAGATAAATGTTGGCGAGGATGCAAAGACAATTCCTACACTGCTGGTAGGAATATAAAATGGTGCAGCTGCTACGGAAAACAGTTTGGTGGTTCCTCAATATGCTAAACACAGAATTACCACATGACCCAGCAATTCCACTTTTAGGTATCTACCTAAGAGAAATGAAAACTAGGTGTTCAAACAAAGTGGAAGTGAGCCACATGGCCATCAACAGATGAATAGGTAAATAAAATGTGGTATATCCACAGAATGGAATATTGTTCAACTATAAAGAGAAACAAAGTACTGAAAAATGCTGCAACATGAATGAACCTTGGAATCATTATGCTAAGTGGCCACATACTGTATAATTCCACTTATATGAAATATTCAGAATAGGCAAATTCACAGAGACAGAAAGCAGATTATTGATTGTCAGGGGACAGTGGGAGGGGAGAACGGAAAGGGACTGCTCAATGGGTATGGAGTCTCCATTTGGGGTGACTGATACTGGGAACTAGGTAGTGGTGATGGCTGCATAACTGTGAATGCAGAGAATGTTGCTGAATTGTATCCTTTAAGAGGGATACAGTAGTAAATTTCCTGTTAGATATGTATTATACCATCAAAACAAAACAAAAAAGACTCCCTCCAGGAATCAGGAGGCTGGGTTCTCAAGTCAATACTAACCTCTATCACCAGCCCCAGTTTCATTTTAGGAACTGCCTTGGATCCTCTTCTTATTCCTCTATTCTCATCCCTGCCTCCCTGGACCATTGCAACCTCCTTATGGCTGATCCTCTGCTGTGTGCAAATGAAACCTCAATAAAGTTGGTTTAAAAATTAACACGAGTGCAAAGGAGTAATTCCCCAAACTGGCCAGGTATTGTATCAGTAAAACATTTTTGAGCAACTATATATATCATTTTCCTTATATGTGATATGTTTATATTATTATTAGCTGATGATACCTCAAGGCACAATAAACATATATTTAAAACTATGCCACAGATAAATCATTCACTGGCTCAAAGCTAAATCCCAATTGTGTTAAAATGACAGAAACATATTTCCCTTTCATTGTCTATTTCCAAAATTTCATATATTGAGATATCTGTCTATTTTTTCTCCATATGCAATTTATAAAGAGTAATCAATGACCTCTACTAAAACAAAACAAGCAAAACCAATAAAAGCCAAATGAACTGAAATGGAGCGTGTACTTGGCAAGTTGTTTCTCGGCATCAGCACAAAGTTCAAGAAGCCCCATCAGGACAGCAGACACATCCATGTAAGGCTCCCAAACTGTGAAACCACGTCCAATCAGATCAATGGCTGTTCTTCGGATCGTACTGTGTGGAGGAAGTTTGGGGCTTGGTGGCTGCAGCAGAAGAAATGTCAGTGCCTTACCTAAAATTACAAAATAAAAGGCAGAGCAATAAAGTAATTTTACTTTTGTGATGTTTTCTTTGAAGCATATTTTCAAAATATAAACCACTTTGGATTTACTTTAACTGACAAGGGGTTTTGAATAGTAAGACTATAAAAAGATCTCAAGTTTACAGTTTGTTTAGCCATGTACTTTAAAGAGATAAGTTAGGCTACAATATTTTATACCATATTCTAAAGTGTTGTAATTACATAATAACTATATTTAAATAAGTGTATATAATTTCAAAACATAATAGTGATTCTAAACTTCCAAACAATGTTTCTCCCTACTCAGCATTCTGCAAAATGAAGATGCTTCCAAATAATGTAAGATGGTATTTCTTCATCTTTCTTCTGCATCTAACAGAATTCATATGCGAAATGCTTCATCAATAACACTTCTCATCACAGGCAATGATTATCAACAGGGATGAGCGATGGAGAAGGTAGAATGTGTAGTTTTCAAAAGTCTCCACTCCACACCGCCACTGCCCCAGACAAGCATATTTGTTCCTCCACATTCTGGTGTACCAATAGCAGACAATGACGTCAAGTACTGGTAAATTCTTCACATAAGTTTGTCACGCAATTTTAAAAATAGCTCAATATTACTTCTAAATCTGATGAAATGATCTAGATTTTAATTAATATGTATTCCTTTATGTTGAAGATCAAGCTAACCGTTTGTATACCTAAGCCAATGGTCATTAAGCTACAAAAGCTCATCTACTGCCAAAGGCATTTTGACATTAAAAAAACACAAAACACCAGGGATTGTCAAGAACAAACTGCAACGTAGAAGAGGGTTTTTTGTTTGTTTGGTTTTTGAGGGGAAGAAACAAAACAGTTTATAAATCATATTACTGTATAACATACTAGTTAAAGGGAACAGAGGCTTCAGATTCAAGACAGAGTATTAACTGATTTTATAACTTACTAGGGGGCAGGCTTAGGAAGATACTCAGTGAGTCTCAGCTTCCTTGTCTGTAAAATGGGGATAATAATAGCTATCACTCATGAAGGGCCAGAGTGTTAAATGAATTAAACAATGAAGTGTACTGCCAGGTGCCCTCACTGGCATGTGTTCAGTGAAGGGCAGTCAGGGCTCATTCTGAATAACATGTTGAACTTGTCTGTTTTTAAAATTAAGAACATGGCATATAAACTTTAATTTAATTCACTCAACAAATAAAAGCATTTACTCATTGGCTATGCTATAGCCAATTGTTAAATGAGAACGGATTGAAATGGGGGTGAAAAGAAAGATATTGTAAAGCGGAGACAAGTCTGTGAACGCACTCTCTATACAGTGGTTCTGAATTTCTTCTCAGTCACAGAATCCTTAAAGATTCTAATAGAATGTTTTTAAAAGATAAAAAAATAAAATAAAAAGAATCTGTTGAAAGCCATCAGTCCTTTCCTCAGGAAACTATATATACATACATATCCACCAAATTCTGCAGAAAGATGTCAAGGAGGCCACGGACCTTGGGTTAACAACTCCTGCCGTAAACGAAAAAGGTACACAGATATGGAAAGCCTCCTTGAGAAAAACATGTAGAAATTCATACTTCATTCATACATGTATTTGAAAATTTTACTCTCATACTTAGCTATGTAAATATAATATGTAAAGTTCCAAGTTTGTGGATCATAAAAATGTAAACCCCTTGAAAGAAAGAGATCCAATGCTCTATTTTCTGCCAGTACCTATGTGTCTCTTCTCACAAGTTATCTTTAAATATAAGCATTTTGGTGCATTTCCCTTCTCCTCAGCAAGTTTGTTAGCTCCTTGAGGGTAGGAAGTATGTTTCATATAACTCTGCATCTCCCAAACCACCAAGCACAATGCTTTGCACACATTATGGACCTAAAATGGATAAGAGACCTGCCTTTACTGCACGTACACTTCTAACGCAGCTCCTGGCCCCAGTTTGCCAGAATGATATTTCAAACTGTCAAGAATATCTACCACTTTCCTGTTATTCTTGACATCTAGGAAGTCGCTCCATATAATATAGGTGCTCTGCAATATGGGCCAAGGTGATGAAAAAGCTAAAATTAAGACAATGATAGCACTTCTCTATTAACAGAAAAAAATCTCGTGACGGAATTTTATGAATTTTAAGTTTTATCTCTCAGAACTTTTCTTAAATCTTAGGTACCCAATAAAGGCTGTATTTTAATCTCTTCAAGATAGAATCTAATTTTGTACAAAGGCACATATTTACTTATGTTATGTAAGTGCCCCACTACTGCACAATTGGGGAATATTGCCTCACTGAGTAACCAAGATGGAGAAGGATGCTACCACCTGCCATCACGATTGAGTCCTTTGTAAAAGACTCTCCTGGTGGCAGTATTAAGAAGTTCAACAAATTGGCCTGATAGTCACTCAACACTTTCCACAATTTGGTCCCAAACTTTCCATCCAAAGATTCACTGAGGAACTGTTTATAGAGTATTGTTATATTGATATTATACTAAATGCTGGGGAAACACAAGAGAACAATACTCAGTTCTTTCCCTCAGGAAAATTCACTGTAGCTCAGGATATAGGTGAGAAAACAGGTAATTTGAATATATTATGAGGAATGTTAGAACATTTATAAGCACAAGGTATCAAGATAGAACCTAAAAGGGACGCTTAACCCAATCTTAGGGATATAAGAAGGCTTCCAGGGAAAGGTGGCCTCTATACAAAACCCTAAAGACTAAGTAAAACTTGGTCACTCACAGGAGAGGAGTATGGAAAGAAAACATTCTAGGCAGAGAGAAAGGCATGTCTAAAGACTATCAGATGAGAGAGAACACGACCAGACCAACAGATTACACATAGTTCAATATGGCTGGAAAGTTCGTCGGTGGAAAGAGAAGAGGTTGGGGCGATGGACAAGAGGGAAGAGGACGAGGTGGATGAAATATAACTGTGAGACACGCGACAGCACAGGTTATTAGAGCCTGATCACAAAGGGCCTTATATGCCATGCTAAGAGTTTGTTCATTCTGGTGACAATGGGGAACAACTGGAAAGTTTTAAGCAAATGAGGGGTTTGATTAGATTTTCATTTTAGAAAGATCAACATTTAGGCTGTCATGATTAGAAAGGGGCAAGAACAACGGGACCTTCAAGATGGAGGAATTAAGATGTGTAGATCACCTTCTTCCCCACGAATACATCAAAAATACATCTACACGTGGAACAACTCCTACAGAACACCTACTGAATGCTGGCAGAAGACCTCAGACCTCCCAAAAGGCAAGAAATTCCCCACGTACCTGGGTAGCGCAAAAGAAAAAACAGAGAGAAAAGAATAGGGATGGGACCTGCACCTCTGGGACAGAGCTGTGAAGGAGGAAAACTTTCTACACACTAGGAAGCCCCTTCACTGGCAGAGGCAGGCAGTGGGTGGGGGGCGGGGAGCTTTGGAGCCACAGAGGAGAGCGCAGCAACACGGGTGCAGAGGGCAAAGGAGAGAGATTCCCGTACAGAGATTCCCATACAGTGCTGGGGCCGACCAGCACTCACCAGCCCGAAAGGCTTGTCTGCTCACCCGCTGGGGCAGGCGGGGGCTGGGAG
This sequence comes from Orcinus orca, assembly GCF_937001465.1. Lineage (NCBI taxonomy): Eukaryota > Metazoa > Chordata > Mammalia > Artiodactyla > Delphinidae > Orcinus > Orcinus orca. Next base: position 17,384,737 of record NC_064573.1, read on the forward strand.
CTGAGGCTCGGGCTTCGGAGGTTGGATCCCAGGGAGAGGACTGGGGTTGGCTGCGTGAACACAACCTGAAGGGGGCTAGTGCACCACAGCTAGCCGGGAGGGAGTCCGGGAAAAGGTCTGGACCTGCCAAAGAGGCAAGAAACCATTGTTTCAGGGTGCGCAAGAGGGGGGATTCAGAGCACCGCCTAAACGAGCTCCAGAGATGGGCACGAGCCGCGGCTACCAGCGCAGACCCCAGAGACGGGCATGAAACGCTAAGGCTGCTGCTGCCACCACCAAGAAGCCTGTGTGCAAGCACAGGTCACTCTCCACACCTCCCCTCCCGGGAGCCTGTGCAGCCCGCCACCGCCAGGGTCCCGTGAGCCAGGGACAACGTCCCTGGAAGAACACACGGCGCACCTCGGGCTGTTGCAACTTTATGCTGGCTGCTGCCGCCGCAGGCTCACCCCGCACTCCATACACCTTCCGCCCCGCCCCGAACCACGGCCTGAGTGAGCCACAGCCCCCTAATAAGCTGCCACTCTAACCACATCCTGTCTGGGTGGGGAACAGATGCCAGAGGGTGACCTACATATAGAGGCGGGGCCAAACCCAAAGCTGAACCCCGGGAGCTGTGCAAACAAGGAAGAGAAAGGGAAGTCCCTCCCAGCAGGCTCAGGAGCAGTGTATTAAATCTCCACAATCAACTTGATGTACCCTGCACCTGTGGAATACCTGAATAGACAACGAGTCATCCCAAAATTGTGGCGGTGGACTTCGGGAGCAATTGTAGACTTGGGGTTTGCTGTCTGCGACTGATTTGTTTCTGATTTTTATGTTTATCTTAGTTTAATCTTTAGCACTTGTTATCATTGGTGGGTTTGTTTATTGGTTTGGTTGCTCTCTTCCTTTTTTTATAATTATTATTATTTTTCATTTAAATAATTTTTATATTAAAAACTTTTAAAAACTTTATTATTATTCTTTTTCTTTCCTTTTTCCTCCCTTTTCTTCTGAGCTGTGTGGCTGACAGGATCTTGGTGCTCAGGCCTGAGACTCTGAGATGGGAAAGTCGAGTTCAGAACATTGGACCAACAGAGACCTCCCAGTCCCACGTAAAATCAATCAGTGAGAGCTCTCCCAGGGATCTCTGTCTCAAAGTTAAGACCCAGCTCCACCCAACGGCCAGCAAAATCCAGTGCCAGATGCCCCATGCCAAACAATTAGCAAGAGAGAAACACAACCCCACCCATTAGCAGAGAGGCTGCCTAAAATCATACTAGGTTCACAGACATCCCAAAACACACCACCAGATGTGGCCCTGACCATCAGAAAAGAATGATCCAGCCCCACCGACTAGAACACAGGAACCAGTCCCCTCCATCAGGAAGCCTACACAAGCCACTGAACCAACCTCACCCACTGGGGGCACACACCAAAAACAATGGGAACTACAAACCTGCAGCCTGCAAAAAGGAGACCCCAAACACAGTAAGTTAAACAAAATGAGAAGACAGAGAAATATGCAGCAGATGAAGGAGCAAGGTAAAAACCCACCAGACCAAACAAATGAAGAGGAAATAGGCAGTGTACCTGAAAAAGAATTCAGAGTAATGATAGTAAAGATGATCCAAAATCTTGGAAATAGAATAGACAAAATACAAGAAACGTTTAACAAGGACCCAGGAGAACTAAAGAGCAAACAAACAATGATGAACAACACAATAAATGAAATGAAAAATTCTCTAGAAGGAATTAATAGCAGAATAACTGAGGCAGAAGAATGGATAAGTGACCTGGAAGATAAAATAGTGGAAATAACTACCACAGAGCAGAATGAAGAAAAAAGAATGAAAGCAATTGAGGACAGTCTCAGAGACCTCTGGGACAACATTAAACACACAAACAATCGAATTATAGGGGTCCCAGAAGAAGAGAAAAGAAAGGGACTGAGAAAATATTTGAAGAGATTACAGTTGAAAACTTCCCTAACATGGGAAAGGAAATAGTCAGTCAAGTCCAGGAAGCACAGACAGTTCCATACAGGATATATCCAAGGAGAAACATGCCAAGACACAGATTAATCAAACTATCAGAAATTAAATACAGAGAACAAATATTAAAAGCAGCAAGGGAAAAGCAACAAATAACATACAAGGGAATCCCCATAAGGTTAACAGCTGATCTTTCAGCAGAAACTGCAAGCCAGAAGGGAGTGGCTTGGACATATTTAAAGTGATGAAAGGGAAAAACCTACAACCAAGATTACTCTACCCAGCAAGGATCTCATTCAAATTCAACAGAGAAATTAAAACATTTACAGACAAGCAAAAGTTAAGAGAATTCAGCACCACCAAACCAGCTCTACAATAAATGCTAAAGGACCTTCTCTAGGCAGGAAAAACAAGAGAAGAAAAAGACTTACAATAACAAAACAATTAAAAAAATGGTAATAGAAACATACATATCGATAACTACCTTAAATGTAAAGGGATTAAATGCTCCAACCAAAAGACACAGACCGGCTGAATGGATGCAAAAACAAGACCCATACTTACGCTGTCTACAAGACACCCACTTCAGACCTAGGGACACATACAGACTGACAGCGAGGGGATGGAAAAAGATATTCCATGCAAATGGAAATCAAAAGAAAGCTGCAGCAGCAATTCTCATATCAGACAAAATAGACTTTAAAACAAAGACTATTACAAGAGACAAAGAAGGCCACTACATAATGATCAAGGGATCCATCCAAGAAGAAGATATAACAATTGTAAATATTTATGCACCCACCATAGAAACACCTCAATACATAAGGCAAATGCTAACAGCCATAAAAGGGGAAATCGACATTAACACAATCATAGTAGGGGAGTTTAACACCCCACTTTCACCAATGGACAGATCATCCAAAATGAAAATAAATAAGGAAACAAAAGCTTTAAATGACACATTAAACAAGATGGACCTAATTGATATTCATAGGACATTCCATCTAAAAACAGCAGATTACACTTTCTTCAAAAGTGCTCATGGAACATTCTCTAGGATAAATCATGTCCTGGGTTACAAATCAAGCCTTGGTAAATTTAAGAAAATTGAAATCGTATCAAGTATCTTTTCCAACCACAACGCTATGAGACTAGATATCAATTACAGGAAAAAAACTAAAAAATACAAATACATGGAGGCTAAACAATACACTACTAAATAACCAAGAGGTAACTGAAGAAATCAAAGAGGAAATCAAAAAATACCTAGAAACAAATGACAATGAAAACTTGACGACCCCAAACCTATGGGATGCAGGAAAAGCAGTTCTAAGAGGGAAGTTTATAGCAATACAATCCTACCTCAAGAAACAAGAAATATCTCAAATAAACAACCTAAACTTACACCTAAAGCAAACAGAGTAATAAGGACAAAAAAAACCCAAAATTAGCAGAAGGAAAGAATTCATAAAGATCATATCAGAAATAAATGAAAAAGAAATGAAGGAACTGATACCAAAGATCAATAAAACTGAAAGCTGGTTCTTTAAGAAGATAAACAATAATGATAAACCATTAGCCAGACTCATCAAGAAAAAAGGGAGAAGACTCAAATCAATAGAATTAGAAATGAAAAAGGAAGAGTAACACCTGACACTTCAAAACTACAAAGGATCACGAGAGATTATTACAAGCAACTATATGCCAATAAAATGGACAGCCTGGAAGAAATGGACAAATTCTTAGAAAAGCACAACCTTCCAAGACTGAATCAGGAAGAAATATAAAATATAAACAGACCAATCACAAGCACTGAAATTGAAAGTGTGATTAAAAATCTTCCAACAAACAAAAGTCCAGGACCAGATGCCTCCACAGGCAAATTCTATCAAACATTTAGAGAAGAGCTAAGACCTATCCTTCTCTAACTCTTCCAAAATATAGCAGAGGGAGGAACACTCCCAAACACATTCTAAGAGGCCACCATCACCGTGATACCAAAACCAGAAAAAGATGCCACAAAAAAAGAAAACTACAGGCCAATATCTCTGATGAACATAGATGCAAAAATCCTCAACAAAATACTAGCAAACAGAATCCAGCAGCACATTAAAAGGAGCATACACCATGATCAAGTGGGGTTTATACCAGGAATGCAAGGATTCTTAAATATACAGAAATCAACCAATGTGATAAACCATATTAAGAAACTGAAGGATAAAAACCATATGATCATCTCAATACATGCAGAAAAAGCTTTTGACAAAATTCAACACCCATTTATGATAAAAACAAGCCAGAAAAGAGGCATAGAGAGGGAACTTACCTCAACATAATAAAGGCCCTATATAGCAAACCCACAGCCAACATCATTCTCAATGGTGAAAAACTGAAACCATTTCCTCTAAGTACAGGAACAAGACAAGGATGTCCACTCTCACCACTATTATTCAACATCACTTTGGAAGTTTAGCCACAGCAATCAGAGAAGAAAAGGAAATAAAAGGAATCCAATTGGAAAAGAAGAAGTAAAGCTGTCACTGTCTGCAGATGACATGATACTATCCACAGAGAATCCTAAAGATGCTACCAGAAAACTACTAGAGCTAATCAATGAATTTGGTAAAGCAGCAGGATACAAAATGAATGCACAGAAATCTCTTGCATTCCTATACAGTAATGATGAAAAATTTGTAAGAGAAATTAAGGAAACACTCCCATTTACCATTGCAACAAAAAGAATAAAATACCTAGGAATAAACCTACCTAAGGAGACAAAAGACCTGTATGCAGAAATAGAAGACACTGATGAAAGAAATTAAAGATGATACAAACAGATGGAGAGATATAGCATGTTCTTGGATTGGAAGAATCAACATTGTGAAAATGACTATACTACCCAAGGCAATCTACAGATTCAATGCAATCCCTGTCAAAGTAACAACAGCATTTTTCACAGAACTAGAACACAAAATTTCACAGTTTGTATGGAAACACAAAAGACCCCAAATAGCCAAAGAAATCTTGAGAAAGAAAAACAGAGCTGGAGGAATCAGGCTCCCTGACTTCAGACTATACTACAAAGCTACAGTAATCAAGACAGTATGGTACTGGCACAAAAACAGAAATAATAGATCAACGGAACAGGATAGCAAGGCCAGGGATAAACCCATGCACCTATGGTCAGCTTATCTTTGATAAAGGAGGCAAGAATATATAATGGAGAAAAGACAGCCTCTTCATTAAGTGGTGCTGGGAAAACTGGACAGCTACATGCAAAAGAATGAAATTAGAATACTGAATACCATACACAAAAATAAACTCAAAATGAATTAAACTCAAAATGAATTAAAGACCTAAATTTAAGCCTAGATACTGTAAAACTCTTAGAGGAAAACTTAGGAAGAACACTCTTTGACATAAGTCACAGCAAGATCCTTTTTGACCCATCTCCTAGAGAAATACAAAGAAAAACTAAAATAAACAAATGGGACCTAATGAAACTTAAAAGCTCTGCACAGCAAAGGAAACTATTAACAAGACAAAAAGACAACCCTCAGAATGGGAGAAAATATTTGCAAACGAAGCAACTGACAAAGGATTAATCTCCAAAATTTACAAGCAGCTCATGCAGCTCAATATCAAAAAAACAACAACCCAATCCAAAAACGGGCAGAAGATTTAAATAGACATTTCTCCAAAGAAGATATACAGATTGCCAACAAACACATGAAAGGATGTGCAACATCACTAATTATTAGAGAAATGCAAATCAAAACTACAATGAGGTATCACCTCACACTGGTCAGAATAGCCATCATCAAAAAATCCGGAAACAATAAATGCTGGAGAGGGTGTGGAGAAAAGGGAACCCTCTTGCATCATTGGTGGGAATGTAAATTGATACAGCCAATATGGAGGTATGGAAGTTCGTCAAAAAACTGAAGATAGAAGTACCATGTGACCCAGCAATCCCATTAATGGGCATATACCCTGAGAAAACCATAATTCAAAAAGAGTCATGTACCACAATGTTCACTGCAGCACTATTTACAATAGCCAGGACATGAAAGCAACCTAAGTGTCCACTGACAGAAGAATGGATAAAGAAGATGTGGCACATATATACAATGGAATATTACTCAGCCATAAAAAGAAACGAAGTTGAGTTATTTGTAGTCAGGTGGATGGACCTAGAGTCTGTCGTACAGAGTGAAGTAAGTTATAAAGAGAAAAACAAATACCGTATGCTAACACATATATATGGAATCTACAAAAAAAAAGAAAGAAAGAAAATGGTTCTGACGAACCTAGGGGCAGGACAGGAATAAAGACGCAGACATAGAGAATGGACTTGAGGACACAGAGAGATACGAGGGTCAGCTGAGACAAAGTGAGAGCATGGCATGGACATATATACACTATCAAATGGAAAAGAGATAGCTAGTGGGAAGCAGCTGCATAGCACAGGGAGATCAGCTCGGTGCTTTGTGACCACTTAGAGGGGTGGGATAGGGAGGGTGGGAGGGAGATGCAAGAGGGAGGAGATATGGGGATATATGTATACATATAGCTGATTCACTTTGTTATAAAGCAGAAAGTAACACACCATTGTAAAACAATTATACTCCAATAAAGATGTTAAATGGGGGTGGCAAGACCTACTGCCTTGGAAATTCTGATCTACTTACCCCCAGCCAAATGGATTAATTAGAATCACAGAATATTTGAACTGAAAGGACTTTAGAAAACTATGATCTATTCCTGTTTTGTTTGATGTAACTGAGAATGATGGAAGGCAAGTGGTTAGCTGCAGGCTTCTGTGGCCCAGGCCATGGGTAATGTGACCAGAACACATCTCTGAACATAACTTACATCTTTATAACCATGTTTTATTCATGACACTCTACCAAAACAGAAAATTCAATAAATTATATGTTTTATCTTTTGTCACACAATGAGAAGGTCCCCATTACTGGTTCAATAGCTAACTACAGCCATACCAAGATCCCTGTCTTTGTCTTGGCTCTATCTTAGTTGCATCCTGTCCACAAAATGGTTAACTGCACATCCAGCACTGCATGCACCTTCCCAACAGGAAGAGGTAGAAGGCTGAAGGGCATAAGGACATGTGGCAGTTAAGTCAAGCCCCCTTGTAAAGTCTGATTACATTTCATTGGCCAAAATTACATAATAATTCCCCTAGTTTCACAGAAGGGTGGGAAATGTAGTTTGTGATCTGACCACAATGCCATCTGCAACAATTCTGAGGTTTTGTTCACGTGTAAAAGGAGAATCGTATGCGGTTGGTAGTTGGCAATTTCTGCGCCGTCCCTGCTTCCTTTAGAATGAAATTATTCTTTTTAATAGAAAAATTATTATCCATACATTTAACAAACAGTGATATAGCATCTTTGGCATTTATTCTATTGTCCAGAGCTAATTTTATTTATTTTTATTTTATTTTATTACCTTTCCACATCTGTTAAATGAGTAAGTTCCCTGGGCCATATGAAATTTTTATAAAAAAACTTTTTTTTTTTTTTTTTGCATGAGGCTTAGCACAGTGCTTTATAGTTCAGTAAGTACTTAATACACAATTGTTGCTTTGGCAAATACTGAAAATTACTTTACATTGAATGTGCCCAGCAGAGTCAATAAAATTATGCACAGATCAGAAATTTCCAAGGGTCTGCTATAAACCTGTGCTGGTCTATGGCAAAGTTTCCATGGCTTTATGGTGAAATGGTAAAACACAAACAATGTAGTATGTCTTTTTCATGAAGCTAAATTTATTCAGTTTGAAGGAGTGTTTAGTCTAAGGTTATGTTCTTACTACTTTTTTGGTGAATAAAAGGGTTTTTCTTTAATAAAATGATAAAGACAGTGGTATTTTTTTAGTATTTGCACTCAGCAAAATAAAACACAGCACTGCTAAATACTCCCAAATTTTATTTTTGGAAATTTTACTGGCCCATGATATTGGAAAGTTTGGAAACAGCTGCCATTTGTAGTAAGTTTACTGTTGTGAGGAACTGCAAGGGTACTTCCCCACTATAAGAATCATAACTGGTAAGTCCTATTACTGGTCACTGGTTCTTTACTGAGAATGCCAAGAGGCTCCTAACTCAACTTGTTAACAGACAGAATTCAGCATTATTCAAGTCAATCTGTGACCATATTCAAGGCCCAGTTATCAGATGATTAGCCTTTCCTACCTGTAAGATGGGTAAGTAGTACAGACACTACGGCAGCTTTACAGTGAGAATTTAACGCGTAGCACCACCCACCCACCCCCATCACCCTGTATGTCTAGCCAAATGCTCAAGTGAACTACCAAAATGCACACAGGCTCAGAACTCTGGAAACAAATCAAATCAAAACAAAGCTCCTTAAAAAGCAGAAAGCACGGAAATCCAGAATTGGATAAATCACAATTAACTCAGACCCTCTAGCTGTTGAGAAAGCAACTCTGTTGTCGTGCAGTCAAGAGTAATAATAATAGCTCATATTTTAGTGCCGTTTTATTTCAAGCTTTTTATCTCAAGCTTTTTTTTTTTTTAAAGTGTCCCAACTTTAATCTTACCATTTTTTAAAAGTGCTACAAAGGCACAAAGCTGCAAGAAAATATTTACACTTTGCTGTAACAGCAAAATGCTAAAAATGAGAAAAGGATTGACATAGAGATAGCAAAATAAAGCCTACGTAAGGTGTGGTTATAGTATTTGACAATGGCTAACTTGTTGCTTTGGCAAGATGACTGTTGTCCCGTCATGAACTGACCAAGGAAAAATGTCAATTAAAAAAATGTTTACCCTATCTAGATGGTTATGATGACCCGCTCTTTTAAAAGATTAACATACAAGCCGTAACACACACACACACACACACTCACACACACACACACACACACACACTCACACACACACACACACACACACACACACTCTGAGGCTATTACTTAGGAAATAATGAATTTGTTTCCTGGATCATTTTTGTATCCTTATCACAAACTGTAGACTCACTTTATTAATGTACTCTACATTTAATAAGTGCCTATTATATGAAAGCACTTTATTAGCTACAAAGAACTATAGCTATATATTTCTATAAGAACCAGGTATCATTTTCAGCATTATTCGATAATAAGTGATACTTTTATACTGCTATTCCACTTTTTTTCCCTTTTGCATTTCTAATGCAAAGGTAGAGACTGAACCCGACAGTACCTTGACTTCTCCACAGCACAATGAACAACGTTAGCACACCGTTCAAAGCACAGTGAAGAAAAAAAAAACAGAAGCCAGAATCAAACTATGTTTACCAAGAGAGAATGACATTTTCTTACTGGAATTATTACAAAACCAAAGCATTTCAGAGAATTTTCCAAGCGCTCTTAGAGATCATTGACAATTATTACTGTTGTCCTGCTAGTAGGCAATATATGTAACCATTTTCCTGGGCTTTGGTCCCTCTTAGGCCAGTCAACAGGCCTAGTTAAGAGTTATGATAAACTGGTTCATCATACTTAAAAGAAAATCATGAGTAAAGAAATGGCCACTAACTAGCCTTGGCTCTGAAGAGTAGAGAAGGAGAAAAAAAAGGTCATATTAAAAAATGTACTAATTAATAGCTCAATTACAAGGAACTTCCTGTGGGAGAACATATTATATTTACTTTAAACCAAATGAATTTATGATGATTTATGCCATTACAATGAGTGCAAAATGAATTAATAATGATTGGCCACTTATTTCAAAGTGTAACCCACTGAATGAAGCCTTTTCCCACTTGCTAATGTCCATCAAAGAACAGGGATGGCAGAGCGCCATCTAGAATTCTATTCCTTTGCTTTAGATAGGTAACTGATTTGATTAAAAATAATTCCAATGCAGTGTGCATTATTCATGGATATGGAATAGTTAATAAACACTTCTAAAACGAGATGCTTTGCATTAATACAGTTATGAAAAACTACTTTTAAACTTTTTACATCCTGTATTGCATAAAAACTAAGTCATCATTTCATTTAATAAAAAGCATAAAGTAACTTTGTTAAATTAGGAAGTTAATTTAACAAAGATATTTTAAAACTCATTAATCTAATATCAGCTTAGTCAAAACAGTCCTAATTCAAAGAAAGTAGCTGTTTCTTGTCCTATAATCAGAAGAGTATAAAATCCAGCGCTGCTTGATTGAAAGCACATTTTTTTCTGTTCGACTGAGTTTCAAACTAACTAAGTTGTGTCATGCAGTGAAATTTAATCTCATTTTGCTTTTGGTACTCCATGTATTTTGGATGGCAGACTAAAATAAGAGTCTTACCTTCCCATAAACAAAAGGATATTACTTAGTGCATATGGCCCTTTTCCACTTGAAGGAAGGTAAAAAGTGCTGATTGTTTGACAATCTGGGGGTCAGCAATAAAGATGTAAAATAGTAGAAGCAGAGGCTTATGATGTCAAAGAAGTAAAAAAACAAAAATCCATTAATCTATGGAATCTTTACGTGAATGACCTACATACTTCTATGTCTTGTTCCCAAAGACAAAGCGGGGGCGGTTGTGAAGCAAGAGACCACCAGGTTCAAGTTCTGGCTCTAGCACCTAATAGCTGGGTGATCCTTTCATTCATTACTCCCTGAGTGCCTGCTGTGGACCAGGCACTGTTCTAAGTGCAGGTCAAGCAAGTCTGTACTCTCATGAAGCTCACACTCTAGTTGGGACAAAACAACCAAATGAACAAATAGATATGCTGAGTAGTACTAAGTCCTGTGAGGAAAAATACAGCAGAGTAAGAGCCTAGAAAGTGATAGGGAGGGAAGGACTCTGCAAAAGGTGACAAACAATTACACAAATTATTTTTGTTTTCTGGGACAGTGATTTCTCATGACTACTGATAACAATTTGGTGTCCACGGAACACTCTATAGGTCCAGAAAGGTGGAGGAAATAGATAGGAGTTTCTCTGGTTTATATGACACGTATTTCTCACCATGTTCTATGCACAGCTTCTATCAGCCTTCTCTAGGCCTGATCACCTCCAGGAACCAACCAATCAGAGTGAATCTCTGGCCTTCTAAGCAGAAACTGGCCTTTTTCTAGAGATGAAACTCCCCTAACACTGCAGCCCCGGCTCACGTCTGATCTTAACCCTTTCTGGTCATCTGTACACCATTAAACACCGTGTGAGAGGGATTTGCCAATTAAATGTATTACACGGTTCTGAAGATGCTGATGTGTCTCCACAAAGTAATCGACCTACTACTTGATCAAAGACTCATGCTCAGTTATTTTACCCATTTCTACTATTCTAGAGCTTCTAGAATTTAATTATTATTTAAAAATACATAAAATCAGAACAATGACATTCTCTGAGAAATACTATTAACGCTAATCAAAACTATGGCAAAAAAACCTGAAATGTTTCATGATAACTTCATAACTGCCTCCTCTTTTTAAATAATTCACACAGGCTAATTAAGTAACTTAGTGATTGTTACAAGATAAATCTCAAACTAATTTTATAGGCAGTCTAGTGGAGATTAAAATCATAGGAAAAATTACTTGATCTCTTTTCTAATAACCACAATAAAACATTCAACTGGAACAAGAAGCTGCTGTACGTTAACCCTTTATAGATATACAGTCAAAGAGTAGAGATAGTCACCCTTAGTAGACACTAAATATTAGTAAGCTGTGACATGGAGACTAGAGTAACCACAGGAGAAATAAAGTCAGAATTGTTCTACATGCAGACAAATGAATACCAACATTCTCAATACAAGCACTCTAAATGTTTCCTTTCTACACATTTATTTTATTGAAGTTGAGTAAGGGAGAAAAAAAAAAAGATGAGCAAACAAAAGTCACTCTGCTGCCCGTTTCTCAGTCTGGACATCTTTGTTTAAGCTTTGACTTGGCTTAAATGAACGAATTAATATTGACAAAAACATCAACTAAGCTAATGAGTTGTTAGTTAAGGCAATAAACATGTCACATTAGAGTCAGCGCAGCAAAGAGGTAATTAGCCCTGGAAAAGCCCTGCTGATTGGAGCTGTTGAGATCCTCTGCTCTTAACCTTTGAGTCCATTATCTAACCCAGGAGTCGTAGCTGTGTTAATGGGAACTCGCCAGTAAACAGCAGCCTTGCTGGAGCAGCTAAGCCTGAATTCAGAATCCTGGGATGAAAGGGGTGCTGGTGGGTTTACAAGACAGCCATCAACGAAGCTCCATGAAAATCTCAAACAGAGCTCTTTCGGGAATAGATGTTAGTGTCAAAGGGGACAAATATATTTCCAAAGAAACTTGTGGGGGGGGAGATGGGGGTGATACATATTTTTTGATATAAAGGATACAAAGAAATATATTAAGTAACATACAATCTAATAAAGGAGAAGTCATTCCAATCACAAAATCCCTTCTTTTCTACAAATAAGGATGTTCTGATGCTTTCAAGATAAAGCATAATATACTATAATACAATGAATTCCTGAAATATCTGACCTACAGAAGCAACCATGATCACACCTAAAAATCAGACAATAATTTATATTCACTTAAAACAAAAAAGAAACATACACATGCTATTACACTCCTGAAATATATGTTTACATGAGTAATTACAGATTATCCTTCAAAACAGCTTCACCTATAAGATTTTTCTTTTTAAACTTCTCACTGATTTCACTGATTTGGCTTTAGGACAATCAAAACTAGCATTTTCAAAGTCTATGTTGGAAAAAAATCAGATGCTTATAGAAAACTCACAAACAGCAGGAGTTACAACATATATGAATAAAACTCCCATTCTCTAGATTAGTGGACCACTCCTGAAATAAAGCAAAAGACCATATTGGCGAGTTTGAATTTGAACAATTTGAATTTGTATAATCTTCATATTAACTTCAAAAAAATGATCAAATATAGTCTAAGTTTTGACATTGCTTCTAATATTACAAATGAAAAAATATATATTAATTGATACAAATATCTTATGCATATGAATTAACTGATACTACATCATCAAGAAATATTTCTTTTTCCTTGGGAAACTTGTTTTTCTTTTGAGCTTTAAAGCAAACACACACATCAGGCATTCAAGATAATACTACACTGCCATTCATTTTTTGAGTTTTAATGATTTTATGCTATTTCCTTTTACAAAAGAGGAAACTGTTCCATCCTAATTTCGTTATTACAGAAGTTTGATGAAAGAAATGGGTAGGTATGCAGTTCCTTGCTGCTACTGCCGTGTGGTATATGTAGTGTGTGTGCATCTGGGTATTAGAGGAGCAGAGACATGGGACATCTACTATACAGTAAATCAATACGTGCTATCTTTTTTCAGGCTGAGTAATTTCGAAAGGGACAGGAAGCAATTAGCTGCCTCATACCTTATTGGCTACTGTATGGTTTTAATATTTTAAAAATTTTCCCTCAAATGTAGTTTCTTTTTTTAATAAATTTGCAAAACAGCTATATATGGCTTAATTTTCATTAGTTAATCTTTTAATAATCAAATATAGATTGAAAAGCACTATAAACCAGTCTTCATTTTCAATAAAAGATGAAAGAAGTAATGTTGTAAACCACAATAAAAAATAGTTTTCAGCTATTCTACTGTCATTGGCAGCTAGGTATAACCTGAAAAAATATACCACAGTATTTATTTCTGATATTATGCACAGCACATATAAAAATGTCAAATACTTCTAAATGGTCTGGGAGCAATAAAGAAAGATAAATAATATTTTCAAAACATTTTAAAAACTTTACATCCATATATGGATTTAATTTGATATAATTACATGATAATTTCATATTCATATTGTTCACAGAACAATAGTGCTCAATCTGTCTATCCCAACTTACTTGAAGAATATGACATGTTACCAAACCATGTCTTACTACGGCAGGAAAAGGGTATCAAAATGGAGGGGGAGCAGAGTACCATGAGTGCAATTTGAAAAAGTCCTCCCGGGGATGCTGATCTGGTCCCCCACTCCACACCTTGCCCCTGCTTCCCTCCAGTTAGGAGGCAAAAGCTACCCTCTTCTCTCCAGTGACTGAAAACCCATGGATAGCAGTAGACAGCGATGAAGTAAGATCTGGATTCTAATCCCCAAACTACAATTTGATAACAGCTTGATCTTAGGTAACTTAAACTGGGTGTCAGTTTCCTCATCTAATGAGATACAGTGGTGGGGGGGCGGGGGGGAGACCTATTTCTGGAATTATTAGAACTGTTAAAGATACAGCACGCACCAGGCCTGACACAGGGGAGGCTCTTGATACATTCTTGTCCCTCCATCTCCCTGTATATAAGTACACAGAAATTGTTCCTTAATTATTTTCTTCAGTCACAGATATTTATTTGTATATTATACTAAGACTTCAAAAATAGACTTTTTTAAAAGAGGAAAACTACTTGGACTCCAGTCCTTCTAAAAATATACTTTAAAAAGCATTCTAGGGCTTCCTTGGTGGCGCAGTGGTTGAGAGTCTGCCTGCCGATGCAGGGGACGCGGGTTTGTGCCCCGGTCCGGGAAGATCCCACGTGCCACGGAACGGCTGGGCCCGTGAGCCATGGCCGCTGAGCCTGCGCGTCCGGAGCCTGTGCTCTGCAACGGGAGAGGCCACAACAGTGAGAGGCCCGCGTACCGCAAAAAAAAAAAAAAAAAGCATTCTACTAAAAGGTAAGAAAAAATAGTAAAACAAATGAATGAAGGAAAGGGAAAGAAAGAAAGGAAGAAAGGGAAATTTTATTTGCTGACTGTCTGGTAGGTGGCAGGCATTGTGCTGGGTGCTTTATGGGTGGTATTTCATTCTGAAAAGAACCCAGGGAAGAATATGATATTAATTTCAGTGTTGAAGATAAGGAAAACTGCTTCTCACAAACCTTAAGTAACTTATTCTAGGTCATACTGTTAGTAATGTCAGAATACGGTTTCCCTGACTTGAAATCCTCTGTTCTGTTCACTATTATTTATAATATTTATTCAAAAGGAATAGGCTATGTCATATTCCAGACGTAAGATGACATCTGCAAAGGGATTTTATGTTTAATACTGCAAATGAAACACATCCTGTTGTTTTTCTCCTGGTAGTCCCAGCAACTGTAAATTGGCTCATGACAATTGAGTAAGCGTAGAATCATTTTAACATGTATGAGAAGTAAGCCAAACTGGCAAGCGCCTCAAGGAGGCCAGAACTATTTACCTGAATGATCTACATATATTAATACTTAAAAGGAAGACAGAGAAAGGCAAACACATATTATAACACTGGTTTTCCAACTTTCCCCTGTTAACTCTGGCCTAGTTACACTGAGCTAGCAATGCTATTTTTCTTCCTTTCAAAATCTGTAGAGGGTGAATTAAATGCGAAAGCAAGATCAATTCTGTTCTAAGACAGTAAATGAGCTTAAGACCAGACCTATTTCAGGTTATGGAGAGAATCTAATTATGCCATCTTAAACGTATGTTTACAGAACTGTATTACAGAGGCAGGAAAAAGGGAAGATACTCCCAGCCGCCTCCACTGGCAAGTAAATTTCATGGCTACTGAAAGGGTAAGAAAAGAAATGTGGTCTCATATACCACACCATCCACAGATACAGAAAGATCTATAGAGCAAAATATTTTCATGCATCATGTTTTTACAAAAGTCAAGAGCTAGGATGGTCTCACCTTCTTGTGACAATAGATCAGAAAACAGAGGCTCAGAAGGGCTGTGTGTCTTACTCTAAATTAGAGAGCAAGTGATATGGCAGGTCCCGAAGTCAAAGCTCCAGTCTCAGAAATCAGCATCTCTTTATGGTAACACAAAGCTTCCATAATAAATGGAAGTCCAAAATTATCATCATCGTAACTGTTTTGACCACAGCTATATCCCAGCTCTTGGCACACTGTCTGGCACTGAGAAGCATTAAAAATATTTTTGGAATGAATGAATGGACTTGATTCACATTCCACTGTCCATAGTTTAACTATATTTCGAGGTCTCGGGTAAGTTTCACTATATTTAGTAAGGTTTTGCTGGTCACTCCAACTATTTTGTCCCTGAATTTCTGGAGCACATCTTGTTCATACCATTCAAAGAAATACAGACGTAGAAAGCTCAGAATTAGAAGAAACTTTAGAGGTGATCTGGCCTGGAGGTTTCTAATCCTGGTTGATATCTAGAATCACCTGAAGAGCTTCATGAAAACACAGATTCATGGCCCCACTGCAGACCTACAGGTTCAGAACAGAGTCCAGTGGCAAGGAGTTCACTACTCTGTAGGACAGACAGTTCCATTGTTAGACATCAATTTCAAACTTAGACAAAAGTAGAAAGAAAAAGGATAATAAATCTTGTCGTAACCATCATCCAGCTTCAACAGTTTTGAACTCCTGGCCAATCTTGTTTCATTCATCTACATCCTCACTCTCCTCAACACCTTGAATTACTTTGTAGCAAACCTCATCTATAAACATTTCAGTATATATGTCTAAAAGATTGGGACTTTTAAAAGACACAATCACAATGCTATTATCACTCCTAAAAAAAATTATCAATAGTTCCTTAATATCATCAAACAGCCAAATGGCCTTCACATTTTATTGATTCTCTTTCTGTCCCCCTCTTTCTAACTCTCCTTCTTTTCCCTCTCTCCCTCCTTTTCTTTTTCTTTCCTTCATTATTTATGTTTGTCTCTTCCAATCATAATCCAAATACATCTCTCATATCTCTTAATCTACAGGTTGTCTCCTCCCCCTTTCCTGGAAGAAATCAGTTCTTTGGTACCTAGAGTTTTCTAAAATCTGGAGTCTGCTAATTATATCCCTATGGTGATATCTAAAGCGTTCTGACTTTTGTATTTCTTGTAAATTGGAGGAACAGATTCAGGTCTGAATTTTTTAATTTTTTACTATTTCTTAGATGCCGTTATGTATTTCCATCAAGTATATAATGTCTGGCTGTCTCTTTTTTGGTGATATTAGGAGTTATTGCCCAGGTCCGTTAATTATGGCAGCAAAATGGTGATGTTCTATTATCCCTTCTTCATTTACTGGCTAAAATACTGTTATAAAGAAGAATTTTCTCTCATCGACCATTTGATTATGCTGAGGTACATTTGTGTAAAAACAAAGATAAATGTTTATCTCCCTTTACCAGTTTTCAAAATAACAAGTTAATTCTCTAGCATCATTCAACAGTGACACTGAGGTTTGTATGATTTCCCCCCAGCACCATTTTGAACTCTTGGATCAAAATAAATGGCCGTGTTTCTGTTTCAATTTGCTGCTGTTACTTTTATTGCCTTTTAACCTTGATTATAGTATCTTATGTAAATATAAACATATAAATCGCTTTTGGATTTTGAGTCGTTATACACAGATGTGTTTCCACATCAGATTAGTCTTCTTTTAGCACGTATATGATTGCATAATAAATATAAATAAAATCTCAAGTAATTATAATTACCACTAAATATAAAACAGATTGTATGTGCTGAATTGTAAATTCGTAGTGGACTAACATTTGTATCTCTAAATCCATTAGAATAAAAGTAATTAGAAATGAAACAGAAATCCTTAATAATACCTCTAAAAATGATCTATAATCAAAAAGGGAATTAATGCAATGTAGAAGTTTCTCAGTTGCTTTAGATATCTTAGATTTTAGGTTTAATTTTAACTTTCAGTCTTTTTTTCATCAAAGTTCTGCCTTTACATACCCTCTAAGCCATATTTATCCTTCAATATCTGTGAGGTTATCTACATGCTTTCTTATTCTACTCGTAAATAGCTTCATTTCAATTTTCTGCATTCAGAATCTTTGCCCTAATATCTACTTCAACCCGCTCCATCCCTCCCAATCTTCCCACTGTTCTATAAAACAATTTAAAATTTTAAAACATTTTTTAGTTCATCTAGAGACAACCATAACATGAAGATTCTGGCATTTTGAGAAGAAGCTAAAGAAAAGGATATTTGAAAGTAAAGTTTCCTCAGTAAGATAACACATTCAAACATGAACTTTTACACAGTCACGTAATTATCATACTTGAGAACAAAAGACTCTGCATACTAGATTGTTCCTTTCTGTCAGGAATGAACTACATTACTTATCTTGGTTTCCACACGTGGGAGGCGGGAATAACTGCCAATCTCTACTTTCCACGTGGTATGTTTTGAAAAATATGATAACGTCCCCATGTAAAAGCATCTAAGTATCTTGGAATCAAAAGGCCACGAAAAACACATCATTGCCCAAAGGTGAGGTTAATGTTACTATGTTTGTAAGTGATTAAGTGCAAAACACTTCTAATTAATAATTTCATTAATAGCTGAGCTTTTGAAAAATACCACTGCATTAAAAATTAGTCATTGCATTTTCATATTCAAGATAAGTATCAACCCATTAACTTATAAACAGTGTATTAGCTGCACTTTAAATGGAAGTTGTGAATCATTACTAAGGAGTTCTATGGATGGCTCACTGTAATTTAAATATATTGTGAACTACAGTAAAGTTGAATCGGACTAGGTTGCAATCAAAATGTTTAAATAAATTCCTATGTGGATAATTGGAAACTGTGACTGCTTCTCACCAGTGAGATGGCACTGAGGTCTTCCCCTGTCCATAGCAATTGTCTTGAGGTTGACTGAACAACCCAAAATCCAACTTTCACTAATAATAGAAAAACAAACATGTCAACTGGCCACTGTTCTACTAATGGATACTCACTATCCAGCTCGACTTTCAAAAGAACAAACACATCTTACCACAAGAATGAAGATTATTAAAAATAATAAACTAATTACCATTTCATTCACAGAACTGAAAAACCTCAGTGGCTCTCATTTTTAGAAAATATTAGGATATAAAAGTAGACCAATAGAAAATGCACAATCTTAAAGGTGGATGGATGAGGTACTTTCTAATACTTTTTAGGCAAGGCTGTCATTAAGTATGAAACAAAAGCGCCACCCTAGGCACTAGTGTACAATGTCACCAAGGGGCAATCACCTTGATATTTAAAAGTCAGAAAGGCAGCAAAGAGTTTAGAAACAAAAATCTGCTGTGCTAGGTATGTCAGGAAGGCAACCACATAAGCAAATGATTTATCTGCAAGGATTTATATAATCCTAGGCATAAAACTCATTGTTCAGAGACTGAAAAATCTGTTGACCAAAATATTTTCTGCCAATACAGTGATAAGGGTCACACCTCACTTCTGCTGCTGCCGTACAGACTGAGTCATACATCACTCAGTTTTTTGGGTTTTTTTAATCACTCAGTTTGATTGAATACTTTCCTAGACATCATTTCTGTCTCTGCCTGTCATCAATGTCTAATAACAAGTGGTTGCTAATTTAAGTTCTGGCTTATATAATTTGCTTTAATGACTTGGTGCTCTTCTATACCATAGCAGAGCTGATACTTTGGTATTAGGTTGAACCATATGAAATTGCCAATATTTGACCGTCTCTTTCAAGAATGGCAGCTCATGAGATACAAGATAATCATTGATACTTCATAGTCCTTACTATTCCTATACCAGCAACATATGCCTTTAAAGAGAAGAGTCACAGAGGCTTCCGTCTTTGTGCACCTGGGTGACTACTTATACAAGTTTTAAGGGAGGCACTAAATAGGAAAGACAGCAACTTTTCAATCTTTTACATCCATTGAAAAAGTACATTATATAACTATGCATACATGTCTTATATAGATGTCCACAAAGGCAAACTCTGTTTTGCAGTTACCAAAATTAACTTGATTGACAACCTATAGGTTCAGCATAATGCTTTCTGGGCAATGAAAACAGCTTGAATGACATACTGCGTATAATCATATAATATTGCTGTACTTCAGCAGTGGGCACATCAATATTTTAGGACTTGTGCTACTGCCCAGAATTCTTCTCTTCCCAGAAGCAGAGTGGCCTGTTCCACTCTAGCCAATGGCCTTATGAAGCTCTGGGAGGTCACAGAACTGACAGTGGAGACATTTGGAGCAGACTGCTCCGTAACTTAATGGTCAGTCAGACAAAGTAGAATTTTAAATGAGCTCGGGCTTAATACATTACCTTCTCTTGGCCCCAAATTCTTTCCTAGTGTTTAAAAGTCCTAAGAATCCTCCACCTGCCAGTAGTATTCCCCCTTTAAACCATTCAACACGAAAGCACTAGTAAATCATCTGCTTGCCATTTTTATTCTTTCTTAACTCCCAGAATGCTGTCCCAGTGAAATGACGACTGTGGCTAAAATGGATGGCTGTGCGGCATTTCACAACACGTGATGGAACTGGACTGCCTTTTCTATTCTGGAGAAAATACATTGTAGTGTCCACTGGGACTGAGAATAAGAGATTATAGGAACCATTTCTTCAGTCTGATAAAGTAGCTAGTAGCAGGCCCAGAAATCCACAGCAATTAAAAGGCAAATAAAAGTTAAATATAGAATTTGTATATCTATTGTACATTATGATCAAAGATCTCATCTTGTTAACAAATCATTCATTATTCCTTATCACTAACATCCCTGGGAAGTAGTGGGTAAGTGATGGGACATTACTAGGCCACTGAAATGCAAAGTTGGGGACAACAGTTGCCAAGCATCATTTATTTATTCGTAAATGCAAAATGGGGTTAGTTGTGCTTCCCACACACAGGCAGAGCTCAGTTTTCTGAGGCCGGGTCTAGTTTTGTTTTAAACCTACCCCTGTCAGTAGCTGTGTGACTCCACTGCCTAGAGATCTATTACAGCTATGATAAGGGTACTTCTCAGAAAAAAGAAACAAAGTAGAGAACAATTTTTTGGTCAGTCTCTGAAAACATAAAATAATAACTATAATGAGTCAACTAAAAAATAGTTATGGAAAACATAATTAGCTCATCATAAAGCACCAAGCAGAGAATGAAATTATAGTTATTTGAGAGTTCTGACTTATGATACTATACCTTAGAATTATAATAATAAATTAATCCTTCTGGGCCAGTTATCAATTGATAGTATCTCAGCTCCAAATCCATGGTTGTCACCCTCCCGCCCCGCCCCCCATACCCCAGTCTGTAATCCTGGAGTTAGACTCTGAACATCTCCTTTGCCAGCTGGCAGAATGATAAACTTTGTCAACAGAGGTCAACAGATGGATCCTGCAAGAGGAAGACCACTCCCTTTCAAGCAGCTCTGCCCAACCCCCAGAAAACGGCAGACTGCTCCCAGGAGACAGACCAGCCCGTGCCCTCCAGCAACAGGGGGCTGCTTCAGAGGAGCCCTCAGCCCTCCGGGAACCTCAGAACCACCTCCAAGCTGCCCACACTCTCAAGCAACAGCAGGTCACTTGTGCCCATGCCCTCTGGCAAGTTTCTTCACCATCCACAGGCGGGGTGTCTCCCTTGCAGCCACACTGAAGGAGGGCCTCTCCTGGTCTTTAATTCCTTTATTACCCATTTTACCCCCCCCAGATGAGGTGACAGCTGGCTGACATTTTGCACATGCTCCCGGACTGCAAAGAGTCTCTTATACCTCTTTTAATAGTCAAACACTTCCTACTATAAGCAATCCTGCATCATTTTCCTGCTCAGATAACTGCTGTGGTTTCTGTCTCCTGATTGATACACCTCCCTTCTTTCCCATCTCCCTTCAAGAATTATGAGGAACCAACATCACACTGTGCCAAAGTAACTGCTTTTACTTCTGGGATGGAAGCTACTATGCAGCTCTGATGGTGTTCAAGGAGATTCTACTTCCTCCTTCCTTCACATAATTGGAAGTAGCACATTTCAGACACTAGGAGAGCTCTCCAATGTACAGCCCAGTTTAACCTAGGGATGACAAGATGAAATTTCTGATAACAGTAAAAATATAAATGACTAAAAAAATTACTCATAGATTATTTCTCAAAATGCCTGTTTATCAACGTGTCAGCACCTTTTCAATGGAAATGAAACACTCATTTATTCTTAAATAGTATATTATGATCAGAAATTATTAACACAGAAAGCATGTATTTATTACACACTGGATATGGTTCAAGACCAGTTTCTAACTTGCACAATTTAGAATGACATTTTTAACAGTAAAACACAAAACTGAAGTTAATAAATGAGAGGCATGCTGTACTGGGACCTAATTTCCAAGGGCAGCTTCCCTAAATGTAGGTTCAAGGAACACAACAATTAATTGTTTAGCCACGAGCAGAAGAAAAACTGTAAATGTAAAAATAGAAGATGCCTTAAAATTTTCAGAAATGTAACACAATACCTTAGAAACACATTATTGCATCTCTAATATAAGAACTTACAAAAGATTTTTTCCTTTTTTCCTATGACTAGCAATAAACAAAATTCAGAGTATGGAAATATTTACTCTGATATTTTCCTTCAACTTAATTTCATGTTAACACCCCAGGGAAAAACACATCTAGTTAAACACTGACTTGTAAGTAAGAAGCATTGGTATTTAATGGACATGGAATAAAACTAAATGTGAAAACATTTGCTTTGTCTTCCAAAACCTACCTATTAATACAATGATATATGTTAAGAATGTCTAATCATTATGCTTTTATTTTTAAATCTATGAATAAAACTGTAGTAAACTTTCTATCCACGGGTTGTATAACACACTTGGAAATTGGGGTGGCAGGGAGAGGGATATTGGGGATGGAAGCCATAGAAAAGTAAAATTGCAATGTCCAAATCTGAACATCCTCAGCTACTTTAAAATATAGTATCACTTATACTACTATAAAATACAAATCTATCTCTATACTACCACCTAGGAAAAACTGCTTTTTAAAAACTTTTTATTTTGAAATAACTTTAGGCTTATAGAAAAGTTATATAACTAGGAAAGGGAAATCACATATATCCTTCACCCAGCTTTCTCTTATGTCAACAACTTATATAACCACTGCATGACAACCAAAACTAGGAAATTAATATTGGTGGACTAGGGCTCCCCTGGTGGTGCAGTGGTTAAGAATCCGCCTCCCTATGCAGGGGACACGGGTTTGAGCCCTGGTCAGGGAAGACCCCACATGCTGCAGAGCAACGAAGCCCGTGCGCCACAACTACTGAGCCTGCATTCTAGAGCCCACAAGCCACAACTACTGAGCCCACGCACTGCAACTACTGCCACAACTACTGAAGCCCGCACACCTAGAGCCTGGGCTCCGTAAAAGAGAAGCCACCATCACGAGATGCCTACGCAACACAATGAAGAGCAGCCCCCACTCGCCGCAACTAGAGAAAGCCTGCATGCAACAACGAAGACCCAACGCAGCCAAAAATAAAATAATTAAAAAAAAAAGATTTAAAAAACCCATATATATTGGTGGACTATTACTGCCTAAACTACAGACTTTATTTGAATTTTCCAATGACCTTTTCCTCTTCCAGTATTCACTCTAGGGTCTCACATTGTATTTAGTTGTTGTGTCTCTTCATAAAGTCTCCTCCAATCTGTGACAGACAATTTCACATACTTAACCTTGCCTTTCATGACTTTTGATGAATACCGGTCATTTTGGAAAATGTCTCTCAACCTGATGTTTTCTCACATTTAGATTAAGGCCATGCATTTTTGGCTGAATACCACAAAAGTGATGTTGTGTCCTTCTCAATGTATCATATCAGAGGGAGAATGCTGTCTATATGTCTTATTACTGACAAGGTTCACCTTGATCACTTGGTCATGGTAACCAATTAGAGTGGAGAAAGCCAATTTCCCTTTGTAATTGATAATGTCTTAGGAGGAGATCCTTTAAGGCTGTGTTAATATACTGATTTTAGCAACCACCTGTGGATTTTGTCTTTGACAGTTATTACTGCTGTATTTGTCTAATGGAGATTTTGTATTTCTCTCGTTCCTTCTATATTTATTAACTAAAAGTCTTTTGTAAGAGCTGTCCCTTCTCCTCGACTGATTGATTGATTGATTTATATCAGTATGGACTCATGGGCATTTATTTTGTTCTATGTGTTACAATTCCACAAAATATATCATTTATTTTGTTGCTCAAATCAGTTCAGTTTTGGCTATTGGAAGCACCTGCAGGGGCTCCCATATCCTTATGATAGGCATGCCCCCATTCATTTTAAGCCCTTCCTTATTTTTTGACACTGCAGATGCTATGGGTTCATCTTGTACTTTCCCTGCCCCAGCCCTAGAACCAACCACTCTTCCAATGAGTCCTGGTTCCTTTTATTAAGAGAATGATATTTAGAATCAATATCTGAGCTCTGGGTATGCACATTGGTACTGGGATGCCACTGTTCCCAAGCCCTTAAGTGGCCAGAGAAAGGAGACATTGTATACATACTAACCAACACATACACACAGAGCTCTATTTATTTCTGTATGTATATTAAAAACCATAAGTTCACACTGTTAGCTCAAGATTCATTCTAGCATTTTCCCTTTCCTCATTTGTAATGGTGAGAGTTACCTCAGTCACTATAATTTTGAACCCTTGAATACATACTATTTACTACAAAATTCAATGAAAATGTACACATTAATATCCATTTTTTTGTTTCAATAACATAGAGGTAAAGATTGAATATATGACTACATAAAAATTATAAATGTCCTACTACAAAGAACCAGAAAGTATAAATAAGAAACAATAAACTAAAAAAAAAAGAAAATAACATGTATCTCTCTATTTAAAAAGTACCCACAGTATCAAAGTAAACAACTTGATACAAAAAATGACAATACAGGGGGTGGGGGATGGGTGAAATGGGTGAAGGAGGTCAAAAGGTACAAACTTCCAGTGATATATAAGTCATGCAGATATAGCGTACAGCATGGTCACTATAGCTAATAACACTATATTGCATATTTGAAAGTTAAGAGAGTAGATCTCTTTTTTCCTTTCTCTTTATTTTTTTGTTATGTTTTCATGTTTATGGTTATCATGAGATACATTTTTTTAAAGATTTATTTTATTATTTATTTTTGGCTGCATCGGATCTTAGTTGCTGTGCGTGGGCTCTTTGTTGTGGTGCACGGGCTTCTTTCTAGTTGTGGCGTGTGGGTTTTCTCTCTCTAGTTGTGGGGTGTGGGCTCCAGAGCACGTGGGCTCTGTAGTTTACGGCACGCAGGCTCTGTAGTTGAGGTGCATGAGCTCAGTAGTTGTGGCATGTGGGCTTAGTTACCCTGCAGCATGTGGGATCTTAGTTCCCTGACCAGGAACCCACATCCCCTGCATTTTAAGGTGGATTCTTTACCACTGGACCACCAGGGAAGTCCCACAAGATACATTTATAACAACCTATGTAT
Organism: Orcinus orca; assembly: GCF_937001465.1. Taxonomy (NCBI): domain Eukaryota; kingdom Metazoa; phylum Chordata; class Mammalia; order Artiodactyla; family Delphinidae; genus Orcinus; species Orcinus orca. Next base: position 17,409,995 of record NC_064573.1, read on the forward strand.
ATAGCAGTCTATTTTAAGTTGATGGTCTCTCAAGTTTGAATGCATTCTCAAGGCACTACATTTTTACTCCCCTACCCATGTTTTATGTTTTCTTTTCAGTCACATTTTACATCTTTTTATTTTGTGTATTGCTCAACTAATTATTTTAGATATAGATGATTTTACTACTCTTGTCTTTCAACCTTCATACTAGTGTTATTGGTGGCTGATCTACTATCTTTACTATATGTTTGCCTTTACCAGTGAGAATTTTTTCTTTCATAATCTTCTTGTTTCTAGTTATAGCCTTTCCAGAAGTCCCTTGAACATTTCTTATAAGGCCAGTTTAGTGATGATGAACTCCTTTAGCTTTTGCGTGTCTGGGAAACAAGAGAGTAGATCTTAAAAGTTCTCATCACAAGAAAAAAATTTGCAACTATATACAGTGACAGACTTATTTTAACTAGACTTATTGTGGTGATCATTTCAGTATATATACAATTATCAAATCATTATGTTGTACACCTGAAACTACTGTAATGTTATATGTCAATTACATCTCCATAAACACCCATACACACAAACAGGCAATTCACAGAAGAACTAAAAAATGGTAAACACATAAGAAGAAAATCAATCTAAAGAGTTAAAACACAAATTAAAGTAACAATAGTATCACTTTTCATCAGTCGTATTGGTCGACAAGAAAAACATCATTAATATCCTCAGAATTAAAGAGGTATAGAGAAACAGCAGAAGAATAAATTCATACAACTTGGCGAACAATCTGGTACAGCTACTGAAATTTAAAATACTGATAAACTCTGACACAGGAATTTACTTACAGGAAGTTACTGAACAAAACATTCATAAATATGCATAAGCACACACACAGAAGTGAAATTTTAATACTGCATCTCTGATAATAAAGACTAGAAACAAACTATGCAACATTATGATGTTTCAAGGTATGATTTTCTTAAAATTTAACCTGTTTGGGGTTTGCTGAACTTCTTGAATCTGTAAATTTATGTCTTTCATTAAATTTGGTGAAGTTTCAGCCATTATTTCTTTAAATATTTTTTGACTCCTCTGTTTCCTCCTCTTTGGAGCATCTGTGAGACCTTTTGAAATTAACCACAGAATATTGCTGAGAGGAATTAAAGAAGATCTAAGTAAATAGTGAAATATACCAAGTTCACAGATTGGAAGGCTCAGTAATGTTAAGATGTCAACTTTCCCCAAATTCAACGACAGATTCAAAGCAATTCCAATCAAAACTCTAGCAGGCTTTAAAAAAATATTGGCATGGAGATTCTAAAATTTTATCAAACCACAAATGACCCAGAATAGCCAAAGCAATTTTATAACAGAAGAACTAAGTTGGAAGCCTTCTACCTAATTTCAGAACTTACTTGAAAGCTGAACTCATCAAGATAGCATGTATTAGTCAACAGACATATAGATTAATGAAGGACAGGAGAGGGTCTAAAAGTAAACCCAAACATCTAGGATTAATTGATTTTCAAAAAAGGCAACTGAATAGGGGCAAAAAGGAAAAAATATTTTCAACAAGTGTTGCTAGAATTAAATTTCTGTATATATATGTTTAAAAAATTAACCCTATGTCACATCTTACTCAAAAATTAATTCAGGGCTTCCCTGGTGGCGCAGTGGTTGAGAGTCTGCCTGCCGATTGATGCAGGAGACACGGGTTTGTGCCCTGGTCTGGGAAGATCCCACATGCCGCGGAGAGGCTGGGCCTGTGAGCCATGGCCGCTGAGCCTGCTCATCCGGAGCCTGTCCTCCGCAACGGGAGAGGCCACAACAGTGAGATGCCCGCGTACCGCAAAAAAAAAAAAAAAAAAAAAAATTAATTCAAACCAGAGCACAAAGCTAAATGCAAAAGCCAAAACTTCCAGAAAAAGACAAAGGGAAAAAAACAATCTGTGAGACTTTGGGGTTGGCAAATATTACTTAGAACATAAAAAGCATGAAGTATAAAACAAAATAACTGATAATCTGTACTTCACTGAAATCAGAAAACTGTGTTCTTTGAAACACACTGTTAAGGTAATCAAAAGACAATCCACAGAACGGGAGAAAATATTTACTTCGCACATAGAGAAGTTTTTCTAGACAATGCAAAAAATAGAGTACACTCATAGGATAGTACACCCAATTACTTTCCAAAGTGCTGAAACCAATTTACCCTCCACAGTAAGTGTAAAAGAGTTCTAGTTGCTCCTAATGCTTGCAGAAATTTGATAACGTCAGACTTCAAGCTTTCAGTTTGGTAGATGAGAAATGACAGTTCATTTGGCTTTTAATTTGCATTTCCCTTATAATAAGACTTATCATCTTTTTATAGGTTTATTAGCCATTTTTATTTCCTCTTGTGGAGTGCTTTTTCAATCTTTACCCATTTTTCTGCTCTGCATTTGTCTTTCTCTTACTCAGTTGTGTGTGTGTATGTGTGTGTGTGTCTGTGTGTGTGCTTAACAATCTCTTGTCAGTGACCTGTGTTATAAATACCTTTTTCCTCTTTGTGGCTTTACTTTTTACTTTCTAAAAGGTATTGTTGATTATAGAAGTTTCTAATTTTAATGTAGTTGAATTTACCCATTCTCTTTATTATTTGGTTGGGCTTTCTGTCACCTGTTTACAGAATTGTTCCCCATTCCAAGGCTAGGCTTTCCTATATCATCTTTTTAAAGTATTATTGTTTTAGCTTTCATATTTAAGTCTTTATATAGAATTGATTTTTTGGCTACGATGGGCAAGAGGGATCCAATTTCATTATTCTTCCTTATGAATAGCCAATGGTAAGTATACCATGTATCAAAAAGTCTATCCCTTATTTCACTGATCTACAATGCTAGATCTATAGAGTCAAATTCCTATGTATACATAGAACCATTTCTGTGCTGTCTATTCTGTTCCATAGGTCTATTGGTCTGTTCTTCACCAAGATAACACTATAATAATTGCTATAAATTTATAATAACTTTTGATATAAGTAAGGGACATCCCTCCACCTTGTTCTTCTTCTTTAGAAATGTCATGGCTTTTCTTAGCTCATTGTCTTATCATATAAATTTGAGAATCAGCTTGTAAGTTCAATAACAAAAAACAATAACAAAGACCCTATTGGTATTTTATTTGGAATGGTATTGAATTTATGAAAACTGACATTCTTATGATACTCTTATCCATAAAAGTGCATATCTCCCTATTTATTTAGGTCTTTATAAACTACTTCAATAAAATTAAAAAAAATTTTCCTAAAAGTCTTGCATATTCTTTGTTAAGTTAATGCCTAGATATTTTACATTTTTGCAGTACTGCAGAGGTTGACTTTTTTAATAATTGCATATGTCAAGGGGTTATAATTAGGATTAAATAATATTTATAAAGTACCTAAGATAGTGACTGGTATATTATTAGTGCTATATATGTTTACTGAATAAAACAAAATAAATCACATATTCCATTTATCTCTGGTGTGTTTATTTTAGAATAATTTTGACTAGCTATTAAAAGAACGATGTTGAGATTTTTAGTGTTTGTGTGAGATTTATATATTAATTTAGGAACAACTGAGATATTTACCACGTGGTATTATCTTATCCATCCGAGAACTACATGCCTTTTTATTTACTCAAATATTATTTTATTTCCCTCAGTGACATATTGTAGTTTCTTCCATATTTCTTAAGTTTATTCTTAGATATGGTCTATGGTACTTCTTTTGGTTGCCATTATTATTGAGATCTTTAAAATATTTGTAAAATATGAGCATCTATCATTTTATTTTAATTACACAAATATCCACTGTAAAAAAAAAATGCTTTTAAACAAACAAGTGTTTCTAGTAAATTTTTCCTAACCCCAAATTCCTTTAATTACTGGGTAAGCTGAGTATTTTTTGGCATCTTCATTCCTTCCATGATAAAATGCCTGCCTATAGTCCTATTCTGTTTTCGTTTTGTTTTTTAACTGGGTTGTCTGTCTTTTTCTTCCTGGTTTTTAGTGTCTTAGTAGTTCGAAGGGTCTTTCAAAAAATGATGATTCTCTATATTTTCTATTTTGTTTAGTATTATAAAGAAAAGCTACTGATTTTTGAGTATCTGTGTGGCTGATTAGTTGTCTGGATACCCTTGAGTGATAAGATCTACCCTAGGTCTTAAAAGCATCACTACCATGACTGCTATGTTTAAAACCGCACTATAAAGGGATAAGGGTAGAAGCTGGATGGCTTGGCAGTAATCCCAGTGAGAAATGAAGGTTTCCAACCAGGGTGATAACAGTAAAGGTGGTAAGAAGTGCTGAATTTTGGATATATTTTGAAGGTAGAGCCAATAAGATTTCCTGATGGATTAGATGTTGTCTGAGAGAGGAAGGAATTAGGGATGACTCTAAGAAACTGGAAAGAAAGTAATCAACTGAGATGGGGAAGGCTGAAAGCAGAGCAAATTTGAGTGGGCAAATGAAGAATTTTGATTATCATTGAGTTTTTGAAGGATATGTAATTTCTAGTTTTCAGGTATTTGGTGTTTTGTTTTGCTTTTAAGAGTCTAGCCCTGTTTTTTCTTTTTAAATTAATTAATTAATTTATTTATTTTTGGTTGCATTGGGTCTTCGTTGCTACACACGGGCTTTCTCTAGTTGTGGCGAGCGGGGGCTACTCTTTGTTGCACTGTGTGGGCTTCTCATTATGGTGGCTTCTCTTGTTGTGGAGCATGGGCTCTAGGAGTGCGGGCTCAGTAGTTGTGGCTCGCGGGCTCCAGAGCACAGGCTCAGTAGTTGTGGCGCACGGCTGTTTCTCTGCAGCATGTGGGATCTTCCCTGACCAGGGATCGAACTCGTGTCCCCTGCATTGGCAGGCGGATTCTTAACCACTGCACCACCAGGGAAGTCACTCTAGCCCTGTTTTCGTCAGTTTCTCTTTGTGGATACAATGTCATGCCAAATTTCAACTTTTAAAACACAGAAAAGTCAGTGCTGCTGTGCTTGAAGGAGATTTAAGAGCCCAGGCAGTCACTGAGCCATCTCTATGGAGTCCCAGGATTCTACAGAACACAATTTGAAAACCAAAGGTGTAAGGAAAGAGCTCTGCATTTATTGATTTCATACAAGCATTCATGTCCTCTAATAGATTCGGGCTCTGGAAGCTCCCAGTTGAACTGGGTAGCACCAACAAGTTCACCAGCACTTACTGTATGATCATGGAAGCTAGGGTATAAAAAGCACTCAAACAGTCTTGGGCTCCCTACCATTCAACATCCTTGGAAACTGTGTTTTTGAAGGACATGGCAGGGAATCTACAAACAAGGTTACGAAAAGTTTCTATTCACTTCCTACAAAAGGCTTTCTAAGGGAACCATCAAAAGTTCTGCAGCTTTTGAAAAGGTTAAACTAGATGTTCTCCTTTGTCCCTTTTTGATATAAAATTGTTTGAACTTACAGAATTAAATATGTTAATTACAGCGACCCTGGAGCACACATATATAGGACATACAAATGTGAAGGAACCATTCTGCAGAGCTGTCAGAAAACTTCAGACCAAGGTTACTTAAATATCAGATATAATAAAGTCTTATGCAAAATAAAAGGGTTGCCACTAGCAATACAATGCTAAAACCTGTCACTGAATCTGCAACTCAATCAAGGTAACTAGTACATACATTAGATGGTTGGCAGAGATTTATACCAATGCTGCATTACATTCTAGACCAAAAAATTGGTATAAGGCCTTTGTACTACATTCTTATAAGGATATAGATCTCAGAGTACCACAGATGTTATATTTAGCTACTGAAATATTTTTAACAAAGTCACCTCAAAGCCCTTTTGTATATTAAATGGACCACTAACAGAAAGGACCACTAACAAATGTTTCAAATAATGTACAGGAAGGTTGGCAATTTTTTTTCTGTAAACAGCCAGATAATAAACATTTTTGGCTTTGTAGGCCATACAATCTCTACAGCAACTACTGCTGTTGTAGTGTGAAATGCCAAACAGTATGTAAACAAGTAGGTACAGCTGGGTTCCAATAAAAGTTAATTTGAAAAAAATAGGCAGGGGGCGAGGGTTGATCCATAGCTATGGTTTGCTGGTCTGTGGTCTAGAGTACAACTACATCAACATAACACAAGTCCACAAAGCTGGACACGTGTGGGGAATGAGTTTTGTGGAAATAACTGTAGCTTGGTATGCTGATATGAGGTACCCATAAGGAGGGATGGCAGAAAAATACTTTAAAGACGCTCAGCTTCAAACATGGCATAACAGTGGAATACTAGAACCTTTAAAAGCAGAAAAGCAACTGGTAAAGAACAATGAAAACAAGATAGCAAGTTCAAGTGGCAGTAATAAACACAAGCTCTGTAGTTAGAAAAATAATAAATCACTTTAATAATTTCACAGAACTGTGTAATTTTAGATGGAAGTGGCCTTAGAAATAACCTTGTCCAACTTACTCGTTTTATGGAAGAGGAGCCTAAAACCCATAGTGTAGCAAATTAACAAAAAGAGTTGCAAACTAAAACTATTTTTGGACAACAAGGATGGGATTACATCACCAAACAGGGTCTGTAATGCAAGCGTCAGATCTCAGTTAAAACGATAAAGCTGTTATACAACATGAATTATTTATAAGTAAGAACAAGAGTAGTGAAATTTCCCATTTGATCTGAGCTTAGTATGTTGATGTGGTTAAAATGAGAAACAGGTAATAAATATATAGAAATTCATCTAAGTAAATAATATACAAATACATAAGATTACAAATAAATAATTACAAAAATATTTGGCGTTTTATTTCAACACAAGTATAATAATATGACCAAAGAAAAGTGCATTTGTATATAAATCCTCTGGGAACTAATATAGATTACCACAAGCAGTAGGAATCAGTATGTATTGTAGAATATAATATCATGAGCTTTGGGGGCAAACTGCATCTGGATTCATATCCTTTATAAGACAGATAACCTTAAGGAAGTTATCTAATTTTTAAGAGTATCAGTTCACTCATATATAAAATGTTGACAGTAATACCTACCTTATAAGATTCTTAGGAAGATTTTTAAAAGTCATCTATACACATATGTCCCAATACATAGCAGATGTATTTCCTTTCTTTATTCTTCTATACACGATTCTGGTAACGATAATAATAACTAACGTTCAACTAACACGTGTACGTCAGGCACTTTTCAAAGTGCTTTGCATACGCTAATTTACTTATCCTCACAATACTCACTCTGTGAGGTAAGTGATATTATTATTCCTACTTTTTAGTTAAAGAAACAGGCAAAAGCATTTAAGGCCACACAGCTACTGAGTAGTGATTCAAGATTCAAACCCAAGCAATCCAGAATAATGAAATTCCAATAAAAAGGCTGAACTACCTAAAGAATTAGCTCTGAGAGTAATATAAATGTCACTTATTCACTCTGATTAGTTCCCACTACCTCTTCCGCTTCAAAATATAAAGAAGATTACAATTCGTGCATTAAGGTAGTTTAGTGACCAGAACTACCATAGAACACTCAATGTAAAATAACTGTGAAGGACTCTATATTCTACTGGGTTCCTCTATTCTGGCTACGCTACAGATGAAAATCACATATGAAGCTTTAAAAATAACATAGATGCCCAAACCCCACCCCTGACTTTCTGAATAGGAACTCCAGGGTGAGGCTCAGACACATGCATTTTTAAAACATTCTACATATGATGTTAGAGCATAGCCAGAATGAGGTGTGATGGCAACGCAAGTCAAGTGGCATCTGGACCAGGATGATTTTCAAAGGTAAAATTACATGCGAGAAGTGGCAGTAAAGAACAGGGGATGCTGAGTTAGGACAATGAGAAGAGAGAATGAGGTGGACAGTGGGGTAAGAAGCCAGGCAGGGAGGCAGGTCCCCTCGCAGGTGCCTGGAAGGCCAGGTTAGACACACAAGGGGAAGCAAATGGAAATGCAGACTCTATGGCCGCAGCGGCACCTCAGCAACACCATCTGATGGCTCTTGTGTGACCAGTGAAAAGAGCCATGTTTTTGGGTCACTGCTTACCCTTGCAAATGCAACAATGCTTTCCTCATCATTGTTGCTGCTTTTTTTCATAACTTGCCACCACTGCTAGTTTTGTTATTAATTGCAATTCAGTGACTTGGTCCCAATCTTGCTGAATAAAACACCTGAGATTTGGCTTAACTTTCTCACCTTAAAATGTAGGAAATAAATTCATTATTACATCAACTTCAACCAATATTAATACAGTCACTAAATAAAACATGAATGGTTAGAAAGTACACAAAGTATATGGGTGACATTTTCACGACAGTAGACCACAACAAAGTGAAATCAAGCACAGCACCAGAATAATGTAAAACTCTAAATACAGGTTTCACAGAATTTAAACATTCCTGAGACAACGTCTAATTGAGGCTTCCATTTGGTGGTATTCCAACTGAACTAATCAAGAGGAAAATAACTCTATCTTGTTTCAAAAAATCATAATAACAAAGAAGCCATTTATTCCAACCAACTCTTGGGGTTCTTAACTGTTTTTATTTTAATGACTGTCTCTTGAGAATTGAATGGAATCTGGAACATTTTTCCAGAACAGAAATGCAAGCGCACATAAACATAGCATTTTCCAGGTAACATCAGTGACACCATGCACCTTGGCCAGCTGAAGAACCCTGGCGTTGTAGAATTCCTAAAGACCCACTGCAGGGAAAAATTCATTTTCTTTCTCTGTTCTAAATATTTCACAACATAGATGCAAACCTTTTCATAAGTATGGAGATGTGGATTTTGTACACGTTTATCCCTCTGTGGCACCAGCAGATCCCTAAACAAATGATTGAACAGTGCTCCTATTTCCAGGTGAGCTGCTGCTTGCCAACATGCCCCTCTTTTGTGCAGCACCATTTCTGAATCACACTTGTTTATAACACAAGACAGCTGTGTGAAATGGTGAACATACACTGATTTGGATTTGGAAGACAAGTGTTCAAGTCCAGGCCTGACACTTTTTAGCAGTATGATGTTAAAACGTTTGACCTATGCCTTCAATTTACTGTCTGCAAGAAGAAAGTTTAATTCAACTTCATCAATGTTCAGTGAGTACTGAGCAAAGCTTCAGTGTCCTCATCTGATAAATGGTAATAGTGTTTAACTGATATGTTTTGAAGATTAAATAAGATAATACATGTAAAGAGCATAGCAAAATGCCTGGCACAGAGTAAACGCTCAGGAATCAGCTATTATTAATGTGCCTCATGTTGGATAAAATATCTGTCTTGCAGGGTAACAAGAGATACATATGGACTTGGAATAGACAGTGTGTTAAATAAATGGTGGTACCTCTCTCCACGTCTGTGGACATAAAGGGGAGCTGGGACACACAGGAATGAGTAACATGCTGAGCAGAAGCCTGGAGAGGCTGCCCATCTCCTCCCCTCCACGATGGAAGCAATCACTCCCCAAGCTTATGCTGCTGTTCATGGCTGAAAAGACTCAGCTGATTCCTTCTGTGGGATTTGCCCCAGGATGAAAAGAGCTGCCTCACCCAAGATCACACCCCTTCCTCAGGGCACCGCAGACCCAATGACTGAATGACATGGGACTTAAAGGCTGAGGCCTTAGACTCAATTCAGGACAAGTCCAAAGTCTATCCCAGATCCAGAGTTCCCAAGGTCACTGAAGCTTTCTAAGCAATTGAAATGCAATTCAACTTCTCCCTCTGCCAAACCCTGCCTCTTTCACTCCCTCAAGGTACTGATCCCAAGGATACTCCCACACACAAGTCTGTCTCAGAGTGGGCTGCCTAGGGAAGTGAGTTACGACACTTGCCCAAAGTCAGAAAGCTAATGAGAGATCAAAATGTGACCTACTACAGATGCGCCAGCATCATTCCACAATTATAAAATGAGCAGAAGAGACCAAATGAAAGAATGAATCAAAAGACCTAGAAGGTAACATTATAAATAATTCCCTAAGATATTCTAACAATGCCTCATTTGTGGATTGGAATAAAAATTAAGGAAGGTCCCTATTGAAGTTGAGTTGATGAGACACAAGAAAGCATCCATCCCTACATGGAGAGGAAACTGGGAAGATGAAGAAGGGAAATTTCCTGGGATGTTTTCCATTTCACTTCAGAAGCAGAGACTAATTGGACCGAAAGGGGCTTTAAAGACAGAACAGTTCCTGCTCTTTCTTTTACACGAGAGGAAACTGCAACCCAGAGGGTCGCTTTGCTTCCCAAGAGTACAAGGTCACAGAGTAGCCTGGTCTAGGCCTCTTAATCTCCAGAGTCCTTCAGCTTTGTCTTCAATATGTGATTTTGACACTTTATGTAAAATGTAACACCCACAAAAGATTCATATATATTCCAACATAAGTATAAAATGTATTATAAAACTATGTATGACTTTTGAATTAGGCATCAGTGTCTCTCCCTGCCCTCCCCATCAATGTGGATAACTGGAATTTGACTACATTATGAGTTTTCACAGAATGGCTTTACGAGGAAGGCTAGAACTCCAGCAATTAAACTTCAAAAAATATTGTATCTTAATGGCCTTATCTCAGAATGAGGATAATAATTATTATCTCATTCAATAGGATGCCATAAAGACTAAATATTTAATGGAAGCAATACATTCTAAATGCCACATAAACAAATACCATAGCGATACATACAGTAACTTCTGGCAGGTTAACATTATAGCAGGTTAATATTACACAGAACTCATTGAAAAGAGCCCAAGTAACACACAGAACATTTAGACATCTGACTGTTTCCAATCAAGAGAGCAAGATGTGGGACTTCCCTGGTGGTCCAGTGGTTGGGACTCCTTGCTCCCAATGCAGGGGGCATGGGTTCAATCCCTGGTCAGGGAACTAAGATCCCACATGCCCCATGGCACAGCCAAAAAATTTTTAAAATAAAATAAAATAAACCATCTACAGATTTCAAATAATCAAAAAAAATTTTTAAAAAGAGAGCAAGATTTAAACTGATAAACATAAATTTAATCAAGACATCCCAATTCTTAAAAATCCCCATGGTACGCAAATCTACCACCAAGGAATCTAAGACCTTTGAGGGAAATAAAGGACAATGGGATGGAAGTTAAAAGAAACTCAGGGGCTTCCCTGGTGGCACTGTGGGTGAGAGTCCACCTACCGATGAAGGGGACACGGGTTTGTGCCCCGGTCCGGGAAGATCCCACATGCCGCGGAGCGCCTGGGCCCATGAGCCATGGCCGCTGAGCCTGCACGTCCGGAGCCTGTGCTCCGCAATGGGAGAGGCCACAACAGTGAAGGGCCCGCGTACCGCAAAAAAACAAAACAAACAAACAAACAAACAAAAGAAACTCAGGAGATCTTGAAAATACTTTAAAATTATTAAAATAAAATAGGGCAACCATAATAAGAGGAAAATAACACGGACATTTTATACATTTTGAACTTGTTCCAATAGGTACTATATTATTCATTTTTATATATGATTTCTGCTTGCTAAGAAACCTCTCAGAATCTGTCTTTTGTTACAATGAATTATAAATATTATTTGCTAAGAAACATTACCTTCTGCCCTATCTACATCTACATTCTTTATCCAAAGTGCTCAAAGAACAAACTTGATTCCAAAAGGCTTCACTATTTTAAATGTTTGGGTAAATTTTATTTCCCTTGCCTGGGAAAGTTGAGGTAGCCCCAGGCAAAAGTCCCTCCATAGCACAGCTCAGCCCAGGGTTTCCATCATGTCAGAAATAGGCTTTGGGACCCCTTTACTGTAGTTCAGCTCCCTGAATTTTAATAAACCAGAGAGCAATACTAAGACCCTTTGGTTCTTTTATCAATTCCTAGGGCTTCTTTGAAAAATCTCTATTTCTACTGTGCTATATAGCTTTTAAAAAATTGCCTCTTTTCAACTAACCCATTTCCTCTTTTTCTAGTTACAGCAGTAACAATTTGCAGATGAAACTATAAGTCAAAAGAAAAGACCTACAGAAGCAAATTCATGAATATCAGAATTTCATATAAAGATAAACTGTGGTTAGAAAACAGACGATAACAGTATTAGTCTAGATAACTAAGGTGTAAACTAATCTGCCTAGCAACCAACCAATGGCTTGGATGAAAATCAGTCAGCGATTCATTAATTTACGATGTTCCTACATTTATATACAGATACTAAGATAATAAGCTATATGAAAATTCCAGAGAAACAACATTTATGTTTACTTTCCTTGCAGGAAAATATAAAATACAAATGAATGCTGTTGAAATATTATATAAAACATGTTGGACTAAATCAGTAGCCTTCAAAATAAGTAATCCCTTCAAAAGGGAGCATCTTAAAACTTTTCAAGGAACACATAGTTTTGTAAGCACACGTAGTTTTAAGGCACAGTTAGTTTAAAGGAATTGATTTTGGGATGCTAAATATGCAAATTAACACCTTCACTAAAACTGTGAGAGTAGAAATTTTCTCTCTTCAAGGAAAATAATCAAGGATGTAAGATTTCTGACATTTAAAGGAAAGTCTGTCATGCAGTTTTTTTAATGGATGATTATGGATATCAAACAGTTATGCCGAATATTCTACTGAATATATTTAAAAGAACAATAGTTTTATTTTTAAATGTCAATATTCACAATAGCCTCAAAATTATATCTTTTGCAAATGTTTAAACTTACTATTAAAAAGTTTTAGCTGTCACACTATGGAGAACAGTATGGAGGTTCCTTAAAAAACTAAAAATGGAACTACCATACGACCCAGCAATCCCACTACTGGGCATATACCCGAGAAAACCATAATTTGAAAAGAGTCATGTACTACAATGTTCACTGCAGCTCTGTTTACAATAGCCAGGACATGGAAGCAACCTAAGTGTCCATCGACAGATGAATGGATAAAGATGTGTCACATATATACTATGGAATATTACTCAGCCATAAAAAGAAATGAAATTGAGTTATTTGTAGTGAGGTGGATGGACCTAGAGTCTGTCATACAGAGTGAAGTAAGTCAGAAAGAGAAAAACAAATACCGTATGCTAACACATATATATGGAATCTAAAAAAAAAAAAAAAAAAAGGTTCTCACGAACCTAGGGGCAGGACAGGAATAAAGACACAGACATAGAGAATGGACTTGAGGACATGGAGAGGGGCAAGGGTAAGCTGGGACAAAGTGAGAGAGTGGCATGGACATATATACACTACCAAATGTAAAACAGATAGCTAGTGGGAAGTAGCTGCATAGCACAGGGAGATCAGCTCAGTGCTTTGTGACCACCTAGAGGGGTGGGATAAGGAGGGTGGGAGGGAGACGCAAGAGGGAGGAGATATGGGGGTATATGTATACATATAGCTGATTCACTTTGTTATAAAACAGAAACTAACACACCATTGTAAAGCAATTATACTCCAATAAAGATGTTAAAAAAACAAAAACGTTTTAGCTGTCAATATAAAAATGTGCAAGGGATTAACATTTCTTGATACTCATTAGAGAGATGGTGAGCAAAAAAGTTTGAAAGCCACTGGACTAAATCATGTCAAGGTTTCACTAACCTCTAGTATTCTAATGTCAAGATTCTAAATAAGGCTCTCTCTATATAAGTCCTAGGCTATCTGGAGTGACACAGAAAGGTTGGGCCCATTAAAGAGCCCTTGGTAGAGAAGGTGAGATTTGAGCAGGGTTTTATGAATGGAAAACAGGGAACCTGAAGAACCTGGGAAAAGATGAAGAGGCCTCTGCAGGAGAGGGGAAGTGGATGTGCCCGGGGGGAAAATGGGAAGAGTGTGGGTTTTCAGGTCTCAAGAAGCTTGAGTTCAAATTCAGGTTTTACTACATTTTGGCTGAGCTACTTTGAAGAAATCTTCATTTCTATTTTGATGATCAAACGAAGAGACAGAAAATAAATTTTTAAATTATAAACTAACAGCACATGTTAGTCATTAAACCCTTTTCCGCAGAAACCATTGAGCAGTAGCAGTTTACACAATGGTCAAAAGCATGAGCTCTAGAACCAACAGCGTGTGTTAAGAGAAAAACTGCCATTTCCTGGAGGAAGGATCTCAGCCAGGTTAACGAAACCTTATGTGTAAAATGGATATAATTGAGGAACAGCCCACTTGATAGGGTTATTGTGAGGATTAAGTGAGTTAGTGCATGTAAAGAGCTTAAAATCATGCTCAAAAGAATTATGTGGTTGCTTTATTATTGTTGGTGGTGGTATTCCTATTATTACTCCCTGATTCTCAATGTCAAACAGAGGTCAAGAGATTACCAACCACTAATACGTATTTGTTGGATTAAGAATCTAAAAAGGGGTTGGGGTCTGGTGGGGAGGGAGGATAGGCAGGCTGCTAAGTCTGTAGGAGGTCTTTAATAATAAAGCCGCCAAAATGGCTCCCTGGTTTCTCCGGAAAAGTATGTGACAATGATCTGGTGAACTTGTCTGCTGTCATAACTAACAAAGTAGCCTATATCTTTTCCCCTTGCTTAAAAGCCAAAACCCCAAAAGAACACACTGCAATTTACGCTACAAAGAATATCTTGATATAATCGGTAGGATTATATTTGTTAGTTAAGATGGCACATTTATTAGAAATGATTCTGCAATATGGTAGGTACAGTCTGTCCTTACCTAAGGGAGTTCTGACACTAAAGGACCAAAAGACCTCATTATAAAATACCCTTACCTATTATTAACACACCAACCACAGAACCAAAAGTAGCAATATGACACAAACCCTTTGAGCTCTGAATGTAATTTTTTAGTCATTATTGGAATAATTTTATTGGAATACTTTTTAAATTACAAAAGTAATTCGTAGTTCCTCATTCACATTCTTTAAAATACATATATATATATTTATACACACACACACACACACACACACATTTTTAAAAAATAAAAAATTGGTTCTCCACCCCTGACTTTTCAAATCACATTCAGGACAAGATGCATAGTTTTTCAGAAATTATTTTAGAAGTTAGAAGTTTTGGCTAAAGTCTTGACCAAAATGTGGAAACACAAAGCTCAGAAATGTGTTATTTTAAGAAAAGCATTTAAAAGACCATGTTTTAACTTTTAAAAAGAAGTCCCAGAACTATAACTACAGGGTAATGTGCCAAATAGATTGTGCTGCTTTCCAATGTCATTTAAGCATTCTATCTGAGCTAAAACTCAGGATATGTTCAATATTCTGAGATTTTGTTAACAGGTAATATGTACTGAGAAGCAATAGATCGGCATTAGGAATTTTTAACTTACAAGTATGTCTGGCCAGTGAGTAGTTGGATCCACCACTAGTCAAACCAAATCCCTCAGGAATTTGACTAGAGCTTCGAGGTCTGGTCAGCAGTTTAGGAGGTTCAATTTCTGCACCAAATTCAGCTCCTATTACTCCTAGTAAAACAATAGCAGTAGCTTGCTTTCGTCTTTCCTCATAAGATGTGGAAATTTTTTTCATCTGTGGGACACTTGATAAGCAACCTGAAAACCAAAACATAAGAATAGAAATTAAAAGACTATCAATACATATGATAAGAAACACATTCCAGATTGGTCACTCAGGAATGAACAGGCTTTTCAACAAATGGCACTGGGACAACTAGTTTTCCATGTGCAAAAGAATGAAATTGGATTTCTACCTCTCACCATGTAAGAAAATCAACTCAAAATGGATTACAGTCCTAAATATAAGAGCTAAAACTAAATAACTTACAGAAAAAAAAATAGATGTATATTTTTTCATGATCTTGGTTACACAATGATTTCTTAGATCTTATAGCAAAAGCATGAGTAATTAAAAATTTTTTTTTAAATTGAACTTCAGTATTAAAAACTTTTGAGCTTCAAATGACATAATTAGGAAAGTAAAAAGAACATACAGACTGAGAGAAAATATTGCAAATTATATATCTAATAAGGGATTGTATCCAGAATACTTAAGGACCTCTTCTTACAACTCAATATTAAGAAAATCCAACTTTTAAAATGAGCAACCAATTTAAATAGATATTTCTCCAAAGATATATGAATGGCCAATATGCATATTAAAGCTGCTCAACATCATTGGTCCTTAGAAAAATGGAAATCGAAATCACAGTGAGATACCACTTCACATCTACTAGAATGGCTGCAATTAAAAGGACCGACCATGACATGTATTACTGAGTCTGTACAGAAATTGAATCTCTCATGCATTGCTGGTGGCAATGTACAATGATACAACTATTAATACTTTGGAAAATAGTTTGGCAGTTAGAGTTATAACATATGGCCCAGCAATCCCACTCCTAGGTATCTACCCAAGAGGAGTGAAAACAAACGTACACATAAAGACTTGTACATGAATGTCCATAGCAGCATTATTCATAAGAGCCAAAAAGTAGAAACAACTCAAAAGTCCATCAGCTGATAAACGTCTAAACAAAATGTGCTACACCCATCCAATAAAATATTATTCAGCAATAAAAAGGAATGAAGCATTAATACATGCTGCAATGTGGATGACCTTGAAAACACTATGCTAAGGGAAAAAAGCCAGTCACAAAGGACCACGTGTTGTTGTATAATTCCATTTACATGAAATGTCCAGAATAGGCAAATCTATATAGACAGAAAGTAGACTGGGACTGAGGTGAAATGGTTAATGATGGCTAATGAGTACTAGGTTTTTGAGATGAAAATCTTACAAAATTAGATTATGATATCTGCACAACTCCAAATATACTAAGAATCGCTGGATTCTACATTTTAAAGGATGAATTTTATGGAATATAAATCATACCTAAATAAAGCTGTTTTTAAGAAAAAATTGCTAACTCATTTATTAATTTGCCCACTAACTTTACAAATATTTATCGAGCACCTACTCTGGGCCAGGGAATTGCAAACAGGAAAATAAGTAGTCCAGGTTCTCAAGAAGCTCACTAGTACATACAAAAGGAGGAAATGCTGAATTTAAAACTCAAAAGATAAGTGGAAGTTTGCCAGGAAATAAGAGAGATGGACAACAAGATGAAGGCAAAGGATGAATATTTTGTCCAGATGGACCAGAATGCAGAAGCCCAACCTGCCGTTTGAAGAAGTACTCACAACCTGGGCAAAGCTCAGTATAATTTCATATGCAGAAGAAATGCCAGCATGACACCCAAAACATAATGGAGAACAATTCGAAATCTTTATTAAAGTATCAGTAACTAGGTAATGGGGAATTACTCTCTTAACACATAACACTACTTCTTAAAATTTACTTTCCCAGCCTTTCTCTAAGGTAACTACACCTCATTCATTCTCCCAAATGCTCTCAAGATTTGGTCTTTTGCTCAGTCTTACCCTTTTCTAGTTCTACTTGTTTCTGTAAGTGGTCTACCTTTTATTTTTTTGTTTGACATTTATTATACGATATCACAAACATCAAAAGAATTACATTGAGAATATATAAAGAATATCATGAAATATACATGTATACAAGTAACTTCATAAAATCTTAATGTTTTCCATAGGTGCTTGCAGATTTTTAAAAGTAATTAATTAATGTGGATATAACTAAAGCCTACCATGGATTGTGTCTTGACGTTACTATGCCTCCCTCTTGCCCTAGAGGTCACCATGATCCTCACCTTATCAAATACTTTTAATCTATTATATCTATATCTATCTATTATATAACCATATCAATGTTACCTGAGATGTATATTTTCTGGCCTTGAACTATGCTTGCATTCCAGGGGTAAACTCAGAGTACATGGATGAATGGAGATCAATAGATAGGTAGGTAGGTAGGTAGGTAGGTAGGTAAATAGGCCAATAGACAGACTCTGAACTAAATTTGCTAATAGAGTTTTTTGAGTTTATGTCCATAGGCAAGATTGAACTATGATTTTCTTTTCATGTACTATTCTTGTTGGGTCTTGGTAGCAATATAATACAAGCCTCCAAAACTGGGTTTTCACTCCCCAATTCTTTGAAAACAGTTAAAGGATTCTTGAAGTTAGATGACAATTCTCCTCTAAAATGACCAGGGCCTGTGTCTCAGGATGCTGCCCTTCTCGAATCAGGGAGTAGGGGATGCAGGGGCAGGGAAGGTGCAAGGGTGGAAGAAGGAATATTTTTTTATTATGAATTCATTTTCTGTAATACTTAGTTATTTGGTTTGATTTTCTGTTTCTTCTTGAATCATTTTGGATAGCTTATAGTTTTAGAATTACCCATTTCATCTAAGTTTTTAAATGTATTGGTCTGAAGTTATTTAGAGTGTTCTCTATGATTTAAAAATCTCAATTGTATCAGTTGCTACGAATCCTTTTAAGTATTATTTCCTTGTGCCTTCTCTAATATTATTTTTCATGACTTTCTTAATCAGTTTTTCTAGAAATATATATTTTATCAGATTTCCAAAAATACTGTGGTTTTGATCTTACTGTTTCAGCTTTCTATTTCACTAATTTCTGCTGTTATTTTTATTATTTCTCCCACTTCCTTTAGGTTTTCTCTCTGTTCTCTCTTTCTCTTTGCTTTATTTCTAGGTTCCCAGATTGAACACAGCTCACTTCTTTTCATTATTTTCTATTATGGTTAACAGTACAAGTCACAGAGTGAGCACCCATTTTCCTCTACTCCTTTAATAATACAACCTCAATTTTAACTGAATAGCAATGTATTCATATTCTTTCCATGTCCTTCCAGGAACCGAGGAAGCCATAAACTAGCTCCTGGCCTTAAGCTCTATTCATTGCATATTTTAAGTCCTCTTTGCTCATAGGAGCCAAAGCCTGCTTCTGGAAAGCAACTATTGGTTTTAGTCCAGATCACTGCATTTCTATTCCATTACTTGTCCACAACGATATCTATCTTTCTTGAGCCTAGTTATGCCTTGTTGGTTTTCTATTTGTATATTTAATCCATCATAGCTACACATTTGGTACAGAGGGATTTCAAAAGTGAACTTCTGAAGCCATCCTGATTGGCGGTCAGCTTTCTGCTCTTTCTAATATTAACCCATCCAGCTTTTCTGGCTTCTTTCAATCCATTGTTCTATACATTAATTAAATCAATACAGTGAAGGGTCCTCAGAGCAGTATGCCAACCAAGAAATTAGCAGCAGGGGCCTCGGAATACTTTTAGATGTTTTATTTTGTCTCTTCGTTTGTTTCTTTTTTTCCTTTTGTCATTCTATACTACTGCAAGTAAGGCAGGGAATGACAAAAGGGGAAGCTAAATAGGTACTAAAACAAGAGGCCTTTGTACAGCAAGCTGAAGACTTTTAACTTTCGGCTAATGGAAAGCCACTGAACAATTCTCTATAAGCTGGTTACTTGAGATTTACTGTCAGAAAGCTCATGATAGCAGTAGTATGGGAGGGGGACTGTGAGGTAAAGCAAGACCGGTGTCAAGTAGAAGCAAAAGACGGCTCATGCAATGGTCAAGTGGAAAACAGTGAGCACCAGTGGTGGCAGAATTCACGATTCATTCCATCAGCTCCTCAGTCATTCAGCATATAAGGACCAAAGATGGAGTGTGTGCATGGCATTATGCAAATATGAACTAATGAATTGATACGGGATGAATTAAGATGAATTAATAGGGATAAGAAAAGCAAAGTCCCTGTCCTCATTGAATTTAGAGGCAACTAAACAGGAATTAGAAATGTAAAGGTGAAAAATCAATGAGAACTTTATGGTCTAAGAGAACAGTACGTGTAAGAACCTAAAGCATAAAGAATTTGTTGATTTCTATTGCAAGAGTAGGCCACGGGGCTGCAATGCTATGAGCAAGAAGGGAATGGTAGAACGTGAGGCGACAGTCAGGAAAGGGGCAAATCATAGATGACTCTACTGGTCATATTCGCATTGTTCAATCCTTTGAACAACGGAATTTAGGGTTTTAGAAAAACACTCTGAGCGTGCACGAAGAATGCTGGAAATGAGATGAGCAATAAACAGGGTATTGTAGAAATGAAAGTGAGAGATTCAGGTTGGTTTGGTGTTGGGATGTTAAATAGGAGATGCAGAGAAGTGGATGGCTTCCAGATCCTGGTGAGGTCTGGGTAGTTGATAGAAACACTACAGAAAGATATTTGGTGTCATGCTCTGAATCCTTTAAAAAATCCTCATTAACTAAAACAAAAGTAAAACAAAAATTTTAAAACCCTTGCAAGAGAGGTAGGTCTGGCCCTTCCAGAAGCCAAATTAAAAAAAAAAAAAAAAAACCTAGAGCACAAGGCTTCTTAGTATACTTAAATTCCATTTATTTAGCTGTGCTGAGAGACAGAATAGGATGTGGGCAAGAAGACCCAGCTGAATCTAAGAAATGGAAATGGAAAGATATTACAAAGATGTGAAGAGTTGGAAAGGAATCCCTGAGTAAAAAAGTGGCATTAAAGCTCTTAAGGAAAAATGGGCGATTAGTTATCTAGGAAGCTGAGGTGGTAACATCAAAGAGTAGTTACTGTTTATTTGGATTCCAAGAAAATTTTGGTGCGATTGAGAACGAAAAAGATTTGCTCTTGTTGTTGCTACAGTTTCTTAGCTTCTGCATGTCACATTTTGTTGTTTAAAAAAAAAAGTTAGTTTAGGAAAATTGCCATTAGTTTTAAAGCATGTATAGAAAGACAAAATCTGAAATGAGACAACAGAAAATAGATCCATCTTTAAAAATATTCTAATTCTTTCATGTAAAATTTTAGCTATTATTTTCCTAATTTGCTTTATTGTGTTTGGTGTATTTCAAATCACATGCAGACAACTTTATAATAATGTTCCCCCAATGTTATAAAATTATTTTGTAACTTCCAAAGTCATATTTCATGAATTAACATTTCTTGTAAAAAGCTTCAATTAAAATGTTTAAGAATATTTCAGTTACATAAGACATATCTTCCAATCTGATACCACAGTATGCATTTCTGTCTCTTCATGGATATTTTTTCTAACTTTTTAAAGACAAAGAGGAAATGTTAGTAAAAGTATTAGCATGTACACGTGAGTACAGATTCAAAGTATGACACTGATCTGTGATAGTTTATAGTAACCAAAGGGGGAAAACACCCTAAAAGCTTAACCATACTAAAAAGGAAGAAAAATCAATAATCACTGCCTCTGTGTTTAGAAGGATGAAAATAGACCCTAATTCTAGACAAAGTGATATTTAACAGTTTGATAATCTATACCTCAGCACATGCATTTAAAACCAACTTTATTTCTGTACAGGAACAGACACAAGGAGTAAGAGCTCTGGGCGACTACATCTAGATTCCTGTAGTACATATTTTATTCTTTACATAGTCTTCTTGAAACAGGAAGCCAACCAAGCTCCCCTCCCCCCTTGTCTCAGCAAGAGCATGCTCCATAACAATAGTTCAAAGGAAAGCTCTATTCTGCAGTTGCACTGATTGTTCTGTCAGCTGACCTCTGCAGAGGGGAATTGCTAACCGCTGCCTTGCTCCTTAGCTGACAAATGAATGATCGCAGCTCCATCTATTTTCACTATGGCTGCCTCTAGCCCAGGTGCTCAGACAGAGAGCCCGGTGTGACATCTTAGATCAAGATGAATTGGCACAAACTCCTGATCCAAGATTGTTTTATACCATTTAATTTAGTTTCTTCCCCTGCTTGGATGAGCACAGCTCTGGTTATGGATTTCTATTCTAATGTACTGAAGCAGGCCCTGAAAGAAGCCAATGAAGCAGCTGCTGGAGCAAGGGACTGCAGGGATACTGATCAATAGGCAAGGCATTGACCCCAGCCGGTCAGCCTCTGCAACAGCCATGCTCGAAGGGGGAGGGGGCACGGAGCACACATGGGCTGCTTCCAGTAGGAAATTAAACAACAGGGGCATTTGGAGAGCTCCACCTCCACCCTGGTCCCCCTCCTCCTCTGTGTTCCTTTTGTTTAATTACCTCAATCTTGTCCTAACTCCCACTTCCTGGGAAGGAATTAAGACTTTAGGGAAGTTTTAATAATGTTCTTTAAAACTGCCATTTGTAAATTTTATTCTTAAGCTAATAGAAAGAATCCTAACAGGTGCCCTCTGCTAAGTGGCCAAAATATGAAATCTTAATTAGCTGTCAAGTACATCTCTTGGTGTAACTTAAAGTTTGGCATGTGCACAAGCTCATAAGAACACTGTCCAACTGGCTATGAACACTACTGATGCTGAAATTCTATGGTATGTAATTTTTATCAGTGCTCAGGGCTGAAAAGACGATAGCTCTTTGTTAACATGGAAAGAAGTAAGAACAAGAAAAGGATCCCCCAGAAGAGACACTGACTGATTAGTAAATGTATAAGGTGACAGATGCCCATCCCTGCTACTATTCTAACAACAACACAGCAATTTCTGATTCTTTATTTTTTTTCAAATTTGGAAACATTTAAAATTATTGGCTTCGCCTGTTTTCTCCTAAATAATACAAGATATACACAATTAGCTGCAATGTTTTCCTACAAATAAACTGACAACCAAATAGGAGATTCTGAGATATTAAAAATAAGATAATTCTGCAAAAGTAGATCTTTCTACAGTTTCATTCATCTCATGAAAATTTGGTGTTTTTTCACAGAGACATGCCTCCATTTAATCATGCTAAAGGGTGACACGGAGATCCATTTTCCTGACAGGACGGTTGATCACCCTATCACAGTAAGAAAATTAATACCTTCAACTAGCCCTGTGTGGAAAACAGAAGCTACCTGCAATGGTAAAGGACATAAATGTTCTAAATTTGAAGTTGCAGACAGAATACTTGTTCTGTGTGAAAATAATGTTTCCTCATTATTGGGTTACTTTAAATAAAATATGAGCCTTTGATTTTATTAAAACAACCATTTAATTCATACAGTGTTCCTCAAAAGTACATAATTGTCTTTAGATTTAGCATAAATGACCCTAGCTTTCCAGGAGCAGGAGTAAATCCTTTACTTACAGCTTAACTAGAACACAGGTAAAATGTTTGAGAAGTTTAAGCTATTTAAAGGGCTGCGAGATATTGATTACTTCATTTAAAAAGCAGTCAGAGAGTGCAACCAAGAGGTCAAGATAAATTTAACAGTTTGAAGCACTTTACTAAATAACTCTAAAGATCATGTTAATTGGCTTTGTGCAGTTCCAGGGTAAAATTAATTTTATCCTAGCTTACAATAAAAGGATTAAAAGACATATTAAGTTCTTCAGTTTTAACTGGAATAGGAATCAATGGATTTGAATTAAGGCTAAGGGCGGTTTTATGAGAGATGGCCTACCAGCAGATACTTTATATCTGCTATTAGCCATATATTGATGGAGCTCTGTTATTGTATTAGGTATTAAAACCTTAGAGAAGAATATTCCACAAATTACTACTCTGAGAATATACTTTAAGAATTGGGTGATTTGACCTGGAAATATTGCTGTCAAAAGTTTGATTCTTTGTTTAGGATTCAGTATCAGAATGCTTTTTATAGCTGACTTATCTATGTTACAATGTCTATAATTCTAGTAAAAATTAATGAAATGATGTAAAGTCCATCACAATTCACTTCGAGATTATAACTATATTTAAAACTGTATTACAAGCATTATCATTAAGGTTTTTTAAACCAAAACATTACATTCAGATTAATTTTAGCACACCAACTTTATGCTAGAAATTCCTGGCAATAATAGAGTCCAAGAGACACTCATAATGATACAAATATTTCCTGCATTTGATATAAATTTCAATATACTCTAAAACATCACTCTCAAAATTCAGAAATGTCTATTTATTATAGTAAAATGGAAGTACAATTTTAAATGTTTTTTCTTCACTCTTTCATTATTTAACAATATGTTTTGGAACTATATAATAGAAAAATAAATTGCTTTTACTATGAGCTGCCTAGAAAAGCAAAAAATACAATTCATAGTTAATAGGTATATGTGTTAATATATTATTAAATAACTGGCTTTGTAAGACTTTAGAGGAATGACTGGGAAAAAGTAAGTTGCAAGATCTCACAGCAGAAAACTTCAAAGGGCAGCATGTAAAGACTACTTAAAATAATAATTTGGATGAAGCTAGAAAATAGTTTCTACTGTAGTTCTTTACAACTCTTTTATGTGCAGTAAAGTGTATCTGCTAATATTAGGTTATGATTAATTATTAAAGAACAAAAGTAAATTTAGCAAAGTGAACTTTGTTAACACAGGCAATCTTAAAGACAAAGGAACTTTCAGAATTAAGACACATGATTTACTATTTACAGTGTGAAGCTCTACAAATATTAGCCAATAAAAGTACAAAAAATTTCTTTCTTTTTTCAGACCAGTAAAATATTCTTCCAAATTTTCATTTTTATCTGTTTCTCTTTTCTCAGCCCCATTGACATTTTAAACGTGATGGGGTATTATCAGCAGATATTAGGAAAAACATATATAAAATTGTATATTAGGTAAAGATGAGTTTAAATAGTACAGGACAGTGAAATATGTCAAATGAAAATATATTTTAATACATTTCGGAACTTAAACAACAGAAGTACCTAAAAGAAATTAGATCTTCAAATGTGAGTTGAGTTCTAATTGTTTCTTACATGTACTTTAATAAAAATAATTTCTACTTACTTCTGACTGACTACTATCTAAATTAATATACCTAGTTGCCTAATGGAATATTAATTTATTTTTAAGATATGCCTTTTAAATAATTATACTGTGCTAATCAAAAACATTAATTTTACAAATACATATACACATTGGTGTACATAATTATATGCACACACATTAAGTATACAACATTCTTAGCTTTAGTGTCTTGATACCCTGAGCTAAAAGCATATTTTTGAAATTTTAAAATCTATGTTTTAATCTATGTTTTAAATCATAATGAGAAAAATGTTGGCCCTCGGTGGCATTTTCACAGTTGTAAATAAATTGTTTCCACATGTTTAGCCAGAGCATTCCCCATACCTATTGGCTGCTACTCTTAGGGTTGCTTAAGACTGGATAAAGTACAATGCCATAAAAATGTCAAATTTTACTCCATATGTAATTGTAATCTTCCAAATAAGCTTTATTAACAATAGTTAAGGACTCCCCTGGTGGCGCAGTGGTTAAGAATCCGCCTGCCAATGCAAGGGACACAGGTTCGAGCCCTGGCCCAGGAAGATCCCACATGCCACGGAGCGACTAAGCCCGCACACCACAACTACTGAGCCTGCTCTCTAGAGCCCGCGAGCCACAACTACTGAGCCCCTGTGCCACAACTACTGAAGCCCGCGCACCTAGACTCCGTGCTCCACAACAAGAGAAGCCACCGCAATGAGATGCCCGTGCACTGCAGCAAAGAGTAGCCCCCCGCTCACTGCAACTTGAGAAAGCCCACTCACAGCCACGAAGACCCAATGCAGCCAAAAAATAAATAAAAATAAATAAATGTATTAAAAAAAACACAATATTTAAAATAAGGAAAAATCTTTTGATATTAATTTATTTTTAAGACAATTTGGTCTTAAAATGGTATAGTATTCCACTAATTAGATTTAAGTTTCCAATATACCAGTTTTCAGTTGAATACTTCAAAGATGAATTTGTTAAATGGAAATATAAAAAGACATAGATTGGTGACAATCAGCATGTGAAAAAGAACTCAAAGATGTCACTCTCTTTTGTGGTGAATGCAGGTTTCATAAGCTCACAAAGAGAATCTGAGTCTATGCCGTTGAAAACTTATGTAATTAAGTTCCCTTTCTTAAGCCACGTCCTTTTATATGAATATTATATTATTTTCACTTTTGTTGACACAACTTAGAACACTGAAAAATCTTCCATTTTTTACAAAATGTGGCAAATAAATTTTGATAATATGGAAAAACAATAAAATGGCAGATGGTTATATGGCCAACATGTAAATTTCTACCTGTGTTTCTGATGTAAATAAAATAAAATAAAACATGAAAGTTTTTGAATCTTCCTCTCTACCTCCTTGGGAAAAACAGATGTACTGATTAAAAATGACAATCATGGGGAACTTCAACATTTATTTCTAAACTCTCATATTATTACCAAAGCTAGTATATGTTGTGTAGAATACTCTCACTCTGCCGTCAGCATAAGCGTTCCCTCCACTGCATTAAAAATATTTTTTAGTTGCTTTGTGACACATCTGCCAGTGCTTTCCTCACACCTACTGACGGGGCACATGGAAGCTGCTCCCCAAACGTATGAGGCTTTTGCTGTTTTTGGTGCTGCTGCTCTATCCGCACGCCACCGCCCCACCGCCCTGCACCCCGACTTGAAAACTGAAGTAAACAAACATGCTATTAATTTGTATGCATGCTCGATGGCCCCCTGCTGGACCATAATAGGTTCTGCAAATGCATACATCTTTCTACGGCTGCTGATTAAGCCATTTTAAAATAATGCCTCTCGCACATAGATGTATTGTGTGTGTGTGTGTGTGTGCATTTCAGAAAATACCTCACATCTATTTTCTACAAAATCAGATAAAAGCAGAAGAAATGCACACTCCAAAATGATGCTCTTTTGCAAAGGGAATTTAATACTATCACTGTCTTAGGGGTATGTCAATTATTTTGAAAATTAGAAACCTTAAGCTTTGAGAGCAACTTGTATGTTTTTAGAGCAGTTCTTGTAACAATTTCTTATTCTTAACACAGACAAGTTCTACACCCATGTTCCACGGTCTGCATTATCTTATTTTTCTCCTTATTCTCTACCTGACCATCAAAAAAATCTAATTGTTTCCTTTTCCTTTTCCTTTTAGTGCGAACATCCTCAGTTTGGAAGAAAACTGGATTTTAAAAATTCCAAATATCTATCTAAGGCATGTATGTAATCAGGAATCTTGTAGCTAATAATTATCAAGAATAATGTTCAATTCTTGGTTCACTTTACCTTTCAAGGGTGACTCTGAGATACAGGTCAAGTTTTAAAAACCACGAATTTTAACATTAAGAAGACCATTATTAGCTTTTTCATGAGGAAAGAAATATTTCAGAAATAGTGGTTAGTGGCTTGTAAAATTAGATAAATCTGAAAACATAGCAAATAATTCTCAATTTTTTTCATACAGTTAATGTTCAGAAAAAGGCAATTTCTGCAATGAGATTTACTTACAATACTGAAATAGACATGATGATGTATTTCTTTAAAAGATCAAATGGAACACATGAGACAACATTTGGTGGACTCTTAGAATACACTCTATGAAGATTTTATACCTGTGTGTTACAGCACATGGAGAAATAAACTGTTACACCTGAGGTCACTTTTATTCAAAAAATGACAAATCATTTACTGGACTCACTTGAAAAATATTTTCATCTAGGTAATTTCTATCAACTCAGTGATATAAAAGCAGATGAAAAGGGATAACTGCCTTGTTCTACCTTTAAGAAGTTAACACATAATCTGTTCATTTATAAGAAGTATTTGTAGTATTCATAGTTTTGAATTAAATATACATTTGGTCACAATAATGAAACAATGACAGGCAACTGAAAGTTACCATTTTTTAAAATGTTTGTTTAAAGTAAATTAGAACTTCTAAGGGATTTCTTGCTTTTATTTTTCTCAGTAGGTTACTTTATAACATTTCTACAATTTTGAGAAATAATCTTCTTATTCACATGTTATTTTTTCTTCTGCCTTCTTCACTATAAGTGTTAAGCAGGCGTAATGAATGCATAGTCAGGGGTAACGTAATATCTTGGGAATTAATGGCCACACCTTTGAAGTAACAGATCTAGGAAAAGTTGTGGTGGTTAAGCCAAAAGTAAAGTTTTATAGTAAAGACTTTAATAACCTAGTCCACATTTAGCAGAAATGTAGCAGAAATACAGAAGATTTTATCTTTTCTTAAAGCATCTTGTGTGTTAGTAAAATTTGATATAGATTAACATACAATTCCTAACAACTAAATATCGAAATTTAAAGGAAAAATATTTTTAAATTTAAAGGAGAAATAAAATAAGAAGAGAAAGAGAAAAGTAAAGAAATTTAAAGGAGAAATAATAAGGTCAAAGACATCTTCGACTTTTAATTTACTAATCATATTAATAAATGATCAAAAAAGCAAAGCTTTGAAAAAGAAAAAAGCAAATAAGCACAAGTTAACTAAGCATTTGTGCTAACAGTCTAAAAGCCATTGACAAAATAAGCCACAGCCTCAAACTGTTAAGAGTATACTCATTGTTAGCCCAAACCTATAGCCCATCTATAGCCAAAGGAATACAGATGTGTATAAATGACATATTAGCCCATTTTTTTCAAGGAGATTTCTACGTCGCTTCAGAGAGCCTTGAAGAAAAAGAAAACCTGAATTGCTTAGATAGCTACAGAGGACTTTCATTTCTGATCTCTTTACACTTTTATGCTTTCATCATTTTTTAAGCTACATATGAATTATGTGCCTTTTAAATTATTATAGATAATTTAAAAATTATTTTACATTTCCTCATTTTGTGACGGGGATAACTAGTCTATCAAATTGACTCTAGTTGTTATTTGGCAAATGCTTTGGTCACAGACCTTTTTTCTGTTTACATGATTTCTTTTATTATGTACCTTCTCAAATAAGCATGTAACTGTTTTATGTGATTTCCTATTAATTAGTAAATTCTACTTGTAATTTGGATCTGAGTTACCTATCTTGCACATATCAAACTAAAACAGCCTTTGAGCCTTGAATTTTTACAAAATCCTTCCAACGTTTAACTGAAAAGAGTTAAGCATATACACCTAGGCATCCCGGATATGGAAGTCATTGATTAGTTACAACTATGGATTGGGAAAAGCTACCACTCCTTAACTGAACACTGAGAGCAAAATTTAATGTTTACCTATGCATCTATGTGATCAGATACTCAGGTTTTTAAGATGTCATGCTATTTTAAAAGACTGTTTTTTAAAAAAATCTGCTCCTGTTTCATGACAATACGTAATCATTTCCTCAAAATTCTGCCCGACTTGCTCAAATCATTAGGTTACTCAGGAGTTGTGAAGAGATAGCTTTATAATCTTCTCTTATCTTAACTCATCTTTTATTAAGACAGATACTTCCATATGTAAAAACCTAGAAAATACATGTATATTGATGTTTTAGGCTTATAATTTTTCTCAAATAAAACTGTTTCTCCTATCAGCAAAAGAAAAATTGAATATTTTTTCTAATATTTTATACAATGTTTTTGATTTCTACAAAACATTGTTATAATGACATAATTATATGCTACTACAATCACTTTCCAAATTCCTTTATAAAAACAGATAAACCATTAAGAATTTAAGAGGAAAAGAAAACACACCAGAAGTAGCATGTGTAAAAACATCTCCTAGGTCCAAGATTAGATGACTGTTAATGGGAAATTTCAGAATTTTAGAGGAAAAGGAGATCACAGAGCTCTTCAAACCAAACCTACCCATATTTTATAGATAAGGAAGGTCAAGTAGGTTAATTGTTCAAGTGACAAGGTAAAGGGCACAAAGAGAGTGGGCACTCATGGCAACATCATTCCAGCTCGAGCTCTAGAATCTTCAAAGACTGTTAAGTTAGTGTTTTGTTGCATAGAAACTAGTTAATATTTGACATCTGCTCCAAGATAAATCTATATTAGGTATCCTCAAATGCTGCATAATTCAAAACATTTCTTAAAAAATTAACAAGAAAACAATATTTATAATTAGAAAAAAAGTCAAAATAAGTTTTAGTCTATACTATCTAATAATGTTATATTTATTTTCTACTGGGGCTGTCTATAAAAAATGTAAAAATTTGGGGGAAGCTATTCTATTAAGCATATGAAGCAACTACATTAAATTGGATTTTATATGGAATATATATATATATATATATGGCATATTGAAGCATACTAAAAAAATACAAAGTACTAAGCAACTGTTACCCTGTTGAATAGCAGATTATTTTAATATTTGGTTTCTGAATAGTAATAATGTTTATGCTCAGTATATGGAGGAAAACACTAATTAAAAATATAACTTTAAGTTTTAGTTACCTCTACCTAAGCCTCCATGTCAGTTAATGTCTACTATAAGCTCACATGCACAAATATTTTCCAAACTCACATACTAAACGCCAAATATTGCAAATAAGTTCGTGATCATTTCCAAAGTTCGTGTCGTAATATCAGAGAATAGCTTAGGGTCTCCATAAGGGTTAAGACAATCATTTTCTACTGCATACTAGTGCTATTCTAAGCCGATAGTGTGTTTAAATCCACACCAATGAAATCAATACAGCACTGTTCTATTCAAGGTGAGACCAAATAAACCTGTCTGAAGCTTTGAGAAATAGGCTTTGCAGTATACTTTGAGTGCTAAATGCCTTTCAGTCCAGAGATCTGTCATTAAATAATCATTAGCCATCATTCACTCTTCCTAAAAAGCTTAACATCTAAACTTGTTCAGCATCCACTAAAGCATTAGTATAGACTACCAAGTAAGTACTCATTAGCACTCAGGGATGTCTCAACCACTCTGTTTAACCATGCACTGTCTTATCTAAAAATACTCCCAAATATTAATACATATTTACCATTAGATTAGAGGGTGATTTATTCAAATGATTAGTAAAAAGGACATCAATATAGTGATCAGCCTCTTTTGGATAACATGGCATAACCCACAGAGTTACTATCAATGCTTTCCTGTCTGATCTATCCAAATAAAATCTGATGTCTTTCCTAGCATTCAGCGTCATATATAATTCACCATCACATAAAATTAAGTTAATCACAACAGAGAATTCATCAGGAAGTAATCTTGGCTTTGATCCTGAAAGTATTTTAAAATAATGCTTCTTTTATCAGTGCTATTCATATCTCTTTCAATATATGATCATCTCAATTGCAGAGTATCAACTATAATGGGCCCTGCATTATTTTAGATATCATGAGGTAGAGATAAAATTATGATATATTTATCTTCTTTCTATTACCTGAAAGATTGAGTAAATAATATAGAATGATATTATTTAGTAATGTTACTGGACTTTAGCATAAATTTGATGGTCAAGGTAATTTTCTCTGTACTTATACAAGTTATTTCTTGTACGCTATTAAACTAATCCTCTCAATTTCAAGCTAATATTAATGAAAATGTCATTTCTGAAAGACATTAATTCATTCTCCTTTTTTAAAAGCTCAAATAAAAATATATGGCCAGGGCTTCCCTGGTGGCGCAGTGGTTGGGAGTCCACCTGCCGGTGCAGGGAGCGCAGGTTCGTGCCCCAGTCCGGGAGGATCCCACATGCCGCGGAGCGGCTGGGCCCGTGGGCTGTGGCCACTGAGCCTGCGCGTCCAGAGCCTGTGCTCCGCAAAGGGCCAGGCCACAATGGTGAGAGGCCCGCGTACAGCAAAAAAAAAAAAAAAAAAAAAAAAAAAAAAAAATATATATATATATATATATATAGCCAGATACTTATGATCTCATCTACAGTTTTACAACTTATCACTTTCAATTTTTATACAGATTTCAACCTAAATGAGAGTCATGATATTATATGAACATTTTTTATTTAACTGGATGACATTTGATATCTTCCGAGTATTCAGATAACTAAACAAAAATATTCTTTTAGCTTAATAGATACTTTAGGTACTTTAAAATGCCAAATACACATAGTACAAATATAAACTGTAACAGAAACTTTCTAGCCTTTTAATTATCTGCCCATTTGATCTATGACTTTTTCATGTTTCTATCAATACTCCAAAATAAAGTTTCAATTGCTGAGATACAAACAAGTGTAATATTCCTTGGAGAGTTTGGTAAATGTAATATCACAATATTATATTTCAATGTATAAAACACTGAAATTAAAGAAGGTAATATAAAACCAAATCTCATCACAGATGATTTTTAATGGCCAAATTTTCCCTTACATGCAGCATTGAAATATACTTTCAATATACCATAGAATATAAAATTGCCATTCTTTTTCACTTGTTAAGGTACTTTGAAAGTTACACTGAGCAATCAGTTAACTACAAATAAGTAACAGTCCAGTCATTATAAAAAGGAGAAACTTTGGAAAAATGCAAAAAAAAAAAAAAGTAAAACATCAACTTATGTAAAGGTATAATGTGCAGATAAAAAGAGAAAGGGAGACTATCCAAAGTTAGCATCAATATTGTGAATATAAATTAGTCACACTTTCCTAGAAGAGCCCTGAATGTCAAAGAAATCTAAAAACAGTTTTGCAATAAATTAATAAAAATATAAAGTTTTGCAATTATAACAATTTGCCAGAAAATGCAGTATTTTTTAAAATGTATAATCTATAAAATTTGTACCACTGAACTTGACTTTGACCTCACCCTCCTTGAAACAGGTAAACTCTTTTAGAACCTCAGGTAAGTTCTCATTTTTTAATCTACAAAACAGTGCTGGCAAAGTCAGCAAAGCCTGACAAAGTGCTTTCATCCCTTTCAGAATGTGTACCACGAATCTCTCACTGCTAATCTCTTACTGACTGCAGAATCAATATTTATACCATCTATTTATACCAATCAACATTTATGCTACACTAAATTTTAAGTAATAAGTTTTGCTTTTTCATCATTACAATTGTTTAATTACTTTAAAACAAAATTGATTTATTATCTCTACAATTAAATTTAGCCTTCTTTTTTTTTTAAGGTAAAAATAAGAAAAGGAATTTTATTTGCCCTTCCTAACAATACAATTGTTTTGTATATACTAAACAACTATGTTACGAAAAATAAACAAAATGCTGTTTTCAAATAATTCATGCCTTTAAAAATATGTTAGATTAACTGTTAATACAAAAACATGATCAATAAAAGCAATTCATTCTTGACTTTCAAATCTCACTGGGTATAGGTGAAACTTCAATAAAACCGGTACTCTTCTGGATTTTACATTTTGAAGCATGATTACCATTTTATTGAAAAGTATATAGGAGTAACACTATTTTAAATTATAGTCATTTTGAAACTAAGTTGCAACTTATCCTGATTCTTTATGAATAGACTACGTTCTTATTGGAAATCAATTGGAAGGCAAGTAAAATTAGATAGCTATGGTTACCAGAATATCATTAAGAGATAGCAATATACAATTTTAAGTCTTCTGTTAAAGTAAAAAGAAAAGATACAGAAATTAAAAAGACCTTTTTGCAAGCAAATGTTTAAGATGCAGAAGATATTTTCAATGCCATCATGTATAATCTGATATACACAATAGTGAAAAGACATTTTCATTATTATATGCATTACTTCCAACAAAATCATTATCAAAACTGGATTTTATTTTATATTTTTCATTTGAATGTCCTAAACACTAAAACAACTACACTAAAATGTAAGGACATAAAATAGGCAATTTCAGCTTTATCACATTTCAAATATTTAACTAATGTAGACAACATAAGGTAAATGAAAAAAATTTCATAAAAGGTAGGGAATCTGCTTATTGAATCTAAGAGTTGACTGTATAAAATTAAGATAAGAAATAAAAAATAGAAGGGAGAGTTCATGACAAACATATTTAAATGTCACTGTACAAAGAATTAATCCAAAAAGACAAACTTAAAACTTAATTGCTACTTATGAAATATCTTCAAAACAGATTATATGGTAAACTCACATTGCTAAGTTATTAAATCAGTACCAGATCAAAATCTTCAAAATAAAGCATACAGAGTTCCAAGATATATAAACATAATAGCTGACAACAGTAAAGTGCTTCTGAGAACTGTTTTAGCTTTGCTTCTAAATTTTTCATTCTTTGTTAATGCATACTTATATGCAAATTACCTTCTCCTATACAACTGGATCTACTTAGGTTTATTTGGAAAAAGGTATAACTATGAAATTTTATAGAATATACTAGTATATATTAATAATCCACCTCATTTACTTCTTAAGGATCAATTTAAAAATGTACATGTACATCTCTATAAGGCACCTATAATCCCTGATATATTTTTTGTGTAAAAGTATTGAAAGAATCCGACAGTGTAATTGTTAGTGTAAGGTAACAGTCACATTATACTCGAGACTATTAAGCATGCATTCCTTAGCCTACTTAAATGTTCAAAATTGCTAGATTTAATTTTCATAAGAGAGATACATCAATATTATGATACTTGTTTTTCTCAAAATATTTTTCAAAACCCCTAAACCTAAACACCCTGCTCTTTCCCAAAGTGACAAATACAGAAAATCAGTAGGTTCTTGAAATACGCTACCGACAGTCCTGTTCAGAAATGAAAGGCCAATACTATATTAAAGAAAAAAAATGAAACCACAAATAAGTAACAGAATTATCACAGGCCCCACTGTATCGTAGAAGCTCAGTACTGGACTGCTCGGCTGCTGGAGGAGCTCCAGAGAGAGTTAACCTGGTGTGATAAAAGACTTGACAAAGCAATTCTGACTGTGCAGCAATGCTAAGTTGTGGACTAATACAAGAACAGGAGGCCCAATCGCTGTCTTTCACCATACGCAATTTACACACGGCTTTATCAATAGCCTTAGTGCTGAATACAGAACACACTCTATTTGGCTTTCAGTCAATTAAGCTTTAAGCTGTCAGCAAACAAGACTTTTAAGTTAATTTTGAATCACCACGAATCAAGTTGAAGGTTGTAAAGGGCAGCTCACACACCGGCATGAAAAAAGGCAGTTTAATTGCCTCTGAATAGCTATTATATGCTGCAATTGGCCTATTGAATCCTAGATGATCTATTTATTTATCAAAGTGCAACCATCAAAGATTAGTAAAAGAGTGAATAATCTGAATTGTATATTCCCTATTTTGCATAAAAAGTTGATGTGTTTGCAAAGGTCTAAAGCAGTCATATTTTAAAGCATATTTTGTTTTTTAATGTAAAAATTTTGTGAAATGGAAAATTAGCAATACAACATAGCTTAAAAATAGAACAACTGTATTTCTAGGAAAATAAAGATTTCCTGTTTTAAAAGATACACTTGTTATCTGAAATATTTTCATGTATTATTTGATATCAAATTGACTATTCAGAACATAAACACTCCTTTATAAGTGTTCACATTATAAATGTTCATCAGAAAAGAGAGCCAGCCGCATAGCACAGGGAGATCAGCTCGGTGCTTTGTGACCACCTAGAGGGGTGGGATAGGGAGGGTGGGAGGGAGGGAGAGGCAAGAGGGAAGAGATATGGGGACATATGTATATGTATAACTGATTCACTTTGTTATAAAGCAGAAACTAACACACCATTGTAAAGCAATTACACTCCAATAAAGATGTAAAAAAAAAAAAAAAAAGAGAGAGCCAGAAATAGAATTATAGAATTGAATTAAGTCAAAGGTTTAAAACAACTTAATTAGAATTCCTTAGATTAAACTGCATCATTAATTGGGTAAAGGAAAAGAACACCAAAACATATCATTTTAATATTGAGGATTTCTCAAGAAAATGGTATAATCAAATTAAAAGGATTATTATATTCCTAATACTGCATAACATCTATTTTTTAAAAAGACTGTGGCTGAGCACAATCCTAATCAGTTTTTTCCTGAAATTATTTTTTTCAATTGCATGTATTCTGTTTATTATTACAGGGTTACTCATGAGTGCTGGATGCGTATATTGATTTTTTTATTAGAAGAGAGCACTGAAGCATTAGGTCGATGGGGGGTGGGGGGATGCTCAGATGTTATAAACAGATGTAAACATAGATCAACTTTAGGGATGGTAAAACGGAACCATTTTGCTTTGGCTGAAATGTGCTATAGTTCTTTTTACATGTTAGACCTTCAACAGTAAATATATTAAACCATACACTCAGGGTTAATTTACATAGGGAAATAATATGGAGATTAATGGTTATAAAGTATTAATGGTTTATAAGAATTTGGATAGAATACGGGTTAATTTTAGTATTCCCTCAAGGACAGTCACATATTCTTGGAAGCCTGGACCCATCACTCTATATTTCCAGTCAGCAGAGGCGACGGGCTTGGGAATCAGTACTGACTACCATCATTCCAGGAACTACCACACGTTCAGGGGCTGAAATTCAATAGAAGAGTGTTAAAACCCTTTCTCCTTCTCTCTTCTCTCATCCATTATTATAAAATACTATTTTTTTTTTTGCATTTAGATTCGCAAAATATCTTATAATCATGTACAGGTTTTTCCTTACAAAAAATCGATGCTACCAAAACCATAAACATAAAGATGCTAAAGGAGAGAATGCCTATGTGATTTCTAAGGGAAACAGATTACGACAAAGTAGAAACCATGGGAAAGGGGATATTCTTTTTCTTCATCATTAAGAAGTATGAACAAAGGATTTGTATTCAATGGTCCTAAATGTTCACTGTCCATCTCCTAGTATATTTGTGTATATTCCCTAACCCTAATCCTATATACAGGACACAAGGTGTTCCAAACACCTTCACATTACTCATACAGACATCTACTCATTTCAAGTGGGAGAGGGACAAACAGGGAACAAAGACAATGCTCTCTACCTCCCTGCAGCTTACATTCAGGGAAGGAAGGCAAACACACAAATAACCACAATTTAGAAAGTGTGATAATGTAAAAGACAAACAGAGAATGACATAGAAAACCAGGCAGAAAACAATCCACTTGAGACGGAGAGATCAGAGATCAGGAAGCTGAGGCACAGAGCTCGAGAAAGTCGCCCAGGTCCCACAGCTAGTAAGTGATGGAGCCAGGATGCAAATCCAGGCAGACTCTAAAGCCAGTGCTGTTAACCACTACCCTGAAGAAACCATAAAAGCCAGTATAACAAACCCTTTCTTCAAAGATCTCAGCTCTTAATAGGAAGGCAAAGATGAATTAACAAATAATTGAGAAACCCAAGGAAGAAACTATACTTGTCACTAAGCAAGGGCAACAACAATGAGAAAGTCATGGATACTTAGGGAAGTTGACCTCAGCTGGGATAAGGGCAGGTCTCACAGAGGAGGTGCCACTGGAGAGAGATCCCCAAATCCATTTGGATTTGACAAGAAGAAATGGCAGGGTGGGGGGACTAAAGAATAAGAAACTATAGCAGAACTAGAGGCCTATTTTCAAACACCATCACATTCTCCCCCTCCAGCCCCCTTCTTTATTCCCCCACCCTCTATCCTGCTCTGTTTTCTCCCCTGGTACCTACCACCTGCTAATGTACTATAAAATATATTAATTTCTTATATTTATTGCCCCCTCCCTAACCTCCTCTCCCTGCTAGAAGGTCAGATGAGTGAGGATAGGGATTGAGATTTCTGTCATTTTGTTCACGGATGTTGATGAAGGGCCTAGAACAATGCCTGGCACACAGATGCTTAATAAATATTTGTTGAATTAATGAATAAAGCACACAACCAGAAGCGCTCTGGTCACACATAGGAAACTGGAACCAGTTTGCTTTGGTCCCAGATAGAGATCATGAAAGCAATAAATGGGAGCTGAGCCTAGAATGTGAAGTAGTTTTAGAATACAGAGGTCTTGAATACCAAGCTAAGGAGATTCAATTATATTCTAAAAGCAATGGAAAGGCAGTGAAAAAGTTAGAATCACATGGTGATTATTAGGATGAGCAATCCAGCAACTGGCCATTTAAGAGATCTGAGATATGAGAGACAACAGATACTGAAAGCTACACACTAGGGTAGTGGCAGTGAACTTGGAAGAGATGTGAAACAACAATAAAAAACTCTGTGGTGTGCATCTGGGTCTAATGGAGCTAAGAGGCACAAGGGGGTGAAGAGTCAAACATCATTTTAAGGTTTCAAATCTGGGTGAAGGGTGCCATTAATAAAAATCAGCTCATTTTAAACATAACTGAGTTTAAAGTCTCTTAAGGATATCGAGCTGAAATCTAGCAAGCAGGTGAAAATAAAAGCCTGCAGAGCTCTGCAGAGAGATGAGCTCTGGAGAGAAAGCTGGAAGTTACTCCTGGTCAGGTGTTAAGTGATGCTGTGGGACCCGCTGAGCTTACCAAGGAAAAGGAGAGAGAAAAGAGGACTGAGCATAGAACCCTGGGAAAAACCTACTCAACTTTAGGAGACAAAAAAGGAGCCTGAGAGACTCTAAGAGGGGAAGTCCCCTTTCCTACCTTTTTCTTCTGACAAATCTTTACACAGTCTTTCAAGTCCAACCTGAAATGGCAGGTGTTGGCTGGCCTGTCCTCTACGCTCCCACACTTAGGGCAAAGCCTCACGGTAGCATTAAAAGGCTTTGTGTGATTGTCACTTTATACATCTTTTACCCCTTACACCCTCAGAATGCATTCTAGGGTACCCCAGGGTGCATGCACATGCACACACACACATGTATGTATGTGCATATGATCATATTTATATGTATATATGTGTGTCTGAGTATGTATATAAGCTTTAGTGCTTCCAATCCGTATGTATTTATGTGTGTCTGAATGTGTGTAATGTTTCATGCTGCCAGTATGTTCCCGGTCCACGAAAATTTCCATGCTCTGAGGGAAAATACTAAATCACAGGCCACTACTTAGTACCTTCCTTTCTCTCTAGTACAGTACAAAAGAACCAAGAAGCAGTACATATTGCCTCAAAAGAACGTAATTACTCTGGAATGTTTGGTCAAGAACCAACAGAGGATTTTAGTATTATAGGGCCAATATTACCCACAGAATTTGTCTCATTCCCAGGGACATACTTGACACACACTTACAGGATTCTCAGTGCTAGCCTAAAGCTAACAAAGAAGTAATCAGAAGCGATAAAGGCAGACATTTCCCTCATATTACATAACTTTCTCCTTCTAGGTTATAAAAAGAATTATATAAGGGGGAAATGTGGCCATAAGCAAAAATACTGGAATGGCTGTGGTCTCTGCTGATAACCTCTACTTTTCAAAAATGTACCAGAGTAAGAGTAAGGGATGACAGTAAAATGGCATTTTACCTTGCTTCAAGGTACTGTTTTTTTTACTTAAAGAAATTTTAGGAGGTGCAGAAGGCTAGTGAATAGTTTTTTATATGTCATAGGTATCAATATAGAAAAGTCTTAGTAATTGTAGGATAATAGCCTAGAAACATAAACTAACAATAAATCTTTTACTTCAGTAAAATGTCTCTTCTTATTTAAAACAAAAAAGATTTTAGAAGTTATAGAATCTTCACAAAAATGGAAGCTGATTTCTTTAGTAGGATAAATGTACACAAAGGACCATCTGCTATGCGTCAGAGTATTCCTGAGCACACTGATTTATTCCACAGAGTCTGTCTTGGAAATTTTAGAAAATTGTTGGAAGTCGAGGGAGGTCTTAGTCACACACCTCAGTTTCCTTGAAAAAATTTTCCCTAAGCTCTCCCAGCTTCCTGGCCCATCCTTCACTCAGTGTTTCCCAAGAGTACTACAGTGACTTTTCTGATGGATGAGTTTAGGGTACGGAATTGGTCATTAGTAGCTCAGCCCCTTCCCTTCTCGTTGGGATACACTGACTTGAAAAGAGTGTACATTCTGCTCTGCTCTCAAAGTCACGAGTTTTATAAAAGCAGGTGCACAAAGGGGAAAGGCAGAGATTTTCCAGCACAGCTTGTGATGAATAATTGATTTGACTGTAAAATGTATTACGGAAGAATAAAGGGCCAAGAATAACCAATACACTTCTGAAGAAGTAAAAGAGAGGAGATATGCCCTACTGGATATAAAGACTAATTATAAAGCTACAGTAATTAAAACAGCATGGCTTTGGTGTAGGGATAGATAAACTTACAAATAGAATAAAATAAGGAGCCAAAAAACAGGGTCTGGATACATACACATGTATCATGAAAAAAAGGTTATTTACATGAATAAAACTGAAACTGCAACTCTACCTTACACCATAAGCAAAAATCAACTATGGGTGCATTAAGAACTTACATATCAGTAGCAAAAGTCTAAAACTTTTAGATGAAAACACAGATGATGATATAGGGAAGGATTTATTAAGTTCCTAAAAGCACTAGGCCTAAAGATGGATAAATTCAATTATATAAAATTAAGAACTCCTTTTCATCAAAAGCACCTTATAGAAAGGAAAATATAAGATACAAACCAAGAGCAGATATTTGTCATAAATACAACTGGCAAACTATTAGCATTTGAAACATATAAAGAACTTCTACAATAAGAAAGCCAAATGATCCAATGGGAAAAAATGGGCAAAAGACTTGAACAGGCATTTCACAGAAAAGTAAACACACATGCTCAAACTCACTAGTAAGCAAGGAAATGCAAGCCAAGGGCACAATAAGATAACATTTTCTACTCTTTCAATTGGCAAAATTGTAAATGTCAAGTGTTGGAGAGGATGAAGATTGACAGAATCTGTCATATACTTTGGATAAGAATTTGAATTAACTTTATAAAGTTGATCATTTGTATATGCTAAGACACAGCAATTCCACTCCTAGATATATATTCAAGAGAAAATCGTACACATGTGTATAGAAGACATGGATAACTTCATAACAGCACTGTTTGTAAGAGTAAAAACAAAACAAAAATTCCTAGTAACTCAAATGTCCATTGGCAGAAAAATGAATAAACAAATTAGGATTTTTTTCCCTATTTACTATTAGTAAGTAGTAAAAATGACTGAACTACAGCCACATACAAAACGAATCTTTGGAATACAATGATAAGTGAAAAAAGCAAGTACCAAAAGGTCATATCTACTGTTACCTTTTTATAAAGTTTAAAACAAGTGAAACTAAGCGATATATCGTTTAGGCACTACTGTGTGTGAGACAAAACAAATAAACAGAGTGCAAGGAAACAAGAGACAAAAAATTCAAAAGAGTGGTTACCTCTAAGAGCAGGCAGGAGGATATGATGGGGCAAAAACACATGTACATATAAATTAGATATAAATGATTGGCAATATTCTAGTTCTTGGTTTGGGTGGTATGGTGAGTTCAGGTGCGACATAGTAATTAAAATCAGTTAATTTATTAAATAAAATATATTTAAACTTAGGCCTCTAAAATAAAACAGGTCCTCTAATTCAATGGATCAATGATGAACGTTTTCATTTGTGTTTGATTGTTTGTC
The DNA here is from genome assembly GCF_937001465.1 of Orcinus orca. Classification (NCBI taxonomy): domain Eukaryota; kingdom Metazoa; phylum Chordata; class Mammalia; order Artiodactyla; family Delphinidae; genus Orcinus; species Orcinus orca. Next base: position 17,451,071 of record NC_064573.1, read on the forward strand.
TATGGTAAGGAGGGGAAACAGCCTGAAAGAAAATGGGAAATGAAAAGGTAAACTATCTGTATATACTTCATGCAACCTTTTAAACCATTAAGATCAAGGTTAAGAAAAATGCTTATGATATAAGGTTAAGTATAAGATAAACCATTAGGATACAAAATTGTGCATTCCCTCTGATAATTTTTAAAATGCATAGAAAAAAATAAAGAAATTTACCACTGTGTTAACAGTTACTGTGCTGAGACATTGGTATTCCATATTTCTTTACTTTTTCTGTTTTATAAAATTTCTGCAAGGTAATTTAAATTACATTTGCAATTTTTAAAAGTATTTAAAACTGTTCATATGTACAAAAAAAATCTTTTAGGTAATTTACAGTTGGAGCTTCAAGTTCATCAGCAAAAATGTTTACATTTTCATTTTGAATGAAGGTAAAATATTTACAGATGTTCGGCAACCTAAATATTCTACTCCATGTATCCATTTATATGTGTATGTATTTGTGTGTATATATATTTTTTACGTATATGAATTACACTTACACTTGTAATATACTTGTTTAAGCCTTTACATCAATGTGCCCCCACCCACAATGACTTAAAAGTTTAAGGATTGTTCTGGCAATATGAAAACTAATACTAGAGAAGCACCTTCAAGATGGCGGAGGAGTAAGACGTGGAGATCACCTTCCTCCCCACAACTACATCAGAAATACATTTACACGTGGAACAACTCCTACAGAACACCTACTGAATGCTGGTGGAAGACCTCAGATTTCCCAAAAGGCAAGAAACTCCCCACGTACCTGGATAGGGCAAAGGAAAAAAGAAAAAGAGACAGAAGAATAGGGATGGGATCTGCACCTCGGGGAAGGAGCTGTGAAGAAGGAAAAGTTTCCACACACTAGGAAGCCCCTACACTGGTGGAGATGGGGGGTGGGTGGGGGGGAAGCTTCAGAGCCATGGAGGACAACGCAGCAACAGGGGTGCAGAGGGCAAAGCAGTGAGATTCCTGCACAGAGGATGGGTGCTGACCAGCACCCACCAGCCCGAGGGGCTGGGAGCTGAGGCTCAGGCTTCGGAGGTCAGATCCCAGGGAGAGGACCAGGGATGGCTGCGTGAACACAGGCTGAAGGGGGCTAGTGCGCCACAGCTAGCCGGGAGGGAGTCCAGGAAAAACTCTGGACCTGCCTAAGAGGCAAGAAACCATTGTTTCGGGGTGCGTGAGGAGAGAGGATTCAGAGCACTGCCTAAACGAGCTCCAGAGATGGGCGTGAGCCGCGGCTACCAGCGTGGACCCCAGAAACAGGCATGAAATGCTAAGGCTGCTAATGCAGCCACCAAGAAGCCTGTGTGCGAGCACAGGTCACTCTCCACACCTCCCCTCCCGGGAACCTGTGCAGCCCGCCACTGCCAGGGTCCCGTGATCCGGGGACAACTTCCCCAGGAGAACGCACTTGCCCGCCTCAGGCTGTTGCAACGTCATGCTGGCCTCTGCCACCGCAGGCTCACCCCACATTCCATACCCCTCCCTCCCCCCCAGCCTGAGTAAGCCAGAGGCCCCTAATCAGCCACTCCTTTAACCCCATCCTGTCTAGGTGGGGAACAGACGCCCTCAGGCGACCTACATGCAGAGGCGGGGCCAAATCTAAAGCTGAACCCCAGAAGCTGTGCGAACAAAGAAGAGAAAGGGAAATCTCTCCCAGCAGCCTCAGGAGCAGCGGATTAAATCTCCACAATCAACGTAATGTACCCTGCATCTCTAGAATACCTGAATAGACAACGAATCATCCCAAAATTGAGGCAGTGGACTTTGGGAGCAACTATAGACTTGGGATTTGCTTTCTGCATCTAATTTGTTTCTGGTTTTATGTTTATCTTAGTTTAGTATTTAGAGCTTCTTATCATTGGTAGATTTGTTTATTGATTTCGTGGCTCTCTTCCTTTTTAAATTTTTTTATACATTGTTTTTCTTTTTTCTCTTTCTGTGAATGTGTAGGTGTATGTTTCTTTGTGTGATTTTGTCTGTAGAGCTTTGCTTTTTCCATTTGTCCTAGGGTTCTCCCTGGGTTTTTTTGGTTTTTATTTTTTTTAGTGTAGTGTTTAGCACTTGTTATCATTGGTGGATCTGTTTTTTCCTTTGGTTACTCTCTTCTTTCTTTCTCTCTTTCTTTTTTTTATTACCTTTTTTTTAAAATATTTTTTTTTCTATTTTAATACCTTTATTTTATTTTATTTTTTTCTTTCTTCCTTCCTTTTCTTCTGAGCCGTGTGGCTGACACGGTCTTGGTGCTCTGGCCGGATGTCAGGCCTGAGCCTCTGAGGTGGAGGAGCCGAGTTCAGGACATTGGTCCACCAGGGACCTCCCTGAACCACGTAATATCAAACAACAAAAGCTCTCCCAGACATATCCATCTCAAAGCTAAGACGAAGCTCCACTCAATGACCAGCAAGCTAAAGTGCTGGACACCCTACGCCAAACAACTAGCAAGACAGGAACACAAACCCACTCATTAGAAGAGAGGCTACCTAAAATCATAATAAGTTCACAGACACCCCAAAACACACCACCACACGTGGTCCTGCCCACCAGAAAGAAAACATGCAGCCTCATCTACCAGAACACAGGCACCAGTCCCCTCCACCAGGAAGCCTACACAACCCACTGAATCAACCTTACCCACTTAAAGCAGACACCAAAAACAACAGAAACTATGAACCTGCAGCCTGCAAAACGAGGACCCCAAACACAGGAAGTTAAGAAAAATGAGAAGACAGAGAAATACACACCAGGTGAAGGAGTAGGGTAAAAACCCATCAGACAAAACAAATGAAAAGGATATAGGCAGTCTAGCTGAAAAAGAATTCAGAGTAATGATAGTAAAGATGATCCAAAATCTTGGAAATAGAATGGAGAAAACACAGGAAACTTGTAACAAGGACCTAGAAGAACTAAAGAGCAAACAAACAATGACGAACAACACAATAAATGAAATTAAAAATTCTCTAGAAGGAATCAATAGCAGAAAAACTGAGGAAGAAGAATGGATAAGTGACCTGGAAGATAAAATAGTGGGAATAACTCCCGCAGAGCAGAATAAAGAAAAAAGAATGAAAAGAATTGAGGACAATCTCAGATACCACTGGGACAACATTAAATGCACCAACATTCGAATTATAGGAGACCCAGAAGAAGAAGAGAAAGAAAAAGGGACTGAGAAAATATTTGAAGAGATTATAGTTGAAAACTTCCCTAATATGGAAAGGGAAATAGTCAATCAAGTCCAGGAAGTGCACACAGTCCCATACAGGATAAATCCAAGGAGAAACATGCTAAGATACATATTAATCAAACTATCAAAGTTAAATACAAAGAAAAAATATTAAAAGCAGCAAGGGAAAAGCAACAATTACCATTCAAGGGAATCCCAATAAGGTTAACAGCTAATTTCTCAGCAGAAACTCTGCAAGCCACAAGGGAGTGGCAGGACATATTTAAAGTGATGAAAGGGAAAAACCTACAACCAAGATTACTCTACCCAGAAAGATCTCATTCAGATTTGACAGAGAAATTAGAACCTTTACACAGAAGCAAAAGTTAAGAGAATTCAGCACCACCAAACCACCTCTACAACAAACGCCAAAGGACATCTCTAGGCAGGAAACACAAGAGAAGAAAAAGACTTAGAATAACAAACCCAAAACAATTAAGAAAATGGTAATAGGAACATACATATTGATAACTACCTTAAATGTAAAGGGATTAAATGCTTCAACCAAAAGACATAGATGGGCTGAATGGATACAAAAACAAGACCCACACTTAAGCTGTCTACAAAGGACCCACTTCAGACCTAGGGACACATACAGACTGAAAATGAGGGGATGGAAAAAGATATTCCATGCATATGAAAATCAAAAGAAAGCTACAGCAGCAATTCTCATAACAGACAAAATAGACTTTAAAATAAAGACTATTACAAGAGACAAAGAAGGACACTACAAAATGATCAAGGGATCCATCCAAGGAGAAGATATAACAATTATAAATATTTATGCACCCAACATAGGAACACCTCAATACATAAGGCAAATGCTAACAGCCATAAAAGGGGAAATTGACAGTAACACAATCATAGTAGGGGACTCTGACACTCCACTTTCACCAATGGACAGAACATCCAAAATGAAAATAAATAAGGAAACACAAGCTTTAAATGATACATTAAACAAGATGGACTTAATTGATATTTATAGGACATTCCATGCAAAAACAGCAGATTATACTTTCTTCTCAAGTGCTCATGGAACATTCTCCAGGATGGATCGTATCTTTGGTTACAAATCAAGCCTTGGTAAATTTAAGAAAACTGAAATTGAATCAAGTATCTTTTCCAACCACAACGCTATGAGAATAGATATCAATTACAGGAAAAAAAACTGTAAGAAATACAAACACATGGAAGCTAAACAATACACTACTAAATAGCCAACAGATCACTGAAGAAATCAAAACATACCGAGAAACAAATGACAATGAAAACACGACGACCCAAAACCTATGGGATGCAGCAAGAGCAGTTCTAAGAGGGAAGTTTGTTTTTGTTTTTGTTTTTTTGCAGTACGCGGGCCTCTCACTGTTGTGGCCTCTCCCGTCGCGGAGCACAGGCTCTGGATGCGCAGGCTCAGCGGCCATGGCTCATGGCCCCAGCCGCTCCGCGGCATGTGGGATCCTCCCAGACTGGGGCACGAACCCATGTCCCCTGCATGGGCAGGCAGACTCTCAACCACCGTGCCACCAGGGAAGCCCCTAAAAGGGAAGTTTATAGCAATATAATCCTCAAGAAACAAGAAACATCTCAAATAAACAACCTAACCTTACACCTAAAGCAATTAGAGAAAGAAGGACCAAAAAAACCCAAAGTTAGCAGAAGGAAAGAAATCATAAAGATCAGGTCAGAAATAAATGAAAAAGAAATGAAGGAAACGAGAGCAAAGACCAATAAAACTAAAAGCTGGTTCTTTGAGAAGATAAACAAGATTGATAAACCATTAGCCAGACTCATCAAGAAAAAAAGGGAGAAGACTCAAATCAACAGAATTAGAAATGTAAAAGGAAGAGTAACAACTGACACTGCAAAAATATAGAGGATCATGAGAGATTACCACAAGCAACTATATGCCAATAAAATGGACAACTTGGAAGAAATGGACAAATTCTTAGAAAGGCACACCCTTCCAATACTGAGCCAGGAAGAAATACAAAATATGAACAGACCAATCACAAGCACTGAAATTGAAAGTGTGATTAAAAATCTTCCAACAAACAAAAGCCCAGGACCAGATGGCTCAACAGGCGAATTTTTTCAAACATTTAGAGAAGAGCAAACACCTATCCATCTCAAACTCCTCCAAAATACAGCAGAGTGACGAATACTCCCAAACTCATTCTGCAAGGCCACCATTACCCTGATACCAAAACCAGACAAAGATGCCACACACAAAAAAAAAACTACAGACCAATAACACTGATGAACATAAATGCAGAAATCCTCAACAAAATACTAGCAAACAGAACCCAACAGCACATTAAAAGGATCATACACCATGACCAAGTGGGGTTTATCCCAGGAATGCAAGGATTCTTCAATATACACAAATCAATCAATGTGATAAACCATATTAACAAATTGAAGCAGAAAAACCATACGATCATCTCAGTAGATTCAGAAAAAGCTTTTGACAAAATTCAAAACCCATTTATGATAAAAACTGTCCAGAAAGTAGGCACAGAGGGAACTTACCTCAACATATTAAAGGCCATATATGACAAACCCACAGCCAACATCATTCTCAATGGTGAACAACTGAAACCATTTCCTCTAAGATCAGGAAGAAGACAAGGTTGCTCACTCTCACCACTATTATTATTCAACATAGCTTTGGAAGTTTTTGCCACAGCAATCAGAGAAGAAAAAGAAATAAAAGGAATCAAAATTGGAGAAGAAGTAGTAAAACTGTCACTGTTTGCAGATGACACAATACTCTACATAGAGAATCCTAAAGATGCTACCAGAAAACTACTAGAGCTCATCAATAAATCTGGTAAAGTAGCAGGTACAAAATTAATGCACAGAAACCTCTTGCATTCCTATACACTAATGATGAAAAATCTGAAAGAGAAATTAAGGAAACACTCCCATTTACCACTGCAACAAAAAGAATAAAATACCTAGGAATAAACCTACCTAAGGAGACAAAAGACCTGTATGAGGAAAACTGTAAGACACTGATGAAAGAAATTAAAGATGATACAAACAAATGGCGAGATATACCACGTTCTTGGGTTGGAAGAATCAACGTTGTGAAAATGACTGTACTACCCAACGCAAGGTACAGATTCAATGCAATCCCTATCAAACTACCAATGTCATTTTTCACAGAACTAGAACCAAAAAATTCACAATTTGTATGGAAACACAAAAGACCCTGAACAGCCATAGCAATCTTAAGAAAGAAAAATGGAGCTGGAAGAATCAGGCTCTCAGACTTCAGACTACACTACAAAGCTACAGTAATCAAGACAGTATGATACTGGCACAAAAACAGAAATATAGATCAATGTAACAGGATAGAAAGCCCAGAGATAAACCCACGCACCTATGGTCACCTTATCTTTGATAAAGGAGGCAAGAAAATAAAATTGAGAAAAGATAGCCTCTTCAATAAGCTGTGCTGGGAAAACTGGACAGCTACATGTAAAAGAATGAAATTACAACACTCCCTAACACTATACACAAAAATAAACTCAAAATGGATTAAAGCCCTAAATGTAAGGCCAGACGCTGTAAAACTCTTAGAGGAAAGCATAGGCAGAACACTCCATGACATAAATCACAGCAAGATCCTTTTTTGAACCACCTCCTAGAGAAATGGAAATAAAAACAAAAATAAAGAAATGGGACCTAATGAAGCTGATCCACTTTTTTATAAAGTAGAAACTAACACACCATTGTAAGGCAATTATACTCCAATAGATGTTAAAAACAAGAAAAGAAAGCTTTGCACAGCAAATGAAACCATAAACAAGACAAAAAGACAACCCTCAGAATGGGAGAAAATATTTGCAAATGAAGCAACAGACAAAGGATTAATCTCCAAAATATACAAGCAGCTCATGCAGCTCAATATCTAAAAAACAAACAACCCAATCCAAAAACAGGCAGAAGACCTAAATAGACATTTCTCCAAAGAAGATATACAGATTGCTAACAAACACATGAAAGGATGCTCAACATCACTAATCATTAGAGAAATGCAAATATAAACTGCAATGAGGTATCACCTCACACTGGTAAGAATGGTCATTATCAAAAAATCTACGAGCAATAAATGCTGGAGACGGTGTGGAGAAAAGGGAACCCTCTTGCACTGTTGGTGGGAATGTAAACTGATACAGCCACTATGGAGAACAGTATGGAGTTTCCTCAAAAAACTAAAAACAGAACTGACATACGAGCCAGCAGTCCCACTACTGGGCATATACCCTGAGAAAACCATAATTTAAAAAGTGTCATGTACCACAATGTTCATTGCAGCTCTACTTACAATAGGCAGGACATGGAAGCAACCTAAGTGTCCATCGACAGATGAATGGATAAAGATGTGGCACATATATACAATGGAATATTACTCAGCCATAAAAAGAAACGAAATTGTTATTTGTAGCAAGGTGGATGGACCTAGAGACTGTCATACAGAGTGAAGTAAGTGAGAAAGAGAAAAACAAATACCGTATGCTAACACATATATATGGAATCTAAAAACAAAAAATGGTTCTGAAGAACCTAGGGGCAGGACAGGAATAAAGACACAGACGTAGAGGATGCCCTTGAGGACATGGGGAGGGGGAAGGGTAAGCTGGTACAAAGTGAGAGAGTGGCTTGGACATATATACACTACCAACTGTAAAACAGATAGCTAGTGGGAAGCAGCCACATAGCACAGGGAGATCAGCTCGGTGCTTTGTGTCCATCTAGAGGGGTGGGATAGGGAGGGTGGGAGGGAGATGCAAGAGGGAGGAGATATGGGGATGTATGTATATGTATAGCTGATTCACTTTGTTATAAAGCAGAAAGTAACACACCACTGTAAAGCAATTATACTCCAATAAAGATGTTAAAATAATAAAAATAAAAAAGAGAAGCAGTAGAGAGGATGCACAATATTCCCTTTTAACCAACTAGAGACAAAAGTCCTCTGGTTTGTTTAAAAGCCCAATAAAAAGCTACAGCTTTCCTGGATCGAGAAGAAAAAAATAAAAAAAGGTAACTAATACTATCCTCTTGTTACTTGAGTGAATATTAAAATGCAGTAAATTTCTAAGATGGACACTAAAACAGATAGCAATTGTTCTCACTAGAAAGGGTGTACCTAAGGTGCTTTCTTATACAACACACTCAATGAACTGACAGATTATAAGTAACTTCTAATTCAGACTCTCTCGTCAGCTGAAGGACCAGCTGGCTAGAAAGAGCCTAAAAATATTCCTGTGCCATTCCAGGGTCCTGTGACCATATGTTTGTATGAGAACCAGTATCAGTTTTCCAACGTTTGTGGTAAGAAAAATAACCATTTTTGAATAACCATCATGTCCCAGGCACTATACTAGGTATGTTACACAAATTAGGTGGTATGACATAATAGAAAGAGTCCACGCTTTGGCATTACAAGATCAAGTTTGAATTCCAGCCTTTCTGCATACAAGCTGAGTGAACTTTAACATACTTGACCCTCTCTGAGGTTGAGTTTCCTCAACTCTAAAATGTACACAACATATCTGATTAATTTGTTAGGATTAAAGAGAAAAGATAAGGCATCTAGTTTATAATGCGAGAGATGTAACAAATAGTAACAATGATTATTTTATCATCAAAACAGAAAACAGTATCCTATATTTGGAGGTGTTAAAAACACTTCACGAATTAACAAAAAGATTATTGGCAAAATCAAGTTCTAGTTAAATCTTTAAAAGTAATAAGCTGGACTTAGTTTAAGTGTAAATAAAGTTTTGTTTCCTTTTCCCCAAACCCAAAAAGCAACATTCTGCTTATAATTCTAAGAGGTTCAAGATGGTGTTGTTTTGCCAACACAAGTAGAGTCTCTAAACAAACACATTATAGAGACACGCCGTGATGTAGTCAGACACAACATATTTTTATTCAGCAACTCAAAATACCAGAATGAAGACAAAAATTCCTTTTCTGCCCTGTTTGAGAATGAACTAGGTTTTCCTGTTACCATTACATGGCCGGACTTCACACTCATAAAAACCTGTGACCTTGGGCACATCGGGAAGTCAAGTCACGAAGTCCAACTGTTGAGGTACCTGTCTGGTTACTACCTGGAGCCAGAAATTATGACTGCAGCCATAAAATATGTCTTCCCTGTGAAGGAGACTGGCAATAAGAGGAACTAAAGCCATGGCCTAGGCCCCTCCTAGAGCACTGATTTAAACATTTTTACTCTCGTTTTTTTACATCTCTCTTTCTTTGATACCTCTTGATCTTTTTTGTTTTGTTTTGTTTTGTTTTTTTGCGGTATGTGGGCCTCTCACTGCTGTGGCCTCTCGCACTGCGGAGCACAGGCTCTGGATGCGCAGGCTCAGTGGCCATGGCTCATGGGCCCAGCCGCTCCGCGGCATGTGGGATTCTCCCAGACCGGGGCACAAACCCATGTCCCCTGCATCGGCAGGCGGACTCCCAACCACTGCGCCACCAGGGAAGCCCACCTCTTGATCATTTTGATTCACTCATTATTTTCTATTATTCTCCATTACTCTTCCATTTTAGAATTCATCATTTATCTGGAGAAACCCCCTAACTCACTGTCACAAATGACTCTCTTTTCACAGTCTCTCCATTTTGCCCCTTGTCTCTGTCTCAGGATAATCCTCTTCCCGCTCGTCTCCATGCCCTAGCAGACATGGTACACAGCTTCTTTCTTTGCCATTATGAATCCTTTTGGTATCCTTTTCCATATGCTCACCTCACCGTATAAAACTCCACCTAGACAAAACCAGGTATACCCAATCGTATGTCATAAATAGTTTGTCAGCCTCAAAAGGTAAGTGGCTAATTACCAAAGCTTTCTGCTTTATACTGTTATTTTCTTCTCTAATGAGACTTTCAGGTACAGAAGGATCTAGATTATTAATTTTTGACTAATGCTGCAGAATTTGTCAATACAATGACTAAATGTTAGACAATATTAAAGAAATAATATTAATAATTTTGAATGACTACATTACAGTTGAGTCATTGTCAATAAGATACATATAAAAGTATTAATGATAAAATTATATCTGAAGTTTGCATTAAAATAATCCAGTGGAAGGGAAAACAGATGAAATAAAACTGACTCTATGTTGACAATTGTTGAAGTAGGAAATCAGTAAAGGAATGTTCATTACATAATTCTCTAATTTTGTGTACACTTGAAGATTTCAATAAAAATAATTTATGTTGAGTTAAACTGGGTCTCATTGTGTTTAGCTTTGTTAAGTAAGCATAGAATACAAACAAAGTGGGCAACGGTCGATGAGTTGAGGTTTTCATGTGAGTAAACGTATGCCAGTTACAAAGAAAACCTATAACCTTCAAAATAAGCATATATACAGTCTCTGCTTGAAGTAATAGAAGTCTTGCTTTAAAATATTTCACATTTTATATATTTCTAGCTTTTACATTTAACCCTGGTATCTCACTATAAAAAACAAAAAACTGAAGTTAATGGCATAAAACCATTCAGTGATGTTTATGGTTAACATATTCTACATATGGAATATGTAAATCATTTGATGTCATATTTGGCTTAAGTTCCTTCAACTGGAGACTACATAGACATCACTCAGTTCTAATTCCAATCCATGAGAATCTCTGTGTCTGACTTTTAAAACACAGCCTGTGTCTCACCTTTTTCCAGTTTTGAGTGCATGCACCGAAACTGAAATTACTGCCCAGTAATTTAATCAGTAAAAAAAAATGTGGGGGGATACCTTCTGCTATAGGGACAGCTTTGATGTCCACAATGCTGGGTGTGCCCTGGGGCTGAAATTAAATAAATATAAAATATATAAATTCAGAAGCAGGTAAAAATTTAGTCATTAACATTCACATGACCAAAATTCAGATGCCCCAAGATGTCAAGGGAAAACCGTTCTAACTTCCTCTTGTCATTTAATCATCCAAAGGTGGTAGGTCCAGTTTGGCATAACAAGTCTATACTGTTCAATACTGTTCAATAAACAGCAGAGAATCTAGACATAACATTCTCTGAGCAGTATATCCCTACTTTAGATTAAAGTGCCTGAGAACTTAAATAAGAATCAAAGAATGTGCTTCCATGTATAAAGAAGTAAAAGGCAAACAAAATAAAGCTATAGTGATACAGAAATTTCAGCTTATACGCCCATGCTGAGTGCTTGCTGAGTTCCTTAAAATTAATTCATGCAAACCCAGATTTTCTTTTTGATGACGTTCGTCATCATCATTATCACACGGCTTTTTGGAATATCCTTATTTTTGTTTATAGTGCTGGTTATTGAGATACAAGTGCTTAAATAGCTCTCTCAGAATTTTGCCTGAAGAGAAATTTACATTGATACAATCTTCATTTTACATTGATATCCAGACATATCAGTCATGCAACAGTTAGTATGTCAGCTCTTTCTACTCATTTTTTCACATAATAGTATGTCTTTCAATTCTTAAATCAAATTGTTCACTTTAAAATGGTTAACTTTATGTTATGTGAGTTTCTTCTCAATAAATCAAAATCTTTCAATATCTAAACCGAATTTCCAAGCTTTTTTTACTTACTTTTCCCATGTTTTTTTCTTAAGTCCACTAGTAATGATTTGATAAAAGTGGCATTTTTAATATACTAATCAAAATTAGAGGTTATAAAACTTGTTTGAATTTTCACAATAGCAAATTGTTAAACAGATTCAGCTTGTGACATTTTTACTTAAATTTGTTGGTGATTACAGCTGATGAGAAACATTAATAAATCCAATAACATTTTTCTACACGGCCATTTTGAAATGTCAGCCATTGCTGATCGATAGACTTCTTTTCTGACTGGTCACAGTGACTCACAAAATGGTCACAATGACTAGTTTTGAGATCTCTTTACAGGTCCTATCCATAAAAAGCTTGATGCAAAGAGTTACTAGTGTTGTGTTATGCTTCTTCACCAAAGAAGGAGCCAACTATATCAGTGGCAATAGCTACATTTGTTTTTAAAATGCAGACGATAGAAGTGTGGGCCTCTTTTAGATTAGCACCCCCAAATTAAAGTGCATCTTAACTGCACTGACATCTGTCATTCAAACAGATGTCAACTCATAAACCTGACAAAGGACAAGTAGCTTATGCAAGTTTGTTGTGTGACGGGTGTTCATCAGTCACAGCTCTGAGCGGTCACCTTTGACTATTAAGACACCCAGCGATTTTCCTGTAAGCTGTAAAAATTCACAAAAGAATTAACACACAAATAAAAAAATCCTATTAAAATTCTAATAAAAAGTCTCAGGAAGATAGTATTAATTTATATAATTTGAAGTTATATGTTGGTATAAAAATTCCCATTGACAAATGGGTTAAACCATCTTCTTGGAAGTTCTATTTGAAAGGCTTCTTCCAAAGAAATGAAAATTATTACAAAGTGTAAATCATCTAAAACAAAGTCATCCTTTCTGTTCACACTATCTTCTTTTACTTATAATTTGATGAGAAAAAGATTAAGAGAGATCCAAGAACGAATTAATATGTTCATATTTAGCATTTGAAGAGGTTAAGTCTATTTCAGATTTCAAAAAAAGTACATACTTACGTGGTTGTTTTTTATACAATCGCCCTTGCTGGATATGGTGGATGGTTTCTCAAGGAGGAATTAAACGCAAATTAAAAGCTCCTTTGATCTCTGTACAACTGGCCAGTGAGGGAATCACATCCTGAAATCTGTGCTGACAGGATGTGCCCTAACCTCTGAAATGAGGCCCAGCAGGATCCTGTCCAGGAGCTGACTCATGTGGCACCAGCACTGGCCCCAAGAGTGGGCTAGGGGCTAGCTGGCTGGGAGTGGCAGATGGTTTCATTTGTTCTACATTTTCACTCTTCACCAAAATTTAGGGGAACCCTGGCCACAGATGAGAGGAAAGTACTGTTACTGCACCGATTGTTTTTACTTCAAAGAGAACCAACTCCAGTTGGAAGAGAATAAGGAAAACTCTGTTAAGTTTGGCTTTGACCACTTTGTATACGCTGACCACACGACGCTCTCTATTAGTCTTCACATTTTCTTTTAAATTAAAATCATGAAGTTTTAAAAAATATCTATTTAGAAATTATTCTCAGAAAGTATATGTTTATAAATATGTAAGGTCCTTTACATATTTCATGAATTATATGCATTCAATTGCAAATATCTAAAGTTCAAACAATCAAAATATTAATACCACAGGGACCTGGATTCTTATTTTTCTATCACAATATAGTACATAAATAATCTTATATGTACCTGATTTACTATACCCTTTTGCTAATTTTAAAACCTGGTAACACAAGATCTAAGTTTTAAATCAAACAAATCAAGCATTTACACATTCTTATGAATACTGCATCAATAAGTATTTGTTAAGAACTTCACAGCACATGCAAAGTCAGAAATAGAAAGTTTTACATATTACTGAGATATACGTGACTTCCTGATAGCCATGGCCAGAGGGTTATATCTACTCCGTCACATGACAATCATCCAGTCAATAAGGACTAAGGTGACCCCTGAAAATCCCGAGGATGATTACTGCTGCTGGTTGCTAATTAAAAATTACGTATCTCCAATGACACTACAACTCAATGCACTTCAAGGATGATTTAAAACCCCTTTGAATGCTTGTAGGTCAGACTCAATACCACAAATTTAAAACTCATTATCTTAAACCTATACTGTCCATAAATACAACGTATCCTGATTTCATCAAGGCATCTGAAGAAATCTCTTGGGAGTATAATTATGAACAAGATAGAGAAATCTGAATCGGGTGACATGGCAAAAAGGTTGGTTTGTACTGAGTTGAAAAACCAAACCTATGTAGTCACGTGAGGGCTGGTAACTAGGTTGAGCAGCTCTCTAACCATGTGCTGCAGGAATCTTGTTGAGGCCTGGTCCACAATTAACTAGTTAGCATGTGAAAATGTAGAAGGCTTGTCCATCACATTCATGGAGGACACGGAGCTGGAGGTATAACTAATCCACTAAACAGCAGAGAAAGGATTCCTAGTCCGGAAGATGGGCTGAAGCCAACATGAAAGAAATCAAAAAAGATAAATATCAAGTCCTGTTTCTAAACTGGGAAGACTTGAATTAACAGCCCTTCATGTAAAAATGGAGCTTAGGTGATTTCATATTTAGTAGCAGTCAAAAATGTGGGATGCCATCTGAAGAAAACCAATTTAATTTCAGAATTATAGAATCCAGGTAAGGGAAAGCAAAAGTCCCATAAAACTTGGACTGGTCTGCTAGTGGTAGCACGGTCAGTTCGGCATGTTAAGTTCTGAGGAACGTCACTGACAAATGGAGTAGGTACAGAAAACTGGAGGAGGTAAAGGTCTAGAAGTTAGGTCACAGGAAAAACTGTTGAAGAACAAAGAGGACATGGGAGGAGAAATTCTCTCTCTCTCTCTCTCTTTCTCCCCCTCTCTGTCTCTCCCTCTGTCTCTCCCTCTCTCTCAAACACACACAAACAAACAACAAACAAAATAAGGAAGGAATGACAGTGCAAGCAGTGAACCCCGTAACTGGATAAGTGTGTGTGGTGGGAGTACCCTAAAGGTAACCCCCAATGAGTTACGCCCTTGTGTAGGCAGAGATCTGGGACTTTCTTCTAACCAACAGAATACAGCAAAGTAATGGGATGCCACGCCCACAATTAGGTCACATGGTACAGCACTCTCATAATTAGGTTACAATAAGCATGCACTAGAGAGACTCCCCTGCTGACTTTGAAGAAGCAAGCTGCTCTGATGGGAAATGCCCATGGAGAGGGCCACGTGGCATGGAACTGTGGATGGCAGGGAGCTGAGGACCTCAGTCCTACAACTGCGAGGAACTGAATTCTGCCAATAGGCATGTTAAATTGGAAGACCAGACCTCACTCAGACAAGACCTAACTCTGGCCAAGACCCTGACTGCAGCTTTGTGAGACCACAGCAGACGACACAACTAAGCCATGCCTGGACTCCCTGACCCTCGGAAACTGTGAGATTATTTTAAAATGCAATATTTGTGGTAGTTTATTATGCAGCAGTAGAATAGTATTATAGTGTGCCATTAGAGGCCGGATAACCTGTAAGCTCAGTGATGAGGAATTCCTTGTACTAGGTAAAAGACTGGTCTAGAATCTGGCTACTGGATTACGAATTAGGTCTTTCCAACTCCATGATAATATAGCAGAAATGGGGGGGAGGGGACTTTTGTATGGTACATGAATGACACTAATATTCTCTACACTAAATTCATAATAAAGCACTTATACAGCAACACAAATCATTTTGCTTCAATTGACGTTTGTAAATGTAAGCATTCATCCTGCTGGGATGCTCTGTTTTATTGGAATATTAGGTAACGCTTATTTTAATTGTAAACCTAAAGGATTTTAAATAAGCAGAACATTTTAAATAAACTTAAATACCACTCTAAGAAAAGTGACTTAGAGTGTTAAATTTAGTTCATTGTTACCTTTCAACATTTGGCCTCCCCTGTAGCATCATCTCTTGTCAGTCCTGGTCCCGCCCCATCCCATACACATACACAGTGAACCACTTACACTTCCCCCAAAATGCTGCACCACTTCTGCCTCTCAGCCTCGCAAACCTTGACCCCAGCTTGGAAAGCCTTTCCCTATCCCCTTTCTACCTGGCTAATTCCTTCAAGTGCAAAGATGTTCAACTAGTATGTCATAAATCCCTCACAGGGACTCTCCCAGGCCTGGCTGGCTACACTGAGGACCATGCTTCTGCAGGGGCAGACATCTGCCAGATACACCACTGTGCTACCAAGAGTAAATGCCACTTTCTGCACATTAAACAGTAAAAAGTACACTGGGACCTCAAGCCAGGTCCTCTAAAAGATTGTTTGTCTGCTACAATGGGCAGCAATTTCCACATAAATATATATGAGTGACTCAGACACATACCTTAGTATCACAAGTATAACAGGTGCAAGGGGCTGTATCCAGAGATGATTTAGAGGTAGCATGGGAGCACTGACTGCTACTACTGATGTGTTTATTTGCTATCCTGCTGAATCTTGGGCTGCACTGCTGAGATTTGCTTTATAGACTGTTTCCTATTTTTCAGAAGTTCTCTTCCCTAATCCCTAAGTCATTTGATAAATTCGTCATGAGGGAATAATGAGTAAGGCATTAGCAATGATACTTGTGTAAGTAATGACAGTAACAAGTGATGTCAAGCCAAATTCTAAAAAATCCAAATTCATCATGAGAAATAGCTTTCCATGAACAGAATAGCCCATTCCATTGTCCACTATATGCAGTGAAAGCCCACAGAAGAGTATAAAAGTCATTTTACGATGAATAGTATACATCTTACACCAAAGCAGAAAAATTATTTTAGGTGATGGGTAGTAACAAAATCAACACAATTGAAACACTGTGAGAAAAGTCAAGTGTGTGGGAAGGCTCAGGACACCTTGTACTGGTTCTCACATCATCTTCTAAGTGCTCCTAAATCATATTTTTAAATCCACTGCAAATTTTTGGTATAGTTGAACAGTACACTAACCAATTCAGAGTTTCTTAAATCCAATTTCCCCTCATTTTTTAAAATAAAGACTTTTGTTTGTAGATTTTTATTTTCACTCTTCACATTTTCATTTTCAAAATCAACCAACCATCCTGTCTTCACTGCAGCAAGTTCTCATGACCCTTGGACGCTGTTCATTAGATCACGAAAAGAAACTGACTTTAAAAAATCTACGTTCCCTTGACTCTTCTCCTTACATCAGCTGAGCTTTCTGAATGTCTCTCCCCGCTCTCTTTCCATCTTATACTAGCTCACACCACAGTGTCTCTCTCCCTCTCTCTTTCTCTTTCTCTCTCTCTCTCTCTCTCTCTCTCGTCTTCCCCTTCTTTGGAACACAGCTGGGAAAAAAGGATGGAAAGGGGGGTGGGCAGAAACACACACTGCTTGTTTCCAGCTCATTCTGGCTTAGACTTGATGACATTATTTCATGTCACTTTTCACTATTACCTTTGGTTATGTGCTCCCTTGTCCTAGTTTTTAAATTTTTTATTTTTACTTTTAAATGTAGTCTTTATTTCATGAAACTCTACCTGTTTAAAGAGTCAAACAGTTCCACAAGTTAGTATAAAAAAGCAACAGCCCCTCAATCCCATCCCCGTTTTCCACTCTGCCAAAACAACCACTTTGGGCTCTTTTAGAAAATCCCATGTTGCTACTTCTAATTTTTCAGTTTTAGGCTTATCTTATCTTTAGGCTTATGATTCCCCGTTACAGTCAATGAAAACTACGTTCTCCTTCACATATTACTTACATGTGTCTCATTCATTCACACACACCCCCATATTCACTCTCACACGCACACAGATTCACTCACGCACACACCACATTCACACACAGTCTGTCTTCTGCCTTCTTCCTCTGCCTCCCAATTTATCATATCATAATTCTTATTAAAACTATGATATCATCATCAATGCTTACATTTTCATGAAGATGTGCATGCTACTCACAGCTTAACCATGTGGTTGGTCAATCATGATAACTTTTTCAGTACTACTTTTTTTTTCTTCCGTGCAGTTAATAATTATCTTTTGTTGCTGTTCTTAACTTGGTTTTCTATATCTTTCAATAATTTACCTCCAAAATCTCACCCAGTTGTACAAATCTGGAATATAGGGAAACAGGCTAGGGAGGAGAAATCAAGCCAGCCTGGGAAGTAAAACGTGAGCTTGCCAAATATCTAGGACATACCTTTTAAAAGCCTCAGCTAAAACGTAAGCATCCTTTGCAAGTATGACAGCTGCATTAAATGTTTCTCCTTTTTCTTTCTTGGCAAGACTATTAATGACAGTATGTGAAGATTTCCTTTTATCCTTTACGTTTTTTTTTTTTTTTTGCGGTACGCGGGCCTCTCACTGTTGTGGCCTCTCCCGTTGCGGAGCACAGGCTCCGGACGCGCAGGCTCAGCGGCCATGGCTCACGGGCCCAGCCGCTCCGCGGCATGTGGGATCTTCCCGGACCGGGTCACAAACCCGTGTCCCCTGCATCGGCAGGCGGACTCTCAACCACTGCGCCACCAGGGAAGCCCTATCCTTTACGTTTTATCACCTTTTTAAAAAATTTTATTGGAGTATAGTTGATTCACAATGTTGTGTTAGTTTTATGATCTTTTAAATATGCTTTCCTAAGTCTAGCAGTGACTCTCAGCTCCATGGCTGCATCAGATTCCTCAGAAAGCTTTTCAGCATCACTGTCTCTCTCCCATCCCTCACTGATCACCAGTGGCCAAACATGGGTTTGAATATGCAAATTAACTCTCCCTTAGCTACCTTAAGTATCTTCTACAGCTGTCATTATTTCTATTTTATAAATCATTCACTCTTCTCAGTCAGATTCAACTCAGGCAATAAATGTGGTAAAAGAAGCCATATAAAAGTGTTTAAGAAAATATAATAATTCATCTGTATTTCGTGAGCCAGCTTTTAGGGATTTCTAAAAACATGCACACAAATTTGGATGCAGCTTTTTTCTCTATCTATAAAGTGTAAATTTATCTAGTAATTTTATATCCCTGGGAGTGATGATCAAACTACCTAGAAAAAACATCATCAAGTCATCAGGAAGAACTAATTTATAAATGAGTTATGTTAGTTACAAACCATTTATTCTATTTATTAAAGCGAATCACTTAAGGATGATGGTGGTAATGGGGGGAGAAGGAAGGGAGGGGGCATATAATATTTCCTGAGCACTTATTATGTGCCAATTGTTCTGCTAAGAAGATTACATGCATCATCTCATTTAATCCTCTAACAATCCCACTACCCTCAGATTTCAGGTGAGAAAATTGAGGCTTGGCATGGTCATGTAACCTGCACAAGGCCACACAGTGAGTAAGCAGGGAAGCTGAAATGTGAACACAGAGAATGAGCTATCAGGGCCTATGCTGTAACCATATTTATTCTAAAAATATTCTAATTACATATTTACTACTGCAGACCCGCTTTTCATTCAGCTGATTTCACTTTGTTTTTCTGTCTCCATGAAATCTATGGATTCACTCTTAGACATACATATGAAATGTAAGTTTTGCCTCACAGTAACAGGAGTTTATTATACCTTCATGAATAACAGTTCTTCAGGTAAAAATTTCCCAACAAAACAATAAACAGAACCAGTCATCAGTTGCCCTCTGAAGCATAAACTCCACCCTACACTCAACAACTAGTAAGTACTCAATACCTAGAAGGTGATCAAAACTAACTGTTGAATGAAAAGAAAAGCCATGGGAGTAGAATTAAGCACATTGGGCATGAAGCCGATACCCACCATCAACATCATAAATCCCTTTAATAATAAGCCCTGCTTTAAAGTAACACATAGCACAGGATGTAGAATCTGCTACATTCCACATGACCTGACACACCTGACCTGACATTAGACCCTCCATCCTGGACGGTACTGCCCAGCCATCAGCTCCAGCCTGGCCACTCTTCTCAGCCCTCCACAGAGCCCTCCACAGAGCCTTCATTTCAAACCAAGTTCTAAACGAACAGCTTTAGCTCAAAAGTTTTTCTTCCCGTGTCTCTCCACCTCTGTCACAAATGCAGGCTTACCTCAAATGCAATTCCTACCCTTACCTAATCCCCAGTGCTCTGAATTCTCCGACCTAAAGTCTCTCCTCGGTACATGTATGTCATACGTGTGTGTGTGTGTAGAGCTACGTGTGAATATATAGCCTCTCTGTAAAATTTCACCTTCAGCTTCTCAACTAGGATGCTTGCTCTGTTATATCCTCCCCAGAATGTGCTGATAGAAAAATACAAGGTGCATATTAATGTTTTGTTGAATCAAATTGGATATTCCTCACACTTCTTTCAGGGGATACCAACGACACTGAAAAAAATATGTATATACAAAAAGGGCAAAGAGAGAGTAGCTAATTCAGTTCCTCTGAATCCTTTTAAATTAGGTTTACTTCATTTAATTCATGCATTTTTATTTAGGATATACCATAATCCCACCCCCACCCCCCCAGAAAAAGAGTAAATAGTCTCACTTGATTTTATCCTACCTGTGAGGGAAGGCTCCTCTTTCTAGTGTATTACATCATGTGGAGAAAATACATTCAGATTTATGACTGTCTTCACCTCAAATAGTAAATACTAACTTCCACTTATGATTTAAAATTTCGAATTAAGAATAAAGGCCTTTATGCATGACAATTAATTTTAATCCAAGAAATCATGGGAAAATTCAAGGATAGTAGTCACTTTATCTCTTTGCATACTAAAAGTGACTAGAAAGTATCAGGAAGAAGAACTCTTCAAAATTCCACATCCGTTTTAAAACCTGTTTTTCCCCTTTAACATGGCTTGCACGTAAAAGTAATCATTCACAGGTATGACATAAAGTCTGTGAATTATGAGACATTGCTGTCATTACTTTTGTGAATTACAACTTTTGGTCATACGGGTTTGATATCAATTATAAGGGCAATTCACGTAATATACAGATATATAATAGTGTGCCACAATCTAATGAAATTCATTCTTATCCGTGAGGTATTATTACACAGCTCACAAAAGGCCAAATTTTAAGTTCATCCTGAAGGTTATTCACTCCCATGGAGGGCTTTTATTTTTTAACAGCTACAACATTCTTATCCAACTAAATATTTCTTCTTTGTTCCTATTGAGTCTAAGTTTATCAAAAAATATATACACTATTACATCCAAAAACCAAACCTTAAGTCTTTATGATCTAATATTGTGTACATGTTAGTGTAACTATGTATGTGGTTTTACACAAACATAAAATAATCCTAATTTTATCTAGAAAATATGTAAAATTATCTTCCTATACTAATTATCCATGTTTATTTTTTAAGAAAACAGCATGTCTTTTCTACACATTTTGAATATTTCCTTGTACTATGTTAAAAATTAAACTCTATTAAAAATTAAAATAGAACTTTCTATATCACACAAAGAGAAAACGACATGCCATAATGAATATATCTGTTTCTTTTTGTTCTTATATGATTTTTTAAATGATCTGGTTTTGATAATTACTTCCATTTAAGAGCACAAGCTCTAGAGGCAGATGGCCTGGATTCAAATCCTGACTCTGCCATTTCCTATCTGTGGCCTTTATGTGGAAAGTTACTCTATGCCTCATTTCCCTCTCTTGTAAAACAGGAGCAATAATGAGGACAATTACAGTGAGCTGTGAGGATTAAAAAGCGCCTAGCCTGATACTTACTAGGTACTTAGTAAATACTAATGAGCTGTTGTGATAGCTATTAAGTTCCTGATTTTTAAATATGTTATTTTAGAACAGTTTTCTAAGATGGTATCAATTACTGTTTACCTGACCAATCCCTTGCCTAAGTAGTATATGCAGTTAATACACACACATTAAAAAAAAAAAAGTGCTATTATTAGAAAATATCATTATAAAAGATTTGGTGCCAATGTAACAGCTATCTGAAGTAATGTATGTTATAGCACTTCCGATTCTTTATGATATTTAATTCATTTAAATGAATTAAATGACCAAGACCTTTTTGGTCAAAATACATTGATATTAAGCAGATTTTCCATCTATAAGAGTCTAAAAATGGTTTTAAAGTGAAACTGAAGATTCTAATGGTACTTATTAGCCATGTTTTTGTCCTTGTTCTTGCCTCTTTTCCTTTTGTGCTTTTCTGCAGGCCAGTAACCCCAGGCCAAGCTTTTAAACATAAGCTTAAACACAATAAATCTGGGCATGTTAACTTGCAATTTTCAATGGACAATAAAAAGCAAGTTTTCCTAGTGCTAAATGACTGACTGCAGACACCTGGGGGAATGGCACAAAAACACTACGTGCACCATCACACAACAGGATTCCACGCTCTCATTCTTTAGTGGCGTGTGGTTAAATGTCAGGCCTCCTGGAAAAACTCTGTATTTTTCTCCCTCCTGTGAGCATCTCCCCACTTCCCCATCTCTCCCCTACTCCCATACAAGCCACCT
This sequence comes from Orcinus orca, assembly GCF_937001465.1. Classification (NCBI taxonomy): domain Eukaryota; kingdom Metazoa; phylum Chordata; class Mammalia; order Artiodactyla; family Delphinidae; genus Orcinus; species Orcinus orca. Next base: position 17,473,412 of record NC_064573.1, read on the forward strand.
TGCTTCTCCAGCGGTGGCGTCCCAAGCCCCAGAGGGATCTCTTGGATAATAGGTACTCTGGTACCTCTAGTTCCAGAAAAAACACAAGAGATTTTTGTTTTCATTGACAGAGCTGAGCCTAGAAATGAGGTGGCACAGCTCCCAGGGCAACGGGAGAGACACACCCAGAGGGAAAAGTGTGCCTCAAGAGACAACTCAGACCACTGTTTATAAGCACATTGCCACTGTCTGGTCAGTGCAGGCCACAAAAAGGGGACTCTCTGAGAGTCCTAAGAGTCTGTTTCTCTGCCTATGCTCCTAAATCTTCTCCAAATCTCATTTTCACAAAGTCAAGAGACAGTTTATCCAGAAATAAGCCTATATTCCTTCACTGACCTGTTACAAACACTTTTTGTGCCATTGAATACCCACTAAGGAAAAGTGGGGAGGTTAGGGAGATACATATATATATTGCATAAGAATAGTAAATATAAATAAATAAATAAATATATAGTATATAAGGAATGCTCTTTTTTTTTTTTTTTTTTTTGCGGTACGCGGGCCTCTCACTGTTGTGGCCTCTCCCGTTGCGGAGCACAGGCTCCGGACGCGCAGGCTTAGCAGCCATGGCTCACGGGCCCAGCCGCTCCGCGGCATGTGGGATCTTCCCAGACCGGGGCACGAACCCGCGTCCCCTGCATCGGCAGGCGGACTCTCAACCACTGCGCCACCAGGGAAGCCCAGGAATGCTCTTTGAAATGAGCGATCATATGGCTTCACTAATTCAATCACTCATTCAATAAACAGTCACTGAGAGGATGCTATGGACCAGGGCACTGTTTTAGTGCTAGAAATATACAGAGGTAAAAGTCATATGCACACACGTGACTCACAGAGGATAAGTAAACGGTCACTTAACAGTGTTACAGAGTGCAACAGCAGAAATGCATACAACGAACTGGGAGATCTTACATAAGGGGGTCCAGGAAGGCTTCGGGAAGATGGTGACACTCACGCTGGGTTTGAAGAGAACTCTCAGAACTTCACCTCACATGTGAGAGAATTGAGAGCATAGCAGCCAGATGGAGGGGCACAGGCAAAGTAAGGGTCATGAAACAGCAGGGTACTCTGGAGAAACTAAGTTCAGTATTGCTACAGCAGCCACTGAAGCTAGAGCCAGCGGTCAGGTATTTGAAGAGCCCTAGATACCTCCTAAGGTGTTTGGGTTTTGTGCTATAATTAATGGGAAACTATTAAGCAGCAGTTAATGAGGGTGAAACGTGATGAAGTGGCTTCTGAAACTCTCAGAGTAATGAAAGACATGAACTGGAAGGGGAGGGAATGGAGACAGCAAGATGTTTACCGGAGAATATAATAATAATCCAAAGTAGAAAAAATTAAAGTCTGGACGTAGGTATTCTCTGTGGAAATGGAGAAGGGGAAAATCATTGGGAGATATTTAAGAGGTATAGTTTACAAGAACTGGTACCAACTACCAGTGGACGCTGTTGGAAAGTAAGAAAGCCAGGATTATTCCTTGGTTTCTGGTTTGGGGTGTTAGGCAGTTGATGGTACCCTCAGTGATGCCTTTTATGAGATATAAATATAAAAGGAGATGAGTTTTAGAAATAAATATGAGCTCACTTTGGACTTGGTATTTAGGTATCTATGGGGCATTTGGGCAGGAGGACATATTAATCTGACACTCAGAACACAAGCCTAGGCTGGAGATACAGATTTGATAGTCTTTAACATGGATGTGGTAGTTAAAACCAAAGAAAAGGGAAAGTCAGTCACCCAGAGTGGAAAATATGAAAAGAGAAAATGAATGACAAAAAGCCATACTTTGGGCTGTATTTTAATATTCCTGTCAACTCTCAAATACCATATTTAGAAATATTCTACTTAACATCCTATCAACGTATAACTAAAACTGAGTATTAAACACTAAACAGCAAAAATATTTTAATTTAAATTTTCTTCTCCCAGATTAAAAAAAATGTATACAAAGGTAAATTACTTGAAGACATATTTCAGAAAACTATGAAATTCACACTTATTTTTCTTAAAAAAGAAAAGTGCATGGTAAGTAAACCACAGCACTAGTCGTTTATAATTACCCCAAATCTTAATAACAGTAAACCCATATTGTGTAGTAGCTAACATTCTGAAGTCAATCACAAGAGTAGTGGTAACAGTTTAAAACAAATGATTTAAAATTCACATAGATCTGTACTGTTCTTAGACTGTCAGTTATAAATTAAAGAATGAGAAAGGGAAATGGTGCAATGCAGAAAGTCTTATTCTAGTTTACGAATTATAAGGCCTCTGTCTCTCTGCTAAGAAAGTGCTTCTGATTTCTGAATATATAATGCCCTAAATTTTGTTCCTTAGAGCTTATCTTTAACAGGATGAATTCCTATCTTTCAGTCAAAACAAATGTATAAACATTTTATGAACAGAGCCTCAGTAAATGGTAAAATTAATCAATCAATATTTAGTCTCAGACAAGACGTGCTTTTCAGCTCTAACTTAATATACTAGAAATGTTGACTCTGCTGTGTGAATCTATGTTAAGGTGTCAGTTTTATATTGTTGACTTCAAAAAGCTAGACAGAACAATACAAATTTCATTTTACCTGTATGTAATAACTGTTTAGTAATGAACAGTAACTGCATTTATGGTCTTAACATGATAGCAGTCCTAAATAATTTAAAGAACAAATTTTAAAAGAACATTTAAAGAACAAATACGTGCTGATTTTCCCCCTTAAGGGAGATAATCTCTTGCTCTAAATTTAGAATAACAAGTTTGCCTTCTAGACAATAATATAGCCGGCAAATATCAGGCTTATGCTCGCTATTGTAAGCAATAAAGGTGGATGGTGACATCATCTCCCATTTCAAAAGAAAGTGAAAAGATGCCAAACTTCAATGAGTTGGAGACTATGAGGCAGTGCAGGGTGGTGCTCAAGCCTACACATCAGCTCTAGAGTCAGGCAGGACTCATTTTCAGTCCCATGAACGTGACCTCCCCTGAGCTTGTTTCCTCATCTCTGTATCTGGACAAATATACTAGAACACGCTTCAAAGAAACGCTGTTAGTGTCAAGAATAAAGTGGTTGGTACAAAGTAAGTTAACAATTGATACTGCTTTCAAGTTCTCTTACCTTTCTCTATTTTTTCTTTTTCCATAGCATTTCTCATCTTTTTTTATAAATTAAATTTAAATGCTACAAAAAATACAACAAATATCGAGTCAACACACCCATCCAAATACATGTATCATTGTTGCATTTGTTGTGAGCAGCTGAATCTGTCCACTGTGCTGCTGATCTAGTATCAAGTTGTCTCTTATTGACAATGTCAGTGGCTCCTGACTCTCACTGTTATATGGTCAGTTTGTGTCCTTGCCATATTGAACAAGGGGTAGGACACTATAGTATGACCCACAGGAGAATACAGTGACTTTCTTAAAGGGGTCCATACAGGTTTGTGAGTGAAACCCTTCCCAAATTCTTTTTAACCTGATATTAAGGGAAGATGTTTTAAAATGCCACATTTAGGGGATGTATAGCTTCATCCTCACACAGAATGCCATCCTTTACCTCAATGAAAACTGCATAAAGATAATTAACAAACTCACCTAAAAGGTCTACCTTAAAAAAAAGACAATGATTTATCTAAAATTTTTTCTATGTCTATCAGTTTTTAGTGAGATTTACTCCATTAACATAATTATCACCTCTTCATATTGTAATGAAAATAACATGTTATTTACAAATACTGACTATATATCTACATAAACATTTAAACTGCAATACCAAAAATAAAAGTACACATACAAAAGCAAATGCACAGGTATAGAATAATATTCTTGTGACTCTAAAATGATAAATAATCTAGAAACAATCTTAACACCGTTCTTTTTACTTTCAAGAAAACACTACTATTGTTGTTAAAATAGATTTTAAATATACAGAGTATTGCAAAACCTGAAACAATTCCCTTGGAGGAGGGAGTATATTTCCCATGCATACTATACAATATTTTTAAAAATCAGGAATAGGTTTTAATATTTTTCCTACATAAAACAGTATTAATCTGTGAAAGTGGCTAATAAGGCTTTGATATATAATTTAAGACATTTGGTTAAAGGAAAGAATCTGATAAACCTTAGGCTGGAATGCTAAGCACAACCGAGGGTGTGTGTTGACCAAGGCACACTGGCATTACTTTGTAGAGCCGATCAATAGATACTAGCTTTCAAAAGAGAGATTTAGAAAGAAGCTGCAGCATATTTTTTAAATGACAGGGTGAAGGTTTAAATTGTCTCAATCAAGACTCAATTTTTCTTCCCAGTTTTTCCAGCTGTCCTCTTCCAGTTAAGACTCTTCATTTCAAATAAATTTAATTAGTTCCAATTGATCATCGCCAACACTTACACAGCTTTATCCATGCTTCTTTACTTTTATACAGCAAACACAAAGACTGCCAAGCTCAGATCCAAGTGTCGTTAAGACAATATTCATACCTCATTTGCTCTTACTCAAAAGAAAAATTTCAAATATGAAATTCTGCCTATACAAAAGCACTAAATTATACTTCATATTTTAATTGCTATCTTGGTCAGCTGTTGAATTCAGTTAATTGAAGAATTAAGCCCCAGATTACTACAAAAATAAAATTAATACAACTATGTATGTTAGCCTAGCTACAGCATTCAAATAAGAATTCATTCAAAATATAAGCACATATCTGTCATGATATAATTTCTATTGGGGTTTTTTTGTTGTTGTTTTTTTGTAGTACGCGGACCTCTCACTCTTGTGGCCTCTCCCGTTGCGGAGCACAGGCTCTGGACGCGCAGGCTCAGCGGCCATGGCTCACGGGCCCAGCTGCTCCGCGGCATGTGGGATCCTCCCGGACCAGGGCACAAACCCGTGTCCCCTGCATCGGCAGGCGGACTCTCAACCACTGCGCCACCAGGGAAGCCCGATTTCTATTTGTTTTGAGGTGATATTATTAGAGGAATTCCTTTTAAACAGCCAGGGGAAAAATCAGATTTTTCAAAGTGAATGGCTAAATTGGCCAGTTTTCCCTTTTGTAGTACCTCTTGTGCTCTACAATGCTGGTTATCCCAAAATAAGATTATTTTGCTTGAAACAGGTTTCTCTCAATGCACCTACCATATTTTTCATAATGCAATTTATATAGGATTCTAGTCAATAAAAAGAAATATGGTTTTCTTCTAAACCCTCACAGAAATCTGTACCACATCTTAATCAAGCCACACAATCTAAAGGTAGCCTGAACGATCTATGGGCGGCAGCATGCTCGCTGCTCTGACAACATGTTAAGGGAGCCTTTGGCGTCATTTAAATTCTTTGGCTATTGAGCATTCTTGCTTCTAGTCCTCATGGCATGAAATGAGTAAATCAACTGATAAAAGCCATACATCACATACATTTAACTGAACTCTTACAGATTAAAATATAGTTTATGTAGCATTTATTCATTTATTTATTTATTTATTTTTTGTAGTACGCGGACCTCTCACTGTTGTGGCCTCTCCCCTTGCGGAGCACAGGCTCCGGACGCCCAGGCTCAGCGGCCGTGGCTCACGGGCCCAGCCGCTCCACGGCATGTGGGATCTTCCCGCACCGGGGCACGAACCCGTGTCCCCTGCATCGGCAGGCGGACTCTCAACCACTGCACCACCAGGGAAGCCCTAAACCACGACTTTTTATAGACAAGAAAACCTTTAAAATTTAGAGGGAATAACAAAACATATCTATAGCATTATTTTTAAAAAAGCAGTGAAAACTGAATAAAGCAAGAAATAGTTTTTAAAAATCTTTAAATGAAATAATTTTCTCTAGTAGCTGCTGAAACAAGTTCCATAATTGTGAAGTACAAATGACTTTCAGCAAAGTTGGAAGTTTGCAAAATAATTTATATTTAAGGTGGATGATTTTTTTTAATCAATGAATTGATACATTAAAAAGTAAGAGCAACCACCATCATCTCATTTTTGCAGAAAACCGGATGCTCCTCAATGTAGTCAACTACTTATTTGCAGCAGTGACACAAGTCTATAGGTTTTTAAATATAGGCTTTGTAAATTTTCAAGGGAGATCATAAAGCTCCCTCAACTTCTTCCCAGTGAAAGAAATTTAAGGGCAGTCAAGTGATAACAGTAAAGAACCTGCTACACAGAGCTTTAAAAGGAAAAAGGGAGAGGAAAAAAATACAACTTCCCTTTGTTTTTTGTTTTTTCTCCCTCCCTTTAATTATTGTTAAAAATTTTACTGATATTTACTGGGCATGCTTCTTTTCAAATTATTGATTACTATTAAGTTAATGCTTCTTGCTTCACAATAGTTGTAGATTTATATGGTCAGATTTTACATTTTAACCATACGCACCAAAAATAAGAGTTTATCATTCTTAATACCAATAAAAATATTTATACTAGGTTGTTTTTATCCTCCGTTCATTGAAAGAAATTGAGCTGAATGCATTTGGAGATCCAGTAATTGAAACTGCTTTAAGCCTATAAAAAGACAGGCTGAACATATGCAGTGTACGGCTTTCATAAATTTTACATTATGCCTGATCAGGTGATAAATAATACAGATAAGAATGTTGAATACCCAAACAATGTAAGTAATTTGAAAAAGCAGCATTCATTTCTATAGTATAGGTACAAAGAGTATCTGTAAGTTTCCTCATGTAACCTATGTTGCATAAATTGCTATTACAACTTAGATATTTTCAGTTTACCCTACTATAATTGCAAAACTTTTCATAACACAATAAGTGTATTCCTCTACATGTTCCAAGGCTTTAGTAATGATCCTAGCCTCTGAATTAGAAGGTTCTCAGAAAATCAAATGCACATCTAGCAGGTTCACTGTTATAGCAACAATGAGCAAACCTGGACCAAATAAACAGTCTGCTTCTTTCTACTTCAATATCAAAAAGGGCACTAAAGGGTATCAAAAACTAAACACTCCATCAGTGCAAGTTTCCATCCTTTCCATCAACATATTTAACTCCACTGTAAATGACCTAAAAGCATTTTCCAATACTGGACGTTAAAGATATCATGGTTACCAGTGGTGATGTCATCATCCACAAGGTCGTGCTCTTCCTCTTGGACTTTGGCTTCTGGCCCTGAGGCATCAGGAGCAGTGGTAATAGTCTGCATGGCTTCTGCTGAGACCCCAGCTAAAACAAATGGGAAGCACAAGGGTTAGTTTTTAAAAACTAAAAGAAAGGTGGGGCTTCCCTGGTGGCGCAGTGGTTGAGAATCCTCCTGCCAATGCAGGGGACATGGGTTCGAGCCCTGGTCCAGGAAGATCCCACATGCCGCGGAGCAACAAAGCCCGTGCGCCACAACTACTGAGCCTGCGGTCTACAGCCGGCGAGCCACAACTGCTGAAGCCCATGCGCCTGGAGCCCGTGCTCCGCAACAGTAGCCACAGCAATGAGAAGCCCCGTGCACCGCAGAGAAGAGTAGCCCCTGCTCACTGCAACTAGAGAAAGCCCCCTCGCAGCAATGAAGACCCAATGCAGCCAAAAATAAATAAATAAATTTATAAAAAAAAAAGAAAGGTGGACCAAAACTCTTAAAGCATTTTAATTGACTTACTGGATGCAAATGCAATATGTTAAAAAGAAATACAATATATTCACCAAAATTAGGGAGAGACAGAAATTAATGAACAAAATATTCATGTGTTCTATTGCTTTATATATATATATATATATATATATATATATATGAGTGTATATATATATATGTATGTACATGGATGCAAACTATACTGACTTTTAACTAAGATCTGGGGACAGAAAAATGATGAAGTAAATTACAGTTTTACTTGATTCCTTTCAATGTTTTTGCTACAGTTACTTTAGCAAATTTAGACATAATTATGCTAAAAAGAGGGAGAAAAAAACCTAGAGAGTGCAGGACTATTTTAAAAGTTTACTTCTCTTTAATATTAGTTTGCTTATAATTTGGGGGTTGGGAAGACGGATGATGACAAAAGAGGGATTTGTGTTCTGATTCTGTGTAAAAGACCTGAAATGCATTGCCCCAAGAGCATAATCTCTCTCTGTCTCTGAAGGAATTAGATATGAGGTCAGATAATTATGGAACTGAAAGAACCTAACTGAAAGCAGACAGGTGAACTAGATCAGGGCACCAAAAACTTCCATTCTGTAAACCACCTGAGAATTTGAAAGTTCATACGAAGGTCTTTTCCTTACTTACCTATTTTCCCATCTTTGATGATACATAGGTTTCCCCCCTCCACTATCTGAAAGTAGAGCACTGCTGTGAAACCTTTTGTAAGCCAGAATGATATAAAGCAAAGAAGCAATCACCTTAGGACACATCTTCCTAACAAAGGCACAGAATTCAAGACAAAGCACAGATGCTCACAGACACAATTCAAACCAATGGCAGCTTGATGCTGAGATGCTGAGCTAGTTCCCAGGGAAGGAGCTTGGTGGTGCCACTCTAAGCCGCTCTTGGTGTGCCTGGCTCTGTGACAGCTCACTGCTAAACAAACGCTGAGTGCTATTATTGCCTTTTGTCTTTTTTCATAAAAGCGAAAATCCTCTTGAGCTATGTTTCAATCAGCAAAAACAGGTACTGACGACAATCTTTCATAAAAGTGAAGGGTTGTAAAGCAAACTTTCAAAAAGAGGAGAATGCCTATATTTTGTTGTCAATTTGCATCTAATTAGGCAATGGATAGGAGGGGGTGTCCAATATTTTACACACGGTTACCAAGAGGTATTGCTCAATCGTGGTATATAAAAATGTCACCCACTGGAACTTACTTCAGGAGTTGAACATTTGAATCAAATCTTCTTAATAAGTACTTCGATAACTGCACATATAAAATCCAACAATATTTTTAAAACCAGAAGCTACAAATATTCCAGGATTTCTTTTCTTCCAAGATGCATTAACTGAATTTCTATATGAAATTCAACCTTGCTGCCTCAGGTTTATGAAAGGCACCAAGAGGAAGAATCTTAGTCATAAACCACCATGAATGATCCAGAAGTAGACCTACCAGTAGGCAGTTCCAAGGCCTAACAATTTAAATTTGGGGAGGAGAACGTCATTTTTTTTTTTTTTTTTGTGCGGTACGCGGGCTTCTCACTGCTGTGGCCTCTCCCGTGGCGGAGCACAGGCTCCAGACACACAGGCTCAGCGGCCATGGCTCATGGGCCCAGCCGCTCCGCAGCATGTGGGATCTTCCCGGACCAGGGCACGAACCCGTGTCCCCTGCATCGGCAGGCGGACTCTCAACCACTGCGCCACCAGGGAAGCCCAAGAACGTCATTTTAGTGCAACCACTTTATTCAGTATTGCTCCAACAAAAGAATGAACAGTGCTAAATGAATGGTCCCCAATAACAAAAAATGACAAAGGCCATCCCTTTACAGCATCACTTTTGTTGTTAGGTTTTCAAGATAAAATTTTAAAATAAAGAGGAATTACTAGAAAAATAATATTATGTTAATTATTTGATTAAAGATGGTTATCAGTAAAATAATCACAAAGAAGAGATAAGAAGGTAGACGCCACATTTCTACAGACTTACTGCTTAAGCACAAAATCAAAGATCGTTGTTTCAGATTATTAAACCAAAATATAAATCTCTGAAATCTTTCAGTCTCATTCCATGCTTAACAGTTGATAATTTTGAAAATGATCAGAGAAACAGGGAAATGATATTAAGGAACAGTTTAGATGGCAACAATCATTTATTATTAGTATTTTCCTTTCCTGTAAAATTAATGGATTCCATGAAAATAAAGCTAGTATTTATGTGTAACAAGTTTATAAATCCATTTAAATTTATCTCATTTAATCAGAGAGGTCAAGTACTTGCTTGGCATAACACAGTTACTAAATTCAAGAACCAGTATTGATGTGTAGATCTTCCGATTTCAACCCCAATATCCTTTTACCAGTAAGTCCTCCCGGGGACTGAGTTGCTCAGGGCAGGATAGGAGGCATGACAGAATATCACAGCACAAGCATGAGAAGTCATGGAATCCCATGATATTGAGTATAATTACTGTGAAGTCCTCCATGGTGTTCTTGGGCTATACTAGACAACTGTTCAACTGAGGGCATTCAGTATTTTGGAACAGAGCTTAAGAAGCAAACGTGGATATCTCAAAGTAACCAAGGTTGAAAGACCAAGAAGTATCTATGCTGAAACTGGTTCTTTGATCGATGCCGTCCAAAACAAAGTAAGGGTTATAAAATCCTATATATCTTGTCAGAAAAAAAGAAAATAGAGTTGATCATTGAACAATGCAGGGGTTAGGGGCACCAAACCTCTGTGTAGTCAAAAATCTGGGTGTAACTTATAGCTGGCCCTCCATATCCATGGATACAACCAACCACAGATCATGTAGTACTGTAGTATTTACTACTGAAAACAATCCACATATAAGTGAACCCACTCAGTTCAAACCCACGTTGTTCAAGGGTCAACTGTACAAACAACAAAAAAAATAAAACTACAAATCAATATCTCTCATGAATATAGTCTCGAAAATCCTTGACAAAATATAAGTATTACATTGATTTTTGAATCAGTGTAACACGATCCTTACATTAATTCAAAAAATCAATCAATGTAAACCAAAATATTAAGAGGTTAAAGAAGAAAAAAAATCATATGAACATGTTAATAACTTGATAAAATTTGACACCAATTCATGATTTTAAAAAACCCTCAGAAAAATACAAATAGAAGAGAGAGAGGAACTTGTTCAAGTTAATAAAAGCACCTACTAAAAATCTGCAGCTAACATTATACTTAACAGTGAAAGGCTGAATGCTTTCCTCCTGTGATCAAGAATGAAGTAAAGATGTCCACAATGCCACTCTTATTTAACATATATACAATGGAATATTACTCAGCCATAAAAAGAAACAAAATTGAGTTATTTGTAGTGAGGTGGATGAACCTAGAGTCTGTCATACAGAGTGAAGTCAGTCAGAAAGAGAAAAACAAATACCATATGTTAACACATATATATGGAATCTAAAAAAAAAAATCGTTCTGATGAACCTAGGGGCAGGACAGGAAAAAAGACGCAGACGTAGAGAATGGACTTGAGGACACAGGGAGGGGGAAGAGGAAGCTGGGACGAAGTAAGAGAGTGGCATTGACATACATACACTACCAAAGGTAAAATAGATAGCTAGTGGGAAGCAGCTGCATAGCACAGGGAGATCAGCTCAATGCTCTGTGACCACCTAGAGGGGTGGGATAGGGAGGGTGGAAGGGAGGTGCAAGAGGGAGGGGATATGGGGATATATGTATACATATAGCACTTCATTATACAGCAGAAACTAACACAACATTGTAAAGCAATTATACTCCAATAAAGATGTAAAAACAAACAAAACAAAACAAAAAAACCCCACAGCATTGGAAATTTCTAGCCAGTGCAATAAAGCAAGAAAAGAAAACACATACAGTTTGGAATGGATGAGGTAATCCTACTCAATGAAAAAATAACTGTCTATGTGGAAAATCTAAATGAATCTACAAAAAATAAGCAAACTAATAAGTGAGTACAGCAAGGCTGCAAAATACAAGAAAAAAATTCTTAATTATATTTCTATATGTTAACAATGAATACGTGGACACCTAAACTTAAAAGAAAAATACTAGTAACGCTGGCTCAAAAAAGACTGAAATACTGTAAAAAAAGACTGAAAAGATGTAAATACCAAAAAAAAATAGATGAAACCTACAAAACACTGACAAAACATCGAAGGTATAAATAAATGAAATGGAGAGACATACCATGTTCATAGGTTGAAAGATTCTACATAGTAATGATGTCAATTTTCTGTATACAGGTTTAATGTAATTCCTATCAAAATCCCAGCACGATTTTTTGTACATACAGCCAAATATTTCTAAAATTATATAGAAAGACAAAGGAACTAGAATAGCTAAAAGAATTTTTGAAAAAAAAATAAGGTAGGAAAAATCAGCCAGCCCCGTTGAAGACTTATCATTTAAAGTTATTAAAACTATTTGGTTTTAGATTAAGCGAACAGAACAGAAAACCAGAAAAAGACAAACACAAATATGTCCAACGTTATTTGACAGAGGGGCAAAAAGCAAATCAATGGAGGAAAGATAAGCCTTTTCAGCAAATGGGCTGCTACAACTGGATGGCCACACACAAAAAGTACGAACTTTGAACTACGGCTCACACCTTATTTAAAAATCAGCTCAAAATGAATCTGGGCTTAAATGTAGAACATAAAACTATAAAACTTAAAAAAAAAAATAGTAGGAGAAAATCTTTGGTACCTGAGGCCAGACTTGACACCAAAAGCACAATCCATAAGAGGAAAAACTGGTAAAGTGGACTTCACTAAAATTAAGAACTTCTGCTCTATACATGACCCTATTATAAGGTTAAAAAGACAAGCAACAGACTTAAGAGAAAAGATTCACAAATCACATACCCAACAAGTGACTAGTACCTAGACTATATAAAGCACTCTCAGCACTCTACAGTAAACAGTCTGGTGGTTCCTCAAAAGGTTAAGCATAGAGTTATCCTGTGACCCAGCAATTCCACTGCCAGGGATGAAAACATATGTCCACACAAAGACTTGTACAGGAATGCTCACAGCAGCATTACCCATAAAAGCCAGAGTGTATAAACAATCTGAATGTCCAAAGACTGATGCATAAATGTATAAATATATCACAATTTACTGATGAATAGATAATTGTGATAAAGTCATACAATGGGATATTAATCAGCAATACAAGGAAATGAAGCACTAAGTAAAAGAAACCAGCCACAAAAGAGCACATGTTGCATGGCTCCATCTAGTTATACTAATGAGTCTATAGTTTCTTTTTGGTGTAATGAAAATGTTCTGAAATTGATGGTGGTGATAGCTGCACAACTCAGAATATGCTAAAAGCCACTGGATTGTACCGTTTTAAGTGTGAATTTAATGGCATATGAATTATATCTCAAAGAAGCTGTTTTTATAAAGTTTGGGGCTTCCCTGGTGGTGCAGTGTTTGAGAGTCCGCCTGCCCATGCAGGGGACACGGGTTCGTGCCCCGGTCCGGTAAGATCCCACATGCCGCGGAGCGGCTGGGCCCTTGAGCCATGGCCGCTGAGCCTGCGCGTCCGGAGCCTGTGCTCCGCAATGGGAGAGGCCACAACAGTGAGAGGCCCGCGTTCCGCAAAAAAAAAAAAAAGTTTGCTTTTCTACCATTCCAGATCAACCAAGAAATCCACACCGCTTCTGTGTACTCTTTTGGTATCATTTCTGCCGTGTAGCTGAAGAAAACAGGGAGACAAGGGCCACATAGAACACTTATGCAATAAGAAAACAAATTCACCCTGAATGTTTTTCTTGTGTCAGGAAGGAGTAATGCTCCCTTTTTTTTTTTTTTTTTTAATTTATTTATTTATTTACGGCGGTGTTGGGTCTTCGTTTCTGTGCGAGGGCTTTCTCTAGTTGCGGCGAGCGGGGGCCACTCTTCATCGCGGTGCGCGGGCCTCTCACTATCGCGGCCTCTCCTGTTGCAGAGCACAGGCTCCAGACGCGCAGGCTCAGTAGTTGTGGCACACGGGCCTAGTTGCTCCGCGGC